>NC_141696.1:449552823-450789599 GCF_964263255.1 Lissotriton vulgaris | reverse complement strand
GGGTCAGGAAGAAAAACATCACGATTGTGTTTTCCTGACCGAGGAACAGACAAAGGGTCGTGTCGACTTACAGGATATGCCACTTCCAGATGTGGATGGGGAACTGTGGGTTGATGGATCATGTTTAAGGCTGCCAGATGGTACGACTTCCGCAGCCTATGCGATCACGACACTTAAGACAGTGGTAGGAACAGCTAGGATACCACAGAAATCGGCTCAGGCAGCAGAGCTGATAGCCTTAACAAGAGCCTGCGAATTGAGTGCTGTTCTATGTGTGAACATATACACAGACAGCCGGTACGCCTTCGGAGTGGCACATGACTTCGGGCTACTCTGGAGAGAGCGTGGGTTTTTGACATCTCACGGAGAACACATTATGCACGGAGAGCTAGTGCGTGATCTCCTAAACGCGTTGCTTGGCCCAAAGAAAGTAGCGATAGTAAAATGCAGCGCCCACAAAAAGATCACGGATAAAGTGGGCCAAGGAAATGCCTTCGCAGACAGCATAGCGAGACAAACGGCTATGTCCCGAACTAGCTCCCCCATGTATGTGATACAATCGCAGGCTGAGCGATGGAGTGATGCTAGAGCAGAAATATTGGATATTCAAAAATCAGCTACTGAATCTGAACTTGCGGCATGGGCAGCAGATGGGGTACTAGATGACGAGGGTTGTTGGAGAAGCAAAGACATGGAGAAATGGAAATTGCCTGCGGCTTACTTGCAGGCGATGGTCCAGATGACACATGGACTGGCGCATGTCGGAGCTCTTGCAATCACTCGATTGTTAACACGAGTCTGGGAACATCCTGAGATTGCTAATACTGCGAAGAGAGTAGTGCAGACCTGCCTGGTTTGTTTACAACACAATCCTGGAAAGGAGACCCATACTCCGAAAGGAGGGTTCGTTCCGCCTTCTGCACCATTTGAGGTACTCCAAATGGATTACATCCAACTCGAGCGCTGCAACAACCTGAAGTACGTCCTAGTGGTGGTATGCGCCTTTAGCAAATGGGTTGAGGCCTTCCCCACGAAAGACAACACGGCTCTGACAACAGCTAAGGTGTTGCTTAAGGAATTCTTTCCTCGCTTTGGAGTTTGCAAATTCCTGTGGAGCGATAATGGGCCTCATTTTGTTGGAAAGATTGTGGAGTATGTACTGAAGGGGTTAGGGATTCAGCAGAAGTTCCACGCTGTATTCCACCCTCAGTCGGCAGGTCTGGTTGAGCGGTACAATGCTACGTTGAAACTTAAACTGGCCAAAATTGTGGCATCCACATCGTTGAAGTGGCCAGATGCTTTGCCGCTAGCACTGCTCTCTCTTAGATCAGTACCCCATTCACGAACTGGCCTTACACCCTACGAGGTGGTGTTTGGGCGCCCCATGAATATCTGGGGGGCGCCCAAGCCGCGATTAATACATGATGTGCCTTGTGTTATGATGAACGACTATTTGGCACGATTAACAAATGATTTACTTTCTATTCATCAACAGGTTCGAGAAGCGCTCCCTGACAACTCTACTGGAGAGGGCCATGATCTCCGCCCTGGTGATCATGTGATGATCCGGTCGTTTGAGAGAGCGAGCAGTCTGGAGCCCAGGTGGAAGGGCCCCGAACAGGTCCTCCTTGCAACCCGAACCGCTGTACGAGTGACCAACAGGAAGCGGTGGGTGCATTCGACACACTGCCGCCGTGTCTCTCCGGATCTGGTGACTCCTGCTGTGCTGACTGACTACAAAGAGATTCTGGAGAAAGAAAAGAGCCCAGCTGTGACGTCGGCCGAAGTTGAGGGAGCCTTCCCGGACCACGCTGTTGCCGGACGAGAGCACTACAACCTGCGTCCCCGATAAGAAGATTTTTTGAGTTTTTTTTACATGACTGGTTGGTTACCGCTCCAGGTTTGTGAAACGGAAACCGGGAATTCCAAGGGGGGGGGATCAGTTTTGCCAGTGTAGCGACACCCGTCTTGGCCCGGAGAAGAAAACAACGGCTACCTCGGAGTTCAGCACCGCATTTTTCTTTTTTTAGGTATACACGCACGTGTATCTGAGACTCTGTGAACAATTTGTACTATTTGAGACTTTGCACGAACATTCCTGAACTATGGCATCAACGGCAGCACGAGACAAACGAATATTAGGCGCCATTCTCTTTGTTCTGACTATTGTGGTGATAGCTGTAATAGCCTGGGTAGTTGAACTTGTGGTGCCTGCCCGCGAACATTTGCTGCCGACTACCCCGGCTCCATCTGAACATTTTCATTTTACATTACCCTACCATGAAGAACGACATCGGCAAACTTATCTGAATAACAGTTTTATTCAGATTCTTCATCACACGCATAATATGACCAATACTTCGAATTGCTGGGTGTGTGGGATGTTGCCGGGGCACCAGAAGAGAGGGGGCAACCCACTCATTCCACTCCCGTTTTCGCATAATGGATCGTGCAATGCCTGGTACACCCTCCTCTTTACTTTGAGATGGCCAACCAAAGGGGGGGTGCTTTTCCGTTTGAATAAAGTATGCTCCCATGACAAGGATGGGTTTCCACGGGCTGAGGGTACCCGATTTGAATGGGAAGAGTACAGGCCCGACAACGTGTCTGCCCCGCGTGTGTACAGCAATCAAAGAAGTATTAATGTATCCAGCTCACATGTCATTAATGTCATTGCTACTAAAGCCGATTTGTGTATTAGGAATAAAGGTTCGATTGCGGTGGGGAAAAGTGAATGTAACACCACTCTTACTTTTGATAGCCCGAATGGCATCTCATTTGTAGCATCTCGAAACACGTATTTTATTTGTGGAACGAAGGGTTATCATCAGCTTCCATTGGGATGGTTGGGCACGTGCTATGTATCGTTTGTGCTACCTCCTGTATTCATTGCCCCACCAATGTATCACAATGATTATACCTTGTATCATGATTTTGTCCTGAATAGGGTTAAGCGGACTGTTGTTCTGGATGACATAGACCAGACTGATACTGCCTTGCAACAGTATGTGGACTTTAATTTGGGACTATTTTCCTTCGTGGGGGCTGCGTTGAACAGCCGGAAAATAAGACGATTGACACGTGTTGTCGAGGCTGTAGCGAATGACACTGCCATTGCCCTAGGAAACATCACTGAGGAACTACAGATTTCTAGAATAGTTACGCTCCAAAATAGGATGGTGCTGGATGTAGTTTTGGCTGACATTAGGGGGGCATGCATGATTATCGGAAGTAGCTGCTGTGTGTACATACCGGACAATTCTCCATCTGTTTATGATGCCATATCAAAGCTCCACAAAATCGCAGCTGAGATACATCCGGACAATGGAACTTGGACACTTTCAGGATGGTTCTGGTCAATGCTTACTACTCGGGGGCTGGAAACTGTTGACGATTCTATGTATAATCGTGGGGGCAATGTTTTTTATATGCCTATGTATTCAATGTGGCCCAGCCTTATGTTCCATGTGCCTATCAGCTTGCATACCATCAAGACGAGCTCTTGCTCATGACAAAATAATGCTTCATAAGGAAGTAACACAGATAATGTCAATAGACATCGAGGACGAACATCCTGATTATGTTCACTATGAGGTAGATTCAGCTAAACGCTAAAAGGGTCGTCTGTCGTAATTGGCATGGCCGCGTTAGCGATTAGCTGAAACTACACGTTGTCCTCCTTAACTTGGCTATATATGAAAACGCCATTTTGAATGTTGCGGCGGCCATCTTAGACCATAAGCGGCCTCGTGGCCGGCGTGCCCTTTAGTCCGTTGTCCGTACCACTGACCACTTCAGTCTGCCCAGCAACAGGCTATTTTTAGTACTGGTCAAGCTTGCACATGCGCAGTCCCAACTGACCAGTTAGCCTTCAGGAATGTGCGCCAAACTGACCAGCGGAGTTGTGCCCCCTCCAATGAGCTGGCTGTGTTCCAAAACATGACCATATATGTACCTAAATGTGTTCTAAACCTGTGCCGCCTATCTTTTATTGCCCCAAAACTGTATATAAATCGGGGTCACACCAGTGTTCGGTGTGATACCTCTTGCATTACCGAAGGGTGCTGTTTGAGTGTACCACCACCCCATGGGGTCTTAATAAACTTGTTCTTTGCCTTTTACAGTTTCCGTGCCAACAGTTCTTGAGTGTAAGTGGGTTATCTTCGGAGCATGTAGGCCTTGGGAACCCTGATTACTTCATCTGTATTTGGCCAGGTTACTGGGACTGATGTCAGGGGTCAAATCTATGTCCCCTTCACAAATCAGAACAGCCTGTGTAAGGAATCTGACTAGGTCAGAATCTCCTTCAGTTCCCAAGGTGATACCCACTACCCCCTTGGCTTGTGGACCAGCACTGCTAGCTGTACTAGTGGGTGCAGTTGCCTTAGGGGCTGCAGTGCTGGGGGCTCCACCCTTTTTACACTCACTTGTCCAGTGAGAGGTGTTTTTACAAGTTTTTCAACAGGGTTTCTTCTGACCTTCTTTCTTCTTTTTCTTGGAAGTTTGGGACCCACCCTCTGTTTCAGTTTGGGGCCCTGTTGAAGACTTCTGGTCTTTAGATTTCTGCTTCCCACCCTTCTGGTCTGTTTTCTTCTGGTCACCACCCTGGTTCTGGTTCTGGTTCTTTTGCTTAACTCTGGTTCTTACCCATTTATCTGCCCTCTTTCCCAATTCTTGGGGAGAGGTCAAATCTGAGTCAACCAAATGTTGATGCAACTGCTGGTTCTGACAATTATTTAAAATGTGTTCTCTCATCAGCAAATTATACAATCCTTCATAGTCTGTAACCTTGCTTCCCAGCAACCATCCCTCCAGAGCCTTAGTGGCACACTCAACAAATTCAGACCAGTCCTGAGTCTGTGTCTTCTGGGTATCTCTGAACATTAACCTGTACTGTTCAGTGGTTAAGCCTAACCCATCAATCAGAGCACTCTTCAGGACCAGGTAGTTTCTAGAATCCCCATCACTAACTGTGAGGAGTCTGTCTCGGTCTCTACCTTCAAAGGAGAGCCACAAGATTGCTGCCCACTGCTCCTGAGGGATCTGCTGAACTCTGCAGGCTCTCTCCGTTGCAGTTATCCATTTATGGATATCATCCCCAGCTTTGTAGGGGGGCACAATCTTACTCAGGTTTCTGTTATCAAAAGACCTGTCTTTATCCTTGGGGATATTGCTGCCACCAGTGGGTTCTATTACCCCACTCTCTCTAGGCTGTCTTGCTCTAACAAGTTTCTCTTGGGCCAGGGCAACCTCTAACTCTTGTCTCTGGATCCTCAATTCAGCCTCTCTCATTTTGGCCTCATGTTCCCTTCTCTGAGGGCTAGTCATCTCCCTTCTGGAGTGACCATGAGAACCTCTAGAAGCATGGGAGTTGTTAGAGTCACCTGAGTGAGTCCTTCTCCTCCTAGGCTTCTGGTTAAGTCCACCTGGGGGTCTGAATGGGTTGGTACCTGATTCAGTCCCAAATAGGCTTAAGTTAGCCTGGTTCAGTCTACTGACCAGCACCTGACTATTTCTGTCATCATCTGACTCACTGCCCCCCTTCTGTCTCTTCTTCCTCTTCTTCCTCCTCATCTACCTGAGGAGCTCCAGTGATGGGGGCTTCCTCATCTACCAGGATGATAGGGACAGGGGTGTCTACAATGTCATCCTCTGAAGGATGGCCTCCTTCAGCATCCCCTGTGGGGTCTGCCTTAGAGGTCTTTAGAGTCTCAGACTGATCCAAGAACTCTCTGAGGTGGTCTGTGGTAGGGGAAGGCCCTGTCCTCAGACCCCTTAAGACACAAAGCTGTCTTAATTCCTTAAAGGAAAAAATAGCAAATTTGGATGGTGCCCTTGGAGGGTCACTCTCAACAGGGATGTTCCCAGTGGAACCCTCTGCTCCAGACATTGCTCTAGTGTGGGTGGATGTGTTGCAATCTACCTACACTGGTGTTTACCTACTAAACCTAGCTAGTAGTTGTAGTCAGGGTGTGCTACTCCCTTTGCTCTACAACAACTAAGTTCAGTAGAACTTAAGTATACTAGTCTTGTTTTATATGTACCTAGCAGGTACCTGTATGATCTTTCAAATGATAATCTCAAATATTGTAATGGTAAAACAACAGCAAGCTCAGATCCCAGCGCTGCCACCAATGTGAGAAGTTGGCCTGGTATATAATGCTCACTAATTCTAGTGATCACTTTGTACCATGCCAAGCAACCCTTATGATGATTGGTTGTAATTCAACCTTGTAGACCGGTTATCCTAGTTGTAACGTGGACAAAGCAGTCTTAGGCTAAACTCTGAAAGGCATGTGAAGCCAGCTGTATTACCATACACAACCCCCTTGAATACCAAATGAAAGGACACCACACAGATACATATTGAAAATATATATTGATTTATTAACTATAAAATCCCCTGGACTCTTTATGAGCACAGAAGTACAAGCGTTAAATCACAAGACAGTTTAAAATACACAAAAGTTGCACAATATGGATGAGCCCTAGGGGCCACCTAAACCATATACTAAGAAGGTGGTATAAGAGATACCAATCAGAACAGGAACAGGCCTAGGGACTTGGGAATCGCTGGAGCTATTCGAGACTAGCAGTGATTAAGTCGGGAAAGGCCCGCGGGACTCGGGTGCAGTGTCTAAAGTGCACGCACTTTCCAATGTAAAGTCTATGGTGCGTAAAAAGTACAAAGGTAGTTAGTTTGGAACCTTCCGAGTGACCTAGAACGCTGAAACTTAAGACACAGGCCCTTGAGATGTGTACCAGTGTAGGAACACCGGCGGAGCTGAGTTACCTCACCCACAGGAAGCGGGTGCACAGGGTCGAAGTAGTGTCGGGTTTCGTCACGCCGGTCGATGGTGCTTGGAGCTGAAGATGCTGCAGGCGGCTCGATGTGAAGAGTTCCGGTGGATCCAAGGGTGGATCTGAAGTTGTGAAGACCTGAAAGCAGAGGGGACAATGTTCAAAGTCACTAGCCAGTGACTACCGTGGAACCAGATTGGAACCAGGCGATGTCGGGTGCAAACAGGCGTTGAGGTGTAGCTTCTCTCTGCAGCCACATGGACACCGGGGGTCGAGGACGTCCAGGAGTCGGTCACGAGCTGTCCCACGTAGGCTTCTCAATGTTGGCGGTGTCGGCAACTTGATCGGAGCAAACAGGCCTTGGCTAATGCAAGCCATGCAGGAATCAAAAAATGCTTAACACTCGGACCAGCAAGGTCAGAGCGAGTGCTTCTTTTCACAGGAGCTTGGGCAAGTATGGAGCAACCAGACCCGCAGTGTAGTTTGTCCGTTTTGTCGCCAAGATGGCCGCTGACCATGTGGCTAGTGGCCGGGATGGTGCGTCGAGTGGCACAATGCAAAAGGGCCCCACGCAGATCGTGGAGATGCTGGAGGGCTCTTCTTCGGTGCAGGGGCTGCTCGGTGGTGGGGGTTCTCAGTCCCCAAAGCACAACGTCAAGGATGCCTCGGTTGCTGCGCAGTCAGCTTTTCGAGTGTCTTCCAAGAGGTCCGGTCCCACGCCACTCGGTGCCTCCACGGGTCCCTTCTTTGCAGGGACTGTGGATCAGGCTGTGAGAGGTCTGAGAGTCTGGGTCTTGTCAGGCTCTGGGCTCCGGCGGGAGGCGGGAGGCGGCGGCAAAGCAGACGTCGAGTTGCTGGTTGGTGCCTGTGTTCACACGGTGACCACTCCTAGGCCACAAGGGAGATTCTCTTCAGTCTTCTGTGCAGCAGAATGTCGAAGTCCAGTCTTCTTCTTGTTTAAAGTTGATTTCAGGATGATCTGCTGTGCAATGGCACTGCTCCCACTCTTATTCCCAATCTGAGGGGTGGATCACCTACTAGGTCCCTCCTCTGGGAGGAACCAGGAAGGGGGGCGGTTACACCCCCTTTCCTTTGTCCAGCTCCTCGCCAGGCCTGGGTCTGGAAAGTCCCAGGACCGGTTTGGACTGGCTTATGCACGGGGACACCTTGTGTGCCCCGGGCATGTCTGATTCTATTCAGCCCTGTCCTACCCAATACACAAAACCCTGTCTCGGGTGGTGCTCGCACCTCCCAAGGCAGGAAACCCTTTTTCCAAGCCTCCCTCGCTGGAAGGACTCCCAGCAGCAGGAGGTCAGACTCGTGTCTGTGGTGGCAGCATCCATTTTGTGATGCTGAGGCTCTGGTTAACTTTAACCGGGGTTAAGGCTACACACATGTCGTGTCCCTCTAGAAGGGTGGAATGCTATCCCCGTTGACAGAACTGTCGAGGGGATAGTATTCCAATTCGTATGACACCTTACTCGACATGTTTTGATAAAGCCAAACCAAAGATAGCATTTAACCGCGAGGATTACAATGCACTTAAGAGTATATGGTATGGCAATATCCCGGAACAGCTTAGGGAGTGGTTCCCGACAGCTGCAGACAGGCTCAGCTCATGCTAGAGCACCATCTCACATATTTCCAAGCACTCTGCCTCCAGGATTGATGAGGCCTTCCATAGGAGTGGCTGATAGGAACATATGTGTCCAGTTTAAGGGTAGATATAGGGATACTATACCTAAGCAAGAGGTGATTACACCAACTTGCCCCAGCTGAGTGATCAGCCAGTTGCGTCAAATATGGAGGCCAGGCCAGGGGTGGCACAATACATGCTGCAGCCCCTGGTAGGCCTTGGAAACGCCTATGCCCTGGGTACCTAGGGTACACTGTTACAGGGGCCAACAAGGTGAACCAGTTCCAATTCGTAATGCACCTACAGTGCATTGGCAGTAATTTAGAGAGAGAACAGCAGGCTGTGGGTCTGATTAGCAGGCCCACAGCCACATTAAGTCATAAACCAGTGAAGCAAAAAGCAAAAATTTGGGGTGACCATAGGATAGCAGACCCTACTCTCCTACAAGGAGGATCAACCAGACGACGACGAGGGAGGGGCGATCGTCAGGGGCCTCGTCCAGATCCCCCCAGGCGACGGGTGATGGCTGGCAGAAGGTGAAACGTGGACGCCCCTCCAGGAAAAGCCTCAAGCCGAACCCGGAGACAATGGCACAGGAAAAGGCCGCAGCGATTCAGGAGGTCTCCAAGGACACTGGCGCCGACTCTTGAGAGCCTGAAGTGATGGTCATACTCAGCTAAGTGTGGCGACACGGTTGGGGGACGGGCGGGGGGTCTCAAGCCGCCACTGCCACATAACCCGTACATTTACTCATATACCACAGGCCTGGACAGACATTACATAGGCCTGGGACAAAGATTAACAGTTGGGTTTCAATGTTTGGGAAAGGGGGGTACGGGAGGGATCGGAGGGTGCGGAATGGGGGGGGGTTCAGGAGTTATGTCCAGGTGTGTTCCATCCACTCAGGCAGCGAGGTCGGGAGGGACGAGTGGCTTTAGGTTAGAACGTAGGAAGGGAGTGAGTGGTTACATACCTCCTTATGGCTGAAGAGTCTATCCAGGTTCTCACGCTCAATGTTAAAGGGCTAAACAACCCAATCAAGAGGAGAGCGGTGCTCTCATACCTAGAACACTCTGGAGCAGAGGTGTGCCTCCTACAGGAGACGCATTTACTAGCTAAGGACTGGCACTGTATGAGGGCCAGGGCGTTTCCGACCCAACTCTACTCCTCCACTACAGAGAAAAAAGCACGAGTGGCCCTGCTCTTTGCTAAACATTTCAAAGGACGGGTGGGGGACAAAGTGGGGGAGATCAAAGGCAGGCTCCTAGCCCACACGATCCACATCGGGAGTCTTCCCATAGCAACGGGGTCCATCTATGCCCCTAACACCAAACAGGAGGCGTTTCTTACGGGGGCACTCTCCGAAGTTATGAGCACTAGTTCGAGGCACATATTGATTGGCGGGGACATAAATTTGGTCATGGATAACTAAAGGGATCGGTCAGGTAGGAGATTTGGCGATTCTGGGGCTCTCTCCATTGAAGGGAAGCGCTGGCTCGCCGACCGGGGATTCTTGGACACCTGGAGGGAAGCCCACCACACAGACCCAGGGTACACCTTCTACTCTCGCGTGCACCGTGCATACACTAGAATGGACCATTTCCTCAGCTCTACTGACCTGGCCCCTATGGTGCGGGATATGGAAGTTACCCCAGCGGCCCTATCTGACCACGATGCAGTAGTAATGCAATTACAGGTTCCACGACAGCAAACACACAAAGGTAGTTGGCGCCTCCGTGAAACCCTACTCTCCCAAAAAGGGGTCACACAACAGATTGGCCAGAGCATCACCGATTACTTAAGCTAGAATGACACAGGAGAGGTGGCAACAACAGCGGTCTAGGGGGCGCTCAAGGCGGTTGTCAGAGGAGAGCTAATTGCAATTTCAGCTGCAGAAAATAGGGAAAGGAAGGAACGCCACCAGGAGCTGACAACACAAGTGCTAGAACTAGAACAGGCACATAGCCGAACAGGGGCCCCTAGAATCTGGCGTAAGTTGAAGGCAGCCAGGGCACAGCTAGCAAGCCTCGACTTGGATTGGGCGGAATACGTGGCACTGCGCCTCAAGCACACGTATTACGTGGGGGGGACAGGACGGGCCGCTTACTCGCCAACAAACTCAAAGCGAAAATCGTCCGAGCCAAAATCCCAACCATACGCGATGAAGGGGGCCGAGAGCTTCGGGAAGACAACAGTATAGCGGAGGCATTTAAGACGTTTTATGCCAAGCTCTACCAAGCCGACCCGGCCTCTGATGCTGAAGCAGGAACAGCATATCTAGATGGTGCTAAGGTGACAGCCCTCAATGAGGCAAACGCCCTGGCGCTTAATGCCCCCATACGATTAGACGAGGTGATCTCCGCTATTGTGGATTCTCTGCAGGCTTTTATAAGTCCTTTTGCCCCGTCCTGGCCCCAGTACTAACAAAACTGTTCAACTCTTTTCAGGGGCCAGGTTCGATCCCTCCAGACATGCTTGCGGCCGGCATTATTGTCCTACCGAAACCGGGCAAGGACAAGACCCACTGCGCGGCATATCGGCCAATCTCCCTCCTCAACCTAGACTTGAAACTTTTCACGGGGATCCTAGCCGCGAGGCTGGGCCCATGTCTCCCCGGCATAATAGAGCCAGATCAAGCAGGCTTCATCCCCACCCGCCAAAGCACAGACAACCCCAAGCACCTGCTGCACGTGATCGATAAGGCACATTACAACGCCACCGATGCAGCCCTCTTGTCAGTTGATGCCGAAAAAGCGTTCGACCGAGTTGATTGGTTCCATCTTGACGTACGTTGGCGAGATTCGGAGCAGGCGAAAGGTTCAGAGCGTGGGTGGCAAGCTGCTACACGTCCCCGCAAGCGACGGTTAAAGTGAACGGAACAAGCTCCAAATCGTTCGCCATACGCCGAGGCACGAGGCAGGGCTGCCCGCTATTGCCCCGGCTGTTCGCCCTCTATATAGAACCTTTTGCCCAACCCGTGAGGGACAACAGGGCCATCACGGGCATTAGGTTCGGGGGCGAGGAACACACGATAAGCCTGTACACGGACGACATCCTGGTCGCCGTGGACAACCCCAGGGTCACGATACCGGCGTTCCTGGAGGAAATGGAGCGATTCGGGGAGGTGTCCGGTTTTAAAATGAATATTGGCAAATCGGTCATCCTCCCCCTCGGGTGCAACACCCGCCAGGCCAACAGAGGCTCGTTAAACCTAGGTGGACTATCTACGCAAGCTGCACTCCCATACCTGGGGATCGAACTAACGTCCAATACAGCTCAAACGGTGGAGCTGAATTACACCACCACACACATCCAAGAGGACATTCGGAGATGAAAGCAACAACTGCTCTCCTGGCTAGGTCGGGTAGCTGCGGTCAAAATGGGCCTGCTGCCAAAAGTGCTATACCTGTTTCAAACCATTCCAGTCACCCTTCCGATAGGCATGATCAAGAAGATGCAGGACACGATACAACAATACGTATGGGCTGGCAAGCGCCCTAGGATGCGACGTGATCTACTCACACGCGTCCCCGCGAAAGGGGGGTTGGGGGTCCCTGACTTACGGCGGTACTTTCAGGCTGCACAGATGCGATACCTCCTGGAGTGGTCCAGGCCGATGTCAGAGAAGCGCTGGCTATTCCTGGAAAGGGCCATGGCTGGGATGCCGCTCTGGAAGATCCCGTTTCGGGCACGAACAGATAGACCGGCGTACATCAAAAAATCACCTATCACCAGGACACTTCTACAGGTCCGGGATGCGGTAGCGGTAGCAAAGGACCTTTCGTCCTTTCCCTCGCCAATGACGCCGCTATTCGACAATCCGGCGTTCCCACCAGGAATGGTCCCAGGCTCCTTCCCGCAATGGAAACAGACCGAGTGCAACTCAGCTGGTCACTTATTTGACCCGCAAGGCTTTATGGCACTGAAGGCTATACAAGATGGGTACTCCATCACCAAACCGCAAAACTTTCAATATTTCCAGCTGCGGCACTGGCTTGCCAGTAAAGATGTCATACCACACGTAGGCCGAGCTCTTAAGCCATACGAGAAATGGCGGGCGATCACAGAACTGTATAAGATATTGACTCCCCCCAAGCCAACAGCTAAGTCTGCGGGACAACAACGGTGAGAACGAGAGTTGGGTTGTGCGCTATCCCACAAAGAATGGCAGGAAGTCTACTACCGGGCCCATCACACGGCCCGTAATGTAGCCAGTCGGGAGGCGTCAGTTAAAGTGGCATACTACTGGCACTTAACACCGGAGCGGCTACACAAAAGCAATCCTCGCCGGGACCCCCTGTGGTGGAGGGGCTCCGGACACATAGGGACCATGCTACATCTGCTCTGGGAATGCCCGGTGGTGCAGGAGTATTGGGAGGAGGTCCTTCGGGAGGTAGACGAATGTTTCGAAACAGAGATCCCCCACTTCCCCGGATATGCAATCCTAGGCCTGCCCAACAAAATCACCTTTCCACTTAAGTCCCCTCGGGGGCGCCAAATGGGACTGGCAATAGGGGCGGCGACACAACATATTCTTTCACTCTGGGGCACCCCGAGGAAACCCACACAAACAGGGTGGCTCCACAAGATGTGGTATATACTGGGAATGGAGCGGATACATGCGTCCCTAACACAGACCTCCGATACCTTTAGAGAAACATGGGCACCCCTAATCCCTCTGCTCTCACACGAATTCCGCGAGCTTACTTGCCCAAAGTATCTCAAAGTCCTTAGATTAGCTGATGAATTCCATAGGCCTCCAGAAGACAAGAAACGTAAAGTCAAGTGAGGATCCACCCATGTGCCACATACTCTACACAGCAGACCACACCGGACAGGGGGGAGGGAGGGAGGGGTCAGTTCCAGGGGAAAGGTAGTTGGGGTTAGGGAGGGCCTGGCTGGGAGGGTGGGTACGGGGGTTCTGAATGGGGGGTGGAGGGGTTGGGTGTTTTGTCTATTTTCTTGTTCCTTTCTTTTATAAAAGTGGTGTCTTAGCTGCTGCCCTGACCCTTCTTTTCGCGGGGTCGCCCTCCGGGCTGGAGACCTGTACGCTGTGTACTTGCCTTAATGTTACGCTCTGCCGGCAATTGGATGTAGGCAGCTGAGCTGTGTATGGAGATGTTTTACCACACAATAAAAATTATTGATTCTAAAAATGTGTAGCTATCATAAAAACAAATGGAGTGAGTGAAGGTAATGTACCGGTGGTGACTGTAAAAAGTAATACAATGAGTAAACCACAAGATGTAAAAGGTAAAACACCTCCTTAAAACGAGAATTTTAAGGAAAGGAAGTATGGAAATTATTCTGTTTTTAAATGTTTTAGATGCGATAGAATTGGCAATTTAGCAAATGACAAGAAATGTCCTGCCTTAAATAACACTTGCAACTAGTGCAGGAAAAAGTGCCATTTTTCTTCTGTATGCAAAAGTAAGCTAACTACTAGAGTAAAAAGAATTGCAATTTCTAATGAGGATGATGAAGTTGCGAATCAGGAAGAGTATGAGAGTGATCAGATAGTTTCATCAAATGATTCATTCCAGACACCAGCAATACACGATGGGATGGAGAAAAAGACAAAAGCTTGTCCTTGCGATTTGATAAAAGTGGACGGATGTGACACCAAAGTGTTGTTTGATTCAGGTGCAAAAATAACTATCATTTCGAACAATTTTTATGTGAAGAGTTTGAAGGGAAACATCAAGATGTATAAACCTGACATTATTCCATTGGCATATGGTGGTGAGACGATAAAATTGCACAGCTATTTTCTTGGTCTTATTGGGTATAAAGATAGGATGATATCTGGGAAAATTTACATCTCAAAAAAAGGTGCTAGTTTGTTGAGCTGGATTCACCAAGGTGAAATGGGGATTTATTTAGATCCTAATGCTGATCCTCAGATTTTGCTAAGAGACAGAAACACTTACACCACTGCTTCTACAAGTGAGAAAATTCATAACGTAGAGAGAGTTCTGAATTTAGAGTTAGCTGATTCTCTTCAGAAGGAATTTCCAAAAGTTTTCAGGGATGATCTTGGATGTTTGAAAGGGTATAAACATAAAATTAAACTAAAAGACAACTCTACTCCATTTGCTTGTAAGGTCAGGAATGTACCTATTGCAGTGAAGAAAGATATGGAGAAAGAACTTGACAAATTAATGAAAGATGGAATTATAGAGGAGGTGGAAGGTACTGAATGGCTTGCTCCGGTGGTTGCCGCCCGCAAACCTAATGGCGAACTTCGCTTATGCATTGACTTGCGCCAATTGAACAAGTGTGTAATTGTGGATAGATATCCCCTACCCAATATTAACAAGATGCTGATGCTGGTGGGTGGGGCAAGAATGTTTAGTACAATTGACCTGACTTCAGCATACCATCAGGTGGAATTGGAGGAGGAATGCAGAGATTACACTGCGTTTATAGCTCCGTTTGGTACCTATAGGTTTAAGGGGATGCCTTTTGGACTGATTTCTGCCTCATCCGTTTTTCAGAGGATTATAGAAAGTGTGCTGAAGGGTATCAGAGGAGTGTGCATGTTTTTGTGTATGGGGATGATGCATCTCAGCATAATGAACGGCTAAGACCTGTGCTTAGTAAGTTTAGTGATTGCAATTTGACGATCAAATTAGAAAAATGTAAGTTTGGTTTGGAGTCTTTGGATTATTTAGGACACAATGTTACTGCTCAGGGCGTTAGACCTAAGAAAGAAATGATTGAGGCAATTAAAAACTTATCACCTCCCACTTTGAAGGAAGAGTTAATGAGTTTTTGGATATGATAGAGTATTATGCCAAGTTTGTCAAGGGATTTTCAGACATGACCTTTAATTTAAGATCGTTATTAAGGAAAGGTAAGCAATTTGTATGGACTGATGAGTGTCAGTCAGAATTTGGTAAAATTAAAGACAAATTAAGTGTTGCTCCTTTTCTTGAAAGTTTTGATCCCAAGAGAAGATCGGTTTTAACAACAGATGCTAGTGAAAAAGGCTTGGGTGCTGTTTTACAACAAGTTGGTCCAGGTGGTGAGAGTACAGTAATGTTTTTTTCTACGAGTTTGAAAGATGCTGAATGTCGTGGTTGAACGTGAGTCTTTGGCCATTTTTTGGGCTATTAAGAAATTGAAGAAATTTTTATGGGGTTCAAGTTCAAGTTCAAGTTCAGGAATTTGTATAGCGCACTACTCACCCAGAGGGTCTCAAGGCGCTTGAGGAAGGGTGGGTGCATTACTTATCGAATAGCCAGGTTTTTAGCTGCTTTCTGAAGGAGAGGTGGTTCTGTGTAAGGCGGAGGTGAGTGGGGAGAGAATTCCAGGTTTTTGCCGCTAAGTAGGAGAAGGATCTTCCTCCCATGGTGGATCTATGGATGCGCGGAATTGCGGCGAGGGCTTGATTGGATGATCGTAGTTGACGGGTGGGTGTGTAGAAGGACAGTCGTGTGTTGAGGCATTAGGGTCCTAGGTCGTAGAGGGCCTTGTGTGCGTGGGTGAGGAGACGGAACGTTATTCTCTTGTTGACAGGGAGCCAGTGGAGGTCTTTCAGTTGACCGGAAATGTGAGCTTGACAGGAGATGTCCAGTATGAGTCTGGCTGATGCGTTTTGGATGCGTTGGAGTTTTTTCTGTAGTTTGGCTGTGGTTCCGGCGTAAAGGTTATTTACGTAATCCAGTCGGCTAGTGACCAGTGCGTGGGTGACTGTCTTTCGTGTTTCGGTGGGGATCCAACGGAAGATTTTTTTGAGCATGCGTAGGATGTTGAAGCAAGAAGATGAGACGGCGTTCAATTGTCTGGTCATCGAGAGGGAGGAGTCTAGGATGAAACCCAGGTTACGTGAGTGATCTGTAGGTATGGGTTCTGTACCCAGGCCGGTGGCCACCATGAGTCATCCCAAGCAGAGGGGGATGATCCTAAGATGAGGACTTCCGTTTTGTCCGAGTTTAGTTTTAGATGGCTGTTCTTCATCCATTCGGCTACTTCTTTCATTCCTTCGTGTAGATTAGTTTTGGCGGTGTTTGGGTCTTTGGTGAGGGAGAGGATCAGCTGGGAGTCATCTGTGTAGGAGATGATGTTGAGGTTGTGTTGGCGTGCGATGGATGCGAGGGGACTCATGTATACGTTGAAGAGGGTGGGACTGAGTGATGATCCTTGTGGTACGCCGCAAATGACTTCGGTGGCCTCTGATTTAAAAGGGGGGAGGCGGACTCTCTATGTTCTTCCGACGAGGAACGAGATGATCCAGTCCAATGCTTTTCATTGTATTTCGACGTTGCTCAGGCGTTGTATGAGGGTGCTATGACAGACTGTGTCGAAGGCGGCGGAGAGGTCAAGTAGGATGAAGGCAACTGTTTCTCCGTTGTCCAGTAGCGTTCGGATGTCGTCTGTAGCTGCGATGAGGGCAGTTTCGGTGCTGTGTTTGGCTCGGAAGCCGGACTGTGAGGGGTCGAGGGAATTGTTGGATTCAAGGAAGGCGGCGAGCTGACTATTGACGGCTTTCTCAATGACTTTGGCAGGGAATGGGAGGAGTGAGATGGGGCAGTAGTTCTTAAGTTCAGAGGGGTCTGCTGTGGGTTTCTTCAGAAGGGCGCTGAGTTCGGCATGTTTCCAGCTTTCCGGGAAGGTAGCGGAGTTGAAGGAACAGTTGATGACATCGCAGAGATGGGGTGCGATGATGGAGTCTGCTTTGTTGAAAATGTGGTGGGGACATGGGTCGGTTGGTGAACCTGAGTGGATGGAGTTCATCAGGCGGATGGTGTCTTCAGTAGTGATTGGGTTCCAGGCGCAAAGGTTGTGAGAGTGCTGTTTTGGTTCGGAGGTGGGTGGAGTGGACTGGTCTTTGGACTGGTTTTCAAAGCTGTTATGTATTTCGGCGATTTTGTTGTGGAAGAAAGAGGATAAAGAGTCGCAGAGGACTTGGGAGGGAGTGATGTCGTTGGTGCCGGCGGTGGGGTTTGTAAATTCTTTGACGATGTTGAATAGTTCATTGCTGTTGTGGGCGTTGTTGTCGAGTCGATCCTTGAATGCTGATTTCTTGGTGGATCGGATCAATTGGTGGTGTTTGCGGGTGGCGTTTTTGAAGGTGGTCAGGTTGTCAGTGGTTGGGTTTTTTCTCCAGGTTTTCTCGAGAGTACGACATAACTTCTTGGATTTCTTAAGGTCATCGTTGAACCAGGGGGCCTTTTTGCTACCTTGTTTGATTTGGTGGTTTTTCAAGGGTGCTAAATCGTCAGCGCTGTGGGTGATCCATTGTGTGAGTTTGGTGGCAGCTTGGTTTGGGTCCGATGATATGGCGGGAGGGTTTCGGTTAAGCGATGTGAAGAGTTGTTCGGTGGTAATTGTGTTCCAGTTTCTTCGAGGAATAGGTTGTGGGGGGTTGTGGGTCGTGGTCTTTTTGTAGCTGAAGTGAACGCAGCTGTGGTCCGTCCAATGGAGAGCTGTGGTGTGACCGAAGGAGATGTGTTTGCTGGAGGTGAAGATAGGGTCGGGCGTGTGTCCGGCAAGGTGGGTGGGGGTGTTAACAAGTTGTTTGAGTCCGAGATTGGCCAGGTTGTCCAGAAGGGTGGTGGTGTTGCTGTCATTTTTCTTTTCCAGGTGGAAGTTGAGGTCTCCCAGTAGAATGTAGTTCTCGGAGGTGAGGGCATGTGGGCTGATGAAGTCAGTGATGTCTTCGTTGAATTGTGTGGGGTTTCCTGGTGGTCTGTAGATGAGGGTGCCACCCAACTTCAGTGAATTTAGTTTTATCTCAGTTCACTATTACTGAAAATGTTAAACTCAGGGATAAGCAATTACACTAAAATATTCATTCTTTGTGTAGATAAAAGCATTTTGTTGTAGAAATATATTGTTAAAATCATGCAACGCCCAGCCAACACACTTTTTGCTTTTCTTGGAACTTCATGAGGACTCTAATGTTGGCAATTTCTTTTTTTTAATTATTTTCAATGAATCTTAGATCTAGACACATTCACAATAACTGAACACTTCTCGAACTGGTGTCAAAGTAAATAACAGAGAGCAGTAATATGGAATACTCTTCTGTCACCTCAACCAATCCGATCACAGGAGGCTATGCGGATGTTGAGAGTCTATAATCTGTATCCACAGCCTCAAGTTCTAAAAGTGAATCTCCTCAGTAGTACAGTACTACAGCTTCATAATACTACAGTTAAGTAACTGTAGAACATAAGAAAGGAAGGAAATCATTGGGCTGGGCAATTTATAATTTCAATAAAGTGCTCTAATTTATAAAAGGAATGAAGATTTGAGCATGATTTCTTATCCTGAGTGTAACATGATCAATAATAATGAACTGAGATAATATTTCATTCACTGAAGTTGGGCGTGTTTCCCCCACTTTTGTAATCTGTTTATTATTAATTGGGATCGTAGAACAGTCTGACCCTTGATGTTTAAGATCCACTAATAAATGAATTTAGATTAAGTGCATGTGCAATCTGAATTTATCATTGACACTCATTTTGTTCTTCTGGTCAAAGATTATTATAAATAGCATTTTCTTGCATAAAATACAATGACAGACAGCTAGATTCATCATAGTGCCGTTTTGCGAGTCCTTAATAGCGATTATTAAGGAATCGCTATTAAGGACTTGCAAAATGGGATTCATGTAGGAATCGCTAAATAAATTGCGATTCCTACACATTCCTTATTTGCGATTAGCAAATTGCTAATCGCAAATAAGGAATAACTCCCCATACATTCCTACGGGCCTAATGGCCCATAGGAACGAATGGGGAGTTATTCCTTATTTGCGATTAGCAATTTGCTAATCGCAAATAAGGATGCGATTTCACGGGTGCCAGGGGTGTCCAAAGGACACCCTGTAGCACCCTTAAATATTCTACATTGGTGTTGCGCACACACATGTCCAAAGGACATGTGTGTGTGTAACATGCAACTTAGAAAAATGCATTTAAATGCATTTTTCTAAGTTTTTGCTATTTACCACGAGGTTTGACCTCTCGGTAAATAGCGGCCAGAAATAGCGAATTCGCAAATCAAAAATGGTTAATGAATTGCATTTAAGGAATCTCAAATAGAGATTCCTTAAATGCAATTCCTTGCAAATATGCGATTTCGCAATTACCGATTTTTGCATTTGGGATGATGAATCCCAAATGCAAAAATTGCGCTCGCAAAGGGCCAGATTCGCAGAATGTGGCCCTTTGCGAGCCGATTTTTCTTTCATGAATCTAGCTGTTAGTTTCCTATATATGTCTCTCCTTTTCCTGTCCCTATTGTCCATATTGAGAAAATCACCACAGCTGACATCTGGGGATATCTTTGCAGCAGCTATTAGGCCTTCTACCATCCATATGTCTTGTAATTTTGGCACCCCCTGATCTTAACATCTATATCTCACCATTAGTACATTCACTACCTCATTTGTCTCAATTTGTTTTAAATATAGCTAATGGTAAAAAGCAGTCCTAATGTGTCAGAATTTGTGGTCTTGATTTTCATAGCTTGACAATATTCATTACACATAAATCATATTTCTATAGCTACTGAAGACGGATTCATACGGGAAACACCAACTACAGGTTCAGGAGGTGACTTCACTAGGCCCCTCCAGAAATCTATTCTCTGTCGCTGGAGTATATTATAGATATAATAATTCCATCCATGGATTAGGCCTTAATTCAATATATTTTGTTTAGGCTCAGATGCTACTAATTTAAATTATTTATTTACAGAACAAGATTTATGTACGTACTGTGCTCAAAATTGTTTTTTTTTGTGAGTAATATTTTAATTTTAATTATTTTAATTAAATTTTGTAATGGTTCGTATTTTTTTTTTTGATGTTTGTTTCTTTGCAGGTAGGGAAGTTAGTTTTATTTTTTATTTAAAGTTTTTTAATGTTGTTTAGTATTTTAGTTTTTTCAGTTAAAATATATAGTATGTATTTTTATATATTATATGATTTCATAATTTTCTGTTATCAAGTATTTGAATATTTTTGACAAAACAATTAGTGTGAGGATGTCAAATATGACGCTTCAGGACTTTTTGTCCCAGCATTTCTTGTACACTCAGCCAAAGGTGTGAGAGGGGGGCGAAGGCAGTGAGCCCATCTTTCCTGGCCCCAGAGCACTTAAGCACATTTCATCTCCTGCAGCGTAGGATGCAATACACAATGCTACAGGACTTTGTATCCCAGGATACTGTTGGACACTCAGCCACAGGTGCGAGAGGGGCGGAGGCTCTTTAGCCCTCCTTTCCCAGATGCAGCGGCCTTAGGCGCATTTCATATCCTGTGGCACAGGACGCCATACACAATACATCTGGACTTTGTGCCCTAGGATTCCTTTGGGCACTGAACCCTTCTATCCAGGCCGCAGCGCTCTTAATCGCATTTCATCTCCTGTGGAACGCTATACATGATGCTTCCGGGATTCATGTCACAGGATTCCTTTGGACACTCAGCCACAATTCATCTGTGGCGCAGGACAGGCTCGGGACACAACTGGGTGCTGGACGGGCCCAGAGCGGGCACATCTGCGCCAGTCATAGCCCAGGGGAGCCTGGGCTGGGCCACCCTTCTAATGACTGAGGAATCACCTGGAGTACAGACCAAGATGGGTAAGTGAAAATCTCCCTGCCCCTCTGGTCCTGCTTCTTCTAAATGACAGCAGAAACGCTCCTCTATAATTTCATTCAGCACCTCAGTGGTTGGGACTTTAAATGAGAAAATACTTTCTGTAGAAGAAGAACTGGATCTAGGGGACGATCTGCTAGTACCATCCACCAATACTCAACTTAAGGAGGGGCACCTGGTGGATGAGACAGGTCTGATAATTAAGGGCCTGATTTAGGTCTCAGAGGATGGATTATTCCAAAACAACAGTGATAGATATCCCATTGAATGAAATATAAATCCCATAGGATGAAATGGGATTTATATTTTGGGAGACGGGATATCTGTCACAGTTGTGACGGAGTAATCCATCTGCCGAGATCTAAATCAAGCCCTCAGAGAGCCATAGAAGGCTCCCGGTAGGAGACAGATCCTTCTTCATTCATCACAGTGGCAGATATTCTAAGATAGAGTCATCTATTAAAAGTTTGGGCTTTCAGTCAGTTAAAAAAGCAAGCCCAATGGTTAATGGGGTACACAATCTTTCAAAACCGCCTAGTGAGATTCCTGGAGAAAACATTACCCAATGTCAAACAATCTCTCCCCAAAAATCCTTTATGTACCCACAAATTATAAATGTTTAAGAATGTGGGACAGGAGAGTCTTTTGAATGTTGAATCCAGAGGGCCATGTGAGAGAGGTATTCTCACTAAGTTAGAAAAGGGTCCTGATTCTATGCGTCTTTTTTCCCAGCAAGAAAAATTCATACAGAAAACTCCCCCAAAAACAGGAATTCTCAAGTTATCTCCATCACCACCCAGTTAGATCAACCCACATTGAGATCCTGGAGAGCAAATGGGAATCCTCAAACTACACCTTTTTTTAGTGCACCAACCCCACGGATAGTCTACATCTTCCACCAGATTTTACACCTTTAGTAGCCGCATTACTAGAGTTCCACCTTTGAGAGCAGGAGTAAGGGAAGCTATCCTTCAATTTAAAAATAAAGTTGTTGTATTGTGTAATAGTCAAGTGGTAAAAGGACATTACCTAGCTGCACACATGAATGTGGTTAGAAGAACAGAATGAGTGGTCAGTAGGGAGAAAGAGTGGGAGAGTGACTGTTTTGGTATTGACTTTGATCAACCAGATATTGCAACAAAATTATCAGAACAACTCTCCACCTGTTAGGATAAAGATACTCCCATTAGGCTACTTTTACCCAGCAGCGGCTTAATTTGTTGTTGGGAATTGTAAGGGGCATTCAGGAAGACGCCCAAGCCAGCTGGTCACAGCCTTGCAGTTATCAAATAGATTTCAGGCACTTAACTCACTTGATAGTAATGACTGATCGCATATGTAAATTGATACTTGTATAGCGCACTACTCACCCGCAAGGGTCTCAAGGCGCTTGTACGAATACCGCTGTGGAACCCATCCTGGCTTTCCCTGTGAGGCGTCCACTCAGGGCACCCCCAAGGTGGAGGCCAAACATCCTTAGCGTTGTAGGGGCCGTTGTGGAGATTAAGCAAGCTATTGCCCAGAGTTGCAGAGTGGGACTCCATGATTGGAATAGGCACCGAGGCAAGAATGATCAGGTCCGAGGATTTTTTGAGCCCAAGACCCACCGAGGCGGGGAATTGAACCCTGGTTCTCGGCTAGACCTCTGCATCAGGGTCTGCCGCTCTAACCATTGAGCCACACTTCTCCACTGCATATGCCAGATAGAATTGTATTACCTCTGCAAAATATGGAAGCTCCTTTGCTAACAATTCAGCTATCTGCCAAAGGAGGAAATCCAAATTTACTCATCAAGCTTTTGTGCTGGAATCTAGCTGGCCTGGGGAATAGGAAATGAGAGACAGCAACTTTACTAAAGGTTATACCATTGTTGGGTAGCAGGAAACATTGGATACAGTCAAATCCTTTTATATGGAGGGTTATATCTCGTTTTTTTTCCTGCTACCCCTTCTGCGTCTGGTAGAGTGGGGGTAGGAACGTCAACTCTTAAATCTTTAGGCATTAATTGTAAAACATCCCAAATTGATACCGGAACCTCATATTTGTTAGCGGTCAACTTAAGTTTTAAAAAAGCCCCAAATATTTTACTGCTTAATTTCTACAACTCATAAAAAGTAGGTATTCCAGGGTCGTTCATCTAGATCTGTTACCGTACCTGTCTTTAAAATAGGGCAGACGGATGACCCGCAATGCTACAGGTCCAGCGTGCCTATTGACTCTGGGGTCAAAGTTTTAGACTGGTCATCCTGGTTAGATTAGCCACTTGTTTCGAAGATAATATGGTTTTAGAGCAGGCCAGGGTACTCTGCATCAGTGTTTAAACCTACAGATGATAATAGGAAAATATACATTTGTAAAGTGTGGCTCACTCCATATAGCGTTTGTAGGGAGCTGGCTCTTTATGTAGTGTACCAAAAAGAGGTATGCTGTGTAAAGAGTGCAGGTATCCCTTTGAGTGGACAGGGGCCTGCTCTAGCAATCCCAAAGTGTTCTATCCAGGGTAGTGTGGTCGAGCAGCCTTAGGCTTATCATAGATGTGTTAGACATTTATTGCACACACAGAGTCAATAAATGATACACACACTCAAAAAGGACATTCACACCAATTTACTCTGTGCTCAATATACGCCCCAGTTTTAGAAAATTCTGGTATCTTTGACTTTTTGCCAACCGAGTTATCACTCTGGTCGGCACTGTATGTGACTTGTGCGGATTTAAATCTAAACGGAAGTGGAAGATCCCCAGATAATGTGAGAGACAGCTATGCTGGGCGTAAACCACAGTCTTTCAGAGCCTGTAAGAGCCTTGAGGAGGTAGTGGGCCTTGTTGATGTTTGGGCTAAACTAATAACCTCCAACCCTGGTTATACCTTCTTTTAAGATCGTAATGGTTCCTTCGCAAGGTTGGATTATTTCTTTGTGACAAAAACTTGATTAAAGGGGAGCCAGATAGAATTATTTCCTAGGTCAATATTGGATCATAACCCGTTGGTGTTAGAGCTTTCTTTGTAGGGCCTTAGAGCCCTAGAAGATGGTCCTTTGAAAATGGCCTCTTGATGGACCCAGACTATGTCAGACATATGAAAGTGTGGATCCCAAATTTGCTTTATATAAATAGACGGAGTGCTCCCATTGGGATGGTCTAGGACAACTTCAAAGCTGGGGTTAGAGGAGAAACTCTCAGGTTCAGCTTAAATCACCAAAATCAGTCAGTCTTGTACTAGAGTGCTAAATCAACATTTCAGCAATGAGAAGGCAGAAATAATAGCAGCTGTATCCTCCAGAATGGATCACTTCCTCGCTCTTTGTCAAATTGTTACTTTAAAATCAACACTGAATGAAATTACGGCTAAAAAGACTCCTGGAAAATATCTGGCCAGGAAACAAGAGTGCTATGAATATAACGAAAGGGTAGGGCACACAATTGTGGTGCGGACCAGACAAAAGGTGGCAGCGGGGTACATCAGTAAAATAATGAACGATCAGGGGTAGTAGCATCCAATCAGGATGGTATACGGGAAGCTTTTCAAAGGTATTATAAAAAACAATTATAAAGCACATACTCTTTCAGGGAAAGAAAATCATGAGCAATTATTTAACTTGACAGTTCTAGAAAAAGGTACTCAGGATGACCCGGATTTCCTGGGGGGAGAGTTCTCTGTGGATGAAATCCAAAAACCACTGCAAGATCTTCCCTCAGGGAAAGCTGTGGGTACCAACCAGATTTCCCTAGAACTTTATGAAGTATTTTCACTGGCATTACTTGCTGATATGAAGGAGCTCTTTCTTCAGGTTAAGAAAGGACACTGTTCTCCTGGGCTGCAGCGAATATTATAGTTTTTTTTTTTTAAACGGAAGGCCCAAACAACCCCAGCTTGTACAGGCCAATTACCCTAATAACTTGTGACATAAAGCACAAGTTACTTACCTTCGGTAACAATATATCTGTAAGAAACATTAGTAGTGATAGATTCCTTATCTTAGAATAATCCCCAGGCGTCAGACTGGTTCCGGAAAGTTTTCGTCAGCAGTACTCCTGCCCGTCGGTAGGCGTCGTTGTTCACCTCCGCGGGAGTCTTTGGCACCCGGATGACATAGCTGGAGCTACTTCGACATGCCCATGCGTGCTGACGTCAGTTCTGTACATGGCTTGTCGCACCAGGAACGCAGAGCCATGCAAAAAACTGACCACTGGTGCCATGAAACTAGGGCCCTGAGAGGGATGACCGTAACCGTAGAATCCGTTCACAGAACGGGGAGGATGGGCGGGGCGGTAAGGAATCTATCACTACTAATGTTTCTTACAGATATATCGTTACAAAAGGTAAGTAACTTGTGCATCTGAAAGAAACAGGTAGTGATAGATTCCTTATCTTAGAACAGATACCCCAGCAATACCAACCCTGGTGGTGGGTCTGCGAACCAAGATCACACCAGAAAGTCCTGGAGAACAGAACGGCCAAAGAAGCCTTGTCTCATGACTTGGCTGTCCAGGCAGTAATGCTTGGTAAATGTGTGCAGTGAAGCCCATGTAGCTGCCTGACAGATGTCATGCAAGGGAACTGCTCCATACCAAAGCAGTAGTGGCTGCCGTCGCCCTGGTAGAATGGGAGCGTAGCCCCACCGGAGGCTCTTTTTTAGCCAAAGAATAACAAGCCTTAATGCCCAGAACGACTCACCAAGAAATGGTCCGCTTGTGCACGGACCGACCTTTCTTGGCGCCCACGTAGCCAACAAAGAGCTGGTCTTCCACCAGGAACAGTTGTGTGTGGTTCAGATAGAAAGAGAGCGCACATTTTGGGTCCAGACGGTGGAGCCTCTCTTCCTCTTTTGAGGGATGCGGAGGTGGAAAGAAGGTGGGCAAAGTGATGGTCTGGTAGATGTGAAAGGCAGTGACAACCTTTGGCAGAAAGGATGGACGAGTCCTTAGAACAACTTTGTCCGGGTGGACAGAGAGAAAAGGAGGTTTTGAAGAAAGAGCCTGGAGCTCACTCACTCTTCTGGCAGAGGTGATGGCAACCAGGTAAGCAGTCTTTAGAGTGAGAAGACGAAGAGGACAGTTGTGAAGAGGCTCAAAAGGAGCACACATCACAAAAGTCAGAACTAGGTTCAAGTCCACCTAGGCATCACAAAAGGGACAGGAGGGAACATGTGCATAATGCCTTTCAAGAATCGATTTATAATAGGGGACTTGAAAAGGGAAGACTGATCCGGAAGCCGTAAAAAGGCTGAAATGGCCGAGAGATAGCCCTTGATAGTGCCCAGAGCAGAGCCCTGCTGGGCCAAAGATAGAAGAAATAGAAGGACCTCCGAAAGAGGGGCAGAAAGGGGATCCACAGCCTTTGCTGTGCACCATGCCACAAATGTATTCCATCTGCAGGCGTATGCCGTTTTAGTGGAGGGATGCCTGGCTGCCAAGATAACATCACATACTTCGGGAGGCAGGTCAAAAAACATCAACTGCCACCGCTCAATCTCCACGCAAGGAGGTGGAGGCTGGAAAGGTTCGGGTGGAGAATCCTCCCCTGCTGCTGCGACAGAAGATTATCCCGAAGAGGCAGGAAGAGCGGGGGATCAATCGCCATGTTGAGTAGCTCGGGATACCATACTCTTCGAAACCCAGTCCGGAGCCACAAGAATAACTTGGGCCGGGTCGCGCTTGGTCTTCTTCAGCACTCTGGGTAGAAGTGGTATAGGCGTAAAGTAGACCGCAACTCCACTCGCGCCGAAAAGCATCACCTAGCGAGTGCCGCCTTGGAAATTCCAACACGCAGAACTGGGGACATTGCGCGCTCTCTTCGGTGGTGAATAGATCTAACCAAGGCTCTCCCCACTGCTGAAAGAGACCTTGCTCCACGTCCGAGTGCAGACCCCATTCGTCATCCATCATGCACCAACAGCTGAGTTTGTCCGCCCTGGCGTTCAGAGAACCTGCCAGGTGTTGAACCACCAGGGACATGCCCTGATGTTACAGCCATGTCCAGAGGCACAGAGCCTCCTGACCTAGGTTCCACGACCCCACTCCGCCCTGTTTGTTGCAGTACCACATGGCAGTGTTGTTGTCAGTGAACACCTGCACTACCCTCCCCACGAGCAAATGTCGTTCAGTGCCCTCCAAGATCTGGACGTGATTGGACAGGTTGCCCTGATGCTGTGCCTACTGGAACTTCAGGTCCCACTGCAGAGCCCGCATATGCCATCTGGCATGATCAACTAACAGGATACAGGGGCCATCAGGCCCAGTAGCTGGAGGGTCATCCTGGCCAAAACCCGGGATAGAGGCTAAAAAGATCGGAATCATAGCCTGAATATCCCAGACTCGCTGTTCCGAGAGGATAAACCCGAAACTGCGCCGAGTCCAGAACAGCTCAGATGAAGAGGAGCTTCTGTGAGGGAATCAGGTGCGACTTTGGCACGTTGATGGAAAACCCCAGCAAATGAAGGAGGTCGGCTATAGTCTCGAGGCAGGAGACAACTGTCTGGGGCGAGCCCGCCTTCCACAACCAGTCGTCGAGATAGGGGAAGACTGAAACCCCTGATCTGTGCAGATGAGCTGCAACCACCACCATCACCTTTGTGAATACCCGAGGGGCGCTGGTAAGGCCAAAGGGGAGCACAGTGAACTGAAAGTGCTTGTGGCCTACCGAGAACCGCAGGTAATGCCGGTGGGCCGGCAGGCTGGAGATGTGGAAATGGGCGTCCTGCAAGTCAAACACTACCATCCATTCTTGCGGGTCTAGGGCAGACAAAACCTGAGAAAGTATGAGCATCTTGAACTTCTCCTTCCGGAGGAAGCGATTTACGTTCCGAAGGTCTAACATAGGACGCAGGCCCTTGTCCTTCTTTGGATCCAGAAAGTAGTGGGAATAACAACCACAACCTACTTCCAGCGTGGGAACGCGCTCAATGGCCCCCTTGGCCAAGAGGGCTGCAACTTCCTGCTGGAGAAGTGCCAAGTGACCCCGGACATGCGGTGGTACTGAGGTGGTATGACTGGAGGGGTTTTCTCGAAGGGGAGGGAGTAGCCCCTTCGGACAATTTGTAGCACCCACTTGTCCAAAGTGTTGTTGTGCCAGTGGGGGAGATGATGGCGAACTCTGCCGCTCACTGGCGTGTGGTGGGCCTGAAATACCAGACTAGGAAGGCTTTGCAGTGGATGCTGCAGGGTTGGAGGTGGACTGACCCGCCCTCTGGCCCCCAGAACTGCCTGGACGTTTTCCACATCCGCACTGAAGTTGTTGCTGTGGTGGCCTGTGGCCCTGCGAACGCAGTGGGGCACCCCTTCCGTGGCCACAAAAGGAGCAAAAAGCAGAAGGTGGAGGAGGCCGAATGGCCGACAGGCCCAAGGACTTGGCCGTAGCCAGGGAGTCCTTAAAGCGCTCCAACGCACGCTCTGCTTTTGTGCCAAAGAGGCAAATGCCATCAAAGGGCATGTCCATCAGAGTGTTCTGGACATCCGCTGAGAAGCTAGTTGTCCTCAGACAGGCGTGGCGCCTAAGCGCTACCGTCGTGGAAATCGATCTGCCCAGTGAGTCGGCGGTGTCCTGGCCACAACGTATGGTGAACTTAGCTGCGTCTCTCCCAGCAGCAATAGCCAGAGAGAGGACTGCCTGGGCCTCCTCCGGGCAGTTGGGCAGTACCTGCGCAGCCGTGTCCCAAAGAGTGGGAATAATGGCCTAATAGGCATGCAGTGTTTACCGAACGCAGCCCTAAGCGGCAGATGAAAACACCTTCTTGCCAAGCTGTTCCAGCTTCTTGGATTCCGTATCCGGAGGGGTGAAAGGGAATGCGCTCTGGGAAGTAGAGGCTTGGACAACCAGGCTCTCAGGGGTGGGGTGTTGGGAGAGAAAGAGGGGTTCGCCCGAAGCCTGGCGATGGCGTCGGGCCACGTTCCTGTCCACAGGAGCCCCTGTGTTGGGCCTGGACCAGGTGCCCAAAAGAATGTCAGTCAGTGCTTCATTAAAGGGTAGCAAGGGCTCTGAAGAGGTTGCCGCCGGCTGGAGCACTTCTGTCAGGAGGTTAGTCCTGACGGCCACTGTATGGAGTACGAGATGGAGGGCCTTGGCTGCCCTACGCAACACCACTGCGTAACTGGCTCCCTCCTCCGTAGCCACGGTAGGAGGAGAGAGTATGCCAAGGTCAGGTGAGGTGTCGAGACCACCGACTTCCCCCATATCCTCTACCCAGTCTGGAACATAAGCACATTCCTGTGCTAAAGGGTCCTCAGACCCCTCCCAATCCTCCCCTTCCTCCGAATTCTGTGGAACAGGCTGAAAATAAGGAGGAGGGACATAGGGCAAAAAGGGCCCCATAGGCGTCGGAATCGGAGCCTGGCGGCGCTGATCCAGCACCGTGTCCGGGTCAAGGCTGAAACTGGGGACAACGTCGTCCCGAGGAGCAGCTGATCTTCTTCAGCACTCTAGGCAGAAGTGGTATAGGCTGAAAGGCGTACAACAGACCGCAACTCCACCCGCAACAAAAAGCGTCGCTGAGCGAGTGCCACCTTGGAAATTCCAACGTGCAGAATTGCTGACATTGTGCGTTCTCTTCGGTGGCATATAGATCTAACTAAGGATCTCCCCACTGTCAAAAGAGACCTTGCACGACCTCTGAGTGAAGACGCCATTCGTGATCCATCATGCACCTGCAGCTGAGTTCGTCCGCCCTGGCATTCAGAGAACCTGCCAGGTGTTGAACCACCAAGGATATGCCCTGGTGTTCCAGCCCCTGACACAAGGTCCGTTAACCCACCCCAACCCTGTTTGTTGCAGTACCACATGGCGGTGGTGTTGTCCGTAAACACCTGCACTACTCTTCCGCGGACCGAGGGAAGGAATGCTTTCAGTGCCAGACGAATCGGCCAGAGCTCTAGAAGGTTGATGTGAAGCCCTGACTCCGCCAGAGACCAGAGGCCTCTGATCTCCGCCTCTCCCATGTAGCCGCCCCATCCCAGAAGAGATGCATCCGTCACCACAGTGTGGTCTGGTTGGGGAAGGGAGAGGGATCTGCCATTGACCCAATCCTGGTTTGTAAGCCACCACTGCAGTTGTATTGCAGTGCCCTCCGAGATCTGGACCCAATCTGAGCGATTCCCCTGAAGCGCGCCCACTGGAACTTCAGGTCCCACTGCAGAGGCCGCATATGCAACCTGGCATGATCGATCAGCACGATGTCAGAGGCCATGAGGGCCAGCAGCCTCATGGTCATTCTGACCGAAACCCGGGATAGAGGCTGAAAGATCGGAATAATAGCCAGAATATCCCGGGCTCGCTGTTAGGGAGAATAGACCCGAAACCGTCCGATGAAGAGTAGCTTCTGAGAGGGAATCTGGTGCGACTTCTGCACATTGAACGGGAACCCCAGAGTAGTCTGGAGGTGGGAGACGACTGCCTAGGGCAAGCCTGCCTTCAACAGCCAGGGCGTCGAGTTAGGCGAAGACTTAAACCCCTGAGCTGCACAGCTGAGCTGCCACCACTGCCATCACTTTCGTGAACATCCAAGTGGCGCTGGTAAGGCCAAAGGGGAGCACTGTAAACGGGAAGTGCTCGTAACCTACCATGAACCGCAGGTAACACCAGTGGGCCGGCAGGACGGGGATGTGAAAATAAGCGTCCTGCAAGTCAAAAGCTACCATACAGACTTCTGGGTCGAGGGGAGAAAATACCTGAGCAAGCATCAACTTCTTAAACTTCTCCTTCCAGAGGAAGGGATTGACGTCCTTGAGGTCCAAGATAGGATGCAGGCCCTTGTCCTTCTTGGGCACCAGAAAGTAGTGGGAGTAACAACCACGACCTATTTCTGGGACAGGAATGCGCATGATGGCTCCCTTGGCCAAGTGAGCCGTAACTTCCTGCTGGAGAAAGGCCATATGATCCTCCGACATGCAGTGGTTTTGCGGTGGCATGGCTGGAGGGGTAGTCTTGAAGAGGAGGGAATAGCCCCTTCAGACTATTTGCAAAACCCCTCTGTCGGACGTGGTGGTGGGCTAGTGGGAGAGGTGATGGCGAAACCTGCCACCCACTGGTGTGTTATGGGCCATAAAGGTCGGACTAGGAGGGTTTTGGAGGCTGCTGCAGGGGTGGGGGGTTGGTGGACTGGCCCGCCCGCTGGCCCCCGGAAACACGACAGAGCAAAGGTTGGGTAACTTGCTGCGGCCTGTGGCTCTAGGCGGGGCGTAGCGGGCACCCCTTCCGTAGCCACAAAAGGGGCGAAAAGCAGACTGCGCCGGATGGGTGGAGAGGTCCAAGGAATTGGCCGTAGCCCGTGAGTCCTTGAAGTGCTCTAGGGCGTTGTCTGCTTAGTCGCCAAAAAGGCGACGACCATCAAGGTGTTCTGGACATCCCCTGAAAAGCCAATGGACCTCATTCAGGCATAGCGACGAAGTGCTACCGACGTTGAAATGGTCCTGCCCAGAGAGTAGGCGGTGTCCAGCCCACAAAGTATCGTAAACTTGCTGCATCCCTCCCAGCGATAACAGCCTGGGAGAGCACTGCCCGGACCTCCTCCGTACACTGAGGCAGCACTTGCGCAACCCTTTCCCACACTGAGTGCGAATAACGGCCCAAGAGACATGCAGTGTTTACAGACCGCAGTCCTAAGCTGGCGGAAGAGAAAGTTTTCTAGCCAAGGTTGTCCAGCTTCTTGGATTCCATTTCTGGTGGAGCGGTAGGGAAGGTGCTCCTAGAAGTGGAAGCTTTAACTACCAAGCTCTCCATGGTGGAATGTTGGGAGAGGCAAGTGGGGTCGCCCGGAGCCGGGTGGTGGTGTCGGGGAATCATCTGTGAGGGCCTCATTAAACGGCAGCATGGGCTCTGAAGAGCTCGCAACCAGTTGAAGCACCTCAGTCAGGAGGTTAGTCCTGACCGCCACCGTAAGAAGCTCGAGGTTGAGGGCCTCGGCCGGCCTACACAACACCACTGTGTATGATGCTCCCTCCTCCGTAACCACAGTAGGAGGAGACAACATGCCAAGGTCAGGGGAGGTGTCCAAACCACTGGCATCTCCTAATTCCTCTCTCCAGTCCTGCTCAGTGTCCAACTGGTCAGTCAAGGGGTCACCTGACCCCTCCCAGTCCTCCTCCTCATCCTCTGGGTGCCATTATAGTTGAAAAGGGACCCCAGGAGTGAACAGGGGCATAAAAACCCCACCCGTCACCGGATCCGGCGTTGGACAGGCTCCGTGTCCACGTCGGGATGGAGGCCGGGGTCAACGCCAGCCGGGAGGCCGACATGCGTCGGACGCAGTAGTGGTGCTGTCGGAAGCGGCGCCCGTGGAGGCGTAATGAGGTCAACCGGCGCCGATCCAGATCCAGGCCTGGACCCCAACCGAGTCCGCGGGGCCCGAAGGCAGCATACATCGCCTCGTAGAACGTACAAAGCTGGGTGGGAGTCGCTCTGGGTCCCTTCTGGACCCGCACTCGGAGCCACGGGAGGGGCACCACCGGCGTGCTTAGTCGGATCAGCAGATCGACGAGGAGAAGTCGAAGAATGGCGATGCTTCTTCGACTTCTTCTTATTCTTCGACTTACCGGCCCCAAGTGCGAAGACTTCGATGATTTCGACCCGGAACGGTGGTGGCTCCGAGACCGGTCCCTCAACCTCCCTCTCGACCGGGACCTCGAACGGCGCGGAGCCGACTGCCGGTGTTCAAGCAGCTTTTGGGACCGCTGCTGCATAGCCTTCGGCGCCATTGTTAGGCAGTCAGAGCAGGACTTGTGGTCGTGGTGGTGCTCCAGGCAAAAGAGGCACACGCGGTGCGGATCGGTCTCCGACATCAGTCAGTGACAGGAGCTGCAGGCCTTGAAACCGGGCATCCCTTGTGTACCTTTTTGGAGTTGGAGACTCAAAACAAGAAGTTGCCAAAAGTTGAGAAAAAGTCAGTCAAAAATTGACTGAGGTACCGCTCTTCGCTGGCTGGCGCGGAAAAAGAAAGAACTAATGTCAGCGCGCGAGGGCGGCATCTAAGTAGCTGCCACAACATCATCCCGGCAACCACAACGCCGACGACAGACTCGGAGCCGACCAACGCCACCTTCCGATGCGCAGAGGTACTGCGGGCGAAAAAACTTTCCGGACCCAGTCTGACGCCTGGGGGTAATTCTAAGCTAAGGAATCTATAACTAACGTGTTTCTTTCAGATCCACTTGGTAATATACTGCACTCTGCCTTGGGCTTGTTAGGTCTACCTTATGGGTGACGTACACACATTAAAATGGGGAGGACTTAACTTTGCCATTACTTTCAATGGTAAAGTCTGGAACTGCTCTTCCAGTCTGCAGTGGTAGACTAGGAGACATGTTTTACCTTTATCACACTGACGGTGGCACAACCGTGCTGCAGTCCCTAGGGCAGCGGTCTTCAATCTGTGGGGCGCGACCCCCAGGGGGGTCGTGGAGTCCTGGGAAGGGGGTCGCAGATTCTGCAGAGTGCAGTTCCTGGCATTGATCGAGGGTGCTCACGGCGGAGGCCTAATTCACACCGAGGTGTGAAAAACATCAACGCCTCATTAACAAGTAAAAGGTCTTTTAGAGACCTGTCAAGTACTTGGGTTTGACTGTGTGTCCCTGAAGCTGTTACAGCAGGGCTCACATACACGAGCTGGGGGGAGCTGGGGGCGGGGGGGCTGGGGGAGTGGCTGTAGTGTAGCCCTTTGAGTTCAATGGATGTTGCGCACCTGGAGCTGTGGGTCCTGTGACACGTCCCCCGCAGGGAGGCACAGAGATGCCCTCCCATGAGCGGGAAAGAAGAAGGAAGACGACGCAGAGAGATACTGACCCCCCTCATGAGAGAGGCACAGAAAAGGTGGGTGGATGAATGATGGGTGGATGGATGGATGTAAGGCTGAAGGATGGATGGATGTGTGAAAAGGTGGGTGGATGAATGATGAGTGGATGGATGGATGAAAGGCTGAAGGAAGGATGGATGAATAAAAGGGTGGATGGATGAATGATGGTTTGGTGAAGGATAGATGTATGGATGGAAGGATGAAAGGGTGGACGGATGAAGGATGGATGGATGAAAGGGTGGATGGATGAAAGGGTGGATGAATGATGGATGGATGGATGTGTAAAAAGATGGGTGGATGAATGATGGGTGAATGGATGGATGAAAGGGTGGATGGATGAATGATGAATGTATGGATGGAAGGATGAAAGGGTGGATGGATGAAGGATAGATGTATGGATGGAAGGATGAAAGGGTGGACGGATGAAGGATGGATGGATGAAAGGGTGGACGAATGAAGGATGGATGGATGGATGGAAGGATGAAAGGGTGGATGGATGAAGGATAGATTGGTGAAGGATAGATGTATGCATAGAAGGATGAAAGGGTGGACGGATGAAGGATGGATGGATGAAAGGGTGGATGGATGAATGATGGATGGATGGATGTGTAAAAAGATGGGTGGATGGATGAAGGGTGAATGGATGGATGAAAGGGTGAACGGATGAATGATGGATGTATGGATGGAAGGATGAAAGGGTGAATGGATGAAGGATAGATTGGTGAAGGATAGATGTATGGATGGAAGAATGAAAGGGTGGACGGTTGATGGATGGATGGATGAAAGGGTGGATGTATGAATGGATTAAAGGTTGCATGGATGAATGATGGATGGATGTGTGAAAAGGTGGGTGGATGAATGATGGGTGGATGGAAGGAAGGGTGGATGGGTAAAGGATGGATGTATGGGTGGAAGGATGAAAGGGTGGATGGATGAAGGATGGATGTATAGATGGAAGGATGAAAGGGTAGATGGATGGATGTGTGAAAGTGTGGGTCGATGAATAATGGAGGAATATGATGAGGTCTAACAGGCGCATTTATGGTTGTCAAAAGTTGATGATGAGGAGTACCAGTTTCTAGAAACTTTTGTCGGAAGGGGGTCCTTACGCCTAAAAAGGTTTCACAAGGGGGTCTTGGCATCAAAAAGTTTGAAGACCTCTGCCCTAGGGTGACCCTGTAACTTACAGGCCGTGGGTACCTAAGGGTACCATATATTAGGGACTTACAGGTAAGTTGGTATAAGCCAATCAAACATATACTGTTTAAGGTTAGAACCCAGGCACTGAGGTCTGGGTAGCAGGCCTTAGTGCATTCTCAGAGTCGAAAAACCGCTGCATCTGTCCAAAACCTTGGAGGTGGCTATACAAAAAAGGCATTTCCTTACAATTAAGGATATTGGATGTTTTAAGTAATCCCTCCGAACTCCTCTTCTTTCCCTACTGTTGCTTAGAGTGGAGCAAGTAAATCTAACCCCTCTGAAGTCCAACACTAGTCCTTCTGTTGCATAGACTAGAGTGGAAACAGTAAATCTAATGCCTCAGAAGTCCAACATTTTGCCTTATGTTGCTTGGACTGGAGTTAGAATAGTAAAGCTGACCCTTTGGAGTCCAACACTGTCCCTACCATTGCTTAAACTGGAGTGGGAACCTAACCTCTATCAATCAAACACTTTACCTATTGTTGTTTAGACTGGAGTGGAAATAGTACATCTAACCCTCCACCTGTTGCATTACCTTACATTTAACTATATTAGCAATTTAATAATAATTAAAAATGACTTTACAGTCTCCTTTATAAAAAATAAAAGTTTTACCTTGTTTTGGCGATATGGCCTTTCAAAATATTTTTGATATGCTATTTTTGCTATTCCCATTTTAAATATAGGAACACAATAATGTGGTAAACCATATTTTTGATACAATATTCATATCTCTCTAATTTGTTGTACAAAATATTCTGTATGATAACCAATATATGTCCGCTAACTAAGAAATTTTGTATGTTTGACCTAATACACAAGTTTAGCATATGAGACTTTTCAATTTTATGTTGTTGATAAGTGTTATACTGTTTGATATAATGAATAGTCAATTAACTAGAGCACTGCATGTTAGTTAACAGCATTATGTGAAGGAACAATGTTGTCTCAGGATGCTGTATATTGAAAATGTGTTAATCGTCCGCCATTCATCATTGATAACAGACTGTCCAACCACAAAAATGCAGCAACCAAACTAGAAGTTGATGAAGAAAATGAGTTAATTAGCTGATCCTGCACCTGCGTACCATGACCTCTATTCTGTACCCTCCCAGGTACCTGCATGTGGGAATAGATCAGGGTCCCTATCTTTATGTATGCCCAGTCACATGCCAGTTTTGTGCAACACGCAACAGATCACAAAAATCTCCCGTACAACTTCAGGTGAATACACTAGCACATGTAGCCCGTGTGAAGTGTTGTTAATTACCAATAAGCCACATGTCACTAAAGGACAAGTTACTTACCCTCGGTAATGCCTTATCTGGTAGAGACATAATCTAGCCACAGATTCCTTACCTTTGAAACTTGCAGGCATCAGGCTGGATCCTGAAGATTTTTCTTAGCAGTTCCCCTACATGCTGGTAGGTGGTTTCAGTTGACTCCACATTGTGTTCGTCATCGTCATGACGTCTGCGTCGTCAATATAACCGCTACTCTGATGCACTGACATCAGTACTTTCATGAGTTTCCATGCCAGAAGTGCGAAGCCATGAAGTGACTGACCATGGTGTGTTAAGAAGACAAGAGTATGCTTTCTTGAGGGAACCCGAGCAGGTATCCAGCCAGGAGAGAAAGCATTGAAAATTCCAGTGGAACTCTCTTGCCCCTTCACATTGACCATGAGGCATATTACAGCCTTTTGAAAAATACCCACCGAACATTATTAAATCTTGTATGTATATTTTTCAGCTAATGCCTATTAATTAGCATTTTTAATAATCACTTTTTATATTGCACTCTTGGAGTGGTACACACAGGGCTGGTCCCTGTGGCATCCTGAGGAAGAGCTTAGGGGTAAGCTCGAAACATGTTGGCACTCTACAAGGACTCCTGACTCATTGTAAACCAGGCTGACCTAGAGATCCACCCCACTTTTAATATATCAACTAGGAGCAAGAATAAAAGTAATTCCGCCCACTAGTTAGGTATTTTTAATCACTCCACTCCACATACACCACTGCACAACACATAGTTCCTCACTACAGTGCTCCTACGTATCCTTGCAAGTCGCAGCACGCCTCAACCCGCAGCGTGTTGGGATGGCCCCTATGATGAAGCATGTCACCGTGAGGAAACCCTGGTGAGTGAGGTGACTCAAGAAAGGACATTTTTCCTTTCTAGATTACATCAATCACCTTGATGCCGATCTACCTCTACAGCTAGGTTCTTTATCCATGATCTCAGATTTTTTGTGTCTACTACTAGAATAGGAGGGTGAACCTAGCATATCCCTCTGCCACCCCTTTTTTCTGAATGTGTTAAGAAGACAGCCAGGGCCCTAAAGGGGGACAGCCCTGACACTAACAACCATTTTGCAGTGCGGGGAGGATGGGTAGGTTGGTAAGGAATCTGCAGCTAGGTCATATCTCTACAAGATAAGGTGTTACTTAAGGTAAGTAACTTGTCCATCTCATAGAGACATCTAGCCGCAGATTACTTACGTTTGAACAGATACCCAAGCAATACCTTCCAAGTAGGTGGGACTGCGGAAAGTTTTAGACCAGAAAATCCTGCATCCAAACATGCCCTCTCTGCGAATCTGAGAATCCAGGCAATAGTGTCCAGCAAACCTGTGCAGAGATGCCCACATGGCTGCTTGGCAGATATCTGCAATTGGACCCCCACACTGGAGGGCTGTGATGGCTGCCTTCGCCCTGGTGGAATGGTCCTAAGGCCTTCGGGAGGCTGCTTCTTTGCCAAGGAGTGACACATCTTTACACAGAGGATAACCCAAAGCAAGATAGTCTGAACAGCATGCCCCTTCTTTGCTCCCACATGCCCTACAAAGAGTTGGTCATCCACCTGTAACTCTTGAGTGTGATCAACACAGAACGATAACGCTACAGGCGATGGAGATGCTCCTCTTCTTTGGAATGGTGCTGTGGTGCATAGAAAGTGGGCAGAGTAACAGACTGTCCCAGATGGAAGGTAGTTACAACCTTGAGAAAAATGGGTGCCCCAGTTCTTAGTACCACTTTGTCCAGAAAGACTGTCAAGTAAGGATGCTGTGATGACAGTGTCTACAGTTCGCTCCCCCTTCTGGCAGAGGTAATTGCCACTAAAAAGGCTGTTTTGATAGTGAGCAACCATAGAGGGCAGTTGTGCAGTGCTCAAATGGTGCACATATCAAGAAATTAATGACTAAATTAAGGTTCCACTGAGGCATAAGACAAGGAGACGGGGAAAACAAATGAAATAACCCCTTCAAAAACCTCTGCACCAAAGGGGAATTAAAAAGTGAAGGCTGAGCTGGCAGCTGATAAAAAGCTGTGAGGGCAGAAAGGTAGCCCTTAAGAGTGCACAAAGAAGACCCTGTAAAACCAAGGAAAGGATAAACAGGAGAATATCTGACAGAGAGGCAGACAAGGAGTCAATAAACTGTTGTTTATAATATTTACAAAATCTGTGTCATCAGCAGGAGCATACTGGTTTCATGGAGGGACGCCAGGCTGACAGAATAACTTTGCAGACTTCGGGTGGAAGGTCAAAAGCTGGCAGCTGGTGCTGCTCTATCTCCACACACGGAGGTGGAGAGTGGACAGGTTCAGGTGGAGGACCCTCCCCTGCTGCTGTGACAGAAAATCCTCCTGAAGGGGAAGCTGTATCGGACGATTGATGCTCACTGCCAGAATGTCCAGATACCAAACTCTCTGTACACAGTCTGGATCCAGAAGAACGACTTGTGCCCCGTCACTCCTGATCTTCTTGAGCACTCTGGGCAGGAGTGGCATGGGTGGAAAGGCGTACAGGAGGCCTCAGTTCCACGTGCGTCAAAAAGCGTAGCAGAGCAAGAGACGTTTTGGAAACTCCAACGTGCAAAAGTTCTGACATTGCGTGTTCTCTTTGGGGATGAACAGATGTAACCAAGTCTCTCCCCACCACTGAATGAGACCTTGTACGACGTCCAGATGGAGATGCCACTCGTGATGCGCAAGGCACCTTCAGCTGAGTTTGTCTGCTCTGACGTTCAAAGAACTAGCCAGATGTTGAACCACCAGGGAAATGCCCTGTTCCAGCCAAATCCAGAGACGCAGGGCCTCTTGATAGAGAGTCCACAGCCACACTCCGCCCTGTTTGTTGCATTACCACATGCCGGTAGTGTTGTCAGTGAACACCTAAACCAGACTTCCCTTGATGGATGGTAAAAAGGTTTTCAGTGCCAATTGGATTGCCTGAAGCTCCGAAAAGTTGATATTGAGCTTGGCTTCCGCTGAAGCAGAGTCCTCTTATCTCCACCTACCCCAGATGGCCGCCCCATCCTAGAAGGGACACAGCCATAACCTGCAGGTAGTGACGATTGGCAGGCAAGACAGGGATATGAAAATAGGCATCCTGAAAGTCCAGTGCAACCATCCAGTCTCCCGGGTCCAGGGCAGGCAGGACCTGAGCTAGGGTGAGCATCATGAACTTCTCCTTTTTGAGGAAGTAGTTGAGGGCTCTGAGGTCAAGGACAGGACGAAGGTCTCTGTCTTTTTTAGGGACCAGAAAATAGCGGAATAACAAACAAAATCTATTTATGGCCCGGGAACCCTTTCTATAGCTCCCCAGGACTAGAGAGTTTTAACTTCATCGTAGAGTGAGGCATGGTGATCCTCCATCAGCCGATCGTACAATGGAGGCATGGATGGAGGGGTAGTCTTGAACGGGAGGGAGTAGCCCCTTCGGACATTTGCAACACCCACCTGTCCGAAGTGATGTCTTGCCAGTGGTGGAGATGATTGCGTATTCTGCCACCAACTGGCTGTGTGTGATCCTGGGGATCGGACTAGGAGGGTTTTGTGGTGGAGGAGGGGATCATGGCTTGGCTCGACTTCTGGACTCCCGACCCCCAGGGTTGGTGTGAACTCCATACACGGCCCACAGAGGTTGCTGAACTAGTGGGGTCTTCTGCCCGAATAGGGTGGGCACAGTTGGTAGTCCCTTCCATAGCCATGAAAGGAGCGAAAAGCAGGCAAAGACCGGGATCTTGTTATGAGGCTCAAAGACACGGCCGTAACCCGCGAGTCCTTGAAACGCTCAAGCGAAGCTTTGTCTTCGAAGAGACGGTAGCCATGAAAGGGAAATCGCTCTGTCCAGCAAGACAGTTGTGTCCAAGACACATCCGATGGCGAACTTCGCTGCATCTCTCCCCTCTGAAATGGCTTGAGAGAGTAGAATTCGGTCCTCCTCCAAGACTCTGGGCAGCCTCTGCTCAACTGTGTCCCATGTCGTGGTATTCACCAACTGTAATGCTAGACTGGCGGGAGAGAAACTTTTATTCGCAAAGCCTTCCGGTCTCTTGGATTCGCTGTCTGAGGGTGCGGAAGGAACGTGTGACAGGAAGTGGAAGCTTGAACCACCAAGTTTTGAGGGTTGGGGTTGGGCGCTGTGAGGAAAACAGGGTCACCCGGTGCAGGGCGATGGCGGTCCGGCAAAGATTCTGTTCACAGGAGGACGCGTGCTGGGCTTGGACCAGGTGCCCGGAAGAATGTCAGTCAAGGCCTCATTGAAAGGCAGCAAGGGTTTCAAGCTGGAGACACCAGGCTGCAGGATCTCTTTCAAGACATTAGTCTTAACTGCCACTGTAGGAAGCTGCAGGTCCAAGACGTCTGCAGCCTTATGCACCACCATAGCAAATAATGCCCTCTCCGCCATAGCCAGGTTGGGGGGAGACAGCATGCTAGCATCTGGGGAGGTGTCCAGGCTACTGGCATCACCCAGTTCCTCATACAAGTCCATGTCCTGGATTTCTAAGGAGTCTTCATCCCACTCCCAATCCTCCACATCTATTCCTAACCCTTCAGAATAGGGCAGGTTAAACGTCATATTAAACGCCAAATGGCTCCATTGGCACAAGTCTCAGCGTTAGTGGACGCTTGACCGGCTCTGTGTCGTCAGGAATGTGGATTGGGGTGGCACTGTCAAAGTCAAGGACCTTGGCTGCGGAAGTGGTGCTGTGGAAGGTTGCTATGGAGATGCGACTGGTCCGGACCTGGAAATGGGCCTAGTAGGAGGCTGTGGTGCCAGGGCTGGAGCCGACGGCATGGAACCCACGGGGACTCCTTCATCCGAACCTGCGGGGCCCAAAGGTGCCCCAGTAGGGTCAGGGTATCGAAATATGGCACACATGGCGTCATAGAACTCCTTAAGTTGGGCGGGGTTGCTCCCAAGAAGGGAGGGAAATGTGGAGTCGACCCAGGCACCCGCTCTGCAGAGTAGGGCCTAGAACATCGAGGTTCCTCTGTCTCTCGTTGCGTGAGGGTCGCGGCAAAGTCAAAGCACACTTCGACTTCTTGTGATGCCGCTTACCTGATGACTTGGAAGAAGTGGACTTTGATCCACTGGAGCGGTGCTAGGACATTCCTCTCGACTGGGACCAGGATCAAGATAGACGGGGAGACTTCTGGTCAATGATTAGCTTTAGGGACTGCTCCCTCAAAGATTTCGGCCCCAAAGCCCGAATCTGGAGCACAACTTTGTGTTGTGGTCTCGTTTGCAGGCACAAGAGATACACTAAGTGGGTTCTGTCCCCAAATGGTGCGGTGACAGGTGCCACACGGCTTGAGCGTCGAGGTCTTCTTGCTAGACATCCCAAGCACACCAGAATAAGTTGACAAAATGTCGGTCAAAAATGACAGGGGTAAGCTCTCTTCGACAGATCTGCACTGGCTGGCGTGGAAAAAAAAAGAACTGACGTCAGCGGCCGGAGTGTTGGTTATATTGATGACGTGGATACGACGAACACGGCGCCGACAACGTCATGTGGAGTCGACCAAAGCCACCTACCTGAATGCAGGGGTACTGCTTAGAAAAATATTCCATAACCAGCCTGGTGCCTGGAAGTTCAAAGGTAAGGAATCTGAGACTGGATGTGTCTATCAGATATCCCCAGCAACCAAGCAACATGCAAGAGGAGACTGCCTGAAAATGTAGATATTTGTGCTTCCAGGAAATGCGGCATACACATCAGTGAAGCATCCCCTGGTATCACAGATAGGCTGCAGGTTGATGGAATGCCAGTGCTCTCTGTTGCGCAAAAGGTGTGCTGTGGGGTGAAGTAGCAGAAGTGACAAGAAGGTTAAGTCAATGGCACCTACCACACAAGGGAAGTGGTGCAGAAAGGTGCCCCTCCCCGCACACAAAAATTCTGCCTGTAATATAGGCACCTTTGTGTGTGACAGTGCACCAGAGCATAGAGGCAGCAAACATGTGCCATAATGTAAGTAAATATGGCACATTTTTGATGACTCACTTTAAGTTGCGTTGTGTGAAATGTTAGTAGATCTGGCAATTAGTTTCTAGCCCATACCATCTCCTTGAGAAAGCATCTCACTTCGGTGCCCTGCTATCCTGAGGGTCAAGTTTAGGCTCCATTAGTACAGTGAATCGAGGAAAAAAGTGGTTAACAACTGCAATTATCAATAATTGTCCTGGGATAACCTGAATTAAGTATCACACTGTGGTAGGACAGAAAACAGAGATGCTACACATTGGGAGGACGTAGGTATGGAATGCTTGGGAGGCCAAATTGGAGAGAATACTAGCAAATATTAATGTGCATGAGTTGGGCAGTTAAACACAAAAGAGATGCAGAGTGCAAAGTAGGATTTCTTTGCTACATGAATGGCAACATCATATTTCTTGCCTTCAGCACTGAACTGAGCCGAGCCATTAGACTAATAGTCCACGCATTAAACTCTATCTGTATTTAGGAAATAATTTCTGTGCTGGGGACTGTGCTGCACTATGCTTAAAAGAGACTAATTCCAAAACCTACACTGTCACTAAATACCATGTGGTGCATATGTATGAAGTGGTATTTCTGTGTTAATCCTAAATGTGGGCTGGTAATTAAGTCTGAGAAATACTGTTATGCATGTGGCATAACATACTGTAAGTAATGGTAAACTGTCGACAATATTGTTTTTTTTCTGGCTGCTTTCGTACACCATCAGACCAACTATTCCAGCAATGGAACATAGGAGCTCATTGTAAAGACATTTTATGGGCATTATTGAAACAACAGCCTCCACTGCACTGTGGACCACAACAACAACAATCATCTCTAGCTCTACTATCAGTTTACGTCTCCGTGCATCACCGATCCAAGCCTGAATGGCACAGTTCTCATCATGGACAACAGTGATGGCTGTGTCCTGGTAGTGCCTGACCTCTGAGAATCTTTGACACAGACAAACAAACTTGCAATCTAACCTGGCAAAACACTGGATTCGTGCTTAGACTAAGCCCAGCAATTTGTATAGAAGGAACACTAGATTTCAGCGACCAACAATTAACTACCGAAAGTGCCCTAGCGAACCTTCCTCACATCTGTCAACTCCAGACTCTACATGGGGCCTCCTACGACCGGTCCACCTCTACCGGATGAGCTGATCATTTGCATAACCAGAAACGCCTATATTACCATAACATGTATCTTCTTTATGTCTCATGACAAGCATCCTACACGAACTGACCAATGGACTGAGTGGTCTTATCTAATGTATTATCCCTTGAATTGATGAGATCATCACTTCTTCTACGTCCTTCACACATTCATTCCTTTTGTCACTTTTCCTATAAGGATTGCTTCCTATCGGACGGAGAAACAACTATCAGACTAGCGGACTCTTCTGGCTGGTGCATATGCTGTGTGCACTATTCCCAGACTTCTTTCCCCTCAGGAGAGAATGCTTTGAGCTGACATCAGCCATGTCCTTTCCTGAACTCTCCTTCTAGAACTTTTGGTAATTGATATCCCAAGAACAATAAATCTGATTAATCTGTACCCTTAGATTTAAATGCATGAGACTGCTGTATTTACTTCCTAAATCTAGTCATAAATCTTAACCCTTTAAAGACCCTGTTTCTGTGTCTCTATTACTGGTTTCCAGTGATTGATTGTACATTTCTATAGTCTTAATGAGCGATGGAATTATAGTAGAGAAGTTTCTAGTCAACAGGGCCAAATATTGCTATTTTGCATAGCCTTATCTGAATTACTTGTATGTATGATCCTAGTGTGTCTAAATTTCTTCAGGAGATTTGGTTTGACAGTAATTATTCTGTACTTGTACAGCGTAGTATTGAGAGTTATATACATGAATCTAATGACAAGCTCATAAGACAGTTATCCAATTCCTGGTCCTCACTAGATAACTGGATTGGATCCCCTATATCCAACCCCACTCGGCATGGTTCAAGATACATCGGAGAACCAAGGTAAATGACTCTAAGGTAATTATGCCAGGTAAATTTAATATGAAAGTTAATCGGCCCAGCAACAGCGCTACAGCAATACTAAATGGTGTCTGATAACAAGTAGCCAACGCACTACATGTATTCATGACTTCAGTGAACCTGAAAGGAAAAAAAGATTTGGAGAAAAGTCTCTTGCTCTATGTACAGAGGATATAGAAAATCCTGACTCTACTTATCAGGCTCTTACCGTCACAAATGTAGACCAGAAAGTGGGAAGACTAGACTGTTTAAGGAACACCTCATCATTCATTGATAAGGCCCCTGATGACTTTGGGTCTTACAACACTAATCTCTATCCTACATCTACCAGCATTTCCTTACTGTTCCTTCTTTTGCTATGCCATGCTGTGATGCTCCCCAACGGTGCTCATGCTAAAGTAGAATTCACGCGCACACACACACATTTGAAAAGTACTCAAGTGGGAAAGCAAATACCTATACCGATCAGAAAAGTAGGTGAAGATATATTTCATCACAACTTTACACTGTGAGCAGTGATGTCATAATAAAACAAGGCATCTGTCTCCATTACTGAAGAGAAAAGGTAACAGTTCAAGTGATGCATGCCTTAACAAGAAGATCGTTATTCATATTTACCTCTCCATGTTCCATGACCATTATCCGATTACATTTGAATATAGTATCAAGACGATGAGCAATAACTAATACTGTGCAATTAACAAAAGCCTTCTTGATCGTTTCTTGAATCAATGCATCTGTTTCGTTGTCAATTGCAGCGGTTGCTTCATCAAGAAGCACAATCTAAAGATAAAATTAGCATTTTAGAAAATTTGAGAAATCATGAACGTGGTCTAAAAGTACAAAACGATGGATTTAGTGTTCTGAAGCTTACAAACTGCAAACAAAATGAGAATGCAGAACAGTGGTGCAATTACCATACCCGGCTCCGGAAATTCCTTACTGTGATCACCACAAAAGATGATTTAGAACCAACACAGCCATTTTAAATGGGCTGGTTTCTGAATAACCCATCCGCCATTGCAAGGAAAAATATCCCTGAAGCATTAACCCTATGCCACTCAGGCCTGACGATTAAGGTACTTCCCTTCCTTAAAGCTCTTTTTAGAGGCTAGTCTGTCTAACTGCAGATTCCTCAGTGACTTTGCATTGCACAGGAAGTGACGGAGAAGATCTGCACAAAGGCACGACCCCTGCACGCTGACATCAATTTATGCATCATCCTCTTTCCATGCCCTCAAACGCTGTTCTTTTTAAACAATTTGCAGATGTCAGTGTCCTGAAAATTAACTTGGGATCTTTGTAAGTCACGTAGACGAACTGGATGGGCTGAGATGGCAGCAAGAATATGCATCAGAAAAAGCGTTATTGAATATAAGTGCTTGTTCTTTGGATTGATTTTTTAGTTTTAAGTTTATTTGTTTGATTAATTAAAATCTTACAAAAATGTGACCTTGGAGAAAATATCAGCATCAATACACATTTAAAACATCATGCAAATAGTAGTTGGATTGATTTTTCTGACCGTAGATTCCTCACTTTTTGTTTAATAAACTTTATTTGAAATTTTCCAACAACATAACCATGATTGTGCACATAGCAGTGAACAAGAGCAGTGCATACGTACATAATAATTACAGTGGTAACGATTAACCACTTCTGCGATGCGCAAATTTTCACGCTGTGTGGGCATTTTAATGAGTAGGCGGGGTTCGGACGGCCCCCGGCCGTCCTTCGCTCAAGCCCACTGTGACGTTGGACAGCTGGGGGCCGTCCAAAGCACACAACGTCAAAAGCACACAAGGGGTTAAAGAAATCGGACCCTCCACTACCACCCACCCCCCCTCTATTTTCCTGAGGCCTGTGCTGAACATTCCCTTCATTTTACTCCCTATTCTCCTCATCTTTGTAGAGTTGCGCTCTAGTGTATGCACGTCGCGTCGTAACGCGACGTGCCGGCGGCCATCTTGAGGATGCGCATGCACCCTAACAGAAACGGCGCGAGTGTCGGAGCACGTAGTTGCCGGCTCGGCGCTCTCTAGTGAATATTAATAATTAAACAGCGTATCTGCCCCCAGCAAGTGTCCTGTCATTATTTCTGGGAAATAATCATCTTTACAATGGCGATAAGGTCGGGATGAAGACCTAAGGAGGCATACCATTCGAAAAAAAAAAACGACCTAGACAAGAGAAGGACCACGGCAAGGGAACCAGACATCCCAAGCATCTACACAGGTGGCCTGTAGGTACACCCCCACAGACCAGAGATCACCAGAGAGCGCGGCAGAGCCCACAGTCACGCGAGGGGAGCTAGAACTGAGCACTGGGGAAGAAATACAGGGTGCGCACAGGGAAGACCACCCAGGACACCCCACGATGCAGCACGACCAAGGAAAGGAGCACTGGCGACCGATGGGAAGAGCGAAGGGGCAGACACAGAGACCCCCCAACTGAAAACAGAGAAGATAGAGGAAAACAGTGCACCGGGCAGCCCCAGAAGTCACAGTGGTACCCCGCCCACGGAAAAGCGTGAAAGAATGTGTGCGCAAGCAGCGTCTGCGACGGCCCCCGTACAATTTTTGCCCAAGCCAGGAGAACCACTGATGAGGTGGGAAGACTGGAGAGACTATATTGACAACTTCATCGAAGTGCTAGAAGATGAAAATGAAGAAAAGTTCTCAAGTGAGAGGAAGAGGCGAATACTATTACACAACCTAGGCCCGGAGGGGCTCAGGATCTTCAAGACTCTAATGCCCAAACAACGGGGGAGTACAGATGACGATGTATACGCCCACGCTATAGAAGAACTGAATGAACACTACAAACCGGAGGTCTGTGTTTCGATCGACAGGTACAACTTCCAGAAAAGAAAACAACAACCTGGGGAATCAGTGGAAGAGTACGTGACGGCGTTAAAGAAGTTGGCATCAACGTGTAGATACCATACATTCCAAGACGAATTCATCAAGGAACAAATCGTAATGCACACCACGAGCACCGCTGTGCAAGACAAGCTGTGGGCCAGCGGCGACGCCACGTTACAGGAAGTGATGATAATCGTCAAGAGAGCTGAGTTGGCGCGAAGATGCGCAGAGGCGGCAAAAGGAGAGGCTGCAACAACGCTGGTGGTGAACAGGATAGAAGATGAAGAACCCCGCAGGGACAACACAAGCAAGGGGCCCACATCAAAGGGACCGAATAGGTGGCAAGGGAATCCAGGGCCACCGGGAAAGCAAACTGGGAACAACAAAAAAGCCTGCTACAGATGCAGAAGTTGGGCACATGAGGCCCATGACAGGAAGTGCCCGGCGTTTCGCGCCAAATGTATGTATTGTGGAATCATAGGGCACTATGAGAAAGTATGCCGCAGGAAGTCCTCCAGAACTATGGTTAAATACATCGACCAAGGACAAGAGGACAAGGAAGGGAGTGACCACGAAGATGAGGACACGGTACTCTGCATCTACGACCAAGTACTGAGTGTGGATAACAAAAGGTCGACCAAGCCAGTACTGGACATGACGATCGGAGGAGTGCCGATAAATATAGTGGCTGATACCGGATCACCCTACACCATTGTACAGAGAACAGTGTGGAATGAAACCTTCAGCCCATACTTGGGCCCAGACCTGGAGAAATTAGACATAAGGCCAGTCACATACAACGGAGACCGCATACCCATGTTAGGATTCTGACTGTTAAAGTTTGAATTCAGAGGGCGCAGTGCCTACTGCAAACTGTACATTTCTGAAAAAGGACCATCGGTGCTAGGTTGGCTAGACCAAGGGAACCTGGGCATCAAATTAGATCCCGGAGGAAAAGAACAGATCCTCCTCACCGAACCGGAAGAATGGCCGAACCTGGACAAATGGAAGAAGGAGTACCCCAAGGTGTTTGGAGGCACGGTGGGGAGGCTCGAGAAGTTTGCACACTAAACTGTCCTCAAGGCAGGCGCCATACTGGTGACTCACAAGGTGAGAAACATACCTCTCCCAGTGAGAGAGGCGGTACAAGAAGAATTGCAAGAATTGGAAAGAAGAGGAATCATCGAACCGATCACGTGCGCTGAGTGGCTGGCAGCATTGGTGGTAGTCATGAAACCCAGTGGAAAGGTCAGACTATGTGTGGACCTGCGTGAATTGAATAACAATATTGTGGTAGAGAAGTTTCCCCTACCAAGGATTGAGGAGATGCTAGCCAAGACGAGAGGGATTAAGTGGTACTCTACCATCGACCTGACCTCAGCGTACCATCAAATCGCATTACACCCGGAGAGCAGGAGGTTGACTTTATTCATTACCCCCTTCGGGTGCTACCAGTTCCGCCGCATGCCATTTGGACTGGCATCGGCGGCTGCGGTATTCCAGAAATTAATGTACCAACTGTTTAAAGACATGGATGGCATCCAGTATTTCGAGGATGACATCCTTGTGATGGGCCGCGACATTTTAGACCACGATGCCAAACTAACCAAAGTGTTGAGAGTATTAGAAGGCAAGGGCCTCACAGCGGAGTGGGAAAAGTGCCGCCTGGGCATGGAATCGGTGACCTACCTAGGGCACAAAATCGGAGTGCAAGGGATCACCCCCAAGGCGGAAAATGTGAAAGCGATCAACGAGGCACCACCACCCACCAGTAAGGAGGACGTCAGGTCCTTCTTAGGAGTGGCCGAATACTATAGTAAATTCGTGCAACATTTCGCAACAAAGACCCACCACATGAGGAAGTTAACGAGAGAGAGCTCAGTGTTTTGCTGGACAGAAGAAGCGCAAAAGGAATTCGAGAGGGCAAAGGAAGACTTGGTGAGAGCCATACCCCTGCAAGGATATGATCCTCATGGAAGGACTGTGCTCACGACGGACGCCAGTGACAAAGGCTTGGGCGCGGTGCTAATGCAAGATCGGGGACAAGGGGTGATGGACACACTAAGCTTTGCTTCTCGCACCTTGAGTGACACAGAAAAGAAATACAGCGTCATCGAAAAGGAGATGCTAGCAGTAGTGTGGGCAAAGACCAGGTTCAGACAATTCCTGTGTGGTACCTGATTTCAGCTAAAGACAGATCATAAACCCTTGGTGAAGGTACTCACCTCTAGTGGGCACGCGAGTGCCACCCCCAGGATCTCAAAAATTGTATTGAAGCTGCTAGAATTTAGATATGATGTGGAGTACGTTCCAGGCAGTCGGAACAAAGTCGCAGACTATCTAAGTAGGGCAGCGGCCATGGAACCTGGAGGAGATGAATCGACAAGTGGGGAAGAAATGGTGGCCCTGACAGATGACCAGGAGAAAGTCATCAGAAACCAGGAGTGGAAGGAAGCCTCCAGTGAAGACCAAACGATACAAGAGGTGAAGAAATACATAGTACAGGGATGGCCGGAGAAGAAATACACCAGTGACACCCTGAGAATGTACTATGAGGTCAGAGAAGAGTTGTCAATAGACGACCAAGGAGTGTTTGTTTTCAGGGGAGACAAGGTTATTCCCCCAGCTGGCATAATCCCCAAACTACTGGCCTTACTCCACGAAGGCCACTTAGGGATAGGCAAAATGAAATTGAGGACTAAAGAAGGGTACTGGTGGCCAGGCATGGACCTATGAGCAGAACGATATGTCAGAGATGGCCCACAGTGCCAAGGAGCAGACAAATCACTTAAGCCTTTGCGCCCGGCGCTAGGGAGATTTGACCCCCCACAGAACCCGTGGGAGGAGTTGTCAATAGACATTTTGGGCCCAATCTTAGACGGACAAGGAGTCCAAAAGTATGTGTGCGTCCTCATCGACTGATACTCTAAATGGCCTGAAATGAAGGTGGAGGAAGTAATGGACACAGAGACCATCTTGAAGTTTTTGAGTGACACGTTTGTGAGAGAGGGCATTCCTAAATCCATCATGAGCGACAACGGCCCCCAGTTTACCTCAGATAAGTGGACCAGCTTCATGGAGAGAAATGGTATCCTCTCCAAGCACACGTCGATCTATCACCCGGCAGGAAATGGACTAGTAGAACGGTTTAACCGTGTGGTGATGGGATCTGTGCAAGCGGCGATATCCCAGAACAAGGACTGGGAGAAAGAGATGTGGTAAATGGTATGGGCATACAGAATCACCCCCACGGGGACCGGGTATAGTCCTTTCCAAATCTTGAGAGGGCGTGATCCCTTCACGAAGGACAATCGTGTGTGGAAGGAGAAAACCATAATGAGTAAGTGGTCCCCTGCGGAGGTTCAGGCGAACTTGGAGAGGGCGCAAGCTGTATATGCCAAGCACTACAATAGACGAAGGAACGTGAAGGATACTGGACTAGAAGAAGGCGAATGGGTGCCAGTCAAGTTGGCGACGATGCAAAGAAAGGGGGAGAGCAAATACAGTAAACCCCTGCAAGTTAAGAATGTATATGACTGAGTGGCCTTGTTGAGTGACGGCAACGTGTGGTCTCAGGACCGCATGGCAAGAGGTAACAAGGTGCTGCGGTGGAGCCAAGGGAGTCAAGACCTGGAAATGGCGTTGGAGCCTGAGACAGGAGATGAAGAAATCGACGAGGAGATGGACATGGGAAGTGGAGAAGTCAGTGAGGAGCAAGGTGTTGGAGGTAGCCCCGGAGCGGAGAAGGAGATGGACATGGGGAGAGAGGTGGAGAGCCAGGCGGCGCTGAGCAACAGAGGAGGCAGCGCATAGACTCCTAGGAGAGAGGCCATGGCTACTCGGGTAAGACTGACCCGAAGGGGGAGAACTGTGATGAGACCGGCCAGGTTCCAAGACTTTGACATGAGCAGCGGACTGTAAGTTATAACTTTTTATTGTTTGGAAAAAAGGGAGATATGTAGAATTGCGCTCTAGTGTATGCACGTCGCGTCGTGACGCGACGTGCCGGCGGCCATCTTGAGGATGCGCGTGCACCTTAACAGAAACGGCGCGAGTGTCGGAGCACGTAGTTGCCGGCCAAGCGCTCTCTAGTGAATATTAATAATTAAACAGCGTATCTGCCCCCAGCAAGTGTCCTGTCATTATTTCTGGGAAATAATCATCTTTACAATCTTCTCTTTCAGAGCCCCCATCATTTTCCCCTACATTTGTTTGTTGCGTATTTGTTTGGGACCCTTCAGTCAATAAATCACAGCATAACTCCCTCCATAGCCTTACATCCTCCTCTAGCTTCTCATCTTTACATTTCCTCATATGTACTTCTTCAGCTAGTGTCCACTCACGCACATCTATCAAGCACGCGTTCCCATCCACACTATTGCTAGCAGCTGCTGTGCCCTATACCGCATTTTGTTTTGTTTTTTGCTTTTCCGCATCAAACCTAAGAGGCAGTGTTTCGGCGTTAATTGAATTTTGCTCTTTACCTTTCCCGTTATTAGCTCCACTACCTCGGACCAGAAACCACCCACCTCTGGACATTCCCAAGCCAAATGTAGAAAATTCACTCGTCTTATGACATCTGCGGCATGAATTAGGCTTACTGGGTGACATGCGATGTATCCTTGCCGGGGTCACGTATGTGCGATGAGCGAAGTTGTAATGGATTAAACTAAACCAAGCATTGCAGAAGATCGTGTGTTTGAGCGCTCCCACCACCTTCCAGTCCTTTTCCTCCAACGGCTCAAATAAGTCTGCATTCCAAGCTGCATAAGCAGCCAGTGGGTAAGTACTGGTGTCCGCCCTCATTGACCTGTATAGCCTAGATAATATGTGTTTGCCTGTCCCACTCATGAGTAGGGTATCTAGTGTTTGTGTAAGTTTTGGCATCAGATGGTATGAGGGCCATATCTCCTTAAATATAGTGGCTAAGGCAGCATGTTGTAGATATTGTTCCTGACTCAACCCAAAGTCCCTGCAAGCCTGTTCGAACGTAATGAAGCATTCTCCTGGGTACAATTCAGCAAGCTAATTACAGCCCCCCTCCTGCCACGCCCATAATGACATGTTAGCCATTGCTTTCCGGACCGGGGCCAATTCCCACACAGTCAGTTCCCGATGGAACGGGGCATGCCCAAGGGTTTGTTCCACAAATAACGGCCACACAGATGTTGTCTGCTTAACCACATAAGGTGCTGTCTCCACCTGGTCGTGTGTTGCAGCTGGGTCTTATAATAATATAGCTCCGTTCTGGGGGCCTCAAGCCCACCTCCCTCATAGGTACGATTTAATGTTGCAAGCACTACTGTACTTCGCCGTCCCGCCCAGTAAAGGTCTATCAACAGGGAGTCCAATGCCCTGAATATTCATCTCAGTATTGGGCACATAGTGTTCAGTGACATATACAGGCAGCGAGGTAGCACCACCATTTTGGCTATTGCCAACCTTCCCATTAGGGATAATGGTAAAGAGTTCCAGAATCCAATCGAACCCCTTAAGGCCTCCAACATCTTGTGAATATTCAGTTGCAACATTCGCAAGTCATCTCCCGCCACCTGAATTCCCAAGTACCAAAAATGCTTGGTCTCCCATTTGAGTCCCAGTTGAGGGAGCAACTACGCTGACTGATCAGCCAGCTGAGCCAGTGGAAAAAGTAAAGATTTACCCCTATTAAGTCTCGGCCTGGATAAATTACCAAACTCCTCTAGGACCCCTCATAAGTTTCACCACTGCCTCTCGGGGAGCGGACATATTGAATAATGTGTAATCCGCATACAGCAATACTACAAGAGGCGTTCCACACACCTTAATACCAGGGCCGGACTGGGAACCTCAACCCGCCCTGGCAAAGTACTCGGCCGGCCCCCCTCCCCACTCGGGGGCGTTCGAGGTGCCGCCGAGGTCTTTGCCGGGGCGGGTTTTCCGCCGATTTTGGTACAGGGCCGATTTTGCAGCTATGCTGCAAAAACGGCCCTGTAACAAAAACGGCCCCCGGGGGCCCAAAACCGGCCCCCACCCATGCGGCGCACCAGGGGATTGCCCGGTGCCCGCTATGGCCAGTCCGGCACTGCTTAACCCTTTCGATGCTCATGACGAGCTCAGCTCGTCATGATGCACAGTTGAGCTGTGCTGATGACGAGCTGAGCTCGTCATGACACCAGCAAAATGGCAATTTCCAGCACAGGAGGGGAAAACGCCTAGCAGCCAAGGTGTTAATACCGAAGGCGGCCAGATCCGTCCACACCCAAATCGCCAACAGTACTATTGCCAGTGCGAACAGGAGCGGAGAGAGCAGGCAACCCTGGCGAGTCCCCCTCTCTAGCCTTAACTCACTTTACCTACTCCCTCTGACCCTAGCACTAGAAGCCGTATACAGGATCTGCACCCATCTTCTAAACTTTGGACAGAATCCCGCCACCCTGAGCACCTCCAACAAGTACTACAGACCTCCCAGTCTACAGAGTCAAGGGCCTTTTCCAGGTCTGTTGACACTAAGGCCAGCTCCTCGTCCCTATGCCACGTTTCGTGTAAAATACGGGACAATTTCCTAAAATTCGTGCCCGTGTTAAGAGATGGAATGAACCCACATTGATCCTCTTGGATCAAACGAGTCATGTGAGGGGCAAGTCTTGTAGCCAGGACTTCACATAGAATGTTTATATCCGAGTTGATCATCATGATGGGTGGATATGCTGAGGGTTCCTGGGCGTTTCCCCCTAGCTTCAACAGCATGACAATTTCACCCTCTTGCATTGTGGGAGTCAACACTCCCAACACAAATCCCTCCTCATATACCTGCAACAGGGGCTGCATCAACTGTTCTGAATATGCCTGCAAGAAAGCCATAGGAAACCCATACGTCCCCGGGGTCATAGACCCTGGCATGACTCGAAGACCCTCCTGCATTTCCCCGAAAGTGATCTCGGCATCTAATTCCTCCACACCCTCTGGGGGAAGCCGTGGGAGAGATTCCTCACCTTTTGAATAGATACCCAAGTAGTACCTCCCAAAAGATAGTGGGTCTGAGAAGTGGACTTAAACTAAAAAGTCATGTAGGCCCAAGCCAGCAAAATTACCCACTCAGGAGATCAGGCAGTCAAGGCAGCAGTGCTTGCTGAATGTGTGTACTGATGCCCAAATTGCAGCTTGACAGATATCCAAGACAGAAACTCTCCTAGGTAATGCCGGCATGGCATCAATGGCACTGGTGGTGTTGGCGCTTAGGCCTTATGGGGGATGATTTTTGCCAAGAGTGTAACAGATCCTCATAGAGAGGACGATCATCCTCAATAGAGTCCTCTTCTGTTGGCCCTTTTCTTTCCTGGCACTGGCTAACCCTACGAAGAAATGATCATTAACAAAATACTAATTTGCTTGTTCAACATCTAAACTTAAGGCGCATTTGACATTCAGGCAATTCAGTCTCTCCTACTCTCTCACAGACCCAGTGGCAATAAAAGATTTTTTTTAAAAATGTAAATCTGTATTTGTAAAGCGCGAACTACGCGAACTACTCACCCTTACGGGTCTCAAGGCGCTGGGGACCATCGTGGAAATTAAGTGAGCTATTGCCCATGGTCACATGGTGCTGAGCTGAGCTGCCGCCAGGGATCAAACCGTGAACCCTGTGCTCCGAAGTCAGCTGCTCTGGTCGCTGCACCACACCTTTCCACTCATGTCCAATGAGAAGGGGCACCCGCCAGGGTTGCCCGCTATCACCCCTTTTATTCTCATTAGCCATAGAACCACGTGTAGTATCCATCTGTGCGCACGGTGCAGCATGGGGCATTCCACTGGGAGACGAGACAAGACACACAGAATCTTGCTGTATGCAGATGATCTACTCTTATACATACAAAATATGAGAGTGACACCTAACACATTGACTCAGACTCTCAGCGACTTTGCCGCACTTTTTGGCCTGAGGGTCAATTGGATCGAATCCTGTTTATACCCATTCAACCCCTCCTATCCTGGCCCCACATTTCACATCAATGATGTTCTGGTGAAGTGGCAACCCACTGCTTTCGGATACTTAGGAATAAGGGTATACCATCAACCAGTAGACCTACTTGAGGGAAATCTTGTGAGGGCAATAACTGCCATTAGGTCCCAGATGCTCTTCTGGCGTGCTTTGCTGTTAACGGTTATGGGGCGCATAGTGCTGCTCAAGATAGTAGCTCTGCTGCGGCTACTTTATTTTTTCCACAAACCTACTGTTGTATATCCGGCCCCCTGCCTTCAGCTCCTTTAAGAGTGCCATGAGAGAATGTATATGGTACGGGTCCTGTTGCTGCATTGCTCTTTCCAAGCTGTATTTGCTCACTGGCCAAGGCGGACTAGCTGTGCCAAATATGGAACACTATTATCTTGCTGAGCTACTCCAGTGAGTGGCTAAATGGACATTTACCCAATAAACAAAAGAAGAGAGGTTGAGGTCTCTTATAAGCCACTTAGATGGAGCCAAACGACTCGTGGAGTTCGCACCCTATTTGGGTTTGAAAAGAAAGCCCTCACACACCGACCTGGTCAGTGTCATGCTTCATCATCGGGCCCCACCGAAGAGACCTAATGCCTCTTCGGTGTGCTGCGACGCCAAGAGACTGCGGAGCTGGTTGTGTGAAATGGGTGTGTTGTAAGGTTAGTCTAAAATTAAAAGTGTCTAAAGGGTATCTAAAAAGAGTTTATTAATGATCCCTAGGACACAAGTAAAAAGTTCTATGTGTCTGAATTTTAGTGCCAAAGGTAATGGATGGTATAATTCAGATTTAACTTAGTCAACATGTTTCAGCCTTAGGGGTGGTTTTAAAGTACCTAGGCATTCGTCAGGACAAAGATAAACCCCGGCGGTATGGACTCTCTAATCGTCCACCCTAACCTGGGGACGTGAAAGTGAAAAATTATTGAAAAAGGTGATAAAGTGCATAAAAATGGAAGAGCGAAATGCTCATTCCGAAAAATTATTCCTAGTTATGGAGTATATCAGCACCTGTGGAACAAAAATACAGACAGACACATAAGACAAACAAACAATTAGTTGTAGAGCTGTGCCATAACGTTTTTCCGTTCATGGTGCTCCAAATAAGTGGCAGCAAATGTGTTCCCATGCTAGCTACTAGAATTTATCACCATCCGCAAACCCTCTGGGGATGATAACTCTAGTTCTGGGAAGTGAAGTGACAAGAAGTGATTAAAAAAGCCATGAGTGGCTTAATAGGGGTTAAAATCACACAGTGTAGGTGCTTCAGGGGATCAATGGACAAAGAGTCAGTGACCCCCAACAGTAAATTTCATATAAAATTACATATCTCACTTTAAAGTATGGCGCAATCTGCACCATGGGTCTCAGGAGGGGGGTTTGAGTGTCCCTGGCACATCCTAAAGACAAACGAAAATAGGCTAGAAATACTCAAAAATCGGATTCGACTTAGCTCAATTGCGTGGTTTCTGTCCGATCGCCATTGCAGTATTACTCACGCCCTCAGCACTCGCAGCCCTCTTGTACACCTAGTACTTCCTCAAACCGGACCCGGACGATGGAGAGCGGGGCCGGTGAGTCCGTTTAAAAGCCTGTGTAACGCTGTCCGCGCTCTTCCGGGTGGACGTGGCTACACCCGAGCGAGGCCAGGGTGCTCTTCCCCGTGAGCGGGGTTGGGCGAAAACGAGGCTTGAATGCGCTGCTTTCTATTGAGAGCTTCACAAAGTGTCTCCAGATGGAGGCTTGAATCTGTTGGCCAATCAGTAAATTAAATTCGCAAATGTAAACACTAGTCGGAAACATAATCGATTACTTCTTAGCTGATTGAAATACAATGAATTTACATCATGAGAGTAAGTTTTGCTATGCCTCTCTATTTGTTGAAATTTGCATATAAAAGCACAAAAACGGAGCGCAATGTGTATTTATAGGAAGGCTTTAGATATTATGACTAGATTCCCACAAGTTGCCATAAGTTAAAAAACAACAGCATATACTTCGTTTGTTAGTTAAAAGCTGATGTTATGACAGCATAGATGTCTTTCCCATGTTGAGGAAATACTATTCTGATAGCATCAGTGACTATGATAGCATTAGAGTAAGTGGGTTCATACATGGTGAAATGACATCTTTGTTATGCCTGTCCATTAGTTAAATATGCATATTGAGATGCTAATGGGGGTGTTATATTCCATTAACTATATGGAACACAAGAATAATAGTTCTTTGTGTAGAAAATAGATTGTGCGCTACATTATCAGACGAATCTCACAGGTGATAGCGTATTACTGGATTTCTCATTTAGCTTTACGGGGGACTGTCGTGAACTAGTGGTAGGGTGTCAGTTTAGGACTGTATTCCACGGGATATCATCATTGAGCCCAATGATGTTGGTACCTAAACGGTACACCCACCGCTGTTCTTTCTCAAAAAGTCTGCTAGAGATGTTCGTGGTACCAGTAATTTTCTCAATTATTGTCCATTTCATATCATTGGGGGTATGATTGTGTTCCAAATAATGTCGACTAAGTTTTGTCGTTGCTTTCTTGCATCGTATATTACTCCGGTGCTCACCAATGCGCTGTTTCACTTTTCTTGTGGTCATGCCGATGTAGCGTAAGGAGCAGGGACACGTTAATAAGTACACCACATTGTTCGAATTGCAGTTTGTATGTGCAGTTTGTGTCCAGATTTTCCCTTGTTCCAGTGAGAGTGATTTTGAAGCCTCTGTTAAGTGGCATACGCTACAGTCTGAGCACGGATAGTGTCCTGTGATCGGAGGAAGGCCATTTAGACTGAACCTTCATGACAAGGCTATGCTCTTGCTGCCCTTGTCTCTTACGTCGATTCTCTAGCTTTTCCATTCTGGTAAAAGGGGTAAAATACCCATCCCGCTACTACTAGAGGTGGCTTATAGACGCGTCTTTATCACCCTTTATGCCCCTGTGCTGCCCCTCCTGGGCATGCCTTGGAGCAATAGGACCACCTCGCAGGTGGAATTTTTTTGTTCAGTGGGGGACAGGATTGCTCACCCAGGGTTTTATAGAAACAAGGGGAACCCAACGGATAGCTAAGGACCATGGGTATAACTTCGTTATAGGAAACAGTGGCGCCTAGCTTATTCAAACTATGAGCAATGAAGTATAGGAACACAATGGAAACTATACGATTTAAGATATCCTGACCCAGCCGGGAAAGGAATTTATTCTCAAGAAACAATGTCAAATATACAGTACAAAGATAACATGACACAAGCCTGTGCCGTACCGACAGAGGAAAAGAAAGATAGAGGTAGGGTGAAAAAGGGGGTGTTTTTCAGGCAAAGAAAGAGAGCAAGGACAGGGCACTGCAGAAACATAAAAGATCAATAACAGTGTCGCCTGGAGTGGAATGTACACAAGCTTATTAGACAATAATGTGAGTGTCAACCCACTCTTGGGTGTCGACGTTTCGATCCCTATAGCTCAACTAGATGCATGGGATCATCATCACGACTTATGCAATAACAAAACATGCCTGAATGAGATAAGCCTGTTTAGGAGAAAAAACAAGAAAGACATTTAAAAAAAAAAATTTTTTTAACCACTAAGGAGTAGTTTGAGAGTTATCTGCCCACGTTGTAACACAGTCGAAATCGCAGTGCGTGAACCAGTGCAAGGTGTTTGTGCCAGGTACAGGAGCTTAACATTGCTATTGTCACATTCGGAATCGCAGTGGCATGCGTGAACTTGCTGCGTTTAACGGACTGTGTGGTGAAAGTGATTTTTCAGTTCGTCTACTGGTCTAAAGAGGGTGCAGTGATAGTGCAAAGTTGCATTATTTTAAATAATTTCTCTTTTTAATCGGAAACGGGTTGGCCTGGTGAGTCCTTCTGTTGGACTAGTCAAATTGGTTATAATGGAGAAATAGTCCCTACCTCTGTGGTGCGAGGGGAAGCCTCACAATGGAGGTTTCTTTAACTTCTAGATAAAGGCGGAAGTAGTAGCGCCAGGCTAGGGATACAATAAAAGACGCGTTAATTGGAATTCTACCTCTTTTGCAGGGACAGTGAAGCATACACCGCATACACAAACTGAAACATACCAAGCGGTTGTGTGTCCTCGAGGTCTTAAATGGGGTTCAGTCAATGTGTTATTTCGATAGTGTAAAATAAAACCTCATCGCCCGTATCCGTTTATGTCAGGTGGCCGCACTGAAAGCAGAAAATGTGACAAGGATTGATGTTGGATTACTATGAGCTAAGGCATAGCGGCTCTGAGCAAACGCGGTGGGCGGTTACCTTTATCCACTCTGTATACGAGCGAGGGACGGGATTCAAAATAAAGGCACCAGTGGCCATATGTTCAGGATGTCAACAATGTGGCGTGTGTGCGCTGTAATAAAAAGAGGATACTCGGCTAAGTACGAGGCTCCGGGCGGGGGCCATGACTGGAAGTGACTTTAAATTAAATTAAATTCAAATGTGGCTTGCCTCACCCTGGGGTCCAACAATGTGGAAATCAAGCGCTGCAATAAAAAGTGGAGAGTCGGCTTAGCGCGTGACTCGATACGGGGCCCACGGAGCCTGCTGTTAAATTCAGGATTACTTACTTAGTCATGATATGACTCGCCTCTCCCGGGGGTGCTCCGACAATGCCGGTTTCGATGTAAGGACACGTCCGCTGGAGCGGGTTGTATACTTAGTCACGTGTTGATTAGTGTGGGTGCCATCTTGGAAAGGCTATGGCGCTTTGGTAGCAGCCATCTTGATATAATCTGACATCTGGGATCGATAAATTGTAATAATTGTTTTTTGAAAAAACCAGTTACTTTTTCACAACAGTCACTCTTCTCTTGTCACATTGTCACTATCAACGTATTTTAGTCCATGCACCTTTATAGCCCTTTGACTAGTCCATCTCACCCTCCATTCTAAGATGGCTGCTACCAAAGCGCCATAGCCTTTCCAAGAGGGCACCCACACTAATCAACACGTGACTAAGTATACAACCCGCTCCAGCGGACGTGTCCTTACATCGAAACCGGCATTGTCGGAGCACCCCCGGGAGAGGCGAGTCATATCATGACTAAGTAAGTAATCCTGAATTTAACAGCAGGCTCCGTGGGCCCCGTATCGAGTCACGCGCTAAGCCGACTCTCCACTTTTTATTGCAGTGCTTGATTTCCACATTGTTGGACCCCAGGGTGAGGCAAGCCACATTTGAATTTAATTTAATTTAAAGTCACTTCCAGTCATGGCCCCCGCCCGAAGCCTCGTACTTAGCCGAGTATCCTCTTTTTATTACAGCGCACACACGCCACATTGTTGACATCCTGAACATATGGCCACTGGTGCCTTTATTTTGAATCCCGTCCCTCGCTCGTATACAGAGTGGATAAAGGTAACCGCCCACCGCGTTTGCTCAGAGCCGCTATGCCTTAGCTCATAGTAATCCAACATCAATCCTTGTCACATTTTCTGCTTTCAGTGCGGCCACCTGACATAAACGGATACGGGCGATGAGGTTTTATTTTACACTATCGAAATAACACATTGACTGAACCCCATTTAAGACCTCGAGGACACACAACCGCTTGGTATGTTTCAGTTTGTGTATGCGGTGTATGCTTCACTGTCCCTGCAAAAGAGGTAGAATTCCAATTAACGCGTCTTTTATTGTATCCCTAGCCTGGCGCTACTACTTCCGCCTTTATCTAGAAGTTAAAGAAACCTCCATTGTGAGGCTTCCCCTCGCACCACAGAGGTAGGGACTATTTCTCCATTATAACCAATTTGACTAGTCCAACAGAAGGACTCACCAGGCCAACCCGTTTCCGATTAAAAAGAGAAATTATTTAAAATAATGCAACTTTGCACTATCACTGCACCCTCTTTAGACCAGTAGACAAACTGAAAAATCACTTTCACCACACAGTCCGTTAAACGTAGCAAGTTCACGCATGCCACTGCGATTCCGAATAATGTGACAATAGCAATGTTAAGCTCCTGTACCTGGCACAAACACCTTGCACTGGTTCACGCACTGCGATTTCGACTGTGTTACAACGTGGGCAGATAACTCTCAAACTACTCCTTAGTGGTTAAAAATTTTTTTTTTTTTAAATGTCTTTCTTGTTTTTCCTCCTAAACAGGCTTATCTCATTCAGGCATGTTTTGTTATTGCATAAGTCCTGATGATGATCCCATGCATCTAGTTGAGCTATAGGGATCGAAACGTCGACACCCAAGAGTGGGTTGACACTCACATTATTGTCTAATAAGCTTGTGTACATTCCACTCCAGGCGGCACTGTTATTGATCTTTTATTTTTCTGCAGTGCCCTGTCCTTGCTCTCTTTCTTTGCCTGAAAAACACCCCCTTTTTCACCCTACCTCTATCTTTCTTTTCCTCTGTCGGTACGGCACAGGCTTGTGTCATGTTATCTTTGTACTGCATATTTGACATTGTTTCTTGAGAATAAATTCCTTTCCCGGCTGGGTCAGGATATCTTAAATCGTATAGTTTCCATTGTGTTCCTATACTGCATTGCTCATAGTTTGAATAAGCTAGGCGCCATTTCTCACCCAGGGTGACCTCTATAGTGATGGTGCACTCACACCCTTCAACACCCTAGTGGAAGACGACAGGCTGCTGCAGGTTCAGTTCCTTCTATACAAACCATTAATAACAGAACTGGGATCCATGTGGGGAGATATAAAAAGGGAACCCCCTACATGTTGGACCCGGCCCTTTTGGCAGGTTCAACCCAATACTTTTTGCTTTTTCCTAGCCTGTTTCTGTGACCTGGTGTTGGTGATTTTAGGCCTTCGCGCGCTTTTTCACTGTGGTACAGTGTAAAGTGCGTGAGCTCTCTGTGTATGTGTGGTGAGTGACCTGCCCTCCCATAGGAATGCATGGGGAATATGTATTACCATGGTAGTTCCTGATGTGTGGGGAGTGCAGGGTCGAGTTTGGTATGTGCAAACTCGTGAGATTGAATGCTGCGTAATGGTATATGCGGCATGATTGTATCTAGTGTAGAAGTGCCACTTCTAGAAGTTGGCATATTTGTGTAATTTGTGTCTGGCGTGTGATTGGCTGAGGCTAGCTGGTGAGCCTGGCTCCAAGAGTCTGGGAGGGTCTGCCCTAGTGGTGAATGGAGTGTTTAGCATGCTGATGTGAGGGGAGGAGTGAGCCTGGGCCTGCTTGTGGATTGACCGTCTGGTTTGAGGGTCCTGAATGAGGCTGGGTTTTCCCCACACAATGCTGGCTCCACCCCCTGGGGTGCGTCTGATGTCCCTAGCCTGGCCAGTGAAAGGAATTCCCTATAACCAGTTTTAGCTGGTTCTCACACTGCCTGCACCCTGCTAGACAAAGGATTTCCCTGTATGAAAAGGGGCTGTGTCCCCTCCCAAAATGTTCTTGTTTCTGACTTGAATCCTGCCAGGGGCCTGCTGCTGCTTGGGCTCAGGGGAAGGCTTGCCTCCCTGAGCCCTGCCTAGCCCCTGGATACCTGATGGACTTTCCTTTTCTGGGAGCTGCTGTGCTCCACCTTATGTCCTGAACTGCTGAGGTCCTGGACTCCTGAAGGACTTTGCTGCTTTCTTTTGGGCATCTAGCGCTTTGGAGCGCTTTATTTGTGACAGAGACCTTGTTTTGCCTGCTAGCGCTTAGGAGCGCTTGATTTGTCTTTTATAGCGCTTGGGAGCGCTTTTTGCTTTATTTCGAGCATTCCTCCACCCCACATTTTGCGTGAGGAATAGCAGGTGCCCACCCTGCGTGTTGTGCGACTTTATTCTTTAATTTACGGCACCGGTGCCCACCCGGCATTGCCCCGATAATTTCTGCTTCGAGGGTGCCCACCCCTCGTGATTGTCCCCGTGGGATCACCGCCGCTGCCCGGGGCCGCAGAGAGTGGAACCGGAAGTCAGGCAGGCCCGGTGGTGACGTGGGTGGGCCTGCCAGCGGGCGGAAGTGCGGCCCTAGCCAGCCGCGTAGAGGAAACTGCCCGGTTGAGGAAGTGCCGGTGAGCTGACTGCGGGGCTCCCATGCGGAGGGGAGAGCCCCGAGATGGCGTGAGAGGAAGTCCGCCGCAGTGTCCTACGCGCTACGGAGACCGGGAGGAATGAGGCCGGTCTCGCAGCCGAGAGAGGAGACGCGCCGTGCCCCAAAGAGAGATGCCGCTGTCCGGAGGAGCCCCCACCAGAGGAAGAAGCCCGGTGAGTAAGAACGGGCTGGAGGGGGGTCTCCAGGCGGCTAGGTAGCGGTGCTGCTACAGTGGGGTCAGTTGGTTTCCCAGCCTCCGAGGCTCCAGCGTGGCTTAGGGGCCATTGGCCTATCGAGTCCCCCGAGCGGGACTCCTACATTCCTGGGGGCATCTAGGGCGGCCTCGGATGGCAGTGGGCCGCCCCAACGGTTCTTGTTGCAATGCGCAGAGCCTGAGAGCTTCCACGAGGGGCATGTTTATTTTCAGAGCCCTGCAAGGCTTCCCCAGCGGCCGCATTCTTGCAGAGAGCCTAGTGAGGCTCTAGGGAGCATTTCTCTTGAGCACGAGTCCCCAGAGGGGGGACTCCAGCAACGGGGCCATAATTGTTTAAGAGCCTGTGTGGCTCCAACGTTCTGCGCAATGTGGCACAGTTTCAGAGCCTGTGTGGCTCCAACGTTTGGGGCATGTGTTATGTCAGAGCCTGTGTGGCTCCAACATGGACACAAGTGTTTTCAGAGCCTGTGTGCCTCCAACAGTTGGCGCAGTTCTGTTCTAGGGTCAGTGAGGACCATGTTGCAGTTTTGATTCCCAGCTCCCCAGCAATTAGTGGGCACCTGCAACGTTTAGGTTTTGCGCCGGTGGCGCACCCCTGACTGGCGCTGCATTGGCAGCGCGCCCTGACATTCTGGACACAGGGCTCTTTAGTCCCTTTATTAGATGGGGGCTGGTATGTGATTTTATTTAGGCGCAATGTGATTATCTATGTGATGGTAATTGCCTAATGTGAGTTTTGCGCAATGTGATGTGGTGCTAGGAAATGTAATGCATTTAATATGATTACGCGCCTTGATCTTACACCTCTGAATGTTTTTAGGCATCATGTGTTTTTGCGCTATTGAGTTATGTTCTGGCACCTCTGAATGTTTTTATGCATCATGTGTCTTCCTTGATTTTACACCTCTGAATGTGTTGGTTTATGCATCATGTGTTTTTCCTTCCTTACACCTCTGAATGTTTTAGGCATCATGTGTTTTCTCCGGTACCTCTGAATGGGTTTTGATGCATCATGTGCCTTGTTCTTACACCGCTGAATGTATGTTTTATGCATCATGTGTTTTCCTTCCCTACACCTCTGAATGTTGTGATGCATCATGTGTAATGTGTTCTTGCTTATAACCCTAATTGTATTGTGATACTTAGGTGGTTGTTCTTTCTAGTATACAGGTGGTCCTAGTGAGGTCCTGGTTCCCTGCGTGACATTCTCCTAAGGTGTTTAGGGTTGCGTAGGTGGTACTTACCTGTTACCAGTAGTTACTGGTTGTGATTTATAATTGTTATTTTGTGCTATACTTATTCTATGTTCTAAAAGTGTTATTTCTACTAAGTGCTGATTCTGACAGTGGCCCACATGGCCCTGTCCTGTGTAAATAATCCCTTGTGAATATTGCCCGTGCCAGTTGGCACAATGTACATGTGTGATTCTATCTGATGTGTTTTGATAATACAGAAGTTATTTTTATATAACCTTGTGTGGAGTTCCTTTTGTGGTGTGCCTAGGATGTTGTTGCTGTTGTGTGCTGGCGCAAATGCTTTACACATTGCCTCCGGGATAAGCCTGTCTGCTCGTGCCAAGCTACCAAGGGGGAGAGCAGGGGTTATCTTGGCGTGTGACTCCCTTGCCCTAACTAGAATGGTGGTTTCTGCCTAGCTTTGGCGTCAGCCTTAGCCAACCAGAAATAGCCAGTTCTAACATTGTTGGACAGCGGTGAGGATTAGGACTTGTGTTTGCGCAGTGCCACACCGACAACTGGCTACATTACAAAACTCTGCGTTATAGATAGTCACATGTTTGGTATTATTGTTTGTGATTTTATTTTTCCTCAAGAGTGTCATTTTCAAATGGTGTTCCTGCTTTTTTATGTTTAGTGGCAGATGAGAGAAAATGACAGGGCGGGACACTAGTAGAGGGGGAGGTTCCCATAGATTACGAATCCCTTTCTGGGTCCAGTACCCAATCCCTGTTCCTGTCCCTGTGTGGGTAGATGGAAGAGAGGGAGTGTGGAGGAGAAATGGCTAGCTCGGGAGGGTGGTTATCCCTTGAGTGTAGTGTATGTGTCTGTATTCCCCAGTATGGTAGGATCCAGTGGTGGCAGCTAAAATGTGTCCAGTGCGTGAAGTCACATTCCCAGTTCCCAGAGTATGGTGCCTGGCGCTCAGTAAGAGGGGTACAGGTTGAGAGTCAGAGGCAGTGAGGAACTATCTCACCAGTCTGGAGGGGGAGTGTGTGTAGGAGTTGGAGTGAGTTTTCTTTTTGGTAATAAAAGGAGCTTGCACAGGAGGTGTACCTCTGGTGGTGTGCAGGAGGTCCTGCAGAGGCACTGGACAAGAAGGTGGACGTCTGGCGGTGTGCTAGATGTCTTGCAGAGGCATTAGAGAGTGAATCTAAAAGTAGTGGCTTGTGTATCTGATAATCCTGTGTATGGGAAGAGGTTCATGTGTAGCCCAGGTAGGTCCCAGTAGGATGGTAGGGGTGTAGGGGCTCATGTCCTGTCTCAGTGGAGGCGGAGTGAGTGTGGGACGGTGTGTCTCACTTTGGCCCGAAACCCTGTCGCAGGGCCTGGAGGGTTCACTAAGGGAGCGCCAGGTCAGGGGCCTCAGCTGTACTTACAGGTCATTTGAGGAGGATCTTCCTGTGTCTAGAGGACGGGGAGTGTCTGTAACCAGAACTCCGGCGGTCCTGGTGTTGAGGAGTACCGCGCCTAAGTGGAGGGTGCAGAACTCTGGAAGGGGGTGACGAGGGACGGTGTACTTTTGACCCAGGTGCAGCCTGAGGGTTTAGATCCTAGGTTGGGAGATTAGGACGCTTCCAGGTCAAGAGGAATCTCTACCAAAGTGGATCAGCTGAAGAGATTGAGGGGGCTGCCCTTGCTGTGTGTTCTGGGGCCCACCTGCAGTTTGTTGTTTCCTCTAAGGTAGAGGAAAGGGGACTTTGCTGTGTGCTGTGTCCCCCCACCTGCTTGAAGAGGAACTGTGCTGTGTGCTTTGTACCTCAGAAGTGAAATAGTTTCCAGGTGGTAGACCAGTGATGGAGTGAGGTCCTGATCTGGTAGGAGAATTGTGTTCTGGTGAGTGCTTCCCTGTGAGGGTGCGGAAACCCAGAAGTAGAGGTAGGGTAGGGCATGCTTGCCCGTGACCTCTGGTCAGCCTGAGGGTGTGGTCCCTAGGTTAAAGGATCAGTGGTAGTTGTAGCTACACTGAGAGGGAGAGTGGAGAATGGCTATTGTGTGCCAGGGGTAACTGCCCCCCACTCTGTGGATTGGTCAGGACCTGTGACATTTGGATGGCCTAGGGTCTGGTCCTGGCCGTGGACCGCAAGAGAGTACCAGTGGGGTATCCTAGTTGGGTCAGAGAGTTCTTGTTTGGAGGAAACCATGTGGGTTCAGAGTGGCGAAAAACCGGAGGGTATCCCTGCCGTGCGGGTCCGTGTCCGTGTTTTGTCGCCCAAAGCAGGGAAGCCCATCAGTGGAGTGATTGGTCTATCCTGCGTTTTGGCTGGAAGGGGGTTGTGTTGGACCCGGCCCTTTTGGCAGGTTCACCCCAAGACTTTTTGCTTTTTCCTAGCCTGTTTCTGTGACCTGGTGTTGGTGATTTTAGGCCTCTGCGCACTTTTTCACTGTGGTACAGTGTAAAGTGCGTGAGCTCTCTGTGTATGTGTGGTGAGTGACCTGCCCTCCCATAGGAATGCATGGGGAATATGTATGACCATGGTAGTTCCTGATGTGTGGGGAGTGCAGGGTCGAGTTTGGTATGTGCAAACTCGTGAGAGTGAATGCTGCGCAATGGTATATGTGGCATGATTGTATCTAGTGTAGAAGTGCCACTTCTAGAAGTTTGGCATATTTGTGTTATTTGTGTCTGGCGTGTGATTGGCTGAGGCTAGCTGGTGAGCCTGGCTCCAAGAGTCTGGGAGGGTCTGCCCTGGTGGTGAATGGAGTGTTTAGCATGCTGATGTGAGGGGAGGAGTGAGCCCGGGCCTGCTTGTGGATTGACCGTCTGGTTTGAGGGTCCTGAATGAGGCTGGGTTTTCCCCACACAATGCTGGCTCCACCCCCTGGGGTGCGGCTGATGTCCCTAGCCTGGCCAGTGAAAGGAATTCCCTATAACCAGTTTTAGCTGGTTCTCACACTGCCTGCACCCTGCTAGACAAAGGATTTATCTGTATAAAAAGGGGCTGTGTCCCCTTCCAAAATGTTCTTGTTTCTGACTTGAATCCTGCCAGGGGCGTGCTGCTGCTTGGGCTCAGAGGAAGGCTTGCCTCCCTGTGCCCCGCCAGCCCCTGGATACCTGATGGACTTTCCTTTTCTGGGAGCTGCTGTGCTCCACCTTATGGCCTGGACTGCTGAGGTCCTGGACTCCTGAAGGACTTTGCTGCTTTATTTTGGGCATCTAGCGCTTTGAAGCGCTTTATTTGTGACAGAGACCTTCTTTTGCCTGCTAGCGCTTAGGAGCGCTTGATTTGTCTTTTATAGCGCTTGGGAGCGCTTTTTGCTTTATTTTGAGCGTTCTTCCGCCCCGCATTTTGCGTGAGGAATAGCAGGTGACCACCCTGCGTGTTGTGCGGCTTTATTCTTTAATTTACGGCACCGGTGACCACCCGGCATTGCCCCGATAATTTCTGCTTCGAGGGTGCCCACCCCTCGTGATTGTCCCCGTGGGATCGCCGCTGCCCGGGGCCGCAGAGAGTGGACCCCGAAGTCAGGCAACCCCCTACACATCTCAAAGTTCAGTATCTACATGTTATGGACACAGAGAGGCACATTACAAAATGGTTTGCAAGCTCTTTACGCCATCACACTGCATGCTCTCTTGCACCCCTGCTGCGACATTGGGACACAGACCTGAACCGCCCATGTACAGACCGAGAATGGGTTGCCACACTGGAGGGTCCAATCCCCATCCCTAGAAAGAACTGTTTTCGCTCATCCAATACTACATAATAGACAGAGCTGAACTGATCCAGGCTAAAATAAATAGATACTTTATGCGAACAGATGCCCACTGCTCTAGATGACATTTGCTAGACCCAGACCTCCTTCACATGTTATGGGCTTGCCCATCTCTCATCGCTTACTGCATCCTAGGCTTATTCAGCAGAACAAAAAGGAACAAGGTCACCTCCTGATTTATTGACCTAGGGTTACTGACAGCCAAACACTTAATAACCTAGAGGTGGAAGCTATCAGAACAACCCCCGCTCACAGCATGTACCCATTCGCTACTGATCTATGTCCAGGCCGAAAGCACTGCATTATGCAGGGAAGACACCTTGGGGCTCAGCAAAATCCCATTTGCTCCCAATTGGGAGCAATATTGCATGACTTTCAAAATTATCAACACGCAGATGTCGAACACTCAGCGGCTGCAGACGAGGCAGGCGCACTAGTCATGGTGTCACAGAGTCACATGCAGTCGGCCTGCGCTGAGGGGGAGGCGTAAGGCCACTTCCCTATGGGTACCCTGGGCCCAGGAGACCACCCGAGAGTCAGAGTGCAGGAAACTACAATGTAACCATGTGTGAAGCAGCAGCTAGGTATGGGAGGGGGTGACCTGAGTTGGGCAGAGTTAGATAACCTAGTTCAAACTTTCCTTTCCCATCACCGCACTTCCCTACGACTACCAGCCATTACCTATACCCAACAACTCTCATTCTAAGTGGCAACACATAATTCACATTTTGCGTTGATAATGCTGCAGGCCCCATAAGGACACTGGTGCCCTGCGACCCGGGTCAAGCAGGCAAGGCGTTTGAGGCAACACTAGCCTATTATGCTATACACTACCCTATTACAGACCTCCCCTTGTCTAACATGTGGCACTATTAAATACCTGTCTACATATATTGCTGAATTATGTATAACAAATAACTACACAGTAATGCTAACCTATATCTTGTTCCAGTATTTTGTCATATATCTTTAAAAACCAATTTAGAGAATCAAACAAGAAAAACAGTGCCTGTAGTTCATTCATGCAGCACAGAGAAATGATTGCAATGAGAATGCAGTCTTGATATATAAGAGCCGCAAGGAACAGGTAAGCATTGGCTGGTATAGAGTGCACATGGGAAAAGTTAGAACTAAGTTAGGGTCCCATTATGGTATGCCAAAAGATTTTGGAGAAACAAATGTGTTAGACTTTTCAGAAACACCACCATAACAGGTTATTTGAAGAGGTAAGGCAAGTCTGGCAAGGAGAAAAGGGCTCACATGTAACCCTTAACGGTGCCCACTACAAGACATTGCTGGGCTAATGATCAACCCATCAGAAAGTTTGGCCTGAAGAGGATCAAAATGAGGGTCACAAAAACAAGCCACAGATTTCTACTAGAGTCTTGAATAGAATGTTGTTTACAGACTGCTAGCTGTGAGGTTTACATCCACTACTTTGACCAGCAAATCAAAGTTAATCAGTTTTCGCTACTCAGTCTCCATGCATGGAGGAGAACGCTGTGGAGACCCAGGTGCAGAACCTTCCCCTGTTACTGAGAAAAAAGGTCTTCTCAAAGATGTAGGTGGGTCGGAGGGCCAATGCTCAGAAACTCTGGAAACCACACCTTTCTGGCCAAATTTGGGGCTATCCTGGTGACTTGAGCATGGTCTGCCCACACTTTCTTCAGGACATGAGGCAGGAGTGTAATGGAGAGGATGAACACCAGAAAAATTTACTCCATCACAGATGGAATGCGTCACTTTTGGGATGGGAATGGCCCCTGCATGATGTACAGTGATATGCCCTGAATGTCTAAACTGTGAGAACCTGTGATCCTGATTTTTTTTATCCTGGCCTGGCCAGACAGTAATACAATGTGTGTGGGAAGGTCTAGGCCTGCCCTTCACTACGGTAGATTCGGAATACACAAAGCAAGTCCTCAAAGTGAGACAAAGTACTGTCCTTTTGCGGTGTTTACACATATAGGGGCATATTTAAAATAAAATGTTGGAGCACGGAGCGAACAAAGCTGCCTAGCACCAGCACAGGCATCCTGACGCTATGTTGCAAGGGTGCAAGTGCTGCAGTCATGTTTGTTTATGTGCAGGAAGGTACACTTTCCTGTAGATAAACAATCAATAAAAGCAAATTACACCTTCTATTTGTTCTTCAGTATGCGGCACACAGGAAAAGAGCAAAAAATGAGGAGACATTTATAATTTCTCCTCGTATCACCTTTATAACGCCTGGTATTCCATGGCGTTAGTTTTTGGTGCTGCCTCAGCCTTGTAAATCTAGGGCAGCATCAAAAAGCAATAGGTGTTGTGGTAAAAGCCCACAGCAACACCTATTGCACACCCCTTTCCTGCAGAGAACTACAGCAGAAAGGGGCATATTTACAAGGTGGCATTAACCGACGCAAAAAGGCATAGTGCCACCTTGTAAATATGTAAAATAGTGCAGCGCCATCGGAGCGTCCAAAAAAGTGGCGCTCCATGCAATGCAGAATAAATAATACTTTCACCCTCAGTCAAGAGATCTGGGTTAAATCCATTTTTCTTTTGTTCACTACGACACCCCAGTTTGGACCCAGCCATATGCAAATCAGTCTTGACCCTGTTCCTCATGGGAAAAGTCCAGCCCGAACTGCCAAGCCAGGTTCTCCCTGGACCGGAAACAAGCATCCTGGAACCGGTTTTATGATAGTACCCCATATCAGCCAGGCTAGCTTGAAGACAGTGGCACAGTGAGCAATGGAACCCACGCCTGGGCATAACCATCCCAACTTCAAGCATAAAAATCCTCCATTGAATTTACTCGGAAAACCCTCACTAGTGCACATCTGCCAGTTATATTGTTGAATGTTATATTTTATTGATTTGACATGATGGCACAACTTCTTTGCTCTTACTATAAGACACAGATTTACTAAGCCTTTGCATTGTACTTGCTTTTGCTGCGTTACGTTACATTCGATCTGGGAGGAGTTCCATTGGTGGAGCATTTGTATTCCTGTGCATCCACCAATGAATATGAGTCTATAACAGATTTACTAAGGTTTGTAAAGCTTGGATTGCTCAGCCTGGTACACCTCCCAGAGGATGATAGGAAGCACACAGTGCACTAGGGCAAGGAAAGAGCAGAAATGTTTGCTATCTTTGTAAATATGGAGCATTTTTGTGCACTCCCTTTCATGTAAAGCAGCCCAGCAAGTTCCCTTGCTATTCCGCATTGAGTGAAATAATAGAAAATGTGAGAAGTTGGCCTGATATATGATGCTCACTAGTTCTAGTGATCACCTTTTATCAGTCCAAACAACCCTTATGGTGATTGGTTGTAAGTCAACCTTATAGCCCAGCTATCCTAATGGTAGCATTGACAAAGCAGTCTTAGGCTAAACTCTTTTGGCATGTGAAGCCAGCCGTTTTACCACATATAACCTCTTGAATGCCAAATGAAAGGACACCACACAGGTAGTTATAAAAATAAACAAGATATTTATTAACTAACAAACACCTCTGAACTCTTTATGAGATCAGAGGGCTAAGCACATGACAAGACTCTTAGGAAAAATGCGTTAAGTTGCACAAGTTACAATGTTGCCCTAGGGGCGCAACAAACCATATACTAAGTAAATGGTATAAGGAAGTCGATAGAAGGAATGGAGCTGTCCTGAGGCTGTAGGATCGCTGGGACTACACTATCCTAACTTTAGGTAAGTAATAGGAGGCCTACGGAACGCGTGTGCAGAGTGTGAACTCACACACGAGATGCGTAACAACGTCTATGGACAGTACAGTTCAAGAAAAAGGTGAGTACGGACAATCCTGACTAGTTAGGACTAAAACGACTGTGAAACTGGACACTAGGAGAGTCAATCTACCCTTGAGCATCGGAATGCTCTCGTTACCTCACCCACGGGCTGCGGGTGCATAGGTGCGAAGTCATGTCGGGTTTCTGCGTTGAAGTCTATGAAGCCTGAAAGAAAAGATGCTGCAGGTCACCAGGAGGAAGATGTCCGGTGAGATCCAAGGGTGGATCAGTGAAGCTGAAGACCTGACAGCAGAGGGGACAATGTTCAAAGTCACTAGCCAGTGACTGGAGTGGAACCAGGAAGGAACCAGAGGCTGTCGTCGCGATCAGGTGAAGAGTGGACGCTTGACTCTGCAGCCACGTGGACCAGGTGGTGTCTTCGATGACCAGGATGGAGGCACGAGCTGTCCCACGCAGGCTCTCGCTGGCGGCGGTGTCGGATCCGGAATTTGGAGTCAACAAGCCTTGGCAAAGGCAACCCACGCGGTGAGTGGAAAAGACGTCTGGTGCGGACCAGGAGCGTCCGGGGACCTCTCTTTTGGAAGGAAGCAAGGGCCAGTCTGGAGCAACCAAACCAGCAGTGTTGATGTTGTGGATCGTCGTCTAGGAGGCCACTAGCCAGCCGGCAAATGACCAGACAATGCGTCGAGCAGCAAACAGGCAGAAGGGCCCCACGCAGACCTCGTGGATGCTGGAGGGCTGGTCTTCGGTGCTGGAGCTGCTCGGGGCTCGGGCTTCTCAATCCCCAAAGCACTTCATTGAGGTTACCTCAGGAGTCGTGCTGTAAGCGAAGTGCAGTTTCTCCAAGATGGCCGGTCCCACATGTCTCGTCGCACCCACGGATCTCAGCTGTGCTGCAGATGTAGGAAGAGGTCGGAGAGGTCTGGGAATTCGGGTCTCGTTGGGCTCTGAAGTCTGGATCCTCGAGGGAAGACGACAAAGTGAAGCCGCTGGACGCTGATGGTGCCTGCTTGTGCCGGGTGGACACTCCTTGCCCACAAGGGAGATTTCTTCAGTCTTCTGTGTAGAAAGTCGAAGTCCAGAGTTTCTTCTTGCAGAATTTCAGTTCAGGATTAATCTGATTTGGAATGGGACCAGCTCCTACCTTTATCCTGCTAAAGGGGGCTGCACTATCACTAGGTCCCTCCCATGGGTGGGACCAGGAAGGGGGGTGGCTACACCCCCTATCTTTTGTCCGGTCTTGCGCCAGAGCTGGGGCTGGAGTGCCCCAGCAACTGGTTTGAACCGGTGTATGCACAGGGCACCTTGTGTGCCCCAGGCATGTCTCATTCCATTCAGCCCTGTCCTACCTAATACACAAAATCCTCTCTGGGGTGGTGCTAGCACCTCCCAAGGCAGGAAACCCTTTGTCCAAGCCTCCCTCGCTGGAAGAACTCCCAGCAGCAGGAGGTCAGACTTGTGTCTGTGGTGGAAGCATCCATTTTGTGATGCTGAGGCTCGAGTTAACTTTAACCGGGGTTCACAGTTACATACATGTCGTGTCCCTCTAAAAGGGTGGAATGCTACCCCGTCGCCAGAATTGGTGAGGGGTTAGTATTCCAATTCGCATGACACCTTACTCGACATGTTTTGATAATGCTATGCCAAAGTTAGCAATAACCGCGAGGTTATAATGCACTTAAGAGTATATGGTATAGCGTTATCATGGAAACAGCTAAAGGACTTGGTTCCGAAAGCTGTAGACAGGCTCAGCTCATGCCAGAGACTATCTCACATAATTCCAAGCACTCTGCCTCCAGGATTGTTAAGGCCTGCCATAGGAGTATATGTGTCCATTCTAGGTTTAGATATAGGTATACTATATCTGCACAAAGGGTGATTACACCACCTTGCCCCAGCTGATTGATCAGCCAGTTGTGTCAGATTTGGATGGCCAGCCAGGGGTGGCATAATACATGCTGCAGGCCCTGGTAGGCCTTGGGTTCACTTATGCCCTGGGTACCTACGGTACACTGTCCAAGGACTTACAAGAGTGACCCAATACCAATTGGTAAATGCACCTAAAGTACATGGATATCAATTTAGAGAGAGAAAAGCTAGGCTGTGGATCTGATTAGCAGGCCCACAGCCAGGGAAAGTCGTAAACCAATGAAGCAAAAAGCAAAGATCTGGGATGACCATAGGATTGCAGACCCTACTCTCCTACAGAAAATATGCAGGGCAATAACATGGATCTAGAGGACCTGCTGTTAGAACTGGGGGTCTCTAGTTGGCAGAGGTAGGTACCTTTGACCAAATAGGGACCCTTGCTTCTAGTCAGGGTAAGGGACTACACTTCTAAAACAACCTCTGCTCACCCCCTTGGTAAGCTTGGCATGAGCAGACAGGCGTATCTCAGAGGCAGCGTGTAAAGAATTTGAGAACAAATACAATAATACAGTGAAAACACTACAAATGGACACCACACCAGTTTAGAAAAATAAGTAATCTTTACTAGACTTAACACAAGATCAAATGACAACAATCCACAAAACTATAATAAAAATAAGACTTTAAAATGGTCGAAATTGCTTAGTTCACTTTAGATTGTAAATGCGACACTTTACTCTCAAAGTACCTGGGATGCGTAACGCAAAACAAACCAAAGGGTCGCAGGGAAGTTGATGCGCCATTCCTTACACTAAGGGGAGTGGATGCATCAGTTCTGTCTGTTAGAAACCCTAGCACAACAGCAGGCACTTCAACTCCCAGCAAGGGAATTCAGTTGGGAGCTAGTGGTGACGTTGTGTATCCCTGAGACTTCAGGCAGGAGGCAAGCACAGTTCAAACCCTTGAAGATTCTTCTTCAAGATGATGAAAGCACACTCAGTCCTTTTTCTCCTTTCTTTGGCAATGAAGCAACCACTGCAGGCCAACCCCCAAACAGGACACAACACAGGGGTAGTCACCTCATTCAGTTTCTCTGGTTCTTCTCCTCAGCAAAGGGTCGTCTTGATTCCCAGAAGTGATCTAAAGTTCTGGGGTCTGGGCCCCAATATTTATACTGCAAAATCCTTTGTCTCTGAAGGCAGAGAGTGTCTGTGCCTAGTCCAAACCAGTTCTGGGTGCATTCTGCCAGTGCACAACGTCTTCCTTTGTCAGTGTGGGCCAGGGTCATCAGACGCACCACAGGAAGTGGAGCCAGCATTGTGGAAGGCAGGCACAGCCCTTTTCAGGCCCAGGTGCTACTCCTCCCACCACTCCCAATCCAGATAGTCTATTCATCATTGTGCTGACTCATCTTGTCTCCTGGAGCCACCCCAGCCCCTGTCACTCACAAACCAGACATGGGATACACAACCTAGGAGATGCAGGCTTGGATGGTTAGGCAAGAAATTACCTACTACTACTAAGTGGTATTTTCAAACACAGAATGTTAAAACCAACTTTACTAAAAGATGTATTTTATCATTCTGAGTTCAGGCATACTAAACTCAAATTTCTACCTAGTTCCCTACGTCAGTTAGGATTATAAGATGTTATAATCAAACTGCCCATTCTGGCGTATGGGATCAGGTAGCCTTGTAATAGTGAAAAACAAAATTGGCTGTATTTTACTATCAGGACATGCCACAGTCACCAGGGAATGTCCTCCTTTTACACACAATGCACCATGCCCATGGGGGTACCTTGGGCCTACCTTAGGGGTGACTAATATGTAGAAAATGGAAGGTTTAGGGACTGGCAAGTGGGTGCACTTGCCAAGTCGACATGGCAGCCCGAGGCTGCACACAGGCTCTGCAATGGCAGGCCTGAGCCATAGGTTATAAGCTGCTCTAGTGGGTGGCACAATCAGTGCTGCAAGCCCACCAGCAGCATTTGATTTACAAGTCCTGGGCACACGTGGCGCACTGTACTAAGGTCTGACAAGTAAACCAAATAAGCCAATCAGGGAGTCACTAATCCATTACAATACTTTACAATAGGGAGCATATGCACTTTAGCACTAATCAGCAATGGTAAAGTGCCCAGAGTCATAAAACAGCCAACAACAGGTCAGACAAAATACAGGAGGAAGGCAAAAAGTTCAGGGATGACCCTGTGAAAAGTGCCAAGTCCAACACCTGCCCAGTTTTGAAAGGGTATTCCTCTGATTCATGCAGGCTTCTTTTTTCCAGCCCGGTTCTACCATGCACACCATGGTGGCATAAGACAGGGAAAAAATTGAAATGCCCTCTTGCATTTAATGGATACTGCTTTTCATTTGCTGGAAACAATCCCTCGTTCTATAGGGTTAGTTTACAGAATATAAAAGTAATTGCTAATAGGTCGACCACAGCACCATGGCATGGCCTACCTGCCGTTGTTTGTTTTGCCTCCAGAAATTGCTTCCATCGTGTTGGCAGAACAGTTTTTTTGAAAAGCCCTTCCAAGCTAACAGGAAACTGCAAATAGCACAGGTTGGCCACTCCTGGGCTTCAGGTGACAGTGCAGCCCCAGCCCCAGTCATTTAGCAGGCGGCCCCAACCAGTGGTCTTAATGACATCCTTAATCACTTTATGAAATATAGTTTTTCCTGGTCACTGATTTATTTTTGTGATTGCTCTATCTTACTGTATCTGATTTTAAACATACTACCATGTCCTAGAGTAATCTCTACTGCTCGTCAATGTACAATGGAGTACAATGGTAATACTTTTTTTAGTAGAATGCATTGGTGTCTTAGGACTTTGGACATCAGAGGTAAACAACAGTAACCCCCAGGGATATTCCACCCCAACCTTAGGGCCCAGAAGTAAGGCCTCACAACCACACTATTCAGTGGCTTCATTACTACAAATATAGTTCTCACTTTATTGTTTCGAAGTAAAGCTCGGGCCATGCATAGCAATTGACGTTCTCCAACTGAAAAATTGTTTCCATTTTCAGTCACTTCTGCGTGCAGACCTTTGTGTAGCTGCAAGATCTAAAATAAAATAAAATAATTAAAATTGTAATATCTTTGAGTAATGCAAAGTTCTACTACAGTTCCATACAATCTCATAACAAACATGCAATTCACAGTCATTGACAATGTTTCAAAGGCTTTATATAATTTACAAAATTATTCCTAATATAGATGATCCAAAAATCAGACTGTACATGGTCTATTTCTAGATTTCTTTGCACACTGTTTTACTTTTTCTAAAATTGTCAGGTTTAGTAAATGTAAATACATGAGTAGTTGTGTAATACAAATTAGCAGGGGTAAAATAACACTAGAACATATATATAAATCTACTGCAATTTCTCAAACTTCTTGGTTTACTTTTCTTTCAGAGGAATGCTGTTTCATGTTGTTTTGTCTCGGTACAATGCAGGACTGTTGTTGCTGCAGGATGGAGATACCTCATGGATCTTTTTCCCTCAGGTAAGTACATCATGGTGTGTTGAAGTTTTGTTCTGGACTGGGGCCAAACTAACATGACTACATGGAACCCCAAACCTTTTACTCTTACCATTTTAGTGACACTCATTTGCTGTATGCAGAACATGTAGGGGTATATTTACTAAGATTTTGCGCTGTGTTTGCGTCACACAAGTGATGCAAAATCTTTTTATACCAATTTAATTTCCAGGGCCAAAGGGCTAAGTATGAGTGGTGTACCGGCGTTCCCATGCAACCCTCCAAGGTTTTTGACGCAATACCCTATTTACACGGTTTTGCCGGATAAAACAGTGCATATTTCACATAGGTGATACTACGGAAAAATGTTTGAATTTCTCCTTTCTTTTGCAACATTGCATGTTTGCTGCACTGTACAGCACATTTAAAATGTGGGAAAAGTTTGAAAGTTAGTTTAAGCATTGTATTTTGTACTGTAAGGGTATCCTTCCAGTACCAAACTGTTGGACTTGGCCCTTCTGGCAGGTTCACCCCTGAACTGTTTGCTTTTAATTGTGACCTGGTGCTAGGGATTTTTGGCTTCTGTGCACTTTACCACTGTGTCCCAGGGTAAAGTGCGTGCATGTGGTAAGGTTGGCCTCTCCTCCCATAGGAAGGCATGGGGAATGTACGTGTCCCTGGTAGTTCCTGATGGGTGGGGAGTGTAGTGGCGAGTTTGGTATGTACGGACTCGTGTGATTAAATGCTGCGCGATGATATGTGCGGCGTTAATGTGCCTAGTGTGGAAGTGCCACTTCTAGAAGTTGGCATGTCTGTGTAATAAAGGGGAATCGGCTGTCTGGCTTTCGATTGGCTGGAGCTGGCTGGTGAACCTGGCTCCAGGAGTAGGATGGGTCTGCTCCGGTGGTGAATAGAGAGATTGACAGCCAGATGGGTGGGAGGAGTGCACCTGGGACCTGAATAGGTCTGGGCTTTCCCCACACAATGCTGGCTCCGCCCCCTGTGGTGCGACTAATAACCATAGCCTGGCCAGTGAATGGTGAGAGGGGCTGAGCACAACAGAGTGCTCCAAAACCAGCTGCGACTGGTATTCCCCCCACCCTGCAGACACAGGCAAAGGAAATGTGTATACATAAAGGGGCTGTGACCCCTTACAAAATGTTCTTCCTGATCCTATCTTGAGGTGGGCCTGCTGCTGCTGCTGGGTGCCAGGAGGACCGCCACTGGGACTGCCTCCCTGCCTGGAGGGCCCTGTGAGCTGGCCCCTGGGCCCAGCCTTTGCCCCCCCGCCTTCCTAAGGACTGTTTCTAACCTTTGCCTGCAGCGCCTGGGGAAGCGCTTTATTCCCCTTGCCAGGAGCGGTGTTGTAATTGCCCCTTTTTATTTTAGGGGGGAAGCAGGTGGCCACCCTGCATTTTGCCTGGCTTGGGAGCCATCCTAGCGGGTGCCTATGCCGAATAATTGCTAATTTTGGCGCGGGTGCCCACCCCGCAAATTGCTGACTTTTGTTATCCCGCGCGGGTGCCATCCCGCTATCTTGCCGAGTTCCGGTTGTAACCCTGGCAGGTGCCCAGCCCGCCAGGGACTTTATATTTAATTATACCGGGAGCCCACCCCGTTTTATTATTCAATTTACGGAAGCCTACCCCGCGTTTGCCCCGGAAAACGTCACCGCCGCAACCCGGGCTTTGCAGGAAGTCAGGCAGCCCCGCTGAGGACGTGGGCGTGGCCGCCAGGACAAACGAGAATAGGCCGGAAGTCCCGCGCCCTCGCAGCCGCGGCGCGAGGAGCAAAGCGGCTGAAGGTGCAGGTGGGGCGCCGGTGTTGAAAGAGAGCCCCGCGCTGCCTAAAGGAGAAGCCAGGCCGGTGTCCCTCCCGGGGTCACCCAAGAGTGAGGGAGAGCCTTGGAGGGCAGCCGAGAAGTGCTCGAGTGCAGGTCCGGCCCGAGGAGCCCTGCCGACCCGGTGAGTGGGGCCCCGGTGCTGCTTTGAGGAGAGGGGGGCATCGGGGCACATTGCCGGTGCCCGCCCCCCTCAGTGATGCTAGCTTGATCTTGGGGGTAGTGCCTGGAAGGGTAGAGTGGCCCCGGTTGGCGGTGGGCTGCTCCCCCGTGGCCCCGCACCATTAATTCCCGAGTCCCCATAGCGGGACTCCAACGATTCCGGGGGCCATTGTCTTGCAAGTCCCCAGTGCGGGGCTCCAGCGCGAGGACATTTTGTTTATTTAGAGCCTGTCGAGGCTCCAAAGATCCCGGGGGCATTTCTTTTGCTAGTGGAGCCGCCCCGGAAGGCAGCGGGCCGATTCCCCTTCAATATCAGCCCCAATTATTTCTAGAGCCTAGAAGGCTCCGAGGGCACATTGCGGTTTAGAGCCCACGGGGCCCCACCGGGCACAGTTATTAGTCAGAGCCCCAGAGGAGATCCAGGAGGCACGCTGGTGCCAGGATCAGTTCCACAGCTGCCCAGCGCTTAGTGGGCAGCTTCTTCGTTTAGGCCCTTGCAAATCTTCTTTGGCTGCCTGCGCTGCCAGCCCAGACATTCTGGACATTGGGCCTGTAAGTCCCTGTGAGGCCAGGTTGGCCTGGGGTCAGTTCTGTGATTTTGGCGCAAATGTGTGATTACCTGCCTAATGTGATTTCTGCATTTATTCATTTTGAAAGTTTTATAGAGCGCGGACAAGACCCTTGCGGGTATCAGAGCGCTTTACAATAAATGAGTTTAGTTATATCTTACATTAACAGATATGCAAGACCATAATACATAGCATTATTCATGAAGACAAAAAAGTAAAGAAACATGATGCAGAACAGGAATGGCCTGGGGAGTCATAGTAGAATAATGAGGATAAAAAAGTCAAAATATATAGCAAATCGTTGAGTATACAAACAGCAAAGCAGTAAGGTGCAGAGCAAGGGCGTGCTGACGCAGGAAGGTCGTGATATCCTGGGACTATGTTTAGGTGAATTTTGCCATAAGGATTCCCTTTACTTCCAACTTGAAGGATGAGGTGGAGGGGTTAAGTCTTATTTCCGGAGGAAGGGCATTCCATATCCTGGGTGCCATTCCTGAGAATGATCGTTTGTATGTTTTTTTCTTGTGGAATTTTTGTGGCTTCAAAAGGAGGATTTCCGCACTTCTTGTGGATCTATTCCCACTGGATATTGTGTGTTTTTGTGTGAGATAGCTGGGAGCATTGTGATGTAAGGCCTTGTGTGTCATGCAAGCTATTTTCAGGTGGATTATGGCTTCAAATGGCAGCCAGTTTAGAGATTTTAGATCAGGGGAGATGTGAGACCTTCTTTTCGAGCCTGTGATGAGACTCGCTGCTGTGTTGGTGGCGGCTCTTAGGGGAGCTGTGGCTTTGGGGCGACCGCAAAGTGAGACATTTGCATAGTCCAGCCGCGGTAGAACTAGGGTTTGAACCGCCATCTTGAAGTCATTGGGAGGTAGGAAGGGTTTCAACTTCCTTAGTGAATTAATCTGAAAGTTTGCTCCCTTCGTTGCCTTGTTAATGTGTTTCTGCATATTGAGGTTGCAGTCCAGAGTTAAACCCAATGGTTTAGCTGAATTCACAATGGTTGGTTGCACGTTGAGTGCTGTAAGGTGTTTGATCCAATTGTGCATTATCGGGACTTTGGCTGGTGGGGCAATAAGAAGGAATTCAGTTTTCAAAGCATTTAATTTGAGGTGCTTTTCTGCCAGCCATGTTTGGATGGACTTAAGAGTGGAGTTAAGCAGATTAATGTCATCAAGGGTGTTGATCTTGAGGTACAGTTGGGTATCGTCAGCGTACATGTGAAATTGCACGTTGGACGCTTGTAGCAGATCAGTGAGTGGTTCCATGAATAAATTAAAGAGTGTAGGGGAAAGCGAGGAGCCTTGAGGGACTCCTAGCGTCACTGGAACGGATTTGGACAGGGTGTTGTTAACTTGAGTCTGGTTTTGCAGAAAAGAGGTAAACCAGTTGAGCACTGACCCTGATAGACCCATTCTGTGCTTCAACAGATCAATCAAGTTCACGTGTTTGACCGTATCGAACGCTGAGGAGAGGTCTAGTAGGATCAGAAGCCATGCTTCGTTTTGATCCAGTATTTGAAGTGCATCATCAATGATGTGTGTCATGGCTGATTCCGTGCTGTGGTTTGCATGGAAGCCAGATTGGTGTTTGTTGAGAAGGTTGAAGTGAACAATATGATTTGTCAGTTGATGGTGAACACATTTTTCCAGAAGCTTGGCCAGGGTGGGAATATTGGAAATAGGGCAATAGTAAATAGGGCGATAGTTGTTTAGGTCCGTGGTGTCAGCTGTGGGTTTCTTAAGGATGGGAGAAACCTGCCCCACGTTTAGGGAGTCAGGGATGCAACCTTGTAGAAGTGAGCTGTTTATGATTTTGGTCCAGAGAGGTAGTAGCAAAGGGATAATATCTTTAACCGCATTTGCGGGTAGAGGGTCACTAAGGTGATTGGAAGGCTTCAGGGCATTGAGAAATTTGCCTATAGTGTCTTCAGAATAGGTGTAAAAATATGACCATGCTGCGTCGTTTTTTAGAGCAAACTTAGATGGGATTTGTTGTGTTGAGATTGTGGGTAGAGAAGTTTTGGTGAGCGGGCAGAAGAGAGAGTTTAGATCATTGATGAGATCTTTCTTGATGTTCTCAGTCTTTGTATTAAAGTAGTTGGAAAAGTCTTCACATGTGGGTTGAGGTTGAGTTAGATCTTGTGGGCGTTGAGGTTGGTCCTTAGATTGAGTTTTGATTAATTCAAAATGTTTATTGGGACGGTTTCTTGCCTGGTCAAGTTGTTGGCTGAAGAAGACTGTCTTGGTGCGCTTGACCTATCGATAGTAGGAATTTCTCTTTCTTTTTAGGGTCATGAGGAGCTTGCCGGATGGTACTGATCTCCAGTTGCGTTCAGCAGTTCTAAGAGAGCGTCTGTCCTCGTTAAGAAGATAATTGAACCAGGGTTTAGAGACTTTAGTGGAAACTCTTTTTAGTTGCAGGGGAGCAAATTTGTTAATAATCGAGGTCATAGAGTTGAGGTAGTGGTTGGTGAGATCATGTACATTGGAGGACCCAGTGGGGGGTAGAAGTAGGTTCTGTCTTGAAGTAGGTAGAGTGTTTTGGTTGAGTTTTTTCCAATCTCGTTTCCATACTTTAGGTTTTGTGGATTGGGTTGCGTTAAGTTTGACTGTTTCATTGATGAAGAAGGTGATGATGTGATGGTCTGACCAATCACAGGGGAGGATCGACTCCAATTGAGTGGAATCGCTCTTAGAGATTATTAAGTCAAGAGTAGCGCCTTTATTGTGTGTAGGGCTGTTGCAAATTTGGTTGAGGTCTAATGCGTTCAGGAAGTTTTTGAGACTGTTGACCACTGTGTTGTTGGGATCGTTCGTCGCCCAGGAAGATTTGGGTGTTTTGTCGACCAGTGTGAGTTGTGATCATGTCCATGAGAAATTCAGTGAAGAGAAGGTTGTCACCAGGTGAGTGATAAATGATGTGTAGCAAACAGACAGGTTTGCCCTTACTACTAATGCCGAGGCTTATGTGTTCACAGGAAGGGAGTGCCGAGGATATAGCTCTGTTTACGGTGATGTTGCTCCAGTGTATACATGCAATACCTCCTCCAATCTTACCAGTCCTGTCAAGCCTGATGATGTCATAGTTAGGGGGTACTAGGATGTCGATGAGTGGCGAGGAAGATTCTGTAATCCATGTTTCAGTGAGAATTATCAGCACCCGATCAGTAGAGGTAATGAGATTGGCTATGTCGGTAGCGTGCTTAGAGGCCGATCTGCAATTCAAAAGTCTGCATTTCAGCCGGGTTGTGGAGCGGGAAGGGGTGAAATCCTGTATGATTGGGACTTTAAAGAGATTATTGTCGGTGATTCCTCTGTTGTGGTGAGTAGAGGGCCTTTGAGGGTTGGCAAGGATAGGAGGGATAGGCATGTGTGTGAGTGAAACGGGGGTCGTACAGAAGGGTTCATAGGAGAGCAGGAGAGTGCGAAGTTCGGTCTCCGAAAAAGCGTTGTTGGCACGCGTTGGCCGGGAGGATAGATTACGGGAGGGTATTGATTTCCAACTGGGAGTGTTGTGTTTGGGGGGGTTGGGAAGATGGGTAGGGGATTTGCTAGGTAAACTGGCTCTGCATGATCTGGGGGGCCCTGGGTGACTCAATAGCATCTCTTTAAAAGCGTGGAGATCCTTTTTGATTGTATGAAGCATGGACATGATCTCCTTTAAACAAGAATCAGGTGTGTTTATGATAGGGGAGGGAGGTGGTGAGAGAAGTGTGTGTGTCTGGAGTGTAGGCTGGATGGGTACATGGGCTGGTGCCGGAGTGCGTGTGTGAATATGTGTAGGTGAATGCGTGTGTGGGAGGGGTGTTGATGTTGGTGGCTAAGTAGTGGGTTTGGAGTGTTGGTGTGCGGGTGTGTGAGGTGCGGTTGGGTGGAGTTGGCGTTCAAAGGGTGGACTGATGTCTGAGGAATCAAGGGGTGACACGCGGAGTGTAAGCGACTGAGCTGTGGGGGATTGGTTAGTGTGAGTGGAGATCTTGATAGTTGAGTTGACGCGAGTAGAGGAAGAAGTAGACGGAGAGAGGGTAATGTTAGAGCGGTGGGGGGCTATGGTGGTTTCCGTGGTGAGTTCAAATGCTAACGTGGGTGCAGAGGTAGAGTGGGTCATGCTCTATGTGGATTGATTGGTCTGGGCGGAGTTCGAATTGGGCGTGTTAATGAAAGGAGGGGGTGGGGTGGGGGGAGAGATGGAAAAGGGAGGGGTTGTGTGGCGGGGTGGGGAGCGTCAGGAGAGGGTTCATTTGCTGATGGGGGTACGTATGTAGATTTGGTCCTGTTAGGGGGGGATAGTTTGAGTTGGGAGGAATCGATGTTGAGTGTGGTATTGTGAGGTGTGGTAAGAGTAGGGGGAAAGAAGATGAGGGAGAGGGTGGTGAAGGAGGGATGAGGAGCTATGATCGAGCCTTGAGTGGTTTCGGTGGCTAGGTGTGGTGCGGATGTAGACTCTGCCATGATGGGTATGGTAATCGTGCGATGTTTTGGTGAGGTGCTGCTGCGTGTATTAGTGGGGGTAGATGTCAGGGTAATAGGGGTAGAGGAGGTGGATGAATCTGAAGCCCTTGATGGTCGGGAGAGAGGATTAGGGGAGAGGCCAAAGGGCGTTAGGGCAGTAGCGCCAGGAATAGTGGTGGTGGGGGTGGAAAGGAAGGCATCTTGGGTATTGTCCACTCGTTCTTTAATGATGGGGAAGATGTTATCTAGGAGATTTAGACTACGGTCCGTGGCTTGGATGAGGGTAACAATCAAAAGGGAATTGGTTCCTTTCTGTGGTTCCTAAATTAAAGCGCAAAACGCTTTGAGGAATAAGACACCAAAAACATTTCTGATCTCAATGATGTATATCCTGATATGTTCCACAATTATCTCAAAAAAACATAATTTTCATTAAAATCAAATTTATTAAAAACTTAGTCAAAAACCAGCATGATATATAATCAACAGTTTTGCATGTAAAAACAATCACAATACATTGACATTGAGCACATGTACAAATTCACAATAGTTAAAAGTAGTCAAGTTGTCGACGCGTTTCGGTGTTTAAGATTGATGATACACCTTCCTCAGGACTACAATCAAATTTCTTCAATCTAAAAATATACGGAACAGTCAGTTAGTGTACATTCATTGAGGGATCTCATTTACAGAAAGTTTTTTTACAATTCTATCGGTGTCTAGAGTGTAAAAAAGAAGATTTCTTACTCAATTAGCAGTATTCAATTTGCGGTGTCATTCTAAATCCTGGGGATAGATAAATCTTATCCACTCTTATGATTCTGGTTTGTTCCTTTAAAAGACCTGTGTACACATAATATTATTTTGTGTACAATTAGTGTGTTTGATTTAATCCATAAAACTACCTCTTTTATCACCATTAAAGTTAGGTAATCCAATGCTTACTTTGTATTTTATGGTAGGAGCCTTAAGGTTTTGTTTTCAACCATATGGATATGTTTCTTTTCCACTGTTAATAATCAGGATGGTTCCTTAAAATAACCTGTGTATACATAATAATATCAGGTATACAGTCAGTGTATTTCATTTGAGACACAAAATTTGAAGTACTTTATAGAACTAGTTAAAAGTATGCTTACTATGTAGCTGGTAATAGGAGCGTTAGATTTCATTCGTTATGTGGAAGACTCAGGGTGAACCTCTGATGGGCGTCTTTTCTACTTTTAGCTCTTGCTTTAGTATGAAGGAGATGGAGTACTTCTTTTTAAAAATTGAAGACGATTCCTTTTATCTAGGTAGAGAAATCGAGTGCACATTTTACACTTTATCGTATTCCATTACTTGGAGGTGATTCTATTCAGTTTGGGTGACGCTCTATTATATTCTTTGTAAACATAGAGCGTATATGCTTTAAACAGTGCAAATTAAAAAACTGTTGCAGTGTTTAAAACATATACGCTCTATGTTTACAAAGAATATAATAGAGCGTCACCCAAACTGAATAGAATCACCTCCAAGTAATGGAATACGATAAAGTGTAAAATGTGCACTCCATTTCTCTACCTAGATAAAAGGAATCGTCTTCAATTTTTAAAAAGAAGTACTCCATCTCCTTCATACTAAAGCAAGAGCTAAAAGTGGAAAAGACGCCCATCAGAGGTTCACCCTGAGTCTTCCACATAATGAATGAAATCTAACGCTCCTATTACCAGCTACATAGTAAGCATACTTTTAACTAGTTCTATAAAGTACTTCAAATTTTGTGTCTCAAATGAAATACACTGACTGTATACCTGATATTATTATGTATACACAGGTTATTTTAAGGAACCATCCTGATTATTAACAGTGGAAAAGAAACATATCCATATGGTTGAAAACAAAACCTTAAGGCTCCTACCATAAAATACAAAGTAAGCATTGGATTACCTAACTTTAATGGTGATAAAAGAGGTAGTTTTATGGATTAAATCAAACACACTAATTGTACACAAAATAATATTATGTGTACACATGTCTTTTAAAGGAACAAACCAGAATCATAAGAGTGGATAAGATTTATCTATCCCCAGGATTTAGACTGACACCGCAAATTGAATACTGCTAATTGAGTAAGAAATCTTCTTTTTTACACTCTAGACACCGATAGAATTGTAAAAAAACTTTCTGTAAATGAGATCCCTCAATGAATGTACACTAACTGACTGTTCCGTATATTTTTAGATTGAAGAAATTTGATTGTAGTCCTGAGGAAGGTGTATCATCAATCTTAAACACCGAAACGCGTCGACAACTTGACTACTTTTAACTATTGTGAATTTGTACATGTGCTCAATGTCAATGTATTGTGATTGTTTTTACATGCAAAACTGTTGATTATATATCATGCTGGTTTTTGACTAAGTTTTTAATAAATTTGATTTTAATGAAAATTATGTTTTTTTGAGATAATTGTGGAACATATCAGGATATACATCATTGAGATCAGAAATGTTTTTGGTGTCTTATTCCTCAAAGCGTTTTGCGCTTTAATTTAGGAACCACAGAAAGGAACCAATTCCCTTTTGATTGTTGCTATATTTCCCAGTCCTTTCTCGGTTTGTTAGGGAAAACTCTCTCTTTTGTTGGATGAGGGTAATACCGTTGTTGTAGATGGTGATAGTTTCTGTAGCTTGGAAGAGTTGGGAGGGGGTGATATAGATAGCTAGACAATGTGCCGATTTTCTTGTGGAAGATATCGGAAAGATGGCTAAGAGTGCTTTCCTCCATCGTGCTCTCCGTTTTGTGTGGAAGATGAAGTCGATGGTTGTGTGCCCATTGCGTGGGGAGGAGTAGGGATCAGCGAAGAGAGTTTCAGGGTGTGATTTGATAAAAGAGTGTTTGAACCGTTTGGCCGATTGTTTTGTGAGACCAGGGGGTTAGACGATGTTGCGAGTGTGGGTACCTGTGAGTTCCATGGTATATGTGGGAAAGTGGGAGCGGATGAGAAGGTGCCCGAGAGACTAAAGGTGGCTGTGACCAGGGAGGGGTTCAGAGAGAGGAACAGGTGGCGGAGGAGGTAAGGTGGATGTGATTAGATGCTACGAATGTGAAAGGTTTCTAATGGGCTAGGGGGACAAAGGGGTAGGTAGATGCCATGAGATACGAAGTATGTGCCTAGGGGGCAAAGAGGGTGAATCAGGGTAAGATGGTCGACTCCCTGGTAGAGAGTAATTAAGCTGGAAGGTAGAACTCTGTTTCCTATAAAGAGGAAAAGTTGGTGTAGTCCTACTTTGCTGACCATTCAACTGTAGGGGGGGCTAAAGGGGAGCAGAGTCCTGTTTTTATGTTCATGAACCAGGACAAAGACTATGGTCCTATTTCAGTTTTGATGAAGGCCACAGGAGGTGAGTGTAGTAAGGGAGAGAGTGCAGAGGAATGGATGGGGGGAGACCACTACTCTACAAGCCATCGGCCATATTAGGTGCTGAAAGTAAGAAAAGTACTGACAAGAAAACTGGGAGTGGAAATGTAGGATCATGAGGAGCAGAAATAAACGGTGATCGAAAGCACAAAAATCGAATAGTCAATAGATCGAAATTACAAATACCTGGTGCCTAAGGAAAAGGCTAGGCTGTTTCTGGGGCCGGCTCACTCGATGAGATGCAGCGTCACGACCCACCTGATCTCGTTCGGCTGTAAGCACCGAGGATGCTCCCTGGGGGGAACGGTCAACAAGACAGAGGCGGGACTCATACCTGCAAGCATACATTTTTGACCTTAGATGGGTAGGTAGGGTGGTCGGAGGACGTATAGTCTGGGATATATCCTTGTTGTGAAATCATTCCAATATGGCCGCCTCCTTTGGGTAGAGCCACATAGACAGCTGCGCAGTCCTATGTCTTTTTCCATTAGCTGTGGATCCCCCGGATTAGTCTTGTTTCACTTTCCACACAGCCTAAAGTTTTTTTCGGTTGTTATGGCTTGATTTGGATTCACAGGGGTTGCTGTTGATCTCAGGTTATAATGACCAGTAGCAGGGGGTGTGCCTCCCGCTCTTGTTGTTGGTGTGGTCAGCCATTTTGTCCATCTGTGACCCAGTGAATACAGCCAGCCAAGCTAGAGTGAGGCTATGAGCAGGCTATGAGCAGTGAAGCAATAAAAGTGAAAGTGAGACAGCAACATATACAGACATTGCCAAACCGGTGTGATCAATCTGTAGGTTCGCTGATCATGTGTTCCTTTCCAGATGCGTGCAAATTCTTTTTCACCAAATTTCAATAATTAGAGATCAGGAATAACACCGTGCAATCAGCGTTGTTATGGGCCTATCTAGGGGGGCGGGGCTTAGCAGCGGATTCGGCCGCTGAACTAAGCGGTGCTTCTTACGGTCGGCCCGTCCCATGCACGCTCATCTGCGATGCAAAATTGGCGATTTTCCTGCAGGAAGAGACTGCCTCGCTTGGGGCAGACCAGGAGCTTCTGACTCCTCGGTTGGCAAGGAGACCTGGAGTGTGGATCTTGCAGTACAGTGGCAGCGCTACAGTGGAGCGAGGTGAGCCTGCCGGGTTGCAGTAAACCCCATACCTCGTTTAAAGTCAGCAGGGCTAGCTCTCTCTTTGATCCGACACGTCCGCTCCCTCGTCCCGGGGTGGGCAGGTCTTTTTTCCACTGCAGCGCGAGTCAGTCGCATCGGTCCGATGACTGCCGTCAATATGCAAATGCCTTATTGCCTATACCCCTGAATGTATGTGATGCTTAGGAGGTTGTTTTTCCTAATGTAGGTTCTGTTGGTGAGTTCACGGTTACCTGCGTGATATATGCCTAAGGTGGTTAGGGTTGCGTAGTGTGTACTTACTTTTTACCAGTGGTTACTGGTTGTGTGCTACAGTTGCTATTTGGTAATACAATTATTCTATGTTCTAAGTGCTATTTCTACAAAGTGTTATTCCTACAAAGTGCTAATTCTACCAAGTGCTAGTTCTAAAAGTGCTAATTCCTGACAGTGGTCCATGTGGCCCTGTCCCGTGTACATAATCCCCTGTAAATTCTGCCCGTGCCAGTGGCACATTGGAAATTGTGTGTTTATTATCTAATGTGTTTGGTATAATACAAAGGCTATTTTTATATATAACCTTGTGTGGAGTTTCCTTTGTGGTGGGTCTTGGGTGTTGTTGCTGGGTGCGCGCGCAAACGCTTTACACCTTGCCTCTGAGATAAGCCTAACTGCTTGTGCCAAGCTACCAAGGGGGTTAGCAGGGGTTATCTTGGTGGGTGACTTCCTTGCCCTGATGTAGAATGGTGCTTTCTGCCTGGCTTTGGCGCAAGCCTCAGCCAACCGGAAATCCCCATTTCTAACAAAAACCTATACTAGACTCACGCAGACACCTTTGCACTATGGTACAAAGGTGTGTGTGTGGGGAACAACAGCAAATTTCAATGCTGGCGCTTGGGAGAGGGGATGAGAGTATTTCTGTAAACGTGGTGCTCTCCTGCTCTCTCCCAATCATGCAACGCAACACAGACTTTTTAGCTGCTGCGCTCCATGAGAATTTAGTAAATCTGCACCTTTGTGTCCAGTGTCTCCAGCATTCATCTATCGCCTAGCCCTGTTAAGCTTGCCAGTCGTTCCCATTGATATTCCCTCTTCTCCATACTGAAAGTTGTGGACAAATAAGCTAATGATGGTAGTAGAATCTGCAAAGCGGAAGAGTGCATGCATTACATGGCTCGAGATACCATTGTCACAAATATGTATCTTGTTAATCCACTTCACCTTTTTATTTATGCAGCATCTTATTCTTTGAATACAATCAAATCGATGTGTCCAGGAAACAAATGTTGCTGGGCTGCTTTCCTATATTAACCTTTATCCCTTTCATCAACAGACAGTGAAGCACTTTGTGAATTATGCACATTAACCTAAACAACAATTTCACACATTTCAATTGAAATTTAGCCTGGGTATAATCCTTGATCTGATGATGTACAAGGTGCATATCCGGGGCAGCGGCTGCCACAGGAGAAGCCCAAGTCGTTCTCTATATCCCTTCCCAACTTGGCATTGAACTTTACAGTTAAGTATGGCATACAAAGTCTTTGAGCTGCTGGCCCGAGGGTGGATTTGGCCTAAGGTTGTGCCATGGATGGTATGAGCGGTCTGGTGTCCTTTACGGCCTCAAGCTACTGCGAGTGTCCATGCCACTTCTGTCTTTCTCACTAGTTTGCTCTGGAGTTTTGTCACAGGGGGTAGCACTATGAGATCTCTTGTCCTCGGGTGGGTCATCCACCATGACATCTTCCTCTCCTTCTTCAAGCTCCTGTTGATCAAGGAGGTCTACCTTTCGAAACCTTCCTATCTTCCTGGTGACTGTTTCACTGATTTTTCGGGCTGTGATTATGGTACCCTGAACACGGATCACTGTCCTCACTCCTGGTTCGAAAGGTGTTCTAAACCTCCACCCATGTCTACACTCTTTGATGATTACTTTGTCATTTGTCATGATCAGTTGCATTGCTGCTTGTTCTTTCAGGCACATGCACACGTATTTCAAGAGCTTTGTTTGGGACTTCACAGGGTTGTAGGGTGGTTGAGTCCATTCTGGGTGAACTGGGATGGTGTCTTCCTGGGTCTGTTGAACATCAGCGGCCATGGGGGGCACTGTGTGGCACAATGTGATGTTTCTTGGTATTCTCATAAGAGTATCTGGAGGCTGAGTCCAGGGTTGGTTCTTCGACCATGGCAGTTCTGGGGTCTTTGTTTAAGGTGTGCATAAACCGCTTAGCTTCTCTGTTCACCAGCGGGCACTGATGGGTGATGCAGTGATGTCATATCCTCAGGTTTACGTGCATTTCTTTGAACTCAAGCTCTTTTTTGATTTGGTATAGCAAGCTGAACAGTGTGAAGTCTCTCTCAAGCACAAGTGCAATGTTTGTGAATGCCGTCAAGTCGTCGTCATCGACAACTGGGTATTTTGAGTAACTGTTCACCAGGACCACCGTAACTCTTCTGTCAGAGAAACTTCCAAAATCCAAAATCAATCTGGGCAGTGCAGGGTTCTTCTGTGATGATGGGTGCTGGAGCTTCTTGGGAGCTGGTGAGTTGTCGAACAAGTTACTTACCTTCGGTAACAATATATCTGTAAGAAGCAGTAGTTAGTATTAGATTCTTTACCTTAGAATATCCCCAGGCGTCAAACTGGATCCGGAAATTTTTGCGTAGCAGTACCCTTGCGCGTCGGTAGGCGTCGTCTGTGGCTCCGCGTCCGTCGTTGGCGTCGTGGGCGCCGTGATGATGTCGTCGGAGTACTTAGACGCCGTCTCCGCGCGCTGACGTCAGTTCTTAGACACAGCTTTTCCGCGCCAGAAACGCAGAGCCATGTTAAAAACCAACACTGGTGCCATTGAAACTAGGGCCCTGAAAGGGGATGAACTTAACCCTAGATATCGGTTCGCCGAACGGGGAGGATGGGTGGTATGTAAAGAATCTAATACTAACTACTGTTTCTTACAGATATATCGTTACCGAAGGTAAGTAACTTGTTCATCAGAAAAAAACAGGTTAGTATTAGATTCCTTACCTTAGAATAGGTACCCCAGCAATACCAACTTCGGTGGTGGGTCTGCGAACCAATAATCACACCAGAAAGTCCTGGAGGACGGAACGGCCAAAGAAGCCATCCCTCCGGTCTTGGCTGTCCAGGCAGTAGTGTCTTGCAAACATGTGCAGTGATGCCCACGTAGCTGCCTGACAGATGTCCTGCAAGGGGACTCCCCAGCCCAGGGAAGTGGTAGCCGCCGTGGCCCGAGTGGAATGGGCCCTCAGCCCAACAGGAGGCTCCTTCTTCGCCAAGGAGTAACAAACCTTGATACACAAGACGACCCACCAAGAGATGGTCCGCTTGTGCACCGCCCGTCCCTTCTTAGCACCCACATAACCAACAAAGAGTTGGTCATCCACCCGGAACTGGCGAGTGCGATTGAGATAAAACGAGAGCGCACATTTTGGGTCCAGACGGTGGAGCCGCTCTTCCTCCTTTGAGGGATGCGGAGGCGGAAAGAAGGTGGGCAAGGTGATAGACTGCCCGATGTGGAAGGCCATGACAACCTTGGGCAGGAAAGAGGGTCTAGTCCACAACACAACCTTGTCCGGATGGACAGAAAGGAAAGGAGGTTTGGATGAAAAAGCCTGGAGCTCACTCACTCTCCTGGTAGAGGTGATGGCAACCAGGAAAGCAGTCTTCAGAGTAAGAAGGCGGAGAGGACAGTTGTGAAGTGGCTCAAAGGGAGCGCACATCGGATAGGTAAGAACCAGGTTCAAGTCCCACTGAGGCATCACAAACGGAACAGGAGGAAACGTGTGTGTGATGCCTTTCAGAAAACAAGTTACAATAGGGGACTTGAACAAAGAAGGTTGATCAGGCAGCCTTAGAAAGGCTGAAAGGGCAGAAAGGTACCCTTTGATAGTGCCCAGAGCAGAGCCCTGCTGGGCAAGAGAAAGAAGGAAGAGAAGAACCTCAGAAAGAGGGGCAGAGAGAGGATCCACAGCCTTTGCTGTACACCATGCCACAAATCTGTTCCACCTGCAGGCGTATACCGACTTTGTGGAGGGACGCCTGGCTGCCAGAATGACATTACAGACTTCAGGAGGCAAGTCAAATGGCCTCAACAGTCGCCGCTCAATCTCCAAGCATGGAGCTGGAGACTGGACAGGTTCGGGTGGAGGACCGTCCCATTCTGCTGCGACAGAAGGTCCTCCTGAAGAGGCAGACGAACCAGGAGATCGACTGACATACTGAGTAGCTCGGGATACCAGTACCTTCATGCCCAGTCCGGAGCCACAAGGATGACTTGGGCCCGGTCACGTTTGATCTTCTTCAGCACTCTGGGCAGAAGTGGTATAGGCGGAAAGGCGTACAACAGACCGCAACTCCACTCGCATCGAAAAGCGTCTCCGAGCGAGTGCCGCCTTGGAAATTCCAACGCACAGAACTGATGACATTGCGCATTCTCTTCGGTGGCGAATAGATCCAACCAAGTCTCTCCCCACTGCAGAAAGAGACCTTGCGCCACGTCCGAGTTCCGACGTCATTCGTGATCCTTCATGCATCGGCGGCTGAGTTCGTCCGCCCTGGCGTTCAGAGAACCTGCCAGGTGTTGCACCACCAGGGTCACGCCCTGATGTTCCAGCCATTGCCAGAGGCGCAGAGCCTCCTGGCAGAGGGTCCACGACTCCACCCCGCCCTGTTTGTTGCAGTACCACATGGCGGTGGTGTTGTCCATGAACACCTGCACTACACTCCCCCGGACAGAGGGGAGGAATGCCTTCAGTGCTAGACGAATCACCTGTAGCTCCAAAAGGTTGATATGGAGCCGGGATTCTGCCGGAGACCAGAGGCCTCTGATCTCCGCCTCTCCCATGTGGCCTCCCCAGCCCTGGAGGGACTCGTCTGTCACAACCACGTGCTCCGGTTGGCGAAGGGAGAGGGAACTGCCGCTGACCTAATCGCGGTCCGTGAGCCTCGACTGCAGCTGTCTTGCAGTGCCCTCCGAGATCAGGACATGGTCGGACAGGTTGCCCTGATGCTGGGCACACTGAAACTTCAGGTCCCACTGCAGAGCCCGCATCCGCCATTGGGCGTGATGCACCAGAAGGATGCAGGAGGCCATCAGCCCCAGAAGCCGCAGCGTCAACATGACCGAGACTCGGGATAAAGGCTGAAAGATCGGAAACAGAGCCTGACTATCCTGAACCCGCTGTTCGGGAGGATAAACCCGAAACTGCACCGAGTCGAGAACCGCTCCGATGAAGAGGAGCTTCTGGGAGGGGCACAGGTGTGACTTTGGCACATTGATGGAGAACCCCAGCTGGTGCAGGAGGTCTGCCGTCGTCTGGAGGTATATTTACAACAAGGGGTGGTGAGGGACAGAGTCTCTGAATTAAGCAGAAAGCTCTCACCCAGTCAAGAGATCAGGGCTAGATCCAACACCGTTTTTTAGCTCACTGCACCATCCCAGTTTCAGAACCTGGCTGTATGCAAATTAGTCTGTTCTTGTCCCAGTGCATGATGGGAACAGGGCAAACCAAACTACAAAAGCCAATTCTTACACTGGGAAGGAAACAAGCTCCCGGGGACCGGTTTCTGGCATTACAGCCGTCTTCGGCCCGGTTTGCTTGAATCCTGATGGTGCAATGAGCAAGGGTCTCACATCTGAGAATACCCTTCCACGCTTAGGGTGGACAAAAATATTTACAACAAGGGGTGGTGAGGGACAGAGTCTCTGAATTAAGCAGAAAGCTCTCACCCAGTCAAGAGATCAGGGCTAGATCCAACACCGTTTTTTAGCTCACTGCACCATCCCAGTTTCAGAACCTGGCTGTATGCAAATTAGTCTGTTCCTGTCCCAGTGCATGATGGGAACAGGGCAAACCAAACTACAAAAGCCAATTCTTACACTGGGAAGGAAACAAGCTCCCGGGGACCGGTTTCTGGCATTACAGCCGTCTTCGGCCCGGTTTGCTTGAATCCTGATGGTGCAATGAGCAAGGGTCTCACATCTGAGAATACCCTTCCACGCTTAGGGTGGACAAAAATATTTACAACAAGGGGTGGTGAGGGACAGAGTCTCTGAATTAAGCAGAAAGCTCTCACCCAGTCAAGAGATCAGGGCTAGATCCAACACCGTTTTTTAGCTCACTGCACCATCCCAGTTTCAGAACCTGGCTGTATGCAAATTAGTCTGTTCCTGTCCCAGTGCATGATGGGAACAGGGCAAACCAAACTACAAAAGCCAATTCTTACACTGGGAAGGAAACAAGCTCCCGGGGACCGGTTTCTGGCATTACAGCCGTCTTCGGCCCGGTTTGCTTGAATCCTGATGGTGCAATGAGCAAGGGTCTCACATCTGAGAATACCCTTCCACGCTTAGGGTGGACAAAAATATTTACAACAAGGGGTGGTGAGGGACAGAGTCTCTGAATTAAGCAGAAAGCTCTCACCCAGTCAAGAGATCAGGGCTAGATCCAACACCGTTTTTTAGCTCACTGCACCATCCCAGTTTCAGAACCTGGCTGTATGCAAATTAGTCTGTTCCTGTCCCAGTGCATGATGGGAACAGGGCAAACCAAACTACAAAAGCCAATTCTTACACTGGGAAGGAAACAAGCTCCCGGGGACCGGTTTCTGGCATTACAGCCGTCTTCGGCCCGGTTTGCTTGAATCCTGATGGTGCAATGAGCAAGGGTCTCACATCTGAGAATACCCTTCCACGCTTAGGGTGGACAAAAATATTTACAACAAGGGGTGGTGAGGGACAGAGTCTCTGAATTAAGCAGAAAGCTCTCACCCAGTCAAGAGATCAGGGCTAGATCCAACACCGTTTTTTAGCTCACTGCACCATCCCAGTTTCAGAACCTGGCTGTATGCAAATTAGTCTGTTCCTGTCCCAGTGCATGATGGGAACAGGGCAAACCAAACTACAAAAGCCAATTCTTACACTGGGAAGGAAACAAGCTCCCGGGGACCGGTTTCTGGCATTACAGCCGTCTTCGGCCCGGTTTGCTTGAATCCTGATGGTGCAATGAGCAAGGGTCTCACATCTGAGAATACCCTTCCACGCTTAGGGTGGACAAAAGTATTTACAACAAGGGGTGGTGAGGGACAGAGTCTCTGAATTAAGCAGAAAGCTCTCACCCAGTCAAGAGATCAGGGCTAGATCCAACACCGTTTTTTAGCTCACTGCACCATCCCAGTTTCAGAACCTGGCTGTATGCAAATTAGTCTGTTCCTGTCCCAGTGCATGATGGGAACAGGGCAAACCAAACTACAAAAGCCAATTCTTACACTGGGAAGGAAACAAGCTCCCGGGGACCGGTTTCTGGCATTACAGCCGTCTTCGGCCCGGTTTGCTTGAATCCTGATGGTGCAATGAGCAAGGGTCTCACATCTGAGAATACCCTTCCACGCTTAGGGTGGACAAAAATATTTACAACAAGGGGTGGTGAGGGACAGAGTCTCTGAATTAAGCAGAAAGCTCTCACCCAGTCAAGAGATCAGGGCTAGATCCAACACCGTTTTTTAGCTCACTGCACCATCCCAGTTTCAGAACCTGGCTGTATGCAAATTAGTCTGTTCCTGTCCCAGTGCATGATGGGAACAGGGCAAACCAAACTACAAAAGCCAATTCTTACACTGGGAAGGAAACAAGCTCCCGGGGACCGGTTTCTGGCATTACAGCCGTCTTCGGCCCGGTTTGCTTGAATCCTGATGGTGCAATGAGCAAGGGTCTCACATCTGAGAATACCCTTCCACGCTTAGGGTGGACAAAAATATTTACAACAAGGGGTGGTGAGGGACAGAGTCTCTGAATTAAGCAGAAAGCTCTCACCCAGTCAAGAGATCAGGGCTAGATCCAACACCGTTTTTTAGCTCACTGCACCATCCCAGTTTCAGAACCTGGCTGTATGCAAATTAGTCTGTTCCTGTCCCAGTGCATGATGGGAACAGGGCAAACCAAACTACAAAAGCCAATTCTTACACTGGGAAGGAAACAAGCTCCCGGGGACCGGTTTCTGGCATTACAGCCGTCTTCGGCCCGGTTTGCTTGAATCCTGATGGTGCAATGAGCAAGGGTCTCACATCTGAGAATACCCTTCCACGCTTAGGGTGGACAAAAATATTTACAACAAGGGGTGGTGAGGGACAGAGTCTCTGAATTAAGCAGAAAGCTCTCACCCAGTCAAGAGATCAGGGCTAGATCCAACACCGTTTTTTAGCTCACTGCACCATCCCAGTTTCAGAACCTGGCTGTATGCAAATTAGTCTGTTCCTGTCCCAGTGCATGATGGGAACAGGGCAAACCAAACTACAAAAGCCAATTCTTACACTGGGAAGGAAACAAGCTCCCGGGGACCGGTTTCTGGCATTACAGCCGTCTTCGGCCCGGTTTGCTTGAATCCTGATGGTGCAATGAGCAAGGGTCTCACATCTGAGAATACCCTTCCACGCTTAGGGTGGACAAAAATATTTACAACAAGGGGTGGTGAGGGACAGAGTCTCTGAATTAAGCAGAAAGCTCTCACCCAGTCAAGAGATCAGGGCTAGATCCAACACCGTTTTTTAGCTCACTGCACCATCCCAGTTTCAGAACCTGGCTGTATGCAAATTAGTCTGTTCCTGTCCCAGTGCATGATGGGAACAGGGCAAACCAAACTACAAAAGCCAATTCTTAAACTGGGAAGGAAACAAGCTCCCGGGGACCGGTTTCTGGCATTACAGCCGTCTTCGGCCCGGTTTGCTTGAATCCTGATGGTGCAATGAGCAAGGGTCTCACATCTGAGAATACCCTTCCACGCTTAGGGTGGACAAAAATATTTACAACAAGGGGTGGTGAGGGACAGAGTCTCTGAATTAAGCAGAAAGCTCTCACCCAGTCAAGAGATCAGGGCTAGATCCAACACCGTTTTTTAGCTCACTGCACCATCCCAGTTTCAGAACCTGGCTGTATGCAAATTAGTCTGTTCCTGTCCCAGTGCATGATGGGAACAGGGCAAACCAAACTACAAAAGCCAATTCTTACACTGGGAAGGAAACAAGCTCCCGGGGACCGGTTTCTGGCATTACAGCCGTCTTCGGCCCGGTTTGCTTGAATCCTGATGGTGCAATGAGCAAGGGTCTCACATCTGAGAATACCCTTCCACGCTTAGGGTGGACAAAAATATTTACAACAAGGGGTGGTGAGGGACAGAGTCTCTGAATTAAGCAGAAAGCTCTCACCCAGTCAAGAGATCAGGGCTAGATCCAACACCGTTTTTTAGCTCACTGCACCATCCCAGTTTCAGAACCTGGCTGTATGCAAATTAGTCTGTTCCTGTCCCAGTGCATGATGGGAACAGGGCAAACCAAACTACAAAAGCCAATTCTTACACTGGGAAGGAAACAAGCTCCCGGGGACCGGTTTCTGGCATTACAGCCGTCTTCGGCCCGGTTTGCTTGAATCCTGATGGTGCAATGAGCAAGGGTCTCACATCTGAGAATACCCTTCCACGCTTAGGGTGGACAAAAATATTTACAACAAGGGGTGGTGAGGGACAGAGTCTCTGAATTAAGCAGAAAGCTCTCACCCAGTCAAGAGATCAGGGCTAGATCCAACACCGTTTTTTAGCTCACTGCACCATCCCAGTTTCAGAACCTGGCTGTATGCAAATTAGTCTGTTCCTGTCCCAGTGCATGATGGGAACAGGGCAAACCAAACTACAAAAGCCAATTCTTACACTGGGAAGGAAACAAGCTCCCGGGGACCGGTTTCTGGCATTACAGCCGTCTTCGGCCCGGTTTGCTTGAATCCTGATGGTGCAATGAGCAAGGGTCTCACATCTGAGAATACCCTTCCACGCTTAGGGTGGACAAAAATATTTACAACAAGGGGTGGTGAGGGACAGAGTCTCTGAATTAAGCAGAAAGCTCTCACCCAGTCAAGAGATCAGGGCTTGATCCAACACCGTTTTTTAGCTCACTGCACCATCCCAGTTTCAGAACCTGGCTGTATGCAAATTAGTCTGTTCCTGTCCCAGTGCATGATGGGAACAGGGCAAACCAAACTACAAAAGCCAATTCTTACACTGGGAAGGAAACAAGCTCCCGGGGACCGGTTTCTGGCATTACAGCCGTCTTCGGCCCGGTTTGCTTGAATCCTGATGGTGCAATGAGCAAGGGTCTCACATCTGAGAATACCCTTCCACGCTTAGGGTGGACAAAAATATTTACAACAAGGGGTGGTGAGGGACAGAGTCTCTGAATTAAGCAGAAAGCTCTCACCCAGTCAAGAGATCAGGGCTAGATCCAACACCGTTTTTTAGCTCACTGCACCATCCCAGTTTCAGAACCTGGCTGTATGCAAATTAGTCTGTTCCTGTCCCAGTGCATGATGGGAACAGGGCAAACCAAACTACAAAAGCCAATTCTTACACTGGGAAGGTGGCTGACGACTGTCTGGGGCGAGCCCGCCTTCAACAAGCAGTCGTCGAGGTAGGGGAAGACTGAAACCCCTAACCTGCGCAGATGAGATGTGACCACCGCCATCACCTTCGTGAACACCCGTGGGGCGCTGGTAAGGCCGAAGGGGAGCACGGTAAACTGCTTGTGGCCTACCGTGAACCACAGGTAGCGCCGGTGGGCCGGCAGGTCGGGGACGTGGAAATAAGCATCCTGCAAGTCCAACGCTACCATCCAGTCTCCTGGGTCCAGGGCAGCTAGGACCTGAGCCAGTGTCAGCATTTTGAACTTCTCCTTCCAGAGGAAGCCGTTGACGATCCGTAGGTCCAAGATAGGGAGTAGGCCCCCTTTGCCCTTCTTGGGTACCAGAAAGTAGTGGGAGTAGCAACCACACCCTACTTCTGGCCCAGGAACGCGCTCGATGGCCCCCTTGGCCAAGAGGGCCGTAACTTCCTCCTGCAGAAGTCGCAAGTGATCCCCCGACACGCGGTGGTATTGTGGTGGCATGGCTGGAGGGGTCGCCTCGAAGGGGAGGGAGTAGCCCCTTCGGACGATTTGCAGCACCCACCTGTCCGATGTGACAATGCGCCAGGGGAGGAGGTGCTGGCGAACCCTGCCCCCCACTGGTGTCACATGGGCCTGAAAGCACGGACTAGGAGGGTTTGGAGGCGGTTGCTGCAGGGGTAGGTGTGGACTGGCCTCGCCGTTGTCCCCGACTGCCGCCACAGCGGTTTCCACCGCTTTGGAAATTAGTCTACGGTGCGTGGCTGGCAGCACGTGTGGGGGCGCCCCTTCCGTGGCCACGAAAGGCACCCGTTTGCTGGCGCGGGGCCGAGAAGCCCAAGGACTTGGCCGTAGCCCTGGAGTCCTTAAAGCGCTCAAGCGCATGGTCTGCCTTGTCGCCAAAAAGGCGACGGCCATCAAACGGCATGTCCATGAGAGTATTCTGGACATCGGCTGAAAAGTTGGCGGACCTCAACCAGGCGTGGCGACGAATTGCCACCGTCGTTGCCATCGCTCTGCCCAGTGAGTCGATAGTATCCAGCCCACACCGGATGGAATAGCATGCTGCATTTCAACCCTCCGCAAGGGCTTGGGTGAGTTTAGCCTTGACCTTTGCCGGGCATTGTGGCAGCACGTCCGCGACCATGTCCCACAGAGAGTGGGTGTAGCGGCCCAAGAGGCATGCGGTGTTGGAAGACCGCATTCCCAAACTCAGGGAGGAGAATACCTTCTTGCCGTATTGCTCATACCTCTTGGATTCCCGATCGGGTGGAGCCGACAGGAATGCGGTCTGGTAGTTAGAGGCCTGGATGACCAGGCTCTCGGGGGTGGGAAGGGTGGACAGGAAACAAGGGTCGCCCGGGGACGGGCGGTGGCGTCTGGCCACGTTCCTATCTACAGGCGGACCTGTAGCGGGCCTGGACCAAGTGCCCAAAAGAACATCAGTCAAGGCCTCATTAAACTGCAGCAGAGGCTCGGCCGAGCTTGACTGCGGTTTAAGGACCTCAGTGAGGAGGTTAGTCCTCACGGCCGCGACGGGGAGCTCAAGGCCCAAGGCCCAAGGCCTTAGCTACCCGTGTCAGCACCACGCTGAAGGTTGCCCCTCCTCCGTAGCCACGGTAGGGGGTTCGACAAAACCAGTGTCTGGCGAAGTGTCCAGACCACCGGCATTCCCAAGTTCACCTGTCCAGTCCTGCTGGGACTGGCACTCACGTGTCAGAGGGTCCTCAGACCCTTCCCAATACTCCTCATCACCCATATCCTGAAAATCGGGGTTGTCAAAGGATGGGGCCGGTTCAATGAAGTAAAACTCTCCAAGCGGCGTCGAAAGCGGCGCCCAGCGGTGCCGTTCCGACGCCGGAACCGGATCGAGGGAGGCATCGGGGATGGCGTCGCCCGAAAGCGGACCTGGAGGTGACACCCTAGGGACCGGCGCCGGTGAGGTCGTTAGGTCAACTGGCGACGACCCGGATCCAGAAGCGGATCCAGCGGGGCCCTGCAGCGCCGTGCCCGAAGGCGTCAGCAGCGTCGGGCCGAAGCATTCGACCCGCTAGGGCCCCCAGACGGGTCCGCTTGGCCCGAAGGTGCCGCGGAGCCCGTCGGAGGAGAGACGGACCTCATGGCCATGAGGAAGCGTTCGATCTCCTCCGGCGTCGCTTGCTGCCCAGGGACCGGAGGGTACGGGGCAGGTCGCGACGGAGCCGCGTGTTCAGCAGCTGAGGTACCTGTGACTGTACTGGAGCGTCCAGAACCGCTTGGCCTACACTAGCTGCTACTGTGTACATACGCTGAGGTAAATGATGCTGCGATCGCATTGCTCGCCTGCTGCCAGCGCTACATGTGGCCCATGCTGTTTACACTTTTTTTGCTTGTGGGGCCCAGCGCTGCGGGATGGACACGGCTAATATGGTGAGTGCTGCGACAAGAACCCCTACGCTGCACATCCTAAGTTAACAATTGTTGTCTGCAAGTGGGGCCTTTCAGAGTGCACTACCAGCTTCGCGTTTTGCTCCTGTGGGAGGGGGCACTCTTGTGGGCTCGCGCCGATACAGCGACAACACCACACTGTATTGCATCTCGTGGCAGTTCCATGGATAGAGGGTGTGGCAGCGACATTTCAGACGCCTGTATGGGCGTGCCGTTGGTGGTAGCATTGTAGACCTATCATTTATATCTCCAGTCCCGTCTCGGAGTGACATACTCACGGCAGCATGGGAAAGCCCAATAAGCAGCAAGCCAAGCTAAATTTTGACACCAAAAAGAGAACTAAGGGAGGGACAGTGCAGTCAGATACTGAACTTGACGATGACTCAGAGGCATCTAACAGTATGGCGCAGGCCCTCAAAGCCATACAGAAAAGTCTACAAGATGTGCACGGAAAGTTAGACACCATTACCCAACGGGTGGACAACATGGCGGCGAAGTTGGATAAACAAGGAGAAAGCCTTGTTGAAGCCAAAGCCCGCCTCTCTGCAGTGGGGGATGAATCTCACACCACAACTCAGAAATGCTCGGACATGGACAGACTCTTGGATGTTATAAAAAACAAGGTGGAGGATTTGGAAGCGAGATCCCGGCGCAATAACATCAGTATTGCTGGAATCCCGAAATCCACAAACACAGGAAAGATGGAGAGCTATGTTGAAGACCTAATCAGAAACGTCTTTGGCACCGAACATCTTTCATTGTATTTCTGGTAGAGCGCGCATATAGATCCCTGGCTCCGAGGCCAAAACTAGGTGCGAATCCACGACCTATTGTCGCCCGCCTCCTTAATTATAGAGACCGGGCCGTCATCTTGAGGTTGGCCCGCTAGAAACAGCAAATCAATTATCAGGGGAACAAGCTAGAGTTCTATCCAGACTTCACCATGACTGTCCAACTAGCATGTAAAGAATTTGCTCCGGCGAAAAAAAAAGCTCTGCGAACTGGGAATAGAGTACGCAATGCTTTACCCGGCCCGGCTGAAAATAACGCAAGATGGTCACTCCACAATTCTTCAAATCCCGAAAGCGGTGCAGGAATACCTTAAACTAGGACGGAGACGGCGAGAACAGAGACGCGCAGATTTTGGATTTGGATTTGGATGAGGATTTATAGAGCGCATAGCTACCCTTGGGCATCCCAGCGCTAAGAGGACCAAGATTCTTCCGAGTGGGGTCGATGCAGGAAAGTGTTTAGGGAAAGAGCCAGGTTTTAAATTTTTTCCGGAATGATAGCAAGTTCTGTTCACTCCTCATGGGTAGTGGGAGGGAGTTCCACAGTTTAGGCGCATTGTAGGCGAACCTGCGGCCGCCCGATCTTGCATTTTTTATTCTCGGGATGGAGGCCAGTGCCAGTGAATCAGATCTTAGGTGACGGCTAGCTTTGTGAGGTTTCATCAGGGATCTGAGTATAGGGGGGCCTTTATCCTGTAGGATTTTGTGCGCTATGCAGAGCGTTTTGAACGTGATGCGCTCTTTGACTGGGAGCCAGTGAAGGCTCTTGAGGGCAGGTTTCGCCGAGTTCCGTGCTTTGGTTCCCGTGAGGACTTTAGCTGCGGCGTTTTGGGCACCAAGATTCGGACTGAGCGCCACTTGGAAAGGTGGAGAGCCCATAACTCTACTTATCATGTCCTGGTAAGCCATGTTCAGCAAGGTATTGTAGCGGGGACGCTGTTGTAGTGGATACACGGAAATATCGCACACCTTGTTTTGCTGGCAGGTGCCCCGACTGCACACTTTCTGATCTGTCAAGTGAGCTGCGGCACCCGCATTTGTTATTACACTTCCAGATGCTGGTTGTGTATAACAGCCCTGAACTGGCAGATGGGGCCCGGAGTCCCTCATTGGGCAATCGCTTACCTGAAGGAATCCGACTTTCTTTGCACGAACGCAGAGCTGTCTAAGACTAGGTTAAATGACTTGTAGTGCCTATACAGAATGTTGATATTAGTGATTGTCTATTACTAGGTATGCTAAACGCTGTCCTCAGCTAGTAACTCACCGAAATATGCACTGTGAACTGGAGAGAGATTAGCGCACGGGCGGGCATGGGTGGGTTACTGGCCAGTGCACCACTTTGAACATTGAAACAGGAGCTACTGTAGGGGGGCATTCTGCATAGCGATGTAAGGAGAGTTTGATATTGACATGTTATGTATGCTTTGTTAAGTTGTGATCATCCTCTAGGGCTCACATCCTATTCATAAGAGTTTCTTTAACTGCATTTTTATTGTATACCTGGCCACGTCCACTATGTTCGATGCAGTTGTGTGCACTTGGTGGACCCCCGAAAGGATGTTCCCCAAACAAAGTTCAACTGTATTTGTTGTTGTTAAAGGGGTGTGTCTTTGGCATGATTGGGATGCTGAAGTGGGCGGTGGGTGGGACGGTTGGTGTTGGGAAATGTATCACAGATTACTGCACTTGAGAAATATTGCCGAACTCCAGAGTGATACGTCAATGTATAATGATGTTATTGCATTGATGGTCATTGGATATGTAGGTTGGACACTAGGTGATAGGTTGCTACAGATATTTCCGAAATGGTGATGAATACTGAGAAAATATAGCCCACACAATTAAACCTATTGACTTGAAATATTAGAGGTCTCAAAAATCCAAACAAAATACGTTAAATCATAGCCTATTTTACTAGAATACAGATCGACATAGCATTCCTACAAGAAACACACATCGCCCCGAACACGACTAATCGCATTGGGCACAATTGGGCAGAGTCTATACATGGTTCCGCATACTCCTCTTACTCCAGAGGGGTCCTGATATTGATTAAGAAGGGCTTAAACTTCCATGTAGAAAGTACTTACACTGACAAAGAGGGGCGATATGTAGCGGTAACGGGGACACTGAGAGGTCAGAGGCTCAACTTAGTCAAGACATATGGACCGAATATAGATGACCCCGAGTTCTATCATACCATATGGCAGAAGATAAATGATTTACCAGACGTCCCATTGATCTGGGGGGGTGATTTCAATATTGTGTTAAACGATGCGGTGGACAGATCTGGTGCATCAGTAGAATCTCATAAGCATGCCCTAAGCAAACTTAAAGATATTATAGCAGGCAGACAGCTCATTGAGCTCTGGACAACGTGACACCCTACATGCCTAGAGACTATGCACACGACAGCAGCGCACAATAGTTGGTCTCGTATAGAATACTGGTTGGGTACTTCAGACATATCACTATGGGCAGACTCTGTGTCAGACTTACACAGAACACTGTCTGATCACAATCCGGTATTACTTATGATCACAATACCACACTATATACCCCCCCCATACAGCTGGAGGTTCAATGTGAAAGCATTACTTGACTCCATATAACCAATACAGTTAGTAAAGCCATTGCTGAGTACTTTGAGCTGAATGCACCCACCACAGAAGACCTAGGGCTGTTATGGGAAGCTTTCAAAGCTACCATCAGAGGGATCTGCATAAGTACCAGTGCAGGCATTCTAAAAGATATTCAACGCCAGCTCTCCTTGCACGAGGACAGGCTACGTGAATTAGAATGCGAGTATACTGAAACACAGGATACAAAACTTCTAGGGGAGATCATATCCACACTGTCAGAACATCAAACATGCGCAGAAGACAAACTTAGATATGTCACCGAACGGCAAGTGGCGAGATATTACGGTGAAGGCGGTAGGCCTTGCAAAGCATTGGCAGCTAAAATATGTGAAAAGCACCAGGCCCTGACGGGCACACAGGCGAGTTTTATAAAGCCTTTGTGGATCAAGTGGCCCTCATCTGGTGGCAATGTATGGGGATGCCCACAATAAATTAACGCTACCGCAAGCATTGAGGGAAGCCCTGTTGATAGTTCTTTTGAAGCCCAACAAAGACCTGGAATATTGCGATTTTTACAGGCCACTGTCTCTCATCAATGTGGACATGAAGATCCTGTCCAAAATGTTGGCCACAAGGCTGCAACTACTGATGCCGAACTTGATCCTACAGGATCGATGACCCACAACACCAGAACACGTTTTGTGCTATCGCATTATCTGATCCCCAGTACCAGGGCTGCTGCGATCTTATTAGATGCAGCCAAAGCCTTTAATTCTATAGCATGGTACTATCTGCATGCGATACTGCGACGTATGGGCTTCCCCCCTATATTCTTACAATGGGTTCAGGTGCTGTACACGACGCCAACTATATGCATAAAAATCAACAAATACACATCGGGCGCCATTTCAATAGCACGTGGAACACAGCAAGGTTGCCCTCTGTTGCCCTGCTATTTGCTATAGCGCTTGAGCCACTGGCTTGTAAGATACGGCAGGGTCATCATTACTCAGCGCTCCAGTTCCCGCAGAGACCTTTGCACATATCACTATATGCCGACGATATGATGCTATATGTGAGAGACCCTTCTTTTTACAAACAAGGGGACCCGATGGGTACACTAGGACCATGGGTAGTCTAGCACTATAAAGAAGAAAGGTCCTAGTAGTGAAGTAATTGTACTCAGAAAATGATTTATAGACTAGAGTCAGTACTATAAATAAATCCCTGTGCCCAGCCAGGCAAGGAATATTTATTAGACCAGTGATATAGTAATCATAAAAAGGACATACAAGCACAATAGATAGGGCACAGTCCTGTACCTGTCCAAGAAGAAGCAACATAAATTAGAAAAAGTAGTGAGAAATAAAAGAAAAGAGTATCAGGCAATAACGTTGGAGTCAATTTGCGGCTTGCAAGTGGTCACATATTATGGCAAGCTCTCAAATACCGTATCTACAATTGAATGAACACAATGGTTATTTTGCAGAACTGTTTATGCAAGTCCACGTTTCGATCCCCTGGCTCCTATTAAACCGGGATCATCATCAGGACTATTGATTTAATTGCCTGGTTTTGGTTTCAGCCTGTTGAATCAAGGGAAGGGGAAACAAAAGGGGGACAAAAAATAAGGCGATTGACCAAGGAATCAAAGGACATTAGAGTAGCCAGCATGTGCGAAAAACGATTGCAAGCAACCTTGTACAGACTATGGATTCAATCATTTTAACATGTGAAAGTGAACTTCTCATTGTTAGGTGAAGGGTGAACACAGGCACTGGAAACATAGAGACTTGTGTGAAAAATGCAGGTTGGTGGAGTGTGATAATTCTATAGCGGTATACATAGGTAATTTGGTGAATAATCGGTCTCCTGGCGGCGCAGTGATACTGGATTATTATCCTAAATGTGGACATACAGAAGGTTGGTTCTGAGGTGCCAGGCCGGCGGTCCAGTGCTTGAAATGAATTTTATGGTGTAGTGAAATTTGATGCCGTGAGAAGTTGATCATATTGTAATTTGTAAATAATTGCATTAGCGGCGCGGTGACACAGATCGTTCAGTGAAAATTGTGTGAAACAACGTAATATATACAATTTAAGTTATCCTAGGCGGCGCGGTTTGACAACCATTCAGTTCTAAAATTGAATAAGGTGCAACTGGACAATTAGAGCGTCAAGATGCATTATCGCATATTATAATAGTGACCAGGTGTCCGCTCAAGGGCGTGTTGCTGGCATGCATTGATCATTTGTGGATAGCATCCAATTTCTACTGTTCACCGACTGACCTGAGATCGCCAGGGATGGAGAACTGATTTACGATAAGACAGCGGGTCTGCGCGGTCGTCAATTATAGATGTGTTCTAGTCTCCACCGGCGGGCTAGCAGAGCCATTTGGTGGTGTGATGAACTAAGGGAAAGGTGTAGGTGATTAGGACGAGTTACCGATATGTGAGATTTGGACGGAGCGGCGCAGTGAGCAGGGTTACCTTGTGGGGAGGAGCTCTAATCGAGGATTGATTGCAGTACAGCCGTACTGTGATGCCTCAAGGGTGGGGAGCCGAGCAATGCGCCCGTTGAGTCCTCGAAGGGCCGCGTGGGTGGCGGTTCTCTGTTGGGATGAGCTCTGGGAATTGAAGAAGTAGCAAGGTTAGGGCAATTGTTACCAAACCAAACTTCATAGAGCCTCGGTTTCTGGCGCCCACGGGCAGGCGAGGGGTGAGGCTTACCTTGTTTCAATATCTTGGGTATGGTGGAAGGTGACGACACGATGGTCTCTCCTTCACGCTGTGCCAAATAGCGACTGCTCCAACCTGGGCGAGCTCACGGTGATATGGGATTTTGGGAAGTGAAAATAGAGAGTGGACTAACAATAGGAGACTGGTGAGAGTCGCAATGGCGGCCATATTGGCACAGTGAAACGAGTGGCGGCCATCTTGGAACGGTGTTTTTTATAAAAGTGAGCCCCTGTCCATGGCCTGGGCTGTGGAAGTGGCGCTTGTAGGATCTAAGTGAAATTGTGCTCCCTAAAGTTCCACCCATGTGAAAAATAACTACACATTTACACACGAATTGGAATTCTCATTTTGGTATTTAGCTATTGCATTTACATAATTACAATTTTACATTTTTACTTTTTTACAATTTTACATTTAACATTTTGGACTTGTGATCTACCTATGAACCTTCTGAGACTTGTACATACAACATCTATTTAGGCAATTAGGGCGTGATGTTTCATGTTCATAGGTATCAATTTCCGAAAGCCGTTTTTATGGAGTGTCCTCATGTGTCACTTGCTAGATGTGACACTATTCCATGGTAACATTAGATGGCAAGGGAAGGCACCCTTATCTGCAGGTACAATGTTATAACTGAGTTTACAGCAAGGTAGTCCAATCATCTGTTCTATTGAGGCCATTATGTATTGAATCAAACAGGATTATGCATTTGAGTTCTTCTCTGTTCAGCAAGTTTGACATGTTGCCACCTCTTTGTGGTAATTTTAGCGCTTTCAGCACTGTCCAACGGATGTCATCCTCATTGTGATTCCCATCAGTAAAGTGGTCCAACAGTGGGGCATTCGGTGTTCTGCACCTGATTCGGCTTCTATGTTGACAGATGCGTGTTTTGACCTTCTGCGTCGTTTGGCCGATGTATACTTTTTTACATGGACAATGAATCAAATCAACAACATTACATGTGTTGCAATTGGAAAAAGTGTTACACTTAAACGTAGTGTTGTTAATTGTCATAGATTGTCCCTCAATTGTAAACTCGCATACATTGCAGCCACCACATTTAAAATGCCCAACAATGGGGGACAGACCCCATACAGATTCAAGAGTAGTAGATTGATTCAGAGTCAGCAGGGCTGCTCGGACCATTTAACAGACGCCAGAACCTGGTCGGCTTCTCTGACACTTCGCCCGAATCTTCAGATAATTCTGACGCAGGCGAAGGTGGTAGCTCCTGTAGACGGGGGGAGCTCGCCAGAACACCAATACTACTTTTTTACAGAGGGGCCAGCAAGACACGCCACAACAGGGACTGGTCAAGAAAACCAAACGATGGTACAACCCTCCAGGAGAGCGCAAGACCAGTAACAACTTATACCAGTGGTAAGGCCAACGGCCCCACTTGTGGAAGCTATCCCCATTTTTAACCTGTCCAATCACCTATTGGCACATGACGAACGCTCTCTTCTGAAAAAGGGACTGTCCTTTGTTCCTACCATTCCTGCAAACGTCATGGAACTCCAGACAGAACTCCTCAGGTTCTTCAGACGCATTCGTCTGAAAGACTTTTTTCAAATCCACCCCACACCCGAAACCAAAGCACACACTCCCTTCCACCCACCCTCAACTTTTCTGCCATCCGCAGGAATGATACCCCCTGAAGTTCTGACGTTTGAAAACATGGATCTAAAAGACCTATCAAGTCTAGAAAACAAAAAAAATTCACTCCATACAATATCTCTCTAAAAGAAAAACAAGCAATCAGCTCACTAAAAACCAACAACACCCTTGTGATAAAAAGCGCAGATAAAGGTTGAAGGAATAGTGATACAGGAAAGGGATGCATATTCCATTGAGATCCAAAGACAGTTGGATAATAAGGACCATTACCTGAGACTAGCATCGAATCCCACAAAGGAAATTCAGGGTCTTATACTAAAGGTCACATCTGATGCCCTCAATGAAGGTTTCCTTACAAAGAAGGAATTCAATTTTCTAAATGTAAAATGCCCACGGATCACGGTAATCTACACGCTACCTAAAATCCACAAAAACAACCACCAATCCTCCCGGCCGACCCATTGTCTCGGCTTGCGGCTCAATCTTAGAACCATTAGGCACATTTGTAGATTTTTTCATCAAGGAATTTGTCCCCCCAACCAAATTCTACGTGAGAGACTCAATGGCAATGATCAATCTTATAGAGCATCACCCTTTTCGCCCCACAACCGACACCTTATGTACCATGGACGTGGAGTCTCTATACACAAATATTCCCCAGACAGCTGCCTTACTCGTAATACAAAAAACTCTAGATTCCCGTCCCTGTCCCCATGCTGTACCCACTACTTTCATCTTGCAACTCCTTGAGATCTGCCTTACTCGTAACTTTTTTACATTTAACAACCTCTTTTATCAGCAGATAAAAGGGACGTCTATGGGCGCAATTTTTGTCCCGAATCTGGCCATACTTTTCATGGACGAGATCGAAACAAATGTGATTTTGACACCGTCCAACCCATTTATCCCAGGGATTCTCTTGTGGCGTAGATACATTGATGATATCTTCATTTTATGGAGATATGACATCAATGATCTACGCCAATTTCTCCACTGGATGAACAACAATTGCCTAGGCTTGGGCTTCACAATCACCTTTGACAAATCTTCAATAAATTTCCTGGATTTGACTATCTTCCACCAAGACGGGGAACTCCTGACACGTCTCTTTAGGAAACCCACTGAGAGAAATACGCTCTTGGCGTACACAAGCAACCACCCGAGGGCCCTACGTGATTCACTCCCATACTCCCAATTTGTTAGAATCAGGAGGAATTGCTCCATTAGGGAGGACTACTTCACAGAGGGCGCCATCCTGTCATCTAAGTTAGAAAACCGTGGCTACCCAAGGAGAATTGTGAAAAATGCATTGAAACGGGCATGGTATTGCCCGAGAGAAACACTGCTAGTCCCGAAACCTAAGAATGAATTAGAGAGGATAGCATGTGTGACTACTTTCTCACCATTGTCCAACAACTTACGTAAAATGATACTGCACCTTTGGCCTATCATCAATGCGGGGGTCCTAAACATCGACAGGCCACTATTTGCTTTCAAAAAAAGCAAAAACCTGAAGGACCACCTGGTCCGAGCAGCCCTGCCCACTCTGAATCAATCTACTACTCTTGAATCTGTATGGGGTCTGTCCCCCATTGTTGGGCATTTTAGGTTTAAAGCATTTTATTAAGGCATAACATAAAAAGAAAAAAAGGGGGGGACAGGGAGGGTATAGGGATTGCGAAATACAAGAGAATGCAGGCATAAATAATCGAAGCGTGGTGTTAGACAATGGCAGTAGCATATAAAGGTGCTTTGAAGAGAGTCCTGGCGTGGTCGCCATTGTCAATAAAGCTGAAAAGCAAAAGAAAAGGCAAACAATAAATTGAGCCTCCCTCCCTCCCTGAACCCCTCCCCTCCAACTCCCACAACTCCACCCCACACTCCCTCCCCAACTTCCCCCCCTCCCCAACTGCCCCCCGTCCGGTGCTTCGATTATTCATACGCTCTGCCCCCCTTCCCCCGCCCCATCCTACGAGAGCTCCCCACACATAGTCTGTTTAAGCAGTCGGGTCTATGGGAGGCGTTAGTCTCAGGAGTCTAAGGTATCTCGGGCATGTGAGTTCTCGAAATTCTGTGGTTAATAGCGCATGGAAGGGTTGCCACAACTCATCAAACTGTTCCACGTCCCCCGCAACCATAAGCGACAGTTTTTCTATGCCCAGGACATGCCAGAGTCTGTGGAGCCAACCTGTGATGGAGGTGACTGTGGTGGTGCGCCAGTGTATTAGTATATTCTGGACCGCTGAACCCAGTGCTATCGCTATTTGCCGACCCCTACGGGACTTCAACGGGTACATTAGCTGATTCGGGAGGCCCAGCAATACGTACGCCGGGAAGCGCAGCAGTTCTATGCCAAAGTGGGTGTCCACCTCGTCAATAACCTCCTTCCAGTAAGCCTTCAACAAAGGGCAGTCCCAAAGCACATGTGTGAAAGTCCCTGTCTGCCCACAGTCCCTCCAACACTCCTTCCCATTGTTCCTATTCATTTCATGCAACCTCTCTGGGGTATAATACCAATATGTAGACACCTTTGTAAAGGTTTCGGTGAGCCCTGTGTGGTATGCTGAGTGTCTCGCGCGGTATGCAATCTGATCCCATTCCTTACAGCTAAGTGTCCTCCCCAGCTCCCTATTCCAGCGCTCCCTGCCGGGGTTATAAAAGTGAAATGGGGAGGTTGCAACATCTTATATAGGTCCGAGATCAGCTTAGAGTCCGAGGTGCGAGTCACCAACCACCTCTCATACGGTTTCAGTCAACGGTCCGCCATATCGCGCACTTGCGGCTGAAGCGCCCAATGTCGAACCTGCATGTACCTCATCCTCTCCGTTTCGGCCAGTTGGTATTCCTGTCTGAGTTGTTGAAAGGGGACCACACCCTCTGAGTCATACATCTGGAAGAGCACGCGGCAAACCGCCGCTCTCCAGTGCATGAATGCACCTGGTTCCAAACCCGGGGTAAAATCAGGGTTCTCTGCTATCGGCGTAAACGGAGAGGGGAACGAGGTGAGATCGTGGACTTCCTTAACCGCGTCCCACACTCGCATGGGGACCCGTGTAACAAAGGACGCGTACAGATTGGGGGGACGGTGGACCCGTCGTAAGAACGGTATCTCCTGTAAGGGACGCCCCGCCACCGCCTGGTCCTGAAAGAGCCAATGCTTGTCAGATTCCCATCTGCTCCATTCCACCAAGTAGCGCAACTGCGCCGCCTGAAAATATTTCCGGAGATCCGGGATGCCAAGGCCTCCCGCCTCCGGAGCTAGCGTAGAGAGAACCCTCTTCAGTCTCGGCTTATGGCCCTGCCAGACGAAGCGTGCAATATCTGCTTGCGTCTGTCTAATCCATCCCGTGGGCGGCTGAAGCGGCAAGGCCCGAAAGAGATACAAGATCTGGGGCAAGACCGTCATCTTGACCGCAGCTATTCTGCCGAGCCAAGACAGCATCCCTTTACCCCAGCGGCTCAATTCCTCCTTGATTTTCCTCCCCAAGGCTGCGTAATTAGCCGTCACCATCGCCGGTAGCGTCAGTGCTAAGAGAATCCCCAGGTAAGGTACCAGGGTCGATGACCACTGCATAGGAAAAAGCCGTTGCAGGTCTCTTCTCGTATCTGCCGCCAGGGACACATCCAGGGCAGCTGACTTGCCCATGTTCATCTTGAAGCCTGACACTTTCGAGAAATCATCCAGCTCCTTAATGCATGCAGGGAGGGCCCTCAACGGGTCATCCAGGGTCAATAGGACATTGTCCGCGTAGAGACTAATCGTTTGGACATATTGTCCCATCTTAACCCCTATCGCATCCAGATTCTGGCGGATCCTTTGGGCGAACGGCTCCATATAAAGGGCAAAGAGAAGTGGGGAGAGCGGGCACCCTTGCCTGGTGCCCCTTTCTATCTCGAAGCTGCGGTAACTACAGCCATTAACTCTAACCGTCGCCGATGGGGACTTATAGCAGTTAAAAATCATCGAGCAGAATTTTTCTCCGATACCCATCTTCCCCAGCACCTGTTCAAGATAGGGCCAGTGCACGCAATCGAATGCTTTCTCCGCATCCACCGCTAGCAACATTCTTTCTCCAGGGATTCGTGAGGCTTTCTCCAAGACATGCACCACCCTCTTAGTGTTATCGACTGTCTGTCTGCCTGGGACAAAACCAGCCTGGTCCGCCTCTACCAGGCCTGGCAGATGTAGAGCCATTCTGGATGCCAGTATCCCCGTGTATAGCTTGAGATCAACGTTCAGGAGGGAGATTGGCCTGTACGAGCCGCATTGGGTCCGGTCCTTCCCTGGTTTGGGAATGACCGATACCGTAGCTCTCAGTAGGTCCGGTGGAATAGCCCCCGGTGCAGAGAAAGAGTTGAAAAGGCGGGCAAGGATAGGTGCCACTACCGGGCAAAAGGTCTTATAGAAAAGGGACATGTAACCGTACGGGCCCGGGGCCTTCCCATGCTTGAGCCTGGAGATGGTGGCGATCACTTCCTCGACGTGAATATCACGTTCCAGATGCTCCCCCTGTGCCAGGGTCAGGGCCGGGAGGTCCACTTACTCCAGGTAATCCACGGTATCTTGCGGCGAGGGGGGCTCCCCTGCGTAGAGATCCTCATAGAACTTACGGAACACCTCCGCAACAGCTGCGTCTTCCGAGACAGCCACCCCGTCAGAATCCAACAATTCCTTGATCGAGTTCAGCTGGTGCGCCACTCGAAGCTTATTGGCCAGGAGTTTGCTGCATCTGTCCCCCCCGGTGTAATACGCATGTTTCAGGCGCAGCGCCGCATACTCTGCCCTATCCATATCTAACGCCGACAGGAGTTTCCTAGCTGCCTTCAACTGTTTCCATATCCTAGGGGCTCCCGTACGGCGGTGTACATGTTCCAGTTCTTGAACCTTGGAAGTCAACTCCTCCCTCTTGCGCTGTCTCTCCCTATTCTCAGCCGAGGAGAGAGAGATAAACTCCCCCCTCAGAACCGCTTTCAGCGCCGCCCACTGTGTCGCCAACGATGTGTCTGGATTGCTGTTATGCATTTGAAACTCCCGGATCGACTCCTCAATGTGTTTCACTACAGATTTCTTGTGTAACAGGGCGTCTCTGAGACGCCAAACACCCCAGGAGGGGGAGACCGGCGGCAACGTGAATGTGCCCGAAACCGGCGCGTGGTCTGACAGTGACAGGACTCCTATGTCCGCCGATGTGGCCGAGGCACACAATGGTCCGCTGACCAGCAAGTGGTCTAGCCTCGCATACGTCCTGTGCGCGTGCGAGTAATAGGAATAGTCCCTGTTCACGGGGTGCAGCGTGCGCCAAAGGTCATGCAGGTCTAGATCTGCGAGCTGGGCCTTCCTTGCTTGTGAGAACTCCCCAGTTTGCGCTAACAGCCTCCCTTTCTGTTCTGCGAGTTTGTACAGTACCTCTCCCCTGAAGAAACTCGATATCAATATGGCTACTCCCGCCTTTTTAGTAGTAGTGGAAGAAATGAACTGCGTGGGATACTTGCGAGAGCGCAGCCTATGACAGTCTTGTGCTAACAAATGGGTTTCTTGCAAAAGACAAATGTCCGCCTGTGTTCCCTCCAACAGAGACAAAACTGCCCTTCTTTTAACTGGATTATTTAACCCCTTAACATTAAGGGTCACCACCTTAAGCGTTGCCATGTATTCAAGGGCCAGTGTTCGCTAAGTAGCAGGAACCCGCTCGGACAGGGCAGGTCACAGGGCGGCAGCGCAGAGGTGCTCTAGTGAAAAAATGCAAAAATGTGTAAGGCACTGGACGGTATCCCCCCTCCCCCCGAACTTCCCCCGAACCAACCCCCCGGCAACAGGCCAACAATCCCACCTCCCCTCCCCAACTTGTGCAACCAAGTGTCCCAGCCATGTCCCAAAGTGGACAAGTCTGTGGAAAGTACTTTAAGTGGACGTCCAGCCACTCGTTCTTCCCGCGTCCCCCCCACCCTCCCCTCAGCCCCAAACCTGCTGTCTTCAGATGCTATGTCCTTCTCCCCCCGCAGCGTTCTTACGCCGTCAGGGCCACGCCGTTCGTGACATCAGAGTCTCTGGCCGCCTCCCTCAATGCGTTGGCCATTTCGGCCCTGATGGTGGGTGAATCCAGCCTCCCATGACTAGCCACCGATCGCCGTCTCGCCGTTCTCCGCCGTCCACCTCTATCTGAGCGCCTCCGGCTCGGTGTCGTTCCGTCTTCTTCCGTCGCTGTGAGTCCCAGGACCCCACATATCTCCTGCAGGGAGCGCAGTTGGTGTAACGTGCCATTCCAGCGAAAGATGAGGCGGAAGGGATGCCCCCAAGTGTACGGTGTGTCATGTTCCCTCAGGAAGTCCGTCGCGATCTTGAAGGCCCTGCGCTTTTGCAGCGTGATAGCAGACAAGTCCTGAAACAGCGCAACAGAGCGTCCTCGGAAGTTTAGTGGTTGTGTTTTGCGCGCCTCCGCCATTATGCGCTCCTTCACGGGGAAGTCAGGTAGGTAGGCCAAAATGTCCGGTGGAGGTGCTGTCGATTGTCGTTGACGGCCAACCCTGTGGGCCCTATCGATCCGGATTGGGAAATGCGTTGGTTCACCAAGGATTTCCCTAAACATGTCTCTCAGGTAGCCGGCAATATCAGCCCCCTCTTCGGTGGATGGAACCCCCCGGACTCGTATGTTATTCCGTCTCGACCTGTTCTCCAGGTCCTCGTTATGCGCTTGGAGGTCCACGTGTTGTTCCCTGAGGCGGAGTACCTCCTGCTGTAGGTGGACAATCTCCTCGTCCCTCCGGTGGGCCGCCGTCTCCACTGTGTCCATGCGCTCACCCAGGCCTTCCACTTCTCTGCGCACCTCACGTACCTCGCTAGCCACCTCCTGTTTCAACGTCTGGAAGTCCTCTTTGAGCGAGCTAAAAAGGGCCTCCATGAAAGATCTCGTGACTGGGGGCTCCCCCCCTAGTCGGGTCTCCAGAGCCTCTGGAGGAGCTCGGTGACGGCTGTGCTTTATCCCGTTGCTGCTGGGCTCTGCTGAGCATGTCTGGGAGTGTACGATCCCCCTTCTTCGCGCCCCGGCCGCTCGCCATCTGCCCCCTGTGGGTCGTGGGCCACCGCTCGATGGTAGGAGGGGTTCAAGACTCCCGGCAGCAGGTCCCGGTGTCGCCGGGTCCCCGCGTATGTGGCCGGTGCTGCTAGGGTGAGGCTCCTGCACCTCAGGCCTTTGTTCGTCCTGCTCCCTCGAGGTCAAAATGGAGTCCGGGCGTCGCTGTGTAGACCCTCCCACTCCAACTTTTAATGTCCAAACTACCGCACCGTCTCAGGGCTTCAGCAGTGAATCCGCAGGGAGACCCAACTAGTGCCAGCCGTGCCGCCCCTTCGATTCGTACTCCGTCCTGAGCGTCCGCCAAGGCCGGGGGGTGCGTAGCAGCCTAGGCCGCAACTTCAGAGTTTCATCTCCTTCGTCTCCTCGGGCACAAAATGGCGGCCGGGCGCCACCAGGAAGGCCCTCCTCCTCCAACGGCCACAGTTCAAGCTTCCACACCGTCTCCGGGATCCGGTAATCGATCCCCTTCGAGAGTTCCCGAGTCTTGGTAGGGCCAACAGCGCTGCTCTCTCGACTCTCACCCCTTCTTGTGTTCCAGTTGGGCCGGGAGACGCGTGGCAATCCAGGGCGCAGCCGCGGTCTCTAGTGTCGCCGCTCCTGGTCAGCGACCATCTCTCCTCGCAACATCCCCCGCCGGCATCTCCTTCAGCACATCGGATTCAAAGCCACAGAGCAGCTACAGCGTGGCAAGCGGACTCGTCGCTGACCAGTCGAGGCTTCCGTGCCGGGGCTAGCAGTAGGGTTCCGTCCTCGGGCTCCGCCTCCAGCTGCTCGCCCCTGCCTATATTTAGCGGCACTTCGCGGTCAATCCGCCGTCGCCCAAATGGCATCTTATATCAGCACCCGGGACCTAATTCTGGCACCACTGCATGCACCAAAGCTTCCGCCACACGTCCCGCGGCCGCTGTGCTCCAGCGGGGGGAGAGAAGCTATCGAATAAGGGCTCGGGCCTAGTCGGGCCGGAGGAGCTGCGGGAAGAAGCGTCTGCTCACTCCGCCATCTTGGCCACGCCCCCGTTGGGCATTTTAAATGTGGTGGCTGCAATGTATGCGAGTTTACAATTGAGGGCAAATCTATGGCAAATAACAACACCACGTTTAAGTGTAACACTTTTTCCAATTGCAACACATGTAATGTTGTTTATTTGATTCATTGTCCGTATAAAAAAGTATACATCGGCCAAACGACGCAGAAGGTCAAAACACGCATCTGTCAACATAGAAGCTGAATCAGGTGCAGAACACTGAATGCCCCACTGGTGAACCACTTCACTGATCACAATGAGGATGACATCCGTTGGACAGTGCTGAAAGCATTAAAATTACCACAAAGAGGAGGCAACATGTCAAACTTGCTGAACAGAGAAGAACTCAAATGTATAATCCTGTTTGATTCAATGCATAATGGCCTCAATAGAACAGAGGATTGGACTACCTTGCTGTATAGTCAGTTATAACATTGTACCTGCAGATAAGTGTGCCTTTCCTTGCCATCTAATGTTACCATGGAATAGTGTCACATCTAGCAAGTGACACATGAGGACACTCCACAAAAACGGCTTTCGGAAATTGATACCTATGAACATGAAACATCACGCCTTAATTGCCTAAATAGATGTTGTATGTACAAGTCTCAGAGGGTCCATAGGTAGATCACAAGTCCAAAATGTTAAATGTAAAATTGCAAAAGAGTAAAAATGTAAAATTGTAATTATTTAAATGCAATTGCTAATTACCAAAATGAGAATTCCAATTTGTGTGTAAATATGTAGTTATTGTTCACATGGGTGGAACTTTAGGGAGCACAACTTTCCCTTAGATCCTACAAGCGCCACTTCCACAGCCCAGGCCACGGACAGGGGCTCACTTTTATAAAAACACCGTTCCAAGATGGCCGCCACTCGTTTCACCGTGCCAATATGGCTGCCATTGCGACTCTCACCAGTCTCCTATTGTTAGTCCACTCCTCTATGTTCACTTCCCAAAATCCCATATCCAATCCAGCCGTCAAGGCCACATAAGATACAAAGACATTTAAAAATCATTCCATCATTTCACAGTTACAAAGAGATTTTTACAAGGAATTATACACAGCCCATAAAACACAGCGATTTACATTATATAGTTAAAATCCACATTTATAAAATACTAGATAATAAAAATACCTCCTCCAGTGTCACCCTAGCTAGGCAAGAATTTTCGTCTTAACATCCACATAGCTAGCAGGTACTTGGAGACTGCAAAAACAATAGAGCTTGAAGTGCTAGTTTTTAGGATTCTAAAGGACTGTAAACATTTTTTGAAGCCTAGGTTTTTGCATAGTGGTACCAACCAATACCTCCTAGATCTGCTATATGCGGGGCAAAAGAAAAGCACGTGAATTTCATCCTCCACACTTCCACTACAACATGGGCAAGATTTATCATCTGAAGCAGACCATTTACATGTAAAAGCTTTAAGGGGCAAGGTACCATACCTCCATTGAATAAAAAGCTTTCTTGCAATTGTAGGAAAAACAATGTCCATAAAGTCCTCAAACCTAAAGGAACTATTTGCGGCAAGAAATTGTTGGGTTAGAGTGCCAGCGTTCAAAGCACACACAGCCGTACTTAGGCTTTTATCCTTGAAGATCCTAGTCAAGGTTTTACGTGGGACCACAGAACAACCCCGTTCGTGGTCCTCCCACATATCAAACAGGCCCAGACGCAAAAACTCCCGCTTGACAAAGGTTAGCCAGGGTATTTTGCTAGAAGTGTTAAGGCTCAGCACATGCTTTAATTCTTGCCTATAGTGTAACAGTTCCGTAGTTGACCATAGCCTGTGCCAGAATATAAGTGGCTTCAGAGCTAGCTCATTTTCTATGGATGGTAGTCCCAGATCTAATCTCAGGGGAAGAAATGGGGTGCCTTGTGGTACCAACAGCAAGCGTCTGGTGAAATTTGTTTCCACTTTGGTGAGTTCACTGGCACCGCAGTTCCCCCACAGCTCTCCTCCATAGAGGGCTGCTGCTCTGGCCTGGGTTTTGTACATTTCCAGTACCGGACTTACTGGCTTGAAGGTTGAGGAATTTGAGACCTTCAGAATGCCACCCACCAATTGCGATAGTTTTAAGTGGGATTTTGCAGGCTGTGGTCGCCAGGAGAGGTTTTCGTGCAGAGTCACCCCAAGATATTGAAATGTCATAACCCTTTCCAACCTTTCCAATCCAAGAGTCGGATTTGTTCGGGTAGATGCAGAGGGATTAAATATCATGAACTTCGTTTTATCAGCATTTATCTCAAGACCGTGGTTTTTGCAGAAGTCTCCAAACCCATCCAGTATCCTTTGGATACACATTGGGGATTTGGAAAGCAGGAGGGTGTCATCGGCTAACATAATTGCCGGCACCCTCGTACCTGCCAACACTGTCAAGATGTGAAATGACACCGTTTACATAGAGGCAGAACAGGGTCGGGGCCAGGACACAACCCTGTCTCACCCCTCTGCAGACTGGGAACCTGGATGACAGTGCCCCGTCCCTTCCGCATCTAACCTGCGCAAGGTTCCCCTTGTGGAGCCTCATCAGTACATGCAGAAATTTGGGAACGGAATGCCCAAATTCTCAAGAACTCCCCACAATTTTTCCTCGTTCACCATCCCGAAATCTGGCTCCTTCATCAAATTAAAACTAGCACTCGAAGAGTGCCTGATAAATTCATCTACATCGTATATACATTTGCGCTTGCAGTTGGTTTTTCCAAAACGAATAATAGACGAGTCATTTTTATTTACAAACACTATCTTCATGCGACCCTACAGGGCTCCATCTCTATTACCTTAAATTGTCACCGGAGCAGAATCCACATTATATCTGAGCGTTCCATCACTACTGTGAATAGTGGACGGCTACCTGATGAAGGCATGTATGCCAAAACGCGCGTTGTAAGACATCTGCCGCACTGCCTAAGTCAACGTTCTTGTCTATCGCATGAGTTATACATATCTGTACACGGTGTATAAAATTATTCACATGTGTTTGATCTTTTTTGGTTTCCAAATGAACTATTATGTCATTGCTTTGATTATTTATATATAGAATGTATGTGAATTCAAATAAGTAAAAATAAGCTAAATAAACTATTCCAAATAAGGATATATATTAATCTTTATTGTGTATATTGGAAATTTACAGAGTGTCCATCTCATACATGTCTATATTTGAGACATAATTGGGTATTCCTTTTGTTAAATTATCATTTAGTATCTGTCCTAGCTATAACTTCCTTTCACTTGTCACCAACTCAGCCTTAGCCTTTCTACATGCAGAGTTGTACCAGCCTGAGGTTGGTGTCCTCTTTTTCCTTGAGGTGGACACTGGGTTAAAAACATCTCCCAACCCACAGACTAAATCTGCATAAATACGGCTTAGTTTCTCATTATAACCGGCGGATATGGGTTGGTTAATCAGAATGTCCACCTCAACAAATCTTGGAAGGGCCAGATCATAAATTTTCCCAACATTCTCTAAAGAGTCCACTATTTTACCCCACTTTACCCTGCGCCTGTTATTTGATAGTATTAGCTTCCCTGCGGCCGGATCGTTTGTTTTAGGGATGGGCCTTTCCGTGAGCCCTGGGAAGACCATTTCCAGACGAAGGGCATTATGATCACTGTCAGCCCTCGCCATTACACTAAAGTCCAGGACCTTGGACCACATACTTGTCTCCACTAAGATGTAGTCTATGCGTCATTCATGACCCTTCTTGTTAAAAGTACACATTGAAGGGCTATTTGATGGTGTACGCACATTGCAGGCCCTCAAGGCATTGTTTAGGGTGAGAGACATAATCTGGAAAGCCAAGGGAGATCAAGATTTAGGATTTGGCGATTGACACGGTGGAATCCCCCAATAATCGTCCTCGCCCATGAGAGCGCCCTCCTTTGGACCCAGAAGTGGCTCAAACTGACAGTTAACATCACCTGCTACAAGAAGCTTGTAATCTCTTGGCAGTGACCCTAAAAAATATGATAATTCATCTATGGTAGGGGATTCCATGGTCAAACTAACTGGGCGTGAATAAACATTCATCACTGCTAGTTTGTAATTATTTGGCCATTTAGGGAGAACGCACTGTACATCAATCGAGTGCGTAGGCATGTTCTCTGCAGTACAGCCCAAGTCGGTGGCCACTCAGATTGCAAGGCCGCCTGACGGGCGTCCTTTTCCTCCCCACCTAGCAGGAACCTAAAATGTTGCAAAGCCCTCCCTGTGGTAGTCCCCTTGGCCCATGTCTCCTGAAAAAGACAGATGTCGTTATTATCCACTAAGGAACCCCATTTTGTGGAATTAAACTTGTTTGCTAGGCCTGCCACATTCCATGATAGTATGGTTAGCCTCTTTGGCTCTGGAACGTCCATGAACCCCCCCTAAGCTACCTCCTCGCAGTGGGACTGGGTGGAGAGCTCCCCATCCAGAGAATCTAGTTCTGCCAGGTCCTCAGAATCCATTACCTGAACAGATCCCCTGGTGGTGGCTGTTGCAGAGTCTGACTGCAAAATTGGAAAATCACTCTTTTGCATCTCTTTGGCCCTACCTTCCACCATTAAATGCCCTGAGTGAGTACTCATCTCTTCGACCTGCTCACTACAGTGTAGTCAGTCTACCGCATCCAAGCAACTAAACCTGTTCTGCAGGGCTGGATAGCTCAATACTAGTATCTGGTCGGGCCTGGCCCTTTCCTGTCTGGACCCAAAGCGGTTATGCACTATGGACCATCCATCTACCCTATCTTGTGGATTAGCGGGTGGATAAAAAAAGGATAGGGGGTGGGTTGAATTGTTGAGCTAGTACTGCTGTGAATCCATTTGCAAATATGCTCAACAGTGCGTGGGTCCCTAAAATTGACCAGGACGCAATCACATACTATAGTCTTGGGCCCTCGTCCCACCAATGGGGCCCTTCGCACCATCGGTAGTTCACTAGTGGCATTAGGAGGCAGGGGCCTATTCATGTTCAACCAATGGGTCACTATATTTTTTAGAGACCAGTACGATTCCTTTTCCATATTACTTAGTTCAGGAATACCAGTTAAAACCACCAGAGAAGGACTAGTTTCCGCTGGTAAGTCAATGCTTGGGACCACCCTAGGTGCTTCTTGGGATAGGGTCCGGCCACTCCTGTTGGAATTTCCCCCACCCAGTGGGCCAGATTTGCCTAGTTTTTCCTGGTTGGTGGTACAGGGGTCTGGGATTTGAACCAGGGGCGTGTTGTTGACATTACTAACGTCAGCGTTTATAGTTGCAGCAGATTTGTGCACCAAGGACCCCTCACACCTAGTGTTCCCTGCTGCATTTCCCTGTTCTAATACATTGAATCTACTTGTTGGCATAGAAACCCTAGTAGCCTGATCCCTGGTAGCCTGCTCCAGTTGAGTGAGCCTATTCTCAATGCGCCCTAATCTATCTTCTAGTGGCCCAAGCAATGTCTTAAATAAATCTCCAAGTTTAGTTATTATATAGTCATTGACCACATTAGTACCTGTAACAAGCTGGTCCGCACCCCCAAAGCTTTGGCCAGTTCCCTGTTGATTCCATGGCTCAGTCCCCTGATCAACAGGTGCATTTCCGCCACAGCTCGCCTCATTCCTAGGAGATATAACACTATCAGTCACATTTCTTGTGCACTTCGATTTCCTTCTACCGGCCATGGATGTTACTGCACGTTTCCTTTTAGACTTGCCCCCCTTTGTGCAGCCTCGATCATAAAAGGATGGTGATTTTTCTGGGGGGTCTATGCGGCTTGAAATATCCACAGTCAGTGAGGTGTCCAGGGGTTACTTTGGGGTAGGTGATAGGTTGTGCTCCTCTACCTGGGGAACAGATGGAGTATGAACAGTGGCTAAAACCAGCATCATGCCCGCTGGTTGCTCCCGGTCTGGCGTGCGAGCGTTTGCGAATCGACCCATTGAGGAGCGTTTTCCCATGGCAAGATCTTGCGAAACACGTCTCTCCATCAAAATGATGCCCTGATCAATCACCGAGTTTGCCTTTATGATAAAGTTATCTAGGGTGCCTGTGAGCTGGGCATTGGCAGCCATGGTTGTATTTCTCAGTTCCCTGGTTGCCATACGTAAGTATCTTTACACTGCCCGACCACCATTTGTTACTAGCGCAGGCCTTGCACTCCCAAATAATATGTTTTACCGGAGCTCACCAGGAATGCGGGTGGAAGAAGGATGGCCCGGCCCGGCCTCTCACAGTCTCAAACGGGCTACAACGGGCCCTCCCTTGGCCCGGGCTTCGCCCGGCGTGCGCCCGCACGCGTCCCGCGACGCGGGATGCAGACCCAATGATAAAGGACGAAGCAGTGGGGGCGGGAAGAGGACAGAATGTTGTAGCACAGGCTGCCAGTCCTCGCAGTCCCGCCGGTAGTACACAATGCCCCAAAGCAGTCTCTTCATCAAGTGCGGTGTTGGGGCGGGAAGAGGATGGAACGTTGCTGCGCGGGCTGCTGGTCCTCACAGTCCCGCCGGTAGTACACAATGCCCCGTAGAAGTCTCTTCACCGAATCAGCCTCCGAGCGGCACAAATTTACAGTAGTGCCACTGAGAGGATAATATCTGGGCAGACGAAAGAAGATGGGAATGGCAGCGAGCGGAGCTCACGGAGAGGACCTCGGGCTGGCTGGACCTAGTCGAGCTGCCTTTCCAGTCAACTCTCTGGGCTCTTACTTCGCGGCTGCCTCTATCGGCAGCCACGCTCGCGTCTTCCGCCTCTGCCCCCCTCCCTCGCCTCAAACACAGCCTCGCCTCACCTCGTCCAGATAACAACGGAGGAACGAATGGATGGAAGCTGCGGCGGGGGGATACAGCCTTTTTCCCCCTCTCCTCTCCTGCTGGGGTACGGATTTGCAAGTTCGCAGGTTTCAGGGAAAGACCAGGCGTTTTCTCAGCAGGCCGGCCGTATTTCGGCAGTTTTTTTCGGATCCCATATCACAGTGAGCTCGCCCAGGTTGGAGCAGTCGCTATTTGGCGCAGCGTGAAGGAGAGACCATCGTGAAGTCACCTTCCACCATACCCAAGATATTGAAACAAGGTAAGCCTCACCCCTCGCTGACCCGTGGGCGCCAGAAACCGAGGCTCTATGAAGTTTGGTTTGGTAACAATTGCCCTAACGTTGCTCCTTCTTCAATTCCCAGAGCTCATCCCAACAGGTAACCGCAACCCACGCAGCCCTTCGAGGACTCAACGGGCACATTGCTCGGCTCCCCACCCTTGAGGCATCACAGTACGGCTGTACTGCAATCTATCCTCGAGATAGAGCTCCTCCCCACAAGGTAACCCTGCTCACTGCGCCACTCCGTCCAAATCTCACATATCGGTAACACGGCCTAACCCCCTACACCTTTCCCTTAGGTCATCACACCACCAAATAGCTCTGCTAGCCCGCCCATGGAGAATAGAACACATCTATAATTGACGACCGCGCAGACCCACTGTCTTATCGTAAATCAGTTCTCCCTCCCTGACGATCTCAGGTCAGCCGGTGCACAGTAGAAATTGCATGCTATCCACAAATGATCAATGCATGCCAGCAACACGCCCTTGAGCGGACACCTGGTCACAATTATAATATGCGATAATGCATCTTGACGCTCTAATTGTCCGTTTGCACCTTATTCAATTCTTGAACTGAATGGTGGTCAAACCGTGCCACCTAGGATAACTTAAACTGTATATATTACGTCGTTGTATTGACCGGGTTTTTGGTTCTATTTCTGAGTGATGGTGACTTTAGCTTGCTATCATCCTGGATTCGTAGCTTGTTTTGGTCCTTTTCAGGCCTCTTTTCAGACCTAGAAGCATAAACTAGAGGATAGCCGCTTTATATGATGATAGATCCCTTATTTCTGACTCTAATCCATCTATTGCCTACTGGCTTTGACACCCTTTCCTCATTTTCAGGCCTGAAGACCTATAGTAGAGGGTGGATCCTGTAGTTCTGACTTTATATTACCTATTGGTAGGGTTTGTGTATGTACTTTGATAGAGCTATGTGTCTATTTCATCCTTTTCGGGCCTACATGGCCCAGAACCAGAGAGACTCCATTTTGCTTTCTGCCTCTGCTGACTGAGGAGCTTGCAGGGTAGAGGTAATGTTTATAGTTAAGCCTGTTGTGTGCTAGAGGAAAGCCAGCGGAGACTGGTTCTTATCGAAAGAATGTGTTTGTCTCTTGGGTCCAGACGTAACATGCAGATGGTCACTGCGGTTGCGCGGAGAGCCTTGAAGCTGGCACAGGAATTCGGTGGGAGGCAGCTTTCTGTTGGAAATTTCCATGAGGAGAGAGCATTTTATATTAGCGAAGTGCAGAGAGGCAGAGTGTTCAGATGGTTTTTGGAGCTGAAGAAAGCAGTCAGAAGCAGTTGTGGGCAGAAGCAGTTACTTGTCAGAAGGAGTTGTGATCAGAGGGAGCTGGTCAGGATGAGATGCAGTCTGGAGAAGATGCAGTCAGAATAAGTTGCTTTGCAGTTGAAGTAAGATGCTTTGGAGACAGAATGAAGTTACATCATGAGAGATCAGTTGGAGCAGGCAGTTAACAGCTGGAGTTTGGAATGACACCTTTTGGAAGAGACTGAAGTTATATCGTGGATTAGTCTGTGGGAGCAGCTGGAGTGAGTTAGACATTGGAGCTGGAACAATCAGACAGAGTGAAGAAGCTAGTGGAGCAGATGGTTATCAGAGCGGCAGAAACTATATCATTAGACTGAAGTTGGAAGGTGAAGACAGTTCGTGGGAGAGAGGAATCCAGTGCAGAGTGATCGGCGCAGATGTGTGTCCAAGAGTGCAGGGGAGAATCTGAGATGAGCCAAGGCACAGACGAGAGAGGGACCCAGATGGCAGCTAGAACAAGACTTCATAATTATCAGGTGATATCTGTCCTGTTATATTAGTGCCCATATATATATATATATTAATCCTTTCCTTTATTTCCTAGGCTATATTTCCTACTGTATTGTTGCACTGATTAATCCCTTTTCTTTCAGCGGTGTGCAGTCCTGTTATAATTCATTATTCAGCTATATTTGGATGTGTTAGTAATAAAGCTTTCTTGTTTTCATTCTAATAAAGAGACCCCGCAGATCTGTGTATTCCTTAGATGTACCTATTTCCCTTTACTTTTCAGGCTATGTCTAGATTGCTAGTTATTGTGATGTTATAATTTGCTATTGTGTAATAAAGGGACCCCAGTTCTTAGTGAACAGCTGTGCAAGTGTTATTTCTTGATGGGACTAACCTTTCTTCTAGTCAGATGCTGTTATGTGGACGGATGTGTTTCCCGTCCAGGTAAGTGGTAAGGGAGCAGGGAGCGCCTAAATCAGAGAATAACCTTTGCATGTTGTGATTTGGCCATTCTTGTGTGAGAGGATTGGATCTCCTATTCGTCACATAAGGGCTAACAATTGTGTATGAGACATCCCCAGCAGATATTAGACATATAGAGAAACTTCCCAACAGAGAGAGAGAGAATTGAAGGTATCAATAGGACAGTGATCGCCGTTGTGTAGCGGCTTTAGTGAGAGAGCACCGGAGGGATACGGTGTGTATCGTCACCTGATTGTGGCGGCAGCGTGAGCACCGGGAGGATACGGTGTGTATACCCACATGATTGTGGCTTGTGAGAGCACCGGGAGGATACGGTGTGTATACCCACAGGATTGTGGCTGGCGTGAGCACTGTTTGAGGTCAGTGTGTAATGGTAGATGCATTAGAACTGCTCTCCACCATGAGGAAGAGAGTAGCATAGTCTGGGCCAGATTGCCGTGAGACTATAAGGTGAGATCATAGGATGTGACATGGAATTCCTTAGTAATCAGTGAGTATTCCTAGTAATCCTATAGATTTAGTGGTGTTTTTGATGATATGAGCTTGTATATTGCTAATTCCCCATCCCCAGGAAGGTACCTAGGTACTGTGGTAAGTAGGCTCTGGGGAGGGAGATGGTTACATTTCGGCTGTATTGGTGGTGTCTTAGTGAGCTGGTGATATCTGGTCTGAAAATCCGGTCGTTACAGTGGTTTAACACAATTTTCACTGAACGATCTGTGTCACCGCGCCGCTAATGAAATTATTTACAAATTACAATACGATCAACTTCTCACTGCATCAAAATTTCACTACACCATAAGAATCACCTCAAGCACTGGACCGCCGGTCTGGTACCTCAGAACCAACCTACTGTATGTCCACATTTATGATAATATTCCAGTATCACTGCGCCACATGGAGACCGATTATTCACCAGATTACCTATGTATACCGCTATAGAATTATCACACTTCACCTACCTGCATTTTTCACCCAAGTCTCTATGTTTCCAGTGCCTGTGTTCACCCTTCACCTAACTATGAGAAATACACTTTCACATGTTAAAATGATTGAATCCATAGTCTGTACAAGGTTGCTTGCAATCGTTTTTCGCACATGCTGGCTACTCTAATGTCCTTTGATTCCTTGGGCTATCGCCTTATTTTTTGTCCCCCTTTTGTTTCCCCTTCCCTTGATTCAACAGGCTGAAACCAAAACCAGGCAATTAAATCAATAGTCCTGATGATGATCCCGGTTTAATAGGAGCCAGGGGATCGAAACGTTGACTTGCATAAACAGTTCTGCAAAATAACCATTGTGTTCATTCAATTGTAGATACTGTATGTGAGAGCTTGCCATAATATGTAACCACTTGCAAGGCGCAAATTGGCTCCAACGTTATTGCCTGATACTCTTTTCTTTTATTTCTCATTACTTTTTCTAATTTATGTTGCTTCTTCTTGGACAGATACAGGACTGTGCCCTATCTATTGTGTTTGTATGTCCTTTTTATGATTACTATATCACTCATCTAAGAAATATTCCTTGCCCGGATGGCAACAGGGATTTAATTTATAGTACTGACTCTAGTCTATAAATAATGTTCTGAGTACAAGTACTTCACTACTAGGACCTTTGTTCTTTATAGTGCTTGACTACCCATGGTCCTAGTGTACCCATCGGGTCCCCTTGTTTGTAAAAAGAAGACTTAAGCACAATCGCTGGATTGCAAGGGTTTCTACTCTCCCCCAACCTACAAAGGTTTGGGTCCTCCTAGTACTTACTCCCCAACCTTTTTCTACCTCTCACTTATCTCGCTCAAACCTCTCTCTCAAGCAGCGCAGCACGTCATCTTTTGCACCCTTATACACAGACGACTATATCAAACATCTTTGCTCCGGCCCCTCACTCCTATCGGATACTCCAGAAGTCCTTAATCCTGCTAATACCTCAATTCCAGATCAACTAGAAAAACTAAAGAAAAAGCCGGTCCGTTTACAGCTAATGGTCCTAATGTTAACAGATTACCTTAAGGCAGAGGTTATTCCCCTAGGGCTCCAGGTCCGCAACGTACCAGGCATCTTCACAGACAACCCCAAATATATCTCTAACTTTAGCTATATAGGAAAAAGGTGCTCTCGACACTGGCTAGTACTAGGGATCGACATAGCTACTGAGACCCTAAAAGCATTAGAAACAGAAATCTCTGAAATTCTGAAACAAATTCAGGACTCAAACCCAACAACGGAAAGTAAAAAACTCCTAGACCAAGTAGAGAAGACAATCGCTGATTTCCACTGAATCAAACAAAATAAAAAGGCTAATAAAATTAAAAAAGACATAAAGGCATACAACATTGAGACAACCTACCCCTACTTACAGAAAGATTTTTATACAAATAGATCCTACTCCAACACCCAATACAACAGACAGTGGGGGAGATTTAACAGACGCCTGAACCTGGTCGGCTTCTCTTACACTTCAGCCGAATCTTCAGATAATTCTGACGCAGGCGAAGGTGGTAGCTCCAGTAGACGGGGGGAGCTCGCCAGAACACCAATACTACTTTTTACAGAGGGGCCAGCAAGACACGCCACAACGGGGACGGGTCAAGAAAACCCAACGATGGTACAACCCTCCAGGAGAGCGCAAGACCAGGAGCAACTTCTACCAGTGGTAGGGCCAACGGCCCCACTTGTGGAAGCCATCCCCATTTTTAACCTGTCCAATCACCTATTGGCACATGACAAACTCTCTCTTCTGAAAAAGGGACTGTCCTTTGTTCCTACCATTCCCCCAAACTTCTTGGAACTCCAGATAGAACACCTCAGGTTCTTCAGACGCATTCGTCTGAAAGCCTTTTTTCAAATCCACCCCACACCCGAAACCAAAGCACACACTCCCTTCCGCCCACCCTCAACTTTTCTGCCATCCGCAGGAATGATACCCCCTGAAGTTCCGACGTTTGAAAAAATGGTTCTAAAAGACCTATCAAGTCTAGAAAACAAAAAAGATTCACTCCATACAATATCTCTCTAAAAGATAAGCAAGCAATCAGCTCACTAAAAACCAACGACACCCTTGTGATAAAAAGCGCAGATAAGGGTGGAGGAATAGTGATACAGGAAAGGGATGCATATTCCATTGAGATCCAAAGACAGTTGGATAATACGGACCATTACCTGAGACATGCATCCAATCCCACTAAGGAAATTCAGGGTCTTATACTAAAGGTCACATCTGATGCCCTCAATGAAGGTTTCCTTACAAAGAAGGAATTCAATTTTCTAAATGTAAAATGCCCACGGACCCCGGCAATCTACACGCTACCTAAAATCCACAAAAACACCACCAATCCTCCCGGCCGACCCATTGTCTCGGCTTATGGCTCGAACTTAGAACCATTAGGCACATTTGTAGATTTTTTCATCAAGGAATTTGTCCCCCCAACCAAATGCTACGTGAGAGACTCAATGGCAATTATCAATCTTATAGAGCATCACCCTTTTGACCCCACAACTGACACCTTATGCACCATGGACGTGGAGTCTCTATACACAAATATTCCCCAGACAGCTGCCTTACTCGTAATACAAAAAACTCTAGATTCCCGTCCCCGTCCCCATGCTGTACCCACTACTTTCATCTTGCAACTCCTTGAGATCTGCCTTACTCGCAACTTTTTTACATTTAATAACCTCTTTTATCAGCAGATAAAAGGGACGTCTATGGGTGCAATTTTTGCCCCGAATCTGGCCATACTTTTTGTGGACGAGATCGAAACAAATGTGATTTTGACACCGTCCGAACCCATTTTTCCCAGGGATTCTCCTGTGGCGTAGATACATTGATGATATCTTCATTTTACGAAGATATGACATCAATGATCTACGCCAATTTCTCAACTGGATGAACAACAATTGCCTAGGCCAGGGCTTCACAATCACCTTTGACAAATCTTCAATAGATTTCCTGGATTTGACTATCTTCCACCAAGACGGGGAACTCCTGACACGTCTCTTTAGGAAACCCACTGAGAGAAATACGCTCTTGGCGTACACAAGCAACCACCCGAGGGCCCTACGTGATTCACTCCCATACTCCCAATTTCTTAGAATCAGGAGGAACTGCTCTTGTAGGGAGGACTACTTCAGAGAGGGCGCCATCCTGTCATCTAAGTTAGAAAACCGTGGCTACCCAAGGAGAATTGTGAAAAATGTGTTGTAACAGGCATGGTATTGCCCGAGAGAAACACTGCTAGCCCTGAAACCTAAGAATGAATTAGAGAGGATAGCGTGTGTGACTACTTTCTCACCATTGTCCAACAACTTACGTAAAATGATACTGCACCAGTGGCCCATCATCAATGCGGGGGTCCTAAACATCGACAGGCCACTATTTGCTTTCAAAAAAAGCAAAAATTTGAAGGACCACCTGGTCCGAGCAGCCCTGCCCACTCTGAATCAATCTACCACTCTTGAATCTGTATGGGGTCTGTCCCCCATTGTTGGGCATTTTAAATGTGGTGTCTGCAATGTATGCGAGTTTACAATTGAGGGCAAATCTATGACAAATAACAACACTACGTTTAGTCAAGTCAAGTCAAGTCAATTAATTTATATAGCGCGCTACATACCCAGAGGGTCTCAAGGCGCTTGAAGAAGGTTGGGGAAATTACATGTCGAATATCCAGGTTTTAAGTTGCTTTCTGAATGCTAGGTGGTTCTGAGTGAGGCGAAGGTGAATGGGAAGTGAGTTCCAGGTTTTAGCTGCCAGGTAGGAGAAGGATCTTCCTCCCATGGTTGTTTTGTTGATGCGAGGTACAGCAGCAAGGGCTTGGTTGGAAGAGCGTAGCTGGCGGGAGGGGGTGTAGAAGGAAAATCGTGTGAAGGCATTCGGGTCCAAGTTCGTAAAGTGCTTTGTGTGCGTGGGTTAGGAGGCGGAATGTTATCCTCTTATTGACGAGGAGCCAGTGGAGGTTTTTCAGGTGATCAGAGATGTGGTCTTTACGCAGGATGTCAAGTATGAGTCTGGCTGATGCGTTCTGGATGCGTTGGAGTTTTTTCTGAAGTTTTGCGGTGGTACCGGCGTATAGGGTGTTTCCGTAGTCCAGGCGGCTTGTAACCAGTGCGTGGGTAACCGTTTTTCTAGTTTTGGTGGGAATCCAGCGAAATGTTTTTTTGAGCATGCGAAGAATGTTGAACAAGATGATGAAACGGCGTTGACTTGTCTGGTCATCGAGAGTGAGGAGTCCAGGATGACGCCCAGGTTCCGTGCGTGGTCCGTCGGGATGGGTGCTTTTCCAAGGGCCTCTGGCCACCAAGAGTCGTCCCAGGCAGAGGGGGAGGTACCTAAGATAAGGACTTCTGTTTTGTCTTAATTCAGTTTCAGACGGCTGTGCTTCATCCACTCGGCTACTTCTTTCATTCCTTCATGTAGGTTGGTTTTGGCAGTGTTAGGGTCTTTGGTGAGTGAGAGGATCAGTTGAGTGTCATTAGCGTAGGAGATGATGTTGAGGTTGTGTTGGCGTGCGATGGCCGCGAGGGGGCTCATGTATACGTTGAAGAGGGAGGGGCTGAGTGAAGATCCTTGTGGTACACCGCAAATGACTTCAGTGGCCTCTGACTTGAAAGGTGGGAGGCGGACTCTCTGAGTTCTTCCAGCAAGGAACGAGGTGATCCATTCCAGTGCTTTTCCTTGGATTCCGCTGTTTCTGAGGCGTTGTAGCAGGGTGCTATGACAGACTGTGTCGAACGCTGCGGAGAGGTCAAGGAGGGTGAGGGCGACTGTGTCTCCATTGTCCAGTAGAGTTCGAATGTCGTCTGTTGCTGCGATGAGTGCGGTCTCAGTGCTGTGCTTGGCTCGGAAGCCGGACTGTGAGGAGTCGAGGGATTTGTTGGTTTCGAGGAAGGCGGCGAGCTGGTTGTTGACAGCTTTCTCGATGACTTTGGCCAGGAATGGAAGGAGCGAGATGGGGCGGTAGTTTTTGAGTTCGGTGGGGTCAGCTGTGGGTTTTTTCAGAAGGGCGCTGAGTTCGGCGTGTTTCCAGCTTTCCGGGAAAGTGGCGGAGTTAAGGGAGCAGTTGATGACGTCTCGGAGGTGTGGTGCTATGATGGAGTCTGCTTTGTTGAAGATGTGGTGAGGGCATGGGTCTGTTGGGGATCCTGAGTGGATGGAGTTCATCAGGCAGATGGTGTCCTCAGTGGAGATTGGGTTCCAGTTATTAAGGATGTTCAAGGGGGGTGAAGGTACGGCAGAAGGTTGGGTGGGTTGGTCTCCGGGTTTGTTGTCGAAGCTGTTGTGGATGTCTGCGATTTTGTCGTGGAAGAAGGAAGCTAGGGAGTCGCAAAGGGTTTGAGAGGGAGTGATGTCGTTGGAGTTGGCAGTAGGGTTGGTAAACTCTTTGACGATGTTGAATAATTCCTTGCTGTTGTGGGCGTTGTTGTCTAGTCGGTCTTTGAATGCGGCTTTCTTGGTCGTCCGGATCAGTTGGTGGTGTATGCGGGTGGCGTTTTTGAAGGCGTCCCTGGTGCTGGTGTTAGGGTCTTTTTTCCAGGCCTTCTCAAGGGAGCGACAGAGTTTCTTAGATTTCTTAAGATCATCATTGAACCAGGGGGCGTTTTTGCTGCCTGGTTTGATTTGACGTTTTTTCAAAGGTGCTAGGTTGTCGGCACTGTTGGTTAGCCATTGAGTGAGGTTAATGGCTGCTTGGTTGGGGTTCGAAGAGTGGGCAGGGGGGTTTTGAAGAAGGAGATCTGGTCGATGGTGATTTTGTTCCAGTTTCTTCGCAGAGTAGGTTGAGGATGGTTGTGGGTTGTGGTCTTTTTGTAGACAAAGTGAACGCAGCTGTGGTCCGTCCAGTGGAGAACTGTGGTGTGACTGAAGGAGATATGTTTGCTGGAGGTGAAGATTGGGTCACATGTAATGTTGTTGATTTGATTCATTGTCCGTGTAAAAAAATATGTATCGGCCAAACGACGCAGATGGTCAAAACACGCATCTGTCAACATAGAAGCCGAATCAGGTGCAGAACACCGAATGCCCCACTGGTGGACCACTTCACTGATCCGAATCACAATGAGGATGACATCCGTTGGACAGTGCTGAAAGCATTAAAATTACCACAAAGAGGTGGCAACATGTCAAACTTGCTGAACAGAAAAGAACTCAAATGCATAATCCTGTTTGATTCAGTGCATAATGGCCACAATAGAACAGAGGATTGGACTACCTTGCTGTAAACTCAGTTATAACATTGTACCTGCAGATAAGGGTGCCTTCCCTTGCCATCTAATGTTACCATGGAATAGTGTCACATCTAGCAAGTGACACATGAGGACACTCCACAAAAACGGCTTTCGGAAATTGATACCTATGAACCTGAAACATCACGCCTTAATTGCCTAAATAGATGTTGTATGTACAAGTCTCAGAGGGTCCATAGGTAGATCACAAGTCTAAAATGTTAAATGTAAAATTGTAAAAAAGTAAAAATGTAAAATTGTAATTATTTAAATGCAATTGCTAAATACCAAAATGAGAATTCCAATTCGTGTGTAAATATGTAGTTATTGTTCACATGGGTGGCACTTTAGGGAGCACAACTTTCACTTAGATCCTACAAGCGCCACTTCCACAGCCCAGGCCACGGACAGGGGCTCACTTTTATAAAAACACTGTTCCAAGATGGCGGCCACTCGTTTCACCGTGCCAATATGGCCGCCATTGCGACTCTCACCAGTCTCCTATTGTTAGTCCACTGCTCTATTTTCACTTCCCAAAATCCCATATACCCGTGAGGTCGCCCAGGTTGGAGCAGTCGCTATTTGGCGCAGCGTGAAGGAGAGACCATTGTGTTGTAACCTTCCACCATACCCAAGATATTGAAACAAGGTAAGAGTCACCCCTCGCCGACCCGCGGGCGCCAGAAACCGAGGCTCTATGAAGTTTGGTTTGGTAACAATTGCCCTAACCTTGCTCTTTCTTCAATTCCTAGAGCTCATACCAACAGGGAACCGCCACCCACGCGGCCCTTCGAGGACTCAACGGGCGCATTGCTCGGCTCCCCACCCTTGAGGCATCACAGTACGGCCGTACTGCAATCTATCCTCGAGATAGAGCTCCTCCTCACAAGGTAACCCTGCTCACTGCGCCGCTCCGTCCAAATCTCACATATCGGTAACACGGCCTAACCCCCTACACCTTTCCCTTAGGTCATCGCACCACCAAATGGCTCTGCTAGCCCGCCGGTGGAGACTAGAACACATCTATAATTGATGACTGCGCAGACCCGCGGTGTTATCGTGAATCAGTTCTCCATCCCTGACGATCTCAGGTCAGGTCAGTCGGTGCACAGTAAAAATTACATGCTATCCACAAATGATCAATGCTTGCCAGCAACACGCCCTTGAGAGGACACCTGGTCACAATTATAATATGCGATAATGCATCTTGACGCTCTAATTGTCCAGTTGCACCTTATTCAATTCTTGAACTGAATGGTTGTCAAACCGCGCCGCCTAGGATAACTTAAAATGTATACATTACGTTGTTTCACAAAATTTTCACTGAACGATCTGTGTCACCGGGCCGCTAATGAAATTATTCACAAATTACAATATGATCAACTTCTCACGGCATCAAAATTTCACTACACCATAAGAATCACCTCAAGCACTGGACCGCCGGCCTGGCACCTCAGAACCAACCTACTGTATGTCCACATTTAGGATAATAATCCAGTATCACTGCGCCGCCAGGAGACCGATTATTCACCAGATTACCTATGTATACCGCTATAGAATTATCACACTTCACCAACCTGCATTTTTCACCCAAGTCTCTATGTTTCCAGTGCCTGTGTTCACCCTTCACCTAACTATGAGAAGTTCACTTTCACATGTTTAAATGATTGAATCCATAGTCTGTACAAGGTTGCTTGCAATCGTTTTTCGCACATGCTGGCTACTCTAATGTCCTTTGATTCCTTGGTCAATCGCCTTATTTTTTGTCCCCCTTTTGTTTCCCCTTCCCTTGATTCAACAGGCTGAAACAAAAACCAGGCAATTAAATCAATAGTCCTGATGATGATCCTGGTTTAATAGGAGCCAGGGGATCGAAACGTCGACTTGCATAAACGGATGTATGACGTTACAACGCATGCTTTTACCACGCATGCCTTTACAATGCGGATTTTACAATGCATGCCTTTACAACGCATAGTTCTTTGGGGCGCTGGATAGTGAATAGTTTAATTTACTATTCCAACTCCAGTCCCCGTGGATAGTAGGGAAGGTGTTGGATAGTAAATTAAACCTATTCCCTATCCTAGAGTGCCCCCCCCAGCGCAATGCGTTGTAATCGTTTCGTTGTAAAAGTTGCGTCGTAAAGGTTGTTTACCGCATAAACAGTTCTGCAAAATAACCATTGTGTTCATTCAATTGTAGATACTGTATGTGAGAGCTTGCCATAATATGTAGCCACTTGCAAGCCGCAAATTGGCTCCAACGTTATTGCCTGATACTCTTTTCTTTTATTTCTCACTACTTTTTCTAATTTATGTTGCTTCTTCTTGGACAGATACAGGACTGTGCCCTATCTATTGTGTTTGTATGTCCTTTTTATGATTACTATATCACTGATCTAATAAATATTCCTTGCCCGGCTGGGCACAGGGATTTAATTTTTAGTACTGACTCTAGTCTATAAATCATTTTCTGAGTACAATTACTTCACTACTAGGACCTTTGTTCTTTATAATATGTGAGAGACCCAGCGCAACATTTAAACCAACTATTGCATGAATATATCGAGCTTGGGCATCAGTCAGACTTAAAATCAACTGATCAAAGTCACTAATCCTACCACTAACAGAGACCACCCAGCCACACCCGACAGACTACCCACTAGAGTGGCAATCAGAACCAGTGAAGTATCTGGGTGTATGGTTCCACCGGGACCCAGAAGTGGTCATTCGCACAAATTAGGGCAGGGCAGTCAGTGCGCTTGAAGAGGGGAAATAGAAAGATGTGATCCAGCTGCCGCTATCGCTTGCTGACCGTCTGGCCATTGTGAAAATGGTAATTCTGCCAAAACTTCTCTACCTCTTTAATAATATCCCCATTAAACCACCTATGGCAGTGTTCCGAAGAATCTCCACTATGACATTTCGTTTGATATGGGCAGGTAAGCAGGCCCGGATTGATCTGCGCACATTAACACTATCCTACTCGCGCTGCGGGTTCAAAGTCCCTGATTTCCTGCACAGTATGCTCATTTCTGGCATCACACAGTCCCTTACCTTACTCATGTCGCAATTGAAGAATGGGATGTACTACCGATTCAGCTGAATGCGATCATAACGCATCACAGACCCCCGCTTCATAACCGAGACATAAACACTATTGACCCAACAAACAATGCTTGGCGTATGATGGGCCTCAAGGCACATAAACTGCCCCTATATGCTCCAGCACTTCTGCTACATCATCATCCGCAATTATCAGTGGCACAAGAAGAGGTGGGTATGGGGTTTACTCAGACAAGTAGGTATTGACACTATGGGCGACCTGTATAGCAACAGGGACTTCAAAATGTTAGATGACCTGTCATTTATTAGCAATCAAACACTACTATTTAAGTTTACTTATCACAGGTTACAAGGGGCTATAAAGAAACTATACTCCTCTTACCTGGCGGAACCACAGCAATTGTCGACGCTACAGCTGCTACTCACTACTTCCACCCCTAAACACACAGTGTCCAAATTATTTATCCAATTGCAGGAAGATATATGGAAATTGCGCAAAAAGCACTGGAGAAATGGAATGCATGTTTAGACACTCCCATGACAGAACAGGAATGGGCCATAACTGGAACACTGACGAGTTTATTGACACCAAACGGGAACTTGTGTATAATGCATTTTAAATATCTTCATCAAACTTACTATACACCTGCAAGGCTTTGCAGGTTTGGCCTACGTGCAGACTCCAGGTGTCAACACTGTAATGCAGAAAATGCAGTTTTTTTACATCTTGCATGGTCCTGTACTGGGGTGGGGGACTATTGGTTAAAGGTGACACAAATGTTGGGCAATATGGTAGACACAACTATTGAATGTAATATTCGTACATGTCTATTAGGCCTGCTTCCAGGAGTCCGCGCTATGAAACGCAAGTTTTGTGCACTTGCTTTGCTCATGGCTAAACATAGGGTGTCGCTGAGCTGGGGTAGTAGAAAAGTGCTACGAACCAAACATTGGCTTCAATACTTAGTTTATTGTAAGGACACTCCGAAGACTTATGAATAAGAATTACCTGCGGGGTCGAGGCCTCGAGACCATTGGAAATTTCTCATAGAATATTTGAATGCAACCAATGTTGATGAATAGTACATACCAGCTAAAGTATGTTCACTTATTGCTATGTATGTTGCTGTATAATCACATATGGACGAGGGAAGTTGTAGTGCAGTGGTCTGTATGTTAAGTTTCTTTATATGTGACATACAATGTCTTTTTTGAAATGCCAATGAAAGAATTGTTTAAAATAAAGTCTCCCACATAGCCATATTGATGCCAGTTAGAATGGTGCATAACACACAAGAATGAGTGTAAACAAATTCTATTTGAACTGTAATGTATGACACTGAAATGCAACAAACGCCTAAAGACATACTTGTTTTCAAGCTCCTTACCCTACAATCCTTAAATGCCGTAGTACTGATGTCGATTTACAAAAGGGGGTGGTGATGAACAGAGTGTCTGAATTGAGCAGACCACTCTTACCCAGTCCAAAGATCAGGGCTTGATCCATCACCGTTATTTATCTCACTGCCCCATCCCAGCTCAGAACCTGGCTATATGCAAATCAGTCTGTCCCTGGCCCAGTGCATCATGGGAACAGGGCAGACTAAACTACCAAGCCAATTCTTTACCAGAAAGGAGACAAGCTACCGGGGACCGGTTTCTGGCATTTCAGCCTCTTCGGCCCGGCTTGCTTGAATCCTGATGGAGCAGTGAGAAAGGGACTCATGTCTGAGTATACCCTGCCACACCTATAGTGGCCAAAATCGATTTACAAAAGGGGGTGGTGATGAACAGAGTGTCTGAATTGAGCAGACCACTCTTACCCAGTCCAAAGATCAGGGCTTGATCCATCACCGTTATTTATCTCACTGCCCCATCCCAGCTCAGAACCTGGCTATATGCAAATCAGTCTGTCCCTGGCCCAGTGCATCATGGGAACAGGGCAGACTAAACTACCAAGCCAATTCTTTACCAGAAAGGAGACAAGCTACCGGGGACCGGTTTCTGGCATTTCAGCCTCTTCGGCCCGGCTTGCTTGAATCCTGATGGAGCAGTGAGAAAGGGACTCATGTCTGAGTATACCCTGCCACACCTATAGTGGCCAAAATCGATTTACAAAAGGGGGTGGTGATGAACAGAGTGTCTGAATTGAGCAGACCACTCTTACCCAGTCCAAAGATCAGGGCTTAATCCATCACCGTTATTTATCTCACTGCCCCATCCCAGCTCAGAACCTGGCTATATGCAAATCAGTCTGTCCCTGGCCCAGTGCATCATGGGAACAGGGCAGACTAAACTACCAAGCCAATTCTTTACCAGAAAGGAGACAAGCTACCGGGGACCGGTTTCTGGCATTTCAGCCTCTTCGGCCCGGCTTGCTTGAATCCTGATGTAGTACTGATGTAGCATCTATGGTGTTCCGGTCAAATCCAATGCACAATTTGGAAATAAGTGTATAGCTCCCATGCCCCCATGATGCTCTATTTTGGAATGCACCATATAAGTCGTCAATGGATTGACCTCACATTTATTACATATATTCCCAGTTTTATCCTGCACTCCTCTATGTTTTATTACCACTCACTCAATATAAAAAAGAGAAGAGGGGAGCTCATAATAAAAAGATAGTAATGGTATTAAGGTCTAGACTTGAATATTTCTGTAAGAGCCTCCACCTCACTGCCAAAATAAGCCTAGAATGAGCAAAGTCATTTACATAGAGGATCAGAGGAAATCCAAACTTCCACTGAGCCCTACCAGAAAGGAGCTGACATCTATGTGTACCATATTCACCCAGTTTTGTATCCTCAAAATATTAGTTATTCAAATCCTCCATTTAACAAAAAAATAGTCCTTTTGTAAAAAGCAGGGATAACTTATAGCAGGATTCTAGTGTTGGAACGAAGTGTGGTCCATGTAAATAATTTACTTCATTCATTTACTTGTTGTTGAGAACAACACTGAACGAAATAGTAGTGTGCAGGTTGGATTATGGGAGAGGACTAAAGAAACAATAAACATCCCAAGAAGCTTATTAGCCGCTGATGCTTTTGTTTCCTCTTCCTTTTCTTCTCCTAGCACCCATGCTCTACCATGATTGTTTATTTGCCTATGGCCTGCAAGATAAAACACATCCACAAACAAGTAGCCAAGGACAGTGCTACATTATTTAACTTGAACAATGCGAAGTGTTAGCAGCAATATCCCCACTCTGTGTCCAGTTTTCACACACTGTGTGTAATACATGATATGGCTATAAGGCCATATCTTGGAATGGAATACACTTGCAAACAATGCAGTGTGTCCAGTCAGGCTCGTTTGTAAACCTTAAGGTCAACCCTGAGTAGCTGTGGCTTCGAGCAGCAACACTTGACAAAGGAACTTAGTATAAAGCATTTAACAGCATCAAAAAAATGAATAAGAAAGTTACACAGCAACAATTTATAAAAGAAGAGACTATTTTTATAGATTTTTCCGTGATCATCAAAATCCACAGGAGGGTTCCGGAGATGTAGATTTTTACGTTTAAATCTGTTTTTATGTTGCAGTATAAAGACAAGAAATAAGCTTACATTGCGAGAGAACTTCGCTCTAGTATGTCACATAGTGATGCAACTTTCGATTTTTGAAAATTGTTTAACGAAAAAAAAACCAACAGACTAAATAAACCAAACATCCCCCCTCCCTCCCCAATTACCCCCCCCCCCACCTCTCCCTCCTCCGGACCAAGTACCATCAATCGAATGATCAGACCTAATAGGGGTATGATTGAATTGTGTGTACTCAAGCTTCTGGCTGAGTGGGATCAGGTTCCGCTAAGCGGAGTTGCCGAAGATAGCGATGACAAGTTAGGTCTCTGATTCCTTAGTTTGCAGTTCCAATAAGGGCTGCCATATGGTTTTAGTCCTTTTGCAAAGTTAGAGAGAGAGTCAACTTTTCCATCCGCAATATATCCAATAAGCATCTAAGCCACGCAGTGTGAGTTGGAGCAGTGGTGGAGCCCCAGACAGCCAGGATAGTCTGATGAGCTGCCCCAGCACAATGCTAATCTGATGGCACCTGAGGGAAGCAAGAGGGTATGTGAGAGGGTTTGGTAGCCCTAATAAGGTGTATGATGAGAATCTAGGTAGCTGCGTGGAGAAGTGGGTGTCAATATCGTCTAAGACAGAGGTCCAAAATGTAGCGAGTCTTGGACAGTCCCAAACAAGGTGTCAAAGTGTGCCCTCTGCCCTGCACTGTCACCAACATTCATCGCTGCGGGGTGGGTTCCCTATGTGTAGGCGTACCGGAGTTAGGTACCAAAAAGAGGTAATTTTTTCTGCTGTTTCTGTACTCGCCATATTATATGTAGTATGTCTTGCTCGATGAAAAATGCCACGCCACTCCTTCTCAGTGAGCGATCGGCCTAGCTCGGATTGCCAGCGTTTCTGCGAAGGTGATTTTTCGTTCATCTGGGGAGGTTGGAGGAGAACATACAGATCCGAGATGATGCGCCTCTCTGTGTCTTTTCCCAATAACCACCTCTCGAATAGCGCCAGCGATCTCTCAGCCTCAGGTCTGACTAGCTGGTGAGTTATACAATGCCTAAGCTGAAGGTATCCATACCGCTGAGTTTCAGGGATGGAGTAATCCTTTTTATGGCCCTCAAAGGAAAATAGTCCCTCTAAGTCAAAGAAATGGCAGATCGCCCTACAAGGTGAGTCCTGCCAAATCTGGAAGGAAACTCCCATCCCTCTGGTAAAGTCTGGGTTGTCGGCTATTGGCGTTAAGGGAGATGGTAGTGAAGTGAGTCTCCCCCTTTGGATGTACCCATGCCATACTCGCAAAAGTGAGCCTGTTACTGGGGAAATCTAGAGGCTTGGGGCTCTATGTGTGCGGGTCCAGAACGGTACTTTCGCCAAAGAAGTGCCGGCCAAGGCTCTGTCCATGAACAGCCACTTCTTTTCAGATTCGGGTCTGGACCACTCCACCAGATACTGAAGCTGGGCCACCTGATAGTATCTGGTGAGATAGGGAATCCCCAGCCCTTCTTCCGCGAGGGGGAGCCAGCTCAGCTTCTTGCTCATTCTTGGCTGTTTGCCTGCCCACACAAAATGACCCAAAGCCCTCTGAAGGGCAGTGATTGTACCTGTTAGGGGTGTAAGCAGTAACATCTGGACCAAGAAGAGTACTCTAGGCAAGATAGTCATCTTTGCCACGGAGATGCGGCCCAGAAGAGAGAACGGATGGGCTGCCATCTATCCAATTCGGTTGTGACCCCAGTCACTAAGGATCCATAGTTTAGGGTGTTTGTCTTGTTCACAGTGCTACAAAGCTGCATGCCCAGATAAGATATGGATTCTGTGGCCCAGCTGAAAAGATGTCAGTATTTTAGTACCTCTAGTTCCATAGGGGGGATGGTGAGGTTGAGGGCCTGAGATTTGTGCAGATTCATGCGGAAACTAGACACCTTCCCAAACCTCTCCATCTCAGCCAGGAAAGGTGAAAGACTATCGGTTGGATTGTCTAGCATGACCATAACATCATCAACATCAAGATTGATGCGGTGCTCTCACCCCCCCATGGGGATTCCACTGATTAATCTGTGGTCAAGATCTGCTCGGCAAAGGGCTACATGCATAGGGCAAACAGTAGGAGGGGTAGGGGACCACCCTGCTTTGTGCCTCTGCAAATTGGGAAGTTCTCCAAACTCACCCCGTTAACTCACACTGACGCCTGAGAGGCCTGGTAGGCACTGAATACCCATGAGCGGAATCATTCCTCAAACATGAAGTGTTCCATTGTTGCTCTGAAAAAGGGCCAGTGTACCAGTTCGAAAGCCTTCTCAGCATCCACTGACAGCAACATGCTGGATCCTTGCTTATGATGCGCTTTGTCTATGATATGTAGGAGTCTTTTTGTATTATCTGTACAAAGCCTCTGCGGGACAAAACCCGCCTGGTCTGGGTCGTTAAGGCCCTGCATCAGCGGATTGAGGCGGGATTCCAGAATGCCGGTGAAGAGCTTGGAATCAGTATTGAGAAGTGAAATGGGGCGGTAACTAGCACATGCTTTGGGATCTTTACCGGGTTTGGGTAGGGAGGTTATGATAGCCTCCGGCATAGAGGCCGGGAGAGAGCCAGAGTCAGGTATTGAAATAAAGAGCCTGGTAAGGATTGGAAGAAGTTCAGAGCAGAAGCCCTTATAAAACACATCTGGGCCCAGAGATTTCAGAGGCTTCTGTCTTGAGATGGCCGAGATGACCTCTTGCAATAGGGTAGGGGCATCTAGAGAAGTTGCAGAGGCACCTGTCATTTTAGTAACTGGGGAGTCATGGAGATAGTCTGATATATCTTCAGGTGATGTGGATTGTGCTGAGTAGAGGAATGCGTAAAACTCCCTGAATTGGTCAGCAATTAAGACGTTGTCTGTCAGGTCTATCCCATTCTCTGTTTGAAGTACTCGGACCGAGTTGGCTTGATGTTGAGCCCGTAGCTTTGTGGCTAGGAGCCTGCCGCTCTTAATACCATTAAAATAATATAGGTGTTTAGGGCGTAGCAGGACAAATTCCACCCTGTCCTGGTCTAGGCCGGCTAGTTGTTTCTGGGCGGATTCTATCTGACGCCATACCCTGGGGGCCCCTGTGCAATGGTGTATTCCCTCTAACTCTCTAACCCTCGCTTGGAGCTCAGCCCACTTGAGTTTTCTCTTGTTGCTCGTTGTTTTCAGCTGCCACCAGTGATATGAGTTCGCCCCTGACCACAGCCTTTAGTGCATCCCAAATTATAGTGAGAGGGACTTCCAAGTTATCAGTGGCCTCCAAATAGTCAATGATGACCTTCCTGATTTTCTCCTGGGATTCTGGCTTGCGTATGTGCTTCTCCCTCAGTCACCAGTGTCTCTGATACTGTCGTTGTAGAGGGGAATGTAGCTCTAGGACTAATGTTGAGTGGTCGGAGAGAGATCTGGGTTTGATCTCCACCGAGCATGACAGCTGTGATTGGTCTTGGGAGCCCAGGAGGTAATCTATTCTTAGGTAGGACCTATGTGCGTGAGAGAAGAATGTGAAGTCCCTAGTGTTTGGGGAGTTGGCCCTCCATAAATCCACAAGGCCAGCTTTTTTTAACCAAGCGATGCTCTCTCCAGAAAAAGACCCTGACCCCCCTTCTCTGTGAGCAGAGCGATCCATGTTTTTGTCCATGACTAGGTTAAGGTCGCCCCCTATCAGAATCAGATGGTCGTGTGAGAGAAGTGATTCTGCCAGTGCTTCCCGGATAAAGCATTCCTGCCCCTTGTTTGGTGCTAATATAGTGCCCAATGTGAGGGAGTGTGTGCCCAACTGTATTTGGTATACCAAAAGACGGCCCTTGAGTTCAGCCAATTTAGGACCAATAGCGCCTCTGAATGTGTGAGAAAATAGAGTGGCCACTCCTCCTGTCAAATCAAATCAAAACAGCTTTATTCGGTGACAACAAAGCAAATACCATAAAAGCATACTAACACACATGTATCTAAAACTCCTGTCTTCCGCCCAGTGGAAGAAAATAGCTGTTCAGGAAAGGCTCTAGATTTAAGGCGGTGGGTGTCTTTCAATAGGAGAAGTGTCTCCTGAAGAAGACATATATCTGTCCGAGAATTTTCTAAGTAGGAGGGTATAGCCTTCCACTTAACCGGGTTGTTCAGCCTTTTTATATTCAAGGAAAGAATCTTTAGGGAACCGCCTGAAGCCATATTGAGTGTTTGGAAGCTAGCCATACGAAAGGGCCTTGACTATTTGACCCCCCTGTGTATAATGATATCGTCATATAGTCCCTGTGAGAGAGGTCTGGGCCTTCCTTAAGTGCATCATATATTGGTACTTGGCAAACAAACAAACAAGATAAAAACATCCCCAAAAATAACTAAACAGTTCAATGAATAAAGTCTCTGGGGGGAAAGAGGGCATTTAAGAAGATCCCCCCCCCCGCCCATGAGAAACGTTCCTCATGGGGTTTGTCGTGGCCTGAGGTCGTATGAGGGGCTGCTCCATTCACAGGCCAGAACAGCGGTCTATGGGCTCCCCCCTGGCTACATGGGTACTCTGCATATGTTCACTCTGGCTCTCCCGCAGTGGCTCCCAAGGCAAGGCCCTCCAGCACTGCTTTTCTTTCTTGCGCAATATCCTCAGGGTTTGGTTTTAGAGGTTTGTTGCCTCTCTGCCTCCGCAGTTGCCTCTCCAATTGCCCCCCCTGGCCCCAGCTTCATCTGCACTCCCAGCCTGGGACTCAGGCTGCTGGATCCGGAGTAGGTCACAGGCGGCGCTCAGAGACCAGACCTGATGAGTTTTCGCCTCCCTTTAAAAAAATAGGCGAAATGGGTGACCCCTATGCATAAGAGATGTCGTGGTTCCTGAGACAGGAGGTCACAGGGCGAAAATCACGCCGTTTCTGAAACGTGATAGCTGAGAGGTCTTGGAACAATTGTATCGAATGGCCCCTAAAAATCGTTGTACCAGAGCCCCCGTACAGGCCTTAGGAGGCGTTCCTTCAAGGGAAAGCTGTGCACACAAGCTATTATGTCTGGAGGAGGCCTATTCGAGGATCATGAGGGCCACCCCGATGGACCCTGTCCAGGCTCATATCTGAAACAGGTGTGTCCCCAGAATTTGAGCAAAGAGAGCTTGGACGTATGCCTCCACATTTCCAGCTTCTGCAGAGGATGGCACATCCCAAATCCTCATGTCGTTACGTCGCGATCTATTTTCCAAATTCTCCGCGTGTGCCTGGAGATGAATATGCCGTTCTGATAGACGTAATATTGCCTGGCGGAGTTACTCCAACTCCTCCCCACTGGCAGTTTTGTTGTCTACCCTGTCCCCTACCTCTGATATTTCTATCCGGACTCCCTGCAAGTCCTTGACCAGGTCCCCTTTGATTTGCTGGAGGTCATCTTAGTGTGACAAAAATAGTGACTCCAAATACGAGCGAGTGATGGGGGGTTCTCCCTCGTTACCTCCCTCGGGCGGCAGCATGTCTTTTAGTGTTTGGTCTTTTTTAGTCGTGGCCGTTGCCATTTTGGAGGGGCCAGGATAGATCGCAGAGGGGTGCTGGAGTGCGGAGAGACTATCATAATCGAAATGGAGGGTTTGATCCCTGTCAGCAGGCGAGGTGAGTGGCCTCCTCAGCGGGTGTCCCTCTGTGTGCTGGGATGCAGCAGTCTACAAGGAGTGTCGTCCTCGGGGAGGGGTCAATGGGAGGGGTGCTACTCGTGCTGGGGCCAGCTTCTGAACGGATGCCGTGCCGTGGGAACTCACCAGGTGATTCGACCCTCTGGGCCCCCGTTTGTCCCCCAAGGAGCTTTGCTGTGGATTAGCCTTCCAAATGTAGGCAAAGCCCTTTATTGTGGCTGTGTTGTGGCCCGAGTCACCAGTACACAGCACCTTTAATCCCACCAAGCCAGGAGGTAGGCCCGGAGAACAAAGTGTCTGCACTCTGTTTGTACTCACCCCTTGGGGGCTAGCTCCACTATTAAGGCTTGTGTTTTGTTGTGAGGGTGGGGCGGTACCCGGGTGTCCTTGTTGCTTCCAGCCACCCAGCCCGCCTGCAGCTGCTGACCTGATTCTGGGTAGGCCTAGTCGGGACCACTCACCTCCTCAGGACCAGGTGAGGAAGGGAGATGTTGCTGCACAGTCAAAGACTTGCTAGGGCCTCCACGGGGAGGCTGATGGACTTGCCAAACGCCACGGGGGTGGGGCCACTGGGTCCTGATCGTCACTCTGCCCCCATCCCTGCAAATTCCTCCAGATTTGCCTTGTGGGAAGGCCAAGGAGCCGTCAGCGCCCACCACGGGGGGAGGCTGAACTTCCTTGCGGTGGGGAGAGGGGCCTGGGGCACCCCCGCGCACTTACCGCTGGCCACGCTACTCTGATGCTGCCTGACCGGGTCCCAAAAAGCAGGCCCACTGCTCACTGGCATGCCCGGGAAGGGCCAGGCCCACAGATTCCCAGGCCTTCAGCTGTGCCGGGGCCGCCGCCCTCCGTCTGCCGATGCCTGGCCTGCTGTGCTAAGACTCTCGGGCAGGGCCAATGATTGCAGGCTGCGTGGGTGGCCTCCGTCTCAGCTGGGCCCTCTCAGCCTCCGCTACCGAACTGGGCGCAGCTCACCGGTCCTTGTGTGGTAAACGCCCTGGCCCAGAGCTCACAGGCCCGGGGCGTGCCTTCTGTGCCTTCCCAGCAACACCAGATTGTTTGACTCTCCCCCGGGAAAAGTCTCAAACGCCGTCACCAAACTCCGCTGGTTGGCGAGAGGCTCTCAGTGTATTCATCGCACCGTGGGGTCCTTTCAGAGCAACAGGGAGCTGCTGGAAAAATGCAGGCCTGGAGCAAACCGATCGGGAGACCCGTCCTCTCACTCCGTCATCCTGGCCACGCCCCAAGATGTAGATTTTTGAGGATATGAATATTTTTAAATGCAAATGCAAGCAAGTATTGGTCAACAAAAACTTTGCAAACTTTTGAATATTTGAAACAGTTAGTTCAGAGACTCTGGCCAAACTTGGGCTTCCAAATCTGCCAGGGTTGAGTTTTAGGAGCCCAGTAGTGTTACTCTGGACATTTACCTGGCTACCAGAGCCCCTTCCAGTCCACTTCCAGCCTTCAGGAAATGGCCAGCATAGACAGCAATGGAGTGGTCCTGATGCTAGGGTTGCAGGCAGAAAAGATGCTCAATGATGGTGCTGGAGCTGTGAGGTCGACGGGGGTGTAGTTCAGTTGAGTTCTCGGTCCACAGGTGAGGTAACTTTGACCACAGCCAAAATGTCCTCTCTGTGAAAATAGAAGCCAACTGCAGTAGGGCTACTGATCTCATGACACAGCAGTCACATCGAATATCCTTGGTGGGGGTTAGTGTTCCTCTTGTATTCTGAATTCTATCTTTGATACCACTCCCGGGTCCAGCAAATTCAGATGCAATTTTTGTCTATCTCGGATTTTTCTCTCAGAGCACCCGGTGATGGTCAGCGGTGATTCCTCAGAAGTGACTACTGCTTTGCAGGTTTGGGATTCTTCCGCTTTAATGCCCCTGGTGTTGTTGCATGGGGCCAGATGACTAACCTTTGGAGTCACTACTTTGATCTGGGGCTAGGGGGTCAACTTTTCTCCAAACAGGGGCCACAGTCAAATTTCAGTAGCCCAGAGTGCAGCAGGTGCATTCCTTCCGACAATGCAGCCTCTTTTTTGTATTTTCAAGGGCAGCAGGGCAGTCCTTCTTCGGTCCTCTCTCCCAATACAATGTTTGCTGAGGTTCAGGGTGCCAGGGGTGCCCATTTTATTCTGCCAAAGTGCCTCAAGGGGACAACGCGGTCACTAGCCAATGGGCTACCAGGTCCACTCCTCTTTGGTGACAAAGGGCCTGATTTAGATCTTTATGGATGGTTTACTTTGTCACAATAGTGCCGGATATCCCGTACACCAAAACATAAATCCCATAGGATTTAATGGGATTCATATTTTGTGGGATGGGATGTCCATCACCGTTGTGACGCAATAACCTGTCTGTCAAGATCTAAAACAGGCCCAAAATGATGCTGATGTGTAGAATTCGGCAATCTCAGAGTACAATATTCTTGACATTCTCAAGATGTCTGAACCTTCCCTCGACTATAAGGAGCTTTGTAGGATCACCCCAGAGGTGTGGCTACCTAAGGGCGACATGCCCATGGGAAAACCGATTTGGTGACAGGGCTTCCCTCTCTGGCACTGTCTCCAACTTGTTTGTGTGAACAAAAGGCAGCCTGCACTGGAGTGTTGTCCCAGGCAGCCTTTTAATGGTGGCACGCCCTTTGAAGCTCACCTTTTGGGCCAACACCCCAAGTAGCCTTCCTGGAACAGGATGGCCACACCTCACTGTGCAGCAACTAACTTTGTTCCTAAGCATGGGTGTCGTTCACATGTCTCTTCAGGTGGGCAGGAAGATGCCTGTGTGCCAGGGCCTTTGTGCAGCAACTAGACTAGCTGGGGCACATAGTGGCAACTTTCTAAAAGTTGCTTAACTTTAATACTGACATTAATTTCAACTTGGGCATGAAATTGGATTTAATGCCACGATTAATTTGATACCTTACAGTACCCAGTCAGATAGTCCCATTTAGAAGTTAGCCATGCTGGGATGCCAGCTGGTAACCCTGTGTTAACCAATGGGGCTACTATCTTTTACTCAGCAAAGTGACAACTTTAAACTTTAAGGGTTTTGCTACTAAGACATATATAAAACCTATGGGGCACATGCATCATTGTAGGATTTTGCATTTCCTAAATAGCGAAAATTAAGGAATCGCTATTTAGGAAATGCAAAATGCTATGCATCATTTTTTTCGGTATTTCTTTGTGATTCGGTAAAAATCGCATTTTTTACCGAATCCCAAAGAAATACCGAATTCTTAAGTTACTTTTCGCAATTTCCATTGATTCCTATGGGCCAAAAGGCCCATAGGAGTCAATGCAAATTGCGAGTGGCACTTAGAAAATTTCATGGGTGCAGGGGGGGGTCCAAAGGACCCCCCCATGCACCCCTGAAATGTATTTTTCGCATCATGTTGCACACACACATGTCCTAAGGACATGTGTGTCCGTAACATGAATGTTGAAAAAATAACATTTTAAGCATTTTAAACACTTTTTCCAAATTTACCGAGTGGTTCAACCACTCGGTAAATTTGGAACCCTAAGTGCGAATTTTCACTTGTCAAAAGTGATGATGCATTGCTTTTAAGAAGTCGCACATCTGCGACTTCTTAAAAGCACCCGCAATTTTAGAACTCGCAACAATGTTGCAAATTCTAAAATTGCTTCATGCATCCCAAAAAGCACTTTTGCATTCGCAAACGGCCGATTTTAAGGAATCGCACCGTTTGCGAATGGAAAAGTGCTTGATGCATGTGGGCCCTTATGTCTTGGTTAACAATATACAGCTCCCTGCCTTAGGTCTTGATAGGCCTTTCTTAGGGACGACTTATATATATTATTAAGGGAAGTGGTGGTGTTGCTGTTAATGGTAGTGGCAAATGCGAACTAGCAGTGTACACACTGCTCTTCCATTCTGCAGTGGCAGGTTGGTAGCCATTTGTACTTAGTCAAACACAGGGTGCCACAAACAATGCTGCAGCCCTTGGACACTCTAACGTACATGCCTATAGTACCCTGGGTCCAATATACTAGGGACTTATAAGTAAGTCAGTACTTGATAATTGGGCACATCCAATTCAACATACATTTTGCAGTTATAACAATGACACTGTCTGGACAGCAGTCGTCAGTGCACTTTCAGAGTCGAAAAAGCAGCAGCGAATAGTTCAAATGGAGGCAAAAAGTGGGGATAAACCTGCAAAAGTCTATTTCTTTATACACTGCGTAAACCTTTCCTAACAAATCAAGGAAGTCAAGGTATCCAAATATTTTAAAGTGTAGCAATCCGTTTCGTGGTAAATTATGCAACCTAACTGTGAATAAAATCATTGTCTTTTTTAAGTGAGAACATTGACTGACTGGACAATGCATTTAACGAATAATATTGGTTACCAGTATCTGGGCAATTAAACCTTGTTTACATGCCAAATTTAAGCCTTGCTTTTTTTTATCTCACTACACCCTCAGAGTAAACACCTTAAAAAAGATGCACTTGGTTTTAGTGAGCTTGCTGTATTATTTTGTTCCTGAGGTCCACACTTTTACAAGAATTAGATGGTTGCCCCCATACCCCCAGCCCCCAACGACAGTTCCATAGGGCCTGGAAAACTGGGCCTGACATGTCAACTGCAAAAACATAATTCACCGAAGAAGTAGCATTGGGAATAGCAAATACACCTTGGGAAGGGTGCCCTAGTAACTTCCGTTTTGCAAGTCAGGTAACATACTGGTGTCTGAGTCAATGTGTATCAGGCAATGTTTGCTTTAAAGACATCATCCTTATCCCTTTCATCTTCTAAAGGAAGAAAAGATGGAATATCAAGCTCTTTATATATGTAAAAAAAATGAAAACACTCTTCTCAATGTATTTTATGAGAAGATGGCTCCAGCGACAGTAAAGGTAGTTTTATTTTCTTTGTGTTGTCAAGCTGTGCGAAATGGATGGTATGTTCTGCACCAAATACTACAGATATGCAATTTCAGGAATCCCAGGCCCTGGAGGTACAGTCTGTAACATCACCAGCAACTTCCTTTCAGAAATGTCCAATTCCAAACCCGGAAGAGAGGTTTCCGAGTGAACAAAGCTGTGTACTGGGCTGGTTTGACTATCCCAACAGTAGCACCAGAGGACACAGGTGCTGGAGGCAAAACACTTTCAGTATGTTTCTAGGAAAGCAGCCTCTTCCTTTGGACCCGACAAAAAGGGCAGGCTAGTGATGATATCAAGGACAAGCTCATTCATGGAGGGGAATTGTCATTCCAGCGCCAGGGAGTCACGCTGATAATGATCCTGTGTCCAGAGCAGAAAGAAGATTTCAAGGCGCACTTTCTATGTCTCCATTTCCATCTTGTAGGAGGAGAACGATCCCTATTACATTTTTCATCTTGGGCCAAGAAAGGGAAAAAGCTTTGGAGTAAGATGTAAGGCTAGGAAAAGCATAGTCTCCCTTTCTTTCATTCATTTAGGGTGCATTTTCTGGCAAAGAAAACAGAGGGGCATATTATCAAGGGCCATCTCGCCGCTTTTTTGGCTTTAAAAGCCAAAAAAGCGGAGATAATATTATCTCCCTATCAACAACGCGGCGCTAACATGAGCATGTTAGCTGCTGTTTTTGTAACGCCGCGCATCTTAGCGATATACATCACTAATGAGATGCAAAGAAGGCGTTCCTGACCATTACTCCATGTAAATAATCACTAACAAGGCTTCGCGATATTTACAAGCATGAAGCAGATCCGTGAAGCAATGAAAAAAGCTGCGCTAACCACGGTTTTTGCTGGAATCTAAAGCCTGGTAAAATTCTGACTAAGCTATCTGTAATATGGGAGGTGAATTCACAGGTTAAATCCACACTCCCATATTATCAAGCATTCCCATAACGCTGTGAAATCATAGCTTGATTTAATGCGCTATTGCTGATTATCGACGTCTATCGCTGGTTTTCAAATCGCCATTTAGCAAAGCTTTGCTAATACGCTGCTAACACAGCGATGTGAATCAGCAATAGACGGAGATAATGGTTAAAGCGATAAGCTCGATTTCGATGTTTATCGCATTCTGTAAAATGGTATCTTCTTTATAAGGAAACGCAAGAGGAGGTAAGAAGAAAGCTGGGTTTAATCACCTCACCCATCAACTGTTAAGATCTAACTGACAGAGATGGAACTCCAGGTAGAATTCTTGGAATAACATTCTAGATAGAACATAAGGGAATACACATTCTATGTGTGGTTAAGATACTGTACAATATCATACATCTCTCTCTTTTTCTGTGTCTGCAGACGCGGTCGCTCCACCACGCTGCTCCCCGCCCTGCCTGCCTGGTTGCTACTTGGTATCGTAGCGCGTTGCTGCTTCTCACTGAATTAATTGCCTGGTTATCGTAGCGCTCAGCATCGTAGCGCATCGCTGCCTCTATTGCTAGTACATTTAGATAGTCATTGGAATTTGACTGCTGACACAGGAGCGCTAGAGCGCCTTAATTGATTTAATTCAAATCACTGGGACATCATAGCGCTAGATTGGCTAAGTGCGCTGATAATCACAGTTTGATTTACCTGCTTTTAACTTAAAGGTGTGCCTGACTGTTTACTTTCTCGCTTTAGGCGGCCGTCCATTTTGTTTTTGTTGTTGTTGTTGTGTGCCTCCCTGCCCAGGTCTCCGCCTCGCTCCCGCCTCCCAGCTGACCCTCCCTCCCACAGATACTATCTCTCCCGCTCTCACGCGCCATCGCTGTGACCGTCCTCTGTGTCTGCAGACGCAGTCGCTCCACCACCCTGCTCCCCGCCCTGCCTGCCTGGTTGTTACTTGGTATCGTAGCGTGTCGCTGCTTCTCACTGAATTAATTGCCTGGTTATCGTAGCGCTCAGCATCGTAGCGCATCGCTGCCTCTATTGCTAGTACATTTAGATAGTCATTGGAATTTGACTGCTGACACAGGAGCGCTAGAGCGCCTTAATTGATTTAATTCAAATCACTGGGACATCGTAGCGCTAGATTGGCTAAGTGCGCTGATAATCACAGTTTGATTTACCTGCTTTTAACTTAAAGGTGTGCCTGACTGTTAGCTTTCTCGCTTTAGGCGGCCGTCCATTTTGTTTTTGTTGTTGTTGTTGTGTGCCTCCCTGCCCAGGTCTCCGCCTCGCTCCCGCCTCCCAGCTGACCCTCCCTCCCACAGATACTATCTCTCCCGCTCTCCCGCGCCATCGCTATGACCGTCCTCTGTGTCTGCAGACGCGGTCGCTCCACCACGCTGCTCCCCGCCCTGCCTGCCTGGTTGCTACTTGGTATCGTAGCGCGTCGCTGCTTCTCACTGAATTAATTGCCTGGTTATCGTAGCGCTCAGCATCGTAGCGCATCGCTGCCTCTATTGCTAGTACATTTAGATAGTCATTGGAATTTGACTGCTGACCCAGGAGCGCTAGAGCGCCTTAATTGATTTAATTCAAATCACTGGGACATCGTAGCGCTAGATTGGCTAAGTGCGCTGATAATCACAGTTTGATTTACCTGCTTTTAACTTAAAGGTGTGCCTGACTGTTTATTTTCTCGCTTTAGGCGGCCGTCCATTTTGTTTTTGTTGTTGTTGTTGTGTGCCTCCCTGCCCAAGTCTCCGCCTCGCTCCCGCCTCCCAGCTGACCCTCCCTCGCCCCTCCCCTGCCACTATCCACATATGACAGATAACTACGCGCGCAGCGTTCACGCGCAGCGGTCGCGCCCCATGCGCGCCGAAGGTGCGCCAAAGGTAAGCCCGTCTGCGCCCGTCCGCGCCTGGACCGCGCCCAGCGCCAGACCCCCTGGTCCCCGCAAACCGCACTCCTCCCGCATAACGTTTGACGCCGCCACCCTCCTAGCCCTTAACCCCGGACGCACACCTCAATGCTACGAAGCTGCCCCGGGACGTACCCACGGTCCCTTCGCCTGCCACTCCTGCAAATTTACCAGCATCAAGACCCATACCACATCCACTAACCCCAAACACAGCTCCGACTCTAACCACCTGAAGTGCATCCTGCTGAACACCCGCTTGGTCCACAGACACGCCACCGAACTCTGGGATCTACTCAACACTACTTCACCGGACGTCGCCTTCCTTACTGAAACATGGATGAACGCATCATCAACACCCGACATCGCCATAGCCATCCCGGACGCTTACAAGATCATCCGAAAAGACCTCACCATCCAAACAGGAGGAGGCATCGCCATCGTCCATAAGAACACCATCAAAATCACGACCAGCTCCGACGATCACCTCACAACCGCCGAACACCTCCATTTCCAGATCCACACCGACCCCAGGACCACACTCAGAGGCACCCTCATCTACAGGCCTCCAGGAACCCGTAAACAATTCAGCGAAGACATCACTGACTTCATCAGTCCACATGCCCTCGCCTCCGAGAACTACATTCTACTAGGAGACATCAACTTCCACCTGGAAAAGAAAAACAACAGCAACACCACCACCCTCATAGACAACCTGGCCAATCTCGGCCTCAAACAACTTGTTGACACCCCCACCCATGTAGCTGGGCACACGCTCGACCTAATCTTCACCTCCAGCAAACACATCTCCTTCGATCGCACCACAGCTCTCCATTGGACGGACCACAGTTGTGTTCACTTCAGCTACAAAACCACCTCAACCCACAACCCCCCACAACCTATTCCCCGAAGAAAATGGAACAAAATTACCACCGACCAACTCCTCACATCGCTCAACCAAAACCCACCCGCCCCCTCATCGGACCCAAACCAAGCTGCCATCAAATTCAAACAATGGATCACTCACAGCGCTGACGAATTAGCACCCTTGAAAAACCATCACACCACACAAGACAGCAAAAAAGCCCCCTGGTTCAACGATGACCTTAAGAAATCCAAGAAGCTATGCCGCACTCTCGAGAAAACATGGAGAAAAAACCCAACCACCGACAACATGACCACCTTCAAGGCAGCCACCCGCAAACACCACCAGCTGATTCGATCCACCAAGAAATCAGCATTCAAGAATCGACTCAACAACAACGCCCACAACAGCAAGGAACTATTCAACATCGTCAAAGAATTCACCAACCCCACTGCAGCCTCAAACGACATCACTCCCTCCCAAGACCTCTGCGTTTTGTTATCCTCCTTCTTCTACAACAAAATTGCCGACATACATAACAGCTTCGAAAACAGTTCCAACGAACAATCCTCTCCACCCCCCCTCAGAACCTAAACCGCCCTCTAACAACCTCAGCGCCTGGAACCCAATCACCACTGAAGACACCATGCGCCTAATGAATTCCATCAACTCTGGCTCGCCAACTGACCCATGTCCCGACCACATCTTCAACAAAGCAAACTCCATCATCGCACCCCATCTCCGTGATGTCATCAACTGCTCCTTCAACTCTGCTACCTTCCGAGAAAGCTGGAAACATGCCGAAGTCAGCGCCCTCCTGAAGAAACCCACAGCAGACCCCTCTGAACTTAAAAACTACCGACCCATCTCCCTCCTCCCATTCCCGGCCAAAGTAATCGAGAAAGCCGTCAATAGCCAACTCGCCGCCTTCCTCGAATCCAACAACTCCCTCGACCCCTCACAGTTCGGCAATCGAGCCAAACACAGCACCGAAACCGCCCTCATCGCAGCAACAGACAACATCCGAACACTACTGGACCACGGAGAAACAGTGGCCCTCATTCTACTCGACCTCTCCGCCACCTTCGACACAGTCTGTCACAGCACCCTCATACAACGCCTCAGCAACATCGGCATAAAAGGTAAAGCCTTGGACTGGATCATCTCGTTCCTTGCTGGGAGAACCCAGAGAGTCCGACTTCTCCCATTCATATCAGAGGCCACCGAAGTCATCTGCGGAGTACCACAAGGATCATCACTCAGTCCCACCCTCTTCAACGTTTACATGAGTCCACTCACTTCCATCGCACGTCAACACAACCTTAACATCATCTCCTACGCTGACGACACCCAGCTGATCCTTTCCCTCACCAAAGACCCCAACACCGCCAAAACCAACCTTCACGAAGGCATGAAAGAAGTAGCCGTATGGATGAAAAACAGCCGCCTAAAACTTAACTCCGACAAAACGGAAGTGCTCATCCAAGGATCATCCCCCTCTGCCTGGGACGACTCATGGTGGCCTTCGGATCTGGGTTCTGCGCCCATACCCACAGACCACGCACGTAACCTAGGCTTCATCCTAGACTCCTCCCTCTCGTTGACCAGACAAGTCAACGCTGTCTCATCCTCCTGCTTCTACGTACTTCGTCTGCTCAAAAAAATCTTCCATTGGATCCCCACCGAGACAAGAAAGACCGTCACCCACGCACTGGTTACGAGTCGACTAGACTACGGAAACACCCTCTAAGCCGGAATCACAGCCAAATTTCAGAAAAAACTCCAACACATCCAAAACGCATCGGCGAGACTCATTTTGGACATCCCTCGCCAAGATCACATTACCAGCCTCCTGAAAGACCTCCACTGGCTTCCAGTCAACAAGAGAATAACATTCCGTCTCCTCACCCACGCGCACAAGGCCCTCTACGAACTAGGGCCCGAATGCCTCAACACTCGACTATCCTTCTACACACCCTCCCGCCAACTAAGATCCTCCAATCAAGGCCTCGCCGCAGTTCCGCGAATCCAAAGATCCACCATGGGAGGTTGATCCTTCTCTTACTTGGCGGCCAAAACCTGGAACTCACTCCCCACTCACCTCCGCCTTACACAGAACCACATCTCCTTCAGAAAAGAACTTAAAACCTGGCTATTCGATAAATAATGAACCCCCTCCCCAAGCGCCTTGAGACCCTCTGGGTGAGTAGTGCGCTATATAAATCCTTGAACTTGAACAACAAAATAACAAAAACAAAAGAAATAACAACACAACATTTAAACATAGTCTTTCATGTATGCAGGTGGTCTGCGTACTCTCCGACTCCTCTTTCTTGCACTTGTCAAAACACGTGAATCTCCAGTAGAAGGAATGATATTAGTTGAAGAATAAGGTGAGTCTTTTCCAACCTCACAACTCTTAAAAGAAGAAAATTTTGGACTCACTTTTACAACTCTATTTTTGTTCCAAATTCTACCATCATCAGTTTTAAATGCATTCTTGAACAACTTAATAACATATCTGTTCTTCGTAAACTTTGACCAAGGTTGACAGCCAACTGGAGCTTTAATCTTCACACAATCACCAATTTTCAAATCATTATTCTGAACACTCTTCATATAGTCAAAATACATTTTCCTATACATCTGTTTCTTTTCTTCTCTGGTTCTCCAATCACCAATGTGATTGTCAACTAAACCTTTGTTTAACTTCATTCACCCTGGACATAACTTCGATTTGGGAACTCTACCTTTAAAAAGTTCAAAAGGATACCTCCCCGTAGTCAAATGCGGTGACATGCAATAAGCTGTAATCCTGTCTTGTAGAACATCTTTCCAATTTAAGCCATTCGCCCTTGCTACTTGTATACTCTCTTTGAGAGTTTTATTGACTCTTTCTACGGCTCCATTTGTCTCGGAATGATAGATTGCACTTTTCTTTTGAACAATACCACAACTATTTAAAAATGTCAAAAACTCATTAGAACAAAATTGAGGTCCATTATCTGAGAGAATACTGTTGGGATAACTCTCTCTCTTAAAAATACCTTCTAAAAACTTTATAGCACTTCCCACAGAGATATCTCTTACTGCCCCCACTTAAATCCACCTGGAAATCAAGTCCAAAAGAACAATAAAGATATGGCGTATCACTCACTCCATATAGTGGACCAAGTTTATCAATAGAAATCTCATCCCAGGGGTAATTTGGTAATTGTTTACAAACAAAGGGAATTTGTTTTGTTTTAAGAATCGTATCACTCGCACAACATTCCACACACTCACGTACTACTCTTTCAACTTCTAAGTCCATTCCAGGCCACCAAAATTGTAATCTCAAGAACTCTTGTTTTTACAATCCCAGAATGGCTTGAATGAGCTAGATCTAAAAGTTTACTCCTTATACCTACTGGAGGAACTAGCTTGGTGCCACGAGCAATAACACCATCAATAACTGATAATTCATCACCAATCAAAACCCAATGTTTATCAAGACGTTTGTTGTTCTTTAATTTTTCCATGACATGTTTAATCTCTTCATCTTTCTCAATTTCATCTTTGCATTCAGTCTCACTGACAGCACCTGAAGTGATTTCACAAACATTCAAAACATCCTCCTCACAAGAAGTATCTCCATCCAAATCACAAATTTATGTGTTGACTAAACAAGAAAGGCAATCAGCCGATTTATTGATGACACCAGGAATATAATCCACATCAAAATAAATTTCCTGAAGAGCAATAATCCACTTTCTCATTCTCGAAGAAATAAAATCTAAACCTTGTTTTGAGAATACTTCTTTAAGTTGCTTATGGTCAGAGAGTACTCTCACCTTAGTTGCCGATATCAAATTCCTAAATTTTCTTAAAGACCAATAAATAGTCAAAGACTCTTTTTCGATAACTGAATAATTAATCTCGGAACCTCTGAGACACCTAGAAGCACAAGCAATTAGTCTCTCCACACCTTAATTTTTTTAAATTAAGACCGCCCCCAATCCCTTAGCACTCGCATCAGTTAGTATGAACGTTGATTCACCTGGCACAAATGCCTGTAATGAGGGAGCTTTCTTTAATTCTTCCTTAATGGAACCAAACTCACTATCACACTTTTCTGACCACTGAAACTCAGCTGATTTAGCTGTAAGTTTCTCAAATTTGGGGTTTTATCGGCATAACCAGGAATTAATTTACTATAGAACTCTACCATTCCAAGAAACAGTAATAGTTCCTCTTTGTTAACAGGTTTGTTTATGTTAATAATAGAGTCAACTAGTTCTTTCTTTGGAAAACACCATGTGCAGCAATAAAATGACCAAGATAATTAACTTGTTCCATGCCAAATTTGCACTTTTCTCTCTTTAATATTAAACCAGACTCATTAAGTCGTTCCAATACAGCACACACCCTGGAGTAGTATTCAGACTTAGAACTACCAAAAATCAATAAATCATCCTGGTAACATCTTACTCCAGAAAGTCCTCTCAAAATTCTTGACATGATACGTTGGAAAACCGCAGCCGCGGAGACAAATCCAAAAGGCATTCTACGAAACTTGTAGGTGCCCATAGGTGTTATGAAAGCTGTCAATTCTTGTGAAGACTCATCCAATTCAACTTGGTGATAGGCGGATGCCAAGTCTAAGGTGGTAAAAAACTTTGCCCCCACCAAGGTACCAACCATTTCGTCAATGTTAGGTAAAGGAAACCTATCTACAATAATCTCCTTGTTAAGAGACCGTAAATCAATGCAAAGATGAAGGTCCCCATTCGCCTTCTTGGCAACAACTATGGGAGCCAACCATTCTGTTGCCTATAATGACTCAATAACCCCCAACTCAATTAGACACTCAATCTCTTTTTGAACACCAATTTGTTCATTAACTGGAATTCTTCTAACTTTTGCAACTATAGGAACGGCCCCCTTTTTTAACCTGATATGATGTTTGTAACCTTCAAGACACCAAAGTTTATCACTAAAGACTTCTGGAAATTCTGCAAACATAGAGCTTGAATCATTCACTTCTTGTATTTGTACCTGTGGAACAGCATTGGCATTGAGACTGATGCCAAGCATGTGTTGATGCGGCCAACCTAAAAGTGTATTGCCACGCTTGGCCACATAAACTTTTCCAGCTATCATGCATCCAGATAATTCAATAATTGCAAGAAAATATCCCATCATTCTGATAGGTAAACCTCCATAACCCTATGGACAAACATCACTTTTAAACAGTTTAACTTTAGTTTCAAAATGTTCTTTAAACATGTTTTCACTAATCATGGTTAAATGAGAACATGAGTCAAATTCTATCTCAGTACCTTCAATTTCGACCAAGTGAGGCAGATGAATGGCACTAGGATCATTTACCTGAAAGGTAACAACTTTAACTTGTGGCTGATCTTTTGTATTTAAGTGTTCCCCTTTCTTTGTTTTGCTTTTGCAACATTTCGCAAAGTGACCCCTCCTGCCACATGTACTACAAACTACTTTCAAGGCTGGACAAAATGGTGCATTAGCAAGATGTCCAAATCTACCGCACCTAAAACATGTAGGCTTGTTAGAACTGGAAGAGACATTATCAGTATCAGTACTAAATGAACTTTTGCTTTTATTTTCTACATTTTTGTTCCTTACTTGACACACAACTTCCTCAACATTACTGTTAGCTGTAACAGGTTTACTTTTCCCAACACTCAATTCATCAACACATTTTATCATATGCTCTACCTGTTTTGCGATCGTTATTACCTCTTCTAATGGTGGTTCATCTTTTAACCACAAATCTTTTCTTATATTATCATGGGCACATTTTAGTACGAATTGGTCCCTTATTCTTTCCTCTGTAGCACCCCCAAATTTACACGAAGAAGCCAATTTTTTTTTAAGCTGAAACATTTTCTTCTGCTGACTCATCTTTCTTCTGCTTCCTAAGGCCAAAATGATATATTTCCATGATAGTGCTTAATCGTGGAAGATAATGACGGTCTAACTGAAGAATACATATCACATATTCATTTAAATTTCTTTGATCAGCCACACTAAGTTCAGGTAAATGCCCAAGGACTTCTTGTCCCTCACCCCCTAAACAATGTAGTACTGAGGAATGTTTCCTTTCTGCACTTAAATTTGTGCCACAAATTCTTGTGTAATTAATGAATATCTTTTTCCATTTTTGCCATTTTATACTTGGCTCACCTGGATTTGTAAAAAAATGTTGGTTGTGTAATATTCTGCATCTTTTACACTCTTAGTGAACAACAAAACTATAACTCTTACTTTTGAATATAAAACCTATGCACATTATGTGTATTTAAAACATTTCTATTTTTTCTTGCATGTGAATTAAAAATGACAAATAAGGTTTGTCTACAGATTTGTAATATGACAACACACCTTAAAAATGACAGCAGTTCTAAACAAAAGACTGATGGAATACTAATGTTATTAGACAACTACAACTACCCAAAAAAGTCTTTCTTGAGATTCAAAAATATGAGTACAGTAAAAACTACTCGAACGAAAATAACAAAAGTTGCAATGCAGTAACTTAAAAATAAATATATAAGTCACCAGTTTTTTTATTTTAAATAAGTTAGGGTCCTTTTCCACAATGACTTTGTAATCACGCTTAAAACCAAAATATCCAGTAGAAATTGAAAAGATCTGCTCCCAAAACCTCTGTTTGACGGATATACCTCTCCAAGGTCTTCCCGTTAAAACTTGAATGCGAAGCGGAGTCATCGATGTTCACTCGATACTAAAATGGACCGCACACGTCACTGGAGCGCAAACAACTTCCTCTGTGAAGCGCACAAAATGGAATCAGATGTGACTCTAAATGAAGTTAAGCTACTTGAGGCAGCTCATTCGTCACAGGAGTTCACAAGCGAGTCTAACGTCACTGAAACGCAGACACGACTTACAATGAACCGCAAGAACTCGAGGCCAGTCAAACGTCACAGAGAAGCACTCGAGACACGCAGAGAAATCCAAGCCTTGCGCGTCAAGGAACGTTCACGTGCTAGACATACATCTTTAAATATAATAAGATAATGTCACGTCCTTTCAATTATCGCCGTCACCTGCCCCTCCCTCAAACTCCTCACCGCATTAAAGCTGAAGCTTTTCACAAAGAAATAAGCAGCCTCTGGAGAAAGGTAACTTTCTCTTTATTAAGCACTACACTGCCGCTGGAGGAGAATGAGTTGAAGACAGACCGACTCTGATGTTGAGGTGATGATGTCGAATCCACACGATCGTCGCCAATGTAAAATGGTATTTTCTTTACAAGGAAACTCAAGAGACAAGAGGAGGTAAGAATAAAGCTGGGTTTAATCACCTCACCCATCAACTGTTAAGATCTAACTGACAGAGATGGAACTCCAAGTAGAATTCTTGGAATAACTTTCTAGATAGAACATAAGTGAATACACATCCTATGTGTGGTTAAGATACTGTACAATATCACACATTCCTTAATAATATGCCCCAGAGAGACATAAATGTTATGAATCATCCTCAAATACCACATGCCATTCTCGTGACTACGAAACAAAGGCAAGGTGCATCTTTATTTTTTGAAGTGTCTAAATAAAATGCAAAGACAGAAAGGCTATAGGTCCTAGCATTTGTGGCACACTGTAAAGTAGAGATTGGTAGCAGTCCAAGGATTCTTGGACTGTCTCCCAGGGCACTAGGTAAATTTGCTGTGTATCCAGCTTAACTTCAACAATAAACTTCAAAATTCAATAAATGAATAGCTTCTCCTTCGTTTGAGATTTCAAATATGGCTTTTTATTCTTCACCAATGTTTCATTTCACATCAGTTGATTCAATATGATGCATTTTGCATCATGCCATGTAATACATCCTTCAATTACATCCATGTCGTTCCCAATGCATTTCGGCATGTATATGCCTTCATCAGGGGAAAATTGTTTGGCCGGCGTATTGCTGGCGTGTAGTTTCCTCGGCCTTCAAAGTTCGCGCGCTATGTGTTCTACCGTCGAAGTGTCTAAATAAAATGCAAAGACAGAAAGGCTATAGGTCCTAGCATTTGTGATGCACTGTAAAGAAGACCAGAACTCTAAGGAGCCAGGCAGCATATGTGTGGAGCAGAAACCTCACTGTCATTGGAAGCCAGTCTCGATATACCTGCCATCCATTTGTGCATAATGACAATCTAATGGATTCTCTCCGAAGCCTTGGGATGTTTAGAAAGGTAAGGGATCTTTGGGAAGAAATATGCATTAGAACCAGAATTCTCAGTTATAAATCCTTGGCCTCCACTCTTCAATGAAGATAGCATGCACAATTTCAAAACTGCTGCTATGACATTTCATGCGAAGATTCCGACTGGCAAGTTACTGTTAAGTTATAGTTATAGTTATAGTTTTTTATTTTCAAAAGAATATGTTCACTATCAATGTATTCCACTCAATATAGGTCTAGTTAGCTCGACCGATCGCTCTCTAAGATATGAGCCAGCATCTTAATAGCCAATGTTCAAAAAGATAACAATGTTTATTCAGCCTTTTATCTACTGAGTAGGCTTTATCACATATTTAGGTAGAAAATCTGTAAACTGATATAAATGCATGTAAATGAATCATTACCTAATTACAAGATATTTTTCTTGCATTTACTGACTTACGTTCTGTTTCATGTGCGTTTTCTCTAAAGCTTTCCAGATCTGTTCATCTGTGTATTGGTTTAGAGGGTCCAAATTTGATCTATAATATTTGAAAAAGAAAATTAAACTTAGGGTAATTTTTGGAATAGAGCATATTAAAGTTAACATTTTTTTATCCTGAAAACATTGACATATGGTGATGAAATTCATACCATACTTTTTTTTGCTGTTGCAGATATAAACTAATGTTCTTTTCTAGTGAAAAGCAATACTTATATTCCACACTCTGGTCTACAAACTCATTCCTAGCCTACTCTCTTTATCTTGCTCAAACCAAAACTCCCCTACATTACTCTTACATTCCCAATTTCTCTCCAGCTTCATCCCCCACCAGCCACAGTGGGCCTGTTCCCAGATGCAGCCATTAGATGTGACTTCACCCTGCACCTGGACCTAAAGACTTGTAACTCAAATCAGTTTCAAATTCCTCCTCATTAGCTTCTTCAATAAGACTGTAGGCCCCGTAGGTCCTGGGTCATTGCTCGCCACGGTCATAGAATTCCAGACCCTAAATTAGGCATCTAAATTACTTGGATGATTTGTGTTCTGTTAAACTGTTCTGTAGCCACATGTGGTCCACATTGATCCATACAGTAGGTTTATTTGTGTTTTCTTTTACCTTAGCGCACATGTCAACTGATTTTACCATTGGCAACAGAAGGGTTTCTCTATAAAGACCCTAAAAGTGACCACTAAGTTTATGTCTACCAAATTCAGCAGGCCTAGAGGGCGAGTAAAATATATGAGAGCAAAGCAGTTAGCGTGGTAATAGATTTTGAGCCTTGATACAGGCAGAGAAAGAACAGCAAGGGATAAGTCACATCCCAAATAAGGATACAAGTGTCAATGAGAGGACAGAAACGTGTTAAGAGTTTGCAGAAGTCTAGATTACTTAATGTAAATGTTCAGTCGAGTGTTCAACAGCTGGCAAGGGGGGAGGGGGCTCGTTAGGAGGCCGCATAACTAGGGCACAGAGAAAGACTGCATATCATAAATACTCAGTTTAGTGTTCAGCAACTGGCTAACCTTCTCTTCCCTCCACTCTAATCTGCTCCTGTTTCTTAATCGAAGAAGGAGATTTTTTGACTTTATTCATCCTCAATGCACTCCAGCAAAAAAGATAATAATGAAAAAGGTTATTACTTTACTTCAAAAATTGCCCAAATTTTCATGGCAAGGCAAAAAAAAAAAATATTATTTTACTTCTGTGATATGTTATGTTATGTTACAGAATCTTTGACCGGTTCTGCGAAGGAGGCACAACAGGTCCCACGCCGGCTCTGACCAGTAATCCTGGTCAACCCCATGCCACTTCAATAACCTTGAAGTCTGACCTACATAAAACTAGCGTGATCTTGAGAAGGGAATCCCCCCTCTCACAGTTAGATACACTTTAGGGCGTGTAGACACATAGCCTGCACTACACATCCCCTATTTTAACCACACACATTTTTACCAGTCCTGAAGAAAGCCAGATTACAGATAAGGCACTGGCTGAAACATGTTGACACATTAAAGGACGTAGGAGGTCGTAACCCGCCTCCAACGTCCCACTGCCTTATTTTTAACCGCTGGCGGAGGCCCATTTAATAAAGTATTCTTACCCTTCGGGTATTGGGACCCCCGCCAAGCCGTTTTAAACTCACGTACTTAACACCCTTCACCGCACACACAGTGACATACCTGCTCCGCTGTAGCCAGGCGTCGTAGCACACCCGGGACACGCTAGGTGTCACTGGGTGGGCCCGATGATGAAGCATGCCACCAACTAGGTTGGTGGGTGAGGGCTTTCTAAGGACACCCAACAGGTGCCATCTCCCCCTGACAAAACAATACTGAGTCACCAGTATGATTACAATATAATATCATACCAACCCCATCTCAGCTAGTCCTTTTTTGATTAACTATACATATAAACCGGGGATCTGGACTAGCTATCTGGTCCTCTCTCTCCCTCTTGATACACGTACAGAATTTTTGCAAGCATGGTTACCCAGAGGTGTCCTTGCGCTAGTTACCTATCCAATAAGCAAAAGCAGCAGAATGCAAAGTTACTTATCAAAAAGCCAAGTCCTTAAACCCCTGCTAAAGGCAAGAACATCTGAGACATTTCTCAGATAAAATGGGAGGTCATTCCAGGCCTTGGCTGCCCCGAAGACAAAAACTTCGGCCATCCCACATCACCTTTTTGGTGACTGGAACTGAAACCAGCTTGGCTCCTAGAGAGCGAAGATTTCTTTTTGGTATGTACCATTTACATTTTTTTTGTAGGTAGTCAGGTCCTTTTCCTTGGCGTGCCTAAAATATGGTACACAAAGATTTAAAGCGCACCCAATTCCTCATTGGGAGCCTGTGTAATTTTTTGATTCCTTTGGAAATTGTATCAAACTTGGGCGTCCCCGTAAGTAGCCTGGCAGCTTCGTTTTGCAGCCTTTAGAGTTTGTTTATGAAACGTTCCTGAAGATTCAAATATAAACTGTTACAATAGTCAAGCCTTGATAAGACTAGAGCGGTGACCACTGTTTGCCGACTGTTAGGTGGTAAATATTTTTTTCACTGTTTTAAGAACATATGCAATTGAGGATGAGACTGCATTGATTTGATCGTCTACGATTACTCTCAGATTTTTCACTTTTTTCATAGGTGTAGGGAGAGAGCCCATGGAAGGCGGCCACCAGTTTGGCTTCCAGAAATTGGCGTCATTTCCGAATAATATAACCTCAGTCTTGCCTGAATTAAGCTTTAGGTAATTTTCCACTATCTAGCTGCCAACAGATGACCTACATTCCTGGAAACGTTTATCTAGGCCCCTTTCCTGACCTGGGAGCAGAGACACCACAATTTGGGTGTCATCGGCCTAAGAGGTAAGGCCAAAGCCAAATGCACTGATGATCGGAGCCAAATATGAAACATATACATTAAACAATGTAGGGCTCAATGATGACCCCTGCCGGACACCACAGGGCAACTCAAACTTTGTGAATGGTGGTCATCCAGCTCTACAATTTGAACCCTATCTGTTAGGAATGATTGTAGGAGTTTCCATGCTGTCTCCTGGACCCCACATGCCCTTAAACGGTCCATCAGAAGATCATGATGGACCGTATCAAAGGCAGCAGAAAGATCCAGTAGGATCAAGGCTGCCTTACCACCTTGAACCACAGCTCTTCTAATCTCATCAGTCGCCTTGATGAGAGCTGACTCCGTACTATGGCCTTCCCTAAAGCCATATTGTGTAGGATCCAGGGCTTGGGACTCACGAAGGAAAGCACTAAGTTGTCCATTTATTGCTCTTTCTATCATTTTAGCAGGCAGATGGAGCCACGAGATTCGACGGAAGCTATTTGGGTCCTTCACGTCAAGGTTGGGCTTTTTTAAAAGAGGTAAAATCGAGGCCACCTTCCAAAGTTTAGGAAAATGTCCCGTTTCTATTATGGCATTAAAAATTGGCGTAGGTGCGAGGCTTACTGGTTCTACAGCTAGTTTAGCCACTGCGACCGGACATGGGTCAAAAGGTGAACCTGACCATGCTGTCATGAGCATGCTACGAGTATTGTCCATGGATAGTGGCTCAAAACTTATCCAGAATATGGGTTGGCACATTGACAAGCTCAAGTTCCTCCTCAACTGTAGCCCTTCCTGTTGTGAACGCAGAGAAAATGACCTCTACTTTGTTAAGGAAGAAGTTGGCGATATTTTCACAGAGTTCCTGACTCGACTGAACTTAGTGTGATTGTGGTAGCGCCAAGCTGGAAACTGTTCTAAAAAGTTCTTTAGCCGAATTTTTAGCCATATCAATTCGGCTGGTGTCGAACTTTTGTTTGACCGTGAACAGTAGTTGTTTATAACTTAGAAGGCTATTTTTATAGACCTTCTTCTCTGTTTTGTTATATTCTTTCCTCCATATCTGTTCAAGAAGCTTACACTTCAGTTTTTTATATCTCAATTCATCCCTGAACCAGGGAGCAGAGGAGAGTGCTCTTTTGGGAAAGATGGTTTTAACTGGAGCTAGTTTATTGCACGCTCTCTCCAACCATTTAGCGTATGCAATGGTCCCTTCCTCTACCCCCAGCGCTAATTGGTCCACAGTTGATGTAGGGAGTTTCTGAAGATAATTTCCATCCACTTTATTCCAGGCTCTAAGTTCTATCGGACTCTGAATATATGCTCCACACACCCGTCGGTTCTTAAGGGCTATCTCAAACTGAACAGCACTATGGTCTGTCCAGATGAGAGGAAGTACCCCAGTAAACCGGACACCTGGGTGGTTTGAGAATGTACCATCTAGAGTATGTCCTGTCACATGAGTAGGACCAATGACATGCTGCTGGAGATCTGATCGATGAGGATCGCTGTATCTGGGTCAGAGGGGGCCTCCTGGTGGTAATTGAAGTCCCCCAGGATAGTATACGTATCTTTACAGATGTTGTTTTCCAGCAGATTACCAATGGAGGTGTTGAACGAATTTCTAGCTCCTGGTGGTCTGTATAGTAAAGGTATGATGATGGGAGAGGGTAAGGTTAAAAGACAACGCTTCACAGGCTGCGTTGGAGGCAGCACAAAAGACCACCTTTATTGAGCTAGGATAGATGACCGCCAGTCCTCCCCCCCTTTCCATGAGGCCTGTTCAAGGTATAGACTGAGAACCTTGGTGGAGTAGCTTTCACCAGGTCTGGCCCTGATGCATCATCAGTCCAAGCTTCCGTAATTAAAGCCATTTTTATGTCCCTTTCCTTAATTAGCTGTGCACACTCAGTGCTGTGCTTGACCAGCGATCTTGCGTTCAACAGGATGCAGTTGAACACTAGAGTTCTGTGCCCTACTGACAGATCACTTGAATCCCTCATTTGTTTAGTGCTGTGGTACTCAATCTTTGGCAGAGTCACTTTGCAATTTGGACAGGTCGAAAGAGGAGATGTGGGTTTAGAATAAAAGTGAGGTATACACATTCTGAAACCTTGTCCACCCTTTTCAGACCAAGCAGATCTGTTCTGGAGTATTTAATTGGTATGTTTTTACCTGATAACAAACTGGAAGGGGTCCTGGCGCCGAGCGCTGGCCGAGTGTGGATGGGCGCAGACGGACTTGCCTTTGGCACGCAATCGGCACGCCCGCTGCGTGCTTATGTCAGCTTCGTAATTTATAGGCTGCTAAGTAAAAAAGCCTAGTCTGCTCACCGAGGATAACCCCACGATGGGGGCCTCCCCCAACAGTTGCGGGATGTGAGGAGATCTGAACACTAGTGTAGTTGGAGAGCTTCACAGTAAATGATACAAATTCTAAATTACTAAAATCACACAAGTAATATTACTTACACGTACACGTACACGTACACGTACGTTATTTTGGTAAGTAATATGAAGAGCATAAGTTGGGGTATAGTTCTAATCTAGAAGGGGCACATTTCCTCATATGTTCTAAGGATAAAGCTGTCCCCTCTTCTGGGCATGCACTTTATCTCCAGATTAACTGATATTACTGAGTGATCTGAAGTTACACCAATGATTACAGATTACTTGGAAAATCTAAACATGCACAAGGATTACTAACTGTTAATTCATACTGGAACATGCACTCAAAGTGCAATTTCTTGACATTCTTGTCATGATAGTCCCCAAACCATGTGTATTGCTTCCATTGGAATATCATTAGCAATTCCTACAGTGTTATAACATTATCTCTTGTGCTACCTGATCGTCAACCTGTAAGACTGGTGTAACATGTTTGCACTCACTTATTCAGCCTTTCACCAACATACTCATCTATTTATCTACCCAGGCACTCCTTATTTGTCCGTGCACTTAGTCTTACATTTAACTGCTGACTCATTTTCACACAATCACACAGACACAAGCTTGCCAAACAAAGAATAAAACATTTCATTTATACAATAATCAATTCATATGGCTTGCCAATTCTTGTTATAGCAGCCATCCACTTGTGCATCTTTGTTTTTAATACATTTGTATTTGTTTAGTAAACTGTGACATAAGTAGCATAGTACAAAGTATTACAACGCTGATTATTGCCAGCATGTTTATAATATTTCCAACGTGTTTATAACAGAGAACCTGTTTCAAATCCAACAGAAACACCTCACCAGCGTGGTGTACTCAGAACACTGTCTACAACTCAGAAGCTAGTCCTCAGAATAGTGAAGATTACTAATAAGTAATCGGTACATTACAAACTCGACAAGCCTCCTCGTTCCTGCATTACTCAATGAGGATGAATAAAGAAAAAGACTGTGGCCATAATAACTGTTCCATAATAAATTATAGTACAAAATGGACTTTTGCCATGTACCACGCTCAAGACCTCCGAACCATAGGGAGGTTATAATGGTTGACAAAGTTGTCTGGATCTGCCCATGTCACCGCATGGCAAACGTCTGCCAGATTAACACCCTGCAGGTGTGCCCAGGAAGCAGCCATACCCTGATTACAGCCATGCTAAAAAGAACGAAACTCTTATGGAGCCCTTAGGCAGGAGAAAAAGCGAGATAGAGCCATCCACTCAAGGTTCTCCTGTATCTCCCAGAAGAGTCTTCTCGTTTTACTGAATTACAACATATAACCAAAACAAATATAAGACCTACCCCAGGGAGATTGCTATCTCCTCCAGATTAAACTTGGTACAAATAAAAATATTGCACAGAACTTATCTCACCGGGCCAGTGCTAGTGACATTAAGTTACAGGGATGACTCTGAGTGCAGGAGGCGGTGTGGTCAGGAGGGTACTTTTGCCCATGTGGGAATGTACGCATATTAAACAATATTGGTCTGAGCTGACAAAGTGTATGGGAGAGGTGATGGGAGTCAACATTGAACTCAATATGAAATTGTGCCTATTGAATATTTGGGGGCCTACTGACCTAAATAGTAAAGAAAAAACATGGGTGACACTGGGAACAATAGTCGCCAAGCGGAACATCGCCAGATTGTAGAGAGCTCAGGAAACACCAGCACTTGTGGCATGGAAGAGGGACATGGACTGGTGTATGTTAATGGAAAGAACAATATATGAATCAAGAGGGTGTCCCAGGAAGTGGTTGCAGATATGGGAAAGTGGAATGACTACGGGGGGTATCTGTGAGCCTCCACGGGCGGAGCAGCGTCAAGAGATTTCGCACCATGAGTAATATTGGCACAGACAGGTTGTTAATAGATAAAATGTATGAGCTTTGGTTTGTGAACGAGTATTCAGATGTAGATGTACTCCATGACGCTTATATCTATAAAACGATTGTAAAGCGACCACTGCGCCCACGGCCTGGTCGCCCCCACACCCTCTGCCTGCTCCGCCTTACCTGCTGCCAGACACCGAAGCCGAGCCGACGCCCCAGCCGCCGCAGGGCCGCCCCAGCCGCCGCAGGGCCGCCAGCCGAGCCCCCAGCTTCTCCCGCCGTAGCTTTTCCCGCCGCAGCAGCTCCGTACCCGCCCCCCCGCCGGCCAATTGGTCCCTGCGCTACCCGCCTCCCAGCGGACCCTCCCTCACCGCTCCCTTCTTAAGGGGACCACACCACTGCTCAGGAGCGACCACTGCGCCCACGGCCTGGTCGCCCCCACACCTCCTGCCTGCTCCGCCTTACCTGCTGCCAGACACCGAAGCCGAGCCAACGCCCCAGCCGCCGCAGGGCCGCCAGCCGAGCCCCCAGCTTCTCCCGCCATAGCTTTTCCCGCCGCAGCAGCTCCGTACCTGCCCCCCCCCCCCCGCCTGCCGATTAGTCCCTGCGCTACCCGCCTCCCAGCGGACCCTCCCTCACCGCTCCCTTCTTAAGGGGACCACACCACTGCTCAGGAGCGACCACTGCGCCCACGTCCTGGTCGCCCCCACACCCCCTGCCTGCTCCGCCTTACCTGCTGCCAGACACCGAAGCCGAGCCAACGCCCCAGCCGCCGCAGGGCCGCCCCTGCGCCCCAGCCGCCGCAGGGCCGCCAGCCGAGCCCCCAGCTTCTCCCGCCGTAGCTTTTCCCGCCGCAGCAGCTCCGTACCCGCCCCTCCGCCTGCCGATTGGTCCCTGCGCTACCCGCCTCCCAGCGGACCCTCCCTCACCGCTCCCTTCTTATGACGCCCCCGGAGCAACCGTGCAGCGGACGCGCGCAGCGGGAGCACCGATTGAGCGCCGAAGGTGTGCCAAAGGTAAGCCCGTCTACGCCCGTCCGTGCCTGGACCGCGCCCAGTGCCAGGACCCTTGGCCCTCGAGGACCCCAGCCCGCCCGCCGGACGTACGACGCCGCCACCATCAACGCGCTCAACACCGGCCGAATCCCGGGATGCTACCGTGCCACCCCGAGACGCACCCACGGACCCTTCAGCAGCCACGCCTGCAAGTTCTCCTGCATCCGGACCTGCCCCGCACCAGCACCCGCCAAGCCGAACACCAGCAGCAACCACCTCAAGTGCATCCTGCTCAACACCCACTCCGTCCACAGACACGCCATCGAACTCTGGAACCTCCTCGACACCACAGCTCCTGACGTTGCCTTCCTCACGGAAACCTGGATGAACGACTCCTCAGTGCCCGACATCGCCATCGCCATCCCAGAGGGCTACAAGATCACCCGGAGGGACCGCACCGCCAACCAGATGGGAGGAGGCATCGCCATCATCCACAGAGACACCATCCACATCACGACCAACACCGACGACACCCTGACTACCGCCGAACACCTACACTTCCAGATCCACACCGACCCGAAGACCACCCTCAGAGGCACCCTGATCTACCGATCCCCGGGACCTCGTACACAATTCAGCGAGGACATCGCCGACTTCGTCAGCCCACACGTTCTCCCCTCCGCTGACTACATCCTCCTGGGGGACATCAACTTCCACCTGGAGAACAACAACGACAGCAACACCATCACCCTGCTCGACAACCTCACCACCCTTGGTCTCAAGCAGCTGGTGTCCACCCCCACCCACCTCACCGGACACACACTCGACGCAGTCTTCTCATCCAGCAAAGACATCGCCTTCAGCCACGCCACAGGACTCCACTGGACGGACCACAGCTGCGTCCACTTCACCTTCAGAAGAACGACGATCCACCACCACCAGCAACAGGTTGCTCGAAGAAGCTGGAACAAGATCACAGCCGACCAGCTCGCCGCTTCCCTGAGCCAGCACCCTCCCGCCAGCTCAGCGAACCCCAGCCAGGCCGCCGACAACCTCACGAAATGGATCAGCACCAGCGCGGACGAACTCGCCCCACTGAGGACCCCGCCCAGCAGACCCGGCAGCAAGAAGGCCCCATGGTTCACCGACGAACTCAAGAGCTCCAAGAAGAACTGCAGAGGCCTCGAGAAAGCCTGGAGAAGGGAACCAACACCGGACAACATGACCACCCTCAAGCTTGCCACCCGGAAGCACCACCAACTGATCCGCGCCACCAAGAGAACTGCATTCAAGGACCAGCTGGACAACAACGCACACAACTGCAAGGAACTCTTCAACATCGTGAAAGAGCTCTCCAACCCCAACGCCGGAAACAACGACATCACCCCATCGCAAGACCTCTGCAACTCCCTCGCCTCCTACTTCCACAACAAGATCGTGGACATACACAACAGCTTCAGCACTCAACCGACGCACGCCACGACCGCACCAACGCCCCCCACCACCACCCTCCGCGCCTGGACTCCGATCAGCATCGAAGACACCGTCCGCATGATGAACTCCATCCACTCCGGATCTCAGACCGACCCCTGCCCTCACCACGTCTTCAACAAGGCCGACGCTGTCATCGCACCCCACCTGCGGGACATCATCAACAACTCCTTCAACACCGCCACCTTCCCGGAGAGCTGGAAGCACGCCGAACTCAGCGCTCTACTAAAGAAACCAACAGCGGACCCCACCGAACTCAAGAATTACCGCCCCATCTCGCTCCTCCTGTTTCCAGCCAAAGTCATCGAGAAGACCGTCAACAAACAGCTGGCCGCCTTCCTCGAGACGAATGGATCCCTCGACCCCTCACAGTCTGGCTTCCGAGCCAACCACAGCACCGAGACCGCCCTCATCGCTGCCATCGACGACATTCGAGCCCTGATGGACAACGGAGAAACAGCGGCCCTCCTCCTCCTAGACCTCTCCGCGGCATTCAACACTGTCTGCCACCGCACCCTAGTGCAGCGCCTCAGCAACGTCGGAATCCAGGAGAAGGCACTGGAACGGATCATCTCCTTCCTCGACGGACGAACACAGAGAGTCCGACTACCACCGTACAAGTCAGAGGCCACCAAAATCATCTGCGGCGTCCCTCAAGGATCCTCGCTGAGTCCCACCCTCTTCAACGTCTACATGAGCCCCCTCGCGGCCATCGCACGCCAACAAAACCTCAACATCATCTCCTACGCCGACGACACCCAGCTGATCCTCTCCCTGACCAACGACCCCGCCGCCGCCAGAGCCAACCTTCACGAAAGGATGAAAGACGTAGCCGAGTGGATGACAACCAGCCGCCTGAAACTGAACTCGGACAAGACGGAAGTCCTTATCCTGGGCTCCTCGCCCTCCGCCTGGGACAACTCCTGGTGGCCCCCCGCCCTGGGCACCACACCCAAACCGACAGACCACGCACGCAACCTGGGCTTCATCCTGGACTCCTCCCTCTCCATGACCAGACAGGTCAACGCCGTCTCCTCGTCGTGCTTCATCATCCTGCGCATGCTACGTAAGATCTTCCGGTGGATCCCCACCGAGACCAGGAAGACGGTCACCCAGGCCCTCGTCACCAGCCGACTGGACTACGGCAACGCCCTCTACGCCGGAACCACTGCCAAGCTCCAGAAGAGACTCCAGCGGATCCAGAACGCCTCGGCCAGACTCATCCTTGACATCCCACGACACAGCCACATCTCCGGACATCTGAGAGACCTGCATTGGCTCCCCGTCAACAAAAGAATCACCTTCCGTCTCCTCACCCACGAACACAAAGCCCTACACGATCAAGGCCCGAGCTACCTCAACAACTGCATCAACTTCTACGCTCCCAAACGCCACCTCCGATCAGCCAGTCACGCCCTCGCCGCCGTCCCCCGCATCCGGAGAACGACAACAGGAGGAAGGTCCTTCTCCTACCTAGCGGCCAAGACCTGGAACCCCCTCCCTCCCGACCTGCGCCTGACCCAAGACCCCCTCTCCTTCAGGAAGAAGCTCAAGACCTGGCTGTTCGAGTAGTAGCAGCACCCCCCCCCCCTCCCCCCCAAGCGCCTTGAGACGCTCCGGGTAAGTAGTGCGCTCTATAAATGTCTTTGATTGATTGATAGATTGATTAAAGTGTAAAGCTGTCATCAATAAAAAGAAATTAAAATAAATATTATATATATATATATATATATATATATATATATATATATATATATATATATATATATATATATATATATATATATATAATAAATGTATATATACATATATATTGTAGATCCAAATTAAATAATATGCGCTCTCAGAGTCCTGTGTCAGGGTAATTTATTCAAGGTTCAAGGGTATGCCCGTGCCAGAAACGTTACATAGGGAGTACAACACATATGGCCAAAAAAGGTCCTTGAACATCTTAGGGCCATAAACAACAGGGACCCTCACGGCCCGGTTGGGAGACCCTTAGCTGAGTACCATCTCTCGAACAAATCGCTCCTCAGCTACTTTGTTACCGAACAGGTACTAGAGAACCCAAGAGGAGGGAACAGGGAGCTTAAACTCAGGAAAAAGGAATACAAATGGATCCTAGACCTCAAGACGCAGTACCCGAAGGGACACAATGTGGATGAGGAATTGCCACACACCTACTTGGATAATAATGGTTTACCGATGTACAGGCACTGCAGTACTTTTCTTATGTTTTTAGCAAATCTATGATGTTTGATATATGTAACTGATAAAATGTATATGCTAACTGAGAATCTTTCAAAAGATTTCAATACATGTATAGTTGGTTACAGTTTTACCTTTTAATTTAACAATTCTTCTTTTTCCTATTTCTTTCACAGGAGGAAAGGAAGAGGCCCACCGACAACTTGTGGGCACTTCACGGGCCACCTACCCTTTCCTTCACCTCTACGAAGAGTGCGCTACCGATCTATAGATAATACTTTTTTTCAGTTATTTCACATATAGTCACCATTTTTAATGTTTGTCCCTGGACAGTCCTGGGTAGTATGGAGGTACTGCCACTTGGTGACAGTATTGAGTTCATATATTCTTGCATAGTAAACTGAGCCCTGATCTTCCAGGAGTAGCGACTACAACTGGGCGCGAGTTTTGCTGAGACTACTCCCCATGTCAGAATACGTAATCTGTCATGATCCGGTCTGTAATCAGTACCGGAGAATATATGGGTGCATATATTTAATTTTACCACCATGGTAAGTGCCACCCATATATATATAGGCCTGTCAATAAAATCATGCCATAAAGACTGCAGCAGCAAGACTGTCTGTGCTGTACAGACATGTCTCACTTCGACTTTTACTTTTATCTTTACTTTTCTGTGTTTATAATTGATTCTATATTATGATGACAATAATGTAGAAGTGCTGGGTACCAACATGCAACTGTGTTATACGTGTAAACATATCTGAATATATTGTGCCATTTATACTAGGTACTCTAAGATGGCCGCCACTGTTTCCATGCAAGTGAACAGTAATATGTTGTCCTCTTTCTATGCCCAGGACCGAGACTATGTATTCACTGTTTTTTCACCCGGTTCTTTGTGTGATCAAGGAAGTTCTCTTCAGAAACGCGTAACCTTGAACCTTGAATAAATTACCCTGACACTGGACTCTGAGAGCGCGTATTATTTAATTTGGATCTACGATTGTATCGCCGGCTCTGCTCTACCGGCTGCTATCGTGTCACCGAACTACAGGAGGAGCTCCCAGGAGGAGCGCCTGGATTGTGGAAAATATATATTATGTAATATATATATATATATATATAAGATACATGATGGGAAGCGCTGTGCTGCACATAAATAGAAAGAGCCATTAAACACTCCGATAATAAAACACAACCACCTCCGAAAATGAGGGTAAATAACAAAGTACTCGATCGTGACTAAGATGAAATACGGATGAAACCTTCGGCAGACAGAAGGTAGGACCAAAGTGACGGACCACAATACCTTCAAAGAAAGTGCTCAAGACAGAGAAGGGCGACCTACTCCCCCATTCTCCTAGCCAAGGTGACGACAACTAAAAATGTTTTGCTGATAAAAGATCGTAAGGAACTGAAATCAAGGGTTTCAAATGGGCCACATTGAAAGAACATAGAATCACGGCATATCCCAAGGCAGTACATGAGAATGCACAACAGGACTGGCATTGGAAAAACTATGGAAAAGATGTGCAACAGAAGAAATAAATATCCTTGAGAGTGGGGAATAAAGTGCCCTAAAGGCCCAAACAATAACCCACCATAATCCACAGGTGGATACCGCTAGTCCCAAAAACAAGCACACCCTCACAAAATGTAACATTTCTAGTGAGTCACCATCATAAAGATGTTAATCTTGAGAAACACACAGAGGTGAACTGATCCCATTACCTCCCATAAGATTACAAAATTGAGGGATTACAATCTTGCTGAATCACCAGAGCTACATTACAAAAGTAACTTCAATGCTGCCGCCCACCCGGCCTAAGTTCCAAACTACAGGCGAACACTGTAGAATGGGAATTGGGAAGAGAAGAAGTCAAAACAGAGACAGATTACTGGAAACCCTGTGCCTGCTCGAGTACAAGGGGCCTCCTTGGCTACACATGTGCTAACAAAACAATCATTGCGTGATCTTAGCAGATTTTCAACAGGAGAGAAGCGTTATTAGCAGAAAGGCTTAGAGAAGACCCAGGGGCAAGGAGTTATGTAGCAACAAAGAATCATACTTACTTCCTCTAGTTGGAGGATTGCCTGACGTTTGACAGCAACCAAGTACCCTTTGCTGTCTGAATCTGTTATGTAATATGGTCAAACCCATTAGAATAAGAAGAGTTAGCGATTGTCGGGAATCAGGTCTTACATTCTGTAATATTATGTAGTTTAATGGAAGATTAGTTGAACAGGATTAGTGGGAAATAACAAACTTCCCTTGCAGAAATCTTTGAAGATGGGGCCATCTTGCTTGAGGAAGTGCAAGAAGAAAGAGCTTCATTTTAATGTTCTGGGAGGCTTCTGCGTTTACTCAGGAAGGAACAGAAAACATTGCTTCCTGTTGTTGTGTCTATGTGGAAGTTTCCATTCTTGTTGACTAGTGTGCGACTGTCAGGATCTTACAAAGGCCTCTGGTTTTAGAGTTCCTTCGTTGGAATACGATTGAAGGTATTTTGCTGTACGTCAGCCACAATCTTAAGGAGAACTGGGCAAGTACCCATCGTATGTGTGCCAATGCTTCATATATGTTGAGGAAACTGATTCAATCCTGTTGTACTGAAAGATGAACTTGGACTCCTGTCTATTGAATTGTCATCCGCTTCCTGTACTCCTGATAACAAGAAGCAGAATATGGATTATTTTGAAGAACTGTGGAGTTAAGAGGCTTGAGTTTCGGACATATCCTTTCTTGTGTATGATGAACTAAGTGAATGTTTGATAACTGACTTTTTACATGCATTTCAGTGTTGTTTATAAGATACAATTATATAATAAAATATGAAAAGTTGATATTCAAGCAGATCTGATTTAATTAATCCTAACAAGACTTTTTACATTTAAGAAGGCAGAATGTCAAGCAGATTTGAGCGAAACAGAGGATGGACTCACACATTATAAGAGATAGAAAACCCGAGCAAATACATGCAATAAATATACAAATATTGGAAAAGAAGGAAGAAAGCAAACCCTGGACCAGCTGCTATCTCTCTCATCCCTTTCCCCCTAATTTCAATTCTAGGAGCATCATGTAAAGTAGCCTCCAGTTGAGAGGTTTTTGAGGTATAGTGGGATGGTCATCCATCTCACGTCTACAGTTATTAAACTATGAAAGTGAGACCTCCTTCAGAAAAAGTGTTCTCCTTCATTCTCCACTAGACAGGGCCTTCTAAACATTTTTATTGTTTTCATGTCATTAGCAAGTCGTAACACATGTATACACGGCATGTTGATAGCATTTTTAAAAACAGTACAATACATTTCTACAAATTTGCACAGTAGTTCTGTCCCTGCGATTGTCTGACACTTCCATCTCAGTCCTCCCCATCTCCACCCCCCATCAATCCTCATTGTCATCCGAGCCATCACTTTCATTGAGTTCAGGTGGATCACAGACACCTCCTCTATAGTCATTCCAAGCTCCCCAGATCTTAGACCACTTCCGGGGGTACCCCCTATTAACAAACACTGCTCGTTCAGTTATCATGGCCTCATCCATGTTATTGTTCCAAGCTGATAGGGAGGGCACCTCCGCTGCGCCCCATTTCTGTGCTATGTTTCTCTTGGCAATCATGATCTCATATGTAACCCAAGTCTGCCCATGGCGTGTTAGGTCATTGGGTTCCCCTACATTTAGCAGACATCTACGTGGATCAGGCATTAGTGAAACTCGTTGTACCTGCGACATAGTGCGCATCAATTGGATCCAATATGGCATTAGTTTGGGGCAATCCCGGGACATCTGAACCAGAGGGAATCGCTGACAACAGGGCATGTCTGATCTGTATATATCTGTAGTGTTCAGAGGGTGCCATCTCGTACAACTGCTGGAGATAGTCAAACGACATCACCTCCCCTCCCCGCCACAGGTCACGCACCGTAGATATACCTATTTCATCCCAGTGAGTAAAGCCCTTACTGTTTCTGAGCCGTGCCAGTTTTTTGTTGTCCCATAACGGAGTGAGTTGTGTCAAAACCTCCCTCCACCCTAGTTTTGCCTATGCAGCGTGCCATAATATCAGTGTGTGTCTTAGCGGGCCAAACATTGTTAACGCTAGGTTTTTATCATATAGTGGGGAGAGCATGGTCTTGTTGTCAAGTTGCGCCCTGTCTGCCTTATATGCAGGATCTGAGTGCGGGATATGTAGCCAGTGGTTGATTACCTTAAGTTGTGCTGCCCAATAATAGAGCTGTATATCGGGGAGTGCTATTCCACCGTCATACCACCCCCTCACCAGTTTGGCCTGCGCTATTCGTGGCGGCTTGTTACCCCACAATAAATTAGAGACTTGCGTGTTAATAGCCTTGAAGTAGTGCGGCTGTACCTGGTATAGTGTGTTTTCTAGGACATAAAGAAAGCGAGGCAATGCCATCATCTTAAAGAGTGCTGCTTTTCTCAGCAATGTGAGTGGAAGCGTTTCCCAGTGCCGCACATCCCTTTTGAGCCTGTCTAGTGGGGGCTGTAGGTTTTTAGTGTAGAATAGTGTGGCATCGGCCGTAACATAAATCCCCAAATATTTAAACGAGCTGTCGGCTACCTTAAGCGGGCAGTCCTTAGGGAGGCTTGGCGGAGGGCCATGCAAAACATAAAGTATGGATTTTGACCAATTAATTGTGTATCCCGAGGCCACTCCGTATTTTCTACATACATCTAGCAGGGACAATATAGAGCGCCCTGGGTTGGTCAAATAAAGCAGTAGGTCATCCGCGTATAGGGATACACGGTCTTCCCAGTGGTCAGTCCATTTAAGGCCCCTAATTGTAGGTTCCCACCGGAGCCATGCCGCCAGAGGTTCCAGGACTAATGCGAAAAGTAACGGTGATAGTGGGCAGCCCTGGCGGGTGCCACGTGCCAAGGGGAAGTCATATGACATGTGACCATTTGCCGTCACATGTGCCGTTGGCTTGGTATACAAAAGTCTTACCCATGAAATAAATTTGGGACCAAATCCGAAGTGCTTCAACACCGCAAATAAGAATGGTCACTTAACCATATCAAACGCCATATGGGCATCAAGGGAGAATGTCACTGCCGGTTCCTCCACGAACTCCACCCTAGCCAGTATCCCATGCAGTCTCCCTAAATTCAGTGTCGTGTTTCTGCCTGGTATGAAGCCAGACTGGTCAGGGTGTATGAGTGTTGTGAGGTGTGGTGTGAGTCTTCTAGCCAACAGCTTCGCCAGGATTTTAGCTTCTGCATTCATTGGGGAAATGGGCTGGTATGACGAGCATTGCTCCTCAGGTTTATCCGATTTTAGTATTGCTACGATTGTAGCCGTGTGTTGGTCCGGTGGCAGTTCACCCTGTTCCAAACTATCAAGAAACATATTTAGCATGTGAGGTGTCAGGTGATCAGCTGCGCTTTTATATAGTTCAACTGGGATTCCGTTTGGACCTACGGCATTGCCCGATTGTAAAGCCCCCAACTCCCCTGTTAGTTCATCTAATGTTAGATCATTTTCAAATTCAGCTGTTGCTTCCGAGGTAGGTTTTGCCTTACATAAATCTTGGATATACGTCAGTGCTTCGTCTTCGGAGATGTCCGAATCAGAAGAGTAACCCGCTTGAAAGTGATGTGCCAGCATATCTACTATCACCTGTGGATCAGTCTCTACCTCTCAAGTCTCAGTGCCCAACCGCGTTATCCATCTGTCACTTTTTTCTTTTTTATCCAGCCAGGCTAGAAGCTTCCCCGCCTTGTCACCCACTTCATATATCTTATGACGTGTGTGTTGTATTTGGTGCTTAGATAGTGAGGTGGAACATTCTTTATGTTGGAGCTGTCTGTGCCTTAGTTCAGCCGCCGACTCAGGAGTAGGGTTTTGTTCTTGGGAGTCTTCCGCTGCGTAGAGAGCAGATTTCAAGCTGTCTAGCTCTGCCTGAGCTTCCTTTTATGAGTAGCTATAGAAGAAATGGCTCTCCTTCGTAGCACTGTTTTAAAGGCCTCCCAAAGCGTGACTGAAGATGCCACTGCACCCACATTTTCGGTAAAGTATTGAACAATCCCTTTCTTAAGCTCCTTTCTAATATGAGGTATACGCAGATAGCCGGGGCGAATCGGATACATCCTGCGGCGTGTATGCTGGTGATATGTGTATTGTAGTCGGAGCGGGGAATGGTCGGAAATGCCCCGAGGTCTGACCTCTATGGTTTCAATATTCTGAAGGCACCCCAGGGAGCCTAAAAAATAGTCTATTCTAGTGAGGCTATTGTGGACACCTGAATGGTATGTGTACTGTTGTTCCGCAGTGTGATTTCGCCTCCACAAATCTATTAATCCCACTGCTTCCAGACAGCTCTGCAGGCGGGACCCACCAGAAGTTCCCACCCTCCCCGTGAATCTGTCCATGGTGTCGTGTAATGTTGCGTTGAAGTCTCCACCTATGAGGAGTTCCCCTTCGGGAAGATTAAGTAAAAAGGCACTGAGATCTGGGAGAACTACAGAATGCAGTACCGGGGGTACATAGACAGAAACAATATTAAGGGGACGACCCTCCCACTGCGTACTGATTACTGCAAATCTCCCCTGGGCATCTATTTTGGTAGCAAGCACTATCAGTGGAAACTGCTTTTTCAGTAATATACCCACCCCACGTGAGCCAGATGTAAATTCGGAGTGGACAATCATTTTATATCCCCCTCTATCCATTGCTCTACTGGCCGTACCTGTAAGGTGTGTTTCCTGCAGTAGTATCACCGCTGCACCTGATCTTTTAATGCTTTGCAGAACTATCCCTCGCTTAATTTTGTCTCCCAGACCCCTTACATTCAATGTTAGCAGCGATAGAGTGGGTCGTACGGTGGCAGTGCCCCTCAAGGGGTCAGGTCTCCGTATAGTGTCTACAGACGCCATTGTTTAGGGCAGAGCAAAAATATCGCTTCATGAACCGTGTTACAATAGTACTGTCAGTGTGTGAATAACAAACAAACTTTCTGTAAGAAAAATGTTGCAAAAACAATCCCATCCTCCCCGAACCCCACCCGGCCTCCCTGCCCTGCGGACTCAGAACTGCTCACCACCCCAACTGAGCAGAGCGCTTTAGACCCAACCCCTTAAACAGTACTTGCACGTTCGGGAGCGGGAAGTCCAGGAGGGAACATCAGCTCTCCACTCTCCTGAACAGCTTCAGTCATAGTTCCATTGATAGTGTCGCGCCAGAATTCGACTGTGTCATGAGTTCAGCCCACCACGTCTTCTTGCCCTTCCCTGGCGTGGTTGTTAGTGTCCTGGGTATGATCACTCTTCTCCGGGCTCTGATGTCTGCTACGCGGTCGTCTACTTTTAGGCAGTTTGCCAGTGCTCCCCGCCATTCTCCATCCCTCCAACCAGTCATGGGCCGCCTCCGGCGATTCAAAGAACCATCAGGTAGATTCATGAAAGTAAAATCGGCTCGCAAAGGGCCAGATTCTGTGAATCTGGCCCTTTGCGAGCGCAATTTTTGCATTTGGGATTCATCATCCCAAATGCAAAAATCGGTAATTGCGAAATCGCATATTTGCGAGGAATTGCATTTAAGGAATCTCTATTTGAGATTCCTTAAATGCAATTCATTAACCATTTTTTATTTGTGAATTCGCGATTTCTGGCGGCTATTTACCGCGAGGTCAAACCTCGTGGTAAATAGCGAAAACTTAGAAAAATGCATTTGAATGCATTTTTCTAAGTTGCATGTTACACACACACATGTGGACATGTGTGTGCGCAACACCAATGTAGATTACATTTCAGGGGTGCTACAGGGTGTCCTTTGGACACCCCTGGCACCCTTGAAATCGCATCCTTATTTGCGATTAGCAAATTGCTAATCGCAAATAAGGAATAACTCCCCATTCATTCCTATGGGCCTTTAGGCCCATAGGAATTAATGGAGAGTGTTTCCTTATTTGTGATCAGCAATTTGCTAATCGCAAATAAGGAATGTGTAGAAATCGCAATTTATTTAGCGATTCCTACATGAATCCCGCTTTGCAAGTCCTTAATAGCGATTCCTTAATAATTGCTATTAAGGACTCGCAAAACGGCACTATGATGAATCTAGCTGCATGTCTTTCCATCAGCCACAACCCGCAATTTAGCCGGAAATAACATGGAGTATGGCAGTTCACTGGTCCGTAGCGCCTTCTTTACTTCCAGGAAACTCCTGGGCCGTGCCATCACAGCTGCCGTATAATCTGGAAAGAAAGAGATGAGTTTTGGATTCTGACTGGCGGTGCCACCCTTGCTGTTTGTAGTATAGAATCTCTGTCTCTGAAGTTAAAGATACGGGCTAGAACCGGACGTGAAGGTGCACCCACTTTCGGACGTCCACCCGGCACACTGTGCGCACGTTCCACCAAGAAGAAGGCAGAAAGGCCTTTCGGTTGCAGGCGCGATTTATTTGATAAGTTCTTCCACATATAGGTCCATTGCGGGGCCGCCTTCAGATTCCGGAATTCCCGTGATTCGGACGTTGTTGCGGCGGGAACGTCCTTCTTGATCATCAAGCTGTGCCGCCATCTTCTTGTTTTCTTCCCCCAATCGCTTGACTTTCTGACTCAGGATAGCAGAGTCATTAGTAAGGGCTGTAGTCGCTTGTTCAACATCCGATACCCTAGCTGACATTTTGTGGAAGTCTGCACGTAGGAAAGTGATATCGGAGGATATAGAGCCCACCATCGTCTGTACACTATTCAGGGCCTGCATAATACCTTCTAGCGTAATTTTAGGCCCCCAGATGCCCCTGCGTCTATCTTCGGGTGGTCAGTTTTGTCTGGGAGCGGCGGGAAATCTTTTGTGTAGGCATATTGTTCCAACTTACTCTGTTGGTTAGCACGTGGTCCTCTACCACTCATCTTGTCGATGTTTAAGACCCCCAGGTAGGGTTCTGCGGGTGTAGAAGTCGACCAGGCAGCAGATTTGTTGACGTAGTATAGGGAAAGCACAGCCGCGTTTCCTCCTCTCTAGAGATGGCCAACAGCACCTTCAGCGCCAGGGGCACAGGTTGGACCAGGATAGGGCGCTGTCAAGCGAGTAATGTGTGCCGCACCCTCTGTCAGTCTTAGAATCTGGCTCCAGCTGGTGTGCCAGGCAGCATATGGAGCTGCACACTGAGAATGTCCTGAATAAGTGCCACACTGCGCCACCCCGTGATCGGCAGCCAGGGCCGGTATGTCTGTCTCGTAGGTGGCAGGGATTTGCAACATCAGGTGCCAGGGATCGTGCAGGCAAACGGAAGTTAGTGCCAATAGTAGCGCCCTGGACAATGGGCTGCTTACCACTTCTCCCGTGTGTGCGGAATCGGGCCGTTTCCAATTGTAAAATGGCGGCCGCTGACAGGGCCAGCCGCCCGCCTCAGTCCGTCGTCGGAGGCTCCGCCTGCGTTCCTCGAGGCGTCTATGCAGTGGCCACCGCACGCAGTCGCGGGTGGCGCAGGGCATGAATGCACCCCGCACTCCCCCGGACCGTGGTTGCAGCACCTCGCGTCTGTCCTTCCTTCAGCTCGGCGGGCCCGCCTCCGAAACCGGCAGCCTACACTACTTGAGTCCGTGGTCTCAGACTCTCCTACAGGCTCCTTGGCGTGATGATCACTCCGCTCGATTCACGGCACGCCTGTGCCCCGGAGTTGGATCGGCGGGTAGCGCTCTGCCTCCCGTCCTCGTCTGGCGCTTTTTAGATAGTTTCCAGCTGGCGGAGTAGTGTCAGGATAATTAGGAGAGCGTCCTGTTCCCCGGAGCGCCTCTAAGCGGCGGCCATGTCTCTTGGCCGCTAGCCACGCCCCCCCCAGTCTTGCTCCTTTTAAAATTGATTTACAAGTGACCCATGGGAGAGAATGAAAATCACTAGCAGTTTCAGGTGACATCAAGCCTGGGAGAAAAGTAAATTTGTGGCCACTTTGTAACTCTAGAGCCTCAACTAATCATTGACACGAGCCACCCTCCCCATAACAAGGAGGACAGATACGCTGCAACCTGGTAATTTTGTCTCTGCCCACCTTGAGCAGAACCCCAATGAAGTTCAAATCCTGGGAAGGCTTGCAATGATACTTGGGTAAATTGATCAAAAAGTCATGGGATTCCAGGAGTTCATCAAATGTTCTATCTTACTGGAAACAAACATGTTCTTTCATCAAGTAGAAGTGAAACTGGTTTGTCATCTCTTCTGCAAAACTTGAAAAGGTGATAAAAAGTCATTTAGCAAGGATTGCTCAAAATAGAATATGTAAACTTTGTCCCGGACAGCAAAGACAGATGCAGAAAACAGATGCCCTATCAGTCTTCTGGTCGACAGGGGCCACCGGGTAAGACTATGAGGCAATGCGGACTAAGAAGAACCACTGGATCCACTAGATTGCTCTTCTGTATCAAATCCCTCCAGATGAAATTTTATTGCTAAAAACAAGGTAATGCATTTTTTGGAGAATCTCTCCACTCTTTTTTTTCCACGCTATGCTTAGAATTCATAAACATAAACAGTAAAATCAAACAGGTCAGGGACTTGTTTGCTGCCAAACTTCACAAAAGCTATTAGCTAACCATAAATCAAATCTTTGCAGGTCATAGGTGCCTAGCATATGATAATTTAATCATTTTTAAGCAATTTATGTGATCAAATAGTCTAATGAGAGACGACTTAGAACTAGTTTGATGCCTTAAATATGGGATACACACCTGACATTTCCAGTGAAAAGTACTGGCTCCTGTGGTATGATTGACAGTCTCTTCCTTAAATCTTCAAGTCCAATTTTACTGATACAAACGTCATCAATACAGATCGAACCAGCCACCAAATCCACCAACCTAAAAAGCGTCACACCCAGGGATGATTTACCTATTGAAATAACCAACAACACATTTTGTTTAGAGAAATAATGTTCATAAAGAAAGAGCACATCTTAAGATGCAAGGTATAATAAAGATGTAAACTGTTCGATAAATAGCATGCATCTTTCCTGTCATATGAAATAAATAGTTTTAACAAATTGGGTTGCTGGTTGGTGGGTGGTGTGAAATCCTCCTCAAGCAGCAACCACAATTCTTCTCAGTGTGAAGTAACAATCAAGCCCTGAATTTACCTGTGTTAAACCCTCTGTCAGCTTTGCACATCACAGTCAGGTTTAACTCAGATGCAATATGTACAAATATTTGTGCAGCACTTCAAACAGTAACACACTGAAAACACACCACAAAAGCATCCTACAACAGTTTAGAAACATAAAGTATTTTTTAATAAATAAAGCTTGACCACAACAACAAAAATCCAATCAGTAGAACCGGAGATATGCAGGTTTAAAGATTTCAGTGAAAATAAAGCCAAAAAGGATAAAGAGCCAACTGGGGTGATCTGGTCACGTTGGACAGGGACAAAGTCACTTGTTAAGGCTGATCAAGATGGAACGCGGACCAACTACAGGGACCCGCTTAGGTCTGCTGAACAAAGTACCTTAAAATCTGGCGTACAGTCTGAATGGCATTGTTTTGTGACACTTCACATCATCTGACATCGGTTCCGATACAGCTGGGTGTCTCTGCTCTGCTGGGCTTTGCGTCACTTTGCGTCGATTCTGGTGAGCTGCGCAGTGTAGATTGGTGAAGCTTCGCATCGGTTTGTGTCAGTTCCAATGAAGCTGTGCTGTGGGGCTTTGTGGGAATTAGCGTTGCTTCAAGTCGGTTCTAATAAGGCTTGTATCTGTGTGGTAAAGCTTTGCAGGGCATTGCGTAAGTTCTGAAGAGGCTGGCAGTTGTGCAGTGAGACTTTGCAAGGCTTTGTGTCACTTTTCATCGGTTATTAGTGGACCGTAGGGTACTAAACAGAGCACCTTCGAGCCCACATCCAAGAGTCAAGGGCTGGGGTGGCATCACGTGGGAGGGGAAGACTCACAGGTGGCAGAGTCCACGTGCTGGGCTCAAGGTTGTTGGAAGTCCTTCTTCCTGACAGAGTATCCACAGGTCCAGAAGAGTACTGAAGAAGTGGTGTCTAAGGTCCAATATATATCCCTGTACCCTTTCTCTGGAAGGTGGGAGAAGCTTCTAGAAAATCCTGTTAATGTCTTCAGACATCCTGCCTTCCCTGTCCGGGCTCCAGTGTAACTACAGAGGGTATGCAGCTTTTTGTGGGGAGGCAGGAAACAGTGTATTCAAGTGTAGGAGAGACTGTGCCCAGCTCCTCCATCCCATCCTGCCAGTGATGGCCCTTCCAGGCATACCTAAGCCTCCTATTGTGCTTGGTTGTCTAGGAAGGATACACAAAGCCCAACTGTCAACTGGATCCAGTCATGTGTTGCAGAGACAGACTACAGGCACTAAATGGGTAATACAGGAAAATGCCAACTTTCTAAAAGTGGCATTTTCAAAATTGTAATTTAAATTTACCATAAGAGGGTTTTTTTCAATACAATTCCAAAGACACCAAACATGGACTAGTTACCTGCACTCATTTGACATTTTCAAAATTGTAATTTAAATTTACCATAAGAGTTTTTTTTAATTACAATTCCAAAGACACCAAACATGGACTGGTTACCTACACTCATTTGGAAATTACAGTGTTTGAGATTTAATAAAGTAACTTCAAGGTCAGACTATGGGAGAGGTAGGCCTTGCTATAATGAAAAAAGAAATGTACGTGTTTTTCACCACCAGGACATGTAAAAGTTAAAATACGTGGCCTACTTTTTAATGCACTGCACTCTGCCCTCAGCGCTGCCAAGGGCCTACCCTAGAAGCAACTTGTATGTAAAGGAAGGATTGACCTGGTAAAAAGGTTTATTTTGCAAGGTCAAAATACCTGCACACACAGGGTGCAATAACAGGCCTAAGCCATGTTTAAAGGGGCTACTTAAGTGGGAGGCACAATCAGCTGCAGGCCTAGTGGTAGCAATTAATTTACAGGTCCTGGGTACATGTAGTACCACTTTAGTAGGGGCTTATACGATACTTAAGTATGCCAATTGGCGAGTGAGCCCATGCACTTTAGTACTGGTTAGCAGTGGTAAAGTGTACAGAGTCCTAAAACCAGCAAAAACAAGATCAGCAAAAATGGAGGAGGAAGGCACAACGTTTGGGGGAAGACCACCCTAATTTTTACAGGTCTAACACTAGTTTAATGATTACAGTGGAAAGTCAGTGCAATATTCCACTGCTGAAATGTGTGAGAACTTGGATCCTTACTTTCGGGCTGAAAATGCTGTGGGAAAACCTGAGAGAACAAAAGGAAGGGGTTCCGTGACCGGAGGAAAGGAATTACAAATTTACACCATTTGTATTCAACAATTCAAAGAAAGAAAAACTTTTTATAGAAGCAAAAAAGAATTTAATTCAAGATTGCATACATCCTATTCAATGGATATCTTACTCATTTTATACATTCTTTTGATACCACAGTTTATATGCAATGTGCGTGCCCACATTCACAACAGGAAGGGGGTGACGTGAGGGAAAGTGTAGGGGGTAGGATATATGTGATCTGATTCATTCGGTGACAAGTCTTATTCAAGCTTCTAAGACAATGTACATGTGGTCCCTGAAAACAGGGCCACAGTTAGCGGCTCAAAAAGAGTCCAAATTTATGAATGGTAAAGACCGGCCTAACTCCGTTGTAGCCGTAAGTGTCTGAATGGGGACCGGAGTTGGTCGTGGGTGGTGTAGTCGTCTACGTTTCGACCCAACATAAGTAGGATTCTTTTCCTTACGAAAGGGTCTTCATCAGGACAAGCAGAGTTGTGGGTGGGCAACCTCCTTTCACAAAGGGGCGATAGGAGTGGACTTGAAGGTGATTTTCTTGGTCCAAGTTGTTGGTAGATAACTCTGTTGACCCCTATAGGGTATCTCCCTAGTGGGTTGTGGAAGCAACTTGTTAGTGGTGGGTAAGAATTTTCACCCACTATCAACAGTTGGTTAGATTCAATTGGGTAGATTCTGTATACAATGTATAGTAGACCTCACTCAGGCATTATTATTCCTTTCAGGGCACCCACATGTTTAGGGTAGGAAACCGGGAGAAGGCAGCAGGAGATTTATTAATCTACTCGACTTTCTTTAAAAAAATCACCGATTCTTTATGGAGGATGCATATACGAATTGCACATTTCTATTTGAAAAAAGGCCGGCTTGGAAATCTGCCAAGTAGGCTGCTAGAGAAGTATGTTGTGATGCAATCCTTAAACCATCTCGTGGGAGGGTGCCTTTTTTGCCTGCCACCGCCTGGTGGTCTTGAAAGTTCTAGGGAAGCGATTCTCCGATTATGTTCACCGTCTCCTGATTCAGCGTCCCAAGGTAAAAATTCTCCTAGTCTGAGCACTGCCGCTACCGCTACGAATCCTATCTCGAGATAGGATTCGTAGCGGTGAGTCTTCCCCTGTGAGTCTTCCCCTCCCACGTCTTCCCCTCCCACGTGATGCCACCCCAGCCCTTGACTCTTGGATGTGGGCCCGAAGGTGCTCTGTTTAGTACCCTACGGTCCACTAATAACCGATGAAAAGTGACACAAAGCCTAGCAAAGTCTCACCGCACAACTGCCAGCCTCTTCAGAACTTACGCAATGCCCTGCAAAGCTTTACCACACAGATACAAGCCTTATTAGAACCGACTTGAAGCAACGCTAATTCTAGAGATAGGATTCGTAGCGGTAGCGGCAGTGCTCAGACTAGGAGAATTTTTACCTCGGGACGCTGAATCAGGAGACGGTGAACATAATTGGAGAATCGCTTCCCTAGAACTTTCAAGACCACCAGGCGGTGGCAGGCAAAAAAGGCACCCTCCCACGAGATGGTTTAAGGATTGCATCACAACATACTTCTCTAGCAGCCTACTTGGCAGATTTCCAAGCCGGCCTTTTTTCAAATAGAAATGTGCAATTCGTATATGCATCCTCCATAAAGAGTCGGTGATTTTTTTAAAGAAAGTCGAGTAGATTAATAAATCTCCTGCTGCCTTCTCCCGGTTTCCTACCCTAAACATGTGGGTGCCCTGAAAGGAATAATAATGCCTGAGTGAGGTCTACTATACATTGTATACAGAATCTACCCAATTGAATCTAACCAACTGTTGATAGTGGGTGAAAATTCTTACCCACCACTAACAAGTTGCTTCCCCAACCCACTAGGGAGATACCCTATAGGGGTCAACAGAGTTATCTACCAACAACTTGGACCAAGAAAATCACCTTCAAGTCCACTCCTATCGCCCCTTTGTGAAAGGAGGTTGCCCACCCACAACTCTGCTTGTCCTGATGAAGACCCTTTCGTAAGGAAAAGAATCCTACTTATATAGGGTCGAAACGTAGACGACTACACCACCCACGACCAACTCCGGTCCCCATTCAGACACTTACGGCTACAACGGAGTTAGGCCGGTCTTTACCATTCATAAATTTGGACTCTTTTTGAGCCGCTAACTGTGGCCCTGTTTTCAGGGACCACATGTACATTGTCTTAGAAGCTTGAATAAGACTTGTCACCGAATGAATCAGATCACATATATCCTACCCCCTACACTTTCCCTCACGTCACCCCCTTCCTGTTGTGAATGTGGGCACGCACATTGCATATAAACTGTGGTATCAAAAGAATGTATAAAATGAGTAAGATATCCATTGAATAGGATGTATGCAATCTTGAATTAAATTCTTTTTTGCTTCTATAAAAAGTTTTTCTTTCTTTGAATTGTTGAATACAAATGGTGTAAATTTGTAATTTCTTTCCTCCGGTCACGGGACCCCTTCCTTTTGTTCTAATTGTTACCCAGGTCCCTACTGACTATATTGGGTTCAACCCTGTTTCTTATAACGTGGGAAAACCTGAGAGCAGTCGTGAGGATTATAGTGGACCAACTAAAAGAAAAACTTGCTATATGTGATGCAGGCATGGCAAGCAGCCCGAGGCATGGAGTCATCCCTGCCCAGTTTATGAATGCAATTTAAAATATGAGGAATTTCTGTATCATATTACCTCCCTTCTGCTAAAGAACTGTATCTAGATATGGAATTATACCTATCAACAGTTTTCACAACAAATTATCTTCGTACCTTCCAATCTAACATATGCCTAGTATGCAATTCAGAGAAGGAAATGGAAGCTCACTTGTTATGCTCATTTGTGCAGGAAATGGGTAAATCAAATATGCTGCTTCATCAGGGTGATATGACACAGGATTGCCCTACGTATACTATTATTAGATGCAAGAAACTCTATTGTGTTCAGTGTAGTCAGCTTCCTTTTTACCTCATGGCAGGAAAATACGATAAAGATGCTGCAGAGAGTATATTTTAGATGAAAGATTTAAAATTGTAGAAATAAACTATTTATTGTAAATAGTTTCTTTGCAGATTTTCCTGAATGTTGGTTCTAGAAAGAGTAGAACAGCACTATCACCAAAACAGATGCCGTTGCACCATAGTAAAAGAGTGTGTGTGTGTGATGTTTAGGGTAGGTTTTATCTTGGAAGTGTGCCCTTCCAGTACAAAATAATATGCTTAGACATAGTAAAAAGTTTTTCTAAAACTTTATGTGCGCCGTGCATTACAGCCCACACCCAAACTTAGAAATGTTTTGAGAAATGAAAACATTTCACACTTATGCCTGCCTTGAGCAGGTGTAATTTTTTTATGCAAATCCATGTCTACCCTTGTTACTGGATAGGGACTTGCATCAAAAACATTTGGTGGTTGCATGGTAAAATCCATGCATCGCACATGGGACGCCCATTGATCCAAAGTAGTATACTAAGCAATACTTTGCGCTGGCCTGTGTCACTTTTGTGACACAGGCATGTGTGCCTGTTTTCTGCAGTCCTGGGGCACTGTAGGATTACAGGAGTTGCGGATGCTAGTGCAGCCCCTCTGTAATACGGATTACACACAGCGCAGGTGCTTCCTTGATGGGGTATTGACTGATTTGCATGGGTGTGTGCCCCATGCAAATGAGGGAAACTCTTTGCCTCTGCCCTTATGCTATATCATTAGGCGGGCGCTGAGGCAAAAAGGTTGTCATGACTATGTGTCACAAATAGGTAGTGCAAAATCAGTGCGCCCCTGAGGGTGCCCCTCTGGAGGTGAGAAAGGGGGTCCCATGGACCCCCAGACATCCCCCTGTTGGTGGGTGCAGTCACTTACTGTACCCACCTGAAGGGGGATCTCTGTCCCCATTTGAAGTGGAGGCAGGTGCCGCCTGCACAGTAAAGGACTGAGCAGCTGATTCAAGTAGCTGCTCTAATTTTAATTAATGTCCTACCTTCAGGGCACACTTACAACAAGGAAACCCTACCTTCTAAGGAACCAGGGTGCATATTTATATCAAAAAACAATGGTTCCAGTGGAACAGATAAGAGTATACATAATAAATACTGAACAATGTCAAATAATAGTGTGAAGGTTACTTAGGATGTAAGAAGGAGAAACAAACTCATGACACCTAATGAATTACCATCAGTTGTTATTTTTGCAAAAAATACACAATAAAATACACTGTAATGTACATATCACAACGTGAAGATTTTAGAAAAAAGGAAGGGGATGGAAAGGGGGGGTCCCAAGTATAAAGTGTGAACCAAAGGAGTGGTTGAAACACATAGAGAAGACAACAAGTGACAATATGTGCACGGTTTCAACAGGGGTGTATTTACAACGAATTGGGAAAATGACCAATTACACAATATTCAATAATTTAAACAATGACTATTAAATTCATAGACATTGACTGAGAGGTTCATTCCCAAAGGGCGTCGACGGCGTTTCGACCCTTTACAGGATAGAGGGTCTCATCAGGACAGGGGCAGTGTGGGACATCTGTGGGGAGTGAAAAGAGGATAAGTGAGCTCAGTGTATGGGTGGGTGAATTAATAAAAAGGACTTAATGTGGAAGACCTAGTACCTTTAATGACGGGCTTGTGGTGAGAAGGTGCCAACCATGCGTGAAAGGTAAATTAAATGTACTTACAGTGAACCCTGCTGGGTACTACAGTACAGGGAAACAGAAAGCGGAAAAAATGTAATCACTAATGATTAGTAATTAAATTGGCAACACGCTATCTGGGGCTTATAGAATTATGTACTCACCACTGTAAATAGTTGGATGGAGCACAATAGAGTTAATCTATATCGAGCCAACACGCAGTGCATCCGTTTTTGAATCGTATTGCTCAAGTGCTGCGATGAGCACGAGTCCGGCGCTGACCAGGAAGATACCTACAAGGTGTTATAGGGGTTAGGTAGGGTTGTGCAGGGCAATCCGCTGCATAATAGTTCTATGTAGAAGGGCGGCGCGTACCTGTTAGTCACCGCGATCCTGCTACCGTTCGAATGAATCGTGGAACCGGCACTGTCAGGCATCCAGGAAGTAGAGCGTGTGCGCAGGCCAAAATAGAAGAGAGCCGAATGCTCGATCTTCTAAGCAAAAGGCAAAAGAGGTTGGCACCGAGTGATCGATGAGCCCACAGAGTGAAAATGCAATGGGAACCGGGATTACATGTAACGCATTTCCAGAGGACAAATATATTTGTACAATTTAAACATAAATGCTTAAAGCAACATATTTACATATTTTACATCAATCCAAGCAGGAATTATACATATCAAATTTCAGAATCTCGAAGAAACAAGAAAAACACATTATCCAAGGAATCTGGATGTATGTCAGCAGACATACCGTCAATGGAAAATTATCCTAAGGTTACTACAAAGCCTCTCCATTCCTCAGCGGAATTGAGACCTGCATTTATCGAATTAGTCTTGTCAATCCAGTGGCACTCTCGTCTTTGCAGTATTTGTGCTATATTACCTCCTCTTTCAGGTAGTCTGGCGACGTCAATCACCTGCCACTTTAATTCATCAGCTGTATGATTTTTGTCCAAGAAGTGGGTAACCAAGGGTGCTGACACAACAGACCTTTTAATACGGCTACGGTGTTGTCCTATTCTTGCCTTTATGGGTTGTTGAGTCTGTCCAATATATGGAAGACCACAAGGACACCAAATGCAATACACAACATTGCGTGTATTGCAATTGGAGAAAAAATCAAGAATGTGTTCACAATTACCGTATTTAAAGGTGGTTGTGTTTTCCGTAAACGGACAATTAACACAGTTCCCACATCTGTGGTGGCCAAGGACAGGGGACAAGCCCCACGCTGATTCTAATGTGCCAGTTTTTTTAACGACATCTGTGGAGGATCTCACCAAATGATCTTTAATATTTTTGGCTCTTTTGTATGCAAAAAGGGGGGTCTCCAATGAAGGATCTATGCTTTTAATGATATTCCAGTTTTTTGTAATTATGTTACGGATCTTGTTGGTATGAACACCAAAAGTGGTAACACAGACAATCTTGTTCATTTGTTTTTTAGGCTTAGTTCTTAAAAGTTCCTCCCTGGGGCAGTACCAGGCACGTTTTAATGATCTTTTCACCAGTTTATTTGGGTACCCTCTCAATAGTAATTTGCTTCTCAAAATTTCGGCCTCTCTCATATAGTCCTCCTTCCGGGTACAGTTCCGACGGATTCGTAGGAACTGACCGAAAGGAAGGCCATCCCTCAGGGCTCTAGGATGTTGGCTGCTATAAGCTAATAGCGTATTCTTCTCAGTGGGTTTTCTGTGAAGAGAGGTAAATAATTTACCCTCGGCCTGTTGGATGTTGAGATCTAGGAAGGCTATCGTGGATTTGTCCAGTGTAGAAGTAAATGTAAGGTGTGGTTGAATTTGATTTAGGTAAGTAACAAATTCATTGAAGCTCTCTTCACTGTTTCTCCAAATTAGAAAAATATCATCAATGTACCTATACCAACACCCAATGTGGGTGTGGTAAGGATTGAGACTGCTCAATGCGAAAGTGAGTTCTATATAATTCATATAGATATTTGCCAGATTTGGGGCAAAAACTGCTCCCATACTGGTACCGCTGCATTGCTGGTAATATTGTCCGTCTGACACAAAGTAGTTGGTCTGTAATGCTATGCGGAGTAATGAAATTATAAACCAAGTAGGTACAGTGAATGGTCTAGGTCTGGTATCCAAAAGTTGTTCGATAACTTGAATGCTTTCTAATTGAGGAATGTTGGTATACAATGACGAGATATCCAATGTTGCCAGCCAATCTGTATTAACATCATATTCAAATCCTTCTACTAAGTTTATCATGTGCATGGTGTCTCGCACGTAACTTTTCTGTAAGGGCACAAAGTCCCTAATGAAAAAATCAATATAGCGTCCAATAGGTTCTAAAATAGAACCACACCCAGATAGAATTGGTCGACCAGGTGGATGGGTAATGCTCTTGTGTACCTTAGGGAGGGTATACAGAACAGGAGTTCTGGGATTTTCTGCATTTAGGAATTCAAACTCTTTTTTGGTTACAAAACCCAATTCCAACCCTTCTGTACTGATCTTGAGAATTTCATCACGAATTTCTGACAGGGGATTTTGTCTTAATTTCTTATAGTGTTTTATTTCTGAGATTTGCTTGATGAGCTCTGTTTCATAATCAACTCTCTCCTGAATGACAATCCCTCCCCCCTTGTCTGCTGGCTTGAGAATTATTGAGGAGTCCTGTTTTAGAGTGTTGAGAGCTTGTCGTTCGGCTAGCGTAATATTATAAGGGATGAATTGTTTGGTATTTCTAAGATTATCTACATCTTGTAGAACAAGTTTTTCAAAAGTTAGTAGTTCAGGCGGCATCATGCCGTTAGTGGGGTAAAAAGTAGAAGGTGGTCTCAGTCCTGTAACAGATTCTTGTTGAATGGAGTCACGGTCTTTGAAAAAAAGTTTCAGGCGGATTTTTCTAAAGAACTGAAATAGTTCAGCTTTTAGATTAAAAAAGTTTGTCTTTTCCGTTATTACAAATGACAAACCTTTACTTAAAAGAGAAACTTCCGATGATGACAGAACATGTTTCGATAGATTGAATATGGGGATTGTTTCCATATTATTCAAAGGAGAGGTTAGTAAGGGGGTTGTCCCCATTGATAGTGCTTGTTCTTTGTTTGGCGTTCTCCAGGATACTGGTGCCAGACTCTCCTTTTGGGCCTCGTACCTCTGCCTAAAAAAGGCTGACCTGGGTGTGTGTCAGCACGGCTAGGACCTGCTTGGGCGTCTGAGTCACTAGATTCACCTGAGGACTCCGAGAATGTAACAGGCTGGTTTCTTTTAAATCTACCCCACGTGTTCTGCCTGTTCTGATTGGGAAAGGTAGAGAAGAAGTCGTCTTTAAGGTATGGAAAGGCCTTCTCTTTGCTGTAGTTTTTAATATCTTTAGAGACTTTGTCAGCTTTTTTCTTTAGTTCAAAGTTATTGAACTCTTCAATTGACTTATTCAATTTGTCTAATAAGGCTTTGGCCTCTGTGACCCCGTCTCCTCCCAACAGTTCTTTCTCTATTTCCTCTATTTCTTTCAGCTCAGCTTTTGAGTGTTCTATAGCTGTTTCCACCCCTAACACCATCCAGTGCCTAGAGCAAGTGACTGAAATCCCACAGAAACTACCTTTGAACTTTGGGTCTTCACGAAAAATACCAGGTACATTCCTTACTTGGAGACCTTGTGGTATAATACCTGCTCGTAAGTAGTCACTAAGCATGCGTGCATGTAATTCCGTCCTCACATGTTTTTTCTTTAACTTCTCTAATTTGTCAATCAATGTTTGTCGGGGGCTCACAGTATTAGTTGGAAGATTAGAAAATAAAGATGGTCCGCTAGTGAGTTTAGTAATATAGTCTTCGGTGTAGAGTGGAGCGTCTCTCTCTGACATCCTAACCTTCAATTTCAGAAACCCTATAACAGTATAGGGTGCGGGAAAAAATCCAAACTACTGGATAAGACCCTTGCGGTGCAGCCACCGCGCAAAAAGTCACACTTACAACAAGGAAACCCTACCTTCTAAGGAACCAGGGTGCATATTTATATCAAAAAACAATGGTTCCAGTGGAACAGATAAGAGTATACATAATAAATACTGAACAATGTCAAATAATAGTGTGAAGGTTACTTAGGATGTAAGAAGGAGAAACAAACTCATGACACCTAATGAATTACCATCAGTTGTTATTTTTGCAAAAAATACACAATAAAATACACTGTAATGTACATATCACAACGTGAAGATTTTAGAAAAAAGGAAGGGGATGGAAAGGGGGGGTCCCAAGTATAAAGTGTGAACCAAAGGAGTGGTTGAAACACATAGAGAAGACAACAAGTGACAATATGTGCACGGTTTCAACAGGGGTGTATTTACAAGGAATTGGGAAAATGACCAATTACACAATATTCAATAATTTAAACAATGACTATTAAATTCATAGACATTGACTGAGAGGTTCATTCCCAAAGGGCGTCGACGGCGTTTCGACCCTTTACAGGATAGAGGGTCTCATCAGGACAGGGGCAGTGTGGGACATCTGTGGGGAGTGAAAAGAGGATAAGTGAGCTCAGTGTATGGGTGGGTGAATTAATAAAAAGGACTTAATGTGGAAGACCTAGTACCTTTAATGACGGGCTTGTGGTGAGAAGGTGCCAACCATGCGTGAAAGGTAAATTAAATGTACTTACAGTGAACCCTGCTGGGTACTACAGTACAGGGAAACAGAAAGCGGAAAAAATGTAATCACTAATGATTAGTAATTAAATTGGCAACACGCTATCTGGGGCTTATAGAATTATGTACTCACCACTGTAAATAGTTGGATGGAGCACAATAGAGTTAATCTATATCGAGCCAACACGCAGTGCATCCGTTTTTGAATCGTATTGCTCAAGTGCTGCGATGAGCACGAGTCCGGCGCTGACCAGGAAGATACCTACAAGGTGTTATAGGGGTTAGGTAGGGTTGTGCAGGGCAATCCGCTGCATAATAGTTCTATGTAGAAGGGCGGCGCGTACCTGTTAGTCACCGCGATCCTGCTACCGTTCGAATGAATCGTGGAACCGGCACTGTCAGGCATCCAGGAAGTAGAGCGTGTGCGCAGGCCAAAATAGAAGAGAGCCGAATGCTCGATCTTCTAAGCAAAAGGCAAAAGAGGTTGGCACCGAGTGATCGATGAGCCCACAGAGTGAAAATGCAATGGGAACCGGGATTACATGTAACGCATTTCCAGAGGACAAATATATTTGTACAATTTAAACATAAATGCTTAAAGCAACATATTTACATATTTTACATCAATCCAAGCAGGAATTATACATATCAAATTTCAGAATCTCGAAGAAACAAGAAAAACACATTATCCAAGGAATCTGGATGTATGTCAGCAGACATACCGTCAATGGAAAATTATCCTAAGGTTACTACAAAGCCTCTCCATTCCTCAGCGGAATTGAGACCTGCATTTATCGAATTAGTCTTGTCAATCCAGTGGCACTCTCGTCTTTGCAGTATTTGTGATATATTACCTCCTCTTTCAGGTAGTCTGGCGACGTCAATCACCTGCCACTTTAATTCATCAGCTGTATGATTTTTGTCCAAGAAGTGGGTAACCAAGGGTGCTGACACAACAGACCTTTTAATACGGCTACGGTGTTGTCCTATTCTTGCCTTTATGGGTTGTTGAGTCTGTCCAATATATGGAAGACCACAAGGACACCAAATGCAATACACAACATTGCGTGTATTGCAATTGGAGAAAAAATCAAGAATGTGTTCACAATTACCGTATTTAAAGGTGGTTGTGTTTTCCGTAAACGGACAATTAACACAGTTCCCACATCTGTGGTGGCCAAGGACAGGGGACAAGCCCCACGCTGATTCTAATGTGCCAGTTTTTTTAACGACATCTGTGGAGGATCTCACCAAATGATCTTTAATATTTTTGGCTCTTTTGTATGCAAAAAGGGGGGTCTCCAATGAAGGATCTATGCTTTTAATGATATTCCAGTTTTTTGTAATTATGTTACGGATCTGGCAAATATCTGGCAAATATCTATATGAATTATATAGAACTCACTTTCGCATTGAGCAGTCTCAATCCTTACCACACCCACATTGGGTGTTGGTATAGGTACATTGATGATATTTTTCTAATTTGGAGAAACAGTGAAGAGAGCTTCAATGAATTTGTTACTTACCTAAATCAAATTCAACCACACCTTACATTTACTTCTACACTGGACAAATCCACGATAGCCTTCCTAGATCTCAACATCCAACAGGCCGAGGGTAAATTATTTACCTCTCTTCACAGAAAACCCACTGAGAAGAATACGCTATTAGCTTATAGCAGCCAACATCCTAGAGCCCTGAGGGATGGCCTTCCTTTCGGTCAGTTCCTACGAATCCGTCGGAACTGTACCCGGAAGGAGGACTATATGAGAGAGGCCGAAATTTTGAGAAGCAAATTACTATTGAGAGGGTACCCAAATAAACTGGTGAAAAGATCATTAAAACGTGCCTGGTACTGCCCCAGGGAGGAACTTTTAAGAACTAAGCCTAAAAAACAAATGAACAAGATTGTCTGTGTTACCACTTTTGGTGTTCATACCAACAAGATCCGTAACATAATTACAAAAAACTGGAATATCATTAAAAGCATAGATCCTTCATTGGAGACCCCCCTTTTTGCATACAAAAGAGCCAAAAATATTAAAGATCATTTGGTGAGATCCTCCACAGATGTCGTTAAAAAAACTGGCACATTAGAATCAGCGTGGGGCTTGTCCCCTGTCCTTGGCCACCACAGATGTGGGAACTGTGTTAATTGTCCGTTTACGGAAAACACAACCACCTTTAAATACGGTAATTGTGAACACATTCTTGATTTTTTCTCCAATTGCAATACACGCAATGTTGTGTATTGCATTTGGTGTCCTTGTGGTCTTCCATATATTGGACAGACTCAACAACCCATAAAGGCAAGAATAGGACAACACCGTAGCCGTATTAAAAGGTCTGTTGTGTCAGCACCCTTGGTTACCCACTTCTTGGACAAAAATCATACAGCTGATGAATTAAAGTGGCAGGTGATTGACGTCGCCAGACTACCTGAAAGAGGAGGTAATATATCACAAATACTGCAAAGACGAGAGTGCCACTGGATTGACAAGACTAATTCGATAAATGCAGGTCTCAATTCCGCTGAGGAATGGAGAGGCTTTGCAGTAACCTTAGGATAATTTTCCATTGACGGTATGTCTGCTGACATACATCCAGATTCCTTGGATAATGTGTTTTTCTTGTTTCTTCGAGATTCTGAAATTTGATATGTATAATTCCTGCTTGGATTGATGTAAAATATGTAAATATGTTGCTTTAAGCATTTATGTTTAAATTGTACAAATATATTTGTCCTCTGGAAATGCGTTACATGTAATCCCGGTTCCCATTGCATTTTCACTCTGTGGGCTCATCGATCACTCGGTGCCAACCTCTTTTGCCTTTTGCTTAGAAGATCGAGCATTCGGCTCTCTTCTATTTTGGCCTGCGCACACGCTCTACTTCCTGGATGCCTGACAGTGCCGGTTCCACGATTCATTCGAACGGTAGCAGGATCGCGGTGACTAACAGGTACGCGCCGCCCTTCTACATAGAACTATTATGCAGCGGATTGCCCTGCACAACCCTACCTAACCCCTATAACACCTTGTAGGTATCTTCCTGGTCAGCGCCGGACTCGTGCTCATCGCAGCACTTGAGCAATACGATTCAAAAACGGATGCACTGCGTGTTGGCTCGATATAGATTAACTCTATTGTGCTCCATCCAACTATTTACAGTGGTGAGTACATAATTCTATAAGCCCCAGATAGCGTGTTGCCAATTTAATTACTAATCATTAGTGATTACATTTTTTCCGCTTTCTGTTTCCCTGTACTGTAGTACCCAGCAGGGTTCACTGTAAGTACATTTAATTTACCTTTCACGCATGGTTGGCACCTTCTCACCACAAGCCCGTCATTAAAGGTACTAGGTCTTCCACATTAAGTCCTTTTTATTAATTCACCCACCCATACACTGAGCTCACTTATCCTCTTTTCACTCCCCACAGATGTCCCACACTGCCCCTGTCCTGATGAGACCCTCTATCCTGTAAAGGGTCGAAACGCCGTCGACGCCCTTTGGGAATGAACCTCTCAGTCAATGTCTATGAATTTAATAGTCATTGTTTAAATTATTGAATATTGTGTAATTGGTCATTTTCCCAATTCCTTGTAAATACACCCCTGTTGAAACCGTGCACATATTGTCACTTGTTGTCTTCTCTATGTGTTTCAACCACTCCTTTGGTTCACACTTTATACTTGGGACCCCCCCTTTCCATCCCCTTCCTTTTTTCTAAAATCTTCACGTTGTGATATGTACATTACAGTGTATTTTATTGTGTATTTTTTGCAAAAATAACAACTGATGGTAATTCATTAGGTGTCATGAGTTTGTTTCTCCTTCTTACATCCTAAGTAACCTTCACACTATTATTTGACATTGTTCAGTATTTATTATGTATACTCTTATCTGTTCCACTGCTACCTTCAGGGCAGGCACAGGTTTATGTCTGCCTTGGGAACAATGCATTGATTATAATAGGGAGCACTATCCCTGTTTATGCCCAGTGCACAAGTTAAATAATACAGTCCCAGATCTCACTCAAGCCAGGGGATCTGCATGGGTGAGTCCTCTTTAGGTCATCTGGGCACTCTTGTAACCAGGAGTCCTTCTTTTTTTGTGTTCCTTAAGCAGGCAAACCGGAAATCAAAGAATTGGCCCTTGAAAGAGGAGTTCCAGCCCCTTTGTGCCAGGGGAATGTAAGGGTCCTTGAGACCTTGTGTGAGCCCTCTTCTTCCAGCTGGAGCCTGGAGTGTGGATTGTTCATCCAGCAGGGCCTTCTTCATATAGAGTCTTCCCTGGGCCAGGAATGTTCTGAGAAGCTATTGATGGAGATGCCAGATTAATCCTGTGCACTAGCCAGTGACTGGAAGAATTATATCACTAAGTGGCGGATGAGGAAATGTAAAAGTGGTAGGGCGTCAACTCTTGTCTGGAATTGCAAGGAACGCCTACCAAACAAGGGTTCAATACGAAAATGCCTGCATTGTCTTCATTTCAACTCTGTATATGCTTGTTTCTTTTTACTGGCACAGTATAAGTTGTCTGTAAACCCTTCAGGGCTTCTACTCTGTTGTAGTCATTAGCAATACATATTGCTATGTATTGAGCCAGTAATGAAAAGGAATATGCCTATATTGTTCTATAGTACATCTCAATTAAAGTGTCACAATATGAACAAGCATAATATATGACGAGGCGCTTTTATTGAACACTGCCTTAGCTTTCCTGCACTGAGCTCGAGACTGGCACATTCCAGCAACTGGTGAAACGTTATAACTTTAAATACAAGCCCTTTAAATCTAATGTTTTTTACAATTGCTGGAATGTGTTCGTCTTCAGCTCTGAGAAGGAAAGCTGAGGCAGGATACCAGGCAAGCTTTAGCACTGGTGGCGCCGAATTTACTGAAAGGCCATGCATGGACTATTTCAGTACTACCATGGTAAGAAATGTTATTTATATGTATTGATACATTGTCGCCATTTTCTTAAAGTTGCACTACTGGCAGGTGTAAGTACGTCTGTAAAATAGGTATAGATGAAAACATTTCTTTTAAAGAAACACATTTGAAATATATCTCTCTCACAGCTGTGGCACCCCGGTTCAGGCAGCTTAGGTAGCATGCTAAAGAATTCCCAATGGTGCCTGCCTGACTGGTGTTATGTGAATGCAGTAACAGCTAGCTCTGCGAATGGCGCATCGACAATCCAGCTCAATGCGCTATCCCTGAGAGCGCAGCTCTGTTCTGCAGGCCATCGAAGACGAGAGCTGGGCACTCTACGTAGTGCCTGTGGTATCAGCAAGTTACACAAAAAAACAGTGTGTAATGAACTGGTGGGTGCACTCAGTGGGGTTTCCAACAAAATCGGCAAACGCCCCTTGGCGGGACTAATAGTTTTAAGTTTCCCTATGGTGCACACTTTCTAACAACTGGCATCCCCAGGGTTTGGAGCCAGGTGCAGCAGCCTTTGAGTCAAGTTTGCACATTATAAAACTGAGGAAAAAATGCCAGCGAACGCTAGAGCTTTCACAATGATAATAGGAAAATGACCTCAATCTGAAAGCAATATTATGTTATGTGCCAGCGCATGCGCGGTCGATCTGACTGATGATAATGCACTGCACAGAGCCAGACGGTAAATGTGTCTGGAATTTCCAGACATTGTAAACCTGAAGAGTGGCACGATTTAAGGACGAGGCCGAGATATCATGTAGGCAGGTAGCTAGAAGCTGGAAAGCAGTGTGCGCTCCTCAAAGGCACTGTGGTGACGCATCAAAACTACCTAGAGCTGAACTCTCTTTTGAAACCTGCCCTTTCCCCATCTCATCAAGTGGATGGTGCGATCAGCGAGTCCTGCCTAATCCCACCCTTCCTGTGACGAGATGGGAACAGGGGTGTGCCTTCTCACTTATTGACACACGGCATTTGAAAGCAGCGGGGTGAAGCCAAATGCGCCCGGCCTGTGTTTAATTCGCGAGGCTGCCTTATCTCACAGCGGGTGTGGTCTTAAGGTCTGGCAGGTCACTAAGGGATAGGGCTGTTGAAAGCTAAGTCTAGTAAATAATGCCCTTTTCAAAAAATGGGGTTAACCTAAGGTTAGTCCTGGACCTGGGCACTTCGTGATACAAAAAAAAAATGGTCCTAGAACCATATTCACAAATGCAATCAGTCAAATAACATAGTTAAATTCAATTCATATGTTTATACAGGAGCCTAAAGAAAAAGTTTGAGGCAAGCTCCTACAACCTGAGTCAATTATGTAAACATCAAATAAGGGGATAAACAGACAACAAACCAAACAAGACAAGAGACGGGTCAGAAAGAGGAAGAGTACAATGAAACCGAAAGGATGACAGAAATAGTCAAGAGAGACAGATAAAGGGAATGGAGTGTGCAAGACAAGGTGAGGCATGGCAGAGTGTGAGGCATAGAAGAGGCAATCAGATAGGTAGGACTTTGCAAAAGACAGCTGGATAGTGAGACCGAACAAAAAACAAGGCAGCGCTGGGAGGGGGGCTGGGCAGAAATGCGAGTCACGGCCTGGCGGCCGTAAAGTGTGAAGCAGTGGGCGGGGAGGCAGGAGCAAATGGTAAGGGGAGCCTTTGAAGAGCAAGCCAGAAACACCAGGGGGGCGGAGAAGCAGATTGCCTAGGAAGCAGGCAGAAGGCTTGGGCTCGTGCATGAGCACATGCACTCGTGGAAATCCTCTTTTTGGGAGACCTCAGTTTAAGTCTTGGTTTCACTGCTATAGACTCGTCGTATTCCATTCCTGCGGAATGGGAATAGGCCGAGACCTAAAAATGTATTCAGCAAGTAATTTAATGTACTTATTTATGGTGAAAGCTCAAGTAATATTCAAGAGATACCGTTCAGAAGATGGTTGCTCCAAGGAGGAACGTGCTAGTAAGAGGAGGAGTGCTCAGTGTTGGTCAGTGAAAAGAAGGGAAGGAATTCAGTGGCATAGAAGAACAAGCATTTACAATGCAATGGTCTCTGCTTTGTTAAAGTTAGAGCTATTGGCATTGCAAATGGCATTTTTTTAACAGAAATAAATGGTATTTTCATTTACAATGGCAGTAGGTGAGCATTAGAGAGTAGTAGAGAATTTTAGCGGACACAGAGCTACACACACACAAACAGAGCCAAAGCCGCACACACACACACACACAGAGCCAGAGCCACACACAGAGCCACACACACACACACAGAGCCACACACACACACACACAGAGCCACACACACACACACAGAGCCACACACACACAGAGCCACACACACACACAGAGCCACACACACGCAGAGCCCAAAAAACACAATAAGTGTAAAAAATAATCTGGAAATGAAAACGGTGGCTGTTTCAAGGCTAACACGTAAAATACCTTACTAATGAGAAGTGTGCGAAGATACTCAGTGATAAGCTCTTCTGTAAACCTCCTCCGGAATACCACTGTACCAGGCCGTCAGTGAAAGAGAATAAGAATGTATCCGAATGCATCTAAATACGCGAAAACTCATGGAAATCTCTCGAAAAGGAGATGTCATACCTTAGTGTTTAATAACGTGGTGAATTACCCGATCCAACGTCTCAAGCACACTCTGGATGTAGACGCCGTTACTCAATGGCCGTGGTACGGTGACCCTCGTACGCTCACTCCATGACCGGCCAGTTAGCTAAGATGATTCCACCTCGAGACTACTACTCGTAACTTCGTACAAGCCGCTTAAAAACTTACCAACAGGAATAACCGGACGACTCAAACACAGGCTTCGCTCCTTGAGCTGACACGATACAAGCTCCTCTACTAACACCACGCGCAGAACGTATACAACGTGATCGAATGGTGGTCATGAAAATAGAAACAGGACTGCTGATGCTAGAAATGGGCGCCATCTTGGAGTGTGTAAACGGAAACAACTACGGAACAAAGTGAGCAGCAAAGTGTCTGATGTTGCGTGATTAATTATACAAACGTGATCTCACTGCGAAGAAATGCAAGAAAACTCCAAACCACTAAACAGGAAATAACTAAAATAACAAAATGGTCATAAATGAAATTGCCGGTGTTAATAAAATCGAAACAGTGAAAAAAACAGATATAAAAAAAAACGCCCACCACTAGAAAAGGGGTGGGGCTTAAAAAATCCAAAGACGAGAGAGAAACGCCCCTGAATCTGGAAAAGACAGGGCTTGAATGGAGTGACTCCACTCTCCTCCAATGGCTGGCCTCCTTTTAGGAAGCCAGCCAATGGAGAAGAGGGGCAGGTTCAAGCCCCACTGTAGAAAACATCTAGAAAACATTCAATCTCGGAGCTCCGCCCACACTGCTGCGCAGTGCGACGCTAGTCTGAGACCTAAAAAGGAACTGCGTATTTTTTAAAACAATACAAACGGTTGTCATTCTCCATCATATGCAGCCTAGCTATACATCTGTTTGTAAACAGTTTGAGTTATATGTACAAATACAGAAGTGAATTCCAATTTTGCACGATAAGGGACACAAAAAGGTAAGTCTAGGCCTATCCAAGGGCGTCAAGCACGTTCCTCCTTGGAGCAACCATCTTCTGAACGGTATCTCTTGAATATTACTTGAGCTTTCACCATAAATAAGTACATTAAATTACTTGGTGAATACATTTTTTGGTTTGTTGTCTGTTTATCCCCTTATTTGATGTTTAAATAATTGACTCAGGTTGTAGGAGCTTGCCTCAAACGTTTGCTTTAGGCTCCTGTATAAACATATGAATTGCATTTAACTACGTTATTTGACTAATTGCTTTTGTGAAAAAAGTTCTAGTAAATAATGTGACGGCAAGCACAAGCGAACTATTGCATGTGTCTGCAAAAAAAAGTGCCTGACTGCCTCATTTTTTATTCGGGGGGAGATATAAGTAATACTGTTAGAACTGGGGGTCTCTAGTTGGCAGAGGTAGGTACCACTGTCCAAATAGGGCCCCTTGCCTCTAGTCAGGGTAAGGAGGAAACACTCTTTAGATAACCTCTGCTCACCCCCTTGGTAGCTTGACACAAGCAGTCAGGCTTATCCAAAAGCAATGTGTAAAGTATTTGTACCAACACTCACAGTAACACAGTGAAAACACCACAAAATGACTCCACAACAGTTTAGAAAAATAAAGGTATTTAATCTAAACTACACAAGACCAAAACGACAAAAATCCAACATACACAGTTCAAGAATATGGTTTCAAAAGAGTTCTTAAGGTTGCAGTAACCTAGTCCACAGTTGCGTCACGTTTTGCCAACAGTACCTTTTAAAAGCGACAAAGTTCCAAAGCAGAAGCGGGTGCGGTAAAAAACAAGCGATGTGTTGCTCCTGAGACCTTGGGGAGGCGATGCGACAACCCGGCTGCAGTAGCGGGCGTGTTGTGACAAATCTGGTCTGTGTGGGGAGGAAGGCGGACTTGTATGGATTCCGGTGCGTAAATTCCGTAGGAAGTTTTCTCTTGCAAAGGCACGATGCGATGATCTTTGGAGTTGCGACGATCTCCGGGGCGAGAGGCGCAGACCAGTGGTGATCTCTCTCTCACCGCTCCTCGATGCGATGGCTTCTGCAACGATATTCGCAGCAACGTGATGTGGCCCGCAAGCAAGCGGTGCGGCAATCTCACCCAGCGACGACATGCTCTGCGACGACACTCGCAGCGATGGTAATCTTCTCGCATCTCGACCTTCGTAGCGGAGGGAATTTCCTCGCACTGTCGGGGATGCGCTCCGCAAGCGAGCGATGCGACAAAACTTGCAGAAAGTCTTTAAAAGCTTAGTTTCCAGCTTCCAAACATAGGTACAACTTCCAGAGGCACCACAACTGGCCCAAGCACTCTAGGAAGGACAGAACTCTCTCAGCAGAGTTCAGGGAACCTGGGGGTGAAGTCCTTTTGTTCCTGGGACTTCTTAACTGGGAGCCAGCTCTTCCAGGCCCTTGGAGATTTCTTCAAGCAAGGGGACACAGCACAAAGCTAAGTCCTTCCCCTCTCCTTGGCAGCAAAGCAACGGAAGGTCAGTCCAGCAAAGCAACAGCAGGACAGTCTTCCTTCTTCATTTTCAGCTTTCTCCTGGCAGAGGTTCCTTCTTGATTCCAGGATGATCTAATTTTCTGTTGTCAGGGGTCCTTTACTTATACCCCTAAAAGTCTTTGTTCTCTTTGTGCAAGTGGGCCCTGAGCCCGGTCTGAACCAGTTCTGGGTGTTCCTTGAACAATTTGTTTTCCTGGCTTCTCCTTTCTTTTCAGAGTGAGGGGCAGGGTCGTCAGCCGCCCAGCAGTAGGTGGACCCAGCATTGTGGAAGGCAGGCAAAGCCCTATTCAGGCCCAGGTGCTATCTCCTCCCACCACTCAAGTTGCAAATGCAGTCATTCAGCCTAGGGCTGACTCAGCCAGCCTCCTGGGGAATCCCTAGCCCCTGTCACTCTCAAACCAGACAGTCAATACACAAACAGGCCAAGGCACACAGAAAGGTCAGACAAGAGAACAGCTACTTTCTAAAAGTGCTGTTCTCTAACACAAGATTTAAAAACAACCTTTCCTAAAAGATGTGTTATTAAATTCTGAGTTCAGGGATACCAGACTTTTATGTCCCATCTTGTTCCTATGGGAAGATATGCTGGTAGTCACTGTAGCCAGCATCCCCCATAATAGCCTATAGAGCAAGATAGCCTCACAGCAGGGAAAAACAAAAATGGCTTTAATTCACTACCAGAGCATGTCACCTGCACAAGTACATGCCCTACCTTTCACATACACTGCACCCTGCCCAAGGGGGTACCTTGGGCCTTCCATAGGGGTGACAAATGTACACAGAAAGGGATGAGTTAGGCCCGGTCAGTGGGGACACTGACCAGGAAGACATGGCAGTTCACAGACTGCACACAGGCACTGTGGTGGCAGGCCCGAGGCACCATTTTAGGGCTTCTCATGTGGGTGGCACAATCAGTGCTGCAGACCCGCTAGTAGCATTTGACATCACCACCCCTGGCACACTCAGTGGACTTTACTAGGGACTTCTGGGTGATACAAATATGCCAATCAGGTATATCCAATTACAATAACAATTTACACAGGGAGCCCTAACACTCTGACACTGATCAGCAGTGGCAGAGTATCCAAAGCATCTAACCAGCAAAAACGAAATCCAGCACAGCATCAAAAATACAGGAGGTAGACGCAAAAAGATAGGGGGAACCACGCCAAAGATGCCTGGTCTAACAAATACAACAAAATGGGGGCAGGAAATGAAGAGGGACGGAGCCCCATAGCCCATTGCAAGAAATCGCCTCCGCTACCACTCAATCCCAACACTCTTCTTGCAGCTTCCACACCACCTTTTGCAGCACTTTCAATTTGCCTTGACCTCTATAAACTGACAGGGTCAAAACAGTTTTTCCTCCTAGTAAGGCTGGAGTCTAAATGTCTAGAGGGACCTTGGGATGAATAGCATATCCAAGGCAATAGAGGTAGTGGTAAAGCTGCCTTTCTTCTGCCAGCTGCTTCTGTACACTCCCAGATGGCTAATGCCTATTAAGTGTTCAGCGATTAACAACCATTGACCTTTTCTGCCCTAAAGGTAAGCCACTGTTCTTCGACCCAGAGTTGTTACCTCTCCTGGGTAAAGATGTGTATTGAAGCTCTGGAAACATGATAGATGGCAAAACTGGCTTTCCCTTCTAATATGACTGGGGAGAGGCAGTCTAAGAGGGTCCTGGAAGTGAGAAGCCCTCACTGGTATCTTCAAGTCAAAATAGCTAGTGTTAAGATTGCTCTTTGTTCTGCCAACTGTTCCTGTCCACCCCCAGATAGCTAACCCCTGCAGAGTGGTCAAAGTGGTCAGCAGCTAACTTCCATTGGCCTTTCCTAGGCCCAGAGACAAGACGTTCTCCCAGCCAATGATCTGTACTCCAACTCTGGAGGTGTGATGAGTGGCAGTACTGGTTTGACACCAGTTATAGATCAGGCAGCCTAAAGTACATTTTTACAAAGCGACTTTTCTGCATGTGTAATCAAAAATCGAATTTCACTATTAAGGTAGATTTAAAATACTAAGCAGGAAATATATTTGAAGCCTTTGTCTAGCTCTCTCCTTAGTGGTGGTGGAAAATAAAGATTTTAATCCACCCACACCCATTAGAGTAAGGTGCAGCCTGGACTACCGAGTGAAATAGCGTTTGGTTTTTAATTTCACTGTGAGGGCACATTAACCCCAACATGAGTCTGCCCTATTTTTATATATTAGCACCCTGATTTGTGGGTTTACAATGTACACTTTAAGAGTGACTTATGAATATATGAATTTAGGGTTTTTCTACAAGGTAAAAGCTGTTTTCCCGTCCATCTATCACAGCAGTATATTTAAGCTGAGCACAGTGGTGACCCTGAGAAAAATATTTTTTTGTCATATATGTGAGTGGTATATACACACACTGCAGCCCTAATATGACAGCTAACGTTCCATTCCATAGGTGCAATTAATACATCATTTACTTACGGTGAAATTAAATAGGCCAAAAGGGGCGGTCCAATGTACAGAACAATTTAGAGGGGAGGAACGTACAGGTATTTTACTACTGTTTAGCAGTAGTAAAGGGCACCAAGTGCTAAAGTCAACCAAAATAGAGTCCAGAAAAAGACAAGAAATTTGAGGTGCAAAGACAAATTTACTACAAATGCAGATGCAGTATGAATAGAAGAAACATGGTTCTTGTTTCTGCGGCCAGACAGCAACACTGCTGCTCTTTCAGCTTCCAATATTTGTAAATATATATTTTGCACCATGTTCACTAAAACAATGTAGGGGGATATGTACAAGGAAGTGGAGGAGAGAGGCGTTAGCCGTCGTTGCTTAACGCCTCACTCCTCCACTTCTGAAACGTAAGGCTGCACCATATTTATAAGAATGTGGTGCAGCCTTGTGTTTCCACCTGCGATATCGCTAGGTTTAGCAACTTAGTGCCAACGCAGGCATCCTTGCTCTAGAGTAGAAGGGTGTCTGCGTGCAGGGGAGGTTTCTTTATGTGTAGGAAGGTGTCCCTTCCTGCACATAAACAATCCTAAAAATGCCATTCTGTCACTTTCATGCATGCTGCTTCATGCAGCACACATGAAAGTGACAAAATGGAATTTTTTTCACAAGTTTGTTTTTGTACAGGAAGGGACACCTTACTGTACATAAAACAAACAATGGCATTTTGCTTTTTCCTTGTGTGCTGCACAAGGCAGCCCAAATGGAAAAAGCAAAAACGAGGAGAAATAATGTATTTCTCCTCATTTCACCATCTTAAGACCAGTTTTTTACCTGGTCTTAATGTTGGTGCTGCCTCCTATGTACGCCACCCTTACACATAGGAGGCAGCTTCAAAATGAATAGGTGTTGCAGTGAAATGCCCCCCGCACAACCCACTGCCTACCCCTTTCACGCTAACCATAGCGTGAAAGGGGGCCTTATGTACAAGGCAGCGTGAAGCCATGTTAAGTGGCTTAACATTGCCTTGTACATAAGGCGCAGCCCCTATCGCCACCACGTCACTATAGGTGACGTTGTGGTGGCGATAGGGGCTTGTACATATGCTCTGTCGTGTTTACAATAGGTGCATGAAATGTGAAAGTGGTTCAGGTAATAAACATACCCATCACACTGTGCTCAAAACAACCATGGTGTTAGTAGCTTTTTCGCTTAATAAATTTTACCTGATCCAGTTCTGCCAACAATACCAATTTTTTCTTTCGGTTTAATTTCAAAAGATACATTTTTAAGGACTAAAGGCAGGTCTTTGCGGTAACACATTTCTACATTCTGAAACTTGATCGCTCCCTCTTGTGGCCAGCATTGAGGAGGTGAGTACAGAATTTCGCATGGAGGTGCTTCAGGTTCCAAAGTCTGCAAAATACAAAAACAATCAATAAAATAATGCAGAAATAATGTATCAGAAATTCACACCTAACAAATCAATTTGATATGAAATGAAATGATTGAAATGATAACACACTTGTATAGCGCACGACTACCCGTAGGCATTGCGGCGCTTGTACGAATACCACCGCGGAACCCTTCCCGGCCTTTCCTTGTGAGGAGCCCACTCCTGGCCACCCCCAAGGTGAAGTCAGGCATCCTCAGCGTTGTTCGGGCCGTTGTAGGGATTAAGCAAGCTATTGCCCAGAGGTGCAGAGTGGGACTCATGATTAGAATAGGCACCGAAGCGAGAATTATCAGGTCCGAGGAAATTGAGCCCAAGACCCGCCGAGGCAGGAATTGAACCCTGGTCCCGGCCAGACTACTGCATCAGGGTCTGCTGCTCTAACGATGGAGCCACACTTCCCTACAATTTGAAGTTTACACATGTGGAAAATTGTTTTTGCTGATTGTTAGTCTAAAAAGCATGTATTCCCCTTCTAAGCTTATCCCAACAGAGTATAAAGAAAGTCGTAGTTGCATGTGTGAATTTTGAAAGCTGTACAAAACTTGAGTCAATGCACTTAAATTGGCTTGTTCCAAGGGACTACTGTACAGTATGTTCGTTTGGCAAGTTCTTTAGGTAGAAACCAAGTTACTCAGTTAATACATTATTTGAACAAATGAGTACATTCTTGGATATTGTTTTGGTTAATTAAATTCATGTGTACAATTGCTGTTTACCTCATTGATATGTTATGCTCTTGGCTGTTATTTAATCTTTGTAAGATACAAAATCGTTTAAAGATTTAAATTAAGATCATCATATACTTTTTTTCATTAACCAAATGTTAATGATTTTCAAACTTAACAATACACAGTCAATTTCTTTCACCTTACAGTATAACATATTAAGCAGGTATCCAGCATCGTGCAGTATTAGGATACCTCACCCAGTCCTTGGCTCTCCCATCACTTGCTCCAGATCTTGTTATGTTTCCGTGGACCTCCTCTCGCTTCGTAGGAGATCATCATATACTTGTTAGTAGTTTGTACTAATTGTACAATGGAGACATTATTGATCATTATCATTATATGATGATTGTTCAGATTGTACACTAATTGAAAGCTATATTTAATTGTGTATGTATGCTTTTAGGGTAAGGAATTTTTAACCTACATGAGCTTTGTTGCTGCATTCTGTTAAAGTTACATCTATTTCAGTTCTTTGTCCACAACCTCAATCTTTTTTGTGTCTATAAAGTTTGAAATATTGGTATTTGATCCCTTGTATACCGTTCCGGGCATCTTTAAAGGAGCCATCCAGCAGAGAGCAAAAAATAAGTTCTATTTGCACAATCCTCCATCGCTAACAATCAGAGCTTTATCCTTGTACATGATGAACTTCCTAAAAAGGTTAAGACAGCTTGGAATTCAAAGGGTGAGCAGAGCATGTTGTTGTTCCAGGCGATGAAGCGTATGCAATTTAGCAGAGTTGGGATGGGAATATCCTCTACATGATATACAATTGTATAGTCTGCCATGTGTGCTCGAACTGCAACTATCTCTTACTCTGGTTTTTGGATTTTGGCCCCAGCTTCACACTAATTCAGAGTGTCCGCGAATGCCTGGGCCTACCTTTAACTTAGGGTGGGTTCTAGACTTGTCCTGGACGTGAAGGGACACACAAAGTGAACCCTCTTATGACAGCAGGACTACTGTACCTAGCTCGGGTTTCGCAAATGTAGGGTTTCATGAGTATAGCACAGTGGTGGTAGCATACTGTATTTTGTAGTAATTATAGTCTAACCAGACATTTTTCCTTGCATCATACAAAGGGGAGCCCATTGGACCATTCACCCAAACTTCTGCTGTTAACTCTCAACCTGTAATCCTAGCGCCAAGATCCTGTGAGCTTCCACATATGCATGTGTTGGACTTGGCTCTTCTGGCCGGTTCACCCCTAAACTTTTTGCTTTTGATATGTGACCTGGTGTTAGTGATTTTTAGCTTCTACGCTCTTTACCACTGTGTCCCAGGGTAAAGTGCGTGTGTGTAGTGAGATTGGCTTGCCCTCCCATAGGAATGCATGGGGAATGTATGTGTCCATGTTAATTCCTGATGCGTGGGGGGTGCAGGTGCGAGTTTGGTATGTGCGGACTCGTGTGATTAAATGCTGCGCGATGATGTGTGCAGCATAAATGTGTCTAGTGTGGAAGTGCCACTTCTAGAAGTTGGCATATCTGTGTAATTTATGTCTGGCGTGTGATTGGCTGGAGCTGGCTGGTGAGCCTGGCTCCAGGAGTCAGGATGGGTCTGCCCTGGTGGTGAGTGGAGAGACTAGCATGCTGGTGTGAGGGAGGAGTGCACCTGGGACCTGAATGGGGCTGGGCTTTCCCCACACAATGCTGGCTCCACCCCCTGTGGTGCGTCTAATGTCCCTAGCCTGGCCAGTGAATGAGAAGAGGGGCTGAGCACATCACAGTGCTCCAAAACCAGCTGCGACTGGTTTTTCCCCCACCCTGCACACAGACAAAGGATTTACCTGTATAAAAAGGGGCTGTGTCCCCAGAAAGGTTGTTCTCTGTTCCTGATCCTGACTAGAGGGGGCCTGCTGCTGCTGGGCGCCAGGAGGACCGCTACTATGACTGCCTTCCTGTCTGGAGGGCCCAGTGAGCTGGCCCCTGGGCCCAGCCTTGCTCCCCCCCTGCCTGCTAAAAGGAACTTTTGCTGAATTGAAGGCCTTCCTGGAGTTTTCTTTGGCCTACCAGTGCCTAGAGGAGCGATGGAGCTTCCCTGCGAGGGAAGCTCTATATTGTGGGACCTTGCCTCTAAAGCACCTGGGAGAGCTTTGGCTTTTATTTGTTTTACGCGCTTTGTGCCCTAGGGGAGCGCTGTGTTAAGGGCCTCTTGCCCATTCAAGATGCAGGTGCCCACCCTGCATTGGACCCGCGATTTGGCCAGGGTTGTGCGCCTCCCGAGGGAGGCTACCCCTCAGTCTGCTGTATCGCCGATTTTCGAGTGCCTGGAGGGCCGCCGCGCTGCCCGCGGCGACGGGGAAGTACTGAGGCGGAAACATGAAGCGGACTGCCGTGGTCAGAAAAGAAGCAGGAAGCGGCGGGAGCCTATCCCGCGCTTCTGCCCCGCCCAAGGGAAGCCAGCGTCTCTCCACGAGAGGAGAGCCCCGAAGCGAGAGGAGAGCGGCTGGAAGTGCAGGCGGAGCTCCGTTGCTAAAGAAGAGCCCTGCGCTGCGTGACGAAGGAGACCAGCAGTGTTTGCCGCCCCCACAGAACCAGCGAGGTCCCGGTGAGTGCGGGGGCAGTAGTTTCCTTTCCCATAGAGCGGCCCCGGTTGACAGCGGGCCGCTCCAACGGTAGTGAGGCATTAGTGCAGTCCGAGCCCCCCGAGAGGGACTCCACCGTTGTCTGGCCATTGATATTTAGAGCCCACGAGGCTCCGGGGGCATTTTAGCGAACTCAAGCCCCCAGAGGGGGGGCTCCAATGTCTGGCCTCCTATTCTTTAGAGCCGCAGAGGCTTTTTGTGGCATTACTTCATTTCGAGTCCCCAGAGAGGGACTCCGACGATTTGGGGGCATTTTGTGTGGTAGAGCGGCCCCGGCAGGCAGCGGGCCGCTCCCCCCACAGCCGCTCCCCCCACACTGGGCGCAATTCTTTAGAGCCCACGAGACTCCAAGGCCGCATTTTCGTATTCAGAGCCTACAAGAGGCTCCTGAGGGCCCAGTCATTTGTTTAGGGCCACGAGGCTCCAACGTGTTGGCCCTAGTGTTGCTCCAGCTGCCCAGCACTTAGTGGGAAGCTGCTCCGTTTAGGTCCTGCGTTCTTGCTTTGCTGCCTGCGCAGCCTGCCCTGACAATTTGGGACACAGGGCGTTTTAGCCCCAGAGAGGGCAGTTGGCCTGGGAATAGCTATATGTTTTGGCCTATGTAATTCCTGCGCAATTGTGTTTTTCCCTACACCTCTGAATGTGTTGTGATGCAGCATGTGTAATGTTTTTATGCCTACACCCCTAAATGTATTGTGATGCTTAGGTGGTTGTTCTTCCTAGTACAGGTGTTGCTAGTGAGGTCCTGGTTCCCTGCGTGATATTTTCCTAAGGTGGTTAGGGTTGCGTAGGTGGTACTTACCTGTTACCAGTGATTACTGGTTGTGTGCTCTATTTCCTATTTTGTGCTACAGTAATTATTATTCCTACAAAGTGCTAATTCCTACAAGAATCCTAGTTCTTAAAGTGCTCAGTCCTGACAGTGGTCCACGTGGACTTGTCCCATGTACATAATCCCCTGTAATTTCTGCCCGTGCCTGTTGGCACGTTGTAAAGTGTGTGTTTTTATCTAATGTGTTTGGTACAATACAAAGGCTATTTTTATATATAACCTTGTGTGGCGTTTCCTTTGTGGTGGGCCTTGGGTGTTGTTGCTGGGTGCGCGCGCAAACACTTAACCTACATTGCCTCCGGGATAAGCCTGACTGCTTGCGCCACGTTGCCTAGAGGGTGAGCAGGGGTTATCTTTGGCGTGTAACTCGCTTGCCCTGACTAGAGTGGTGGTTTCTGCCTGGCTTTGGCGCAAGCCTCAGCCAACCAGAAATCCCATTTCTAAACAGCATGTATGCCAGTGGACACTAGTATGGAGTGCATCAAGGCCTGAGTAAACCAAAGTCACACATGACTGTGGGCTCCATTTTGAAAGTCCCTAGCCTGTTCATGTGTACAAGATGGAGGTGGAGAGTAGCTTTCTCAAAAAATGAAAGGGAATTGCTGACATTTCTGAGACTGGAGGGATGGAACCCAGGCACTGAAGTGGGGAAAGATGAGAGAGGAGACAAGATTTGGCTAAAAATAATTAAATTAGGTCCTTTCTGAGACAAAAAGCTGTCATTTGGTGGATGGCAGGGGTAAAGACATGCCTGCAGTATCTGTGAAGGGTCCTTAAGAAGGGGGGCATGCCTTTGCCTTTCTTCCTGATCACTGTCAGATGTCACTACTGAGAGTAAGGTACAGACTGCTTACACCTCTTTGAACTTCTATTATGTGTGCCCCAGACTGGACACGTCCCTGTTGTGAAGAGCATCGCCCAAGACAAAGGCTGAGTCTTGAAGACTGCATGAGAAAAACACATGACAGATGAACTGAACAAAACGGGTTACGCAAAGGCAGACAGGGAATCCATGTACCCAGTCTGGTAACAAAGACAGAGCTGCTAATCCACTTATTGTTCCAAGTTTTCTTGAAAAGAGGAAGGACTGCTGCCCAGAGTATCCAGATAACTACTGCACAATAAGGGCTCCTCTTCCTGTCTGACAGCCAGATTCCCAAAGTCGAGGGGACATTACAGGAAGTCTTATCTGGAAGAGGAATGGCAGACTTGTCTTGGAAACCAGGGAGGACTCCCTTCATGAGAGTGAAAAAGCGCACCAAACCTGCAGGAGGAGATGACAATTTGAAGGGGCTGAAGCATTTGACCCTGGTACATGGGTTTGTCACCGGAGATTCACAGACTGCATGATTAGGATCACTGTTCTGTCTTCGCAACCGTCAGATGAACCACAGCATTTTCAAAGCATGCTGAGCAGCTTCCACGTGTTATACCCATCGTCGTTTGCTCAAGCACTTGTGTCCAGTGTGCACTATTGGCAGGCCCAACTGAAGTCGAGTTAGAAACATGATTTGCTGCTCCTGCTGTGTGCCAGTGATTCCAAATGGTGTGATGCTGAACAACTGTCCTGTGCCATGAGGACTCAACCACTAACAACTAAAGACTGCAACTCAGCAGTACATATTGTTGTACACCACACGAGCAGCATACTCAGCACTGAATCCAAGAGAGCCCAGGGGGAAGCACTACTCAAAAGAGTTAGGCCGGCACTTCAAGGCACCCAATGCACCTGACAGCCGTGGCCCCAGAATTCAGCCAAAAAGTATATTGCCACCGGAGCCCTGGACCTGGAACCGAGGATAGCCAACCACCTCCACCCATTGACCCTGAGCATCTGACAGGAGCTCACCAGAGTGACGGAATTGGGCTTGGTAAACCAGCAAGGCCCCCCTGTGACGAGCAACTGCCAGAGCCTGAGAGAAGACTATGACAGTAGCCCCTTGCTTCTGCCATGGCCCTCCATAACCCCGCCATTTGGCAGGCAGCCACGCATCAGCAGTGGGACTGTTGCAAGCCGTGCACAAGAGTTGCACCCACCCCTAGTGAACCCGCCACCCACGGGAACGCTCAAAGAAGCCTAGTGCTGCTCTTGAAGGAAACAAGTTAGAGACTGTCCCAACCAAAGAGCCCGAAGGGAAATTTTGTTAAAAGTGTTGCATGCAGAGCTCTGCACCTAAAACTAGAGACTATGTCAGAAGAAACTTATGACCCTTGAAATGGAGGGGGGTAGAGTGCTTAGATTGTGACCCCCTCCTCGAAGTGCATGGGACTCACACCCATTAGTCAAGTACCTAACATGATTGAAGTGCGTAGTTTTGTGCTTTCTGGTATAATAAGCTACTTGTCTTTTTCTAAATTGAAGAACTGAGCTGAATATTCATCATACTGAGTTGCTGGGTGTATTGTTGAGTGCTGGGCCTAGTACCCCACACTAACCTCCCTTGCTACCACTATGAGTCAAGTACTGAAAGGGTTGTACCTGGCCCAGTTTACATAGCCATAGTACCGCGTGCCCCTGGACAGTAGAAGCACAACACTCCAGCCTCCACGGCTGCGGCCTGTAGCTCCTACTTCCCTTGTCAGTCTTTAGGTTAAGTACCCCCCACTAGGTAAAAACAATTAACATTGAAGGATCTAACAAAATCAGCTAAGGATGGTGTACTAAAATTATAAAGAACAGCTCAAACATCCAACCAATCCAAACTTTTATGGGGATTCTTTGCGCACTTCAAAGGATTTAGTGCCAGCTGCTTTGAGGATTATGTGAAGAATTCAAATTTTCTTAAGGCTGCCGCACTGTATATATCACATGACTTAATTGTCATCTGTGTTTATGGGTCAGATCAGGGTATGGTGTGGGGCAACAGCCATGGCCAGCCATACCATGACACAATAGTGCGAGTGGTGCAAAGCTTGCATTGCAAATTAAAGTGTGCAGTGGAAAGTGGGCAGAGAAGCTCAGCGCAACACATCGGATTCACACTTTCATCTGCGAGACAAAATCAATGTTCTTTAAGAGAGGTAAGGGCACACACCATGCCCCTCATCCCAGTATGTCAACCCCTGATGCTGCTCCAAATAATAAAGAACAATGGTAGGCAGGCTACAGCAGCTCACCCTGCTACATTATAAAACCACAAGGTTATTGGCATGGCCAGACCGGCTTTACATGGCACTCAACCATTTCCTTGAATGTTTGGAGCCCTGAAGGTTGCTTTTTCTAGCCCAATGGGCTGCCTTGCTTGCTTTCGCTAGTCCCAACCCCAGCCCCACTCAGCTGCCCTTCACTTTCCCCTTTTAGTTTGAGAGCCTGACTTTGGAGTTGAGCAGGGCACAGCTGCAGACCCTTGAAATAACAGATTTGGAACTCAAATATAAACTGAACGTATCCTGTGAGCCAACATATGCAGTTTTTATATGCAGAGCACTGATCATGGCAGCAGGCAGAGCTCTGTTTGAAAGAGATGTGCCTGCTACAAAAAGGCATCACTTCTCTCTAATGCAGAGGGCCACGTCACACGTGCAATGTGATTGAGCTGTCATTCACACCGTGTATGTTCCACTTCCCCATCAGCCCCAAGACATGAAGGGAAGTGAGCAGGACTGGCAATGCAGGTGGCAAAGTAAGATAAGTAAAAACAATCTCTAGAGCAGGGGTCTTTTCTGTAGTGAGAGCTAATTCTACTCAAGGAAAGTCCTGCTGAGCTACTAGCATATTTTATCACTGTAAAATGCTGATGATATGTATTTACATTACACTATGACCACCCTAAGCACAATTATCAGTAGTAACCACCCAAAAATTCCAGGTGAATTTCTCAGCAGAATGCTAGGAAAACGTTGATCATATTAAATGCTTGTAATCAAGTAAAATCCAAATCATCACATGCTGTTTGTGCCACAAAGGGTATTACCACAGCAGTAAGTCTCCCCAACTCAAATTGAATTATCATTCAGCTAACAACTTTAAATGTGTTTTAGAATTGCAATATTTTGTCTTCATTAGCATATTAGTTTTTGAAAATACACATATTTTTCTATCAAAATCCTTTTCCACTTTGAGCAATCAAACTCAATTTTCCAGAAGAAAAACCTTTTCTGAAAAAGCAAACATTTTTCCTTTAAGAATCAAATCAGTTTTCATTGTCAGAAAATACAGTCCCTAAACATCAGCTTTTCGTTTTCATTGAGTACCGCCATGTAAAATGCCTCTCATAGACAAATTATGCTTCAAATACCCAGGTATTGGAATCACAGGCCATGCTTCCTCACTATAACACTAAGAATGCCTCTGTTATGCTTATAATGCCCACCAGGGCTACCACTGTGCCACCGCTGGATGCCCAACATATATCAGTTATGGCCATTATTATGGGAGAAGCGGTTGCCACTCTGTCAGGAATGGCTAAAAGCAGGCCAGTCATGCTCTTAATATGTCAGTGATGGCAGCAAGTCTGTAATTACTAGACTTGTATGCTCAAAATAGTCAAGGATGGAAAATATTTTGACTATGGCACATTATACCATGAATGGGCACAATTGAGTCAGAGATAATACTCTTATGATGAGGACCAGCATACATATTTGGCAGTCCTTGACGCTAGGAGTAGCTTTAAGGATTCAACACTATTTATTTGGGAAGGACACAATGTCACACAACCACACAAAAATGAATGTGATGCTTTTAATTTTCTCTGCCCTGGATGCATACTCTCTTCACCTCAGCTCTTTGGTTGATCATGCTCCTAACTAACATATTTTCACTCTAGTTCTCGCAGTCACACCCTTTGGTAGGTCAGCCCTGGTAACTGCTGCTACTATTCTTTGATGGCACACACAGTGCGACTGATCGAGCAGGGCGGATAACACGGGCAATCTACTTCTTCGGGAGATTAAGAGTGGATAAAGATGGTCCATGTGGCAGACCCATAGGCCAAATCTGCAGCTTCCACATGCTTCAATACCCTCCGTATACTGTTGTTTTTACATTGACATTGACTGATTTTTGATGCGGAACTCCGATAAAGGTCCACATCAAAAATCAGTCAATGTCAATGTAAAAACAACAGGAAAAGAAAGAATCTACAAAGTAAGAGCATATTAAGTGCAATTAGGGCATATAGGCTACATGGTTTACGTTAGATGCTAGGGCTATTTAACCATTGGGCTCAGAGCATGCAGCCCATGCATCAGGTTAAGGGGATTGCCTGTTTGGGACTGGAATGGGCCAAGGGTCATAGATGCTGCCTGTTTCACAATCTACGGATAATTTCCAAGACACAACCACAAACAAGGCCATGCACGCTGGCTCACAACAAACACACACCACTTTCTAACAGCAAACAAGGTTAATCCACCATTCATTCACTCACCAAACTGTACCCAGAAGCTTAACACACTCCTACACACCCTTGTACCCCTACACCAACACACTACAACACAAACCACAACTCTGTACTACTATACAACCAAATACACATTTTCCTTACGTACCAATAAAACTAAACACTCACACCATTAATCTCACAAACCTCCACCCTTTCCAAACATATCGCTTTCACTACCCACTACTTTCTCCTAGCATTGCCCTTGCCACCCCTCTCAACCCATTCTGCAACAATCTATCAAACCACATTACCTCACAACCATCCTCTTCTCACACATAACCAATGATAACACTTTTTCAACACTCTCCTCCACCAATAGGACACATTCTTCCCCCTACCCAAACTACAGCCATCTCTCAACATACATATTTTCCCAGTCACACAACACAGAGACTCTCTTTGAAACACAATCCCACCTCCTTCTCCTTCAGCAAACTCAACTCACCAGTCCCGCTCACTCAAATCCTACATTTAAAGTCACTATCAACATACCAGCTAATACTACCCCACAAAAACAAGCACACATACCAGTTTTTATGAACAAAATGTCATACCTTTAATAACTCCCCACCATCCCAACATACCTAAGCACATCTACTCTTCTCTGAATACCAGCAAAAATAATACACATTTGAATCCTCTATCTCACACTCTCCATGCAACAAATGCACCAATAGTTCAATTCATAAACACACAAAAACACCCATTTTAAACGTCTATCGTACATTGCTCAATTCAGAGCCATACCACATGACCCTAATAGCCCACCACCACCCATCATCTATACACTTTCCACCTTGGACATACCAAAACCAAGGTACTCAACAACGCTCTTCATAACCTCGCTTCCCCACCTTTGACTCACAAATTCAAAGGCCAACCACTCAACTGCAGGTACACGTATCAAAACCCACACAACCAGACGCAAAAAATGTCTTTCAAGCCTTTTGGAAGAAGATAATGATAAACAATCACAACACTTTCTCTACAAGGAAAACGCGAAAGGTCAAGGCATTAGAAGCCTGCACCAGTCAGTCTAGTGTATTGTAATTAAAACAAAGGCATGGTGCAGTGAGCCAGGAAAGTAACCTTCCTCCGTCCCCACTAATTGGGAAAACCCAAAAACAACCAAAAACCAAATATTAACGTATGTTATTGTTCACCGGAGTTTTGTATCCAAAAGGTACAGCGGAACATAGAAGTCAACAATTGAATGTGCATAACATTAGCATAGTGCCTCCCAAATAAATCAAGTTAGCTGTCAGGTTAATGGAAACATATTCTTCCTTTATTCTCTATTCTTTTGTTCATGATTCTTTTTAAAACCACAGCACGAAATTGATAGCCAACGTGAAGCGTTTTGTCCCAACTGGACGTCTTCAAGGCTTTTGCATATTTAAGTATCTCACACAGACGCTTCACGTCAAGTTTACTGTGGCAAGAGAAGTACTGATACAAGGTGAATCTTGGTATATTCAAGAGAAGACGCGCAGATTCTATATGTCAAACGTACTGTGACACAGTAATATTTTTAAACAGTAAATGGGAAAAGTGTGCCTCAATATCTCAAACTGATGTCCGGTTCCAAAAATGTCAGACAACAATTTCTCCGTCCTCTGACAATTAACATCACTAACAAGAACACTAGCCACAACTTCAAAGGGCAATACTCACCCTCCTGCAGTACAAATGCACGCCACTTGCAAAATAACTTCTTTAGATTGCGTGCTGATTAATGCTCGTTCCATTTAAGAAAGCAAGTTCCACATATTTGACCTACTGATGGACACAGGAACTGACTTACTTTTTATAACTGATTAATGGTTGGGGGAAGATATGGCACCAGTATTGCATGAAGTTGTTCCACCACAATATCAAACTCTAACAGAAATCACATGGGCAAAAAAGTAGGCGGCTTAGGCATCATATTTAAAGAAACAACAATTCTCACCAAAGCTGAATATATTCCTTTACACTGTTGTGAGGCCCTCATTTTCAGATGCAACCCAATCCTAACCTTTTCATGTTACTTTTTCCTTCTCTACGGACCACCAGCAAGACACATTGTCAGACACAATCTCTAACTTTTTCATAATATACTCAAACATATGCATCCTAGGAGACCTCAAAATATGGTTTGACAAACTTAATATGCCACACCCGAGAACCATCCTAGCTATCCTAAGCACACGCAACCCACATCAACGTGTTCCCAATCCCACACGCATCGCTGGACACAAATTAGATATCATCTTCCCCAACCCAGCCCTAGTCATGTGGTCTGTCCAGTACCTTGTGGTGGTTAACAAAAGTCACCAAAACTCACCAAAAATAAAATCATCCTGCCCTCAACTACATATTGCCCTTGGAACAAACTAAATTTAGAGGAACTAGAAAACCTGCTCACCTCCAACACAGATCTGGTCACAATACGGTCAGTACAAACACTCTATGGATGCCTCCTAAAAGCTTTTGAGCTTCTAGTTCTTCTGAAAACATCCATGCACAACAAAGGAAAATACACCTGTTGGATGAATGCTGAATTATAAAAGATCAAAAATAAATTGCTAAACTTCAACTTAAATAACTCAAAACAAACAACCATCAAGACAAGATATACCTTCACAGGCACAACAAAATATAAAAGTCATCAATCAAAAAGGAAAAAAAACTATACTATTCAAACCAAATCCACAATGCAAAGTGAGCTAATAAGGGATTTTAGAAAAAATACTCACAGAATGCCAAAATGCCCAGAAGCTACCTACACCATTTCTCAGCAATTTTGTAACAAACTGACAAATCACTGCTCAACTTAAGAAAACATGTTGGATTCTTATTTAAATAACAGCAACAGGCCCAACCCATTTCTTACAAAACCATGCAAGGAAAGTCCAATCCAGCCTATACGCTCCTTCGAAGATCTATCATCAATGTTTTGGATTGTGTCAATGCGAGTAAGCCAGCAGGGTCCCCCTCTGACCCTTGCCTAACTCAAAACTTTAAAAAGATTGTACTATCAGCTTCTGCATCCATCCCCGTCAGAACATTTATCAACATCTCTTTAACAACAGGAGTTTTCCCAAAAGAATTAAAAAAGGCTTAGGTAGGTCCATGTTTAAAAAAATCTAACACGGCCAATCTAGATCCTGATAACTACAGACCCATAGCAAACAGAGCATTCTTGGGCAAACTTATAGAAAGAGCAGCTTTCACTCTGATGTCGCAATTCATTGAAGACAATTCCATACTTTCAAACTTCAAAACTGCATTCTGTCCTGGAAGAGGCATATAATTGGCCCTAATATTTATCTGGGATGACCTTAAAAACTATGTAGACCAGAACAGGGTTGCTGCTCTTCTTCTCCTGGACCTCTCCACATCCTTTGACACAGTCGATCATGACACAGTAATCAAAAGACAGGAGGAAGCCAGAAAAGAGGGCACAGCTCTCGCTTAGATCACATCGTACCTACACAATAGAACAAATATTATGCATACCCCTCCATTATCTTAAAAAACATACAGCATTAAGTAGGAGTCCCTCAAGGCTCCCCACTCGTACTTTTCAACATCTATATGAAATCATTACCAGAGCTGATCAATGGCATTGACTTCACCTGCTATAGAACGTTTGACGGAACCACAAATGCCATCATCATGCATGCCATCACCACACAGCCATAACTACGCAATGCTTTTACCAAGTATTTCCTTTACCACACAAGTCATTACCATGCATATGCCTTTACCACACATACCTTTACAATGAAAATGTAAGTTTCTTGCAGGTAAGTAGAGAACCTTTGCAGTTGCCTGGTTTTAGTGATGCTCACAAATATAGCACGATTAAAAAGACAGGAAAGTCACTAAAGGATTACATAGAGGAACCTCTTTGAGAAGCTCTTATAGGTACAAATTTTAACTATCTCTTGCTTCTTCAATTTATCAAAGAAACAGATAGATGTAAAAATAAAATGTACACCTGAAAAACACTAGTTCCAATTTCTTTTGTATAAAAAACTATCCTTTAGAAGTTGCTAGTCATTAGAAAAGGTAGAGGTTATATACTGTACCCTTAAATAATTTTTACATAATAACCTGGCAGCAATAGTGTACACATGTTAAAAAAGGATGCACTGGTTTGACAGTTAACCAATTTAAAGATACAAACAATAACTGGGGTGAATTTAGGTAAAGCAATGTCAAGACCTGATGAAAGCACTCTTTTAGAGTTATGGAAAAGTGAGATATAAGGTACCATAAGCATATTGTGTATATTCATGGGGACACAAGTTATAGGGATACAGCATCTTCCCAGCCTGACCACGTTATGATACCAGTTATCTTTACACCTCCCTTGCTTTAGGTGTAAGAATTGCAGCTTGATGGTAATTGATACTCAATGGTCAATGTTTCAGATCAACCTGAAAATGTTAAGAAGCTTTCAGATTTTGTAAACTAACAGTAGGCTTCAGTAACTTGATAAAGCTGGGTAACTGGTTTGCAGGCTTTACTTGGGTTTAACTGCCTTTGGTAAAGAGGTATGCTCCCTGCTAAAAGAAGGCACCCGAAAAATAATTCCAGCTTATAGATATTCTAGATCCCAGCACCTATACACCAAGTAGACCATCTGGTGTGGTGGCCACTGGTGGCCACTAGGAAACAGAATCCAGTTCCTGTTGTTTCGAGGGTTAGTAAAGGGACAAGCGATTTGGCTTGAAATTATGGCAGGTAGAAATGTTGTGGGATAGGTCCCATTATTTTGTCCCAAAGCTGGTCCAAAATGTTCATGTGCTTCTATCTCAAGTCAAATCATTTTATCTTTATTCAGATGATAAAAACATCCATCAAAGCACATCCATAAAAATACATTTAAGAATTAAAACTTAATCTAGTCGTACAATACAACAGCAATTTCAATCTGTAGGAAACTGGCTCTTTAAAAAAAGAGGTATACTGTGCAAAGAGTCCAGGTATTCCCTTATGCATGGACAGGGGCTTGCTCTAGCAATCCCAAGGTGCTCTTTCAAGGGGTAGTATGGTTGAGCAGCCTTAGGTTTATCAGAGAGGAGTGTTAGACATCTATAAAAAATACAGAGTCATGAAATGATGCACACAGCTCAAAAAGGAGATCCACACCAATTTATGAAAATAACACGTATCTTTATATATATTTAGCACCAGAATAAATACGATCAGGTAAGTACGTTTCTAGATAAAAGACTTGTAGTTTTCAAAAGTCAACGCAGTGCAATTTTCCAAGGCAGCAATGTTATGCTATGGAGGAAAAACAAATACTGCATACAATGACTTCACAGCGACTTATGGGACCAATCTCCGGGACTAAAGGTCCAAGGAAGCACCAAGAGGTCCCACCAGGCAGCACTAAGGCGGCTGGGTGCAGAGGTGCAGTACAGGGTTGGGTGCCCGATTTTAGTCAATAGGGATTGGACTGGTTGGAAACAGGCTGCGGGTTTACACTGGGAGGCCAGTCGGTCGGAACCAACAGGGTGTCTGAAGTCTCAGAGACATGGGGACACCTTTGGTCCTCTTCTCCTGGGCAGCCGGGTCAGAGGTGTTTTTGTCACCAGAGACTCTTGCGGCAGAGAGGGCCTACACAAAGAGGCTGCATGTGGCATTGAGAAGTCCACAGCTGAGAAACAAAGGGTGGGCTAGTGAAGTAGTGTGGCTCACTGGTTAGAGGCGGCAGACCCGAGAGCAGAGGACGGCCCGGGACCAGGGTTCGATTCCCGGCGCGGCAGGTTTCTGGACCAGGGTCAGCGGACTCGATAATTCTCTCGCCTCGGTGCCCACTCTGATCAGCGATCACACTCGGCAACTCTGGGCATTAGCTTGCCTCATCTTCACTAACGGCCCCACCAGACCGCCGGGGATGCCTGGTCTCACCCTGGAGATACCCATTAAGGGACCATCTCTCAGGGAAGCCAGGAAGGGTTTCGCAGCGGTCGAAGCGCCTTGGGACCCTACGGGTAAGTAGTGCGCTATATAAATGCCAATAAATTTACATACAGTCTGGAGGGTCTGGGTACTGGACTGGCACAGTTGGCCATCTTCAGCTTGGGCTAGGTGCACGGACGCAGTCTGCTTTTGGTGGTCTGGAGTCCTCGCAGCTCTTCAGGGGTGCCTACAGTTTGCAGGGAAGTAGCTCTGCTACTCTACGGGAGGTGCTGGGTCTTGAGTGAAGGCTGGTAGTCCTCCCAGTCTTTTGGAGGCACAGGCAATTGTTGAGGACAGTAGGCAGGCCGGCAGGGACGGCGCCACGGCAGTTGCTGGTCTTCTTTTCTTGCTTTTTGGTACTCTTCAGATTCCATCTTTTTATTTCAGGTCTGCAGGATTGTACTTTCTGGTGCCAGGGGCTCCCCTAAATACTGGCTTTAGGGGTGTTAGGTGAGTGTAGGGTAGTAGTCAATGGGCTACTTACCCATGGGGACACCATGCTCCCTATATGACCACTTCAACGAGGAAAGTGGGCATAACTCTGTCCCAGAGTTCCTAAGTTTGACATAAAAAAGATAGCAGACTTATTTTCGTATTCACTTGAACTAGCCTGAATGTCAAAACGCCTTTGATAACTACTAATTTTCCAGGATGTCCAGGCGTCAAATGGACCCTGGACAGGGGGGGGGGAGGCATCCTCTCCTGTTAAGGGAAGCCAAATTTGCATACCAAAATCTGTGGGCTCTTTAAAGCTCCCTGCCCTGGAATGCTAATTTGCAGGTCATCCTGTGTGAGGGGGTGGAAAGGGATCTATGACATAATATCGACAGACAGAATATAGACATACAAAAATATCGAAGCAAAAATATCGACATCAAAAATATCGAAGTTCTATCTACATAAAGGTAAGTACAAAAATATAGAGAAAAAAAATATTGTAGTACAAAAATATAGAAGTAAAAAATATCGTTTTTAAAATGTATTAATAATGTAAAAGTAATTTAAAAATACATATAATTTAACAAAATATAGATATAAACAATAAAACATATTTAAAAAAATAATAACTAATATATATATATACATTTAAAATAAATTAAAAACTCTACATATAAATTAATATATATACTTACTCCACATATTGCATCAGTAGGGAAAGCTTTGGATAGCGTAAGGGTAAAAATTACTATTCCCACTCCAGAGGGTGCAACAGTAGGGAAAGCGCTGGATAGCGTAGGGGTAAAAATTACTATTCCCACTCCAGAGGGTGCAACAGTAGGGAAAGTGTTGGATAGCATAGGGAAAAAAATTACTATTCCCACTCCAAAGGGTGCAACAGTAGGGAAAGCGTTAAATAGCGTACGGGTAAAAATTACTATTCACACTCCAGAGGGTGCAACAGTAGGGAAAGCGCTGGATAGCGTAGGGGTAAAAATTACTATTACCACTCCAGAGGGTGCAACAGTAGGGAAAGCGTTGGATAGCGTAGGGGAAAAAAATACTATTCCCTCTCCAAAGGTTCCAACAGTAGGGAAAGCGTTGGATACCGTTGGGGTAACAATTACTATTCCCACTCCAGAGAGTGCAACAGTAGGGAAAGCGTTGTATAGCGTAGGAGTAAAAATTACTATTCCCACTCCAAAGGGTGCAACAGAAGGGAAAGCGTTGGTTAGCGTGGGGGTAAAAATTACTATTCCCACTCCAGAGAGTGCAACAGTAGGGACAGCGTTGGATAGCGTAAGGGTAACAATTACTATTCCCACTCTAAAGGGTGCAACAGTAGGGAAAGCGTTGGATAGCGTGGGGGTAAAAATGACTATTCCCACTCCAGAGAGTGCAACAGTAGGGAAAGCGTTGGATAGTGTATAAATTACTATTCCCACTACAAAGGGTGTAGCAGTAGGGAAAGCGTTGGATAGCATGGGGGTAAAAATTACTATTCCCACTCCAAAGAGTGCAACAGTAGGAAAAGCGTTGGATAGCGTGGGGGTAAAAATTATTATTCCCACTCCAGAGAGTGCAACAGTAGGGAAAGCGTTGGATAGCGTAAGGGTAAAAATTACTATTCCCACTCCAGAGGGTGCAACAGTAGGGAAAGCGTTGGATAGCGTAGGGGTAAAAATGACTATTCCCACTCTAAAGGGTGCAACAGTAGGGAAAGTGTTGGATAGCGTGGGGGTAAAAATTACTATTCCCACTCCAGAGAGTGCAACAGTAGGGAAAGCGTTGGATAGCGTAAGGGTAACAATTACTATTCCCACTCCAAAGGGTGCAACAGTAGGGAAAGCGTTGGATAGCATGGGGGTAAAAATTACTATTCCCACTCCAGAGGGTGCAATAGTAGCAAAAGCGCAGGATAGCGTAGGCGTTATATTAACATACTTATCAATTACATATTTTTTTAAACAAAAAAAAGATGTAATATTTTATTTACAAAAATATATTACTAAATACCAAATATTTATAGTTAATATTTACTTAAATAATAAAAAATTACTTCCCACGCTACTCCCCCTTCAACACACAACACACTACACATACAAACAAACACAATTAATATAAATATCAATTAATCAATTAATAACAATTAATATTATTAAATTGATGTAATTATACATTAACTAATTGACAAATATTAATTACCAATTAATAATTAACAAGAAATTTACAATAAACAATATTTATTAATACATTATTTATAAATAATATTATAAAATAATTTAAAAAAACGAATTACCAGATAATTAATTAACAATTAGTTAATAATTAATACCAATAAATAAATACAATCTCTTTAATTCATTTTATTTAAATATTTCACACCCTATTCCCCTATAAACACACAACCCACTACACATAAATAAATCACATAAAAAATGTAATTATCATTTAATCACCTAATAATAATTAATTACCAATTAATTATTAATTAACAATAACAAAAACTAAAAAAATATTACTACATTAACTCTGATTAATTTAATTAACTAATTAATAATAATTATTTCCCATTATTATTAATTAACAATTGATTATTAATAAAAAAATATAAAAAATAATAATTGATTATAATTAAATTACTTCCCACCCTATTCCCCTATAAACCCACAACCCGCTCTGATACTAAAACGCAAAATGTAAACAAAATTACTAATTTCTAAACATACATTAAAAAACATGTTTAGCAAACATATAAAACACATAATAAAATACATAACACTAACAAAAAGTCGATATTAGTAACTTAGATACCTTAAAATCGATATTCTGTCCATCGATATGATTGCACATCGATATTCTATACCATCGAAATTAAAACATCGATATTATTGTATATCAATATTTTAATTTCGATATTTTAGCTACCTACTGGTGTAAAGACCCTCTGCGGAGCAGGCTTTGTTCCTGACCTCCTGAGAGCAAAGGCCTTCACCCCTGGGGGTCAGAAACTTGTCTGTGGTGGCAGGCTGGCTTGGACCAGTCAGTCAGCCCTCTAGAAGTTGGTAGTTTTTTAGGGGGCACCTCTAAGTGGCCCTCTATGTGCATGTAGTAATACATTTATCACTTGTGGATTTATTTATACAAGATGTTTGATATCAAACATCTTGGGTTTCAGTGAAGCCATCATGCATCATGTATCTGGGGAACTCGTATTCACCAGTGTCCAGCACATGTACTTAAAATGGTTTCCCTGGTCAGTTGTACTGGCAGCGATTATTCTGATCAGCAAATAGGCATATCTGCTCGTGTAGATATAACCAACACATGTAGTTGAAAGCCTAACAAGGACAAGACTGATCCTTGGAAAAATGTGTAATCAACACCAATATGCATTGTAAATGCTCGGGTGGATTTCCTCTAGGGTTGACACAAGCTAGCCAGGAGTGGCTGAACAAGCTGACCCACCTCCATCTTGTAGCCCCAACCTCTCTGTGCCCTAAACAGCCCAGTGAACAAACAACAAAGAATGAAGTAAGAACACAGACTTTTATGTGAATTTCTGAAACTTTAAAACTGCTGTTTTTCTACTCATGTTTGTTTAAATAGAACTCTTAGTTTCTGTGCAATTTGTACTGTGAAAACTGCTGGTTTTTTTTCCACCTGTGACTGTTTGAATTTGTGTCCTAGTTTCCCCTGTACTGTGCTTAGGCCTGCAGGGGCAAGCCCCGAGCCCCCTAATGTTTTGTTTTTTAAAGTTAAAAAGGCAAAATACACAAAATGCATAGAAATAACTCATCCCATTACTCAAGAATTCACGGACAAACTGGCAAATCATTACACAACCAAAGCAGACACATTGGACTCCTCTTCAAAACAAAGGAAAACCAGCAGCAGCAGCCCATTTCAAAAAATGCCCTCCAAGAGTAGGCTAACCCAGCCTCTCCATTCCTACAAACAAATATCGCTAGGTGAATTTATGGCTCTGGACCAAGCACAACAGGGTTGCTGCAATACTTCACATGGACCTCTCAGCTGCCTTTGACACAGCTGACCATGGCACTTCAATCCAAAGACTCTACAAAGTCAGCACAGAGGGAAATGTGCTTGACTGGATCACATCCTACCTTCAAAAATGAACAAAATTCATCTATTCTCCACCTTTCTCATCCAAACTGAATTTCACAAAATCAGAGGTCCCTCAAGACTCTCTATCATCCCACCCATGCTTTTCAACATCTACATGTAGTTATTATCAGCAATCATCAATGAATTTCAGCTCACGTGTTATAACTATGCAAATGCTAACCACAAGAAAAAACTGGGGGTCTGTGTAGGAGCTAGAAGCACTCCAAAGCAAGCTACGAACTTCTGCGTAAGTAAGTTCGTGCTGTGAGAGCTAAATAAGTCTTACTACCTATATGCGTAACAGAACAAACCTTCAGATGGACCTACTTAAATTGTTGGTAAGACCCATACAGAGAACATTGGATTTCCATCAAAAGTATGTGTAGATCAAATGTTATCATTTGGTCATCCAAGCAGGGATGGTATGTCTCTTGATCATCGAGACCAGTCCATTGCCCTTACTCAATTGGGTCGCACCCTCAATCGCTATAGTGACCATGAGCAAAAGATCATGATGGGATCATGTTATCATGTGCAGTGCAAAAAAGCAAAAAGTGTGGTGAGTTAAAAAAAAAAGGTAAAGGATCAATAAAGCAGACTATAATGGAAATTGCCCTTTCCCTCACTAGAGCAGGGTTCCAGGAGAGGTGAGGTAAACTCCCTGCATAATTCGGGTGAGTAATAATATTATAATTTAGTGGATTATTTGAGAAGAGCCAGCGTCAGCGTTTTCCTTCAGACAGGACTTACTTTTTCTTCTTTCTTTTTATATAGATATGAGATACAACATGAATTTTGGACTGGGCACGCATATCCTTTATGATTAATTTAATCTTCACTTTATACGCAGTAGCAAACATTTAGAACTTTGCCACTGAAGAAAGCCGTGGGATCTTGTCCCTGCCGGCTGAAACATGTTGGCCTTGTATACGCAGTTATATGGTTAAGACTGCCTTTGTTGCATGGTTCTTGTTTTTAGTGAGGGAAAGGACAATTTCCATTATAGTCTGCTTTATTGTACTTTCTAAACTTGATAACACCAATGGCCTCTACAACGGATCATCCTTATCAACTATGAAAAGAGAACAACAGATTCAGAACTAACCTGCCAGACTACTACATGTAAAGCCACAAGTTTACATCTCCCATGCCTTGAGGGCTCTATATTGGTTACCTGTTGCCACAGATCCACATTTAAACTGCTTTGTGTCGCCCATAAACCAATACATGGAACAGAACCGTTTTTCATCATGAAAAAAATCACCAAACACATTCAACATAGGAACCTCAGCTACAAGTTGTCACCTCACATCAAAATTCCACCATACAAGAAAAAAAAAACATAGGTGGCACATATGTTCAAGCAGCCAAACTATGGAATTCATTACCGACAAACATAAGATCCACAGATAACTATCTTATCTTCAGAAGACTATCCAAGAGTTGGCTCTTTTCTACATAACCATCATACTCAAACACAAATGTACAGCATATCCCTGTGTAAATAAACATGTCAATTGATTATATGTATGTATCTAGATATGTGTAATTTTTTATATACATATCTATGATATGTACTTATGTATCCATATATGTATTACTATATTCCTACTGTAAAGGAATGTTGACACTCTCCAATGCACTACCCTATATTTCACTATATACCACTTTCAATATATCCTATACCTCCACTCTTTGACTCACCCCAAATGTAATTCTAGTACTATGATCTCCAAAATAACCCTTCTCTCCTCTATCACTCTTTGGATCACTCTAAACCTCATATTACTACTATCATCTCTCAAACAACTCTTCTAAATTCTTCCCTCACCAATCACTCCTTTGACTCATCCCAAAACTAATTTTACTACTATGATCTCCCTAATCCAGTTCTAGAGATTCTTCCCTCCTCCCTCTCTCCTTATACTCATCCCACATCTCATCTTACTACTATGATCTATCAATAAACACTTTCTAGACTCTTCCCTCTGCTATCCCCCATTATCCTTTTCCATCCAACTAACAGACTGAGAGTGAGAGATTGGAAGAGTTCCTGTATAAATAAGTATGTGTTTCTATAAGTGATTGATTAAGAGAGTAAGTATGTGTACGTTTCTGTAGAAGTAACTGTAGTGGTGTGTGTATAGCTGTATATGCAAGTAAATGGATGTTTGAAAGTTTATTTGCATGTGTGAGTATGTGTATAAGTAACTTTATGGATGAGTATCGGTGTGTAACAGGATATATAGGTGTATGAGTACATATGATGAGTGAGTACATGTATGAGTGACTTTATAGAACTGTTAGTGAATGAGTGGATGTGTATGTAGATGTTGGAATTACTGAATAGGTTGTTGTAACCGGTATTGGTATCTCCATTTTTTTGAAAACTTTAGTTCCTATTTTTGAATCTGTGTATCAAAGATTATATTAGGGTGAGAGGAGGTCTGCCACTCTTTCACAAGGATGATGTCATCAGTGATGTCATTTGAGATGTCATCAGTGATGTCATGAGTGATGTCACTGACCATGTCATGAGTGATGTAATATGTGATGTCATCAGCAGTGCATTGCGGGCGTGCAAGTTATAGTTAGCTGAACTAACTATAATTAAGGAATTTCAATGGTTTTGTATCAGTGAAATGTCCAGCTAACTATAACATGTGTGAAACCTATGTTTTTTTCAGTGAATTTCTAAGGTTTTTGAAATGCTAATTCCTAACTATAACGTGGCTGAAAACTATGGTTTTTCAGTGAATTTCTAAGGTTTTTTAAATGCTAATTCCTAACTATAACGTGGCTGAAACCTATGGTTTTTTCAGTGAATTTCAAAGGTTTAGTAAATGATAATTTTTAAATGTATTAATTGTTATATATTTTTATACTGATTTACTAAATTGTTTTAAAGTATTTATTTTTAGATATTTTATTTTTTAAATTACATTACATATTTTTAATAGAAATGTAACAATTTTTTAAAAAAATATTGAAATTGTAATATTTTTTATTTTATTTTACATTTTTTTAATGTATATATATTTTATATAGTAGACAATGATATCTTATGGAAGGAAATTCAAGTTACTGGTAAGTAAGGTTAAAATTATTTTTCAGGAACAGTAGTGAGCTGAAAGATGCAGCACTGAGGTCTCTCCTGATAACAGGTGAGTAAATCGGAATTCGTAGTTCGGCTGATTTTAGAGGAATATTTTCCTCAATAGTGAAGGAAGGGGGCGGGGTCTGAGGTGACGTTAGCAAACACGCTCTGTGGCGCGTTTTAGGTTGGGGAATTAATTCCTCTTCAATCCTGAAGTCCCCTGTGAGCCAACTAGCCCACCAGGTACCTCCAGTATGCGCCAGGGAGCTGCGTTGCAGAGAGGTGTTCAGAGGGCTCGCCCCCTTTTTACGACACTCTGCAACGCAGCTCCGTGGCGCTTACTGGAGGTACCTGTTGGACTAGTTGGCCCTTAGGGGACCTCTGGATTGAAGAGGAATTAATTCCCCAACTTACAATGCGCCACAGGGCATGTTTGCACACATATCACCTCAAGCCCCGCCCCCTACCTTCACCACTGTGCAAACGCACCCCGTAGAGTGTTCTGTGTTGGGGGATTAGGTCCCCTTGCATACTAGGGTCCCTGGGGGCCAACTAGCCCACCAGGAACCTCCAGTATGCGCCAGGGGACTGCGTTGCAGAGAGGTGTAAAAAGGGGCATGGCCTCATTACACCTCTCTGCAACGCAGCCCCCTGGTGCATTTGCAGAGGGGGGACCAATTCCCCTTGCATACTGGGGGTCCTTGGGGGCCAATTATCTCTCTACAAGGCAGCCCCCTGGCGCATACTGGAGGTTCCTTGTGGGCTAGTTGGCTCCCAGGGACCCCCAGTATGCAAGGGGAATTAGTTCCCCCTCTGCAAACACACCAGGTGGCGAGTTTGCAGAAAGGTGCAGGGAGGTGGCGTGGCATCCTCCCGATCTTTTTTTTTCAAATTAACTTTTAAGAAGAGGGGCTGTGTAGCCCTCCTTTTTTTCCTTTTTTTTTGCGGCCTGGGGACCCCGCCCCCCAGGGCCTGCCCCCAATTTTTAATTAATTTTAAAAGAATCGGGAAGGAGGCCCCCTCCCAAGGCAATACTCTGCCCCGGGGACCCCATCCCCCGGGGCATGGGCCTTTTTTAAAAAAAAGCATTTACTTAGGAGAGGGGCTGCTTTGTCCCCTTCCTGTGGCCACTTTTGGCCCAGTGGACCCCATCCCCGAAGCCGGCCATTTTTTATTTTTGGGAAGGGGGCCACGTGGCCCACCGCCCGGGTCACTTCTGGCCCCGGGGACCCCATCCCCCGGGGCATGGCCCTCCTCGTTGGGGGCTGTGGGGGGTCCCTAAGCCCCCCCATGGTCCCTGCCGGCTCCCCGCATCCTGTGGAAGCCGGCATTGCTTTTCTGCTTCAGGAGCAGCTAACATGCTGCTCCCCATGCAGAAAAGCAATCCGCTTTGATTTTTGAAAGAGAGAGCAGGTTTCCTGGTCTCTCTTTAAAAAACCAAAGCAGTTTGCTATTGCGGCTCCCGCCCTACCATAGCAAACAGCAGTGTCCCGGGGGTAGGCACCCCGGGACACTGCAGGAGCGGCTCTGGGGGGTGGCGGTCCCCTGGGACAGCAAGGGCTCCAGGAGGGGGGGCCCAACAGTTAAAAGCCCTGGGGGTGGTGGTCCCTGGGGCATGTTGGGGGCTTGAGCCCCCCCACACAGATTTTTTTTGTTTTTAAAAAGAAGCCCCGGGGGGTGGCAATCCCCGGGGCAGCGGGGGGGCCGTGAGCCCCCCCCACATAGGTTTTTTTTTGTAAAAGAAGCCCCGGGAGGTGGCGGTCCCCGGGGCTGGGGGCCCCTCCGGGCCCCCCAATATTTCAAATAAAAGAAGCCCCGGGGTTGGGGTCTTCGGGGCCTCACAGCCCCCCACTAAAATAAGCCCCGGGGGTGGGGGGGCCCCTCTTTACAAAGAGTCAATTGTTCCCGGGATGTGGCCCCCCCCTGGGGTATCGGCAGAACCCTATGTGTACCCTGCGATTTAAAAAAAAAAATAATAATTTTTTGGGCCTTGAGGGTCTTTGTCGGACCCCCTGAGCAGGCCTAGGTGGTCAGGGAATTTCTACCCTGCCCCTTTTTTGCGTTTTTCACGTTAATTTTTCTGTTTTCTTGTGCCTCGGTTCTATCAAGGTACAAGATGGCTGCTAACACTTCCTGTTTGGAGTGTTGACAGCCAATTCGCATAAAGCTCCTGCTCTGGAAGGTATGCGTACCGTACTTCGGCTATAGACATATCTATGAATTTACTTTTGATTGTCTCAGGAACTACTGAACGGATTTACACCATTTAACAAAAAGCACAAACTACGAACCAAACTCTACCTTTTTGCCAAATTTGGTGTAATTCCGTTCAGCAGTTCGGGCTGTAGCCCTGTCTAAGGTACCCTATGGAAAATGGCATTGGGGAAAACACATTTTGGGACCCCTCTTTTTTCTCGGCCCCCGCTTCACAAATCACCCCGAAACTTTCAGGGAAGGAGCAGAGCGGAGCACCCCACGTCTGGTTTTAGTAAGCTAGTGCAAAGGTCTTTTTTAATTTTTTTACTGAAATCATATTTTACAAAATAAATAGAAGGAAAAACAAAAACCGAATGTAGTCTAAATGCGATGGCCATATTGTTCCAAAAAGGTCAGATTGAAAAAAAAATAATATCACATGTAATTGTACATAACCCTACAGGTGCTTCTTAACAAGTATGTGTACTTAGAAGAGGTACCGAAACTAAGCAAAGAAATGGGAGCCATCGGATTAGAATTACGGTAACCTGAAAACAAAGTTCAAACCCAAGGATCACGAAAAAAAGAACAAAGTTAACATGTATAAACGTTAAACACATCTATGAATCTATTACTTTATCACGCCCAGAAAACATTTTTATTGTACTAGAAATACTTGACTGCATAGGCAAGAACATTGAAATCGAATATTATTGAGAGACTTACGTTGATGTAATGATGTATCCTTTCTACAGAGGTGAACCTGGCCTCTGACTCTGATGCTAAACGAACTGTAAACTGAAAAAGTCCTGTGAGCTGAAAGGAAAACATATTTCTTATTTATAGTTTGCCAAATACTTGAACAGAAACACATGTAACTTGGCCAAATGCTTCTGGAATCAAGAGCTAAGCTCCTCGGGGCATATTATCAAGCAAAGGCGATAAAATTATCTCTGCTTTATCGGCAGCAAACTGCCGCTAAAGCGGCGATAATGGGCTTAATAATATGCCCTTGTGAATTCCCATAGCAGCCCAGGTTAACACCAGAAAATAATCGGAATGAAAACTTTGTCCACTTAGGATTATTGGCTAGGTGTGGCACTAACTAATTGATTGAATTCATTGACCTGGCCATGTTGTTTGTTTATCTAACTAGAGTGGTCTAGGCCAGGCAATAAACAGACCCAAGCTTCGGTTGGTTTCACTATGGGGATTCACAAGGGCATATTTCAAGCCCATTATCGCCGCTTTAGCCGCAGTTTCCTGCCGATAAAGCGGCGATAATTTTATTGCCTTTGCTTGATAATATGCCCCCTCATTCGGCCTGAACTTGAGTTGGACAGTAGTGTAACATTCTCTAATTTCCACCAGGGTTCTAAATACGGAAGATAGTGGACTACATGATCACTATGGTGGATGGAATTAACAGTGTACTCTCCTCCCACATATAAGCACATCTTGCAGAAAGGAGAGGAGCTTACATGAACCCCTACTGTAAATTAATGTCTTGCATCCAAATAGTTAGACTTTTGTAAAGCTTGACCAAAACTTTAATGCTCCTAAAACCAGAAACATAATTTGAAGAAAGCAATCAGAGGCTCCATTCTTTTATTGCGAAGGTCGATAAGTTACACAAACTAGAGGATTCTGAATGCACACTCAAAATGAAAAGTCATCAAATGAATTGTGTTACATCTAGTATGAGAGCAGCTCACGCTATGCATAAGAAAGAGGGCAGGCCACGCTATGCATATTAAAGAGCATATATAACTTGTAACAGGTAATAAGGGCCAATATTGTCACTGAGGGGTTCTGGTGACATCATATCCTTGAGGTTTAATGTAGTTTTCTTTTTTCCTCTGTGTTTATTTTGTGAGAATTAGTAAGCATGGGCTGAAAATCCGTTCCGCTCGAGGAATTTGCAAATTTTTGGCAATTTTGCGGTTCGCGAATCGTGCAAAATTGTCAAAGAATTCGCAAAAAAAAAGTTTTTTGCTTGGTCGCGCTTCAAAAATACAATCTCAAGTGCGTGGCTTTGACTTACCGTGATTCTGAGTTCGGCGAGTTGTTTTCCTCCCGGTTTGCATGCGCTGCGCCATTTTGGATCTTGTTGCGTGATCGCGCAAGACTTTTCGACTGCGAGTACGTCATGGCGTGATCGCGCAAGACTATTCGACCGCGAGTATGTCATAGAGTCCCGCCATCTTGCAATGTGAGACTTTCAGAACGCGAATACGTCATAAGGGCCGCGATCACGTTTCGCAAGAGTAAACCATAGCGAATACGTAGATGCGTCACGCAGCTGACATCTGGCGTGAGATTTGAACATCTCGCTTTCCCGAAATCACATAGGCCCACATGCATCATTGTTACATTTTGCACTTCCTAATTTGCAATTAATTTGTGAATATTGTATTTATTCATTGTCTTTGGTGTGTCATTTCTGCTTTTTTGCTTTCATTTGTTTTGCTTCATTCATATTGTAAATATTGTATATTTGTACTTTTGTATATGTGTAGATATTGTACCCATGAAATCACTGTTGTGACAGTCCTTGGTTTGCCCTTGTGTTTTTGAAATTTTGAAAAACCATATAAAAAGAAAATAAATTTGCTTTGGTACTTATGACTGTGGCTACGTAGTACATATTGACTGCGTCGCTATTACTCACGATATGAATTTTTCCTATCCAGCCACTTTGTTCTGTTTACCCTGTTGTTGAGATCCGGGCTGGGTAGATGTAGGATCCAAAACCTTATTTGTTTCACAGTTTGTCCATGTCCTGGTCACTTTTCATTTGGATCTGGAGCTGGAAGGATAACTCTTTGTGGCTGCTGCTGGATATTTGTATTTGAGGACTTGTTGTTTGGATCACTTTTGGAGTTGAGATTTTACAAGTAAGTTGGTGCTGTTTGTTTGGAGCATTGCAGTTGCTGCAACTACAATTTATAAACTTTTTCACAACTTTAAAAAAAATATATTGTGGGTAGCCCACGGTATACAACGTTTAGCACGCATTTTTTACCACGCACTACCATTACAACGCAGGCATTACCACGCATACCATTACAACGCATTGCGCTGGGGGGCGCTCTAGGATAGGGAATAAGTTTAATTTTATATCCAACACCTTCCCTAGTGTCCACGGGGACTGGAGTTGGAATATAAAATTATACTTACCACTATCCAGCACCTCAAAGCGCTATGCGTTGTAACGGTATTCGTTGTAAATACCGCGTTTTAAAGGTATGCGTGGTAATAGTATGCGTGCTAACGTCATACATCCGTAGCCCACAGTATCCAGTAGGCCCAGGGTTAGTCATGGGTGCATGATACAACTGTTTCTGTGAGTTTTGTTGAGCTTAAATATCATTTACGGCATGGATGGCATGGAATTGAATAGCTCACTGTTATATCTATGTGGAAGTTTTTTTGTAATTTTGGGGTGCGTGTTAAAGCCACACTTGCCAGTAGGCCCAGGGGTAGTCAGTGGTGCATGGGTCAAGTCTTTCTGTGGGGTCTCTTGAATTTAAACATCATTTAGGGCATGGATGGCATTGGATTGGGGTGATTTTTGTGTGTATTTCGAATTTTTGGGTGTTGTTGCGGCCGGGTCCAGGGCCTGGCCATGTGGGTGGGGGCCATTTTGAGGCCTGGCCCAGGGCCTGGCAAAGTGGGTGGGGGTCTAGGGGCCATTTTGAAGCCAGGCAGTGTGCTTTGTGCCAGAGGCCTGCACCTAGTCTGCCTTGCTTTCATCCATTATGCCCAGGGGTAGTCAGTGGTGCATGGGCCAAGTCTTTCTGTGGGGTCTCTTGAATTTAAACATCATTTAGGGCATGGATGGCATTGGATTGGGGCGATTTTTGTGTGTATTTCGATTTTTGGGATGTTGTTGGAGCCTGGTCCAGGACCTGGCCATGTGGGTGGGGGCCATTTTGATGCCTGGTCCAGGACCTGGCCATGTGGGTGGGGTCTAGGGGCCATTTTGAAGCCAGGCAGTGTGCTTTGTGCCATAGGCCTGCACCCAGTCTGCCTTGCTTTCATCCATTATGCCCAGGGGTAGTCAGTGGTGCATGGGCCAAGCCTTTCTGTGGAGTCTCTTGGATTTAAACATCATTTAGGGCATGGATGGCATTGGATTGGGGTGATTTTTGTGTGTATTTCGATTTTTTTGGGTGTTGTTGGGGCCTGGTCCAGGGCCTGGCCATGTGGGTGGGGGCCATTTTGAGGCCTGGTCCAGGGCCTGGCCATGTGGGTGGGGGTCTAGGGGCCATTTTGAAGCCAGGCTGTGTGCTTTGTGCCAGAGGCATGCACCCAGCCTGCCTGCTTTCATCCATTATGCCCAGGGGTAGTCAGTGGTGCATGGGCCAAGTCTTTCTGTGGGGTCTCTCTTCTATACATTTAAACATCCATTTTGGATTAAAATTGCAATTTTTATTTTGGGTCTTTCCGTTTTTGAGTGTGTTGTGTTAATAATAATAAATGCCTAGTTGCAAATATTAATTGAAGCATGACATATGCAACATTTATTTAACTGTTGCTCCTCTGGCTTCCTTTGCTTTTAGGTGCACAAAGACTGAGCACCAGGAATCATCCTTATCATCATCACTTTTTGTAGTGCCAGGAAGTAATCCTCTTGCAACTGCCCAAAGAAAGGTGGCCGTAGCTCCTCTACCAAGAAAGTTACCAGTGCCACTGCCAGAAAGAAGGAGCAGAAGAAGCAAGTGGCGCCACTTACCAAGGAGACTGGTGTGCAGACACTTTTTTGGGGAAAAAAAACTACGCCTGCAGCAGCAGTGTCCGTCGGGGACCAAGCTGGGAGCAGCACCTCCGCCTCAGTGCCACCACGCCAAGTTAGGCCCAAGTGCCGCAGAGGCAGCCACTTTAATTGCTCTTTCACCATCAACCAGTGATGTTGGCGTTGACTCATCGCAAAGTAGCATCCAATCAACGCAGGGTGTAACTCATCTGACGAGTGTTCAACCACAGCCGCAACGACAACCACAGGTGCAACAAGGAGAGGCGCAAGGAGAGGCGCATGGAGAGGCGCAAGTAGAGGCGCAAGTAGAGGCGCATGGAGAGGCACAACTGCTCACAATGCTTGTTCCTCCAGAAGTAGGGGCACATCAGGAAATTGAGATTCATGCGGAGGTATCAGCCGAGCAAGCCACTCCTCCTGATGATATATTGTCTTCCATATCCCCAGCAAGGAAAGGTCAAGGAGGGCGTGGCTCCTTGCCATTGACTTCTATGGAGCTGTCCCGATGGAAGGGATACAGGATGCTGAAGATGCTGTGCAGTTAATGGGACATCTTGCTAGGCTACTCCTTGGTCCTGGTAGAGTGATTCAGTCTTCAGGGGTCAATGTCCCATGATGTCTTTTCCTGATTAGCAGACGTCCAGTCACCACTGGACTGACAGTCGCCCGGCACAGCAGTTTCCTTCTTTTGGTAATACCTTTCCTTCTGGGCGACCATGCTGCTCTCATGTGACTCCTGCAGATCCAGCAGACTCTGGTTCAACTTCAGAGCATCAGTTCCTGGTCTCTTGAGTTGCACGGCGGCAAGGAGCAGCAAACTGGCAATCTGGGCTACTACCTCGCTCTAGCAGGCTTCTTCAGCTTTTGTGGCCTGTGCTGCAAACAGTCAGTCAGCAAACTGACTCTTGGAGTCTCTGCTTCACACTGGAATTGAGGTATGTTTTCTCCATGAGCAGGATACAACAGGTACAGTCCTTTCCTCCGCTCGCCCAAGGAGCAGCAGGTGCAGTCTAACTTCAGTACAGACTCTTCTTAGCTGGTACCAAGGTCAGCGGATCAGCCCTTCTTCAGGCCTCTTCTTTCATTCAAGCAAGATCTGAGGTCTGGGAGCCAGGGGTGCCTCTTTTATGCCCAGAAAGTGTCTTAAGGGGAGATCCCGGTCACTAGCCAATGGACTACCAGGGGCCCTCATGCCTGAAGACCACTTCTTCTGAAGTGTACCATCTAGCTATCACAGAGTGCTTTATTCTGCCCACTCTCAAGATGGCAAAATCCCTCTCTTGGTTCCGAGAGCTTAGTAGCCCACACCCCTGGGGTGTGGCTACATGTGGGCTATAAACCCAAGGAAACAAATGGCTTGGCAACTGGTGCCCCCTCTCTGTCCCTGCTATCAGCCAGTCTACCAACAGAATAGGGCAACCAAGCCCACAAGTGCTTTCTAGTTGCTCTTCAAAGGCAACTTCCCCTTTGAAGCTTGCCTTTTAGGCTAACACCCAATATGGCTTCATGCCAGGAGGAGGTAACACCTCCTTCAGTCGCAGGCTTCTGTTGTAACCGCTCCCGGGAGTCATTAACATGTCTCCCCGGGAGGGCAGAAGGCTGTTTCATGTCCATCAGTGGCAGATGATTACTGAAAGACTAGGCAATAGAGTGACAACTTTTTAAAAGTTGCATGACGCAACAACTTACATAAATTTTGACTTGGGCATCAATTCAGACATAATGTGATGAGCTGTTTGATACCTTAAAGTGCCGACTTTGCTAGTCTAATTCAAAAGTTAGCAGAGCCGAGTTGTCTTTGTATAACTCTGTATTTGCCAATGCGGCTACTAATCTCTCTCTCTCTCTCTCTCTTTCTCTCTCAGTGAAAATGACTATATTGTATTTTTACTGCTAGAACATGTTAAACACATTTTATTTTACTAATGTGCTGCACCCTGCCTTAAGACTCAATAGGCCTAATGATGGGGTGACTTACCCACATTCTAAAGGTTGTTTGGATTTGCCATTGATTAAAATGGCAAAATCAAGTTAGCAGTTTAAAACTGCGCTTTCAGTCTGCAGTGGCAGACTGGGAGCCATGTTTTACCTCATCCCTCTGAGGGTGGCACAAAAGGTGCTGCAGGCCCTGAGGGGCTGCCCTAAGAACACCTGGTATCATATACTGGGGACTTTCAAGTAAGTTACACTAAGCCAATTGGGTATAAGCCAATCAAATATGTACCTTTTTAAGGGTAGGAACACATGCACTGAGCCCTGATTCGCAGGGCTAAGGATAATTCAGTCATTACACCAGTGCAATCACACATTTTTTTCTTTTTTAAACCTTTTTATTGGATTTTAAATTTCAGGCATGTCATACAGAAAGCATTCTCATCTGTTATATGCTACATTAAGTGGGTTCCGGTATCAAGACCAACGGCCGTGGAGGCTCTCATCGAGGAAGTGGCTCCGTAATTGATAGAGGGGGAGCCTCTTTGCATCTTCCACCAGAGATGTCAGGAGGCATTAAAGATACGGTCAGTGGTGTGAGGACCGCAGTTCTCAGGTTCGTGCAACAATCTCCAGTCCCATGTCCCTCGTAACATGTATCATGAAATGGTAATCCAGGTTCTAACTTAAACTAAGGGCCTCAAAACCAGGGAGATTTGGGGTCAGGGGTGGGAGGGCTTGGGGTGGTAAAGTAAGAGGAGCCAGAGTGGTGGTGGTCCGTGTCATTCCACTGATGTCAGACACAGTGCTCCATGCAGAGCTTTGCCACGTATCCAAGAAGGTGGCCCGGGGGGGTTGGTGGGGCGGGGGGTGGGGGGGCGCGCACAGCCTGGGGAGGAGCCACGTGAGCCTGGTGTCGCCCGCCGGCCCTGCGCTGGGTCCGTACCTGCTGTGTGTGCTTGTTGAAAAGTGTGGAGGAGTGTCGCCCATTCTAAGGAAATAGGGCGCCTACGGATGCCGCGGGCTTCCTCATGGCGGATAAGATCTTTCGTGGCTGTGGCCCATTTCTTTACCACCCCCCACCAAGCTGCTATTGGGGGTCCCCCAGTCTAACTCCAGTGCTTTGCTATGCTGCGTTTCGCTAACAATATGGCCAGCAGCACAAATTTGGTCTCCACCTTCTTTTGTTTGTTACATTTAAAGATGCCTAGGGCACAAGCCTCCCATGTGTGAAGATCTGTGAGGCCGGTGACTGTTCGCATAGCAGCGTGTACCGTCGCCCAGAGGGTTTGTAGTCCGGGGCATGTCCAAAACATGTGAATGAATGGGGCATTTGGTGTATTACATCGGGGGCATTCAAAATGTGATGTCGGGTAAAAGCGTTTCAGCCGTGCCGGTGTGAGGTAAGCGCGATGCAATATGTTGAACTGAACATTTTTGAATCGTTAGCGGGACACTTTTTTGTGATGTTCTAGGGCCTTCAGCCATTCCCTGACATAAAGGTTACGCCCTATATCCTCTTCCCAGCGGAGCCGCAAATTCGATATTGATGCCTGTGTGAGTTCTATGATAGATTTGTATAGCCATGTGACATGGTGTCTGCCCGCTCCCATATGAAGTAGTGTGGGCAATACCGAGTGGGTCGCAGGTTCCCCGCCCCGGATATCCCATGTTCGCCTACAGTCCGCCACCAGCTGCCAATGCAGCAGGAATTGGCCGGCCGGTAGCCCTCTCTCCTCGGTCAGTTCCGCGAACGAGGCCAGTTGACCATCGATAAACAGGTCCTCAGTTTCAGTGAGCTGGAAATCGGTCCAGACCTGAAGTTCTCGCTGTATGGAACTCATACCCTTTTGGGAGTCCCGCCAGAGGCAGCAATGGGGAATATACCAGCGTCCCCTTGGACATGCGGGGAATCCGCATTATACTGGATCTGGCCACCTGAACCAACTGCGGATGAGTGGGGTTGGGCCTTGTGCCCGGGAGCAGTATTCAGCTCCGGGACCGTCAGCTGTCCATCTTGGGTCTCAGTTTCTCCCAGGTTACGCTGCACGGTGCAGCGTGAGTGCCACTGCAGCTGCGCCGCCAAAAAATAGGCTCCAAATGACGGGGCACCCAGCCCTCCCCTATCGCGAGGCAGCTGCTGGGACGACAGGCCGACTCTGCTACGGCCCGCCCCAGACCAGGGAGATTAGCAATGAATTCAACTCTTGAAAGAGGGGTCACGGAGGGATACCGGGATATTTGCAAAGTAGTAGTGGAGCCTGGGCACCATGATCATTTTTGACAAGGCTACCCTCCCGATGGGAGCCAGGGGCAGAGACCTCCAGAAGCTGATTTGGCACTTAAGGCCCCGGAGGGCTCAGTATTGATTGCCCTGCAAGATGTCTCGGGGCTCATGGCCTTCCCCAGACTAATTTCCGTGAGTGGGTTGTTCGGGTGCAGGGGGTAGAGAGAGGATTTCTCCTAGTTCACTCGTAATCCCGCAGCCCTCTCGAAATCTAAGAGCGTGTTCCAGATAGTGGTACGGTCCGCAGCAAAGTCCCTGACATAAATGAGAAGGTCATCCGCGTAAAGGGAGACGCAGTGCATGCGCTCCCCCAATGGGATACCCAAGTATTGGCCCACTTCTCGTAGCCGTGCTGCTAACGGTTCCATAGCAATGGCAACAATGACAGGGGGTAGGGGGCATCCCTGGAGGGTCCTGCGCTTAATCTGTATGGGAGAGGAAACTGAGCGACCTATCCGTACACTGGTAGTGATATCAGTATATAGTAGCCGTGTATAGGTGATAAAGTGGGGTCCCACGCCCACCCTCTGTAGTACCCTGAAAAGATATTGCCACGCCAGGGTGTCGAACGCCTTCTCGAGGTCCAGCACTAGGCACACTGCTCGTGGGAACCTATCCTGTACCCCGTCCTGGACCTGGAATAGTCAGCGCAGATTCTGGGAGGTATTCCTCCCAGGGACGAAACCACTCTGATCCAGGTGGATCAGCCGGGGAAGGATTTCAGCGAGTCTATCTGCTAGTATTCGCCCTATAATTTTGTAGTCCGTGGTCAGCAGGGTGATTGGCCGGTAGGAGGTGCGGAGCAAAGGGTCCCGATCGGGTTTGGGGAACGTCACTAGAGTGGATGCTCGCATTGATTGGGGGAGTAGGCCCACCTCTAATGCCTCTCGGAAGACCGTGTCAAGTTGGGGGGCTAGCTGCTGGGAGAATGTGGCGTAAAGCTCCACTGGGAAACCGTCATTGCCCAGTGCCTTGTTTTTAGCCAAACGGCGAATGGCGAGTTTGATCTCTGCCACTGTTACCGGGACATCAAGCGATATGCGTTCCTCATCTGTGAGTTGGGCTATAGTGTCCGTGGGCAGTATTTGTTGGATGTGGTCCTCCCTGTCTGGGGTTGGATCCCGGTACAGCATGACACAATAATCATGAAAGGCCGCTAAAATGTCTGCTTGCGCGTAGACAATCTCCCCTGTGGTGCTGCGAATGCCCGTGACCGGATATGTGTGCATGTCCTGGCAGATGAGCCATGCTAGCAGGGTGCCGGCAAGGTCCCCTTCATTGTGGGCTCTAGCAGTGTAGGTGTGAAAATTATAGCGCCGTAAATCGGCACAAGCCTCCTCGTACTTTATTTTAGCCTCCGCTAGTTGCATGGGGGGGACCTCCCGCTGTCAGCCGCCTTAGATACCTGCGCCACTAGTTGTTCTGCTGTGTGCACTGCCCTCTCTAAGGTCTATTTCACTCCTGTAATTTGTCGGATGCAGGCGCCCCTTAAGACTACTTTAAAAGCATCCCATTCTAGGGACCTAGTTGCCGCAGTGTCCCTGTTTTCTGCAAAGTAGTATTGGATGGAGTTGGTTTGCTCATTTTTGAACACCGGGTCCAGAAGGCAGTCTTTGGGGAGACGCCATGTAGGGATCGGCGGTAGGGGTGGGCGCCATGCAAGGGATATTATATGCGCGTTGTGGTCCGAAACCACTCTGCCCAAGTAATCCGAGTGTCCAATGCGCTGCAGGAGAGATCGTGTACATAAAAAGCGGTCTAAGCGGATTCGTAAATTGTGTGGTATCGAGTGGAAGGAATATCTTTTGGTGGTCGGGGGACATGTCGCCATAAGTCTGTGAGGGACAAGTGGGCCGCATAGGCACGGAATGCGGCTGTGTGAGCGTGGGCTGGGGAGTGTTTGGTGGGGGGGTGGGACCTATCTAATGCCAGGTCTAAGGAGCAATTGTAATCCCTTTCCAATATCCACGGGGACTGTGTGAATCCCGCTAAGGTGCTCGTCAGAGTTCCCCAGAATGTTGTTTGATTTATATTCGGGGCTTAGATGCTGCCTATAAGGATGGGCTGCCCGTCTAATAACCCTTACAGCAGGGCATAGCGGCCCTCGGGGTCAACCCTTCTGCTCAGCTCACGGAAGGGAACTCAGGGCTGAACCCAGATTAGCGCACCTTTTGCAAAGGCGGAGTATGTGGTGCCGCAAGAGATGCCACGCCATTTCTTCTGGAGTTTACCCAGTTCCTCCCCCGTGAGATGCGTTTCCTGAAGGGATATGATCTGCGCCTGTTGCCGTTTAATGTACGCATTGATCGCATAGCGTTTTCTGGCTGTATGCATCCCCGCACATTCAGGGTTAAAAACTTTACGTCTGTGAGTGACATTATAGGTGCAATGTTGTATCAAGATAGCGCACGGTCTCCGCTTGAATGGGGCCTCCCATCCCTGGCTGATTGGGTGTGTCGCGCAAGGCTGTGCAAGGTGGTGGGTTTACGTCCCTGCCCTACATTTGGGAGGTAACAAGAGGTCATGGGGTACGGGGTAGGTGAACTAAGAACTGGGGTGGGGAAACTCTCCCAATACAGGGGACCTATCGCCAAGAGCGGTACATCCAAACTAGCCCTCCGGGGGGGAGACAGCGTCAACTAACAATTAGCAACCATGAGGTGGTGGTACCTGCATGCGAGGACCTCCTTGGACGGGTCTGTGTAGGATTAGTGTGTGTCATTTGGTCCCTTAGAGGTGTGGAGCAATGCGATGGGTGTGCCCTGGGTGAACTACAATTGTGTAGGAGGGAACCTCGGCCTACCTTTGAAAAGGGCCCCCGTGCGTATATGCACTGCTATAGATAGGGAGCATTACTGTTAAGGCATACCCCCTCTTGTCACGCTGCACGTTCCTTAGCTTATGAGATCTGCAGTCTGGGGTGTAACTCGTGGCAGAGCGACCGAGTCACCTTTGGACGATGCTTCTTCGTTGTCGTCCTCCCCCGCGGAGGAGAATAGCCGGGGGCCCCATCCATGTCGCCCGAGCGTGGCGAGACCTGCAGCTTCGAAACTGTTCGTAGGACTTCCCGGCGTCCTTGCATTATTTGTTCCAAATCCGGAGAGCAGTATGTGGGGCTTTGCGCCCTGCTGGTCCCGTCATTTCGCCGTATGTTTTGGCTGCGCTTCTTGGGGCGTGGCGCCCTGCGTCTCTGCTCAAGTTCAGGTCCGGCCCTTGGAAGTTGCGGACAGTGCAAGTCTGCCCAATTACTTGCCTCCTCCACACACGTAAAAAATAAGGTAGATTCCTTGTAAAAAATTCGAAGTCTGGCGGGGAATAGCAGGGAGTATTGAATGCCATTTGCCCTGAGTCGTCGTTTTACCTCCAAAAAGAGCGATCTCTGTTGCTGCACTTCCTGGGCATAGTCTGGGAAGACCATCACCTGTTTGTCTTCAACCCGGAGGGGACCAGATCGTCTCCTGGCTCTGAGCACTGCGTCTCGGTCTTAGAAATGCAGGAATTTGGCTAGCATTGGGCGAGGTGGCGCTCCTGGCTGGGGCCGGCGCGCTGGAACTTGGTGGGCGCACTCGATGGAAAAGAACGCAGACCGGTCGGCTTCTGGGGTAAAAGATTTCACCCATGCCTCCATATGGCATATGGTCTTGTCCCTCAACACCCTCCGCAAGGCCCAGGACTCGTATATTACAGCGCCTTGAACGTCCCTCCAAATCGACCATGCGCTCCTCCATTGTGGACAGGCATGTCAGGACATCACCGATCATCTTTTGATGGTCTTTCACCATCAGTTGTAGGTCCGCTATGATCTTCCCCCCTTCGCCGACCTTATCCGCCAATTTCCGGTGGTCGTCTTTGACGAGGCTGACGTCCGTCGCGAGAGTGCCCAGCCTTTTTTCCATAGACACTCTGGATTGTTCAATTGCGGCCAGGACGCGGTCCAGCTTGTCCGATACAGACTGGTCCGGAGGGGCCGCGGTCGACGGTGTTCCCTTATGGTGCAGCATATTTTCTGGTGCTGTCTCTGGCACCATGGTGGACTGCGTGCTCCTGGTTTTCCCCATCTTGCGTCTACTATGTGTAGGAGCCATGTGCTACACTTCTGAGTCCAGGCGAGTTCTACCCAAGGTTTCTTGCGCCTTTGGTGAGCGTTCTGGACAATCACCGTCCCCTATCTGAACCGCCGGGCGAGGCTCGTGCTCCAGCTCTTAGATCCAGGGGGGCTCCCTCTCCTTGTTCGCACTCGGCGGTGTGCACCAGGAGCGTCACACTGTGGGGTAGAGCCGATTTGGGTGCTATATCTCTCTCCTTCCTCCCTGCTCAATGCCTCTGCTGGTGAGTGGGTGCACGGTCCGTTGGCTCCAGACCGGTGTAACTCCCCCAAGGCTCGGGGGACTGGTGGCGGGTTTGCTGGACGGTTGGTGAAGCTCCGGTCTGGGCGCCAAGCAGCACGCTAAGCCGCCATCTTAGGGCCAGGCAATTGTCCGAGTGGGTCCCGGTGGTGGGGGGGGGTGCCGCGCACCCCCCTCGGTATTAGGCAGCCCGGGGGGGAGTCCCTCCACCACTCACCGTTGTCAGGGTGTCCACTTCCACCCAGCTCTGCACTCTCGTCCCAGGGGGGCTCAGCTGTCACACTCGCCGGGCGCCATGCAGCACCGAATAAGAGGTCAGAGATGTGGCGCTGAGCTGCCACCTCTCAGCGCGGGTCCCCCTCACGTCCCAGACAGGCCGTGTGTGATCCGGTGTGCCTGTCCGTCACCGCCCGTTGTGGTCGATGTGGCGGGGGTTCCAGGGGTCCGCTCGTCATTCAGGGGCTTGCGGCAGTGTCTCACCCTCCGAGTGCTGCCGTCGGGTGTGGAAGCCGTCTCAGTTCTTCGCAGCGTGGTAGCCCCTGGCTCGTAAGTGGAGTCGCGGGTCACGCCTCTTTCTCAGTATGTCCTGACCCTGGATGTCAGGCAGAGGTGCCGGCGCCCACCATATTGTCGGCGCGCATCGGGTGTTGTGACGGCTCCGTTTTACCCTAGGACCCGTTCCGCTTCAGTGGTGGCACAACGCCGTTGGATGCCCCATGGGTTCCAATTGCAGAATATTTTATTTGTGGCTGGGACTGATGCTGTAAAGCGGAGGGAATGTCCCCCCGCCGTGGAGCCTCAGCAGTGCATGTCCACCATCGCAGCCTGCTTGGCCACGCCCCCACCAGTGCAATCTCACATGGGGTGCAATGTGGAGATGAACTTCAGGAGTGAGTCCAAAGAGTTCTGTAATTGTTGCCTTTCTGTGCTAGTAGGATTCATTCTGCTACCTCGTCCTCAAGTGTAAGCAGTCTGTCCCTACCAACTACTGTCATTGACTCTCAGATGATCCCCCAGTGTACCCACCTTCCTCATCATAGACCTCCCCTGTAGGATGTTAGCCAATTGTCTGTCATCACCTGGGACATAGCTAGGGAAATCCCTTTGGTCAGTCTTACCTCTCAGGCACCTGTTAAATACCTCAGTCCTCTAGTTGCTGTCACCAATGTCTCTGGGCCCCATGACCAGTCTGGCTCTTATTTCCTCAAGGTCCAGCTTCCTTGCTTCCAGGGCCAGGGCTCAATACTCCTGTTCCAGGGTTGTCACTTCTTCTTGAAGGGAACGCATGCTGATGCTCCTCACACTGCTTGATCTAGAGGACACCCTTGGCCTGGTGTTGGGGTTGAGGACATCTTTCGCTCCTCCTACCCTTCTTCCCTACGACCTGGGGTATCTCCTTTTCCATTGCTGGTGGATCTCTGTGGCCTTCCTCCCAACCCTTGGGGGCCGTCGCCATGTCATTCTTCCTTGCCTTATTTACCATGTTGACCGTTATCTCTCTCTACACAACTTCCTCAGCTCATTCTTTTTGAGGGGGGCCAAACTGGCCATTTCAAGCTCCATGTTCCTTGGCTTAAAATTGACTTCCCAGCTTTCAAGAAACTTTTTGACATTGTTTTTCAAACTTTGGAAACTTGTTGAAAACGTTTTCACAATAGTTCTGCAACTCTTTGAAACAGTGTCTCGAAAAACAAGGGAATTTGACGACTGGTTGGGAAACACAAAGAATACTTTGGCAGATTCTTAGTGATTCCAACCTCAACAACTATATGGAACTCCTAAACACAAGTTCTGGATCCCACCGCAGGACACCAATGTAAGGAAATGGGGTGTATTATATGGTTTGGTTGTGTGACCTCACTGAGTAATACACTACCAACACCTTTGGGACGAATCAGACCTTATTTGTTCAACCTTAGCTCAACTGTGGGTAGCTGTAGCTCTGAGCAGTCAGACTTAGACAAAGGAACAAGCGTAAAGCATTTAAGCAGCACCTAAACAATTGAAGAAGAAAGAAACTCAACACTCAAGAAATCCATCGTCAATTTATAAAAATACAGTATATGTTTATGAAATTAAGGACACCAACATGAAAAAAATCTACTACAGGATTCAGCAGATATGGATTATACATGAACCAACAAATCAATATGTTTTACATAACTGTGAACAAGCATTGGCCAACTCAACAAATTTGACACTTAGAAACTTTTTCAAGAAAAAACTTTGTCAGAGTGGAATGCAGGTATTTAGAGTTACTTTGGTTGATAAATCTGTGTAGTTTCCTGCCAGGAGGAGGTAACGCCTTCTCCAGAGGCAGGCCTCTATTGTTACCGCCCCTGCCAGTCATTTAAAAACCTCCCCTAGAGGGCAGAAGGCTCTCTTGTGGCCTGCCTCAGCAAATCGCCACTGGAATACTGGGCAACAGAGTGGCAACTTTATAAAAGTTGCATATGGCAAAAAGTTACATTAATGTCAACTTGGTATCAAGTTGAGCTTAACATAATGAGTTGTTTGATACTATGAAGTAAAACGTTCTTAGTCCCATTCAGAATTTAGCACAGCTGAGTTGTCAGTGTGTAACCCTGTACTTGCCAATGGCGCTACCAATTTCTCTCTCAGTAAAAATGATAATTGTGGGTTTATGCTGCTAGAACACAATAAACACATGTACAACGTTCCTATGTGCTGCACCCTGCCTTAGGACTCAATAGGTCTAATGCAGGGCTGACTTACCCACATTAGAAAGGGAGTTTGGATTTGCCATAGCTTAAAATGGATAAGTCAAGTTAGCAGTTTAAAACTGCACTTTCAGACTGCAGTGGCAGACTGGGAGCCATGTTTTACCATATCCTACTTAGGGTGGCACAAATGGTGCTGCTGTCCCTGAGAGAGGCCCTCCCATTTAACGGCCCTGAGAAACCCTAGTATCATGTAGTGGGGACTTTTAAGTAAGTTAAGCTATGCAAATTGGGTAAAAGCCAATCAACCATGTACCTTTTTAAGGGTCAGAGCACATGCCCCAAGTCCTGATTAGCAGGGCTCAGGGCATTTCAGTCATTACCCAAGAGCCCAGTTTTCACAAACGGGGCAAAAGGTGGAGGTGAAACCTGCAAAGATCTTGTCTCCTCACAATAACTTAACATATTTGATAAAATCACTGTAGAGCAGAAAAACAAAGGAAAGAACAGAATATGAAAGCAGGACTGAAATCCACTAGCCACTGAAATAACTAATTATAGTTATTTAGCTCTTTCTTCTGAACTATTTACCATGAAAAGCTGACAATGTTATGTTTTAAATATATCAATATCATGTTATTCATCCAAAAAAGCACAGGCGAAATATTAAACCCGGAAAAAATAAGAGGAAATCAAAACCTAAATACTGCCTGAGAGTAAACTAATTCTTATATAGGAGGTAAGTAAAAAAAAGAAAAATTATAAAAAAATAAAAATAAAATGAATAAGAGCCAAATCTCACCAGAGTAAAATGAAGATTTGGATGGAATATTCCAGAGACTACAAACAGTGCGGCATCGGGTTCAACTTCAGATATCAGAATATCAGCTATAACATAAGGCCAACAATAAGGGAGATATGAGTATCAATGGAAAATTTGTATATGACAAGGAGAAAACCTTTTTAAGGCAAATATGATATTTATAATCCTGATCATATTGAAATGTTGGCACGACATTTAAGCTAAACTTCAAGGACATGGAAAGGATAGACATAACCCAATGTGAAAATGAGTACCCCCAAGAATTTTCAGTAACATAACGACAAATCAGATATAATTAACAGTTGCACAAAAGTGGCGAAAAGAGGCAAGAAGAAAACACCCCCATTAGTCATAGGAGAAACGAGGCAAGACATCCTCACCAGAGGAAATCGAATAGTAGTTGATGCGGTATGTAACCAGATGTTCTATACTGATATGTAGACTGATATAATCAGGGTCAAAGCACCAACCTATATAAAAAGAAAGAATAATAAAAATACTCCTTGTCATATACAAAATTCCATTGATACTCATATCTCCCTTATTGTTGTCATTATGTTATAGCTAATATTCTGATATCTGAAGTTGAACCCGACGCCGCACTGTTTGTAGTCTCTGGAATATGCCATCCAAATCTTCATTTTACTCTTGTGAGATTTGGCTCTTATTCATTTTATTTTTATTTTTATGTTTTTATAATTTTTTTTTACTTACCTCCTATATAAGAATTAGTTTACTCTCAGGCAGTACTTAGGTTTTGATTTCCTCTTATTTTTTCCGGGTTTAATATTTCGCCTGTGCTTTTTTGGATGAATAACATAATATTGATATATTTAAAACATAATCTTGATCACTTTTTCTTTATAATGCCCCTCTTCTTTCCTCCCTTGCCTGTTCTTCTCACACTTGTGATTTTACTTACCTTGACCCCCACCATTCCATCTATCAGGATTAGGGGGAATCTTAGGGTTACTCCCTCCAGAAAATTAAATGAAATCTCTTATTCATGTATATTATTGTTGTTTAAGTCCATTTTGTGTATTTATTCTTGAATTGTATGTGACTGTGCCATTTATTGTCTAGTGCCATTTCGTTTTGCGTTTTCTACAAAACGGTTTTAACCATGATTTAGTTATGTATGTAGTGTTCATGTTGTCTATACTGTGTATTTTTATGTTTATATTTATATATATATATGTTTCACTTTGTTTTCAGCCATAACAAAGCTCCCGGGGTGGGAGCGAAACGCGTTGACTGTTTTGTGCACTTCTGAAAAAAGAACAATAAAAGAAATTTTGATACAACTAGATGCTTCTGCAATTCACTTCCTAACTGGTGCTGCCTCCACGTTTCTTCAAGTTGGTATCTGCAAATCCAGTGGGACTGAAACACAGCAGGTCCTGGAGGTTAAACAGCACAGAACTCTAAACACTGTGTGGGACTACTGAAGCTTGAGGTGCTCACTGCTTGGTCCGCTGTGGTGGTCATTTTGCTGTTTATAAAAACGAATGTAGGTCTGTCTGTTTGTCCTTTATGCATTACTACACCATTCATCTGATCGCCATGAAACTTTGGGAAGTTGTTGAGTACACTCCCGCGAAGGTTTATGGCGAATTTATTTATTTTTAAATGTAAAAAAAAAAAAAAAAGTTGAAAGTTGTTGAGTACACTCCGCGAAGGTTTCTGGCAAAAAAAAAAATGAACATTTTATAAATATCGTCCCCCCGGTCCCCCAGAATTTTTCCAATACTGAACGTTTACAGTTTCCAGTGCGCCTCGCTTTTGCAATGACCATCAACAAAGCACCTGGACAATCGCTGCAAGTGTGTGGACTAGATTTGGAGAATCCGTGCTTCTCACTTGGACAACAGTATGTGGCCAGCTCAAGCGTCGGAAAACCTTCTGATTTATTTGTGTACGCACCAGAGGGAAAAACAAAAAATACAGTGTATCCACAAGCACTCGAATAAATAAACAGAATTAAAACAACACTTTAAAATGTTTTCCATATTAAAATGAATACGTTTCAATAAAAATTACACAATGTAAATTGAATGTTATAATAACATGTTTCCTTAAATTTCCTTTCTTCTGAGATCGCAGCAACGCGCAACGGGTAAGCTACTTTAACATAAGAAATAAAATACCCCCTCCACCCCCAAGGCACCTTACGATGAAAGGGCACTGCATATCATCTCTGAGTTCAATAACCCTAAAATGCAACACAGCCATACTCATTTGCCATTATGATTGTACTGTATGCACGTTTCTTTGAAAAGTGCATGCTATGTGGTAGTGCATTGACTTTATATGCAGTGTGAACAGTTCTCTATGTCAATTACACTCATGGTAAAATCCACAAATAATACGTGTGAAGAGGCTTTGCATGATTTACCTGAACAGCGTATGAAATTGCCAGTCCTGCATAAGCTGGTGGTATAATACCATGCATCAGTACAATGCAGAGAGATGTTGTACCAACCATAATTATGCTAATAAGATCAAGACGAACAGCCAGCCAGCGGATTCCACAGCAAAACAGAAATTGAGGTGTGTTATTCATATCTAACAAATTCTGGAATCTGTAAACAAAAAAAAAGTATAATCTTGCAATCTTTTATTGATAAAAAGTGTTATGTCACACTAAAGAACCCATGATGGAAAGAACGGGAAGAACCACATTGTTATCAAACTTCAGATTTATACAGAGCATGCATAAAGAAAATATTTTGGGACCTATTCTACAAAAAAAATTGAAAATCTGCACCCAGATATCTACACTTATGTTTCGAACAGATTTATACATTTCTGAGAATAATCCTAAAATTTCAGGGGTACTCCAGTGAATCTGCATAAGACAAAACGCTCCTCGAGTATTAAAGCGTGTAAACATTTACATATATGTAAACGTAAATGGTAAACGTTTATGTATGTGTAAATGATAAATTATATTTGCACAACTTGAAACCCCTTTGTATACACCAGCAACAATTATAGAGACGTATCATCCGGTTTGCCACCCAAGACACATATTTACGCCTGCCCTTAACAGAGGAGAATCTCTCATCGTATCTAGGGTAGGAAAGTATTTTGCACAAGCTTGTAAGCACAAAAAACTCACTGGTTTGTGGATGTTCATCTATTTGGCATGGCATTCTCACCCTGAAAAGTGCCTAATATTGGACCTGCTTTATATGAGTGAATCGATTATTGTATAAATCGGAAACATGATTTTTCTTCTGCATTGTAGAACTCCGTATATTGCTGTCTGCAGCCATTAGACAAGCAGAAGAACTGAGGACAGCTTTACATTAGAAGCATTAAGCTGCTGCCATGCACAGAGTCTGCTTCACAGGCGTGAAATACACCAATGAAAAGGAAGATGATTTCTGAGAAAGATTTAACACTAAATGCAGGCATGCTTAAAGTCTATATTTGAAAATGAATAAAAAGAAACCAAAAGAGTAATATTCTTACTTCAAGAGGCTTTCATCTCCTTTGCAATATGCTTGCATTGTTATAAGGCCATAAAGACTTGAAGTAACATGGGATATAAATGGCGACAAGCTGATGTTCTCCAAGCGTTTCAGGTCACGTATGAGAACTCTGCAAATGAATTAAGTCAAAATAGGTTAAAACCTATATTAATGCATGGTAACATAAGGTAAACATATTGTCAGGACCCCGTTGAAAAGGTTCGTGCAAGCAGGAGTTGCAGGGCTTAAAGTGGGGGTTGAGGCCTTTTACTCCTGATGTCCTAGAGCCCTGCCCACTATGGATCCTGAACAACTGGGCCAAGTACCCCTTCAAACATTTGACTCTCAGTAGTAACGTGGTGGAGCAGTCCAACGCATCTCGTAGGGGTGGGGTGGGGGGGGGTAGGTAGTGTTCAGAGGAGATAGACACAGGGGGTGAACACAGGCTAAAAACTCAAAATAAACTCAGCAGCAGCAATAAATGATTGCCCTGCCAAATTCTTGCTTTTATGAAATAAGGAGTATTTATATACGAACACAAAGTCAAATAAAACATTCACAAACAATACACAATCCACTCAGGTCAGGGCTCTAGTGTTTCAAAGGCAGATCCTTGATGACCACTCCCCTCTTTCTAGCGGTAGTGGTTATCCCCAATTCACTATATATGACATTCAAGTTAAGCCCAATACTAGTCCGAGTTTCAGAAGTCGCACTCCCACTCTCACTCTTTATTAAAGTCAAAAGTGTTCCCGCGCCAAAGAACTATCTGGCAGGCAAGTTCCCCTGGGGGTGTCTGGCCCGTAAATCAGTCTTACCTGCACCAGTAGGATCCGAATGACTGGAGTCTCTGAGCACACCCCATTGTGGGTAGTGACACTGCAGCGGACACCTCCAGTAAGCCTTTCACATACGACTCAGGAGGGTTGAGGTACGGTGTCCCTGAGTTCCTTACATGCAGTAGTGGCCAGGGGGTTCTCGATGCTCCACAGATGCTGGTAAGTTTCTTGAGGTCTTCCCCACAGATAAGGGGAGGGTGCATTGCTCCTGGTGCTGGTCCTCTGTCATGGCTTGGGCCCACTCGGGTCACGACAGCGGCCTCCTTCCTCCATCGATGGGCTTGACCAAATCCCACTCCTTGCCTTGTTTCTGTGCCTTCCCCTGGTGTACGGGGTTACCGTTCCTCCTCTGCACATGACCTTGGCCTGATGGACACAGCACCAATCTTCATAGTAGCCTCACGTGGCATACGAGGACGCCGACTTGGTACCGCACACAGGCTATGCAAGGATTTGCACACCAGCAATCATTACGGTGGTCACATGCGGGGTCGCCGGCTTGGTACCTTTACAAGGGTGATGACCCTTTCGGTGCAGGAATGATCATGGCTCACTTCATGGCAGCCCTCCTCTAGCATAAGGTAGTGGCTGGCTTTTTCTTGCATAAGGGCAACAACTCGATCAGTGCAGCTGCCGACTCCTCATACCTTGCTATGGGGAAGCAATCACTGGGACCATCCCCGCCTCCCCCCGCACTGGACCTCGCTCGCTCCAACGCTTTCCTCTCCTTCACAGGGAACACTGATCTTGGCAAGTTGGCAGGTGCTCATGTTCCGGGCTTCGAGGGCAGGTGGTCTTGGATTACATGGGTGATGTCCCCCACCCATCTGGGACAGTGGCAGGCCTTAGCCTCCAGTCCTGATTCTTGAAGAGCTTCTCCTTCTCACATAGCACGACTGGCTGCTTGACAGTTGACAATTAAGAGCCCCCCTTCTTATAGTCCATTTCCAAGCACCAAATGTGATTTTGAGTCAAAGGGTCCGATTCACAAAGGGCCTCCGCACTCATGGGGGAGGCCCCGCAGTCATAGCGGGGGAGCCCGCACACGTAGTGGGGGCGCCAGCACTTGTGGCGGGACCACCACACTGCAGATACTCATTGCAGACGTCTTGTGACAAGTGCGGGCCCCCACCACAGATGCAAGCCCCCTGCCACAAGTGCAGGGCCTACACCACTAGTCTGGAGGCCTTTTGGGAATCGGCCCCTGAGTCTTTGAAGTTTATGTTGGGGTCTGCCTCCTTTTGCAGTGTCCTCTCCTCTGTTCTCCCTTCCTCCAGAAGGAAGTCTTTCACAGCAGGGGCGACTACAAATCTGATGGCGACAACACCGGCCGTGGGAGTGACTAGAGGTTGACACCTGAATGTCAGCCACAGTGATACATGTACTAAAGAGTTACCCCAGGGCCGCAGCCATACTCTTTATGATTCTCTTATCAGCCCCACCTCCATTCTGAGATGTGCTAAGGCCCCTTTCCAGTAACCTCTCTTTGAATCAAAGAGAACTCTTTCATGTGCACTGAAGAGCCTATCTTTCCCTTCCTTCAGTGCATTCCATCCAGCCTACAGGAATGCAACAATACACAAATCTGTCTGGGAGGATTCCTCAAACTCCTCTCCTCGTGTTCCGCCATTCAGCCTGGGTCTCACAAAAGGGAACTCATTTATGGTACCAATTCACAGGCACACATACACCCATCCATGCATATAGCATACATGTGCTGCACACCACTACATCCTTTATGCACCGTTCACAACATTCAAAGGCACATACCCCCAGCACATGAGATATTATACATGCACTGCATAGCACAGAACTGCATTATCCCTGTATTGTGCTATCCACAGGCACACATACACCCAGCACACATACTCCACACGTGCACTCTGCAACACTGCACTCCAAACCACTGTAGGCTAAGGGTGAGTTAAGAACACAGCAGTAGAACTTTAAACAACCGAGCTCGTAGGCCTCACTCCAGTGACACAGTTAAAAAGGCCCTACTCACTCATATGGATCACTACACAATAAGCTGCCTTCACCGTGCTTTTGCTGTTTAACTCCTGGTAAGGGCAGTAACCTTTCACCACTATGAGGGTAGTACTTAAGGCGCTCCTTCAGGTCTAAAAAGACAGCAATCAGTGAGACAGGAATTTGTCATGGCACACATGCATGATCATTGTTAGCCCATGACAACAAAATCAGCATTAGGGATCTAGAAATTATTCCAGCTGGGACACTCAGGGCAGGGGTGCATGTGGCGATCACCAGTAGGTAATTATATTTAGGACCATGTTGACATAGGAAAAGCCGTTTTGACTTGCCTATAAGTTGCCTTTGATGAATCTTCCCCAAATTTCCCCCCAAAAAATGCATGGAAAGCTTCAGAGTTATCCTTCAATAAGGGGCAGAGAAAAACAGGCGTTCAAAAAAGTGAGTTTCCCATGTTAGTTTCTATTGAGTCTTAAGACATGCCTACAGCCCAAACCCCTGGATAGAATTACACCAAATTTGACAGAAAGGTAGATTTCGGGCTGCAGATCACACTTTCAGTTATTAGGTGTAAATCAGTTCAGTAGTTGTTGAGAAATTCAAATTTGTATATCTACGATCACGGCAAATTTGTGACGATTTCGCAATTAATCACAAATGCGCACACCAACAGGAATGCTGTGATTGGCTGGACACAACCTGAGCAGAAAGTTGCATCTGCCATTTTAGATGATTGGTACAGTCCAAGGGGATCAAACTAAATGACAGAAAGTGGCATAACGGGTCAGGTTGGATGTGACCTCATACAGGGGTGTTTGAGGAACCCCTGATGTGTATAATATGTCGAAAAACAGTTTTTTTCCCACAAATGCGCTATTTGGGTATACTTTGTCAATTAATCAATCAATCATAGAATTTATAAAGCGCTCTATGTACTTGTGAGGGTTTCAAGGCGCTGGGGGGGGGGGGGGGGGGGGGTGCTGCTGTTACTGATCGAAGAGCCAGGACTTAAGGAGTCTTCTGAAGGTGAGTAGGTCTTGGGTCTGTCGCAGGTTGGTAGGGAGGGTGTTCCAGGTCTTGGTGGCGAGGTATGAGAAGGATCTGCCGCCGGAGGTCTTTCGTTGGATGCGGGGAACGATGGCGAAGGCGAGGTTTGCGGAGCGGAACTGATGGGTGGGGGTGTAGAAACTGAGTCTATTGTTCAGGTAGGCTAGTCCGGTGTCGTGGAGTGCCTTGTGAGGGTGGGTAAGAAGCTTGAAAGTGATCCTCTCGTCCACGGGGAGCCAGTGAAGGTTTCTCAGGTGGTGGGAGATGTGGCTGCGGCGGGGTACATTGAGGATCAGCCGGGCAGAGGCGTTTTGGATGCGTTAAAGGCGTTGTAGGTCTTTTGCTGGGATGCCTGTGTAGAGTGCGTTGCCGGAGTCTAGCCTGCTGCTGAGGGCCTGTATCACCGTTCTTCTTGTTTCTGTTGGGATCCATTTGTAGATCCTACGGAGCATGCGGAGTGTGTTGTAGCAGGAGGCGGAAACTGTGTTGACCTGTTTAGACATGGCGAGGGAGGAGTCGAGGACGAAGCCCAGGTTGCGCGCGTGGTCGGTCAGTTTCGGTGGGGTTCCTAGTGAGGTAAGCCTCCAGGAGTGGTCCCAGGCGGAGAGGGTGGTCCGAGGATGAGGACCTCCATCTTGTCCGAGTTCAGTTTCAGACGGCTGCATCTCATCCATTCAGCGATGGATTTCATTCCCTCGTGGAGGTTGGTTTTGGCTGTGCGCAGGTCCTTGGTGAGAGAGAGGATGAACTGGGTGTCGTCGGCGTAAGAGAGAATGTTGAGGTTGTGTTGTCGGGCCACTTGTGCGAGGGGGGCCATGTAGATGTTGAACAGCGTCGGGCTGAGGGATGAGCCTTGGGGGACCCGCAGATGATGTTAGTGGCTTCGGAACGGAAGGGGGGGAGGCGGACTCTCTGGGTTCTGCGGAGAGGAATGAGATGATCCAGTCGAGGGCTTTTCCTTGAATCCCGGTTTCGTGGAGGCGTGTTTTCAGGGTGTCGGCGCAGACTGTGTCGAAGGCGGCAGATAGGTCCAGGAGGATAAGGGCTGATGTTTCGCCATTGTCCATTTGGCGTCTGATGTCGCCTGTGGTGGCGAGAAGGGCGGTCTCAGTGCTGTGGTTTCGTCTGAAGCCGGACTGGGAGGGGTCCAGGATGTCGTTGTTTTCGAGGTGGCGGGTTAGTTGTGCGTTGATGATTTTTTTCAATGACCTTCGCCGGGAAGGGGAGTAGGGAGATCGGTCGGAAATTCTTGAGGTCGTTGGGGTCTGCTTTGGGCTTCTTGAGGAGGGTGCGGATTTGGGCGTGCTTCCAACTTTCCGGGAATGTTGCTGTTTCGAAGGAGATGTTGATGAGCTTCCGTAGTTGGGGGGCGATGGTAAAGTCGGCTTTGTTGTATACGTGGTGGGGACAAGGGTCTGACGGAGATCTTGAGTGGATGGAGTTCATGATCTTGCGTGTCTCTGTGCCGTTGACGTTGGTCTAGGAGGTCAGGCGGTTTGCACAGGTGGAGCTTTTGGGCGTAGGGTGTGGCGTGGGCGTGGCGTTGAAGCTGTTGTGGATGTCGGTGATCTTCCGATGGAAAAAGGTGGACAGCGCGTCGCAGAGATCTTGGAATGGTGGGATGTCGTTGACGTTGGCGCTGGGGTTGGAGAGGTCTTTCATGATGCTGAAGAGCTCTTTGCTGTTGTGTGCATTGTTGTCCAGGCGGTCTTTGAAGTGGGATTTTTTGGTTTGTCTGATGAGTTGGTGATGCCTGCGGGTGGCGTCCCTGTGGGCTGTGAGGCTGTCAGGTGTGCGTTCGAGGAGCCATTTCTTTTTTAGTTTCCGGCAGTTGCGCTTGGAGGTTAGGAGCTCGTCGGTGAACCAGGTGGCTTTTTTTCTGGCTTGGTTGTCGGTGAGTTTCTTGAGTGGCGCGAGGGTGTTGGCGCAATCTTTGATCCACAGTATGAGGTTGTGGGTGGCGGTGTCTGGGTCGATGGGGTCAGAGGGTGGGTTCTGGGTGAGGGTGTTGGTAAGCTGGTCTTCAGTAACTTTGCTCCAGCATCGGCGGGGTGGTTGTTGAGTGCGGTGGTGCTCGGTATGTTTCTTGAAAGTGAAGTGGATACAGTGGTGGTTGGTCCAGTGGAGTTCGGTGGTGAGATTGAAGGTGACGTGGGTGCTTGAGGAGAAGATGGGATCAAGCGTGTGGCCGGCGATGTGGATGGGTGTGTTGACGAGTTGTCTGAGGTCGAGGTTGGTGAGGTTGTCGATCAGAGTTGTGGAGTTGGTGTCGTAGTTGTTCTCCAGGTGGAAATTTAGGTCCCCCAGTAGGATGTAGTCCGTTGAGGTGAGTGCGTGGGTGCTGGCGAGGTTGGCGATGGATCCGCTGAATGGTGCTCGTGGTCCGGGGGGTCTGTAGATGAGCGTTCCTCTGAGAGTGGTGTTGGGGTTGGTGTGGATACGGAAGTGTAGGTGTTCGGCGGTCTTGAGGCTGTCGTCCGTGTGGGTGTAGACTTTGAGGGTGGATTTGTGGGCGATAGCTATTCCTCCTCCAATTCCGTTGGTGCGATCTCTTCGGATGATCTTGTAGCCGTCCGGGATGGCAATTGCGATGTCGGGCGCCGAGGAGTCATTCCACCAGGTTTCGGTCAGGAAGGCTACGTCTGGGGCGGTGGTGTCGAGCAGGTCCCAGAGCTCGATGGCGTGCTTGCGTGCGGAGCTGGTGTTGAGGAGTATGCAGTGGAGGTGGTTTGTGGTTTGGGGTTTTGTCTTTGCAGGTTTCCTCGTTCTGTCGCAGGTGAAGTTGCAAGCGCGGCAGGAGAAGGGTCCCTTTGTGTTCCCCGGTGAGGACTGGAAGCATGCTGTGATGTGGCCGGGATTGAGGGCGTTGAGCTGGTCAGGCGTGTAGCGGCGTGTGGAGGTGCGGGGGCCATGCGGGCCAGGGGGGGTGGCGCTGGGCACGGTCCAGGCGCGGACGGGCGCATATGGGCTTGCCTCTGGCAACCCCGGCGCGCCAGCGGTGCACCTGCTGCGTGCGACCGCCATTAAGAAGGGAGGAGCAGCTGGGAGGCGGTAGGGAGCGGCGAATGACGGCACGAGGAGGGAGGGGCCACAGGGAGGCAGCAGCGGGGAAGCGGCTCAGAAAGAGCCGGCACAGGGGAGTGCACAAGGGGCAAAACCAGGCAGAAAACCCGAAAGGCACAAAGGAAACGAATGAAAACGGCACAATAAATCAAGGCACAATAAAACAGTCACAATAAGGCACAATGCACAAGTCTAGCGACGCTTACCAGAAGCCCACTAGACACCAGGAATGAGGCGCAGGCAGATGCCTGCGGGTGGAGAAGGGCCTTGAACACGCGAACAGCAGCGTGGGCGGAGGTCAAGGACACGGGCACAGCTAGGTGGTGTTGCGGTCGTGGGGGAGCGAGCTCCTGACCAAAGGCAGGTCAGAGGTCACTCACCCTCGATGCGCAGCGACCACCATTAAAAAGGGAGGAGCAGCTGGGAGGCGGGGGGGAGCGGCGTATGGGGGCGCGAGAGGGGCGGGCCGCAGGGAGATTTTCCAGCATATTCCCATGTAACGTCGAGACTAACTCGACACCCACCCTTAGTCTCACTTACGCTGATTCACCCACTCACAGACCCACATAGACAATTACGCACTCAGTGAGACCTACTGAGACACTCACTCACCCACACACAGACCCACTCAGACACTGTTGCACTCAATCACAGTCCCACTGTATTTCTATTTGTATTTGTATCTGTAGAGCGCATCAATTGTCCCGAGGGACAGAATAGAGTATACTGAAATGATCAAGGTTGGAATCGGTGTCTGGGAAACATGATGGTTTTCAGTTTTTTTTCTGAATAGAAGATAGTCGTTAGTTAGGCAAAGGTCGAGTGGCAGGCCATTCCAAAGGACCGCGGCTGAATTGGAGAACGATCGGTTGCCCATTCTGACCTTGTTTGTACGTTTGACAGAGGTTAGGGCTTGGTGACAAGATCTCAGGTTTCGCGGCGGGATATGAAAATGTAGTTTATCTTGTAGGATGTGTGGTCCTTTTTTGTGTAGGGTTCTGTGTGCAAAACAGAGGAGCTTGAAATTGGCTTTCTGACAGACCGGTAGCCAATGTAAATCCTTCAGGCAGTATGATGCTGTACTGTATTTTCTTTTGTTGCATATTAGTTTGGCAGCGGCACTTTGGACCACCTGAAGTCAGGAAAATAGATAGTCGGCCATGCCAAAGTAAAGGGCGTTGCCGTAATCCAGTCTGCTCATAAGCAGAGCCTGTGTGGCCATTTGTCCCCCGAAAAGTAGGATTTCCGATTTCCTGGCGTTCAGTTTTAGACAGTGTTGGGACATCCAGCCTGTAAGTTTAGTTAGACAGTTAATTAGGTTGCCCTTAGTCTCAGTGTTGGTCAGCCTGTCTATTAGGGGAATCACCAATTGTGTGTCATCAGCGTATGAGCATATGTCAAATCCCCATTTCCTACTAATTTCGGCAATTTTTGTGACAGAGACCCACACAGAAACTCATGCACCCACTCTCAGATCAACAAAGAGACTCACGCACCCACTCAGTCTTACTCCGAGATCTACACACTTACTCATAGACCTACTGAGACACTCACATACCCACTCACAGGCCCACTCAGAGACCCAACGTACCTGCTCACTGACCCAATCAGAGACCTACATACCTACTCACAGACCCACTCAGAGACCCATGCACCAATTCAGAGACTCACTCAGGTAGTCATGCACCCACTCACAGACCCAGTCAGAACCACAAACCCGCTCACAGACCCACACACTCACTCAGACTTTTTCACGTACTCACAGATCCACTCAGAGACTAACTCACAAACTCACTCTGACACTTACACATCAACTTACAGAGACCCACTCAGTCACTCATGCACTTAGTCACAGACTGACTCACACACTTATGGAGACATTCGCAAACCCACCCAGAAACTCTGACAACCACACACAGGCCCACTGAGACAATCACACACCTACTCATAGATCCACCCAGAGACTCTTGCACCCACTCACAGACCTAGGCAGACTCTCACATACCCACTCAGAGACTTAGGAACCCACTTACACACCCATTCAAAGACTCACACACCTACTCACAGACTCACTCGGAAACTCAAGCACCCACTCACAGACCCACTCAGACTCATGCACCCAATCACAGACCCACTGAGAGACTTATGCACTCAGAGATCGACTCAAAGACACATGCACTCACTCACTGACCCACTCAGAAACTCATGAAGTCACTCTCAGGCCCACCCAGAGACTCACACACCCACTCATAGACTTACTCAGAGACTCACACACCCACTTACAGACCCACTCTGACACTCATGCACTCACTCACAGACTGACTCACACACTTATGGAGGCACTCACAAATCCACTCAGACACTATGACACCCACTCACACACCCACTCGGAGACTCACATACTAACTCAGACAGTCACTCAGACACTCACACACCCACACACCGACCCACTCATTGACGCACCAACTCACACACCTAATGAGATACTTATACAGCCACTCCCAGAGCCACTCATACATTCACACACTGACTGACAGACCCATGTACACTCAGACCCACTCACAGAATTACTGGGAAACTCATGCAGTAACTTACAAATTCACAAAAAAAAGATTACAGGAATGTTATAGTTAGGAAACAGAATTTAAAAAAACCTAAGAAATTCATTAACAAAAAAAACAAAGGCTACAGGGACATTATAGTAAGGCTCAGATTTCACGGGTACAAACCATTGAAATTCAACAGTTATAGTTACCAGAGCTAACTATAACTTATGTCCTCTCCACCTCTGCTGGCCTTGACCGCATCAATAACATAATATTTGAGACTGGTATTATCACCATTGTGCACATCACGGAAGTGTCTAGCCACCGGATACGTATTATCCTGGTTGGCTATTGCCCTCAGATGCTGGAGAATGCGTTTGTGCACAGCCAGCTTGGTACATCCGACATACTTCAACAGACACGGGCACTGCAGTACGTAAATGGCATATTCTGTCTTGCATGTTAAGACTTCAGAGATAGGATGTTCCTTGCTGCTAAATCCGTCAATGTAGGTTTTTCTTATTAATCCCCTGATACAGGATTTACACGTTTTACATTTTGAAAAAACCACTGTTGCTTTGCAGCCACGTAGTTTTTTCTAATGTTTCCGGGCATGTGTCTACTAGCTGGTCTTTTAAAGAAGGGGCTCTGCTGTATGTTAGAGAGGCTCTGTGTGGTAGTGAGGGGCCAATTACAGGGTCATTTAACACAATTGGCCAATTCTTATTGATAATCTTATATGAGGCCTTGTGTTGCCTGCTATGCCCTGTAATTATTCTGAATGTCTTATTCTCACTGCTTCCACAGTCCGCACTGCTTGGAAGCAGTTTCCTTTCTGTGCATTCTTCATTACGGTATTTGTTTAACAGCCCCTCCCTGCTGCATCTCATAGATTTGATGCAGGCGCTTTCAATGCTATGAGCAGAGTACCCTCTCTCTAAGAATCTATTTTTACTGGCTTCTTGAGCTGCTTCTAAATCCTGTGGGTTGCTGCACACCCTTCTGATGCGCAGCATCTCCCCATAGGGGATGCTGGCAATAGGATGAGCAGGGTGTGCACTCCCAGCATGCAGAATAGTATTTCCTGCTGTGATCTTACGGAACAGTTTTGTTTCTAATTTGCCACAGTTGACGTAGACTTCTGTGTCCAGGAAGGTAACGGAAGTTTGGATTAATGTAGCTGTGAAAGTTAGATTTAAATGATTTACATTGATATTTACAGTGGAGAAGTGTGGCTCAGGGGTTAGAGGCGGCAGACCAGGAAGATGAGATCGGTCCTGGACCAGGGTTCAATTCCCCGCCTCGGTGGGTCTTGGGCTCAAAAATTCCACGGACTCGATAATTCTCGTTCCGGTGCCTACTCGACTCACAAGTTCACACTCTGCAACTCTGGGCAATAGCTTGCTTAATCTCCACTACGGCCCCTCGCGGCGGGATGCCTGGCTTTCACCTTGTGGATACCCTGCTGGGGTTATCTCACAGGGGAATACCAGGACGGGTTCCCAAGGCAAGCGCCTTGATGCCTTCGGGTGATACGTGCGCTATATAAATCGCAATACATTTACATTAATGAAATCTTGGGCATGTTGTTCGCTACCTCTCCGATGTAGGTCACCAAATACCGGTCAGTAACGGCCGAATTCGGCCATTACCGACCGGTATTTGGTGATTGAGATGTAGGGGGCTATATTTTCCAGAATCTGTAAATTTACCGAATAGGTAAATTTACAGATTCTGTAAAATACTGAGTCGGTAATTTTACCGATTCGGAAAACTCCTGATGTAGGTAGCACTTTTTCCAGTGCTACAGGCCTTTCAGATTCTGTATTTTACCACCCAATCCAATTGGGTGGTAAAATACCGAATCCAGGTGTGCATGCACATGTGTGCATGCACACCTATGCCATGTGACAGACAGACATGCCCTTAGGGCATGTCTGTGTGCCACATGGCACACATGCCTGTCTTTGGGGTGCTAGAGGGTGTCAAAGTGACACCCCCTGCACCCTTGCTGGAATCGGTATTTACCAAATTGGTAAATACCGATTCTGTAATGCCCAGTGATTCCTATGGGCTTCAATGCCCATTGGATCAATGGGCATTACCAAATCGGTATTTACAGAATCGGTAAATACCGAATCTTAACGATTCGGTATTTACTGATTCTGTATTACCTACATCCCCCCCCTCCATTTTACCACTTCTTAAATACTGATTCAGTATCATTCGGTATTTAAGAAGTGGTAAAATAAAATTACCTACATCGGGCCCCAAATCACAAATAAGTTGTCTATGAAACGATACCATTTAATTATGTTAGTTTCATAGACTTCCTGATATCTAGTTTTGAGGACCAGTTCCTCCCAAGCTCCCATATGCAAACACGCGAAGCTTGTGGAGAAACTGGCCCCCATTGCTACTCCCTGCAGTTGTCTGTAAATGAGATTATTATACATGAACACATTGTTGGAAAGACAGTAATCAAGCATTTGAAGCAGCATAGTGTTGTGGTCATCAAATTGGCCAGATCTGCGTGACAAATAAGGTTTGACTGCCGCTAGTCCATCAGTGTGGCCTATACTGGTGTATAGGGTCGGTAACATCCAGTAAGGCTCAGATTTCACGGGTACAAACCATTGAAATTCAACAGTTATAGTTACCAGAGCTAACTATAACTAATGCCACTGCAATGTGCAGCTTATGACCTCACGTACTACATGGTCAATGATATCACTGATGACATCTCAAATTACAATATTTTTTAAGTCTATTTCCTAACTGTAACATCCCTGTAACCTTTGCTTTTTTAAGTATATATATATATATATATATATATATATATATATATATATATATATATATATATATATATATATATATATATATATATATATATATATATATATATATATATATATATCCAAAACAAAGAGTGCGCCAAGACCCGGTTCCTGGAAAAAGTTGCTTTTATTGCAATTGACTCAGGCGGTCACATGATAGAGGCACCTGACGCGTTTCAGCTTTATGCTTTTCTCAAAGGTGTGTCCTCTTAAAGTGCAGTGTCCCAATTGTTCCTATTCACACAACCGTCAGTGTACCACACTCAAAGTCCCATGATGCATCTTGTGAGACAGCGTTTATCATGTGTAGTCCTCATGGTGTTCCCAACTGCTGTCTCACCACCATAATGACATTGGGTAAGTGTGGCCACTCGGGGAAAAGGGGCTGGTGCACTTCCACGTTGTTGCCCCACAATGTCAATGAAGCGCTGAGTCCAGGACCTGCTGAACAGAGGCATCAGCCTCGCTCCGCTCCCTTTCTCGCAACACACCACACAATCGCCGGCAATCCTCAGGCTTGTGATGCGGCGAGCGGGTCCTGCCCCCCAAATCTAAACACCAAAGAAGAGATGCTGTCGTCGGGGGCCCCAACCCTGCAGGGCGGTCTTGGCTAATGCGGAAGACAGCGATTCCCGCAGTAACAATCCAAAACAAAGAGTGCGCCAAGACCCGGTTCCTGGAAAAAGGTGCTTTTATTGCAATTGGCTCAGGCAGTCACATGATAGAGGCACCTGACACGTTTCAGCTTTATGCTTTTCTCAAAGGTGTGTCCTCTTAAAGTGCAGTGTCCCAGTTTTTCCTATTCACACAACGTCAGTGTACCACACTCAAAGTCCCATGATGCATCTTGTGAGACAGCGTTTATCGTGTGTAGTCCTCATGGTGTTCCCAACTGCTGTCTCACCACCATAATGATATTGGGTAAGTGTGGCCACTCGGGGAAAAGGGGCTGGTGCACTTCCATATTGTTGCCCCACAATGTCAATGAAGCGCTGAGTCCAGGACCTGCTGAACAGAGGCATCAGCCTCGCTCCGCTCCCTTTCTCGCAACACACCACACAATCGCCGGCAATCCTCAGGCTTGTGATGCGGCGAGCGGGTCCTGCCCCCCAAATTTAAACACCAAAGAAGAGATGCTGTCGTCGGGGGCCCCAACCCTGCAGGGAGGTCTTGGCTAATGCGGAAGACAGCGATTCCCGCAGTAACAATCCAAAACAAAGAGTGCGCCAAGACCCGGTTCCTGGAAAAAGGTGCTTTTATTGCAATTGGATCAGGCGGTCACATGATAGAGGCACCTGACGCGTTTCAGCCTTATGCTTTTCTCAAAGGTGTGTCCTCTTAAAGTGCAGTGTCCCAGTTGTTCCTATTCACACAACCGTCAGTGTACCACACTCAAAGTCCCATGATGCATCTTGTGAGACAGCGTTTATCGTGTGTAGTCCTCATGGTGTTCCCAATTGCTGTCTCACCACCATAATGATATTGGGTAAGTGTGGCCACTCGGGGAAAAGGGGCTGGTGCACTTCCACGTTGTTGCCCCACAATGTCAATGAAGCGCTGAGTCCAGGACCTGCTGAACAGAGGCATCAGCCTCGCTCCGCTCCCTTTCTCGCAACACACCACACAATCGCCGGCAATCCTCAGGCTTGTGATGCGGCAAGCGGGTCCTGCCCCCCAAATTTAAACACCGAAGAAGAGATGCTGTCGTCGGGGGCCCCAACCCTGCAGGGCGGTCTTGGCTAATGCGGAAGACAGCGATTCCCGCAGTAACAATCCAAAACAAAGAGTGCGCCAAGACCCGGTTCCTGGAAAAAGGTGCTTTTATTGCAATTGGCTCAGGCGGTCACATGATAGAGGCACCTGACGCGTTTCAGCTTTATGCTTTTCTCAAAGGTGTGTCCTCTTAAAGTGCAGTGTCCCAGTTGTTCCTTTTCACACAACCGTCAGTGTACCACACTCAAAGTCCCATGATGTATCTTGTGAGACAGCGTTTATCGTGTGTAGTCCTCATGGTGTTCCCAACTGCTGTCTCACCACCATAATGATATTGGGTAAGTGTGGCCACTCGGGGAAAAGGGGCTGGTGCACCTTTTTCCAGGAACCGGGTCTTGGCGCACTCTTTGTTTTGGATTGTTACTGCGGGAATCGCTGTCTTCCGCATTAGCCATTAAATTTGGGGGGCAGGACCCGCTCGCCGCATCACAAGCCTGAGGATTGCCGGCGATTGTGTGGTGTGTTGCGAGAAAGGGAGCGGAGAGAGGCTGATGCCTCTGTTCAGCAGGTCCTGGACTCAGCGCTTCATTGACATTGTGGGGCAACAACGTGAAGTGCACCAGCCCCTTTTCCCCGAGTGGCCACACTTACCCAATATCATTATGGTGGTGAGACAGCAGTTGGGAACACCATGAGGGCTACACACGATAAACGCTGTCTCACAAGATGCATCATGGGACTTTGAGTGTGGTACACTGACGGTTGTGTGAATAGTGACAACTGGGACAATGCACTTTAAGAGGACACACCTTTGAGAAAAGCATAAAGCTGAAACGCGTCAGGTGCCTCTATCATGTGACCGCCTGAGCCAATTGCAATTAAAGCACCTTTTTCCAGGAACCGGGTCTTGGCGCACTCTTTGTTTTGGATTGTTACTGCGGGAATCGCTGTCTTCCGCATTAGCCAAGACCGCCCTGCAGGGTTGGGGCCCCGACTACAGCATCTCTTCTTTGGTGTTTAAATTTGGGGGGCAGGACCCGCTCGCCGCATCACAAGCCTGAGGATTGCCGGCGATTGTGTGGTGTGTTGCGAGAAAGAGAGCGGAGCGAGGCTGATGCCTCTGTTCAGCAGGTCCTGGACTCAGCGCTTCATTGACATTGTGGGGCAACAACATGGAAGTGCACCAGCCCCTTTTCCCCGAGTGGCCACACTTACCCATTATCATTATGGTGGTGAGACAGCAGTTGGGAACACCATGAGGACTACACACGATAAACGCTGTCTCACAAGATGCATCATTGGACTTTGAGTGTGGTACACTGACGGTTGTGTGAATAGGAACAACTGGGACACTGCACTTTAAGAGGACACACCTTTGAGAAAAGCATAAAGCTGAAACGCGTCAGGTGCCTCTATCATGTGACCGCCTGAGCCAATTGCAACAAAAGCACCTTTTTCCAGGAACCGGGTCTTGGCGCACTCTTTGTTTTGGATTGTTACTGCGGGAATCGCTGTCTTCCGCATTAGCCAAGACCGCCCTGCAGGGTTGGGGCCCCCGACGACAGCATCTCTTCTTTGGTGTTTAAATTTGGGGGGCAGGACCCGCTCGCCGCATCACAAGCCTGAGGATTGCCGGCGATTGTGTGGTGTGTTGCGAGAAAGGGAGCGGAGCGAGGCTGATGCCTCTGTTCAGCAGGTCCTGGACTCAGCGCTTCATTGACATTGTGGGGCAACAACGTGGAAGTGCACCAGCCCCTTTTCCCCGAGTGGCCACACTTACCCAATATCATTATGGCTGCGAGACAGCAGTTGGGAACACCATGAGGACTACACACGATAAACGCTGTCTCACAAGATGCATCATGGGACTTTGAGTGTGGTACACTGACGGTTGTGTGAATAGGAACAACTGGGACACTGCACTTTAAGAGGACACACCTTTGAGAAAAGCATAAAGCTGAAACGCGTCAGGTGCCTCTATCATGTGACCGCCTGAGCCAATTGCAATAAAAGCACCTTTTTCCAGGAACCGGGTCTTGGCGCACTCTTTGTTTTGGATTGTTACTGCGGGAATCGCTGTCTTCCGCATTAGCCAAGACCGCCCTGCAGGGTTGGGCCCCCGACGACAGCATCTCTTCTTTGATATATATATATATATATATGTATATATATATATGTATATATATATATATATATATATATATATATATATATATATATATATATATATATATATATATATATATATATATATATATATATATATATATATATATATATATATATATATATATATATATAACCTACTGGCGATAGCCAGTAGGTAGTTATAGTTAGGATCTACTTTCCATAGGAAATCCGCAACATTCTATTGGGAATAACTTTGGCGCCGGTGGACAAATCTTCGCGAATTTCTCAAAGAAGATGGCCCGCTCTGCTCCGCTCCTTCCCTGAAAATGTGGGGGGGATTCGTCAAGCGGGGGCCGAGATAAAAGGGGGTTCGCAAAACGTGTTTTCTCAATGTTAATTTCCATAGGGCAGTCAAACTCACTTTTAGCCCGAACGGCTGAATGGATTTCCACGAAACGTGGCAAAATTGTAGGGACTGGTATCCCGATGTGCCTTTGCTATGTTTCAAGATATGTGCTCCAGTGGATTTTGAGTAATTTAGGTTAAAAAATATATATATATCTATGGCAGCGCCCCAGTACGCGCACCGGGGAGCGCTGCGGGCGCGACACGTGAGGTGCGCATGGAAAGCTGATTGGCTCTCGGGTGTCTGTAAACATTCGAAACAGTCCGGACCGGCCGCCATCTTGTGTCTCGGTAGGATAAAGACACAAGAGGTGGAAAAAAAGGGGGAAATGACCATAAGGGGGCAGGGTAGACCCCCCCGACCCCCTAGGTTTGATGTGGGGGCTATGAAAGGGCCCCGCGGTGCAAAATAATAATTTTTTTTTGATTTGCGTGTGGGGAGCGGCCCATGGGGAAAGAAGAATGACAGAGTTTTTAAAAAATGTATCCTTTTTTTATAAATTGGAGGTAGTTCTAAAAAGAACTGTTTTTTTTCTTTTTGTTGTTTTATATTTTTTTTGTGTTTTTGGAACATTTTGTATTTTTTTGGCTTTCATGAACTATTTTATATTTTTTTTGTTACTTTTATGGAAAGAAACGAAAAAAGAGGAAAATGAAAATGGCTCAAATGGAGCAAAAAAAAAATAAGAAAAAATTTGTTTTTTTGGGGGCATTTGTGGTTGTCCCCAGAAAGGACGATGAGCTTTATGCTCAGTTCACCATAGGAGATGGTCTTACCACAATGAATACATGTCATACGGAAATCCCCAAACCGTGGCTGAATGCAAGGGATCGTCTCCCTTGCCTCTGGTCCCGATGAAGTGGGTTGCTTTCTTTTGGAGGTGGTTCTTGAAGATTGGGGAGGGTTACTGGCCAGTTCCCTCATCTCTGCAGCAGAATAGTTCATCGGATACCTGCACTGCATGTGGCAAATCATGGTGCTGTTTCCAAAAGAGTATTTTTTATTAGGGTTCCCCCTTGAAAGTTCCATGCCACAGATTAGGCAAGTCACCTTGGCCGCATTGACTTTTTTCTTGCCCTCTGGGATCGAAAAAAACTCCCATACAATGTGTGGTTTTGGCTGGTATGGGGTATTGTGTTCTAGCAGCCACCTTCTTCTCCCCTCCTCCTCCTTCTCCTCCTCCTCCTCCTCCCCTTGTTGACCACCAATGTAATCTTGTGGTGGTCCTCTTGGTGGTTGTGGTGGTGGTGGTGGTGCAGATGCTCCAGCTGCTGCTGCTACTGTAGCCATTTCAAAGTACAAAATATACCTCAAAGATTGCAAAACAGGTCTTCCTAAATCAAAGGTCAAAGTCAGAATAAGGAAAAAAGGTGGGGTCTTTCATCATTTGGGAAAAAAGGCCAGAACTAATAAGAAGTGTTATTTTCAGGTCACAAGACAAGGGATTTCATCATTATGAAACCAAAACTGTTCTGCACCAATTAAAAGTGTTATTTTCAGGTCACATGACCCGACGCACTTACGCGGCGTGTCCCGGGGCGCGCCCCCGGTCGCAACGCGTAAGCGCGTCAGATGTTTACATTGTGCGATCGTATTCGCCCGAGTGCTTCGGGGTGCACTTACGCCGTGCGTATCACGTGACCGCGGCTACGCGATACGTCACGATGATGTTTTCGTTCGCGGCAATAGCGCGAACGGGACGCTCTCCGGAGCGCGCCCTGGGGCGCTTCAAAAGACTACCCTTTCCGGGGCGCTCACAGGGGCGCGCCCCGGGAGCGCTCCAGGGTAAAAAAAATGTATATATATATATATATATATGCATTAAAACATTTTTTTAAATACAAATAAAACATAGGATTCATTCATTTTCAAAAATATTACATTTCATAGCTATAGACATTTGCTATTAACAAAATTTTGAAATTCAAAGAAAAAAACAGGTTTGGGGCCTTATATATAGTTAGGAAATGGCATTTAAAAAACCTATGTAATTCACTGAAAAAAACATAGGTTTCACACCAGTTATAGTTAGGAATTAGCATTTTAAAAACCTATTAAATTCACTGAAAAAAACATAGGTTTCACAACAGTTATAGTTAGCTGGAAATTTTACTGACATAAAACCATTGAAATTCCCACGTTATAGTTAGTTGGACTCACTATAACTCGCGCACCTGCAATGCACTGATGATGACGTCACATATTACATCACTGATGACATGGTCAGTGACATCACTCAAGACATCACTGATGACACCATCCTTGTGACAGAGTCAGAGACCTCCTTTCAGTGTAATGTAACCCTTGAAACACATATTCAAAAATAGAAACTAACATTTTCAAAAAAATGGAGATACCCATACCAGTTACAACAACCAATTCAGTAATTCCACCATCAAGATACACATCCACTCATTCACCAACAGTTCTATATAGTCACTCATACATATACTCACTCATCATATGTAGTGATACACCTATAAATCCTGTTACACACCGACAGTCATCCAAAAGTTACTCACACGCATAAACACACATGCAAATAAACTATTGAACATCCATTTATTTGCATATACAGCTATACACACACTACCACCTTACTTCTAAGGAAACTTACACATACTTACTCTCTTAAACAATCACTTATAGAAACACATACTTATTTAAACAGGAACTCTTACAATCTCTCTCTCTCACATATACTCACTTATATACATCAATACTCACATATACTAGATTAAAACATATGTAGTTACTGATAAAGACACTAGTGAGACAGTCATTCACTCACTAACACACACATATACACACATCCACCCATACAGTCCTGCACATATGCTGTCTTAAACTCACATAGAAACAGTGAGTCAGTCATTGATGCATCTATGTGTTAAGTAACACTCCCAACAAACCATACAGACACTCATACTGATACTAAAAAAAACATCTAATAACCCATATACACACACATGTAGCTACTCACAAACCCATGCAGCCACTTATACACAAAGTGAAACACTGATACACACATTTAAATATTTAAACAATACTCGCTAACAATAAGCCAGTTAACCAATCAATTTTTTTTTTAATAAACATCCATTAAAACACTTATTTAAACATTTATTCTTCCATCGTCCTTTTTCATATACATACATAAAACATATTTATTTTTCAGAAAGACACACATTCACTGGATGGTGTCATCAGTGATGTCATGAGTGATGTCACTGACCATGTCATGAGTGATGTAATATGTGACGTCATCAGCAGTGCATTGCAGGCGCGCAAGTTATAGTGAGTCCAACTAACTATAACGTGGGAATTTCAATGGTTGTATGTCAGTAAAATTTCCAGCTAACTATAACTGTTGTGAAACCTATGTTTTTTTCAGTGAATTTAATAGGTTTTTAAAATGCTAATTCCTAACTATAACTGGTGTGAAACCTATGTTTTTTTCAGTGAATAGATATATATAGCCTCTGAAGAAATGCTCTGGAGAGCATGAAACGCGTCAGGCTGCAGAATCTAATCAGGACTTTGTTTTCCATGTCGATGATGTCATCTGCCCATTAAAAACGAAATTTATACCTACCTGCTTGTGGGCTCTTTCAAGTGAGGGACAAACTTGTGTGTTTGATATATATATATATATATATATATATATATATATATATATATATATATATATATATATATATTCACTGAAAAAAACAGTATTTATATATATATTTCCTTTTTTTTTTTTTTCAAAGGTTGCCCTGCAGTGAGAAACGCACTCCTCCAGCTTTCAGATACAATCCTTTATTTCCAAAAACAGGAGTGCAACTCTGATCAAATATTTCCATTAGCCTAATGCATTGTGGAGCGTTCGCACTCCTTTGTCAGAGGCAAATTGTCCTCACATCTAGTTACAGGTTCCCACAATGCCCTGCGTTACCGCACCAATTAAAAGGCCTCAGGTGTTCCATATTCGAAATGCATGCTGGGAATTGTGGTTTAGTAACCACTTATTACCTCCAGTGGGCTGTGTGCTGACAATGATTTTAGCGGACTGCTTTTTGGCCTCCAGTGGGCCTCGGGGTTGAATTCCGGTTTTTCCATGAGGGAGCAGCTGCGCTGTCAATTCCTGCACTTTGCAGTTAAGACAGTCCCCATGAAGTTGAAAGGGCGGTGCAATCTTCACTGCGGCTGGACCTGCCGCGTCATATATTTTCAAAGGCTGCCCTAAAGTGAGAAGCGCACTCCGCCAGCTTTCAGATACAATCCTTTATTTCCAAAAAAAGGAGTGCAACTACAATAACATTTTTCCATTAGCCTAATGCATTTCGGAGCTTTTGCGCTCCTTCATCAGAGGCAAATTGTCCTCACATCCAGTTCATGGTTCCCATAATGCCCTGCGTTCCCGCACCAATTAAGAAGGCCTCAGGTGTGCCATGTTCGAAGTGCATGCTGAGAATTGTGGTTTAGTAACCACTTATAACCTCTTGATTTTGATGAATAAAGGATTAGAAACTTCAGAGCTGGCGGAGAGGACACACCAGAGGTTTACAAAATGGTGCAGTGACATAAGGAACTGTGGAAACCCAAAATGGTGTGCTGTCAATATGCCTCTGAGGAAGGAGCAGGATGGCTCTGAAATGCATTAGGCAAATGGACACGTCTTGTGGGAATTGCACTTCTGTTTTTGAAAAATAAAGGGTTTGAAACTTCACAGCTGGCGGAGTCCGTTTCTCAATGCAGGGTGACTTTGGAAGGAAGATATCATGCGGCAGGTCCAGCGGCAGAGAGACTGCACCGCCCCTTGAAGTCTCTGGGGATCGTCTTACCTGTAATGTTCAGGATCGGATGGCGCAGTTGTTTCATAATTGAAAGACAGGAATTCAACACCGAAGCCCACTGGAGGGTGAAAAGAAGTCCATCAATCTATTGTGAAGCCCAACAGCCACTGGAGGCTAACAAGCGGGTACCATACCACGAGTCCCGGCATGCACCCCAACGGAATGGACACACCGGAGGTCTACAAAATGGTGCAGTGACGTAAAGAACGGTGGAAACCCAGCCGCGGAGAGACTGAACCACCCCTTGAAGTATCTGGGGATCGTCTTCACTGTAATGTTCAGGATCGGACGGCGCAGCTGTTTCTTAATTGAAAGACAGGAATTCAACCCCGAAGCCCATTGGAGGGTGAAAAGTAGTCCATAAATCTATTGTGAAGCACAACAGCCACTGGAGGCTAACAAGTGGGAACCATACCACAAGTCCCAGCGTGCACACATAAAGAAATGGACACACCAGAGGTCTACAAAATGGTGCAGTGACGTAAGGAACTGTGAAAACCCAAAATGGTGTGCTAACAATATGCCTCTGAGGAAGGAGCGCGATGGCTCCAAAATGCATTAGGCAAATGGACTCGACTTGTCCGAGTTGCACTCCTGTTTTTGAAAAATAAAGGGTTTGAAACTTCACAGCTGGCGGAGTGCATTTCTCAATGCAGGACGACTTTGGAAGGAATATATATATATATATATATATATATATATATATATATATAGGGTCGCCAGTAGGTAGTTATAGTTAGGATTGTTTTCTATAGGAAATCCGCAACATTCTATTGGGAATAACTTTGGCGCCGGTTGAGGAATCTGCCTGTAATTTTCCTTAAATTTGCCTCGCTGTGCTCCGCTCCTTCCCTGAAAGTTTGGGGGGATTCGTCAAGCGGGGGCCGAGATAAAAGGGGGGTCCCAAAACGTGTTTTCCCCATGTTAATTTCCATAGGGTGGTTGTACTCACTTTTAGCCCGAACGGCTGAATGGATTTCCACAAAACTTGGCAAAATTGTAGGGACTGGTAGACCGATGTGCCTTTGCTATGTCTCAAGATATGTGCTCCAGTGGATTTTGAGTAATTTAGGTTAAAAAAAATATATATATCTGGGCGGACCTAACCACACATCTGATCTGATTGGCTGTCAGCACTTCATCCAAGAAGTGTTGGCAGCCATCTTGGGACCAATATACATGATAGCACCTCATTAAAAAGCATTGTAGTTAATAGAGGGTTTTAGGACTTTAGTTACATTATAAATCATTTGTTGATGGTACCATACTCATTTTAGGAATTGTGGTGTGTTCCTAAGGTGATTTTACCATGTGAAAAAGCCTTCTGTTGTGATATCATGAATCATGTTTGAAAGAAAACTAATATCTCATGATTTTCCCACAGTGGTTTGGAAGGGGATCTATAAGCTAAACTGAAAGCATATTTTCTGTAAATTCACATTATCTTTCTCAGTCATGTGAGAATGAAGTCTGGCATTCTCAGTAAAGCATGTACATCCAACAAGGACAGAGACTGTCAGTTGATTCCTTTGTGTTCTACTGCAGCCTCCTAGAGTGTTCTAAAGAACAACTAGAGCGCTAACAGTCCTACTTATTACAAAGGTATGGCACACCTGAAGCCATCGTGATGGGAATAAAGTGGTAACTCTTAAAACATTTAATTTAAAAAGGAACAAAATGAGGGGGTATATTATGCCATAGAAAGTATTATTAGTGCTGCAGAAAGAAAAATTAGGGCACATTTTGAGTGACTTCTCAAATCCTCTTCTATTTCATTAAAAAAATCTGACATGCAGTCTCCCAAGATGGCCACCAGAGACAAAAGAGCCCAAATGTAGCCCAAATATCACCCAGATGTAGCCCAAGTATAGCCCAATGACAGAATGTCCCAGAGTGTTCTAAAGAACAACTAGAGCGCTAACAGTCCTACTTATTACAAAGGTATGGCACACCTGAAGCCATCTTGATTGGAATGAAGTGGTAAGTCTGAAAATATTTAATTTAAAAAGGAACAAATTGAGGGGGTTCATTTTGCCATAGAAATATGATTAGTGCTTCAGAAAGAAAAATTAGGGATCATTTTGAGTGACTTCTCAAATCCTCTTCTATTTCATTAAAGAAATTCTGACATGCAGACTGAAACATGCACTTTGAATACCAGAAGCAGACTTCCCTGGTGAGCAGTAGCTTTACTACAGTGATCTAATGAGCAACTAGAGTGCTAACATTCAGAATTTATGGCAAATGTGTGACACATCTGAATGCCTTCTTGATGGAACCAAAGTAAACAAGCATTGAAAATGCACTGGATCTCGCCCTCGTTTAAGTTAAAGCCATTCTGTTTGTAATGAGGTGGCTTTTTAGCTTTGCTTTTATTAGTGTTTTTTAAACTTTCATGTAAATAACATGCATCTGTATGCATATATGTATATGTATGCATGCATTTATATTTGTATTTATATAGATATACAGATTATATATGTTTATATATGTATATATATATATATATATATATATATATATATATATATATATATATATATATATACATACACATACATATATATAAATGCATATGCATATATATATGTGTATATGTGTGCGTGTAGAGAGAGGTAGAGAGGTAGAGGTGTAGAGGTGTAGAGGTAGAGAGGTAGAGGTAGAGAGGTAGCGAGGTAGCGGTAGATAGGTAGAGACTAGTAGAGAGAGAAGTAGAGAGAGGTAGAGAGGTAGAGAGTAGAGAGTGAGTAATAGAGAGTGAGTAGTAGAGAGTAGTAGAGAGCAGTAGAGAGAGTAGCAGAGAGTGAGTAGTAGAGAGTAGTAGAGTGAATAGTAGAGTGAGTAGTAGAGAGTAGTAGAGAGTAGTAGAGAGTGAGTAGTAGAGAGTAGTAGAGAGTAAGTAGTAGAGTGAGTAGTAGAGAGTAGTGAAGAGTGAGTAGTAGAGAGTAGTAGAGGGTGAGTAGTAGAGAGTGAGTAGTAGAGAGTGAGTAGCAGAGAGAGAGAATAGTAGAGAGTAGTAGAGAGTGAGTAGTAGAGTGAGTAGTAGAGACTAGTAGAGAGAGAGTAGTAGAGAGTGAGTAGTAGAGAGTAGTAGAGTGAGTAGTAGAGAGTGAGTAGTAGAGAGAGAGTAGTAGAGAGTGAGTAGTAGAGAGTGAGAAGTAGAGAGTGAGTAGTAGAGAGTAGTAGAGAGTGAATAGTAAAGAGTAAGTAGTAGAGAGAGAGTAGTAGAGAGTGAGTAGTAGAGAGTAGTAGATAATGAGTAGTAGAGAGAGAGTAGTAGAGAGAAGTAGAGTAGTAGAGAATGAGTAGTAGAGAGTGAGTATTTGAGAGTAGTGGAGTAGGAGAGAGTAAGTAGTAGAGAGTAGTGGAGAATATTCCAAAGTTTGGCACAGCACCACTTGCACAATATGTCCAATCAAATCATATCACTTAGAGTCCTTATTGAAGCGCTGAATCTTTGTGTATATTCAAATGCTTTTATTTTCCTTAAGTTTATGTACCACAGCCAGCCGAAACGTTTCATTCTGTACAACAGAACTTCTTCAGGGCGTTCTTATTTCCTTCAAGTTATGTCGGTATCCTGATTATCCTGATTGCTAGTGGTAAATGGTGTGATTGCGCGTCCTGAGGTGGAAGCCGGGACCGTTGTGGGTGACATCGCGATTGCTGCTATGCTATGCTCACTGTGATCTGGTTTTAAAAACGCTGGTTTTAAAAACGCTATGATCTGTTTGCTTTTTAAATAACTTACTGTTATTTTGCACATAAATTGTATTGCACCGAACCGGAGACTACTCCCCCGTGGGTCCTGCCATCTTGGGTGAGGAGCCAGCCGAGCAGTGCAGTGCTCCGCCCCCCGCCACTTCTCCCATAAAAAACATGGAGTCTGATCACATCCCACTGATTGCTAGTGTTAAATGGTGTGATTGCGCGTCCTGAGGCGGAAGCCGGGACTGTTGTGGGTGACATCGCGATTGCTGCTATGCTCACTGTATTCTGGTTTTAGAAACGCTGGTTTTAAAAACACTATTATCTGTTTGCTTTTTAAATACCTTACTGTTATTTTGCACATAAATTGTATTGCACCGAACCGGAGACTACTCCCCCCGTGGGTCCCGCCATCTTGGGTGAGGAGCCGGCCGAGCAGTCCAGTGCTCCGCCCCTCCCGCCCCTTCTCCCATAAAAACCTGGAGTCTGATCACATCACACTGATTGCTAGTGTTAAATGGTGTGATTGCACGTCCTGAGGCGGAGGCCGGGACCGTTGTGGGTGACATCGCGATTGCTGCTATGCTCACTGTAATCTGGTTTTAAAAACGCTGGTTTTAAAAACGCTATTATCCGTTTGGTTTTTAAATAACTTACTGTTATTTTGCACATAAATTGTATTGCACCGAACCGGAGACTACTCCCCCCGTGGATCCCGCCATCTTGGGTGAGGAGCAGGCCGAGCAGTCCAGTGCTCCGCCCCTCCCGCCCCTTCTCCCATAAAATGGCACTCTTCCCGAGGAAGCACAGCGGACGAGCGCAGCGGGCGCGCTGGCGGCGGGCCGAAGGCTCGCCAAAGGCGAGCCCGTCTGCGCCCGTCCGAGCCGGAGCAGGGCCGGAACCCCTGCTCCGGTGCAAGCCGAGCCTACCTTGAGGCACACTTATAACAGGGAGGATTTGTGGGCATTAAGGTATTGTAAAACATTAACAGGCTGCACGATTTTGGAATTGGGGGATGACACACGGAAGAACCCTAGCCTTTGCGTAAACTGCTCACAGGCCTTGCCCAGACTGTGCTGGCACCCTATTGCGTTCCTCAGGGACAACAGGGCTATACCTTTGATGAAAAACCTCCCCACGGCCAAATGCCTTCTCCTCAATGCTAGATCTTTGGTTAAACACAGCACAGAAGTAGTGGAGTTGATTCAGGACGTGGGAGTGACAATAGCATTCATTACGGAGTCCTGGACTGATGCCGCTTCTGGCCCTGACATAGTTAACGTCACCCCGCCGGAATATGTTTGCTACACCCAAAACCGAGAGAAGAGGAAAGGTGGTGGACTAGCTATCATTTATCACAGCTCTATTAGAGGGTCATTTCAGCCGGGACCTATAGGTCTAGAGGAGACTCTTCTCTTTAATCTCACCCTATCAGATCATCAAACCCTTAGAGGCTGTCTAGTATATAGACCCCCCGGGAACAAAGCCCCATTTGTGGTAGCTCTAGGTAAGCTACTTGAAGAGGCAGCCTGTACCCAAGCCTTTACACTGCTGGGGGATTTTAATTTCCACCTAGAATGCGGTTCAGACCCAGACACATGAGACCTGACTGACCTACTGTTGGGGGTGGATCTGAAGCAATGGGTCTGTGGTCCGACTCACAAGGCAGGACATACCCTGGACGGGATTTCTTCAAATCATCCTAGCCTTTACGTATCAACAGTGGAGCCAGTCCCCTGGTCTGATCATTCAGCTGTTTATTTTAATGTTACGCTAGCCCCTCCCGTGAGATTATCTAGAGCCAGAAAAGCACCAAAGCAGGTTAGGAATTGGATCAATATAAAAGGTGAGTTGTTGGAGGGTGTATTAAAAACTTCCTTGGAGCCTCTCTCAGGAAATGTGGAGGAAGCTGCCACAGCCTACACTAATTGGCTTGAGTCAGCATGTTTACAACTAGCTCCCCCTAAAATTATTTACTACACACGCTCAAATCCCCCGCCCCTTGGTTCTCTAAAGAGATCAGGGACCACAACATTTTGTGTAAAAAAAGGGAAAGAGCCTGGCGAATAACCTATTGCGAGACAGACAAAAAAAGTCTCAATATTGAGCAAAGAGCTATAAAGAGAGGATACAACAAGCAAAACGGGGCTTTCTCACGAAACGGATCAGAGAAGTCAGTAATGCCCCGAAGGAATTATTCCGGACGGTGTCATCCCTGGTAGTCCCCAAGACCATAGAGGTACCCCCAGTCTCTCACTCTGTGAGAATCTGGCCACATTTTTCTGGGAAAAAGTGGAAAAAACCTTCTTTCCTCTAGATAGTCAAATAAGGACTCCTCCCTCTATCAATGGCCCGGAAATAGACAGCAATTCGGAAAAACTCCTACAATTTACCCAAATTAGCGAGAAGGAGGTAATGAGCCGACTACAGAAGATAAAATTGGGCTCCCCTCATGACCCCTGTCCTGCTACAATCGCCAAATTAGCTCCAGCCACCATTGCAGCCGGACTTACTCCCCTCCTCAATCTTATGCTGGAGAGTGGGGAATTTTCCGCAAAATGGAAACGAGCCTCCATCCTACCCCTCCTAAAGAAACCCAACCTGGACATAGCCGAGATGAATAACTACCGGCTTATTGCCAGATTAGCCCTCCCAGCCAAAATTATGGAAGGCTCCTTGAACACACAGCTAAGTGCCTTCTTGAGGATAGGAGAACATCTAGATCCATCCCAACATGGTTTTCATGTAGAACACAGCACGGAACCTGGCCTGATCAAGTCTGTGGAAGACATGGCTGGAGTGAAGCCACTGAAAGCCTGAGTGGGGGCCGCGGAGGAACTGCTTGGTGACCCAGGCCCAACGGAGGTGGCTGGGGCGGGCAATGCCATAGACTGTATTATACAATCCAGACATGACTAGTAGGTGACAGCACATCAGGAGAGGGTGGGAAGGACCAGAGGGGGGGGTGTGGGGGGGAGGTGGGCATGGAGGTGGCTGTTTCGGGGATTGCTTTTACCAAGTTCTTATGTACCTGTTATGTGTTTTGTAAACATTCCTCGTTTTTTCTTTTTACTTGATTCGTGTGGAATCCTGGGGATTTTAAAATTAAAAAAAAGGAAAAGTTGCATAACTGACGGGTATTGGCCAAATGTTGAAGCCAACCCGTTTACCTACCTTTTCATTTGTCATACTTTTGACGCAACAATAAAAAGTTTTCAAAAAAAAAAAAGTCTGTGGAAGACATTAGAAGAGTGATGGACGCAGGAGGCAGAGCCGCCCTGATCTTGTTGGATTTTTCCGCGCCCTACGACACAGTCCATCACAAGTTGCTGATGGACCGGTTGAGGGCCTGTAGAATTCATGGAAAGGCATTCAAGATCCTACAAGCCTTCCTTTCCAATAGGACTCAGACGGTAGCACTGGGGGACTTTGAGTCACGTCCTTTCGTGCTCCCTTGTGGAGTTCCCCAGGGGTCCTCACTGAGCCCGACCCTTTTTAACGTGAACGTCTCTACCCTAGCACCGGTTTTCGATCCTTTGGTTTTACCCTCACAGCATACGCAGATGACACGCAGATAGTGGTGCCACTGCTGCCGGGCGAAATGGACAGCACAGCGGATAGGTTTAAGGCTGCATGCAAGAAGTGGGTAATTGGATGGCTCAAAACTGTCTAAAGCTCAACTCGTCAAAGACAGAAGTGCTACTCTTTGGTTCCAAGGATAACTTCTGGTCCCCGAGATGGTGGCCAGATGAAATGGGAACACCCCCTCCCCAGTGGCAACGGTGAAAAATGTAGGTATACTGGTGGATGATTCATTATCCTTCAAACCACAGATAAATGCACTATCCTCATCCACACATTTTATCCTTAAAACAATCAGGAAAGTGCTACCATTTCTGGAGTTAGAGCATAGATAAACTGTGGTTACGGGACTGGTGCTCTCACGCTTAGACTATTGTAATAACCTCATGCTGAATGCCCAACAGGGCCTACTAAACAAGCTCCAGAACCTGCAGAATGCAGCCGCCCGCCTGATCACTGACACCCCCAAGTATGTATCGGTTGCTCAGGATCTGGTGAAACTCCACTGGTTGCCAGTTCAGAAAAGAATAATCTTCAAGGCACTTTGTGTGGTCTTTAAGGTGCTGCACGACCTTGGCCCTCGATGTATGAAGCTGCTGTTCCACTGGTATAAGCCGACAAGAACCCTAAGATCAGGTGAGCAGGCGTTGGTATCAGTCCCTAGAGTCAAGAAAGCAAGATGGGGGGCAGGAGTTTTTCCCTAGGCGCGGCATTAGCCTGGAATAGATTACCACTCAACATCAGACAGTCGTCGGACCTGCTATCTTTCAGTAGAGCGCTTAAGACTTGGCTCTTTACTCACTAATGCTCTCCACCCAAATACATTGGTTCAATCACGTTAGCGCCAGGACACCTCCGGTTAACAGTGCGCTCTAGAAATGTGAAAAATAAATAAATAAATATAACTAGATATTTCTTCCAAATGTTAGACAAGACCTAAGTACATTCTTATTCAAAGTGACTAGGTATCAATTTTACCCACACAATTCGGGCAGACTTGAGTAATTTATAGCATCCTCAAAGTCAGTCTTTCAAAAATTCCAAAGTATAGGACATGATAATCCAAATCCAAATGTTTTTCAAGAAAAGTCATTTTCAATCAGTCGGAATATCGGTGTTTGGGCAGATATGACCCAGGGACCCCCAGTATGCAAGGGGAATTAGTCCCCCCTCTGCAAACGCGCCAGTGGCCTGCGTTGCAGAGAGGTGTAAAAAGGGGCATAGCCTCATTACACCTCTGTGCAATGCAGCCCCCTGGTGCATACTGGAGGTTCCAGGTGGGCTAGTTGGCCCCCAGGGACCCCTAGTATGCAAGGGGAATTAGTTTCCCCTCTTCAAACATGCACGGGGGCTGTGTTGCAGAGAGGTGTAAAAAAGGGTGTGGCCTCATTACACCTCTCTGCAATGCAGCCCCCTGGCGCATACTGGAGGCTCCTGGTGGGCTAGTTGGCCCCCAGGGACCCCCAGTATGCAAGGGGAATTAGTTCCCCCTCTGCAAACGCGGCAGGGGGCTGCGTTGCAGAGAGGTGTAACAAGGGGCATAGCCTCATTACACCTCTTCAATGCAGCCCCCTGGCGCATACTGGAGGTTCCAGGTGGGCTAGTTGGGCCCCAGGGGCCCCCAGTATGCAAGGGAAATTAGTTCCCCCTCTTCAAACATGCACGGGTGCTGCGTTGCACAGAGGTGAAAAAAGGGGCGTGGCTTCATTACACCTCTCTGCAATGCAGTCCCCTGGCGCATACTGGACATTCCTGGTGGGCTTTCAGGTCTTATATAGTTAGGAATTAGCATTAAAAAAAACTTTGAAATTCACTGAAAAAAACATAGGTTTCAGGCCTTATATAGTTAGGAATTAGCATTTAAAAAACCTATGAAATTCACTGAAAAAAACATAGGTTTGACACCAGTTATAGTTAGCTGGAAATTTTACTGACATAAAACCATTGAAATTCCCACGTTATAGTTAGTTGGACTCACTAAAACTTGCGCGCCTGCAATGCACTGCTGATGACGTCACATATTACATCACTCATGACATGGTCAGTGACATCACTCATGACATTACTGATGACACCATCCTTGTGACAGAGTGACAGACCTCTTTTCAGTGTAATGTAACCCTTGAAACACATATTCAAAAATAGAAACTAAAATTTTCAAAAAAATAGAGATACCCATACCAGTTACAACCACCAATTCAGTAATACCACCATCTATATGCACATCCACTCATTCACCAACAGTTCTATATAGTCACTCATACATATATTCACTCATCATATGTAGTGAAACACCTATACATCCTGTTACACACCGACAGTCATCCAAAAGTTACTCACACACATAATCACACATGCAAATAAACTATTGAACATCCATTTATTTGCATATACAGCTATACACACACTACCACCTTACTTCTAAGTAAACTTACACATACTTACTCTCTTAAACAATCACTTATAGAAACACATACTTATTTAAACAAGAACTCTTTCAATCTCTCACTCTCACATATACTCACTTATATACAACAATACTCACATATACTAGATTAAAACATATGTAGTTACTGATAAAGACACTAGTGAGACAGTCATTCACTCACTAACACACACATATACACACTCATCCACCTATACAGTCCTGCACATATGCTGTCTTCAAAACACATACAAACAGTGAGTCAGTCATTGATGCATCTATGTGCTAAGTAACACCCCCACCAAACCATACAGACACTCATACTGATACTAAAAAAACATCTAATAACCCATATACACACACATGTAGCTACTCACCAACCCATGCAGCCACTTATACACAAAGTGAAACACTGATACAAACATTTAAATATATATATGTATTCACTAAGATACACTTAATAAGCCAGTTAACCAATCAATTTATTTTTAAAAAAACATCCATTAAGACACTTATTTAAACATGTATTCTTCCATCGATCTTTACATATACATACATAAAACATATTTATTTTTCCGAAAGACACACATTCACTGGATGGTGTCATCAGTGATGTCATGAGTGATGTCACTGACCATGTCATGAGTGATGTAATATGTGACGTCATCAGCAGTGCATTGCAGGCGCGCAAGTTATAGTGAGTCCAACTAACTATAACGTGGGAATTTCAATGGTTTTATGTCAGTAAAATTTCCAGCTAACTATAACTGGTGTCAAACCTATGGTTTTTTCAGTGAATATATATATATATATATATATATATATATATATATATATATATATATATATATATATATATATATATATATATATATATATATATGTGTTAGAGCAAGGTGCGCAAGCGCTTTTGGAGGGCTCACCAGAGCAACCGAACCCTCCGGTTTCAGTTTGCCTCCCATGCAGTGTCACAGGCTCCAGGCTCCCTCCCATTTAGAGTAGGTCTGACGCGTTTCGGCGCCAAGAACGCCCCTTCCTCATTGACAAAGTGAAGGAACACCAGGCTCACCTTGCTCTGGGTGGAGTTTCAACACCGGGACTTCTGGATATTGTAGTCCTGCAAGGTGAGTAGTCATGATTGCATTGAGTAGGTTGGGGTTCCTTTACATAATTAATGTCTTTAACATCCGTAAGTAGATGGGGTGGGCAGGCTGTGAAACCGCTTGATTTATGTGGATGTTGCGCTGTCAGGCGATGATTACTCTCTTCGCCTCAGTCCTCATAGGTACGGATACTTGTTCCGCCTCTGAAGCGGAGCTCCTCTCCACGACTAAGGCCAGCCGTAAATATTTGTTAGAGCAAAGTGCACAAGCGCTTTTTTTGAGGGCTCACCAGAGCACCCGAACCCTCCGGTTTCAGTTTGGCTCCCCTTGCAGTGTCACAGGCTCCCTCCAATTTAGAGTAGGTCCGACGCGTTTCGGGGCCAAGAACGCCCCTTCCTCATGGACAAAGTGAAAGTGAAGTGCTCTGATCAAACATTTTTTTTATTTGAAAAGAAGGCGTGGTCCGCCCTGAGAGGGTGGAGTTTCAACACCGGCACTTCTGGATATTGTAGCCCTGCAAGGTGAGTAGCCATAATTGGCTTGATTAGGTTGGGGTTCCTTTACATAATTAATGTCTTTAACATCCTTAAGTAGGAGGGGATGGCAGGCTGTGAAACCGCTTTATCTATGTGGATGTTGCGCTGTCAGGCGATGATTACTCTCTTCGCCTCAGTCCTCATAGGTACGGATACTTTTTCTGCCTCTGAAGCTGAGCTCCTCTCCTCGACTAAGACCAGCCGTAAATACATGTTAGAGCAAGATGCGCAAGCGCTTTGGGAGGGCTCACCACAGCACCCGAACCCTCCGGTTTCAGTTTGGCTCCCATGCAGTGGCACAGGCTCCCTCCAATTTAGAGTAGGTCCGACGCGTTTCGGGGCCAAGAACGCCTCTTCCTCATGGACAAAGTGAAGTAACACCAGGCCCATGTTCCCATGAGGCACAGGGTCAGACTGATTTGCATATGGCCATGTCTGAACTGGGGTGGCAGGGTGGGCTAAAGAACGGTGATGGATTAAACCCAGATCTTTTGACTGGGGGTGAGTGTTTGATTGGTTCAGATACTCCGTCCATTACCACCCCCTTTTGTACCACTTTTGGCCGCCATAAGTTTGGCAGGGTATGCTCAGACGTGAGTCCCTTGCTCACTTTGCCACTGGATTCAAGCAAGCCGGGCTGAAGACGGCTGGAATGCCAGAAACCGGTCCTCGGAAGCTTGTTTCCGGTCCAGGGAAGTTATGGCTTGGCAGTTCGGGTTGGACTGTTCCCATGAGGCACAGGGTCAGACTGATTTGCATATGGCCATGTCTGAACTGGGGTGGCAGAGTGGGCTAAAGAACGGTGATGGATTAAACCCAGATCTTTTGACTGGGTGTGAGTGTTTGATTGGTTCAGATGCTCCGTCCATTACTACCCCCTTTTGTACCGCCTCTAAGCTCTTGAGCACTTTGATTAATGACATTTACACTCGGCAGCCCTGCCGAGAGAGGAAGCACCATCTCACAACCAAAGGAGAGGCTGAGATTGGGAACTTTTCCTGATATTATTCAGCACGGAGAGCCATGTATTCGACCTTCAACAATCCTACTTAAGGACATAAACATATAAATTGTGTGTAACTTTGAAAAAGGCGCTTGGGACCCACTTAGGGATATAATGAAAAGCTCTAGGGACTATATGTCCCAGCATGCAACATTGGCATTATGTAAATCAGCTGGAATTAGGATGGGGCCAGCTACCAATAAAAGCAATGAAAACGAAAATGAGCACTCACCGCTTTTTATTCCACGCGAAGCAGCCATTGCACAAGAAGTACACAAACAGCAGCCTTTGAAAAAGAGGTTTTCCCTTGAAACGTGTCAGGCTCAGCAAACAGAACATTGCAGCAGGCTGAATCTAAAATCCTGGATGGGAGGCGAACCGCTGTATGCTCCTCTAAGCTCGTGGGCACTTTGATTAAAGATATATATATTCCTTTTTTTGCCCCTGCACATGAAATTCATGGAATAAAACTAAAAACAACGTGAAGACTGGCTCCGGACTTTGATTTGTGTGTCTGCGCACTGGGGAAAGTGCTTGAGGTGTTTCATTGCACGATAACCGGTTGAAGGAGCATATATATATATATACACATATATATATATATATATATATATATATATATATATATATATATATATATATATATATATATATATATATATATATATATATATATATATATATATATATATATATATATATATATATATTGATAGCCAGTAGGTAGTCATAGTTAGGACTAATGTTTCCCCTAGACAGAGCTAATAACTTTAACACTGTTTGACGTAGCTTAACAACATTTTCCAAAATGGCCTCCTTTTAATCATTCCGCATGGAAAGTTTTGGGGTTATTCGTCAAGTGGGGGGAGAAAAAGGGGGGTCCCAAAATAGCACCCAGGGCACTGCGGTGGGCAGTTTGTTCACCCTCAGCTACGCATGTCTTTACATGGGCTGGTGGGAGGAGCAAACCATGGCTAATATCCATCTTTATGATGAACACATAGTGCTCTGGACCCGATAATTTGACGATATTTTCGTTCCAGGTAGCTTGCCCTACAATTACAGGAACTCAATACCAACAGTCTCAATCTGAGCTTCGCAAGCGCCATTGACAGAAACACTTTGGAATTTCTAGACCTCAAACTGGTACTCATGAAGGATGAGATCAAAACCAAGCTGTTTCGTAAAGAGAAGGCAAGTAATAGCATATTTCATGCGATCAGTTGCCACTCAAAGAACTTGATTAATAGTATTTTCTATGGGGAGGTCATACACGCCAGACGTGACTGCAGTAACGATGTGGAATTTGCAATAGAAAAGGAACAGGTTCCCTGTGAGGTGAATAAGTCCAGAGATACACTGAAATCAGCTGCCTTGAAAGTGTGAAAGCTCAAAAGGGAGAATCCCCTCACCACAAGGGACGACACCCCGAGTGAGAGTGATCCTATGAGGTTCATTACTACATTAAGTCAACAAGCTAATGTGGTTAGAGGGGTGCTCCACAAACACTGGCACATATTACACACCAATGACAGCATTTCCAAATATGGGACTACCCATCCCACCATCACATTTAGAAAAAGTAAATCCCTGAAAGATATGCTTTGCAAAAACTTGATCCTGAACAAAAAAGCTGATGTGGGTGTTTCAAAACAGCAGGATTTGTAACATGCAAGAACTGTAAACCTTGTTAATCAAGCATGAATGTACGCTCTTTTATTACACCCAATGCTACCCATGAATTTACGATTTTGAAAGGGTTATCATGCAATTCTACGTTTTGTGTGTATGGTCTGAGAGGTCTCTGCAACCTGTATTACATTGGGAGCACCATTCACAAAGTGAAGAAACGTTTATTGGTCTTAAATTAAATAAACAGAATCCACACTTCAAGGAGTGAAATGAAGGTATCTTTCGGGAGTATATGTTGCGAGTCTCTCCAATTGTTCCGGGAAGCACACAGCTTTGTTAAAATAGCCCTCACCCACCAAAAAGACCCTTGGTGGCATGTTTCATCATCAAATTCTTCCCACCCCGCTGCGGGACTGGGCGTGCTAGTACCTATGAAGATGCAGGAGCGCTGGTTAGAGAACAGTATGTGTAATGCAAAAGTGAGAGTGGAAGTTTGTGGGTACTGGTTGTGCTTTAGAGCTGTTCTAAGCTTGGCAGACAAGCGTATTCTTGGTTTGATATATTGTAGTTTGTGGGGAATCTATCCGCACAGGTCTTTAAACTTTTCCTTAGACCTTCTACCTACGATTTTGTATTGTTTGTTCTTGAGCAGCTACGGCTGCGGGTCTTTTATCTACTACACCTCTAACTTACCAAGATGTGTATCTAGTTCTATTGGTCAATTCGGTATTTATAATGACGGAACTAACAGGTTTGGCATTTGATGATGCCATGGTTCAGGCCATTCTAACCACTCCCAGCATTATTGACACAGTGCAAGGTGCAGCTACCACCAGTGGAGATGACTGGACCTCCATACTAGGTCTAAAAAAATCACACTCACGCACTTTGATCCATGGGGCAATAAGGACTGAGTATCTCCGAGGAAATTGTGCCGCTACAAGCTTGATAGTCACAAACACACCGAGGCTTTATCTCCAAGATAAAGCATTTCTGAAAGACTGGTCGCTCATCGCCTGGCGATGCCCGCGTGATTGGCTTATTTTAATTATTTGCACGGCCAAGCGCATGGCTGACACAGTTTTAATTGAAATCCAGACACTGGAGGGACAGATTAAAAACATCATATCTGCAACTCTATACAAAAGAAATTTAGAACAAAGAATTTAAAGACATTATTTTGACAACCAAGATAGAGAAATTTAAAAAAGACCTGGCATGTTTCTCTCTGGAAAAGGTGTATCTGTAAACCAGTGACACTTTCGTACCACCTGAATTCAACAAAAGAGGCAAGCGCTACGGCTCAAACTACTCATCTTCTGGTTCAGATGGCTGGTCAAGTGACTCAGAGTCTTCTAATCAAAGTGGACAACAGTCCAGAAATTTGGGCCGGAATAACAAACCACAGTGGAAGAATGATCCACAAGGCCACCATCAAGCACAATGGTGGCCTCCTGACCCATGAGGCTTTCCGAACAGACCCTTCCAACCACAAATGCTGCCTTATCATCCACAACCTCAATTGTTTACAAATCAGTCTCTTTTAGGATCTGGCCGCCGACGTTCATGAAGAAGGAGAAGAGGACAGCAGACACAGGTGTATTGGAGCACCCCCCCCTTCACCGTTGGACACGCACAGCAAGAAGAAAGGCCCACAACAAGCAGGGACCAGCACCGACACAACAACTTAGTAGTTAATTTGAGTGACTGCACACTCACAGTGGATGAACAAGCAGTATTGGACAGGGGACTGGGATTTGTCTACACATTCAGTGGTGACCCTTTTCAAATTCCGTGTGAGCTGGACCAATTTTTTAGGAAAATCCGTCTCCATTTCCTTTTTAAAGATAAAGAAAAAGATAACATCATCACTGGCACCGGACCTACAAACAGTGGTCTGAAACCATGTCCCACCTTCAATCCTCCATCGCATCTTGTATCAGACCAGGTACTAACCTTTGAAAAGGCAGTGACCACCAAGAACCGCTATTTCCACAATCTACCCTCCAACGAGAGAAAAGCTCTGCAAACTCTAGCCAACGATGCCTCCATAACAATCAAACTAGCTGACAAAGGCGGTGCCATAGTCATAATGGGCACCACCTCATATCAAACTGAATGTTTGAGACCGCTGACTGACAGACGATTCTATCGCCCACTCAAGATGGATCCAACACCAAGGATAACTAAAGACATTTCTGACCTTGTGGAAAAAGCTAAAACTGAAGGGTGGATCATCCCCCAAGAGGCAAGCTTTTTGACCACTACACATCCGGCCATGACGTATTTTTATGTATTAACGATAATACATAAACCCCAAAGACCACCTCCAGGTCGGACGATTATTTCTGGCATAGGTTCTTTATTAGAACCTTTATCAACTTTTGTGGATCACTTTTTACGACCCATGGTGAAGGAGATGCCTACCTATCTCCAAGACACCAAAGACATTTTGAGGATACTACCTGATGCGGAGTTCGACGTTGAGACTGACTTTTTAGTCTCTTTTGACATTGAGTCTCTGTGCACATGTATTCCCCAGGATGGGACTCTGGATGCAATATGGTTGCTTCTGGACCAAAGAGCACTGGACACAATAACACCCCAACACTTAATAATGGAGTGTGCGAGGATAGCTATGAAAGAGAAATGTTTCAAATTCAAGGAAACCATCTATCTTCAGACGTTAGGAACATCTATGGGCAGCATTTTTGCGCCCGGCCTAGTTAACCTCTACTCCATCTCTTTGAACAAGAGCATGTAGTCAACAACAACAATCCTTTCAGTGACCAGATTGTTGTATGGAAAATATACATTCATGATATCTCTGTCATTTGGAGATGAGATGCCATTGCCATTCTTTAATTTCAAACTTGGCTGAACTCCAGAAACAACTTTCTCAAATGTATAGTTGAATATAGCAAAGAGAGCTTGCCTTTTCTCGACCTTCGCATTTTTCCATAAGCCACAGGATTGGAGAGTGAACTATACAAGAAACCAATGGTAAGAATTCATTACTGGCATTTAGTAGTTACCATCCCAAGTCGCTCCATAACAATTTACCATATGGGCAATTCCTTCGCATCCAAAGGAATTGCTCAGTGAAGGAGAAATATGATTATCATGCCAAAATCCTGTCACAGCAACTACAAGAGAGGTGTTCTCTGAAAAACCTGACATGGGGCTCTTATAAGCGGGCTTCCAATAACAATTGAGAGGCCCTACTGAAACCATTGACACCTAAACCACCCATGACAAGACTTAAGTTTGTATTTAGCACACTGTCCATTGGAATACGGAAGAGTGTGCTAAAACATTGGCGTATCCTTAATGTAGAAAATTAAGCAATACCCTTGCCATTGTTTTCTTTCAAAAGAAGCTTGAATCTGCATGACAATTTAGTCCACACCAGACCTAAAGTGAAGTCATCTAATAAACATGAGAGGTTATGGAACATGCCAGCAGTCCAAGGACATTATTCCTGCAGCTGGTGTGCGGCTTGTTCACAAACCGAACACACGACAACAATGGACATAGGCACTGAGAGACCATGGATATAGAGGAAGCATACGAACTGTAACAGCGACAGGGTAATTTATTTGATAACATGTCCCTGTCAGCTTCGCTATGTCGGAATGACCACCTGTAAGATGAAGCTATGGATACACGAACACAAGAGCACCATTCGGTGCAATACACAAGCTACCAGACTCACCAACCATTTTCTAACCATGAAATATAAAGCAGAAGAATTAAAATGGACGGTACTAGAAGAACCTTTTGTCCCTCCACATGTCACAGACATTACTAAATTCTTGTTCTTGAAAGACCAGGGATGGGTTTTCAAATTGAAGAGTGACACCCAGGGCCTTAATGATGACATTCCGTGGACCCTGTTATATCCCCACGTGAATTTCTCCTGCCATAAATCTTTTTCTGGATACCTGTGGCAAACAACATTTGAGCTCCTGGTAGTACCTTGTCATAGGTCGAAACAACAACATAAACAAGTTTAAGTATTGGTACATCGATACTGGAGGGTCAATGAACTCGTAAGATAACAAACAGGTCCCCAAACGCACTTGACATTGGTACAGACTGGTGCGATGATCACCTGCGTATTACCTTTATCTTTGTACATAACACTTAATCTTGATAAGGGTGAGTTGCTCTCCACCTGTAGGCAACACCTTTATATACATGTTGCTTTTCTATGGGCACTGCATTACGCGTTAAACGGTAAGGCGTCTGGTGTTAATTGAATTTTTTTCTGATTTCATATTTCCGAGTTAGTATATAGAAATCACATAGAGTGGAAACTGTACTTTAGTGACCTTACGGTATATCACTAGGAACCGACAGGGCATAGTACAGTCTTGATCGTCATCATACATAGCTAACTGAGCGTTTTTAGATGCACGGGCAGCATTAACTACATTTTCCAGGCTCACGTTTGACTTTGGTAGTTCTTGGGTGCGATTAGGCTGATATGTCCTGCTTATGCTACACTTCCCATGTTTCCTGGGTTTACAGTGTAGTTTTCCACAACATGACGCAAATAGTATGCGACGATGAGGAGGCTTCATTCAACACACTTGCTGGCAATCAGCATGCTTCAATAGTATTAAAATATTTAAACAACAGGGGGTGGTGATGGACAGAGTTTCTGAATTAAGCAGAATACTCTCACCCAGTCAAGAGATTAGGGCTTAATCCAACACCGTTTTTTAGCCCACTGCACCATCCCAGCTCAGAACCTGGCTATATGCAAATTAGTCTGTCCCTGGCCCAGTGTATCATGGGAACAGGGCAAACCAAACTACCAAGCCAATTATTTCACTGGGAAGGAAACAAGCTACCGGGGACCGGTGTCTGGCATTTCAGCCGTCTTCGGCCCGGCTTGCTTGAATCCTGATGGTGCAATGAGCTAGGGACTCCCGTCTGAGTATACCCTTCCACGCTTGTGGTGGACAAAATAATTAAACAACAGGGGGTGGTGATGGACAGAGTTTCTGAATTAAGCAGAATACTCTCACCCAGTCAAGAGATTAGGGCTTAATCCAAGACAGTTTTTTCGCTCACTGCACCATCCCAGCTCAGAACCTGGCTATATGCAAATTAGTCTGTCCCTGGCCCAGTGTATCATGGGAACTGGGCAAACCAAACTACCAAGCCAATTCTTTCACTGGGAAGGAAACAAGCTACCGGGGACCGGTTTCTGGCATTTCAGCCGTCTTCGGCCCGGCTTGCTTGAATAGTATTAAAAGGCACGCCTCCCCTCCGTCAGTTACCTCTGGTTGAAGCATGTGTGAATTCCGGGGTACTGATGGAGAGGTGAGTGAAAGCATCCAGCTAGAACATGCCCTTTGTGTTAGTAACCACTTTGTGATAGTCTTTTAACATATTTTAGATCTTAGCAGCTAGCACTACTAAATACGCCCTGTGTTCTAATAGGCATCCAGAACTTGTAATATGGGAGTTCCTAACCCTGCGCATGATCTGCCATATATTTGTCCAAGTGTCTCTGCTTGGCAACTGACTTTTTGACAGTCTGGTTATCAGTGGCTGCGTCGCCAGCTTTGTTTTTATTCTTACGCGCTGTGTCCATTGATGCCCCTAATAGAAGTATGTGTAATTTTAGTTTTCCTTTTCATCAGAGCGGTGCCTCATGTCCTGAGCTATTGCCAGGGGAGGTGAGGTGTTCACCCATTCACCTATGGGTAAGCATACAATGTTTTGGCCATTTATAATATACTCCATGAAGTATTTGGAACACGATAAGGTACTACACGCTGGGCAGTGACCCAGTTGTGGAGCACAACACCCAGTATAAGCTTTGTTAACAACTGTGTTTAAGAGGAGTGGTGTGGCTCACTGGTTAGAGGCGGCAGACCCGGAAGCAGAGGACGGCCCGGGACCAGGGTTCAATTCCCGATGCGGAAGGGTCGTGAACCAGGGTCCGCGGACTCAATAATTCTCGCCTTGGTGCCTACTCTAACCAGGGATTACACTCGGCAACTCTGGGCATTAGCTTGCCTCATCTCCGCAACAGCCCCCACAAATGCCGGGGATGCCTGGTTTCACCTTGGAGATACCCAGGAGGGAACATCTCACAGGGAAAGCCAGGACCGGTTCCCCAGCAGTCTATAGTGCCAGGACACCTCCGGGTAGCAGTGCGCTTTACAAGACACACACATTTACATTTACAATGTTCATATTTGTAAGTCACAGTGTTCTTCTTCCACAGGTGACATCAACACACCTATGAGGTCTTCCTAAACGAGATTACAGGTTTTTGAAGGTTGCACTTATTCCAACCACATCACTGTCACATTTATCACTTTTTTGCAGTAGCTATTACTATCGAGGTCCAGAGGATGGGCACGATCAGATATTGACCACTATGACTTAAACATGTAGACCTGTTTTTCTGACCAGTGCAGCCAATATTTCCTAAAACTGCACTAGCACTGTTTTTTAACCTTGACACCAAGTGTTAACTAATAAACTCTTTTCTCTCTTGGTAGCCAATTTTAAGATTACTTTTCACACCAGTAGTGTTTGCACTGCAAACATGACCTGAAATACTCTGTGGGCTTCGCATCAAGTGGATTTTAGGAGATCTGATCAATTAATCATTAAAACATCCCCGAGCTCCTCCCTCACATTGAGCAGGTTTTAGCCCTTAGTTGCACCATGGATTGCAACCAAGAGAAGATCCCAGATGATGAAGCATGCCACTTGGGTGGGTGATGGGATTACGTCTTCATAAAAGGACTCCTCCTCTGTCCAAGTAGGAGCTATATGCTTGTACTGGTTGTGCTTTAGCGCTGGTCTAAGATCGGCAGACCTGCGGTTTCTTGGTTTGATAAATTGTAGTTTGTGGGGAATCTATCCGCGCAGGTCTTTCAACTTTTCCCTTAGACCCTCTACCTACGGTTTTGTATTGTTTGGTTCAATATTTATACCTGTGTCAGCCTTCGAAGTGGAAGAATCTTCTAGGCTACCCACATCCGGTTCTGGAAAGTTCCTTTCCTTTCCCTCTCAAGGGTCCATAGGTCTGGGATGACAAAAGACGAGTTATACATTTATTTCTGTGTGCTAGAGGTAAGCCCCTTTAAATGGCAAGTGGGAAGCGAACAGATCTGCCCCAAACCCATCCTATCAGGATGCCTATCCTGCCCACATCTAAGCTAATTAAATGTGACAATTGGGTGTAGGCTAATTCACCATGTGTAAAGGTGGGAGCACAAGCACTTTAGCATTGCTTAGCAGTGGTAAAGTGCACAGGAAACATCCAGAACAACGACTCCGGAACAACGAGTTATGGATTCACGTATGCCAAACCACGACTTGCCCGAACAACGACTTAGCCTTAACCACGCATGTGGGTGGTTATGGCTAAATCCTGGCAAAGAATGAGCAGTGTATGTAATATGTTAAGTGACAGTGTGCCTGGTGTATGTAAATAAAATATGATTTTGGATCTGCAGAGGTGGATTCGGGTGTTAGGATTGGAGAGCAGAAGTGCACGTGACGTCACATCTCAGACTGGCGGGAGTGAGTGTGTGTCTTTTCTGGGTATGTAGACAAAGGTGTGGCGCGACCCCCTTGCAACTACCAACCCCAGGGCCTGGTGACAGTAAGGGGAGTAAGAGACAGCCCCTGGAGAGTGCCCCTGCCTGTAAGAAATAATATGAAAAGCAGTGAAAAGGGTGTTCGGGAAAATATTTGGAGACAACGAGGAGAGAGTGCTCCCTGCAAGAGAAAGCACGCTGACTAGCCAGAAAAAGTTCAGAAATGCAGGGGCTACAGCGAGGGGAGAGTGAACGACCTGAAAAGTGCCTTCTGCAAGAGAAAACCCGTCAAACTAGAAGGACAGAGTATCAGCGAGGCCGTAGGCCGAGAGGTCTTCTAAAGAGACAGCCAGAAGAGAGGTCAGGTATTTGTCAGTGACGGAAGTGACAGCAGCAGGTGGTGGTGATAGCAGGACACTCCCAGTCCCTGGAGCTCAGACAGACACCTCAGCCGTCCATCTGACAGGAGCAGCGCAGCCCGGCTCAACATGGTATGAGAGTGCCAGCACGGGCGGGCGGTGGGGGGATTCGGGTGGTGCGGGGCTTCGGGCATGTGGTGAGTGAATCATGTGTGGGGCCTGTGTCTAGAGGGCGACCGTTCACTTCCTTGTTTGGAAATGCGGGTCCAACTTGAACTTTGCATTGGAGTACACTGTCAGCGTGGCTCTAATACGAGAAACCTTTTTTATTTACTGAAAGAAGAGGTCGGACCCGCCAAGTGAATAGCACCTGTTTGTGGGTGCAATTGGGGTTGAGAGACCTCAGCACATATGGCTGCTGCAACACCCACATTCCAAACATGGCAGGGAAACGAGACAGCCATAGGAAGCAGGGGGTAGACTGCAAGGGAAGAGGTACAGTCTGAGGAGAAGGCGCGACCTTCTGAGGAGGAGGGAGGGGTTTGGGTTAGAACGTCCTTTACAATGTATTCCTTTACCACGAAACAAAAATTTGTCGTAAAGGAATGCGTTGTAAAAACAAATCATGGTTGAGACTTACTAGAGAAGGCGTTGTTTAGGTAGTCGTTGTTGAGGAACTCATTGTTACAGCATACAACCAAAGTGCACAGAGTCCTAAAGCCAACAAAAACTAATTTCAGGAAAAAGAAGGCATACAAGCAAAACATTTGAGGGAAAACCATACCAATGATGTCAGGTCTAACACCTTTGTTACAGTAACAGTACTAAATATCAGGGAGACATTGACCACTCATATCAATCCTGAAATGGGAAAATATCTAATATCTTGTAACTAAATCAAGTAGTAGGATGAATGTCAGACTGAGCTGAGTAGATGAAATGAATTATTTCTTGCATTCATGGTTGTAGTCATAGCAGTTTGTGGCATCATAATAGCTAATGATTGAATGTCAATTGCCCAACTTATTGTGTTTACTTTGTTTTGGAAATATGCAACTAAGTTGATGTCTATGTTTGAACAACCAAAGACAACAAAAGAGTATATCTATATATATAATAAAAACGAATGAATGTCTGTCTGTTTGTCCTTTATGCATTACTACACCATTCATCCGATCGCCATGAAACTTTGGGAAGTTGTTGAGTACACACTCGCGAAGGTTTCTGGCAAAAAAAAAAAAAAAATGTTAAAAGTTGTTGAGTACACTCCCGCGAAGGTTTCTGGCAAAAAAAAAAGAAGAAAAAAAAGAAAAATGTGTTAAATATGGCCCCCCAGGGCCCTCATAATCTTTCCAATACTGAACGTTTACAGTTTCCGGTCCTTTTGCAGTGACCATCAACAAAGCACAAAGGGCAATCGCTGCAAGTGTGTGGACTAGATTTGGAGAATCCGTGCTTCTCACATGGACAACAGTATGTGGCCAGCTCACGCGTCGGAAAACCTTCTGATTTATTTGTCTACGCACCAGACGGAAAAACAAAAAATACATAATATCCACAAGCACTCAAATAAATAAACAGAATTAAAACAAAACTTTAAAATGTTTTCCATATTAAAATGAATAAGTTTCAATAAAAATGACACAATGTAAATTGAATGCTATCATAACAAGTTTCCTTAAATTTCCTTTCTTCTGAGATCGCAGCAACGCGCGACGGGTAAGCTAGTAGAATATAAAAGTCTACTTGAGGACATCAAGGCTGTTGAGGGCTACATACATTTTGCTATAGAATACTCCACAAACATAACTATACAAAAATCATGCACATTATGCAAAAAAGATCTTACCTTGAAACTTTGTTTACTACAAAGAACAGTAAACCAAGAGGTAAAACAGAAATAAGGAACCACGGAAAGACAGAGCTAATTATGCCAACACAGAGGAAAACCAGTATCATGTTCTGTAGAAGCAGCTCAACTTGATATGGAAGGCGCACATCAACTAATGAAAGAAAAAGAAAATCAAGGGTTTGACAATATCTCATCTTCCTGAGTCTCTCTCAACACAATGCAAATGTGCACATACAAAGATATATGTATACAGTGTTGTGGCACTCTTCATTGAACAAGCACTGACAAAAAAGTTACTTACCTTCGATAAAGCATTATCTGGTGGAGACTCAATCTAGCCGTAGATTCCTTGCCTTTGATTTTCCCCATGTGTCAGACTTGATCCGGAAGATTTTCGAGTAGTATCCCAGTGCTGGTAAGTGGTGTGGTTCGGTTCTGCATCTGCGTCATCCGCGACTGAAGTGACGTATGAGGTACCTATATAGGTGCCACCTCGACGCTGTGAAATCAGTTACTTTCGCAACTTTCCATGCCAGGAATGTGGAGCCACGATGAGAACTGACCACTGATGTGGAATAGGCCAAGGCCCTGAACCTTAACTGGTTTGCAGAGCGTGAGGATGGGAGGGTCGGTAAGGAGTCTTCGGCTAGACAGTGTCTTTACCAAAGAAAGAGACTTATAGCTGCAGATTCCTTACCTGTGAATAGATACCCAAACAATACCTTCCTGATGAACCAAATGGGCGAAGTGCCCTTCATGATGAACCTGGCTGTCCAGGCGTAGTGTTTTGTGAATGTGTGCAGGCATGCCTGCGTCGCTGCCTGACAGATATACAGGAGAGAAACGCTGCTTGCTAATGCAGTGGTCACAGCATTAGCTCTGGTAGAGTGAGCCTGCAAGCCCTCAGGGGCTGTTTCTTGGCCAATGCATAGTAGATCTTAATGCACTTTACAGCTTTCCTTTCCTTTTTTGTCTAGGTAAAATGTGGTATAAGGAGGCTTCGCTGAGAGCGCTTGTAGTTTGCTGACTCTCCTGGCCGATATTATGGCCACTAAATAAAAAACTAAATAAAATGCAGTATTTATGTTGAGCAGCCTAAGAGGGCAGATGTGTAGAGGCTTGAATGGTACACACATGAGAAAGGTCAGGACCCCACTGAGGCATAATAAAAGGCTTAGGTGCGATCATATGTTGCAGGCCTTAAAGGAACATGCCACAACAGGCAACTTAAAAATTTAAGGTTAGTCCTGCAACCGCAAAAGAATAGAGATGGAGGATAGGTAACCCATAACTGTGCCCAAAGCAGAGCCCTGCTGGGTCAAAGACAGTGACAACAGTAGAACTTGTGAGAGAGGTGCAGATAAAGGTCCGACATTGTGGGAGGCACACCATGATACAAATTTTTCCCAATGGCAGGCGGATACCGTCCTAGTGAAGGGATGCCTGGCTGCCAGAATAACCTCACAGAGTTCTGTAGGAAGATCGAAATCTGTCAACTGCTGAGGCTCAATATCCACCCATGGAGGTGAAGAGTGCACAGGTTTGGGTGCAGAACCCTGCACTGTTGCTGCAACAGAAGATCCTCCTGGAGAGGTTGCTTGATCGGAGGACCGATGGTCATGCTTAACAGGTCGGGATACCAGACTCAGCGTGCCCAATCTAGAGAATGACTTGGGATTGGTCGTTCCTGATCTTCTTTATGACTCTGGGCAGGAGTGGTATTGGCGGAAAGGCGTACAGGAGACCGGAGCGCCACTCGAGATGAAAAGCATCTCTGACCGAGAGTCAGAAATTCCAGCACACAGAATTGCTGACATTGCGTGCTCTCGGTGGTGGCAAACATATATAACCCAAGTCTCTCCTCACTGCTGAAAGAGACTTTACTCAACCTCAGGGTAGAGATGCCATTCGTGATCCTCTAAGCACCTTCGGCTCAGTTCGTTCGGTCTGGCTTTCAGAGAGTTCATCAGGTGTTGAACCATCAGGGAAGAGCCATCATGTTCCAACCATGTCCCGCGGCACAGGCCCTCTTAACACAGGGTCCACGACCCCACCCCACCCTGTTTGTTACAGTACCACATGGCGGTGGTGATGTCCGTGAACACCTGCACCAGCTTTCCCTTGGTCGCAGAAAGAAAGTCTTTTAATGCCAAGCGGATTGCCGGAAGCTCCAACGGGCTTATGTGAAACTTGGACTCTGCCAGAGTCCAGAGTCCTCTGATGTCCACCTCTCCCAGAAGGCTACCCCAGCCCAGAAGTGATACATCGGTCACTACTGTCAACTTTGGCTGGGGAAGGGAGAGGGTTCTGCCACTGATGACCCAATTGTGGTTCATTAGACACCACTACAGGTCTTTTTGCAGTTTCCTATGAGATCCAGACAATGTTGGAGAGATTCCCCTGATGCTGTGCCCACTGGGCCTTCATGCCCTACTGCATAGGCCAAATATGGCAGTGGGCATGTATCACCGGCAGTATGCAGGCACAACAACCTCAGAGCCATTCTCACAGAAGTCCAGGATAGAAGCTGAAACCTCGGTATCATAGCCTGAATATCTTGGAATCGTCTCTCAGGAGGAAAGGCCTGAAACTGCACTGTGTGCAGAGCAGCTCAGATGAAAGGGAGCATCTGCGAGGGAGTCAGGTATGACTTTGGTATGTTGATAATGAACCCCAGTGAATGCAGGATGTTCGTCGTAGTCTGAAGGTGGGTGACTACTGCCTAGGGCTACCCCGTATTCAACGGCCAGTCGCTGAGGTTGCGGAAAACTGCAATCCCTGACATAAGCAGTTGAGCTGCAACCACCACCATCACCTTGGTGAACACCAAGCAGCACTTGTAAGTCCGCAGGGGAGCACAGTGAACTGAAAGTGCCCAGGGCCCACCGTAAACCACACATAGCACATGTGGGCCAGCAGGATGGGGATGTAAGCGTTCTGCAAATAAAATGGTACCATCCAGACTCCCGGATCCAGGGTATCCAGGGTAGCCAAAACTTGTGTGAGTATTTTGGCTTTCTTCTATTCAAGAAGAAGTTGAGAAGGCCCAGATCTAGGATAGGATAGGTTGAAGTCCCCCTTCCTTCTTTGACACCAGAAAGTAGACGGAAAAGCAACCTCTACCTACTTCTGATGCAGGCACCCTCTCTAGGGCTGCCTGCATCAGAAGTAGGTAGAGGTAGGGCTCCCTTTACTAAGAGAGCCTGCACTTCTTGATGTAGCAAGGAGAAATGGTACTCCATGAGCCAATCATATGTGGGTGGGATGGTTGGAGGGGTTGGACTATCTGTAGTACCCATAGGTCTGATGTTACTGAACGCCTGTGGGAGAGGTAATGGCATGTCCTGCCTCCCACAGGGTGCCCATGATTCTGAGGGGGGACTAAAGAGGCTTGGGGGAGGTTTGGGAGGTTAGTGGACTGACCTGGCCGCTGGTCACCTATCCCACATGGTCAGTGGGACCCATGCCCTTGACTACAAAAAGGCCATGCTGGCTGGGTGGGTATGTGTGCAGCTAGAGACCCCTTCCATAAGCATGAAAGGGGTGGAAGGCAGAGTCTTCCACCCCTGGGCCTGGCCATAGAGCTGCTTTAATTGAAGCACTCCAGTGCTGATTCTGCCTTCTCTCCAAATAGGCAGGAGTCATCAAAGGGCATGTCCATGAGGGAAGCCGGGTCATCCCCTGAAGAAAACCCAGATTTTCTCAACCAAGCATGCAAGACCACTGACAATGACATTGCTCTATCTAGTGACTTGGTTGTGTCAAGTCCACATCTGATGGAGAACTTTGCTTCATCCCTCTCGTCGGCACCTGCCTGAAAAAGTATGGCCCAGGCCTCCTCAAGGTCCACAGGCAGCACTTGCGTGACTGAATCCCATAGTGTATGGGAATAGCAACCCAACAGACACATCGTATTCACTGATCGCAGTGCCAGGCTGGTGGAAGAGAACATTCTCTTACCCAATGTGTCCAGCTTTTTAGATTCCCTATCCATTGTAGTGGAAGGGAGTATGGCAGGCCGATTGAAGGATAAGGAGATATGGATCACCAAGCTCTCTGGGGTGGAGGTGCTAGGTAAGGAAACTGGGATCCACAGGAGCAGGGCAATGGTGGCATATAAGTGTCCTATTCACAGGAGCCCTGGTACTGGGCTTAGTCCAAGCCCCAAGTAGGATATCCTTATGGGCTTGATTATATGGGAGTAAAGGTGCTGAGAGGGGGACACCCGGTTAAAACGCCTCTGTCAAGACATTAGTCTTGACTGCCACTGAGGCCTGCTGAAGGTCCTGGACGAATGTCCTGGGTCGGCTCTGGATGTGGCTTTGGATAACGCCCATCTGGCTCCAAGTCGGAGTCAGGTATAGCGCTTGGACCCTTGACCCTTACTGGAAGGTCGCTCACCATGCCGCAACAGCACCACCTGTTGTGCCTGTCCTTCCAGCTTGCTGCTGCTGCCTGACGGGAGTTTGAGGCCCTCCTCCACCCGCAGGCTACCACCTGCGCCTCATTCCTGGTGGCCAGTGGTAGGCCGTAGGTTTGCTCACTGTATCTGTATTTGTATTGTTTGTGGCTGTATTTGTCATTTGTTTTAATTTCTATTTTTTTCCTCCTGTGATTTCTGTGCCCTGTTTTGCCTTCTGTTTTCCTCCGCCGTTTCTCCCCCGTTTTTTCCCACCGCTGCGTCCCCGCAGCCCCGCCCCTTGCTCGCCCATTCGCTGCCTGCTCCCGCCTCGCAGCTGCTCCTCCCTCCCACCTCCCCTTATATGGTTGCCGCACCGAAGGCGCGCATAAGACAAGCCCGCCAGCGCCAGAACCCCTGCCCCCGTGAACACCACAATGCCCGTCTCCACTACGATGCCAGCACCCTCCAAGCACTCAACACTGGACGATCACACACCTGCTTAATGGCCGCCCCAAAGCTCACTCAAGGACCCTTCTCCTGCCGGAACTGCAGCTTCACCAGCATCCGATCCGCCAATCCACCCACCAGGACAGGACGCAACCACCTCCGATGCATACTCCTGAACACCTCCTCCGGACGCAAACATGCCATTGAACTCTGGGACCCGCTCGACACATCCTCCCTGGACGTCGCCTTCCTGACAGAGACCTGGATGAATGACTCCTCGGCACCCAACATCGCCATAGCCATCCCGGACGGCTACAAGATCACCCCCAGAGACCGCACCAATGGAGTAGGATGGGGAATTGCCATCATCCACAAGTCCACCCTCAAGTTCCCAACCAACTCTGACCCTCAGCTCCGCCGAACACCTGCACTTCCAGATCCACACTGATCCCAACACCATCCTCAAAGGAACTCTGATCTACAGACCCGCCTGTTGGATCGACGACTGCGTGAACACCCTCGCCCCGATCAAGAAACCCTCCAACAGACGCACCAACAAGAATGCCAGCTGGTTCTCCATGGACCTTCAGCCCTCCAAACAAACCTGCCAAAAACTAGAGAAGAAATGGCGTCAAGAACAGACACCGGAAACCCACGTAGCCCACAAGAACGCCATGCGCCAACACCATCACCTCATCAGATCCACCAAAAAGTCCTCCTTCAAGGACCGCCTCAACAACAGCAAAGAGCTCTTCAACATCGTGAAGGAACTCTCCAACCCTAGCTCCTACACCAACGACATCCCACCATTGCAAGACATGTGCAATTCCCTTGCTTTCTTCTTCCATCGCAAGATCACAGACATCCATGACAGCTTCAACAACCAGACCACCATGACAGCCAACATCACCTCAGACTCCACGGCCACCACCCACAGCGACCCCATGCTCACCTGGACTAACATCAACGACGACGACGCCATCAAAATCATCAGACTCGTGCCCACACCACATCTTCAACAAGGCCTGCAAGGCCATCAACATCTCCTTCGAGACCGCGACCCCCGGAGAGCTGGAAGCACGCCAAGATCAACACCATGCTCAAGAAACCCAAGGCAGACCCGAGTGACATCAAGAACTTCCGGCCCATCTCCCTGCTCCCATTCCCGGCGAAGGACATCGAGAAAACCGTCAACAAACAGCTGACCCGCTACCTCGAAGAGAACAACATCCTGGACCTGTCCCAATCCGGGTTCCGCGGCAACTACAGCACCGAAACGGCCCTCATCGCCGCCACTGATGACATAAGGGCCCTGCTGGACAATGGCGAGGCTGTGGCCCTCATCCTCCTGGACCTTTCAGCCGTCTTTGACACGGTCTGCCACCGCACCCTATGCACACGCCTCCACGACGCAGGAATCCGAGACAAAGCACTGGACTGGGCCACCTCCTTCTTCTCCGACAGAACCCAGAGCGTCCGCCTCCCCCCTTACCGATCCGAAGCCTCCAAGATTATCTGCGGTGTACCCCAAGGATCATCCATCAGCCCGACACTGTTCAACATCTACAAGGCCCCACTCGCCCACGTTGCCAGACTACACGACCTCAACATCATCTCCTAGGCTGACAACACACAGCTGATCCTCTCCCTCACCAAGGAACCACTCACCGCCAAAACCAATCTCGATGAAGGAATGAAAGCCGTTGCCGAATGGATGAATACCAGCCGTCTGAAGCTGAACTCGGACAAGACGGAGGTCCTCATTCTCGGCTCCAACCCCTAGCATGGGACGGCTCCTGGTGGCCGACCTCCCTGGCAGCAGCACCAACACCCACGCAACCTGGGATTCATCCTCGACAATACTCTCCTTGACCAAGCAAGTCAACGCCATCCCATCCTCCTGCTTCAACACCCTCCGCATGCTACGCAAGATCTACAGGTGGATCAACACCAACACAAGAATAGCAGTCAACCAGGCCCTCGTCAGCAGCAGGCTGGACTTCGGAAACACCCTCTATGTCAGAGCCCCAGCCAAACTGCTGAAACGTCTGCAGCGCATACAGAACGCCTCTGCCCGCATGATCCTCGACATCCCTTGACACAGCCACATCACACCCCACCTGAGAAACCTACATTGGCTGCCCATCAACAAGAGGATCACTTTCAAACTCCTCACCCACACACACAAGGCACTCCACGACACCGAACCAGCATGCCTCAACAGACGACACACCTTCTACACCCCAAACAGCCAGCTCCGCTCCGCCGACCGCGCCCGAGATACCGTCCCTCGCAACCGAAAAGCGACCTTGGGCTGCGTACTCCTACGTCGCCGCCAAGACCTGGAACACCCTCTCCATCATTCTATGGCAGACCCAAGACCTACCAACCTTCAGGAGGCTACTCAAGACCTGGCTATTCGAGCATTAGCAGCACCCCCTACCCCCCGAAGTGCCTTGAGACCCTTACTGGTGAGTATAGTGCACTCTACAAATTTCCTGATTGATTGATTGATTAATAGGATGATGCCGCCTAGGGGCGTAAGCGGTGCCAATGGCATTGGCAACACAGCTGGCATCGCAGAAGGTCTTGGTTCTGCCGGCAGCTCTGCTCTGGATCCAGCAAAGGATCCTTGGGGCCCAACTAGGACTGAGGGTGAACTCGCCAACGTGGGTCCAGAGTGGGCTCCTCCCATGCCTATGGGGCCCAAATGCGCTCCAGCGGGACTGGGCAGCCCAAAAATGAGGTGCATGCCCTCATAAAACTCCTTCAGCTGGGTGCGGGTCGCTCCGGCTCAGGGAAAATTGGGGGAGTGTGGACAGACCCTTATTCAGACTCCGGTGACTCATGGCGCCTGTAGTGCCAATGCTCCCTTGTTTTATCAGATGACTTCGACTGACAAAGGGAAGTCGAAGAGTGTTTGGACTTCAACTTCTTGTGGTTGTGGGACTTACAGACTTCCCTGATGATTTGGAGTGCAATGAGTTACGTCGGAATTAGCTCTGTGAACGGTCCTGTGGCCTCTCAAGCGAACAAGACCCGAGCACTGCGGAGTCGACCAACGTCGAGCGACGAGGAGCTTGAGGGATCGCTCCCTCAGTGCATTCAGTTGCATGATGTGGAAGTCCTCACATGCCTTGGACTCGTGTCCCCGTTCCAGGCACCACTAACACACCTAGTGGAAGTCTGTCACTGACATTTGCCTGTGACAGGCCCCTCATGGTTTGAAAGCAGACAGTTTCCTGGGTGACATCTAAACACCAAGAGATGGAATCTTAGAAAAAATCTTGACAATGGTTGAAAAAGTAGACTAGGTCTGAAAGGAAGGCGGTTCAGCTGTGCTAGCGAAAGTGCAACAGTGGGTGCGTGTGTGAACGTATGCTGTTGAGAACATAGGCTGGAAAACTCCCATCAGACCACCCTTTATGGTGGATTTTACGTCATGTGGGATGTTTTGCTGATCATTCCAAATCACAAACGACCATGTAGTGCCGCTGTGGAATTGGATGTCAGTGATCTAGCCATGATGTCCATTGTGAAGTGGTGTGTCCTAAAGTGCAGTGCTAAGGTGACAGTGAAAAAATTAAAACTTAAAATTGACTACACAGGCGCTGTACAACATTCAAAACGCAAACTATGTGCCATTTGTTAAAAACACGCCGAGTAGTATGACTACCCCATGGCGCTGTGCATTGACCCTTCTGCACAGCGCCATGGGGTAGTCATACTACTCGGCGTGTTTTTAACAAATGGCACATAGTTTGCGTTTTGAATGTTGTACAGCGCCTGTGTAGTCAATTTTAAGTTTTAATTTTTTCACTGTCACCTTAGCACTGCACTTTAGGACACACCACTTCACAATGGACATCATGGCTAGATCACTGACATCCAATTCCACAGCGGCACTACATGGTCGTTTGTGATTTGGAATGATCAGCAAAACATCCCACATGATGTAAAATCCACCATAAAGGGTGGTCTGATGGGAGTTTTCCAGCCTATGTTCTCAACAGCATACGTTCACACACGCACCCACTGTTGCACTTTCGCTAGCACAGCTGAACCGCCTTCCTTTCAGACCTAGTCTGCTCTCTTGTGTATTTTGTATCAGGTGTAGGGGAGCGAGCAGAGAGGTCATTAAATATTCCCCTTGACCCTCCACATACATGTTTTGTTTTCTAATGGTTGAAAAAGGCCAGTCAAAAATGACCGATGAGTAGCTCAATCCGGATCAGCACTACCTAGCACGGAAAAGAAAGAACTGACATGAGTGCACCTCGTTGCTGCCTATATATTGGTACAGCGCACGTCACATCTGGTATGGATGACGCAGACAAAGAGGAACCGCACAACACCACCTACCACCACGTAGGGGTACTCCTTGAACATTTTCTGGATCAATGCCTGGGGACAATCAAAGGTAAGGAATCTGCAGCTAGAAGTCTTTATCAGTACTAAATGCCTTCTGTGAATACCAAAAGTCTTAATGTTAGGATTTTTCTCAGTTTATGAGTTGTAAAGTTAGGACTCCTAACTTTAGGACTCCTAAATTACTTCTGTGAATACCGAAATGAGTAAGTGCCTTCTGTGAATACCAAAATGAGTAAGTGCCTTCTGTGAATACCAAAATGGTAGTAAGTTTAGGATTTTGTCTTAAGTTAGTTCTGTGAATCTGGCCCATAGAGCGGGAGGCTTTTAAAGTGGCGATCAGAGGGCACTGCCTAGGGGCAACATATAGCATACGTAAGCAGCTGGGGACTTCCCTCACAAAATTAGAAACCCAGCTACTGGGGTGCGAGCGGGAAGGGGAGGGGAAGGGTAAGGATTTTCAGCGTCTGGAGCAGCTGCGCGCAGAACATGCAGACCTACTGGAGCGATTAAGATGCCATAATTACACAGCACATACAGCTCACCCTCATGCATCAGCCATTAGAGTGGGCCAACTGCTTGCCTGGCTGATACGACAGGAAAACAACTGCGTTCCGATAAGGGCCATACGTACACCGGAAGGGACACTGGTATATACACAGCGCGAGATACACAAGGCCCTGACAGACCACTACACCCAGTTATACCAATCTAGAGGGCGCTGTCCAGACCAAGAATTGGAAGGGTTGAGGGGCGTGGCTTGCCTGCATCCAGGATGGCCACATGTGAGTAGAGCTCCGACAGCCGTTACAGCTATAATCCCCCAGATCCGTCACAGATATCTAGCTCCAGTGTGAGTGTCTGAGACCCCCTGAGACACCCGGTCTTCCTCGCTGTTGATTTGAAGACGATCGGTGGTCAGAAACCGAAGATATTGGTCCCGACGTCCCGCGCCGCTGTGGAGGCATAGTATCGACCAAGGCGTCACATGGAGCTCCGCGGCGAGCAACGACCTGAGGCTCGGTGACACTCTGAAACCACTTCGGCGGTTACTTTCAGGTGCCCTGTGGTGGGGAAGAAAAGGGGGGCCTGCGGCACTGATAAAAGAGTTTGACGCGCCGCTCCGGCAGTTGTGGTGGCTGAAGGATGGTGCAGTACATACGGTGAATTTCCAACCAGATTTTGGGTCAGTCGACCAGTAGACATTCGTGGGGGGGTAGGGGCTGGAGGAATGACCTGGGCTACTGTGACCCCCCCCCTCGGTGTTTGTATGCTGCGACACGAAGGGCTAGGCCAACGTTAAGCCGCCATTTTGTACCCTCCTGCCTACCCTGGTGCGCACTGGGCCTTGATGAGCTCCTCCCGCTTCCTAAACTGGTAATCCAGAAAATCAGAGGTCTGTGAGGGCTACTCTGGTGGGGGCCGCTACAGAGACAGCACTTGAATGCCAGAATCGGGACAATTGGATGGCTTCTCAGCCCGCTTTCCGATCCAGCCCTCCTCGTCCATTGTGTCACACTTTGCCCGTCTTCATCTCTTCATCGGCGTTGGTGTTGGGCCTTGTTGAGAAAGTTGCTAAGAGACAGTTTAATCGTAAACCCGGATCCGGCATACATGGCCACTGCGAATGGCACCAAGCAGCCCCCTGCAGCGTGATTGACTAGGTTCGCCAACACTAAAGCGGACAGAGCCGAGGCGCAAAGGGGCTTCCCAGAGGCGAAGCAGCGTTCGGAGGATGAGGCCCTAACTCTAGCAGATGTTATAGCGGCGATCAAGGTAGTCCGCACTGCACTGGCGGGGAAGATCGATACAGTGTCTACTGAGATCACCTGTATCCGAGCTGATCTATGAAAGATGGGTGAGAGGGTCAAGCAAATCGAGAGTTCTATTACCACCCTCCAACAGTCCACGAAAACGATGGAAAGTGCTATGAAACGTCTTCAGACACAAACCCCAGATTTGGCTGCGAAATGGGGGAGTATGAGGGGAGGGCGTAATGGAATAATGTTTGCATTTTGGGGGTCCCTGAACGTGCGGAGGGGCTGGCGGTAGACCTCTTTGTGGAAGACCTCGTACTGAAATATTTACAACCAAAATCTCTATCTAACCAAAGCCCGGGGTGCTGCCGAACACTCTTCTAGCTAAGGTCTTCAGCTTTAGGGGTAGAGCTGAGATTCTTCAGACGGCGAGAGCTGCGCCGCCACTTAAGTGGGACAATTCAACCATCACCTTTATCCCGGATTTTTATGTACAAAGTACAGTTGCAACATTGGTCCTTCTTGAAAGTCAAGCGGGCTCTCAGGGGCCATAACTTAAAATATGCCATGCTGTTCCCAGGAAAACTCTGAGTGCAAGATGACGGAAAGACATGGTTCTTCCAAATCCCAGAGGACACCTGGGACTGGCTCAAGTGTTGGAGGTCAGTGGAGGCGCAAAATCGTTCCTCCCCGTCAACGGACCTCGATACCAAAGAGAATCGAAACTTTGGCTGTCCTTCTGGGATGACAGTAACTTGCTTTAGGCACAACTGTATGTGTAAGGGAAGTGTGCCGCATGGGAATGAGGTTGGCTTTGGCGCGGGGTAGCATTTCTGCATACTACATTGGTTTTGTGGGACTGTTTGTATCTTTCAACACTTAATGACCTTCTCCCTTTTTTCATTATGGTTGGTTTGGTTCAGGGGAGACTGGGCTGCGGGGGAGGGGTTGCTCCACTCTGGTGGTAGTGGTGGTTCTGTTAAGATGTGAAGCCTGTAGAATCATCTGCTATGGAGCATACATATGGTGTTGACTTGGGGGGAGACCAAGACTCTTTGATGGGCGGTGCTCCTGGGTTGTTTAGGCTGAGTAGTGTTCCCCTATATATAGTCTCTTTGTTCTTGGGTATACAGGCACTCTGCATAGTTGGGGGGTGGGCAGTTTGAAGTCCACTTTGCAGGAAGGCAGGGAGGGGGGTAGGACACAGTAGTTTTGGGGACTTAGTTTGTGTGTTTTTTGTTTTATGTTAGCATTCTTATCTTAGTGGCTTATTTTCATGAATATTATAGTGGGGTTTCCCTTGGGTATGTCGTGCAGTGGAGGTGGGAGCCTTAGTTTCCTATATATTGCATTGGTTGATAGCCATGTTAAGTTCTCGACCAGGGGGTGCTTTTGTATGGTTTGTACCGTCATCCAGGCCGATGGGGGTTGGTTGGCTCCAACCAGTTTTCCAGTATGAGTGCGGTTGATCCAGTTGGTCCACTATCTAATCGCTTTAAGCTCCTCTTCTGGAACGTTAATGGTTTTGGAGATCGGATTACACGGGGTATTGTACTGCAATATCTAAACTACCATTCCCTTGATCTGGTGTTGCTTCAGGAGACCCACATTCAAGGCGATACTTATTGTGCACTCAATAATGCTGGGTATACTCGGGGCTCCAGAGGGGTCGGCATCCTGATCCGTCACACCCTTCCTTTCCAAATCTGTGCCACTGTGCATGATCCGCTGGGCCGATTTTTTACAGTTTCTGGGATCTGGGAGGGGAGGTCACTTAACGTTACGTCCTTATATGTTCCCCTGAGGCTCCACTACACTACCCTGAGTGATTTTGTATGCATCTGTTGGATCTGCTTGATGGGGACATGCATTTGGGTGGTGACTGTAATGCAGCGTTGGATGGGTCATGGGACCGTATGCCTCCTCATTTGACTAAATCAGTGGGGAAGAGCTTGTCTGAGTTCTTGAGGGCCTTTGGTATTATTGACGTCTGGCGTGTTTGTAACCCGACCGAGAAACAGTATACCTTCCACTCCGGTGTGCACGGGAGCTTGTGCCGTATTGACTATTTTTTTTTGTAAGGTATAGCAGCTTCCCCATGTTTCCACACTGTCCTTTCTGCCCCACGGTATTTCGGACCACTCGCCCATTGTGGCCTATTGTGGCGGTACTCCCACCGCTATCCAGCGCTCTATGTTCCTCAATCCATGGTATCTCCAAATTACCGAAATTCACTCTAAATTGATTGAGGTTACCAAACAATACTTGGTCGAAAGTGATGGGTCGGTGCAGTCCGATATAAGACTGTGAGAGGCCTTTAACCCCTTCCATGCTGTTGACGAACCCCAGCCGTCATGCACTACGGTGCTCGTGTGCTGATGACGGCTGGGGTTCGTCACGGCCCGCCCCTGTTCGTGCTGTTTACAGCACACCAGGGGAATCGCGGCCGCATGGAAAGGGTTAAAACTGTGATCCGGGTTGTATGGGGTGGCGGCCGTAGCGGGACATAAGAAAGAAATGAGTCACCAACTGGAGGCTATTGAGTCGGAGATTGCGGCTCTTGAACACAACTTAGTGTTGGATGGGTCTCCAGATATCCTGCATATGTTGCCGATCAAGCACAAGGATTACAGAGACATATCGGGCGAAGCAGCTAAGACCTACTATAGGGCCTCTCAACATAGGATTTTTGACATTGGTGATAAAGCGAGCAAATTCCTGGCCTGGCTTGAGAGGAGGGAACTGGCAAATAGGTGGGTGGCCGGAATTGTGGCCGACAATGATAGAGTCGGTATTGCAGACGCCTTTGTCTCTTACTACCACAGGATATATTCTCCGGAAGCTGCCTTCACTCGGGAGGAGGCAGCAGAACTGTTAGCGAAGCTGCAATTGCCGAGCTTGGACTCGCAAGAGATGGCGGATCTTGAGGGGGCAATTACGGTAGAAGAAATCTCCAAGGCCATTTTGTTGCTACACTCGGGTAAGGCTATGGGACCTAGTGGGCTCCCGATTGAATTATATAAAGCTTTGACTTCACAGATTGCCCCTTTCCTCCTGCGTATGTACAATGAGAGTGTGGGCGAGGGGGTACTCCCGGCCACGCAGCGGTTGGCCCATATAGTGGTTATCCACAAGCCGGGAAAGCCACCTGAAAGATGCTCTTCATATCGACCCATTTCACTATTGGACCCGGAGGTTAACATGTTGCCGAAAATCCTGGCTCGTTGAATTTCTCCCCATCTTCCAAAGTTGATTCACCCAGATCAAAATGTCTTCATGACAACCAAAAATACTGAGCTTAACCTGCTTCGCTTGTTCGGGGTGCTGGGGCGGAGCACCACAATTCAGGAAGACGCAGTTATTATGACCTTGGATGCCAAAATGGCGTTTTACATGATTGAGTGGCCCTTCCTATTTGCATCCCTGGAGAGGTATGGCTTCGGGAGCCGGTTTTTATCCTGGGTGCGATTTCTATACTCTGCACCATTGGCGCATGTTTCTGTGAACGGGGTAGGTTGCGGTTTTTGCGAGTTGGGACAGGGCACATGACAGGGGTGTCCACTGTCCCCCTTGCTCTTCCCTCTCGCACTTGAACCCCTCGTGATATGGCTCAGAGGTCATCCCTCGATCCGGGGTCTTAACTGGGCACCAGACTATAGAGACTTAATATCCGTCTATGTGGATGATATTCTTCTGTATTTGGTGAGGCCCCTATTTTCAATTAACTGGGTCCTTCACGTATTCACCCTTTTAAAAAAATATTCCGGTTATACCATCAATTGGGATAAGTCCCTTATATATGTCCATAGTGGCCGTCCGCCCCTGTTCCCCCTCGGGTTGCGGGCCAAGGTTGTGATTGAGGGCTTTCGGTATCTTGGTATATATATCACGACAGATGTGGAGGTCTTTAATCAACGTAATCTGTTGCCCCCCCCTATTGCATCTCAAAGCCGACGTCCAACATTGGAAGACGCTCCCTCTTACACTCTTGGGAAGGGCAGCTCTTTATAAAATGATGGCCTTACTCTGCTTCCTATATGCTCCGCAGAATACGCCTCACCCAGTCCCAACTCATTATTTTACATCCATTGAGTCGGAGGTGCGTAGTCCACTGTAGAATGATGGTCCGCCCTGAATCGCACTGGCCAAATTAACCAAGAGCTGGTACGATGGGGGGATTGCGTTGCCGGCCATTCGGTATTATTATTGGGCTTCACAACTTGTGGTTCTCAATCATTGGATGCACCGACCTATTGCTGATCCATTGTACAGAATGGACAGGTACAATATGTTGCCCGGCACCTATCTGAGGGCGCTCTATGGTGGAGCAAAGCTGGAGCCTAGGTTTACTCCGACCTCAATGACTGTTTCCTTTTAGCATACGGCGAACGCGGCCTTCGGCTGGAGAGGTAAGCTCACACAGTTGACGCCTTTGTTGGATTCTGGTCATCTGGGTCTGCTTTGGCGTCAGCCTGGTTTCGACAAATGGGATCTGATTGGATTATCGAGGTTAGGAGAAGTTTGGGTGGGGGACACAGTCATTCTGTTTGGCAACCTGCAGCAAAAATTCGACTTGCACGAAAACAAAACTTTCTGTTATCTTCAAGTGCATAGTGCACTGTCTAAAGTGCTCTCCAGGGGCAAAGTTCTACCAGTGTCTTCTCCTTTGGAAGACAGGCTTCTCGACGGCTATCTCCCTGAGAAGGCCATCTCTCTAACCTATCGTAAGCTTCAAAATAATGCGCCTGACCTTGTGGTTAAAGTTCGGGAACAGTGGTGTTTAGATGTGGGGGATATTGATGATAAGGATTGGAGAGCTGCCCTCGCCTCGCCCCGAGAGACTGCGATACGGTCCCGGTTCAAGTTAGTCCAATTTAAACTACTTCATAGGATTTATTATACGAACACAGTCCTGGTGAAAATGGGTCTTATGAGTTCCCCTGTCTACCCACGAGGTTGTGGCCCAGTGGGCACCGATTCACATTAATGGTGGGATTGCCCGCTACTTCAGAAGTACTGGGAAGAGATTCTTACGACTCTGTCCCAGATTTGTGAGAAAGAAATTGACAATTCCCCGAGACTCTGCCTTCTGAATATTTGGGAGTAAGCATGGGCGGAAAATCCGTTTCGCTCGCGGATTTTGCGGATTTTCGGTAAATTCGCAATCCGCGAGATTTGCAAATCTCCCGCAAAATCCGCAAATCCGCGAGCAGCGGATTTTGCTCGCACTGTTCGCGTGAGTTCGCGGCTTCCCAGTACAACTTCGCGCCCCGCGAATAAGTGCAAAATTGCAGAAATACGATCTTAGCAAAACTGAAACTACTTACCAGGTTCAAAAGTTCAGGCTCATCATTAGTAGCCATTTCCTGTAGTGCTTCCTGAGGGGCCCCTCCAGAGTTCAGTTGCCAGTTGCAACTATTATGTGACCCTGCTCTGAACCTCAGAATAGTTACACATATGCCACAAAGGTCCTGAATTACAGCTAAGGGAGACAAGCAGGAGCCAGGCTGGAAGTTCAAATCCATTAATCAGCCCCTAATTCATTATTGTCAGTTGGGGCAGGGCAGGTGTTGTAACTAATTTTGCAACAATGAAAGCACTTAGCAAGTGCAAAAGATCACTAATCAGGAAGCACTAAGGAAGAAGGTGCCAGCTAAAAAAATATTCTGTGACACATTAATCAGCCCCAAATTAATTCAGGTCACTTGAGGCAGGGAAGGTGTGCTTGCGTTGCCACAATAATGTACACTGACTGGACAACCAGAGGGTGCTGTGATGAAACAGAGGGTGGCATGGGTGGGCCAGAGGGTGGCATGAGTAGTCAGAGAGTGGCAGTGGTGACAGAGAGTGGCAGTGATGAAGAAGAGTGTCCCAAACAGGCTGGACACGTAGAAACAACAAGTTCGCGAAACTTGCGACCCGACAGGTAAGTTCGCAATTTGCGAAATTGTACAAAACCCTCGCGAACTGGCAGAAACCCGCGCAAACACAAAAAAAAAATCCGCAAATTCGCGAGAATTCGCGGATTTTGCGGATTGCGAGTTCGCACATCCGCAAAATTCGCGAACGCGAGATTCGCAAAATTCGCCCATGCTTATTTGGGAGGCCACTGACCTGACAAGGCCGGAACGTCTGTGGGTCTCCTTGGGATGCTTGGTGGGCAAACACAGTATTGCCAGGACGTGGAAAGGTGGAACTGGATTAAAATGCTCGGATTGGGAATTCGGATTGGTGTATGCAAGATGAGAGGGCGGTGTATGAGAGTAGGGGCTGCCCGGGGAAGTGGACCAAAATCTGGGCCTCATAGAATGAAAGCAGAAGTTGGTTGTGCACCCCCTTTGGTGATACCTCCCCTTTCAGGATAGATGCGGAAACATTATAATCTGGCGTCCTATGACCGAATTTTCACTGACGATGCCCGACAAGGATCTCCTCTACACAAGATCCCCCCCTTCTGTTTCGTTTTGTATTGGGTTTTTTGCCACATTTTCTTTAAACTTGTTTTGTAATTTCATGACTGCTTTGTTTTTGTGTTTTTGTTTGTGATGTTCTTTGATTTGTTTTCTTAAAAAAAAAGATTACTAAACATTTTTTTTTAAAGAATTGGAAGGGTTTTTGAGCTCCGTGCAACTGCCTACAGTCTCAGGGGAACATCAGGAGATTCTCAATGGTCCGCTAACATTGGAAGAGATTGAAGATGCAATCGTATCCTTGGCATCTGGGAAAATGCCGGGCCGGATGGCCTGCCAGCAGAGTACTATAAAGCACACCGTGAGTCTCTCACGCAAATCCTTCACACTCTATTCACAGCATCTCTAGATGAGTGGGAACTACCTCCCTTGATGTGTGAGGCGTATCTGGTGTCCCTATTTAAACCGGTTAGAGATCCCAAGGCCCTAGGCTCCTTGGACCCTTGGCCCTACTTAATACAGACTACAAAATACTTGCCATGGTGTTAGCAAATAGACTGGCACCGGTGGCCCCCAAGCTGGTTCATGCCGACCAGAACAGCTTTGTGCCTGCGCGGAGCACCTCCCTAAACCTGAGGCGTATTTTACAGTGGTGACAGACGCTACACAGGAATGGCCTAGGGCAGGGTGCCTAATGTTAGATCTGGAAAAGGCATTTGATTCTTTAGAATGGGGCTACCTCTCTGCAGTACTATTAAAGTATGATCTGGGCTCAGGGTTTCTCCAAATGGTTAAATTACTGTACACAATCCCTACAGTTCTTGTGCGAATGGGGCCATACATATCGGATGCTGTAACGGTGCGTAGGGGCACCAGGCAGTCATGCCCATTGTCCTCCCTCGTTTTTGCGCTCGCAATAGAGCCCCTGGCAGAGGCGATGCCAACCATATTGGGAGACGGCATACCTATGGGTGATGCAATACACCAAGTATCATTCTATGTGGACGATCTCCTAGTTTATGTTAAAGATATAGAGAGGGTTTCTGATCAATTGGCACACCTCTTGCAGACTTTTGCCACAATCTCTGGGCTACGAGCGAACATTGATAAGTCCTGCATAAATGCGTTCCATGGCTGGGGTCGGGATCCGGGCTGCACTATTAATGGTAGAAGACTGCAGTGGAGAGAGGAAATCCCGCTACCTGGGGATCCGGGTCTATTGCTAGCCGAAAGACCTGTTTGACGGGAATCTGGGGAGAGCCTTAACAGCAATCCGAGCTTTTGGGGCACGTTTCCACTGGCGGTAACAGGCAAGTGGCGCTGACCAAGATGGTAATCCTTCCTTTACTCCTATATTATTTTGCCAATTTGCCTTCATATATCCCTGCATCCTTTTTTACCACACTAACTAAACTAGTTAGGGACTTCCTGTGGGGAACACACGACACAGAATGGCATTGGCGAAAATATATTTACCTACGGACCAAGGTGGCATTGCTGCGCCTTGCTTTGAACACTTCTATCTGTCTGCTCAACTGTAGTGGAAAGCCGGCTGGCTCGCAGATAGGAATCATGCAGACACGGCTACCACGCATCCGCCTCACTAGTTGGAACAAATAGTCTGACTTTTTCACCCCGCTACTCGGGCACCAACACCATTGCTACTACTGGCATACAAATGCTATAGCAGATTTCTATACATCACCAGAAGCGTCACTCCCTACGCACCGGCAATATCGCTGGAGGGGTCCCCTAGCAGGACCACAGTGCTCACGTCGCAGTCAATTGCGGAGTGGCTAGAGGGAGGCCTTCAGACACCAGGGGACCTATACCAAGAAGGAGCGCTCATACCATACTCGTCTCTAGTAGATGATGAGGGGTTACCTCTGGGACAATTCCTCATGCATCACTCGCTGTTTACCACATTAACAGCTTAACAGCTAGGTGGGGAGACATGGCCACTGAACCGAGCCCCCACCTCATCATATAGTATCTGCATGTCATGGAAAGTGAAAGGCATCTCATACTCTGGTTCGCAGCATCCCTCAGAACCCATGCAGCAATAAGCCTCGACCCACTGAGTTGTAAATGGGAACTAGAACTGGGGCGACAGCTAGCAGAGAAAGAATGGACACGGATACTAAAGGGCCCGGTGCGCATACCTTGAAAAATGAGGTGTAGGTAAATACAGTTGTACATTGTCCACAGGGCCTTCCTCACACCCTCCATGATCAATCGCTACTTTCACAGCACAGATGTGACTCCAAGATGTGATGAACCAGGGGCTGAGCTAGTGCACATGCTATGGAACTGCCCCCGAATACATTTATACTGGCACACAGTAAGTAGGCTGTTGCACACTTGCACTGACCGCAAACTGCCTTTTGTATGGACAGTATATCTACTGCATCATTATAAGAGGACCCCTGCCTCTAAGGTAGTCTCCAGGTTCTTGGACTTGGGGATAGTGCTCGCTAAGCGGCCTCTAACTAAACGGTAAAAAGCTGAGGATCCACCCCATGCGCGTGCGTGGCACCATTCATTACTAGCATGGGCCAAAACAGAAAGCATCGCCATCAAGCGCGATGAAACATTGGGGCTGCGTAAAGAGCCCATAGCAGCTGGTTGGGTCGCCTTTCTGGACGCGCTACAGCGATTTGAGGAGGGAAGATCTGGGGAACTAATAGACTGCGCAGAGGGAGAGCAGATAACGTGAACCACACATACCCTTGTACGATGCGCAGCGGTTCTCCATGGACATATATGGATCACTTAAATATCTGCGCAGGCATGTGCACCACAGACGGGAGATGATGGGTGCTGGAATCACAAGGAAATATAATGTACGCATGTGTGGGGCAAAGGGGATAGGATTACATGGGCGGGTCACTGTTTTTGTTATTTGTTATCTCATCTGTACAAACTCCAAGGTGAATTCACTGCAAGGACTATTGCGAAACGCCGCAGTTACCTCATTTGTACACCATTGTATTTGCTGGAACTCTACACAATGTGTGATAATGATTGGAGTGCCGATGTTGTCACTGCCTTCTTAAAATAGTTGGGGCCTCATTAATGAAAAGTGACGCATCGCTGCATGAAAACAGCGATGCGTCACTTTTCACTGCGCCCTCCTTGCGACATCAATGATGCGTCATATTTACAGTATGACGCATCATGACGCAAGGAGTTACAGATACGTCAGTATTTCTGACGTATCTGTATGGCGCAAAAGTGAGCATTGTTGGAGTGTGTCACAAAAGTGACGCAACTCCAGCAATGTGTCCTTTCATATGGGACAAGCCCCATGTGAAAGGGCCTGAGTCAGTCTTACACCTGCTGTGAGGCAGGCGTAAGAAATTGACGCATTTGTGTCCTAGAAGTGACGCAGTGAAATCTTATAGATTTCACTGCGTCACTTCTATGACCTTTCTTGCGTCAGAACGCCCCCCCCTGCATTTATTATACCTGGCGTAGGTATAATGTAGTGCAGGGGTTTACAAAGTGACGCATCTACCCAGATGCATCACTTTGTAAATATGGTGCAACAAGGCACATTTTTTAGGCTGCTGGTGCGTCACAAAAAGTGACGCACCGGCGGTGTAAAAGTGATGCACGGCCTCATAAATGAGGCCCTACATGTTGAATGCACACAACCTGCGTGTCACAGAATGGTCTTATATGCAATTGTTTCCTTTCATAAAAATGTAAAAAATCAATAAAACAGATTTAACAAAATAAAATGAGGCACTGCCCTGCCCGGCTGTAATGTTTTCTATCACGACCACTAACACCAAATCAATATAAACAGCAGTTAAAACAAAGCTTGGAAGAAGAAAAAATACATTCCTAAAGCAGACGAGAGCCCATTTACACATTACGCCCACTAGTCTTTAGCATACTTGAACAGCACTTTGCAGCCTCTATAAAGTCAAACGTAAAAAAAATAGATTGCGCAACGCTTTACATCATGGGGCAGGAAAAACAATATATATTTAATTAGTGTTGACTCATTTAATGTGCTCACCATAAATGCTTAAGAAATCAATAGCAGTGTTTTTTAATACTCCTCAGGACAGGATCTGTTCCAGATGTAGCTATTGGGGTCCCTGTAATAACAACACATACTCCGTGGCATGGAAGGGGGATTTTCTTCACTCTGATGTCCCGCTTGATTACCACTGGTGGTGTTTTGCAATTCTTCCCCTTTATAGTTTTGACATTTCTCTAAATATCTTTGTCTCTCAGAAGGCTGATGGTGAACTGATGCAGCCTCCGAATGCTTCCCTTTTCTACCCCCAGGTGTTGAAAATCAACTAATTGCTGACGTACCTCCACAAACAATTGAATTGCTTGTATTACTTGACAAACAAACTACACAGTTGTATTAATGTTATATTCTGGACCTTAGCTCAAGAAACCTGGATTCAGTGCCTTATAAACCTAAATCGGCAATGCTGGGTTAACTCTCGCTAACGTTTCTAAAATTCGGCACATGGGTTAGACAAACAATTAGTGAAAAGTTGCCATCATTTGTGACTAATCAGCTTCTGCAGTTCTATAGGAAAACTTACATCAGTATCATGTGCAAGGAATTTCCCCACCGCGTCTGTCACAGTGTTTTTTTTTCTATGTGATTCTTAACACAGCTTAACTCTAACGCAGATAACAGGGCAATTACATATTGTCCCCCTACAAATCTATAAAATATCTTTGATGATGTGGGAAACGGCCTTGCCAAGTTTGTGTTACTGCTTAGCACAGTTTGGTTCCTATTATATGAATTAGAATGATTATGCCTGCATGGGCGCCAACTTGGGGTTCCTAATTTTCTTTTCTTCACTAGATCGTATCTTTAGGGCTACAACTCTCCAGTTTTGGTTGTGGAGCTCAAAGTCTCCCTAGACCTCCGTGTCATCCTGTCTCGGCTCTTCAATGGCCTGTTTCAGCTCTCTTTGAGTTAACTGTAAAAGTGTACTTCTTCCTACAAGAATATCTGTATTTTTATTGCATAAGTCTCAGGAACTGCCAGGTGGCATCTGCAGGAATTCAAATCAACTGGAAGTATTACAATCCTAAAAGGCAAAAGTACACAAGGAGACAGCATGTTCCATTCATCATTCATCCAAAATGATGTCTTATTTTCAGCTGGTAGCGAGTTTTACATGGCGCATTGAAAGTTCTAAAATTCAGTTCAGCATAACGGCCAATACTATAGTTAATATGGAAATCTCATTAAACGTGATTAAGACCTGCATCTAAGATGGCATTTTGCAATTCCTATGGGTGCGATTTGCAATTTCAGGCAGTTAGGAAATGCAAAATGCCTTTTCAGACTGTATCGAAGGCATTTTCGGTAGTGCAAAATACGATTTCTATCCAGTAGATATCGAATTTTGGAAATCACTAAATAGGAAATCGTAAAAAGGAATTTCCAAATAGAGATTCGCTAACACCATGTACAAAGGATTTTCTAATTGCGAATAGTCGCAAAATGGCCATTTAGTAAATGCATTTACCAGCAATCTCAATCAGGTGGAAACCAGGTGCAAACAATATAAAGGCACCCACAATACATTTGGCGCTTTCAGAATAACACCTTTGCGTGTCCTGGCGAGGAGGCTAAGGATTTTGGCTGATACGCAGTGAAGAAGGAGGAGACAGGAGAGGATATTTAGGGTGATGGTCATCCTTTTTAAACTGCCAGTTGGGGAAAATGGATAAGCACCATCTTGGACTGGGGAGATATGGCAATTTAAACTGGAATGAGGACCATACTGGTGAGGAATGGATAGAAGCTTAACCACATCCAACTTCTCAGGAAAATAGCATTGCCTTTAAATGGGAGGCACAAGAAGGGAGGATGATTTTTTGACAACCAGCCCTTGATTCATTTGGCATCTGATCCTTTTACACCTCTGAACGCCCCCTTCAGATTCCTCATCCATGTGTTTCCAGAATACACGTGGAGCAGCGACATTGCAGCAGGAAATCTTTGACAATGCAGTCGGCATGCCAGTGCCAGCAAACAGTCCGGGTTCAAGCAGATGGAGGGTCCTCCATACATGCTAGGTACAAGAACCTTCGAAAGAGAGGCAGATTACATGAGATACTTGCTGTTCTTCAGTCTTCTGATGCAGGTGAAGATGTCGATGCCACCACTTTAGCCAGTGCTTAATTTGTAAAATATTAAGTGCTAGGGCTCTGACCAAGAGGCCACTGCAACTTGCACCACCCATTGCCACTGTCATCGCTGCCAAAACAACTACTAACCATCTCCCTCGCATGTAAATGCGACAGTTCAAATTAGTCCAGGTCTCCAGAACTAAAGGAATGGCTGATGAGGCAGGTATTAGCAATTTTTTATGTATTTTGTTATACTCTAAATTACATGAGCAGTGCCACCTTGTGGCAGACTGTCCTAAGTGTGGTGTTAACAATTAGGTGCCAAGCCAAGTACCGGAAACCAATTAAGTGCCGGTGCTCAGCACCGAAAAGCGCAAGATCAAATTAAGCACTGACTTCAGCATGATCAAACCGCTCCACAGTGAGCTCCATTGGCAGGTGTAACAGTGGTTATCTCAAACTCCCTGGATGCCCATAGTGGCTTTTTGATTGCTTGTGGGTCAGCCACTCTACTTCAGATGCCTTTTAATGCTGTGTCTGGTGGCTCAGTGGACTAATGTGTCCACTACAGGGGCCTGTGTTTGACCTAATGGTTACAGATTCAAATCTCGGTGGGTCCACTCAGTCTTTCATCCACCTGAGGTCAATAAAATGAGTACCATTTAGTTGGGTAACAATAAACATCTGTTCTTCAGCACCAAGATACCTATGGGTGAACCTGCGCTTTACAAATACACATGTTATGTTATTTGTGTACTTGCATGTAGCCCTTCTTGGATTGGGTGTTCGTGTCAGCATGCCATTTATACTTTTCCCTTTTATCATACCCCTTGTGCTTCTACCTGTGGACTTGCTGCTAATATCTATTCTTCAACTTAAGTTTTGAAGCTTTTCTGTAATTCTTGGCTTCATCAATCCCAGGACGGCAGATTCGCTTCCTGGTTAGAAAATCCCAAGTCATTTGCTGGTCTATTCTTTGATGGTCACAGTGCTCTGTCTTTCTACGCTCCTGAGCTTTTCTGCCTGTGGTGTTCGCTACCATTGCCTTATGTGTTGCCTTCAACCTGATTCCGCTGTAGGTGTCTTTGATCTGGCTTGCTCCATGGTGGCTTTTTGCTCTGGGAAAATGTTGGTCTATGTATCTGTCTACCAGTGGCTTCTCTTGCTGTTGTAGGTTGTTAATGATTTCAGCTCTTACCGGTCCAATAACAGCCTTCCTTTTGGTTCAAGTTCTGGAATTTGTGCTTCATCTATGCATTTCTCCACTTGGGCTGTTTTCTTACTGGCCCAGGGTTCACTCAGAGCCTTTTTCCCTTTATTGGGTTGCATAGTCTTGATTTGCTCTCTTGGCTTTGTTGGTTTTGTCCGAACCTACTATTTTCTTCTTGTTTTGGGTCTCCTGCGGTTGATGTCATGGGTGCTCGACTTGGGCACCTTTGCAAGACGTTGTTTAATTGTCTTGGGTGTTCCAAGCACAATTGACTTACTCTTCACCTGAAAGCTCTAGGTGCCAGGCACTCTACTTTTAGGTGCTTTGCTTTTCTGTTTGTCCTGCTCTAAAGAATTTGGGCCTACACACAGCCTTCTTTGTCCTGTTGTTTGTGATGCTTTGAGTCAGGTTGGTGACTTGGTACATTTTCATGTATGTATGAACTATAGTGAGGAACCACAATGAAGAGGTAATGGTATGATTACTTACCAGTACTTTCCTTTAGTCTAAGTCCCAATATTCCTGGTCACAGTACTGATTATCAGCTGCCCTCGACGACTCTTCCTAAATTGCGAATATTTATTTGGCAGTCACATTTTTGTGATTTTCAAAATTGGAATTTCCTAATTGTGATTTTGTAGAAATCACTATTAGTAGAATCCACTGTTACATACATCTCATTTTGCAATTACCTTATAGCGATTTCCACGAAGCTGCTATTTGGAATTTGAAAAGCCTTAGTTTTGAACATATGGCCCTAAGTGTTCTACAGAGGCAGTAAATGTTCCGTTAAGAAAACTTGAAGAAAGATCTCAAGGATCTACTTTTCCATTTCCATCTGTAACATAAAATACCCCTGCTTGTATTTCGTGACCAATTGCTGGGTGGTCACCAAAAACTCCTCACTGGAGATAAGGTTTATTTAACGCCTGTACACTAACCTTAGTCTAGACCCATTGGGGGCCTATTTACAAATTGCACTTTGAAGTACATTTAGTAGTACTACTATAGCACTACTCACCTACTAGAAAATTCTAGTCATGAACCTACTTGTTGAGACCTATGCCTCTTCTATCTATTCTTTGTGGAGATCTGTGCCCTGACTGCATACCTCTCCACCCACATATAGCTGCGTTGTTGAGGGAAGAACAGGCGTGAGTGGCGGTAAAAAATGGAACATTTATGGACGGGTTATAGGAGGGGTTTATGGTGGGACAAATACCCACTCATAAAAGAGTAAGCTCATAACTATTCCCAAACTGCACTTATATAGTTACATTGGTTATAAAGATTCCAAAACAATTGTAAATCAACTCCAGCTCAGACCTGGAGTAACCAGGCACCAAACATGGCCAATCACTGAAACTACCACACCATTTATTAGAAAATAACAGAGGCAGGGGCTGAAAAATTAAGGAAAACTAAATTAACTTATTTTGACATTTAAAAATATATGCAAAACAGTTAACTCTGTTAAATTCCCAAATTTAGGTGGAGAGCAGCTCTTTATAAGCAGCAGCCTCCAACACCAGTGACACTCTGAATGCGCTCACCTCAAGTATCTGTTTTTCTAGCAGAGGTTTAAGTTTAGGATTAGCACATTGCCATCCAAGCTGAGATGAAAAATAGTCTTTTACCACTCCAGGCACAGAATAACAGCTATAGATTGGTTTAATACTATCCAAGATAACCTGGAATGAATTTAAACAAGCCTAACACAGTTCACTCTAGTTAGAGCTCATCAGAGAGATACACCTTTGTTAAGACACAAGAGAGCACCAGGTACAAGTCAAGACAATGCCCTTTCAGGTTTAGAGTGCCAAATCCATTATTCAAAAGTGGAAGCAAGGAACTCTAGGTGGTTTCAAGGTTTAGGCAGAGAGCAGTTTCTTTATATAGAGCACCCTACAACACTAGCGACACTCTGAATCTGCTTACTTTGTGCTTTCCATACCCAGAGTTCCTTGCCTCCTGTTTTGCATAATGTAGTCTGCACTCTAACCTTTAAAGGGGATTATATAAAAAATAAATTATCAATTGGATTTAATGTTTAAAATTATATGCAATTGAAAAAATATTTTATCATGCATTATTTTAATAAACTTTTAAAATTCAAAAAATACATTAACTTACTTTTATAAATAAATAATTACAAATGTATAATAAAAATAATTGAAATGTATTCTATACGTTTAGTAATTTTTATACAGATTAAATAAAATAAACATTTTAATGTTGGTGTGATATATTTAATTTACCTTTAAGTAAATATGTATGCATTTATTAAATATATTTAACTTAATTAATTATTTAATTCACTTTTAAACTAATACTGCTGTAACTTTTTTAGTTCAAGATAAAAAAATATTTAAACAGTTTTTACATTACTATTTAACGTAAAACTATGTTTACTAAATTGTTTTATAGTTGAATAAACTTTTTTCTTTTCCCTATACTTTACCATATGGGGATCTCTGCCCCAGTGGCAGAGACATCCACCTTACTAGTACTAACTTTAAACAAAGTAAATTTGGCAGGGCTGGCGAAATACTAGTCTACACTGTGTAGTGACTTTACACTCGAAAATGGTGATTAGCCAACAGAAGTAAAATTACTACAAAGTGCTAGAGGAAATTTAATCCTGAGAAAATCTACATGTGTAAATGTATCATTGCATATGGTTCCCTTTCAGCTTTAATATCCAATTTAAACATTTCCCATTCCTCTGGAGTAATTGCTCTATTTAAATATTTTTCCCAGCAGTTCATGTGCATCCATCATCAGTTGAAGCACAATTCCATCAGTATACCATACATTTTAGAAATTAGGTCCCAGGTTTATCAAGAATTTGTGTTGTCTTTGCGTCTCGTAAGGTGACACAAGGAAAACGCAAAGATTTCAGTAATATTTACAAAGCATTGCAAGGAGAGATTTGTGCCGTCTTGGTTGCTTAGTAAAAGAATGTAAGGCAATATAGCAGCTCGTACCATGTTACATTACATTTCAAGCTGGGAGGCATTCCGTGGGAGGCGCATGGGCATCCCCATTTGTATTTTGGACCACTCCCAGAATTGCTAAAGCTAGTAAACCTGGCAATGCGTCAAAATGCTAAAGCTTCCCAAGTAAGGCATAATGAGGAGAAAGATATTTATTGCTCCTTGTTATTTCCTCTTCTGCAGAAATACATAGAAAGAGGAAAATGCCTATAAGGATTGCTGCAAAAAAAACAATGCATGTAACGCAGGCACGCTTGTACTATGGGGCACGGATGTCTGTGTTGGCCATGGTCTACACACCGAGTGGCAGTGCAAGGAGGGAGTAGAAACGCTCCATATCTTTCTAAGTAGGGTGCATTTCTGCTCTCTCCATTTTATGCAACACAGCACAGCAACTTTGCTTGCTGCCCTGCGTTGTGTGAAAGATTAGCAAGGTCCCAGGTTCTTAGAGTTGCGAATTGTAGAAAATAGTTTCTCAATGATGGTTTTGTTGCTTGTGTACTCTTTCACCATTAACGAGTATAGGACATAGGGCCAGATGTAGGAGCCCTAATACCGGTCGGAAACGGCCGATTTCGGCCGTTTCCGACCGGTATCAGGCTTTTCAGATGTAGGGGGCCTACCGAATCAGTGATTTTACAGATTCGGTAAATTTACAGATTCGGTAAATATACCGATTCGGTAAAATACCGAATCGGTATATTTACCGAATCGGTAGATCCATATGTAGCTGACCCTCCTAAGAGTGCCACAGGCCCTTAAGAGTCGGTATTTTACCACACAATCCTATTGTGTGGTACAATACCGAATTCAGGTGTGCATGCACATCTGTGCATGCACACCTGTGCCATGTGACACACAGACATTCCCTTAGGGCATGTATGTGTGCCACATGTCACACAAGCCTGTATTTGGAGTGCTAGAGGGTGTCAAAGTGACACCCCCTGCACCCTTTCAGGATTCGGTATTTACCGATTCGGTAAATACCGAATCGGTATTTCCCATTGATTCCTATGGGCTTCAAGGCCCATAGGAATCAATGGGCAATGCCGATTTGGTATTTACCGAATCTGTAAATACAGAATCTTACAGATTCAGTATTCCTAAATTCGGAATTACCTAAATCTGCCCCCTTCCCATTTACAGACTCTTAAATACCGAATCGGTAAAATTCGGTATTTAGGAGTCTGTAAATGGGAATTACCTACATCTAGCCCCAAATGTCTCACATGTGCATTTTGTAAGCACTCTGGTACATAAAACTGAAAGTCAAATTGCATTGAGTAAATGTTTTGAAATAACCCTTTTGGAACATTTTTGAGATTATTCTTCACCCTCCTGGTAACAAACTGTCGAACAAGCCTGTATGCAAAACTGATGTAAATTCTGAGTTAACATATGGGTATATGGGGCTAGACTAGACATGTGGCAAGGTTTAATTTCTTTCCTCTCTTGTCCCATATTTGTAGCATGATTGTTCTGTTTATGCTAAATAGTGCAGTGGCCAGTTGCAAGCCTTTGCAAAGTCATATTATGTCCCATAATTGCATGATCCATTTGTACCCAGATATTTTCAGTTTCTGCTTTGGATCATCCTACACCTATTCTTAGTTGTGCTGCTTGCTAGTACAATTTTAGCTCCTGAAGTGCTAATACCACCATGATCTGCCCCTCAGAAGATGTTTCATTTGGATCCTGGGCTGCAAATCATGTCACATAAAGCCTGTTGCATATCAAAGTTGTTTCCCCCTATTATACTTTCAAGAGCTATGGATATATTGATAGTATGGTCATCTTGATATCCTCAAAACTACAAAACCAGGAAATATATAGGAAACATATATGAGTGCTGAGTAGGAAAAGACAGTAACTATGTCAGTGAGCAAAGGCAGATTAATAGCTCTACAAGGGTCCAAACGTTTGGGGACAATCTTAACCCCCATATGTATTATAAAACAGGAGCCTCAGTTAAAGGCAACATTTCCCTAATTTGTATTGCTTTATCTGGTAGTAAAGTCAGTGTGAGAAGCTGGCTTGGTATATGGAGTACACTTATGTAAGTGGGCACCTTGCACCAATCTAGACAACCCTTATGGTGATTTTTGTGGTCTTAGACAACCTTAGAAAGCTCTCTAAATAGTAGCTGTGGAGAGCGGCCTTCAGGCTTAGTCCAGAAGGAGTGTAAAGCAGCTTGTTTTACCAGATAATAATCTTATTGATATGGATTAAGTGAAAAAGAACCACACAGTGTATTTATAGAAATATGCATTTATTATATAACACTCCTTAACACATACAGGTATCTCCTAGCCGGAGATACACACAATGAACAGAATACTTTTCAATAGAAACAGGTAAGTCGTAAGTAATACCCAGTGGTCACCGGGGGGACCAAACCATATACTAAATTAGTGGAATGCGAACCACGACTTGAGTCAAGACTTTACCCAGAAGACGTAGAAGTGTTGTGGACCCATGGAACCACCTGAAGTAAGTAACTAGGAGCCCCCACAGAGGTTGTGTGCTAAGTGGGAACACGACCGCATGATCAATACAAGTCAAGGGGTAAGTCACGGTTGCAATTTTAAAGAAGGACCCTTACCAGTAACCTCTGAACAAACCCTGTGGAAGACAGAAGATTGGAGAGCCACCCCATCCGTGGATACCTTAGGGACCAGGATACCTGTCCCAGGGAAGCTAGGTGCATAGGTGTGAAGTGGCATCGGAAACCGCTGTCGATTCCAGTGGAGAACTTCAGAAAGATGCTGCTGCTGGAGAAGGTGAAAGTGTGCAGTAGAACTCAAAGGTGGATTCAAGATGTGAAGAACCTGCAAGCAGAGGGGACAGAGTCTATGCCACTCAGGAGTGACCAGGAAGCACAGAAGACGAATGCCCACCGATGTTGGGTGCTGCAGTGGAGCTGACGATGACCTTAGAATTGCAGCTGTGTGTGGACCAGGCGATGCTTTGGAAGACCCGGAGCCATACACGAGCTGTCCCGTGTCGTATTTTGAGAGTTGAGGAGTTGGTGTCCGGCAGAAGCACCAACAAGCGTTGGCAACTGCAACCAAGTGAAAGTGGTGAAAGGTGCAATGTCGGGACCAGCAAGGTCCAGTGAGCTTACCACAAGCAGGGGAGTCAGGGATGGCCGTGAGCAACCAGGGGAGCCCAGAGAATTCGAAGATGACCCTCAAGAGGACCAACAGGCCGGAGGCACTGGAGTCACAAGAGGACCTCGGACAGCTCACCAAAGATGCAAGCTCACGATGTAAGAGATGAGGTGAGGATGAAGATCTTAGTCACGGGAGATGCTTAAGGTTGGGGCTACTTGGAGCCCAAAGATCTTTATGGAAGGAAGCTAACAAGCCTTTGCAACTGCAATTCGACGTGGTGCCCAAGGGTTCGGTTCCTGCGGCTCCGACAAGGGATACTGGACTCGAGGACAGGGCAGTCTTCGAGGAATGTGAAGAACCACCACCTGTATTGCTGAGCCTTTCGGAGTCCGTAGGAGCTCAGTATCAGGAGACGGGTAAGCTTGGTTGCAGTGCCTGCAGTTGAAAGGAAGTGACCCCTTCACTTCAAGGGAGATTCCTTCAGGTGTCTTGGATGCCCACAGGTCTTGGACGGTTCCTGTATGGAGCACAGGCATGGATGTTGCAGCAGACGAGTAGGGCAATGAGATCAGGAGCAGCAGGGGTATTCCTACTTGCACTATTATCACAAATTGAGAGGTACCCTATTGGGCGTAGGGGACAGGGTGCACTGCAATTTCAACAAAAGAATATCCCCTACTAAACGGGATCTATTTCTAAGCACTACAGTAATGCATCACTTACAGACTCTCATTCACTCTCTATTCTCAAGAGACTGGACTCAAATGGCAAGCGCTCCCACCCTGCCCCAACACACTAAATCCTGTCTGGGAGGTGGTCACACCTACCTGTGACAGGATACCTATTATTCTGCCTTCCCCTGCCCAAGTTTGGCTCAGCAGCAGGAGGGCAGAAACGTGTCTCTGGCCGGCAGCAGCCCGGGTTTGCTGTCCGGGTCTGGAAGACTGGTACCGGGAGCACAGAGGGACTCCCAAAGGAGTTTTTACGGTGCATGGAATCATACCTCCCACACAATTTACAGTGTGGTGGTATGATTCCGACATGTTTGATACCAAACATGATAGGATTCGTTGCAGCCAGTTTCGAGATGGTCACCATGAAATGACGCTGTGCCCCTCTCTACATGTCATATGGCTGTGTACTTACTACCCGGGAAAATAGACTCCGTAGGTCGTATGTGTGTCCTGCTCATGCAGGGGCACCCTCACACTTAGAACCAAGCACCCTGCTTACAGGATTGCAAAGGCCTGCCTTAGGGATGATCTCAACAACAAAGACGCACCACAACATATAGTATACAATGTATAAGATTCAATGAATCGCGGAAGATGATATTACTCAATTTGTAATTCTTTATTCCAAGAGCATAAGTGAAGCACTATACAGCCGACGCGTTTGGTCCCAAACAGGGGACTTCTTCAGGGCTTGTGTTGAAAGTGATAACTACAAAGATGATAACTATTCGATGGTCAGTAAAATAGTGGCACGTTATGTGGCGAGAGGTATATCTCCTTTATTAATTAATATACGATCCAACTAATTCCGTGAATAATTTCTCTGTGCCTCAAAATGGAGAGCAATACATTCCAATGCTTCCAAACGATAATGGGTTGGATTAGCAATAGGTAAGGTGGTCTATATATAGTCCAAAAATTGCTAGGACATCCAAATAATCACAAAGTCCTGGATATACAAACATATAGATATGATGCCACAGTCGGTCTATAATAGGACCGTTCGTCAAGTATCCAAGACAAATCCCCGTAACGACCGCGATGCGTCCTTCGGCAACCTGGTGGGAGTGCTTGCCATTTGAGTCCAGTCTCTTGAGATATACCTCTCGCCACATAAGGTGCCACTATTTTACTGACCATTGAGTAGTTATCATCTTTGAAGTTATCACTTACAACACAAGCCCTGAAGAAGTCCCCTGTTTGTGACGAAACGTGTCGGCTGTATAGTGCTTCACTTATGCTCTCGGAATAAAGAATTTCAAATTGAGGAATATCATCTTCCACGATTCATTGAATCTTATACATTGTATACTATATGTTGTGGTGCGCCTTTGTTGTTGTGATTATGTTTTGAGTTCCTTAGGGAATAGGCATTGTTGCGGTGGGTGCCAATCAGTGTGCACACGACTCCCCATCTGATGATTAGGGGTTAATATATACGCGGGTTATTGTTGATTAGGTGCTGTTCAGAAGAGGGTTCCACCATTGGGTCTCTGTTTTCCTGCCTTACGGATGACTTATAGGATTTAAGTAAATAACAAAATAAATGCCAGTAGTGTAGATACTTTTCTCTTCTAATTCGCCATCCAGTAATTGAAGCAAAGCAAAAAGTGTGGTAGACTCCTTTTTCTGTCTGAATTAATCAGAATGAACTTATTGTTTATTCAACATGTCACATCTTATACTCAATTTTGTATAAAAGTGAGAGAATCCGGACTTTGGAGTATGTAAAAGTGGAATAGGTGTGTTTTTTTAATTTGTACATTATATGTGTTTTTTAAATGTTGCAATTTTGTGAAAAATTAAAATATACAAAATTGAGTATAACATGTGACATGTCGAATAAAAAATAAGTTCATTCTGAATTCAGACAGAAAAAGGAATCTACAACACTTTTTGCTTTGCTTCAACCCAGCAGGCCACCATCCCTGTGATTTTTGCGATTGCTAATGGGTCACAAATTGCGACCTACCTCATTAATATTCATGAGGTAGGACATTGCCCAGTGTGAATAGTTGAAAGTATTCAACATAGTTCATTGCATAGCGTTTTGCGATTTCCTAATTGCGAATCTCAAGGATTCGCAATAGAAAACTGCAAACCAGTTTCTTAGTACATCTGGCCCTTCATGTTTAATCTTGGATGCACCCACATATCCTCCAATCACAAAGTAGTTAACTTACTGGAGAGCTCATGATGTAATTTTCCTACAGAAAACTTGTTGCGAAATCGGTTCTAACCTGCCTGCTAATCCATCACATCCTAGCAATTAGAAAAGCAAAAAAGATCATGCTTGTGGCGGGTTATTACAATTTATTTCACAAGCCTGTAACTTAAAGTTATTAAAATACAAGCTGGGTATCACAGCGCACACCCAAGGGCACTTAGGGATGGCCTTCCTTATGGCCAATTCCTCAGAATTAGGCGCAACTGTAAGTTTAAACAGGATTTCTTTTTAGAAGCAGAAACCTTGTGTTCAAAATTGATGAGTAGAGGCTACCCCAGGAAGCTTGTAAGGAGAGCCATGAAACGAGCTTGGTACGCCCATAGGGAACATCTCCTACAACCTACAAAGAAAGAACCCCTTAAGAGAATAACTTGCGTGACAACTTTCAGTACAGTGAGTAACAAACTCTGTAAAGTAATTAAAAAACATTGGCCTGTACTGGCGCCCTTAGAACTTGATACAGGTGTGCCCCTATTCTCTTTCAAAAGGGGCCGCAATCTCAAAGATCATTTAGTACGAGCTGCTACCATAACCAATAAAAATACCACCATAGAGACATGTCTGAATCTTCCACCTATTGTAGGACACTACAAATGTAACAATTGCACTGCATGCGATTTTACGATTAATACAAAATTGTTTGAATATGAGAATTGTAAACATAAGTTGAAATCGTTTACTAACTGTAACTCGAAAAACGTTATATACTGTATACAGTGCCCATGCAAACAACTGTACATTGGCCAAACCACGCAACAGATAAAGACCAGGATTTCGCAACATAGAAGCAGAATTCCCTGCAAGGTGCTATCCGCACCCCTAGTGGAACATTATGTAGAAAATGGACACTCAGAAAATGATTTACGATGGCAGGTTGTTGACCAGCTTTTGCCTAATGCAAGAGGGAGCAATCAGCAGACAACCTTGAACCGCCTTGAGTGCAAATGGATTTTTCTCTGTAAGAGTATTGAGAAAGGACTCAACACTCTTGATGAGTGGAATAACTGTGGCTAACTCATGAGTTCAGAACTATTGCCAACATTGATCTTGTTTGGAATTGTTTCTCTTTCAGTCCTTAGACACGAAATGTTTCCTTGTGTACCATTCATAAGCTATTGTGAAAATGCATTGTAGACGCTTAATCATTCCTCCTAAAAGTTTGGCTCTATTTGCATAAACCAGTACCGCTTTGATGACATTGTGTGAAAATACTGTGTAAGACTCCTTGTTAGCGCTTAATTTTTCCACCACAATTAGACGTAAATTTGCGCTTTCTACAGAATTGTTAGAATACTTCGCAATACTCCGTGTGAGCGCTTAATATTTCTGCCAGAATTAGACCTTATTCGCGCTGTCAGTATAATTCTCTACCAGGCATGCGCGCCGTGATTTCCCGTAGTCACGAGTCCCCAAGCAATGCACATGCGCATAATTTAAGGCTACCCGCGCATGCGCCAACTCAGAACCAGGAAGTAAACAGAGTTCTGCAAACGACCGCCGAAGCAGCGAGGCACAGTGAGCAGAGCCGCGTCCCGCGGTGATCCAGTGAGTACATTCGCCGCCTTCGAGGATGCCCCTACCCTAGACTCTCTTACATAGTCAAGTGGCAGTATTTATTGTCTAAATGCCACTAATATTCTTTTGTCCACAGCTCCCGTCGGAACGTCTCGACAGCCACTGGCTCCGGGTAATGATCCTATTCGAGCTGAATGGTTTTTAGTAGCATGCCCAAATTACTTTGCTCTAAAATTATTATCCTCGTGTTGTTACAGATCCATACCGGCCCGTCTTTACTAATTACCCCAATATCCGAATAAAAGGAATATTATTGGTAAATAATTCACCTTTTAGTTGGTTCCTTCAATAACAATTCTGTTCGAATTTTAACTGTTTGGTTTATCTTGTCTGTAGATAAATGTGGCAATTCGTGATAACTAGAGCGATCTCACCTTGAATTTAATTCACGAGCTTGTCCAAGAATATGCATAGTAAGTTTTTTCAAAAATAAGATGAAATAACTGGTTACTTTAAAGGGATCACAGTATACCTAAAATCCTCCTTTACTTTCAGGCAGTTGGACTTACTTACAACAGCCGTTATTTGATCTTTAAACTCTGATGCAAACATCTCCATCACCTCGCGAAGTAAGCATATATACCCGCTCCAAAAAAAGCGCGTAAAAAGTAATTATAGTTCTAAAAGAACCTTCCTCCATAGTAGCGCGTTCAATCCACGTTGGCCTACTTCTAATAATTTATAGAAATGTGCATGAATTATATGCCACTGGGAGCACCATACCACTTTGATTAGAAAGTTCATGTAAGGATAAAGTATTAAAACTGATTTACTTCATCATTTTTTAGGAAAGCTCACGTCCTGATGATGATCTAGAATTGTTTAGATCGAAACGCCGTCGACCCATTCAAGGAAACTCCCCTACCCTACTGTATATATTTTTGGGGGAATACCCTTGTTTGTGACACCTTGTATATAGTTGTTTTAACAAATGTTCACTTAGTCACTATAAGCACCTTGTCACATGTGTGAGCACCTGAAAAATACAATTGAAAGAAAAAACCTAAATAAAGTACTTTATATGTATGCAACCTTACAAACACTTTCTCCCAGGATTTATTCCAGTACTATAGTTAAAACCTTACCACATTAGGACCTTTTGAGGCCACCCAAACCATTGTTTTTCATATTATTACTCTAACCCCAGGTTCTACTAATGGGGTACCCTTGTTTATTATAACTAGGGTAAATCATTATGGTCATAATACTTCATTAAAACTGTGCAAACCTCTAATCCTGATTAATTTATATTTAATCAGGCTGCAAAACAATAGAGTCAATACGTCAAATTAATTCAAGTATTGTCAGATTTAAACTATCTCTATGCTCGAACTGTCTGGCTAATAACTAATTTCAATATGAACCTGAAAGTAGCCCCTATGGACTGCAAATGGTTTTATTGGCTGAATGGTTCTTCGGGAATCCCTGAACAAGTAAAGAATTTGCATAGAAAATCTTGGGAGAATCACTGTTCGCTTTTTCACATACATTTTCAGCACGTGCACTGAACGGCAGATCGGCGCATGATACTAATATCTTACTTTGTCACACTTGCAGTTGATCGGCTAAATAAAGGGGTTAACATAGGCATACGTGTTTAATCCTATTCCATCCTTGGCCTATGGTCAGAAATATCTAAAAGCAGTCTATTTAATTTCATAGATATGTCCCAATGTATCACCTTTAGGGGCATTTTTAGACTTCCAAGAATGGTTCACCAGCACAAATTAAATTAGAATTCAACCTATAAAAGAAGCACTTGGTTTGGAAGGGTTCAAATGATGCCACAGTTTATGGCTTGCTAAAAAGGTAGTCCTTGGTCTGGTAAAAAGTTAATGGAGAACATATTTAGATTTAGCCATTTAAGCAGGCCAGTTCAAAGATCTCGAAGAAAAAGAAGGTCCTAACACATGAAGCCAGAGATGTTGAGGCTGATAATCTGAACCTTGAGGAGTGACAGGCTGAAACCCCCACACCATATTTGGTTAAGAAAGTCTCAGTGTGAAGGGTTTAGTGGTAAAAGAAGACAGGGCCCGCCACCACACTACGTAGACATTGGGATGCAGGCCTTGGACACTCTTATATTGATAGTGAATGGCAAACTATCTTAAATTACCCTGCCTTGGTGTCTCGAAAGGCCTTCTTTAAATTAATGCAATTCTATATCCTACACAGGGCTTATTTAACTCGCAGCTAAATACATTATTTTAATTATAATGACGATGTCTGTCCGCGGTGTCTAGCCTCTGACCTAGTGTCTGGCACCTTCTCTGGTCCTGCCTGTCATTGACAGAGTATTGGAGAGACGTCACTACACACTTGACATGCTGTAGGGGCACTACTGTGACTTACACATGGGAGGTGTGCATTCTGGGATCAGCTGTCATGCTGAAAAGTACAGAGTGGGGACACGAATTTCGGACGCAGACCTAATCTCGGCTGATCACCAGTAAATGGAAAGCGGTGGTCCCCCTGCAGTACCCCCAGCTGCCTCAGCATGGGTACTATCCATGTTGGCATGGGCTCAGACGTAAAGCGCGGTACGACACAGGAAAGAGTTGAAATGTCTCTGTAAATACCCAATTTCTGAGACATGGATGGCATTTGTGGGGAACCTTCATGAGGGTTCATCAGCTGCTCAACACCCCTCGTGAGAACTCCTGTGGGCTCCATACCTACTCCCCACACACTTGGTGACAATTGTAGCTCTACTGATACTTACTAACATTCTATGGGGCCCTGGTGACGTCCTCTGGCGTTATGGCTACTATGACCTTTATCTCTATCATATTGAGCGAGTGTGGCATTATATTTTAATTTATTTCCGATTCTGTTCGTTATAGTTGTTAGCAGTTGTACTATTTGGCATCTCTTAATTGCAACGGACCTTCCTTATATATACTACGATTTGCTCTTTGACTCATTCACTTTAGTTCTTAAGGTGGTCCTGACTATTCCCTGCAAACAGTTGTTTGGTCTTTCTTGCTCAAGATATTGTTTATCATCGCAAAATATGCACATGCTGTCCTGGATGCATAAAAATCTGCTTGTAGCCCATGCTTTGGCCCGATGTTTCTTTCACAGGTTCTTTCATTATACACCCGCCCCATGGCTAGGGTGAAATTGAACGGAAGGATATCATGCACGGTTTTCCTGAGTAAAGGTAATAGACAGGGATGCCCCCTTCCACGGCTATTCTTTGCCTCACTCTTGGGCCTTAATATCACCAGATACTCCCCGTTTAGTGATAGTGAATGAGTCAAGCAAAATGTACAAAATATCCTATGCTGGAGAACTCAGCCAATAAAAAGAGGTCAGAGTACATTAAGAAAAACTGTAGTGTTTAAGGGTGGAAATCAACTTGGCCCTGGACTCACACTAAAGACTCAAGTTGGAAACTCTTACTTATTAACACATCCCAAGAGTAGTGATAGGTTCTACTTCAATCAATGTATGAGTTTTACCTAGAAGCAACGGCATAGGTGTGACTTAGGAATCACAACTGATTTACCAAAAACTCAGTGTGTACCACATATCAGAGAATTAGGTATAGCTAAGTAGGAGTATTTTTCCCATGTTAACAAATAATTTACCCACACAAGGGGTGGCATAAGTGCAACCCAAGACGTTACAACTGATTTGCCTAAAAGTCTATAGGATCTACATAGCAGTATGGCCCAAAAGTCTACATTCTATTTACCAAAACAACCCTTTATTGACTACTTGTGACTCTGGGAGACACACCTCCCCAAAAGACACTTTATCCCAAAAAATCAATGGAGTCTACCCATGAAGGGCATAGGTGTAACCTTAGGGTACAACTGATTCTCAGCAAAAAAGAAACAAACACTTGCCCCTGTGAGACAGAAAGGATTTGCCTGTGTAACAAAACTCTTTGGCACTTTATTAAGTAGACTCGCATATCTTGTGAGCTTACCAATGTTAGCTCAATGTATTGTTTCATTTTCTTTGAAGTGTGCTGGTAAGTTGATTTCAACATGTTTGCTGTGCTATAGCTGGCTTAAACTGGCCTCTTCACAACAGCCTTATAAGCGTTGCCAACATGACTAGGTCTAACCGAGGTTCACAGTGTTAGTTTGGGTTGCAGAACTTAAGTATTGATTCAAAAATGGTAACTGAAGAAGGTTCCTAACTCATACAGAAATCGTTCTTATGATAGCTTGGTATTACTGACCTTCATCCATATCCTTAGTAAAACGGTTAAGAATGCGACCCAGGGGTGTGGTATCAAAGAAATGAATTGGACTTCGAAGAATTTTTTCAAAAAGCTGATCATGGAGGTTTGAAGATGCCTTGAGTGTGCTCTAAATATAAAAAAAGAAACATGAACATTCTAGTGTGCAGAAGTCGAATCATTATACAATATGTTTTTTCCAGAGAATGTTGGGACAATCAAAAATCCAAATAAAGATAATGGAAAATGCAAATGTATTATATAAAAATAAATGGCCACTTCCCTGCATAACCAAGATTCTCATTTTGCAATATTTCCTTCTAATTATTCCCTTCTGCTCACCTTACGGTCCCTCGTGTGATAGGTTCACCAAAATCGGAGGTAGGAACTTTGCAAATAATGGAAGATTTAGCAGCGTGGATTACTGAAAATACATCTTGAAAAGGTATCTGGATTCTCTACCTCTATCCAGAAGGATAAATCTGACTTTAATAAACTCAGAAGGAAGTTTATCATTGCTACAAATGTGGGCTTTTGGATTAGAAGTGACCTGTGTTTTCAGTTGTGCTTACATCACACAGGTGCCATATACAGATGTCACCAAAATGCCGAAGGTCTTAAGTAACATACAGCTGCATGCAAAGAAGCAATACATTCACTGCAATAAGTCGCAATTATAGTTAACAAAACTCTTGGCTAGTCAATAACTCTTAAAGTGTATATATTTATCATATTAACCTTGACTTCAACATAATACAGTGTTCCGCTCAGAGCTAATTAAAATTACAAATTACTTTAATACCTTTGACTTTTCGTTGGCACTGTTAAGGCGATTTATATAAATGTATATAAATTGAACAAACGTCACAATGATCGTGCTGGCAGTTCATATCAACACATCTTTCATAATCAGATAAATATTATAATAAAGATAATACTGATTCATGTCCAAATATTATGAATGTGTACTGTAATTTCATGGTGCCACAAATGAATACCGATGGCCCATTCGTAACTTGATCATATCACGTCAATTGATCATGAGTAAATAGCACCAAATAATTCACAAATAAAACAAACAAAATCCGACATGGGTGCTCCTTTGATCAGCATTATGCCTTGAATGGGCTATCAATTTTCATATGCCTCCTCCCCACCAGAGTTATAACCCCCTGGATGGGCTCACACTCTGAGGGCCACATGAATGTACCTTTTATAAGGTCACAAAGGGTGATTCAGTAAACTATTAGCAAATGGCAAAATGGGCTAGTGATTCGCTATTAGGAAGAGGCGTGTTTAGGGCGTCCCTTCCTAATACAGGATCACATCGGGATGTAGGAATGTTCTGTGACCGAAATGCGGGTACAGAACATTTGCATTTTACCACGTACTTCAAGTAGGTGGTAATCCATTCGCAAATCGGAAGAGGTCCCCAAGGGACTCTTTCCCCTTTGTGAATGCTTGCAAAAACGTTTTTTAAGAGCAGGCAATGGTCCCACGTACAACTGCCAACTCTTAAAAAATTAAAAGAAAAGTTTTCCGCTGATCAATGCAGAGGTCAAGATATTGGCTAAAGCCTTGGCTAACAGACTCACACCACACCTAGCAAAATTGATACATCCGGACCAATCCGGGTTTATGCCTGGAAAAAATACAGCACTAAACCTTCGGCGCCTACATATTGTGCTTGGACGTAGTCATACTATCCAGCAAGAGGCAGTGGTGCTATCTCTAGAAGCATGCATGGCTTTCTACACAGTCGAGTGGCCATTCCTCTTTGCTGCTCTCCGGAAACTAGGATTTGGACCAAAATTTTGCTTTTGGGTCCGCTTACTGTACACTGATACAGTGGCTCAAGTAGTAGCCAATAGACATAGGTCAAGAGATACCTCGTTACACCGTGGCACAAGATAGGGCTGCCCGCTATCGCCCCTTCTCGTTGCGTTAGTTCTGGAACCTTTGGCGGCCTGGGTAAGTCAAGACCCAGTTTTCCAGGGACTTAAATGGACTGACGACCTGGAAGACCGCGTTTCACTATATGCGGATTATATTCTCTTGTATATGGCCTTCCCGAGAGGCTCACTATCCTGTCTCCTAGATATTTGTAGCTCTTACGGCTGATACTCAGGGTATATGATTAACTGGGCAAAATCAGTGATGTACGTCCTGAGGGGACCTTCCCCACTTCTCCCGACGGGCTGCGCAGTAAAAGTAGTAGACAATAGTTTCAAATACCTAGGGATTGACATCACCCAAGACCCGGAAATATTTATGACTTTAAATCTTCAGGCCCCTTTAAAACGCCTTCAAAAAGACACTAAGCATTGGCACTCACTACCATTATCACTTCTAGGGAAAGCAGCCCTCTTTAAAATGATGTCTCTCGCCCGGTTCCTCTACGCCCTCCAAAACACGCCCTTTCCAGGCCCGCAAACATATTTCCGAGCCATCGAGGAAGAAGTGACTAAACTATTATGGGACCATATTCTTGCCCAGATAGCTATGGTTAAACTATATCACTTCTGGTACGATGGTGGCATCGCACTCTCTAACATACAGTATTACCATTGGGCCTCCCAACTAATAGTGGTGAACCAATGGATTCATGTTCCTTACACAGACCCTGCCTATGCCCTCAATAGGGTACAGCTAGGACCGACAGGACTACATTGAGCACTCTATAATAAGACCCGTCCAATGCTAGTACCGACGAACCACACACTTCAAACTTGGAAATTATTGCATAAAAATGTAGTATGGCACAACACACTCACACAAGCCACACCCCAATAAGTTACGGACAAGCTGGGGAGACTGGAAAAAAGCAAGGGCTTCCACAACTGGGACCTCATCAGGTTGGCGATCTCTGGGTGAAGGGAAAAATTATCACTTTTACACATCTCCAAACACAATACAAGCTGACACCAACCGAACACTTTCGCTAACAACAGATTAAACACGCCCTTGAGGCAGTACTCCCCGACACACCATCTTGCCAGAAGCATCCCCATTTGAGGACAGATTATTGACGGATTACTTAGATAAACGAGCAATCTCCTTAACATATAAAAAAAATTGTTCATAACATGTCAGATCCGATGAGGAAGCTCAGAGACAAGTGGCAGGATGAAGTGGGTGAACTGGATGACACAGATTGGCCCTCTCTTCCCCCAGAGCTGTAGCGATCACATCTAAACTGCGTCTAATACAACTTAAAATTCTTCGTATAATTTACTACACTAGAACTACCCTCTGCAAAATTGGTAAAATCGAAAGCCCGCTATGTTTGAGATGATGTGGGGAGGTTTGCACATTCTTCCATACTATCTGGGAATGCCTGTGGTGATGGGATACTGGGAGGCAGTCACGTCACTGATTGCGAGGGTGAGTAACGCAACAGACCTCCCTCCACTGAAGACCCCACCCATCAGACCCGGCAGCAAGAAAGCTTCCTGGTTCACCGACGAACTCAAGAGCTCCAAGAAGATCTGCCGGGCCCTCGAGATAGCCTGGCGCAGAGACCCGACTAGAGACAACATGACCACCCTCAAGCATGCCACCCGAAAACACCACCAGCTGATCCACACCACCAAGAAAACCGCATTCAAGGAACGACTGGACAACAACGCCCAAAACAGCAAGGAACTCTTCAACATCGTCAAAGAGCTCTCGAACCCCAGCGCCGGAAACAACAACATCACTCCCTCGCAAGACCTCTGCAACTCGCTCGCCTCGTTCTTCCTCAGCAAGATCGCAGACATACACAACAGTTTCAGCACACAGCCAACGCACCCTACAACCGTACCAACGCCCCCCACTACCACCCTCCGCGCCTGGACCCCGGTCAACACCGAAGACACCATCCGCACGATGAACTCCATCCACTCCGGATCACCAACCGACCCCTGCCCTCACCACGTCTTCAACAAGGCCAACTCCGTAATCGCACTCCACCTCCGGGACATCATCAACACCTCCTTTGACACCGCCACCTTCCCAGAGAGCTGGAAGCACGCCGAACTCAGTGTCCTACTGAAGAAACCATCAGCGGACCCCACCGACCTCAAAAACTACAGCCCCCCATCTCGCTCCTTCCTTTTCCTGCCAAAGTCATCGAAAAGACCGTCAACAGACAGCTGACCGCCTTCCTCGAGACGAATGGATCCCTCGACCACTCGCAGTCGGGCTTTCGGGCCAACCACAGCACCGAGACCGCCCTCATTGCAGCCACCGACGACATCCGAGCCATGCTCGACAAGGGGGAAACTGCGGCCCTCATCCTCCTGGACCCCTCCGCAGCGTTCGACACGGTCTGCCACCGCACCCTAGTGCAGCGCCTGAACAACGTCGGAATCCAGGAGAAGGCACTGGAGTGGATCATCTCCTTCCTCGCCGGAAGAACCCAGAGAGTCCGCCTCCCCCGTTCAGATCCGGGGCCACCGAAGTCATCTGCGGCATACCACAAGGATCATCACTCAGCCCCACGCTGTTCAACATCTACATGAGCCCCCTCGCGGCCATCGCACGCCAACACAACCTCAACATCATCTCATACGCCGACGACACCCAGCTGATCCTCTCCCTCACCAACGACCCCGCAACCGCCAGAACCAACCTACACGAAGGGATGAAAGACGTAGCTGAGTGGATGATGAACAGCCGCCTGAAACTGAACTCAGATAAGATGGAAGTCCTCATCCTGGGACCATCACCCTCCGCCTGCGACGACTCCTGGTGGCCCCCTGCCCTGGGCAGCGCACCCAAACCAACGGACCACGCACGCAACCTGGGCTTCATCCTGGACTCCTCCCTCTCGATGATCAGACAAGTCAACGCCGTCTCCTCGTCATGCTTCAACATCCTACGCATGCTACGCAAGATCTTCTGGTGGATCCCCACCAAAACCAGGAAGACGGTCACCCAGGCTCTCGTCACCTGCCGACTGGACTACGGCAACTCCCTCTACACCGGAACCACAGCCAAACTTCAGAAAAGACTCCAGCGCATCCAGAACGCCTCAGCACGACTCATCCTGGACATTCGCCGACACAGCCACATCGCTGGACATCTGAGAGACCTGCACTGGCTCCCCGTCAGCAAGAGAATCACGTTCCGACTCCTCACCCACGCGCACAAAGCTCTCCACAACCAAGGCCCCGGATACCTCAACGACCGCCTGACCTTCTACACTCCCACCGGCCAGCTACGATCGACCAACCACGCCCTCGCTGCCGTTCCCCGCATCCAAAGAGCCACAACGGGAGGAAGATCCTTCTCCTACCTGGCCGCCAATACGTGGAACTCCCTCCCCATCCACCACAGCCTGACCCAAGACCACCTCTCCTTCAGGAATCAACTCAAGACCTGGCTGTTCGAACAGTAGAGAACCCCCCTCCCCCAAGCGCCTTGAGACCCTCCGGGTGAGTAGCGCGCTATACAAATGCTTGATTGATTGCTTGATTGACCTAAATCGAATACAACAGACCTGGGCCACTCTGGGTACTCTGATAGCTAAGAAAAACATTGCCTGCCACTGGGGTGGAACAGCCACCCCTACCCTAGCAAACTGGTGCAAAGACATGGACACACTAATGGTGCGGCATAAAACGGTCTACGTGCACAGGGGATACCTCAAAAAATGGGGGAAATGGAAGACCTATAGGGGAGATATTTGCAAGCTACCATCAATTAATCAAGAAGATGACTTATTGGAGGGAGGCAACATTGTTGAAGGTAATGCTGTATGAATTACACTTTGAAAGAACTGATTCTTTGTACCGTGTATATAAGATTGCGAATAGTAAATGTATGTAAATGGAACATATCATCTTAATGTAACGTATATTGTGATACATTGATAGAGGTCTTTATATTTTACAATAAAAATAATTTCACAACAAAAAAGAAGAGAACTTTTAATTTTTTTTCTAAAAGCAGCCTGTTTTCCTTTAAGGAAAACCGGCTGCATTTAAAAAAAATAGATTGCTTTATTTAAAAGCAATCATAGACGTGGTGGTCTGCTGACCTCAGCAGGACACCATACCCTTGATTTTAGCGATTCCTAGGGGGTCGCAAATTGCAACCCACATCATTAATATTAATGAGGTAGGTCGATTTTTGACCACCTAAGAATCGCTGTATGAAACTCTTTGAGTTTCAAACATTTGTAGTAGCGATTACCTAATTGCGATTCGCAGAAAACCACAATTAGAAAATGGCTATTACAAATGTTGTTACATGTGTCCCTTAGTCTTCTGTAAAGGGGCCGGGGGAAGGAGGGAGGGGATTGAGGGGGAAAAATAGGAGAGGGGATGAACTACCTGTACGATCATGGTAATATTTGTTTAATTTTAATTTATTTAATTTATAAAAATCGCCGTAACAGTGGCAATGAAAAGCCACGGGTATTAGAGTAACGCACTTTAGGATGGCCGCCAGAATAAGGGTATTTTGTGTATGTATCATTTGGTACAGAAATGCTGTCCTTTTCGTCAATGTAACTATAATCATGATCTGTATAAATAAGCCAATATGGTACGTGGCTCGCAGACATTCAGAAAGGCAAGAGCCGAAATGTGTCTGTTTTGCCTATCTACGTGGCAATAAATTGATACATCAGCTACACCCTGTGAGTACATGCCTTTTGTTCTGTGTTAGGAACACCAAAACAATATATATGTCTATATGTATGCCACCTAAACCTCTTTAAACCTTTAAAGAAGTGCACCAACACGTAGCAGAGTTGGGTTTCAAATTGCATTTAATGGTGGGACAGCACGAAGATGGGCAGCAGTCAATCCCAACGTTTCTGCTCTAAGCGAGCCTTGATCACGGGAGGCAGTCTCATTTTCAAAGCAGCCCACGTGATTTCCCCTTTTATCTGATTTACATGGGCCTTATTTTCATCAAGAGCGCAGCCAGGGAAACTCTTTTTAAAGTTCGTAAAGGTACAACATCGCTGTCTTTTCTTCTTGACAAATGACAAATTTGTGCAAACACTTCTTTATTAAATAGTATCCAAGTCCACTAGCCCACACGTAATTTCAGTCTCACTCACGACTTCAAAACGCTCCTCCAGCCAGCAGTCACGGAATCCTTTCCTCTGCTCCCAACTTGCCACACTCGGCGAACACTTTCACTGGGGGCAAGCAGGTCAAGCTTCAACCATAAAATCCAGCTACAGTGCCCCACGACACAAGCCTGAACCTTGTAGGGTGGTCAGTGCATTCCAGCGCAGGGCTTCTGGTAAAAAATGCCACCAAAACCTCTTTAAACCTTAAAATATATATATGTATCAATCAATCAATCACGGCATTTGTAAAGCGCGCTACTCACCCGGGAGGGTCTCAAGGTGCTGGGGGAAAGGGATATGTTACTGCTCGAACAGCCAGGTCTTGAGCTGCTTCCTGAAGGAGAGATGGTCTTGGGTTCGCCGAAGGTGGTTCCGGCGTAGAGGGTGTTCCCGTAGTCCAGTCGGCTGGTGACGAGTGCTTGGGTGACGGTCTTCCTGGTTTCGGTGGGGATCCATCTGAAGATCTTGCGGAGCATGCGCAGGGTGTTTGAAGCACGAAGATGTGACGGCGTTGACTTGTCTGGTCATCGAGAGGGAGGAGTCCAGGATGAAGCCTAGGTTGCGTGCGTGGTCCGTTGGTTTGGGAGCGGTGCCCAGGGCCGGGGGCCACCAGGAGTTGTCCCAGGCGGAGGGTGATGATCCCAGGAGGAGGACTTCCGTCTTGTCTGAGTTCAGTTTGAGGCGACTGTTCCTCATCCAGTCGGCAACGTCTTTCTCTCTTCGTGTAGGTTGGCTCTGGCGGTGGTGGGGTCGTTGGTGAGGGAGAGGATCAGCTGGGGGTCGTGTGCATAGGAGATGATGTTGAGGTTGTGTTGGCGTGCGATGGCTGCGAGGGGGCTCATGTAGACGTTGAAGAGGGTTGGACTGAGTGAGGATCCTTGTGGTACGCCGCAGATGACTTCGGTGGCCTCGGATCTGAAGGGGGGGAGGCGGACTCTCTGGGTTCTTCCAGCGAGGAACGAGATGATCCATTCCAGTGCTTTCTCTTGGATTCCGATGTTGCTGAGGCGCTTCACTAGGGTGCGGTGGCAGACAGTGTCGAACGCCGCAGAGAGGTCCAGGAGGATGAGGGCCGCTGTTTCCCCTTTGTCGATCAGGGTTCTGATGTCATCGGTGGCTGCGATTAGGGCGGTCTCGGTGCTGTGGTTGGCCCAAAACCCGGACTGCGAGGGGTCGAGGGAACCGTTTGTCTCGAGGAAGGCGGCAAGCTATCTGTTGACGGTCTTCTCGATGACTTTGGCCGGAAAAGGAAGGAGCAAGATGGGACGGTAGTTCTTGAGGTCGGTGGGGTCCGCCGTTGGTTTCTTCAGGAGGGCGGTCAGCTCGGCGTGCTTCCTGCTCTCTGGGAAGGTGGCGGTGGGGAAGGAGGAGTTGATGATGTCCCGGAGATGGGGTGCGATGATGGCGTCCGCTTTGTTGAAGACGTGGGGTGGGCAGGGGTCGGTTGGAGATCCGGAGTGGATGGAGTTCATTGTGCGGGTGGTGTCTTCGGCGCTGATCGGGATCTAGTTGCGGAGGGTGGTGGTGGCGGGCGTTGGTTCGGTGGTAGGGTGCGTTGTCTGTGCGTCGAAGCTGTTGTGTATGTCGGCGATCTTGCGGTTGAAGAACGAGGCAAGTGAGTTGCAGAGGTCTTGCGAGGGAGTGATGTCGTTGTTTCCGGTGCTGGGGTTGGAGAACTCTTTGACGATGCTGAAGAGTTCCTTGCTGTCGTGGGCGTTGTTGTCTAGTCGTTTTTTGAGTGCCGACTTCTTGGTGGTGCGGATCAGCTGATGGTGTTTTCGGGTGGCGTGCTTGAGGGCGGTCCTGTTGTCTGTGGTCTGGTCATGCCGCCAGGCTTTCTCGAGGGTGCGGCAGTTTTTCTTGGATTCCTTGAGTTCGTCGGTGAACCAGGGGGTTTTCTTGCTGCCGGGTCTGCCGGGTATGTATATATATGTGCCGCATCTTTCGTGTCAACAAAAAAAAAAAAACCATATATATATATATATATATATTAACTACTGGCGGTCGCCAGTAGGTAGTTATAGTTAGGATTGGCTCCATAGGAAATCTACAACATTCTATTGGGAATAACTCTGGCGCCGGTTGAGGAATTTGCGTGTAATTTTCCAAAATTTAGGCCAGCTCCGCTGCGCTCCTTCCCAGGAAGTTTTGGGGGGATTCCTGAAGTGGGGGCTGAGAAAAAAGGGGGGTCCCAAAACATGTTTTCCCCATGTTAATTTCCGTAAGACGGTCTGACAAGTCTACAGCCCGAACCGCTGAACGGAATTACGCCAAACTTTGCAGAATTGTAGGGACTGGTACGCAGATGTGCCTTTGCTATATTTGCTGAAAATTGATCCTGTGTTTTTTTTGAAAATTAACTTCAAAAACACATATATATCTATTTGCGCGCTTCGAGCGCTTACAGGTACGCTTCCAGGGGAGCGCACCCGGCGCACTACAGGAGTGCGCGAGCGGAAAGCTGATTGGCTGTCGGATGTCTGTCAACATTCTAAACAGTCCGGAGAGTCCGCTATCTTGTGTCTCAGTAGAATCGAGACCCAAGAGGTGAAAAAGAAAGGGGGAAATAATTAAAAGGGGGCAGAGTAGACACCCCCTGACCCCTAGGTTTTCTGAGGGGGGCCTAGAAGGATTCTTAAGGGCATTTGTTAAAAAAAAATTCGTGGGGTAAGCGCTGGGTGCGTACCCGGGTACGCTCTCTGGTACGCGCACCCTTAGCGCACCACGGGGAAAAACAGTGAAAGAAAATAGTTTTTAATAATAATTTGGATTGCTTAGAGGTAGGGTAGCTCTAAAAAGAGCTGTTGTGTTATGTGGGTGATTTCAGTACCTATAAGTAGGTACTGATGCAGAGTCTAAAATTGAAGAGCAAAACTCTGTTTTCCTCATCTGAGAAATGTATATTGTTTCCTCTGTAGATATCTTGCATGTTGTTATGCAAGTTATTGTGGTATATTCAAATCAAACCATAGTCTCTCAGGAAAGCAGAAACAGATCCTTTTGGGACCTCCTGAGAAGGTCTAGGGGGTGAGTGGCACTCTACCCTGCTCCCTTTTCAAGTTTTGAAGTATTACATTTCACTCTTTTTGGGAGAAGGGAAGTGAATGTTGCACTCTATATTATAAGTCTCACTTTATACCACAATCATTTCGCTACTATCTCATAAATTACAAATAGAATAATAAAAAATGTCTCAAACAATTTATAATTTCTAAATATAAATTTATTCTTCAGAATTTTCATAATTTAAAAGAACTTCTAACATTAACTGATCAGGAATCTCCTCATCAGAAGTCTCCATACATGAGTCCTGGAACTCAATATAGTCCAAACATTCGACTAATTCAGCATCCAAAGTCTCATCATTAAAATCCCCCATTCCATCTCCTCTCAAAAAAAAGGTCTTCTTCATGGATAGTGTTATCAACAGGATCATTCAAGACCTCAATAAAATTCGCCTCAACAAAAGTCGCAGAAATTTCAAAATTAATATCAACGGTGTCCTCATTCAGATCCATATTCTTTTCAAATTTCTTGCTGTAAATTGCAGAAAAAAATCACTTTAATTTATCGTTTTTAGTAATAGATAATATAAAACTATCTTTATCAAGTATTAAATTCCCCTTACAAATTAACAACTCACCTTTTAGAAAGCAATAGAAGAGTTGTTTGTGTAAATTTCACACCGGAAATAGAACACCCAAAATTCCTCACAAATGTACCTCGAAGAGTACTATCACAAAATGGCTGTGTTTCCCTCTCATTTTTCATGTATATTCATGTAGAAAATCAATGAAACTTCATCACACACAAATTCAAAACCAAAGAAACATTTTAATTGGTTCTAAATTTCAAAAGCTAATTGGCTCTTGGGTGTCTGTAAACATTCTAAATGGTCTGCATAGTCCGCCATCTTGTGACTCTGAAGAACACAGGCACAAGAGGTAAAAAATAAAAGTGGAAAATGTTGATAGGGGGCAGGGTAGAGACACCCTGCCCCCCTTATGTTTTATCAGGGGGGCCTAGGTTGACTCCGAAGAGCAAAAAAAGTTTTCTCCTTTTTTAAAAAAAAATTTGCGGAGTAAGATCAGTGTGCGCGCACATGGGCGCTTACCGGTACCCGTACCCTGAGCGCACCACGGGGAAAAACAGTGTAAAAAATTAGAGTGAAAAAAATAATTTAGAGTGCTTAGAGTGCTGTTCCCTTACTCCGGTTCCCTCACTACCCTTCATTCTCTATCCTTTATTCCCCTTCCCCTTACTTTCATCCCCCAGTCACCTTCTCTTAGTACCTCTGCTTCAGTCCTGTTCCCCTCTGTTCCCTTTCTTTGCTCCCTCATTCTTTGCCTTTCTCTCAATCACCTTACTCCGCTTCACTCACTCCTTCCGTCACTCCCTCCGTCCTGTCACATCCTTATTCTCCTTCCCTCAGTCCCTCTGTCTTAGCCTCACTCCCTCTGTCCCCTCACTCTCTCAGTCCCCTTTCCTCATGCTCACTCCCTTTAACTCTCCCACACTCCCTTATGTTTCTTTGATCCCTCACTCAGTCCCCTTCTGTCACTCTTTCCTTTATTCCTTTGTCTCCTCACTCTCTCAGTCCCCTAGTCTTATTCTCACTTGCCTTTATCCACCCTCTATCAACCCTCTTTACTGATCCTCACTGCCGTTCTCTCACCCTCCCTCACTCCTGTTCCCTTACTCCGGTTCCCTCACTTTCCTTCATTCCCTATCCTTCATTCCCCTTCCCCTTACTTTCATCCCCCAGTCACCTTCTCTTAGTACCTCTGCTTCAGTCCTGTTCCCCTCTGTTCCCGTTCTTCGCTCCCTCACTCATTGCCCTTCCCTCACTCACCTTACTCCACTTCACTCACTCCTTCTCTTACTCCGTCTGTCCTTTCACATCCTCACTCCCCTTCCCTCACTCTCTGTCTCTTAACCTCACTCCCTCTGTCCCCTCACTCTCTCAGTCCCCTTTCCTCATGCTCACTCCCTTTAACTCTCCCACACTCCCTTACTTACCTTTCTTTGGTTCCTCTCTCAGTCTCCTTCTCTCACTCTTTCCTTCACTCCCTCTGTTTCCTCACTCTCTCACTCCCCTAGTCTCACTCTCACTTGCCTTTATTCACTCTCTATCACCTCTCTTTACTCAGCCTCACTGCTGTTCTCTCACCCTCCCTCACTCCTGTTCCCTTACTCTGGTTCCCTCACTACCCCTCATTCTCCATCCTTCATTCCCCTTCCCCTTACTCTTATCCCCCGTCACCTTCTCTTAGTGCCTCTGCTTCAGTCCTGTTACCCTATGTTCCCTTCCTTTGCTCCCTCACTCATTGCCCTTCCCTCACTCACCTTACTCCACTTCACTCACTCCTTCTCTCACTCCCTCTGTCTTCTCATATCCTCACTCCCCTTTCCTCACTCCCTCTCTCTTAGCCTCACTCCCTCTGTCCCCTCACTGTCACTTCCCTTCAATTACCCTCACTCATCTTCAAACACTGACTGTCATCAACTCACTCTCAATCAGTCCACCTTCCTTCTCCCTCACTCCCCTTGCTTTACTCTCAGTCCCATTACTTTATCGTCCGTCACCCTCTTTCTCTCAATATCAATCCCCTTTTTTCACCATGACTCCTTTCTTTCCATCACTCCCTGTCACTCTCCTTTGTTCTCTCCACTTCAACTCACTCTTGTTTACAACTCACCTTCTCTCACTCGTCTTCTGTCACTTGACCCCTCTATCACTTTCTCCCCTTCATTCACTCATTTTATTCATTCATTTATTCAGCACACATTCTCTGAAAAAAAGAATTGTACAATATGTAAAGAATAGAGCTCTTTTTTGAGAATTGGAGGTAGTTCTGAAAAGAACTTTTTTTTCTTTTTTAATACTCTTTTATAACGATTTTATATTTTTTTGTATTTTTTTCAGGGGACAAACAAAACCAGGGATTCCAAAACTGCTCAACAGGAGCAAAAAAAAGGTGAAAAATTAGGGACGGGGAGGGCAGCGGTGTACCTCTCTCTTCCTAGCAATGAGTTCAACGCTCTGCTCCCCATAACAGAGCAGTTCATCACAGTCCATGCATAGAAATGTTATGCCTGCAAACACCGGCTGCATGTTAGGGATCATTCTTCCACATGGTGTTCCCGAAGCTGTTGCTCCACTAGTGGAGGTGCTGCCGCCATCAATTGCTGTATTCCGTGCCAGGTCCATGACACTCTCCCTGGTAAAGTTATTTGGGTGTCTTCTCTGGACATGCCTAATTAAAGTGGCATTTCCAAAGCTATATTTCCTATCAGGATTGCCTCTGGATAAAGTAGTGCCACATATCTTGCAGGTTACCTTAGCAGCATTAACCTTTTTTTTACCTTCAGGGACGGAAAAAAACATTCAAATGAAGTGGTCTTTTATTTTTTGCTGAGGAGGGTCCTCAGGCAAAAAACCATCAGAACCACTGCTGGATGACTCCCTTGCAGCCATTGCTGTAGATCAGAAAACTTTGAGAAGCAGATAATGCACAGAACACCTCTTGCTCTCTCCAAGTACAAAGCAATAGTGAGAGAAATGGGTGGGGTTCTCAATATTTGGAAAAAAAAATGTTCTGAACCAATCAAAAGTGTTATTTTAAGGTCACATGGCTTGACGCGCTTACGCTACGCGGCCCGGAGCGCTTCTGGGGTGCTTACGGGGCACGTACGTGGGTGCTTCCTGGAGCGCTTCCGGGGCGCTTACACGGCACGTACGTGGGCGCTTCCGGGGGTGCTTACGCGGCGCGTAGCAGTGACGTTTTGCTTGTTTTTCGGGAATGCGTTTAAAGTTCAAATACGGTTCTTACATAATATAAATAGTACTTTTATATATTATTATTTACTTTTAATACATAAATTAATTTTTTTTCGATCGCGATAGGGCGCTTTCGCTGCGCGTACCGGTGCGTGCGCCGGTACGCGTACATTGAGCGCACTGGTGCACAAATAATTAAAAAAACATATATATGAAAAACATGTAAAAAATAGTTTTTTACAAATATAGAATTAGGAAATAATTAGAAACAAATAAAAAAATTAATAGATATAATAATTACCTATCATTAAAAAACAATATTTCACGTAAACATTTTAATTGTCAAACTTGTTAAAGTTACAAATGACCTTTTTAAAAAAGTTGCAAATTCACTAAAACACCATAGGTTTCACGAACGTTAAAGTTAGGAATTAGCTTTTAAAAAACCTTTGAAATTCACAGAAAAAAACCATAGGTTTCACACATGTTATAGTTAGGAATTAGCTTTTAAAAAACCATAGAAATTCACAGAAAAAAACATAGGTTTCACAATTGTTATTGTTAGGAATTAGCATTTAAAAAACCTTTGAAATTCACTGAAAAAAACCATAGGTTTCACACTCGTTATAGTTAGGAATTAGCATTTAACAAACCTTTGAAATTCACTGAAAAAACCATAGGTTTCACACCAGTTATAGTTAGCTGAACATTTTACTCACACAAAACCATTGAAATTCCCACGTTATAGTTAGTTGGATTCACTATAACTTGCGCGCCCGCAATCCACTGCTGATGATATCACATATTACATCATTCATGACATGGTCAGTGACATCACTGATGACATCTCTGATGACATTTCAAATGACATCACTGAGGCGGAAGTTCATAAAGGCAATCATAATCAAAATAAAAAATGGACCGCGGTCCAAATCATAAGCGCCATCTTGGAATGGCAAAAACCAAAAATACAATTTCATCAATTCAGGTATTTCAGGTTCAGATTACTGTTGGAACAAATACATGTGGTGTTTACTATTTCATTACACCAGATTAATTATTACATCCCTATCGTAAAATCCTGAATGGGCAATAATTGCGGGACATTACATTCAGTGCATCTGAATTGGTTAATATATCACAATCCCACAGTCTCTGATATACACCTGGGTTATTTCTCATGTAGAGATATGTCACGGGGAAATAAATATAATTACATTGAAGCACACAGCTACCATAGGGCCCTGGATAGGCAAACAGTGAGTAGTTTAGACTATTGATAGTTTTTCTGAAATCACTGTCTGTTCTGGTCGACCATGGAAGTATGCATTATATCATGTATCATATAATCCCCTGACTCCTTACTACCTTGGTTTCTTCATTTATAATAAATACTCTGGCATTGACAAAGTTCATAGTAACATTCTTTGATCATTGATTACAGGTGCAATGTTAATTCTTCACCTGCATTGAGACCTCCAGGTGACTTTGTTAGGAGTTCAATGATATATCTCGACTCTAGGCATCTTAGCTTCCGCTTGTAGTCACCCCCTCTCAAATCTTGTGGGATGCAGTCTAGGCTGAAAAAGCTAAGAAGAGTTCTGTCGCTATTCTGATGCGTGGCAAAATGGCGGGCCATCGGATATTCTCATCCTTATTAGCGATGGCCCGTTGATGTTCTATTATTCTTAGCTTCACCGGTTTTGATTGTGCTCCCTACGTAGCGGAGTCCGCAAGGACATTTCAGGCAGTACACTACATGTGTGGTAGAGCAGGTTATGAATTTAGGGATTCTGATCTTGGCCTCCTTGTGGGGTACCTGGTATGATAACACTCTCTGACTCATGCTACAGAACTTGCATTTCCCACAGGGATATGACCCATGCATGGCGTGTAGTTCTGCTTTAGATCTCTCTTTGGACAGATGGCTTTGTACCAGCTTGTCCTTCAGGGACTTAGTTTTCCTGAACGTTATCATTGGATGATCAGATAGATCTTTGCCGATAACAGTTTCGGATTTGAGAATACCCCAATTCCTTAGCATAATGGCTCTCACCCTATTCGCTGCCACTGAATAGTTGGTCATTAATCTTATTATGCCATTGCCACCCTTCCTTGCTCTACTCTCCCTCTCAATCAAGAGTGTTTGCCTATCAGTGGCTAATACTTTGTCTTTTGCTTGTTTGAGCACCGTATGTGAATAGCCACGTGATTTAAAACGTATTATGCTTTTCTCAGCTGCCTCCTCAAAGTCCTTATCCAGGGAACTGTTGCATTTTATTCTCAACAGTTCCCCATAGGGGATACTTTACACGAGGGTTCCGGGGTGACTACTCCGTCCATGCAGGACAGAGTCCCCGCTGTTTCCTTTCTGTAGAGCGCAGTTTGGATTGAGCCTGAGTCGACAAAGACCCTAAGGTCCAAAAAATTGACTTCTTTCCTGCTCATATTGTGGGTGAAACTTAAATTCAGATCATTGATGTTTAAGGACGCAATATAATCCTCTGCTGAGGATTCCGATCCCTTCCAAATAAGGAAGAGATCGTCTATATATCTCCTCCAACAGATTATCCTGTCCACCCATTCTACCTTGTCATCCGCCCAGGCCACCTGCTTCTCCCACCAGCCCACGAACAAGTTTGCGTAACTGGGGGCGAAGCAGGTGCCCATGGCTGTCCCGCTGATCTGCCTGTACCGTTGATCCTGAAAAATAAAGATATTGTTATTTAAACAGAATGATATAAAGTCCATAATCATCCTTCTGTGTTCCAGGTATCTGGCAGATCTTAGGTCAAGGAAGGTTTTCACCGCTCTCATCCCATCCGCATGCCTTATGCTGGTATATAGGCTGGAAATGTCTAAAGTTATCATTACCAGATCATTTTCCCACTCCATATCCTGTATCTGCTTGAGGAAGTCCTTTGTATCTTTGGTATACGATTATACCTAATGGAGGTCGCCAGTAGGTAGTTATAGTTAGGACCTATTTTCCATAGGAAATCCCCAACATTTTATTTGGAGTAACTTTGGCGCCGGTTGACGAATCTTCGCGAAATTTTTAAAACTTACGGTCAGCTCCGGTCCGCTACTATCCTGAAAGTTTCACAGTGATTCCTGAAGCGGGGGCTGAGAAAAAAGGGGGGTCCCAAAACATGTTTTCCCCATGCAATTTCCCATAGGACCTTTAGCCACAGCTACAGCCTGAACGGCTGAACAGAATTACACCACATTTGGCAAAGATGTAGCCCTCAGTTCAGACTTGTGCCTGCTGCTCAAATGGTGTCAATCTGTTCAGTAGTTCCTGAGAAAATTACAGTTAAAAGCATTTATATATCTACGGGCGTGGTCGATCCGCGGACTATGAGCGCACCATGAGTGTATCGTAAGCGCACTCTTCTGATTACGCACTAAATGCTAATTGGCTGTCAAGTGGTTGTCAACATTCGGAACCAGGAACTGTTGGCAGCCATTTTGTGCCTCTGTAGAAGCAAGGCTGAAGAAGTCAGTGGAATATGTGTGCAAAACGTAGAAAGGGGGCAGGGTAGAAATACTTTTATCCTCTAGACCTGCTTTTTAAAAAGACCCGACAGGTGCATGTATGGTGTGCGGACTCTGGCGTAAAAAAATTTTGAAAAATAAAACAGATCTTTTTTTATAATTAGTCCCCGGGGAGCTAAATACCGGGGGTAAAATTACTAAATTTTAGAGGGGCCCAGAGGGGATTGTCACCCCTGGGCTTACAAAAAAAATGACGGGGGGGAGGGGTCCAAGGTCCCGCAGCCTCAGGGACCACCACCCCCGGGGGTTTTAAGTATTGTGGGGGGGGACTGCGTGGGCCCCCTCCTGGAGCACTCAAGGGCACCGTCACTCCCCAGGGCTGCAAAAAAAATGGTTGGGGGTGCTGCAAGGTTTTCAAAGCCCCGGGAACCACCATTCCGCCCGCCCATAGAAAGGAAATCTGTTCTCTCTTTGAAAATGTAAATTAGATTGCTTTTTCACATGGGGAGCTGCATGTTAGTGGCTCCCCATGTGGAAAAGCAATGCCGGCTCCCAAACGCGTCAAAGTTGTGCACCAAAGGCGCTGAAGTCGCGCACCCTACAGATTATGAGTCGTGCATCCAGCGCATGCACACTAGGGGGCCGCACTGAGCGCTGCGCTGGGTGCGCGACTTCTAATTTTACCGTAAAGAAATAGCCCCTATCAGTAATTTCTAATATCCCCGGCGACCCCATCCCCTGGGGCTTACATAAAATGCTGGGGACCGTGTGGGAGCCAAAATGCCCCCACGGTCCCAGACGGCTCCCCACGTCCTTCGGGAGCCGGCATTGCTTTTCCACATGGGGAGATGCTAACTTGCATGTGGAAAAGCTATCTGGTTTGGATTTTGAAAGTGAGAACAGATTTCACCCCTCTGTCTTTCACATGCAAACCAAGTTTGCTATGGGAGGGCGGGAGCTGCGCGACTCCTGCCCTCTCATAGCAAACAGCAGTTGTGCATCCAGTGTGTGCACATTAGGGGGCCGCACTGAGCTGGGTGCGCGACTTCTAATTTTACCGTAAAGAATAGCCCCTATCAGTAATTTCTAATATCCCCAGGGACCCAATCCCCCGGGGCTTACATAAAATGCTGGTTACTGTGTGGGAGCCAAAATGCCCCCACGGTCCCAGCCGGCTCCCCGCGTCCTTCGGGAGACGGCATTGCTTTTCCACATTGGGAGATGCTAACTAACTTGCATGTGGAAAAGTTATCTGGTTTGGATTTTGAAAGTGAGAACAAATTTCACTGCTCTGTCTTTCACATGCAAACCAAGTTTACTATAGGAGGGCGGGAGCTGCGAGACTCCCGCCCTCTCCTAGCATACAGCAGTGTCCCGGGGATAGGCACCCCGGGACCTGCAGGAGCCAGCCCTGGGGGTTGGAGGTCCCCAGGGCCCTCGAGGGCTCCAGGAGGAGGGCCACGCAGCCTCCCTTCCACAATACACAAAGCCCTGGGGGTGGTGGTTCTGGGGGCCTTGAGGGGGGGTCATTGAGGCCCATCCACTTCTAATTTTGCAGGGGGGCCTTGGAGCCCACCTAAGCCATTTATTTTATAGCTCTGGGGGATGGCTCTCACTGTTGCATAGCAAACAGCAATGTTGAGAAAATCTTCTGGTAAAATAACAAAGAATTTTGAAGTCCATTTTCGGCGTTTTTGTTGTAGGTTGCAGCCGTTAAAGCCGCGACAATTTTAGCGCTGTGTTTGTAAATATGCCTTTAAGTTTTGTAATGTCGACAATCTTGTCTCCCATTTAAATATGCACAAAGTATTTTTTGAAGTGCATTGTGAATCGTGAAGCAACACTGTCTAATTGTGATCGATAAAGAATTGAAAGAGTTGTGTACTCGTAATGTGCATAGGGGCAGATTTACAAGTTCATTGTTGCATAACTTTTAAGATGGGAAAAACGACGCAAAAGTGGCTCAAGGGGCTTGTAAATCTGCTACACAGTGTTCTGTCTTACTTTGCTTTCCTTTCTGTCATGTAGAGAATCCTGGGTAAATATAACGGTTTCTGTGCAGCCAGTAACTTTCAACCCTACCCCCAAACTGCTTACTGCCTGTTACCATAGTAACAGTTCATGGACCACTTAAGTGAGCACAGAGGTTAGAAGTTCACCACACTATGGGGCCCATTAGGATGTCGGGTGTATCGCCACCGCCATGCGGACAGTGGCGATCCGCCCGACATCCAGGTCCGACCGCCACCCATTTCCCCTGCCATATTAGCATGGCGGGGGGGACCGCGGTAGACGGAAAGACCGTCCACCGCTTTTCCGCCACGGTCGCCTTGCGACTGGGGCGGAAAAGGTTTAATATGGTGGCGGTGTCTATCAGACACCGCCAGCCATATTACGATTGGCTTAAACAGATGCCTTTCCGTGGCAAAGGCATGCAGTCTTCACTTCGGGGGCCTCTGAGGGCCCCCATGGTGAAGGGGGGTGGGGGGTACCTGCCACTTTGTGTATGCAAATGCATACATGCATTTTTAGCATTGTGGCGTGCGGTGCTGAGCGCACCATCCGCCACAATGTTAAAAATGCATGATGCGCCCTCAACTGTGGCGGGCGCATCCTAATATGCAGTGCGCGATCGCCGTTCAGCTCACGGACGGTCCTGTTTTCCGCAAGGATGGCCTGCGGGCAAAGTCCGCCCGCCATCCAAAGCGGCCTCTATGTTGCTAATCGAAACAGTTACTGTGCTGAAGTTTTAAAAGTTTTCCATAGGAACCATTAGTCGTAGAAGAAGTCAGTGGAAAATATAATAAAAATAATAGCAGGGGTTCGCTTGGGCCTCCACATTCCTGGGGATACTCTCATGTTGGGAGGGGGGTGCAGTAGGCTGTGCAAATTATGAGGCCGATTAGGATGGCGGACGGACTTTGCCCGCATGTCACCCTCGCAGAAAACTGGACCGTCCGCGAGCTGAGCGGCGGTCCGAGACTGCATATTAGGATGCGGCTGCCACAGTGGCAGGCGCATCATGCATTTTTAACATTGTGGTGAGCGGTGCTCTCAGCACCGCCCGCCACAATGCTAAAAATGCATGTATGCATTTGCATACACAAAGCGACAGGCACCGCGCGGTGTCTGCCGCATTGTATATGCAAATGCAGGGGGTACCACAGGTACCCCCCATGTGCACCCCCACCCCCCCTTCACCATGGGGGCCCGCAGGGGGCCCCCAAAGTGAAGACCGCATACCTTACGGAAAAGCATCTGTTTAAGCCCATCGTAATATGGCTGGCGGTGTCTGATAGACACCGCCACTATATTAAACGGAAAAGCGGCGGACGGTCTTTCCGTCCACCGCGGTCCCCCCGCCATGCTAATATGGCGGGGGGAAATGGGTGGCGGTCGGACCTGGATGTCGGGCGGAACGCCACAGTCGGCATGGCGGTGGCGATCAGCCCGACATCCTAACGGGCCCCTTAATCGGGAAAACAACAATGCGGCTTATTACGGCTTTTCTTTAATATAATGTGGAATAATGTTTATTTATTAGGCAGTGTTCACTTTTGTTACGGATAGAGACACTTTGTTATAGGAAATGTATTCATATGTAGGACGGCGTGTTCTGTATGTGTGTGTGGAACAAATTTAACGTTTAATTGGCTAAGGTGTTCCAACAACAAGCTTAATGTTTATTGGGTGCGAACTATTGAAAGTAGAAGTGTATTCTGCAATTCACTTCTGCTCCGGAGAGTAGCAAGGACATCTAATAATTGGCTTACATGTTGTAAGGAGGACTTTCCTGAGCTTTATGTTGGTTGGTTGAGAACTATTGAAAGAGCAGTGTTGCCAGCCATTCACTTCCGCTCTGTGGAGTAGGAGGGACATCTGATTTGCTGACGTGCTCCAAGGAGGACTTTCCCAAGCTTAATGTTGATTGGCTGTAAATTGTTGAAAGTAGAAGTGTTGTCTGCGATTTCTTCCCTCTTCGCGGAGTATTAGGGACATTCCAATGGGTAACGTGTTTCAAGCTGGACCTTACGAAGCTTAATGTTTATTGGCTATTAAGCATTAAAAGTAGAAGTTTTGGCAGCCATTCCTTCCTCCTCTTCGGAACAACGTGGACATTTTATTGGCTAAAGTGTTTTGAGCACACGTTTTCTCCTTATTGGGTGGGAACGGTTCACTGTTGTCAGTGATTTTGTGACGCACTTCCAAAGGAGTATGGGAAAAGAAAGTAGTAGAGGGGAGGTTAGGAATACTATTAACTCTGTACAGTGGTCACAAGGTGGTGGACAGGGATTATGAAGGTAAAAATTGTTTTATGTGTTTTAAGGGCCATTTATGTAATTGCCGTGTGGTGTACAAATCACGGCTGAAATATTACAGTGTCTTGCAGTGTTTTTTTTATCAAGTTTCCCGGTGGGATAATTCCCAGGAGCACTATTTACTTATAATGTGGTGTTTACTTTTCTGATGGGGAGGTGTGGTTGCGCAGCAAAAATTTCAGTCTAGTTTTGAAACAGTTTTTATTTAGCATATACAAATAAACTTTCTTCAGAAACTGACGCTGTATATTTGAAAGGGGTGACAATTAAAAATGCAATTTCCTAAAATATCAGTTAAGTGTGGCCATACCCTTCCTTTTTCTGCTATAGTTTGTAAAAGTGTTGCCCCATATTCTTGATGATGTAAGAGGGCATCAGTTACTTTTAGATAAAGTAGAATAGAGTGCTACAACCAACACTCCCGCACTACAATATCTGAGGTCAGGAGAACAATTAAAAAACAGTTAAATTCAAGTGACTTCATATTACATAGAAATGTATGCATTATTAATTTTCAAATTTGTATTCTGCAGAATTCAGGAACGTTCTGTCGTAGTGCTTAGCGGTTGCACACTGTTCCGCAAATAAATCACATACTCACTTAAGAATATATAGGATGATACTATTATAATATACAGAACTGGTCCTTTATATTCTTTAGGGAGAAGGTGAATAGGAACCGAAAATGATAAGAATAGAAATTAGAAAATAACATTCAGAAATGTAGGGTTTATCAAATATTTAAAGTAACAAAGTATGTATGAAAGCTATATTTTTTATTCTGCAATTTCGTAAAATATGCTCTCTGAAAAAAATATCTGATCAAGTATGTTCTAACGTTTCCTAAGCTGTATTGCAGATGGCGTCAAAAAATCACCTATTCCTCTTCTGTAACAATAGGTCAATCTATTACAATATAACGATTGATACTCTTGTTACAGTAAAAAGAAAAGGAAAATAAAGTTATCTATTTAACAGAACATCCATAACGAAATACTTTCGAGCGGTAATTATTTTCTGAGTTTCTTTTCTCCGGGAGGTCAAAAAGTTTGATCTTCGTGGCGACGGGTCATAAACTCCTCTGAGATCATGACTGTGTAAATTATAATATATAAATATTCACAGTATATGATCAAAAGGGGGGAACAGACTAAAAACCAGAAGCTGGTGATGTTGCTTATATATCTTTACTCTTTGTGACGACGGGTCATGAACTCCACTGAGATTACCATAACTGTTAATATTATAATACCAGTATATAATCTCTAGAGGAAAACACACTAACAACTGGAAGGTGGTGACGTTGATTGTAAATGTTTAGGGTTTGTGCCGACGGGTCACCGACACCTCTGAAGCGAGGTACAGTGTCAATATTATAATATAGAAAGTCACAATATATAAGCTGAAAGGAGCCAGAAAAGGAACAATGTTTGTTGTAATCTATCTGTTTCTGGAAACAAGCTGCTGACGTTACAATAACACGTTACAGTAACACTTTTTTCTAGATATAAATGTTTAAATATTGACAAATAGCCACAAATTATAACTATCTACCATGCCATAATGAAACAACTTACAACTCCGGAATATGTTTGTTGACGCAAAAGAAGAATCCAATGCTAGAAAAGGGGCCCTGCATAACAGATTGGTGACGCAGAAATAACTTGCGAAAACGAAACTAATCGCACAATAGGTGTGGTTTATATAGTTTTTGGTTGTTTAGTAGTCTATGGAAGGAAGATTCGGCTCCACCTATGTAATTGTCACGTTTTACAATTTACATGTGCTCAAGTTTTAACTGTTTTACTTGTGCACGTGTTGGGAAAAGTTACAAACTGTGAAGCTGTAAATGTTTCGATTTCCATAGTAACACGTATAAGGTCCTTATTATCTACATACGTTGGAGAGTTTAAAAAGTGTTACCTGGTAAACTGTGTCCTTTGCATTCTCATGATTAAAAACATCTAAATAGAAGATATAAAAAAATATATTGTTTACAATAGAAGAAAAAAAAGAACGTATTATTATTTGTTATCACTATGCTTTTTAATAAAAAAAATGCCAGCATTTGTAAAGTGTAAAGCTACCCCCGGAAAGGTGTGCCGGCGTTTGGGGCATGGGTAAGATTAAGCAAGGTGTTACCTACAGTGAGATAGTGGTGGGCTAAGATGTTGATGGACTTTGGAATCGAACTGTGAATGCTGTTCTTGAAAGTCAGATTTTTTAGGTTCTGCGTCATACTTTACCACACTTATATGTTAATTACTGCTAATTAAGTTGAAAATATTCTTAAATTATAAGTAGGGCTCCTTGATTTATGTTTTTATTGAGTTTTACAGATAAATACAGACAGAAAAGTATTTTCCTCTCTGTATTTATTTTAAAGTGTGGGTAAATACAAAAATTGGGTTATTTTTTGAGCGTTCGTAAATGCTGTCAATGATGAGTAGTAGGCCAATAGGTCTGTTGTTCTAAAAGTAAAAGGGTAAAAACAATAAAGGACTTTTAGTAAAGAGCCTTAAAGAGCAATATATATCCTCGTATAAGAAAATGTGCACATTTGAATATGAAGGTTGTGTATAGTTTATCATCTAAGAGTGTTTACATGAGTGAAAACTGTCAGTCTTTCAGCCATGTGTGCATATTTATCAGTAAAATGAATGTGGAAATATACTAATTTCAGATTAATTTTTTTACAAAACTCGAAATATATATGGGTAACTACAAATACAATTATTTAAAAAAAATATGGATAAATACAGATGGAATTGTCCCAAAAATAAATACCATAAAACCAGGAGGTATAATTATAAGTTATAAAACACTACTGTTAAGTTTGTTTTTACTATAAAAAGTATACACGTGTTTTTAAATTTTACTTAACAAACACTATAGGTTATAGGGATATTGTAGTTAGAAATTAGCATTTAAAAAGCCTTTGAAATTCACTGAAAAAACCATAGGTTTCAGGTAGGTTATAGTTAGGAATTATCACTTAAAAAACCTTAGAAATTCACTGAAAAAAACATAGGTTTCAGACATGTTATAGTTAGAAATTAGCATTTAAAAAACCTTTGAAATTCACTGAAAAAACTAGAGGTTTCAGGAGTGTTATAGTTAGCTGGACATTTCACTCATACAAAACCTTTGAAATTCCTCCATTATAGTTAGTTGTACTAAGTATAATTCACGCACCCGCAATCCACTGCTGATGATGTCACATATTACATAATTCATGACATGGTCAGTTACATCACTGGTGACATCACTGATGAGATCTCAAATGACATCACTGATGACATCATGCACGTGACAATCAGATACACTAGTATAACCTTTCATCACTCACTGTAAAATACAGAGTACCATATTTGAATACATTGACACACCAATACAATTTTCTAAAAACCTACTAAGATCTACACACACATCTAAACACTTGCCTATAGATTCACTCATAAATGCTAACAAAGATCAATAGAAAACTATTAATTATACTTATACACCTACATCAACATTTCACACCAGCACACACCCTATTCACTTATGTAGTCATCCTACCCACTTATGCAAACAATTGATCATACTTACATTTACTAAACTACAAACCTATACAAACATCACTTTATTTATTCATATAGATAATAACTCATACTTAGTGTGTTATAAAATCACTATTACAAGTATACAGTTTTCGATAAGTCACTCATACAATCACTGAGTCTTATGTATACTTATTTATATACAACAACTGTCACATACATTGCCTTTTATATTTCGACTTTATTGGAAATATATCATTGAGAAATATATTTACTCATCAACACACCCATAAAGAGATTCACTCACCCAAAACAACTATTTTCACATACAGACTTAACCTTATATATATGTACTTAATCAACTATATACCAATCTTTAGACAGTTACACACCTTCGGTCCAACTACACACACATTCACTCTCTCATAAAAATACTCTTAACTAATGAAAAACTAATATAGAGTTTCACATACCTAGTGACCAACTTTGCAGTAGTTTACACAAGACACAGAGTGAAAAGAATATTCACACAGTTAAATCACTATCCCATATATTTAGTGAGACTCTTTAAATTATTCACTTACACAGTCAATCACAGTAGTAGTAAATCCACCATTCCAGGCACTTCTACATCCACTTAGTCTTCAATGCAGATTCCTATATATATGATAATTATATAAATAACAAACCAAACCACATTCACTGGATGATGTCATCAGTGATGTCACCAGTGATGGCATTTAAGATGTCATCAGTGATGTCATCAGTGATGTCACTGACCATGTCATGAATGATGTAATATGTGACATCATCAGCAGTGGATTGTGGGCGCGCGAGTTATACTTAGCACAATTAACTATATCAGAGGAATTTCAAAGGTTTTGTACGAGTGAAATGTCCAGGTAACTATAACACCCCTGAAACCTATGGTTTTTTCAGTGAATTTCTAAGGTTTTTTAATGATAATTCCTAACTATACCCTACCTGAAACCTATGGTTTTTTCAGTGAAAAAAAATATATATATATATATATATATATATATATATATATATATATATATATATATATATATATATATATATATATATATATATATATATATATATATATATATATATATATATATATATATATATATATATATTCACAGAAAAAACCATAGGTTATAGTGGATATATAGTTAGGAATTTGCATTTACAAAACCTTGAAAATTCAATGAAAAAACCATTGGTTTTAGGCCATATATAGTTAGGGATTTGCATTTACAAAACCTTATTTTACTCGCATAAAACCATTGAAATTCCATATATAGTTATAAGCGCTAACTATATATCGCGCACCCGCAATCCACTGCTGATGATGTCACATATTACATCATTCATGACATGGTTAGTGACATCACTGATGACATCACTGATGACATCTCAAATGACATCACTGATGACATCACTGATGACAACACCCAGTGACTGTATGTTTCTGTAAAGTTAAAATATCTCTTACATATTGAAGAATGAGTGGATATATAAATGTCTGGATGAAGGATTTAGTAGGTGCATGACTGACTGTATGAGTGAGTGATTAAATGTGTCTCACTGAGTGCATGGGTTAGTGACTAAACAGTCTTAATTTGTGCATCATTATGTCTGTTGTTCTGTAAACTGTTGCATGTGTTGATAAGTAGCTATATGAGTAACTATATGGGTTATTGATTGGTTGCCCAAGTATTTGTATGGGATACTGAGTGTGTGTGTGGGTGGCTGGGAGGTGTGTGACTCTGTGCATAGATGTGTGAGCAGTTGATTCACTAGATGTATGGTTTCAAAAGTGCATGTGGAAACAGCTGTATGGGCGGTTGACTGTGTGCATGAGTGTATTGGTGAGTGAATGGATATCTCAGTGCTACATGTCAAAGTAAGTACATATGTAAAACACAGTACATGTGAGAGTTGACATATATAAATAACTGTGCATAAGAGCCAGTGAATGTGTGAGTGGCTGTATGGATCATTGTGAACTTGTATCAGGGATTGTATAAGAGAGTAAATATGTGTTAGTATATGTTTGAATGAGTAAAGTTTGTATAACTGTATATTTGAGGAAATGGAGGTGTGATTGATTCTTTGCATGACTGACTAGGTGTGTGAGTAACTCCATGGATGAGTGACAGTCTGTGAGTGTCTGTTTACACTGATTGTATCTAAGGTTATATTAGAGTCTGAAGAGGTTCATCGTATTATCACATGAATGATATCATCAGTGATGTTATCAGTCATGTCAAATGAGATGTTTTCAGTGATGTCATCAGTGATGTCATTTGAGATGTCATCAGTGATGTCATCAGTGATGTCACTAACCATGTCATGAATGATGTAATATGTGACATCATCAGCAGTGGATTGCGGTTGCGCGATATATAGTTAGCGCTTATAACTATATATGGAATTTCAATGGTTTTATGCGAGTAAAATAAGGTTTTGTAAATGCAAATCGCTAACTATATATGGCCTAAAACCAATGGTTTTTTCATTGAATTTTCAAGGTTTTGTAAATGCAAATTCCTAACTATATATCCACTATAACCTATGGTTTTTTCTGTGAATTTCATTGGTTTTTTAATAGCAAATATGAAAAGCTTTAAAATGTCAAGTACGTGATAGATAAAAACATTTTCGTATTTATGCACGCTGATGTGCTTTGAACGCTGCACCCCCCCCTCCCCTCTTTTGTCTTAGTAGTACTCTCTCTTTGCAGATACTGAAGGGTAGTTAACGCAGGCCTTTACCCCCGTTGTAATCCGTCGTGCCTGCTTGTCTCTCCATTTGATTGATTGTTGTCCAAGCATTTACTGTTTTAGAATTGGTTCTCTTTGGATCATTCTCTATTTACAAACAAGCACAAAGTCGCAATACTCTGTTTAGTCTTTGCAGATAGTGAAAAATCGTGTAAAAAAATAAAAGTAATCGAGCAAAATCAGTAGGCCACTAATTGGATCTCTTTTTGACCTCGCTAAAATAGAAATATTAGGAACAACCCTTCATGAGAAATACGAAAATAGTGAGATGAACTGAGCTCCACACCATGAGGGCTGCAAGACAGCTCGGCTCCATCACCCATCCCGCACAAAATAACGACAAACCCTATGCAAATATTAAAAATATAGACAACACACCAGCAAAGAAACAGGGTAAAACATTTTATTAAAAAACTATTTACATAACGTTGGTTTATAAGATGATGTCAGTAGTGGACCGATGTGTGAATAGGTCGAAAGCAGCACAAGGCTCCAAGATCCGGATGGCAAGCTCCTGGATGTTGGGTGCCATAGTTCAGAGTTCTGACTTTGAGCCTTTTTCAATGCCTGTGCTTTGTTGAATCAAAATGGCGGCTTGACACAAAGCTGACTCAAGCGTTGCTACTGATGCTATGCAGACCAAAACTGGTTTTCAGTTTGTACATTTTTCTAGATTTTTCAATCCAAGTTTGGTTGACTTTGTAGAACGATGGCTTCAAATTTTCAACATACGGTGTGGTGGCGCTGACTGGGAGGGGGCGCTTCGCTCCTGCCCCCTCCCCAAGTAAGATTTTCATACGTGAAAGTACGTTAATGGTTTTGGTCCCTGAGTTGCTTCGATGTCACTGCCATTCTCAAATGGCATAAGTTCTGGATGTTGGGTGCCATAGTTAAGAGTTCTGAGCAGCGCTTGTAACACTGTCTGAAGCTTATTTCCACCTACTGCAGCTTCACTATTCTCAAAGTAAGTGAGTGTCGTTTGTGGACCTGACTGCATTAGAAAACAATGTGATATGTTACCTTCCTAAACAGCTTGACGGAGGCCCCTGAGGGGCGGTGTGATGGCCATGGACTCGGAGAAGACGCTTGGCTCCGACACCCTCCCCAAGTCCTATAGCACTGGTGTAGCCTGAGATCGCCCCCGACATAGGCGGCCGGCTCCCGGGGTCCGGCGGAACTTTTTGCCTTTTGATGACTCTTCAATTCTGAACCTTGTCCCATCCAGCTGAGTTGCGCCCACTCTTGCGGCTACAGCGTCTTGCCCACCATCCAGCTGAATTGCGCCCACTCTTGCGGTGCAGCGATAGGCGGCTGCCACAGGACTCTCAAAATGGCGGCCGGCTCTTCGGTTTTGGGCCTGGTCCACTAAAATGGCCCTGGGACACCTTTGAACTCGGACGCTTCCCTGATAGGGCTTGGGTCCCATTCTCGAAAAGCGTCCCCTCAGCCGTGAAGATTCTACAAAAGTCTTGGGGGCCTCCGACTCCCGCAGGCTTCTGGTGGGGAGCGGCTGCCATGATTGCTCGTGGAATGGCCACGACGGAGCTACGAGATGGTAGTGGTCTCATGCTGACGCCAGCTTTAGTCTGAAACATCCAGAAACACTGTAGACTACCAATTCGATCAGTTCCGGTAGCGCCCCAACATGACCCGGAAGAGAAGAACTTGCCCTCCCCTCTTTGACTGATGGTTCTTGTTGCCTGTCCCCTCTGTTGTCATTTAACAGAACTTTTTGGACTGCTGAAAGGGGTTGTGTTCCGAACGCTGGTTGGTGGAGACATTTTGACTATATTCTTGACCTACGTTGTCGCGTAATGCGTTATATGACACGCCGCGTTACCGCACCCGGAAGTGATCCGAGGCGCGGCGCGCAGCGCGTAACGTAAGCATAACAGGTCATGTGACTTGTTAATAAAACTTTTCATTGGTTCATTTTACTTTTGTTAATTTAATGATGAAAAGCTTGGTCATATGACCTAAAAATTACGCTTTTTATTGTTTTCGAACAATATTTTTTTTTCAAACATATGTTATAATATTCCAGGCTAATGTACTTTCCCGGAAAATTTACAACTGTCTTGTAAGTAAAATATATTCCTTTTTCGAGAAAAAGGGCGTTTCTTCCTTCCATGACGGAGCCGTTGAGTAAAAGAGATTCGGCCTGCTGTCTTAGTCGCCGATACGCCTGATTATCAGATTCTTATTGATCACTTTATATTGCAGATATGAAAAACACAACTGCCCTTAAGCATTTATCTTTACTGCGTTCCTACATATTATATCTTTTATCCGTCATGTAATTGGACTGCTTTATTTCACTTGCCTTTACTGATTCGAAAACAGTGACTAAAAGTAAAAACTTTACCAATGTAAATACTACTACCGTGTTTTGTTTTAAAAACCTTTATTGTGAAAATGTCAGTATACAAATACGGGCCTATAACCACGTGGGCCGGCCACGGAGCAAACTGAAATCGTATATGATGAGGAGACATTTACACTGTAGAAGAACGTAACGAGCGGGCCATTAGGTTGCAAGAACAAAGGTGTCTAACAGTTGCGGAATCGGTGGACGTACATTTTGTAATTAAAATACGACAGGGCCACTTACAATAACATTTTCTAGATATACATTAGCGGGCAAGGAGTTACGAGTCCCATTTATACCGGCGCCATTTTGGGCGAGGCCGGGCAGGTCCAAGATATAGTCAAAATGTCTCCACCAACCATCGGCCAGACCAGAACCCCTTTCGGCCCTTTATGCTACAAGATGGTGTCTTCCATTCAGAAAATATTGTTGGCAGCATTTTGAAAGGAAACAGAAACAGCCGTTCTCCTAGTGAGTTTCACATTGTTACATTTAGGAAGAATGTTGAAGAGTAGTATGTGGAAAATCTGAAGCCATTTTTCTACAAACTCTCAATCAGACTTGGATGGAAAAAAAAAACCTGAAGAATGTACAAACTGAAAACCAATTTTTGTCTGTATAGCATCAACAGTAACGCTTGAGTCAGCTTTGTGTCAAGCCGCCATTTTCATTCAATCAATAGCGTCCCCCTGCACACATTCAGGGACCTTGTGTGTGTTCAGATGAAACGGATTGTAGGAAAAGAAGCAGAAAGGAAAAGGAAAAAAGTTCCGCCGGACCTCGGGAGCCGGCCGCCTATGTCATGTGCCACCTTTGGCCACACCAGGGCAATAGTGAAGCTGCAGCAGGTGCAAATAAGCTTCAGACAGTCTTACAAGCACTGCTCAGAACTCTCAACTGAGGCACTCAACATCCAGGACTTGCCATTCGGATCTTGGCGCCTTGTGCTGGTTCCGACCTATTCACACATCGGTCCACTACTGACATCACCTCATAAGCCAACGGGGCACCCCACGCCGACTTTCGGCGCAGCATTGTAGGATGGCCACACCAGTGCGGCAACTTGCTGGACACAACATCGGGGCCATCCAGATCTCGGCGCGTTCGACTCACTGTACCGCAAGAGTGACCGCAACTCAGCTGGACACGCCATCTTTCGGCGCAGCATTGTAGGATGGCCACACCAGTGCGGCAATTTGCTGGACACCACCTCGGTGCCATCCGGATCTCGGCGCGTTCGAGTCACTGTACCGCAACAGTGACCGCAACTCAGCTGGACACGCCGTCTTTCGGCGCAGCATTGTAGGATGGCCACACCAGTGCGGAAATTTGCTGGACACCACCTCGGTGCCATCCGGATCTCGGCGCGTTCGAGTCACTGTACCGCAACAGTGACCGCAACTCAGCTGGACACGCCGTCTTTCGGCGCAGCATTGTAGGATGGCCACACCAGTGCGGCAATTTGCTGGACCCCACCTCGGTGCCATCCGGATCTCGGCGCGTTGTGCTGCCTTCGGCCTATTCGCACATCGGTCCGCTACTGACGCCGCCTCACGTGCCAACGGATTTTCTACGCTTTTTGTAGCCCTATGCCGCATAACAGGTCATGTGACTTGTTTATAAAACTTTTCATTGGTTCATTTTACTTTTGGTTTCCTAAAGATGGAAGGCTTGGTCATATGACCTAAAAATAACACTTTTCATTGGTTTAGAACATTTTTTTTTCCCAAACGATGAAAGCCCCACCTTGTTTCTGGATCATTCAGACTGAAGCTGGCGTCAGCATGAGAGCACCACCATCTCGTGGCTCCGTCGTGGTCATTCCGCGAGCAATCATGGCAGCCGCTCCCCACCGGAAGCCTGCGGGAGTCGGGGGCCCCCAAGACTTTTGTAGAATCTTCACGGCTGAGGGGACGCTTTTCGAGAATGGAGCCCAAGCCCTAGCAGGCAAGCGTCCGAGTTCCAAGGTGTCCCAGGGCCATTTCAGTGGACCAGGCCCAAAACCGAGGAGCCGTCCGCCATTTTAAGAGCCATGTGGCAGCCGCCTATCGCTGCACTGCAAGAGTGGGAGCAACTCAACAACATGGTGAGCGAGACGCTGTAGCCGCAAGAGCGGGCGCAACTCAGCTAGATGGCCGCCACCTGGGGAGGCCCGTTCACGCCGCCTCCCCCACCCCCGGGCCGCCGCACGCCAATTTTCGGAGCAGCATTGTAGGATACCAAAACCAGTGCGGCAGTTTACTGGACATCACCTGGGTGCCTGTCGTACATGTTGTGTCAGCCATGGGACACTGGACACAGTCCCATCAACATCTCAACGCGTTCTGCTGCCTTGGGACTATTCGCACAACAGACCGCTACTGACGAGGCCTCCCCCCGCACCACCCGGGACGCCCCACGCTGTTTTTCTGTGCTGCATTGTAGGATCCCAAAACCAGTGCGGCACCCAGGCGACATCACCTGGGTGCCGTCCAGAACTCTGCACGTTGTGCTGCCTTGGGACTATTCGCACAAAAGACAGCTTCTAACCATTGTTGCTTTTTGAGTTGAAAAATGTTTAAATGTTTTTAGTTTTTGTTGCGTTCTATATATTTATAAGTTAATAAAGTTTTATAATCCTACTACTTTGTTGGAGTGCTATATATTTTTAAAAACGGGTGAATGGGGCCTTGAATCGTGTTATTGTCATGTGTGGGCTTTGGAAGTGTGCTGCTGCAGGATCGGACATTTCAAACTCAAATGCACGTTCTTTTTCTTACCTTTCCGAAGCATGGAGCGCAATAGCAGGCAGAGAAAGGGTGATGCACGTGTTGAACACTACCTGACCTGGCAAGTTGCTGGCAGTGCCCCCCCGCCCGCTCCTGAAAGAGGGCACACACACACCGCCGCCCCGAGTACTTCACAAATCTTTAAAAGACCATGCGCTTGTTCATGAGGCTTAAATGGTTTATCACCTCTTCTAGAACCCCTGCATCGACCCTCTGACGTTTCCTGGAAAAATTACCATGTAACACAATACCAAGCCCTGTCAGCTGAAACCCCCAAGGAATCGTGGGGCATATTATCAAGGGGGTTTATCTCCGCTTTTTTGGCTTTAAAAGCCATGAAAGCGGAGATAAAATTATCTCCCTATTACCAAGCTGTCGCTAACACCAGTTAGTGACAGCTAAAAGGAGATAGCGACCATCTTGGGCCCCGCTTTGCATGTCAGTGATACTTATCACTAATGACATGCAAAGTGGCGTGCCAAGATGTTAGCGACTGGAAACAGTCCCTAACATCGCTATCTCCTATTACCAACTTTTGGAGATATTCGCGCTAAGCGCGAATATCTCCAAAATCTAAAACCTGCCCTGAGCAGTTCTTAGCCATGTTATCCAATGGGAGGTGGATAACATGGCTAAGAGCATTTGCTCGATAATACATGAATATCGCTGACTTTTCTGCGATAATAGCAAGGTTTATCTGCGATAAAAATCGCCGATGTGCGGCGATAATTTTTGTCTCTAAACAAGTTAGAGACAAAAATTATCGCTAGTTGTTCGTAATATGCCCCCGGGTTTTTGCTTGCAGAAATCGGGAGGCGGGAGACTAGCACTGAAATCAGTAGTCACACGCCTGAATCGGGAGGGTTGGCATGTCTGAATTCTCTACAGCTGGGGCCATAAACTACATCCGCAGGGGTAGGTGATAGCCTGGGACCAGCCTGGCATCTAAAATGGCTGCCGTGCACGACAAAATTGTGGCATTGGAAAAAAGGCAAGATGGCGCAGCCGCTGGAAGAGATGTATCAACATATATCAGCCTCCTCAGCCACCCTCAGGAAACATAGGGGATTAGGATACGTCTCCCGCACCCCCTTATACCTAGTAATTTAATTAACGAAGCACAAAATGGCGAATTCCCGTTTCGCTACCAGTTTGCGGCCCAGTTCGCGGCCCGTGAAGCGCTTCTACCGTGAAAAATCTTTTTTTTTTTTATTTTCCCCACGGGACCCTTTAATAACCCCAACAACATTCCTAGGGGGTCAAGAGGGGGATACCTTGCCCCCTTTCATTAAATTCCCCCTTCGTTTTTCACCTCTTCTTCTCTCTCGATCCTACCGAGAGACAAGATGGCGGCCGCTCCGGACTGTCACGCAGCAAAAAAAAAAAAAGCTCACGCACAGCCGCTGGAAGAGATGTATCAACATATATCAGCCTCCTCAGCCACCCTCAGGAAACATAGGGGATTAGGATACGTCTCCCGCACCCCCTTATACCTAGTAATTTAATTAACGAAGCACAAAATGGCGAATTCCCGTTTCGCTACCAGTTTGCGGCCCAGTTCGCGGCCCGTGAAGCGCTTCTACCGTGAAAAATCATTTTTTTTTTCTTTTCCCCACGGGACCCTTTAATAACCCCAACAACATTCCTAGGGGGTCAAGAGGGGGATACCTTGCCCCCTTTCATTAAATTCCCCCTTCGTTTTTCACCTCTTCTTCTCTCTCGATCCTACCGAGAGACAAGATGGCGGCCGCTCCGGACTGTTTAGAATGTTGACAGACACCAGAGAGCCAATCAGCTTTCTGCGCGCAAAGTTCCGAAACGCGAAAAGTAAGCGGACCGGATCGCTGCCCGGAGCGCCGTTACAGATATATATCTTGATTTAAACGTTAATTTCTGAAAATCCACTGAAGCACATATATTGAGACTTAGCAAAGGCACATCGGGCTAACAGTCCCTACAATTTTGCCAAGTTTCGTGCAAATCCATTCAGCCGTTCGAGCTAAAAGTGAGTCCAACCGCCCTATGGAAAACTCAATGTAAAAAACGCGTTTTGGGACCCCCCTTTTTTCTCAGCCCCCCCTTGACGAAACCCCACCAAATTTTCAGGGGCTGCTCAGAAACAAAATGTGCCATTTTCCTGAAAATTTCAGCCGATTCCGTCCACAAACGCCAAAGTTATTAGACATAGAATTTTCAGAAATGCCATAGGGAAAAAATCCTAACTATATATACCTACTGGCGACCGCCAGTAGGTAATATATATATATATATATATATATATATATATATATATATATATATATATATATATATATATATATATTACCTACTGGGGATAGCCAGTAGGTATATATAGTTAGGACCTGTTTCCATAGGAAATCCCCAACATTCTATTGGGAATAACTTTGGCCCTGGTTGATGAATCTTGGCAAATTTCTCAAAGAAGATGGCTCGCCCCGCTCCGCTCCTTCCCTGAAAATTTGGGGGGGATTCGTCAAGTGGGGGCTGAGAAAAAAGGGGGGTCCCAAAACGTGTTTTCCCCATGTTAATTTCCATAGGACCTTTAGACTCGGCTACAGCTTGAACCACCGAAGGGAATTACACCAAACTTGTCAAAATAGTAGTGTCTGGTACGCAGATCACGTTTTTTGTAAAATCGTGTAAATCCCTCCAGTGGTTTCTGAGAAAATTAAAAGAGAAACAAATTATATATCTATAAGCGCGCACCCGTGCGCGCACCCCCGCGATTTAAAAAAAAAAATGTGGGCGGGGGGGGCTTGGGGGGATTCTCTCTTTTATTTTGGTCTGTTTTATTTCAATTTCGAGGGTGCTTACCCCTCATTTTACCCCCGAGATCACCGCCGCGGCCCGAACCGTCTCATAATGGCCGCCGCCGCCTGGTTGTGGGCGGGGCCGGGAGGACTTAGTTTCCGCTTCCCCCTGCCTGGGGGAAGCCTTTGATGTGTCCGCGTCCACCCGGTCTCCCGTGCCGAGGGGGAGACCGGGCGATGCTGCCTGTTGGTTTCCCACGTCCGCCCGGTCTCCCGTGCCGGGGTCTCCCGTGCCGAGGGGGAGACCGGGCGATGCTGCCTGTTGGTTTCCCGCAAGCGCTCCAAACCATCGTTAGGGTATAAAACTGCAAAAAGAAAGGAAAACGCGCCGCCATCAGCACTCGGAACCTGCAGCTAATATAAATATAGTGGGCACATGCGCTTTCCGCGAACGCGCGAGGCAGTCGCTGTTGGAAGGACCACCCTCTTCCTGCTAGACAGCAAGCCCTGCTCCTGCAAGGGGATGAGCCCCACTGGGGAGGGGGCGAAACTCTGAACAGGAACTACTCAAACTAGACTAAGGTAAGAGCCTGAGGCTGGGTGTCCCATCTTCCTTTGACCCTGGTGCTGCCGTCGCTTGGAGCAGGAGGACCCACTGCCACAGCATAGTGTGAGGTGGTCCCGCTTATGTAATTTGTAGTAGGGCATGCTATTATCCCCACCTTTCTGCTCCAACATGTAGGGGTCTGACGCCACCAGACAGCGGGCTCCATCGCCCACAGCTGTTACCATTAGGAGCACTTTGGCAAGGACCCTTGGGGGCCACCACGGGCTGCTTGTGCCACCAGTGACAGTCATTTTACGATCCTGCGGTGGCGCAGCGTGGACAAAATAAAGAACCTCCTGCAACTACCACCAAGCCCCTGCCTTGTGACTCCACTTGTGCTCGCTTTATGGCAGTGTTTTTCATGTGTTCCTGTATGCGTCACGATTGATGTATCTCTTGTTTATCTGTGGTACAGAGTAAATACACACTTTGTTTTTTTTTATTTAGGGTGTAACCGTAGTGCACTTGTAAAGGAAATGGGTTATTTTCATAAATTGATTATTGCAGTTTTGATATTTGGCCGTGGCTCTGGTATACTTTGCGTTGGTTGGACCTATGCCCCTATTAGGGCGGCGAAGGTCGGCATTTTTCTGTTCCTTCGATGCTCTTATAATCGTGTTAGTTAATAAATCATGTTTTCTTTACAACAAATCAGTTATATCAAAATAATTTATGGACATGATGCTACCAAATAAGATATTGGTCGTGGTGGAGAACTGGGTATCTGCCAGCGACCCACCTCCTTCCTCAAACTAATCTACTTTGTCATATTTGTCTAAACATTGTCATTTATTTGCGTGTATAATTGACTTTGAGCATGTGAAATTTCGCATAACAAACCAGAAGAAACGGCAGATCGATGTTAACTGTTGTTATTGCTGCTGAAGCATCTCAAATAAAACATTCAACACAGAAAAGTCTGGCTGAGACAGGGTTATTAAAACCAGAATGCAACTCTGCTAGGGAACATGACCATGAAATTGGATCAGCACACAGACACGACTGTTTTACATTACACGTTTTCATCACACAAATCTGTATACATGTCACACATATTTGCAGTGTCAAGCACACAGAGGTGACGTTAATTTAGCAGAATCACAACACTGTTGTTGGTCAACAGCAAACTGAGAATTTAAATACTGCCTCCCACTTTCACTCAGATTTCATACCACAAGCATACAGAATGTTCAAACCTTCTACCACCCTCCTAAATGTCTGTAATGACGACCTCCAGCGAAGTGTCGCGGATACCCCATTTGTTTTTGTATTCCGCGGTGATTCACACTGAGGTGGACGGTGACGTTGCCCTGTGCCCACGAGATATGACTAAGCCTCCCACAGTATAACGTTTAGCTCTTTGGCTCATCGCAAGTAGTAGGCACTTTTGGAACCTTGATACTTAAGTTTTTTCTGTCGTTCGCTATCCTGAGGCTGAGAAGCTGCACGTCTTTAATTCTTCCGGTCTACTGTTAACGAGGCTTGTGGCTTTTTTTGCTCTCTACATCTCGAAGGACGTTTTAAAACGTCTTAAATATTTATTTCTGTATTCTAGCAGCAATTCAGTTGTTGGTATAAATAACACAGGCACTTTTTCGCAGTTTTGTTATATGCCCTTTTTGGGCATTTATTTTTCCAAAATTGCTTGCACTGCCTTGCTTTTGCTGCAAATTATCGAATGTGTCTCTCTTACTCTGTCGGTTTAGCTCTGCCAAGTGTTCAAAGAGGTGGACATGAGAAAAGGGAGCATGTGGGATTCCCAAAGAGATTAAACAAGCAGTGACCAAGGTGCTCAACTTTAATGCATGACACTTTTCAGGGTATCAGTAATCGTACATTGAATTTAACCACCCCCTCCCCCTAAAAAAAACAAAATAGAAGGCAAATGCGAGCTGCTTCAGTGTGGACTTTGCATGTGGATTCTCTGTGCATTTCGTAATGATGTGAGTGTCTGACAAAATATGCTCTGGTTGCTCTGGCATGCAAAACCCTGAGGTTCAGAGTTATTATTGTTATTATTAATAATAATTCCACTTATGGAGCTCACTGTTACCTACAAGAGGTTGATGATATATATATATATATATATATATATATATATATATATATATATATATATATATATATATATATATATATATATATATATACTGAAAAAACCATAGGTTATACACTATATATAGTTAGGAATTAGCCTTTAAAAAACCAATGAAAAATATATATATATATATATATATATATATATATATATATATATATATATATATATATATATATTAGCTTTTAAAAAACTAGTTAGGAATTAGCCTTTAAAAAACCAATGAAATTCACTAAAAAAAACATAGGTTTTAGGCCTTATATAGTTAGGAATTAACATATAAAAAACCATTGAAATTCCTCCTATATAGTTAGCTGGACATTTTATTGATATAAAACCAATGAAATTCGACATATAGTTAGGTGCACTAACTATATATTTTGCGCATCCGCAATCCAATGCTGATGATGTCACATATTACATCATTCATGACATGGTCAGTGACATCACTGATGACATCATCCAGTGTCTGTGCGTTTTTGTAAAGTTTAAATATGTTTTACATATTGAAGAATAAGAGGATGTATAAGAGTATGGATGAAGGATTTGATTGTATAAGTGAGTATTCACTTGAATATATAAGTGAGTAAGTATGTGTTTGTATATCTGTGAAAATGTAAGCTGTTCTGTGTTTAACTGTATAGATGAAGAAATCAAAGTGTGATTGATTCTTTAGAGGACTGAGTAGGTGTGTGAGTAACTCCATGGATGAGTGGCAGTGTGTGAGTGTCTGCATAGGTGTATGAGTGCATATGATAGTGTTGCAATGATGAGTGACAGTATGTACGAATGACCTTATGGGGGAATGAATGAATGTGCATGTAGACGTAGGAATCAGTTAGTGGGTATGTAGTAAATGGTATTGGTGTGTCAATAGTTTCAAAAATGATACTCTGTATTTTACACTAGGTGTATTAGAGTGTAAGGAGGTGCATTGTATTATCACATGAAGTATATCATCAGTGGTGTAATTATTGATGTTAAATGAGCTGTCATCAGTGATGTCATCAGTGATGTCACTGACCATGTCATGAATGATGTAATATGTGACATCATCAGCATTGGATTGCGGATGCGCGAAATATATAGTTAGTGCACCTAACTATATGTCGAATTTCATTGGTTTTATATCAATAAAATGTCCAGCTAACTATATAGGAGGAATTTCAATGGTTTTTTATATGTTAATTCCTAACTATATAAGGCCTAAAACCTATGTTTTTTTTAGTATATATATATATATATATATATATATATATATATATATATATATATATATATATATATATATATATATATATATATATATGTATATATATATATATATATATCCTTTTGCACTTTCCTTGACTGGAAACCGGGACACTCTACGCGTCGGTGCAGCAAATCAGGGCTCAAGGTAACCCTGTCACATCCACACCACCACGTACTTCCAAAGTACAGCTGCACTCCAACAATGATCTCTGCCACAAAGTTAAGTGGTTTTCAGGAAGTCTTTATTCCATATTCAGCCAAACTTAGGACAAGAAACCCAACGCGTTTCGGCGACACACTCGCCTTGGTCACATATATATATATATTGTCGCTCCAAGGCTGTCCACCTTTGAGTAGCACACGAGTAGCAGCTTGATTTATGTGTAGGTGAGGACGGGGATCCGCTTGTAGATGCCGCTCCTTAATGGATCTGCCCGACGCGTTTCAAAGCTCCATATGCTTCTCTTCAGGGGCTTTAACGGAAGCGGTGTGCACAACCGCTAACCCACTTCTCCATTTTCCATATGACACACCCACCAATGGGAGGCTCAAATGAGACTGTGTATTATGGGAAGTGTGGTGCGGAAAGCACACAATCAAGTCCTGTATGGACCCCGCAAGTGGAGAAGTGGGTTAGCGGTTGCGCACACCGCTTCCGTTAAAGCCCCTGAAGAGTGTGTGGATACTCGTATAGAGCGATGTGACATCCAATGTTATCAACCAACAGTCAGGGTCCCAGTTGATGTTACTGATTTTTCTAAGGAAATCACTAGAGTCTTGAATAAAAGAAGGTAAACCACTCACAATATCTTATAAAAAAAGAGTCAATGTAGATGGTCATGTTTTCTAGTAGCCCTCCACAGGCCGAGATGATAGGCCTGCCAGGCGGTTTACTAGCGTTCTTATGGATTTTGGGAATCAGATAAAAAACTGGCATAATTAGATGCTTATTTTTTTAAAATTTCAGTTCTTTCCATACTCAATAATGCAGTACTACGCCATCCTAATAGTAAGGAGTAAAATTCAGTCTGTGATTTAGAAATCTTGTCACAACGCCGATAACACAACGGATCATTTAATTGTGAAAGGGCTTCCTGTAAGTATAACATACGAGGCCATAATACAACGTTGCCGCCTTTGTCCGCCTGGCTGACAATTATATTTTTGTCTCCTTGGATTCTCTTAACCAGGTTAGTATATTGATTGTTACGTCGAACCATGCTGACGAGTGGTTTTCAAGACTTTGACATGTAATTTCTTGATTTCCTTAGTAGCCATTTCATGGAATACATCTATATTGTCATGAATCATCATTGGTGTAAAGGTGGACCGGGGTTTAAATGTTGTCATCCCTGCAGTACTTAATCCAACCGGTTCCTCTGTGCACTGTGAGCTGGATTGCTCCGATCTTAATGATTCCAAGTTATGCACTGCACGCAAATCATGAGTATTCAGCTCCACTATATTGCTGGTGGTCTCCATGGCTGTGGGGGATTTGGGGGCTCTATTGTAAGCAAAATGCTTTTGTAACTTTAATTTGCGAACAAATTTGAACAGGTCCATTCCTGTTTTTGGGTAATCAAAGTTGCAAGTGGGGCTAAAAGAAAGTCCCAATGCTAGAATGTTCAAATCTGACTTGCTGAGTGCAACCTCTGTTAAATTAATAACCGATAATTGAAGTTGAGAATCCTGTGCTGTTACTTGCGCTTGTTGTTCCATTTCTTCTGGAACGTTTTTTTCTTTTTTGGGATAGCGCCTGTTTCGGGCTTGCCTGCGTTTGCGGCGCTTGAAGTTGTTTGCTGTCCTCCTTGCTGACAGGGTCTCTGTGGAAGCAAGGTATCGCGTCGATCTTGGCGCAGGCAGTCCACTTCTTGTGCCAACGAAAATCGGGTAAACCCCAACTGAGCATTGCTTCCCGCTGCATCTGTCTCCGACCCGCTATCACATAATGAGCTTAAGTCGGACCTAGACGAGCTCCCAGACGAAGGGATAAGTGCCAGATGGCTGGATGAAGAGGTGATGACAGAGGACTTTGAGGCAGCTGCTTTAATGGCATCATATTTTTTGGCCAACGTGAAGATTCGCCCTTCTTGATAATCTACCTTATCTCTCTGAAATTTGTATGCTTTTCTTTTTTTAATCACTTCCTCTTCCTTGCTTAATCTGGCCAGCATGTCATCTTTCAATTTAATGTACTCAGTTGAGTTGCCCAAATCCATTGCTTCTATTTCAGCATTAATTTCATCAATTTGTGCTTCCAAAGCAGCCCGGTCACTCTCCGCGTATTGTACCAAGATGGTCATGAGGTGGCGGGAGGATTCCAGGTTGCACTCGGCCCAGTCTTTTAACATGTTTGGATCCGAAGCCTCATAGCTCGGAGCGAGCATGATTCTTAATCGCCTGGGAACCAGGTTAACCTCTAAATATCTGCTGAGGGACGGTTTTCCCACCATTTGCCTTGTTCTTTGTGCATCAGTTTTTCCAATTTCTTTATTTTGATAACGTAGGGTATTGCCGCCCTCATTGCCTGCATTAGGTGCCGTAGTCACACACGACCCCCCAGCCGGGGAGTCATCAAACAAATCAAGGGCTGCCAGCTCTCTCCCCTTCTTAGCGTCAACTGACATGGTGAATAGCTTCAAAAATTTACAAACGCTGATGCGTACTCACGGGTCTCAAGGCAGCCTGCCGTGGTGGTCCGCACCCTGAGGCCCTCGCAGTGTACTCCTTCTTCGGAATGAAAATACACATTACCTACTGGCGGTCGCCAGTAGGTAGTTATAGTTAGGATTTTTTTCAATGTTAAATCTCAAAATTCTATTTGGAATAACTTTGGCGCCGGTTGACGAATCTGCCTGAAAATCTCCTCAAAATGGCCTCGTCGAGCTCCGGTCCTTCCCTGAAAGTTTAGGGGGGATGCGTCAAGCGGGAGCCAAGATAAAAGGGGGGTCCCAAAACGCGTTTCCCCATGTTAATTTCCATAGGGCAGTCGACCTCACTTTTAGCCCTAACGGCTGAATGGATTTACACCAAATTTGGCAAAATTGTAGGAACTGGTAGCCCGATGTGCCTTTGCTATGTCTCAAGATATGTGCTCCAGTGGATTTTGAGTAATTTAGGTTAAAAAAATATATATATCTATGACAGCGCCCAGGTACGCGCACCGGGGAGCGCACCGGGCGCGCCACGCGACTTGCGCGCAGAAAGCTGATTGGTTCTTGGTTGTCTGTAAACATTCAAAACAGTCCGGAGCGGCCGCCATCTTGTGTCTCGGTAGGATGGAGACACAAGAGGTGGCCAAAACAAAGGGGGAATTGACCATAAGGGGGCGGAGTAGACCCTATTCGAGCTCGGCGGCTATGGGTAGGTCGCATTGACGGAACACGGGTAATGCGAGCCACATCTGAAGGCTCTCCCCTGATGTTCATAAACCGCCGAACACTCATGTAGTATTGAATTCTTGACCCAAAGGCATAGGATAACACTACAGAGGTAAACAAGACACACAACACTTGTTATTTTCGCACATGACACTAGCATGTTGTTGAATGAATGCAAACTTTAGAAACTTCACACCTGATAGGTCCTGATGAATCGCAGGGTATTTCCTGATGCGAGAAACATGTTGACCAATCTCTTCGCCAATCTCATCTAGGGACACTGTACTTAACATAGTCATACCCAGTGAGTTGGATTCACGTTTTTAACCGTAGCGGGAGACCCCCAGAATAAAGGAGTGTCTTTGGTACTCTCTACTACATTTTAATCACTCTCTAGGCTATCTGCCCTATTTCCCACATACCCGCACTTCACCATAAGGCAGTTGGAATCAAAAGATCTCCGCTAAAGAGCCCCTCTTTGAGGTGAGCCTGTCGGGGATTGCACCGCCTCCCCGACGAGGAGCAACGCCTATGATGAAGCATGACACCCATTTGGGTGTGTGAGGCAAATATATCCAACAAAATGGATGCCCAAGGGTGTTAAATTTACACCCCCGGTCACGCCAAATACATATAATTTCTTCACTCAGGAACGGTTCAGCCACCCATTTTGTTCGCAGAGTAGACCCTCCCTGACCCCCTAGGTTTGATGTGGGGGCTTTAAAAGGGCCCCACGGGGCAAAAAAAAAATTCGATTTTTGCGTGGGGAGCGCCCGGTACGCGCACCAGTGAGCGAACCGGGAAGCGAATCAAAAAAAAAGAGATTGCCAGAGTGCTAAACATTTTAGCAATTTTTTTATAAATGGGAGGTAGTTCTGAAAAAAACTTTTTTTTAATTGTTTTTGTTGTTTTATATTTTTTTTATTATTTTTCTGAACTTTTTTCATTTTTTCTTATTTTTTGAACAATTTTATATTTTTTTTGTTTTTTTGGGGGGGGAACAACGAAAAACTGGCATTAGAAAGGGCTCAACAGGAGCAAAAAAAAAATTACTTCTTGGGGCGTTTCGAGCACTTGTGGTTTTCAAATGCTCTATTAATTAAAATGATAGTCCTCTCCCCATAACAAATTAGTGCACCACAATAAATGCACACTAGCTTCAGGTGCGCAAAATTGTTTTGAATACTTAGGACCGTCTCCCTCGCTTCTGGTCCCGATAGAGTTTCCTGTGACGATGTACTGGCCACAGGAGTTGGTGGGTTATCCTGGAGGTGACGCACCTCAGCAACACTATAATTGATTGGATGCCACCTCTGCATGTGGCGATGCATAGTATAGTTTCCAAAACTATACTTTTTGTCTGTGCCTCGGGACAGAACTGCATCGCAAATGAGGCATGTCACCAGCCGGGCATTGACCTTTTTTTGCCCTCGAGGGTAAGAAAAAAATTGCCATATAAAATGGTCTAAGCAGTGGGATTGCTGGGGCTCTTCACGCAAGAACTGCCTCGGCTCTACCTCCTCTTCCTCTTCTTCTTCCTCTTCCTCTGGGTTTGGAAGGAACTGTGCAGGTGGTCCTTCCTTCCTAGGTGGTTGTGGTGGTGGTGGGGGTCCACCAGCTGCAGCTACTACAGATGCCATGACTGAACAAGCAGAAACAGGTCTTCCTCTCACAAAGATGAAAGTCAGAGTGAGGAAAAAAGGTGGGGGCTTTCATCATTTGGGGAAAAAAAAAATTCTAAACCAATGAAAAGTGTTATTTTCAGGTCATATGACCCGATGCGCTTACGTTACGCGCTTTGGCGCACTTACGTTACGCGCTCCGCGCCGTGGAGCGCTTCCGGGTGCGTTTACGCAGTGCGTCATAAGACGCATCACGCGGCTACGCGAAACGTCATGCTTATGCGACGCGTCACGATGTTGTTTTCTTTGGCGACATTGGCGCTAACGGGACGCTTCCCGGTTCGCGCACCAGGGCGCTTCAAAATAGTAAGCTTTCTGGAAGCGCTCCAAGACAAAAAAATAAAAATATATATATATTTTTTTTTTAAAAATGAAAAATTGTAAGGACTGATAGCTATGTCTCAAGATATATGCTCCAGTTGTTTTTAAGAAAATTAACTTTTAAAAAATATATATTGGCCTATATTAGGGCTTTATATATGTTAGAGCCCAAATGTAGCCCAATGTAGCCCAATGTAGCCCAAAGATGGCCACCAGAGACAAAAAAATACAAATGTAGCCCAAATATCAGCCAGATGTAGCGCAACTATAGCCCAATGATAGTATGTACCAGAGTGTTCTAAAGAACAACTAGAGCGGTAACAGTCTTACTTATAAAGTGAGACTTTTAGTTAGGAATTAGCATTAAAAAAAACTTTGAAATTCACTGAAAAAAACATAGGTTTCACACTAGTTATAGTTAGGAATTAGCATTTAAAAAACCTATTAAATTCACTGAAAAAACCATAGGTTTCACACCAGTTATAGTTACCTGGAAATTTTACTGGCATAAAACCATTGAAATTCCCACGTTATAGTTAGTTGGACTCACTATAACTTGCGCGTGAAATGCACTGCTGATGACATCACATATTACATCACTCATAACATGGTCAGTGACCTCACTCATGACATCACTGATGACACCATCCTTGTGACAGAGAGACTGACCTCCTTTCACTGTAAAGTAACCCTTGAAACAAATATTAAAAAATAGAAACTAAAATTTTCAAAAAAGTGGAGATTCCTATACCAGTTACAACAACCAATTCAGTAATTCCACCATTTACATACACATCCACTCATTCACCAACAGTTCTATATAGTCAGTCATACATATACTCACTCATCATATGTAGGGAGACACCTATACATCCGTTAACACACCGACAATCTTCCATAAGTTGCTCACACACATATTCACACATGCAAATAAAATATTGAACATCCATTTTTTTGCATATACAGCTATACACACACTACCACCTTACTTCTAAGGAAACTTACACATACTTACTCTCTTAAACTATCACTTATAGAAACACATACTTATTTAAACAAGAACTCTTTCAATGTCTGACTCTCACATATACTCACTTATATACACCAATACTCACATATACTAGATTAATACATATGTAGTTACTGATAAAGACACTAGTAACACAGTCATTCACTTACTAACACATACATATACACACTCACTCACCCATACAGTCCGGCACATATGCTGTCTTCAAAACACATACAAACAGTGAGTCAGTCATTGATGCATCTGTGTGCTAAGTAACACCCCCACCAAATCATACAGACATTTATACTGATACTAAAAAAACATCTAATAAGCCATAGAAACACACATGTAGCTACTCACCAACCCATGCACCCACTTATACACAAAGTGAAACACTGATACAAACATTTAAATATTGAAACAATACTCGCTAATATATGTATTCACTATGATACACTTAATAAGCCAGTTAACCAATCATTTTTTTTTAAAAAAACATCCATTAAAACACTTATTTAAACATTTATTCTTCCATTGACCTTTACATATACATATATAAAATATGTTTATTTTTCAGAAAGGCACACATTCACTGGATGGTGTCATCAGTGATGTCATGAGTGATGTCACTGACCATATCATGAGTGATGTAATATGTGAGTGCACCACGGGGAAAAACAGTGTAAAAAAATAGAGTAAAAAAAAAATGTTGAGTGTTTAGAGAAAAGTGATGCATTGCTGGAGTGTGTCACAAAAATGATGCAACTCCAGCAATGCATCCTTTCACATGGGGCCAGTCCCATGTGAAAGGGCCTGCGTTAGTCTTACGGCTGCTGTTAAGTAGGCGCCAGATTTGGACGCAACATCGTCATAAAAGTGACGCAGTGATATCTCTTACATTTCACTGCGTCACCTCTACGACCCTTTCTTGCGTCAATACACCCCTTTTGTATACATTACACCTGAAGTAGGTATAATGTGGAGCTGGGGTTTACAAAGTGACGCATCTACTTAGATGCGTCACTTTGTAAATATGACCCACTAAGGTGCATTTTTTACAGCACTAGTGCGTCACAATAAGTGACGTACCGGTGGCGTAAAAGTGACGCATGGCCTCATAAATGAGGCCTTCAGTCTTCTACTCATGCGTCATATTAAATATATGACGCATTATGTCGCAAGTACTTACAGATACGTCAGTATTTCAGACGTATCTGTAAGCGCAAAAATGATGCATTGCTGGAGTGTGTCACAAAAGTGACACAACTCCAGAAATGCATCCTTTCACATGGGGCAAGTCCCATGTGAAAGGGCCTGCATCAGTCTTACGCATGCTGTGGGACAGGCGCAAGATTTTGACACAACGGCGTCCTAAAAGTGATGCAGTGAAATCTCATAGATTTCACTGCATCACCTCTACGACCCTTTCTTGCGTCAATACACCCCTTTTGTATACATTACACCTGGCGTAGGTATAATGTGGTGCAGGGGTTTACAAAGTGACGCATCTACTTAGATGCGTCACTTTGTAAATATGACTCAATAAGGTGCATTTTTTACAGCACTGGTGCGTCACAAAAAGTGACGTACCGGTGGCGTAAAAGTGACGCATGGCCTCATAAATGAGGCCTTCAGTCTTCTACTCATACGTCATATTAAATAGATGACATATTATGTTGCAAGTACTTACAGATACATCAGTATTTCAGACGTATCTGTAAGCGCAAAAGTGATGCATTGCTGGAGTGTGTCACAAAAGTGACACAACTCCAGCAATGCATACTTTCACATGGGGCAAGTCCCATGTGAAAGGGCCTGCATCAGTCTTCCGCCTGCTGTGAGACAGGAGCAAGATTTTGGCACAACGGCGTCCTAAAATGACGCAGTGAAATCTCATAGATATCACTGCGTCACCTCTACGACCCTTTCTTGCGTCAATACGCCCCTTTCACATACATTACATCTGACGTAGGTATAATGTGGCGCAGGGGTTTACAAAGTGACGCATCTACCTAGATGCGTCACTTTGTAAATATGACTCAACAAGGTGCATTTTTGACAGCATAGGTGCGTCACAAAAAGTGACGCACCAGTGGCCTAAAAGTGACGCATGGCCTCATAAATGAGGCCTTCAGTTTTCTACGTATGTGTCATATTTAATTTACAATTAACAAAGTGATCGAATGATATTTCACTTCCGGTTTCACTTAGAATGCTTCCGGTCCACGGACATAAAGCCGTCTAACCGTAGTCCTTCCATTGTTCCCAAACAACGGTTGACGATGCGCCCGTATGCCGATTCTCAATGTAAGTAGCCTTGCTTCAAATAGGACCATTGCGTGCAACACGAGGACCTTGCTCCGCCGCTTTTTAGGCTAACATATGGATATACTGAACATCTAGGCTAATCCTTAATGCTCCTTTCATTTTCGGGCTAGCAACTCACCGTCGCTGCCATCCTCTGAATAAACTAATTCTCGGTCACATTTTTTTGCCTCTTTTAACCTTCAAGTGAAACGCATAGCTGCACTCATTGGTCAGCTTTAATCCAAAACGGTACATGGTTTTCGGACTAAAGACCCACCGGTTTTTAATCCGGATTATTGGTAACTGTCAGTTTTTGCAGTAACTTGTTACGCACACCCTGTTCACACAGTCAATGTACGGCAGGGACATTTCAGTTTTTCCCAGACAACTGTGGATATTTGCACTATTACAGCTTAACTTGTTCAACAATATGTGGGAGACTATGTAAACCACCCACTATTAACTCTCTCCTTCAGGAACTTCGGATGTTAATCTTCATGCACTAACTGGTTATCAATTTCAACGTATACTGCCTACACTTAAGGTATTGTCTCTTGCTTTACCATATGAATTCAGTGTAAAGTTGTTTTACCCTGACCCTTAATAAGACTCCACCTCCTTCTCTCTAGTTGAGGCTTCTTTGGCACACGCTTTTGCTGTGTTCAGTTTCCCCAGTGGTCCTGCTGTTTCCATGCTATTTTGAGACCTATTGGAAGATTCAAGGTGACAAACTAAACCAACTTCCTTAGATTAATGTTTGTAGGCATGCACCAATGTTTATAAATGTATTTGGATTTGTTATTCCAACTGTGTGATAACTTTACAATGTTTGTAAATATTTCCTCTTTTCCTTTTTTTAATTCAATCGAAATCACTGTGAAGTTTCCTTAATGAGAAGTTGTTCCTTTTTTAACAATCAATCAGTATACATTACTGTTTTATCGAATTTTATCATGTAAACTTCATATAATTTCACGATTTGGAACTATATTGCCTCATGTTGATGGTAGAAACTGTCTCTCATTGGTCACTAGGAAGGAGTGGCCATTGAGTAATAAGAGTTTTATTTTGACATATAGAGCATGCATTTAATGTATTTCTAATTTTTAAACCAATTATTGATTATGTTGTATTATTTTACATAGGGAGTTTTTTCTGCATAGAAAAACACCGTCCTGATGATGGTCTATCTGACGACTGCTACCTAGACCGAAACGTCGACACTCCATCATCTCCTATCACGCTACTCTGCTACCAATTCACAACCCTTTTTTATTAATTAATTTTGGTTGTGTCTTCAAACTTTTGGAGTTGATGTCTTTTAGTTATGAACTGCAGTGAAAAATTCAATTTATCTCTGTTCATGACTTTTTTGCTTTATTTCATTTGTATCTGTCTCCCTACTTTTGTTGCATTATAAAGAATAGTTTTTGAACACGCAATACGATCTTTGCTCTATTTGTTTATTTTTCCTTCCACAATAATATTTGTTATAGTTGATGCAAACCAGTTATCCTACGGATACACAAGAGTGCGTTATATAGTTACGACTCACCAATGAATGCAAATCTGCTTCAAATAAGTCCCTTGTAGCACCCTTTTGACCTAAACTACTCTGTGCCCAAGCCTACAAGGGTTTATTGGGTTTCCCCTGCCTTTAACAGTATATTTAATTTATGACGCATTATGTCGCAAGTACTTACAGATATGTCAGTATTTCTGACTTATCTGTAAGCGCAAAAGTGATGCATTGCTGGAGTGTGTCACAAAAGTGACACAACTCCAGCAATGCATCCTTTCACATGGGGCCAGGCCCATGTTAAAGGACCTGCGTCAGTGTTACGCCTGCTGTGAGGCAGGTGCAAAAATGAGGCCTTCAGTATTCTACTCTTATTTTTTCTTTCACTTTCTCTGTTTCTTCACTGCCTTACTTACCTGGTCTCACACTTACTTGTCTTTATCCAGTCTGTATCTCCACTCTTTCCAAAACATCACTGCTCTTTTCTTACCCATCCACACCCCCGTTCCTTTACTGCATTTTCTTCGAATATCCACATTCCCCATGTTCACTCTCCTTCTCCTCAATCTCCTTCCCCACACTCACCTTCTTTCAGTCCCCCTACTTCACTTCCTTTCTCCTTTCGTCCCTTTCTGTGCTTTCTTACTCATTTTCCTCTCCTTTATCAATGCACTCAACTTCACTTACTCTTTTTCATTTTTTTAAGAACATAGCTCTTTGATGAGAATTGGAGGTAGTTCTGAAAAGAACTTTTTTTTCTTCTTTTTTAGAACAAAAACAAAAACAGGGAATGGAAACTGCTCAACAGGAGCAAAAAAACCCCACAAATTTAGGGCTGGGAACGGCAGCGATCGTTCTCCAATGCTCGAACCATGAGCAGAACACTTTGTTCCCCATAGCAAAGTAGCTGATCACAGTCTCTGCATTTAAGAACGCCTTTATTAAAAGCAGGCTGAATGTTAGGAATCAGCTCTTGCGATCGCCCCCTCACTGAAGTAGTTGCTCCTCCTGTTGAAGTAGAGGCCCCATCACTGGGAACCTCTCGTGCCAGAGCCCTGACACTCTCCTGGGCAAAAATCTGGGGCTGCCTCCTCTCCACATGGCTAATCATTGTGGAGTTTCCAAAAGAATATTTCTTGGTGGGGTCACCCCGTGACTAAGTATGAGCGGAAAATCCGTTCCGCTCGCGGATTTCGTGGATTTTCGGTAAATCCGCGATCCACCAACTCCCGTGAATTTACTGAAAATCCGCAAGATCCGCGAGCGGCGGATTTGGGGGGCAAAAGTTCAAGCCTGTTGAACTTTTAACTATTTTAGGATGGCGCCGGCAAGCTGCCAGCGCCATCCTAAAATAGTTACTAAGTTAGCTTCAACAGGAAGCACTAATAGATAAAATAAAGCAGGGGCTCGAGCACCTGCTTTATTTTATCTATTAGTGCCCTGATGAAGCTAATTTAGTTACTATTTTAGGATGGCGCTGGCGGCCTGCCGGCGCCATCCTAAAATAGTTACAGGATGATGTTTTTTTTTTGTTTTGTCGAGGCTGGGTAGGTGTGCGTTCTCCCCATATATAGCGTTGAAAATTAGCTATGATGCTTGATGGAGGCCTTTGCATAATTGACTTTCACGAGCTCAATCCCTGTGCAGTTCCTGTGACCATGAGCTTCTCTGATCCGTGCCTGTCCTTTTATACACACAAGAGGCATGTGAACTCGCATATAAGCCCCGTCCGTTTGGCCCCTCCCCACACACTAGTGGTGTGTGCAAGTCTTCGCGCCCTTTACCCACTTGATGGACAGCTCACTCGAGGGACCCCGGCGCTCTTTGGTGTGATGGCAAAGTTAGTCAGCCCCCCCAAAAATGTGTGTTTTGTCGAAGCTGGGTAGGTGTGCGCTCTCCCCATATCTATCGTCGAAAATTAGCTATGATGCTTGATGGAGGCCTTTGCATAATTGACTTTCACAAGCTCAATCCCGGTGCAGTTCCTGTGACCACGAGCTTCTCTGATCCGTGCCTGTCCTTTTATACACACAAGAGGCATGTGAACTCGCATATAAGCCCCGTCCATTTGGCCCCTCCCCACACACTAGTGGTGTGTGCACCGTCTTCGCGCCCTTTACCCACTTGATGGACAGCTCACTCGAGGGACCCCGGCGCTCTTTGGTGTGATGGCAAAGTTAATCAGCCCCCCCAAAAATGTGTGTTTTGTCGAGGCTGGGTAGGTGTGCGCTCTCCCCATATCTATCGTCGAAAATTAGCTATGATGCTTGATGGAGGCCTTTGCATAATTGACTTTCACGAGCTCAATCCCTGTGCAGTTCCTGTGAAAACGAATTTCTCTGATCCGTGCCTGTCCTTTTATACACACACGAGGCATGTGAACTCGCATATAAGCCTCGTCCGTTTGGCCCCTCCCCACACACTAGTGGTGTGTGCACCGTCTTCGCGCCCTTTACCCACTTGATGGACAGCTCACTCAAGGGACCCCGGCGCTCTTTGGTGTGATGGCAAAGTTAATCAGCCCCCCAAAAATGTGAGTTTTGTCGGGGCTAGGCAGGTGTGCGTTCTCCCGATATCTATCGTCGAAAAATAGCTATGATGCTTGATGGAGGCCTTTGCATATTGACTTTCACGAGCTCAATCCCTGTGCAGTTCCTGTGACCACAAGCTTCTCTGATCCGTGCCTGTCCTTTTATGCACACAAGAGGCATGTGAACTCGCATATAAGCCTCGCCCGTTTGGCCCTGCCCCTCACACTAGTAATGTGCACGTTTTCCCACCAGGCCATTACCCGCACAATCCGCAACATCCGCAAATCCGCAAATTTGCGGATTTTGCGGATAGCGAATTCTGATGGAGAATTTTTACGGTTTAGGCGAAACTGCTCGGACAGTGAGGAATTTTCAACGACACACCAGAAACGCAACCAAGAGGTTTCAGGCAAGGGGTTACCCAAAAAAAGTGGTGGAACAAAGTTTGAACAGAGTACTAGTACAGGATCGTAAGGAAATCCTACATAAAGAAAAAAAAGAACAAGGAGATACAGATGTAATCAGATTAATAACGACACACAGTGCCAACAACAACAAATTATCCGAAATCATACAAAAGCACTGGCCAATCCTTAAAACAGATCCAACGCTAGTGCAAATCATAGGTGATCATCCCAACATCACATACAGAAGGGCAAGGAACCTGGGGGACCAACTAGTAAACAGCCATTACAAGGAAACACCGAAAAATGACTGGCTACAACGAAAAGGCTTCTTCCAGTGTAGACACTGCAAAGTGTGCAAGATTGCTAAAACAACAAAAGAATACACCAGCATCTAACCTGTAAAAGCTCATATGTGGTGTATTTAATAGAGTGTTTGTGCCACAAAAAATATATAGGCAGCACAACCTTTGAAGCCAAAAAGAGAATTCTAGAGCATACGAGGGCAACGACTAACAAAGACCGCTCGAATGCTGTGGCGAAACACATGGAACAATTCCATGACAGCAATTGGGAAACACTCAAATATTGCGCCATAGAACAGATACCTCTCACAGAAAGGGGTGGTGACCGTCTAAAAAGCCTAAGGAAAAAAAATCAAAACATATCATCAATTTCAGGACCCTCGAACCTATAGGCCTGAATCTCACGGAAGAACTTTATGTACATCTTTAAGGATAGAAATGATGTCATAACAACAATGAACTGGGTCCACGAAGCTCTGTAGACATTTGCCCACTAGAGGGGGATAAATACACCACAGAGAATTTGCGGACAGCACCGAATGGCGCCAGAAGACAACATGATTTATCTATCCATAACTTGAGTGATGTCACTGACCATGTCATGAGTGATGTAATATGTGACGTCATCAGCAGTGCATTGCAGGCGCGCAAGTTATAGTGAGTCCAACTAACTATAACGTGGGAATTTCAATGGTTTTATGTCAGTAAAATTTCCAGCTAACTACAGAGTAACCACAAGGGGGTCAGGTGGGTTGCCAGGGCAATATAGATGTTAGTGATAGACATGAAAAAGTTTGTGTAACTTTAAAAAATGCAAGTAATTGTTATAACATATAAAGATATGTAAAAATGAAATACATTAAATTGTTTCAAGTGCTTGCTGGTGTTATTCACCATCAAATATAATGTTTAGTGCTCAAAGGTTATTAATACATTATGTATTCGCCTCCCCACGTGGCAAAATCGATAGTCCGGTAATGTCTGCCGCCTGTACATGTGGTAATTGACATAAACAAAATCTTGTGAGGCTTGGCTATAGCCTGTTATATGCGCGCTGACTCTGTAATTTCCCAGGGTGCTGGTGAGTTACGTGTTTGTTTGTGCGTGTTTGGTTGTCTGTGGTTAGGTCCACGTATGTCCGTTTCGCCCATATTACATGAATTGTTGCAATAACCTTTTGTTTCCCGGGCCTGGGGCGCATGAGCAGCATTTTTATATGGTTCACAATTTGCCGAAGTTACAATCATTGTTTAAAAGCCGCTGCCGGAGCATCGAAAGCGGCGCTTTATTGTTGTAGTCTTCGTGCTTAAACTCAGTGCCTCATGTTCCCGCTGTTTGTGTGATTTATGATCTGCTTGTTTACGTTGTCGCAGAAACCTCTTATGAGTAGGTTATTACATTTTTGGCAAGGAACACGTTTATTTGGAAAAAGGCGGTTGCGAGGCAAATGGCATTTTCGGGTGCCTTTATACGTTTTGCTGAGTTCCTCGTGAACCTGTCGGCTTGTTGCCCGAGTGGGCATTTTTGCCATGTTCCTTCAGCGTTGGATACTATTTGCCAGGAGTGTAACTGCACTGCGTGAGATTTAATGCGGCTTGTCACCCATGCGAGAAGTCAAACTCCTACTCGTGTGTGCATGAGATGCGGTTGTTTCTCTATAGATGGCATACAAAGTGCATTCTCCCCCCTCCCCACTGCATGCTTTACGAGGCCCCAATTCAACATCAAACTCGGGAGTCATGCTTGATTTTCTGCAGTGTGCTTGTTTATTAAAAATTAAGTTCACAGGTCAATTACTTCATTGACCCCCCCCCATTTCTTTATTTATTAGTAAAATATTCCATCACAGTATTTAATAATAAACTTGCACTTATATACAATATACACTCATTTACCGCCCATTCTCCAATGGGCCTTTGATTTGACTTCAGGGTTGCGCCAGCAGGCCACAACCCAGATCACCTGCTCTCTTTACGTCAACCCCCTTCCGGTCAACAGAGCCGCAGGTGAGTAATGTGCCCCCACTTGGGCAACCAGCGGCCTCCGGGGTAGGGCTGAAGAGCCAAGGCCACCAGCAGGTCAGCCCCAACTCTCCCGCCAGCCCAGAGTCCAGAATGATTTATAAAACCTGTTCAGAGGTAAAACTGTCACTAGACAAGAAGTTCCCGTGGTATTCTTGTCCGGAACCCTGCTACTGCCCTACCTGAAATCCTTATTATAGGGATGGGTGGGTGGGTGTCTTCTCTAGGCGACGTCCGACTCCTGGGCGGTCAGCGGACAAAGAGGGGGCCTCTAAGATGGTCGCGGGCTTTTATGCCTCGCGCCCTACGACTAATTCCGGGGGGCGCTCCGCCGCCCCCGTTCCTATTGGTCCTTGCACCATGTCCACTTCCGGGTCGGCTGACTCGGAAGTGAACCTACTCTGGGTCGGCCCTTAGGCTGCCACTAACCACGCCATTCCCCGAAGGGGGGTGGCGCCTTGCATAGATGGCATACAAAGTGCATTCTCCCCCCTCCCCACTGCATGCTTTACGAGGCCCCAATTCAACATCAAACTCAGGAGTCATGCTTGATTTTCTGCAGTGTGCTTGTTTATTAAAAATTAAGTTCACAGGTCAATTACTTAATTGACCCCCCCCATTTCTTTATTTATTAGTAAAATATTCCATCACAGTATTTAAGAATAAACTTGCACTTATATACAATATACACTCATTTACCGCCCATTCTCCAATGGGCCTTTGATTTGACTTCAGGGTTGCGCCAGCAGGCCACAACCCAGATCACCTGCTCTCTTTACGTTAACCCCCTTCCGGTCAACAGAGCCGCAGGTGAGTAATGTGCCCCCACTTGGGCAACCAGCGGCCTCCGGGGTAGGGCTGAAGAGCCAAGGCCACCAGCAGGTCAGCCCCAACTCTCCCGCCAGCCCAGAGTCCAGAATGATTTATAAAACCTGTTCAGAGGTAAAACTGTCACTAGACACGAAGTTCCCGTGGTATTCTTGTCCGGAACCCCGCCCCAGGGCGAGGAACTTACTGGCGGACTCGACCTCCCCCCCCGCGCTCGAGAGCTTCGGAGATGGCCCCTAGGACTGTTACTATAAATATCTCAGTGCCCGCCTCAGACAGGTGCACTCCGTCCTCCGCGTATAACTCCGGCCTGGTCGTTTGTATCAACTTGTGACGAATAGTTCTAATACTAGATTTTTGGAGGATCTCCGCCACCGACTGGTTCAACCTTTTAATAGATTTGTTCACTGCTTTCATAGGTGCGCCCCGCGACCAGACGAGCCTCGGGATGACTTCTGACCACATTAATATGGCTTCCGAAAAAATGCTTTTAACCGCTGCTACAGTAGAGAACAGGGACTCCTTCACTCCTCTCCTTCCGCCCGGAATCATATCGTTGCCTCCGCAGTGCAACACAAATACATCCGGATAAGGCATGCCTCTGGCCAAAGCCGCCTTAACATCCCTCGGGACTTCCGCTAGGCGCTGCCCGCCTATGCCCACCCAATGATGATCACAACCTTGCATCATGGTCACCCTGTCTTTGAGCGTCTTTTCGAAGTGCGCCCCCGCTCTGCGAATGAAGGAGTGGCCACACCAACATATTTGGATTCTCTTAGGGGAGGTACCTATAGTAAACATTAAGAGATACAGTGAGAATGAATCTAAGCAGAAGGGGACGGAAAATTAATGATACAGACTTGTTAAACTAATTGCGGGCGGACATAACGTTCATAACATGCTGATTTCCAGCGACCCAATCTCTTGATTGCCTGTTCGGGCAGGCCTAAGCCAGCAGCTGTTGTCGCTGCTCCAATTCGGAACGAGTGGGATGTAAAGTCGGTAGGATCAATTCCGATCCTTGCCAGGGTCATTTTAACTACTCATGTGAACTGGAACCTGGTACGGGGTAGACCACTCTCGTGAATTAACAATCTATCATCAGCTCCCTGAGGCCTGACTTGGATGAATCCCCTCAGTAGGTTACCTGGACAGAAGGGCTCCCCCTCTACTCTACCCAATTGTAACCAAGTCCCTTTACCCAAAGGGTCCGTCTTCGATCTACGAACTCTAAGTCTCAGGACACCTTCGGACTCAATTATGTCCGAGCACCTTAGGCCCCCCTCACTATCTGTCTTGGACGCTGGGAGTAATTCAGAGATCCGCAATGCTCCGCAAAAGGCTAAGGCATAGGCCACCCGGAATAATTGCGTCTCATATGGGGAAAAACAAACGAACGGCAGAGCCTCCAAGATTCTAACCAACTTCCCTACGTCTATAGGTCTTCTGGAATCTTTTTCCCCTGGTGTCAAGCGCTCCCAACCTCTCATTGCTCTTCTTACCCTCTGATCCTTTGTCGGGTCCGAAACTCCCTGTAGACCTGCATAGAATACCAATGCCGACAACTGTCTTTTCATGAATGCCACTGATTTCCCCTTCTCTTTTTGTTGTACTATGAAACCTAACACGCTCTGAGGCACAAAGGCGTCCACTAGGCCCGCTCCCCTCAAGTATGCCGTATAACAATCCCAGGACTTTTGATACATACTCTTAGTCTTGGGGGCCAAGGATGCAGATATCAACTCGGCAGCCGTGGGGCACCAAACTTCCATAGCTCCGCTGGGAAGGCTGTCATTGTCGTCTCTGCTTGCGGCCAATGCTCCCGGAATTCTGTCAACTTAAAACGAGACAATGCATCAGCCGCTTTGTTCTCTACACCTGGAACGTGTCTAGCAGTGAATTGGACATTGTGGCTCAGGCACTGCAATACTAACTCTTTCAACAGCCTGAGCATCCAAGTGCAGGTTGCTCTCTGGTTATTAATCACCATGACTACTGACATGCTGTCCGACCAGAATACAATACGCCTATTTGCAAGCATATCCCCCCACAAGTGCAAGGCTACCACTATGGGGAACAACTCTAGAAAAGAAATGTTATGGGTCAGACCTCGCTCTATCCATTCGGCTGGCCAGTGCTGCATGCACCATTTAGGGCCCAAAATCGCCCCGAAGCCAATACTCCCAGCAGCGTCAGTGAATAGCTCAAGGTCAGCATTTGAGGTGCTGGCTGCCCGCCACAACACCGTGCCATTGAAATCCTGCAAAAAACATTTCCAAAGCAGTAGGTCCTCTCTCACCATCGGCTGAAAGCCTCACCCTGTGGTGTTTTGCCCGCAGCCCGGACATTGCCCTCGCTATACTCCTGGAGAAAGCCCTGCCCATTGGTATGACCCGCAGGGCAAAGTTCAGTTGACCCAAGAGAACTTGTAACTGGTGTAAGGTTACCTTCCTTGCTCCTAGGCAGCTATCAATTGCGGCCTTGAAGGCATCTACTTTCGTCTTGGGCAACCTGCACACACCTGCTGTAGTATCAATTTCAATGCCCAAAAAGGTCAAACATGTAGTCGGGCCTTCGTTTTTTTCCGCCGCCAATGGCACCCCCAGCGCCCCGGCCAAGTGCTGGAAGCCTAGAAGGGCCTTCCTGCAAGACTGGGAACCCTCGGGACCCATGAATAGAAAATCATCCAAGTAGTGCACTACTGCATGCGATTTGTCTGAGGTCAGGAACTGCTCCACCGCCCATTCCAAGAACGTCGCAAACGTCTCGAAAACTGCACAGGCAATAGAACACCCCATAGGCATGCATAAGTCTACGAAGTAGTTACCATCAAAAGTGAAACCCAAGAACCTGGTATCTTCTGGGTGAACAGGCAGTAACCTAAAAGCCGACTCAATATCAGCTTTAGCCATTAATGCTCCTTCCCCCAGTACCTGCAATTTTTCAATGGCCGTGTCAAACTTGGTATACCACACCGTGCACAAGTCTGGGTCTAGCTTATCATTGACAGATAACCCTGGGGAGCTTGATAGATTATGAATCAGACGGAATTTACCTTCCTCTTTTTTCGGAACTAATCCCAACGGCGAGCAAACCAGATTATGGGTAGGTGGATCTTTGAAAGGGCCCCCGACCCGTCCCAAGGATACTTCCTTCATGATTTTGTCGCGCGCTGCCTCCATATTTCGCAACACTGAGCTTTGATTACGGGGCGGGACATTGGAAGGGGGGGCTGAAGACGGGATACGGAAGCCTAACGTAAAACCATGAAGCAGGAATTGAGCCTCCTCGAGGTTGTCATACTTACTGAGGAGGTGTGTCAGGACATGCCGTTTAATGGGAGTTGGTAGCCTTGTCGGAAGTTTTAGGTGGCTTTCCCTTTGGGGTGACATGGCTGGACTGTTCTTTGGGATTTCCAGTTTTCTTAAAACATCTGATTTCAGGATGAGAGGTTCCACCGCAATACGAACAGCAGTGTTTGAACCTGCACGAGACCCCCCTGGTACACTCATTTCTGTTAAACTGCCAACAGGCCTGTTTTTTCTCGCCGACGCCTTTGTCACTCCGAAAGCACTGACTCTGAGCAGGGGGAGCAGTGTTAGACGTTTGAGGGGGAGGAATAAAACACTGTGTGCCATAGATTGATCTCCAGCTGGTCCCATGATATACCTGGGTGGACTGCTTTCATCTGTCTAAACATTTTATCATACTTTAACCACCCCTGGCCTGGAAACTCAGCTGCCGCACCATGAATCAGGGATATATAGCTCATCATTTGAGGGCCCAGCACAGGATACTTTTCCAATATAACTGCGGCATAAATAGCAAATCCCGTGATCCAATTTTTCATGGACCACTCCACCCACGACTTCTTTTGATTATATTCACCCTCTTTCCCACTTTTTGGTTTTCCTGCCATTAAGGAGGTCGAACACCTCCACATATTCACCTCTGAGTATCTTTCTTTCATATCTGCTGGCACGTGCCACGTGATCCCTGTGGATGGCGATAGGGTCATTGAGGATGAACCAAACATTAAGTGGCTGAATGCTAACAGTGGGTGACCTGTTGGTTGCCCCCCAGCCACCCCTTGTATCTGGCTATTAGGAGACCCAGTCACATCAACAACGGTGCTAGCCATTGGGCCCTGTGTTGGACACCCTAAATTCGAGTAAGCATTCATCATTAAGGGGGCTCCATTTGTCGGGTAGGACATGGCAGGAAGCATCGAGCTTATGGGGCCGTTACCTATCGCTTGCCCATGCGATCCATATAATTGCATCCCTGGTAACTGCGCGACCCCTCCGGGTTGCACCCACACTTGAGACACTCCGCTACCCGGTTGCGCCACAACTGGCGGTAACATACCCTGCGAACAGGACCCCCCCACGGGAGTGACAGGGAGCCCTCCTATTTGCGTGGGCCTAGCCACCACGTGCAGCCCCTCAGTATCGTCTTTGTCTTTATCTGCGCCTGAATTCGAGTCAATTGTCTCTAGCACCTCCTCCTCACCTGATGATGCTGGTTGGGGGTCTGCCGGCCTAGACCGTTTGCCTTTTGTCGCACTTTTAAGCTTTTCTGGGGTACGCTTCGCTCTCTTGCCTCTCCCCCTTTCTTCCTGAGAATTCGCATCTGCTCTAGCCCCTTCTCTCATGTTCTTTAGAACCCAATCCACGCCTGTTTCTCTTGTGAACTCCAGCAGCTCCGTAAAAGCGAGGTATTCATCATTTTTGGCTGCGGGTTCTTTGCCCTTCGGTGCCCTCTTCGGCGGCATCCTGCACTTAAAGAAAACAAACGTTAAAAACCTTTAACTGGTATTACATGCATTTAGGCAAGCCGTGCCGCGGCTTGAGTTTGGTCCCAGGGAATCAGGTTGTGCTAAAATGCGCCAGCGCTCACCCCCCCTGGATATGAAGACAACAAGGGGGCGACCTCAAAGCATTTAAAAAATTACCGCTGGACCCCGATCCCCGAGCCCCCACCCTATTCCATCTTGGCATTAATGCAATTCTGTAGGGGTTCACACCGCGACTGCCACACATCCGTTCAGCTACTTCCTGCATGCGCGTGACTCACGATGCCTGCGATCCGTTCGTTCCCTCAACAAAACGTATAAACCAAGAGATATGCATGCATAACGTTTAAACTCAACCATACAACACACTGCACGGCCCGCTAACGAGTCGGATTGACCATCGCTGTTCACTCCCACGCGATGTCTTCTCTAGGCGACGTCCGACTCCTGGGCGGTCAGCGGACAAAGAGGGGGCCTCTAAGATGGTCGCGGGCTTTTATGCCTCGCGCCCTACGACTACTTCCGGGGCGCTCCGCCGCCCCCCGTTCCTATTGGTCCTTGCACCATGTCCACTTCCGGGTCGGCTGACTCGGAAGTGAACCTACTCTGGGTCGGCCCTTTGGCTGCCACTAACGACGCCATTCCCCGAAGGGGGGTGGCGCCTTGCATTGGTGTGGGCATTGGTGTGTGTGGATGCCGGCGATTGGTGCTATGATCGTGATGCGCTGCCTGGCTAGTGGTTTGTCCGGTGTGGTGAAAGTGTGGTTTCTATGTACATGTGAAGTGGTGTTTATGTATTTACAAAAGGATGGTGAATCAAGATGTTACAGTAGAATGAGTTACTATTTGCAGTAGAGTGCGAAGGGGCATGTAAGTAATATAACAAAGGATTTGGAGGTGTTACAGATGTACACTGAGAGCTTCCTCAGCATTGTGCCCATTAGGGATTTTACAATCAAGCATGAATATATATTTGGACTCCAATCTTCGTAGAGTTTGTAGTCTGTTGCCTCCCCTCGGGTTCAGTTTGACACTATCTATCACAAAATATGACAGATCCTCGGCTTTCCCATCATGATGTGTATTGAGATGTCGGGCCACCGGGTAGGATTGATCATCATTTGGGATGGCCCTGAGATGTTGTAGGATTCTGAGATGGACAGGGTGGATTGTGCTACACACATATAATTTGTTGCAGGTACATCGCAGTACGTATACCGCGTGGTCCGTCTTGCATGTGTAGTGCTCTCTTATTTCAAACAGGGTTTTTCTCAGTGGTAGGTTTACTGTTTTGGTGTTGCACACGTGCCTACACGCCTTACACTTAGTGCATTTAAAAAACCCTGTCTAGGCTTTTAGCCAGGTGTTTCCGTTGTCCAGTGTTGGTGCATTTTTGACAAGTTCCTGTCTCATGGTCTTGGCCCTGCGAAATGTGAGCTACGGTAATTTGGTGCATGTTGGACCTATGACGGGGTCACTCCTGATAAGAGGCCAGTGTCTATATAGAATTTTGCGTAGGTTGGTATGATACTTGTTGTACCCTGTTATCAGTCGGGGGGTCATGGTGGTTTTTATTGTCATGGGTTCTGGACTCTTGTTCCTGCTATATAACTTAACAGCACTGGCACATTATATAATGCACAGGCAAGACCTGGAGTCCCAACTCCCCTACTTGGTGATCAAAAAGAGATCAAGTAGCAGATAGTTCGATGAAGGCAGCATTATGGACTAAGAAACCCACACGCTCACTCAACATTGATACTGTGCGCTGTACGTGCTGGATCTGGCAGGCACTGGCATGTAGTGCTGGCCATGACATGATCTACTTCCCACCTATAACCCTGGTGCGGAATGCTCTACCTCCTCTGATGTTTTAAGCCTCAGTCATGGCAGCACATAGCAAGAAGGGCCTCCTGCAGCTTGGGCACCTTTTCCCAGAAGGTGAATTTCTTGCACTGGATGTTTACAAACTGTTAGATATGACTTTATCTTTTTTTAGGTTCAATTTTGCTGCTAGGGCTTAATTCCTTACTTTTCGTTATGAGCCACTGAAATATGTTCCATTAGTGCAGATTTTGCCCTCAGACAACAATAAAAAGTGAGCGTCCATACTTTATGGTATGTGTACTACGGCCACGGCTTGTCCACTCTCCTCTCTCCCTGGCCAAATAATGATAAGTAAGGTAATTAGCTGTAGTAGCTGAGGCCTAGGTATGACAATACTGTTGGTCCCATGTTAAACATGCTTCTATGAGCTATAGACACAAACTTCTCCAAATCAGTTTTATAAATAGAACGTATTATACACCAGTATCTATTCACAGGTTCCATAGTACCGACAGCTCCAGCTGTCGACGTTCCTCTTGAGAATATTGTAATTGTATTTATATAGCCCTTACTACCACTGAAGAGGGGCTGAAGCTCTTTTCGGCAAGTAGCATGCTACTACGGAACCCAAAGAGGATTAGTGGTGAAAAAAAGGAGAAAGCAACCGCTAACCCTTAAAACGAGAGATCTTCTTTTTTGTGTTGTTTTTCTTGATTTGCTGTTCCCTGTAGTAAATTTGCAGAGGTGGAAGTGGAGAGTGGTGATTCTCCAGATAGACTGCAAGTTGCAAACATTTAAATGGGAAAAAAGGAGGAGAAAATGTATAAATTTACAACTGCACAGCGAAATGGGAAGGCACCAAAAGCAGTCCAACACAGTAAGCCAGGTTAGAAGCGGTGGTTGGGATGAAAGCCAAAAAGCGCCTTGTACAAGCAAAAGGGGCGTCATCTGTAGTCAAAAATCCAGCCAGTAAGAACCAGTCTGAAAGAACTAGTTACTTACCTGTACACTATAGTTCTCCAGTATTATCTTTCATAGATTCACATGCTTGTATCTTCCCCGTCGTCATGGTGGGAGTCTCCCGGTAAATAATAATCATAGCAGTAGAAGAAAAAACTGCCTGAAACCATAGAGTAGAGAAACCAGAGGGTAACCTCTCCTCCTCATTATGTGGCCCAAACTACAGCCAATCAGCAACCAGCCCCAGCCTACACCATTCCCAGCAGAGCCACCATACCTCAGATTTCCTACCGCCCAAGAGTGAGCTATCCAGGAAAACCAGAGATAAAAGGCGGTCTACCTAAAGGAAACGGGGAGGCGGGCGGGCGCATGTGAATCTATGAAAGATAATACTGGAGAACCATAGTGTACAGGTAAGTAACTAGTTCTTTCTCCAGTATTCAATCTTTCATAGATTCACATGCTTGTATCAGAGTAGATAGCAGTTCCTGTAGTTAGAGCGTTTCCAGGCTAGACCCCTTTCCTATCTCGGGGCTGAATGCCATAAATTGCTTCTATTACAAAAGAACGTTTCACAATACCAAGGCATGATCAATTAAACATTGTCATCATAATTATTTGCGTAAAGAGAAAAGCATATTATACAGTCAACAGAAATTTGCAGAATACAATTCATAAACATGTACCTTATTTAAAGAGATGTCGCAGGACTGCCTGTCCCACTGCTGCATCCGCTTTCCATTCCGTGTCCAAACAGTAATGCTTGGTGAATGTATGAGCAGTCGACCAGGTTGCTGCTCTACATATGTCTGGAAGGGGTACTCCTGCCAGCAATGCAGAAGACGTTGCCATTTTCCGTGTATCATGGGCACGGACTTTCCTGTCGAGAGGTCTTCCTGCTTTTTCATGACAGAAGCAAATAGCGGAAGCAATCCATCTGGATATGGAGGAACGTGAAAGGGCCAGCCCTTTTCTGACCCCTGAGTAAGCAACGAACAGTTGGTTTGATTTGCGAAAGCTTTTAGTCTTTTCAATGTAAAATTTTAGGCATCTGCCGATGTCCAAAGTGTGCAAAGCTTTTTCAGCCGCCGTGGATGGGTTCTTAAAATATGTCGGCAGGATGACAGGTTCATTCAGATGAAAATAAGAGGGTATTTTAGGCACAAATTTAGGGTTGGTTCTTAGCATCACCTTATCCGGCTTGAATTGAATGAAGGGATCCAATATAGAAAAAGCTTGTATCTCGCTCACTCTTCTGGCAGACGTGAGCGCCAACAGCAAAGCCACCTTCCATGACAAAAATTGTAATTCTGATTTGTGTATGGGTTCGAAGGGAGCTTTCATCAACTGCGACAATACTGTGTTAAGCTGCCATGAAGGTGGAGGATGCTTGACAGGAGGAAACTTCCTGAACAGCCCTTTCAAGAATTCCTTGATTAGCCTATTAGACCACAAGGAAGGGCATCCTGGTGATCTTCTATACCTGGAAATTGCAGCTAGATGGACCTTTATAGATGAGTGTGCCAGTCCTGATCTGGCTAAATGTAGTAAATACGGAAGGATTTGCTCAGCCGAGGACGTTAAGGGATGCAGTGCCTTAGTCATGCACCAACTACAGAATCGCTTCCATTTTGCTACATATGTCCTGTTGGTAGACAGTGCCACAGAACTTTGCAGTATTTCACGACATTCTGGGGTGATATCTAGGGACCGGAATTCGTGCTCAAAAGGTTCCAAGCAGACAATCTTAGCGAGGTCAGTTGCGGATGAAGTACTTGGCCTCTGTTCATGGAAATCAGATCTCTGGTTATCGGGAGCTGTATTCTCGGTTCTACCGACAACTGCAGAAGCTCCGTATACCAAAACTGCCTCGGCCATGCCGGGGCTATCAGAATTATCTGGCAAGGTTCTGCTCTCATTTTCCTTAGTAGTCTGGGAATTAAGGGAAAAGGAGGGAAGGCATAGGCAAACATCCCTGTCCATCTGATGTGAAGAGCGTTCCCTCTCGAATCCTGTTGGGGAAACCTGCTGGCATAATGACTGCATTTTTTGTTGCTCAGAGTCGCAAACAGGTCTAGACCTGGTTTGCCCCACACTTTGAAAATCCGGTTCAGCTGGATCTGGTTGATTTCCCACTCGTGGCAAATGTCGGATGACCTGCTTAACAGATCCGCTTTTGTGTTGTCCACTCCCGGAACATGTTCTACTTGCAGCGATATTTTCTGACCCAATAGCCATTTCCATATTCTTTGTGCCAGAATCGACAAGGGTTTTGATCTCGTTCCACCCTGTTTGCGCAGGTAAAACATTGTTGTTGTGCTGTCTGTCCGCACCAAAACCGATGAACCTTGGATCCTGGGAAGGAAAGCCTGGAGGCCCAGAAAGACTGCTTCCAATTCCAAGAGGTTGATGTGACGTTTCGCCTCTTGAGGAGACCAAAGGCCCTGAATTTCTAGGTCTTGCAGATGAGCCCCCCAACCTCGCAATGAAGCGTCTGACGTCATGACGTAGCTTGGTGATTGTGGTTCGAATGTGAGGCCCTTTGTTAGGTTGCTTCTGATACCCCACCATGACATTGCCCGCTTGATCTGATTTGTTATGACCAGCTTGTCGTCGAAGGAACCCTGGGCTTGGACCCACTGCTTGTCCAGGGCTTCCTGTAACGGTCTCATTTGCAACCGGCAGTTGGGGATCAGCGGAATGCAAGATGACATCATTCCCAGTAATGATTTGAATATCCTGATGGAAGTGAACTTTTTTTGCTGCTAGGGATGCAGTCAGATTTAAGATTTTCGTTATCCTTTCCTCTGAAGGGTAAGCTTTCAATTCTTGTGTTTTCAAGATCGCTCCCAAGAACTGTAGAACGCAAGTCGGGATAAAGGATGACTTTTCCTTGTTTATCCGAAGACCTAGACCTTGGAAGAGATCCATGCTCTTTTGTAGAGATCTTCGCGTTGCTTGGAACGATGGTCCTTTTATCAACCAGTCGTCCAAGTATGGGAACACCTGCAGACCTTGTTTTCTTAAGTGCGCCGCTATAGGGGCCATGCATTTTGTGAAAACTCTGGGGGCGGATTTCAGTCCGAAAGGTAAAACTCTGAACTGGTAATGGCGCCCCTCCACCATGAATCGAAGATATTTTTTGTGCTTTTCGTGTATCGGAATGTGGAAGTATGCTTCCAGCAGGTCTAGAGAGACCATGTAGTCTCCTTTGCGAAGCAGTAGCAGGATTTCCTGCAAGGATAGCATACGGAAAGAAATCTTTTTTATGTATGTGTTCAGATCTCTGAGGTCCAGCACCTGTCTCCATTTCGATGACTGCTTTTTCCTTATAAGGAAAAAGTGCGAATAAAAACCTGTTCCCCGCTGGTTTGGTGGTACCTCCTCTATTGCTCCTTTCAGAATGAGCGATAAGACCTCTGCTTTGAGAGCCTTTAGGTGTTGATGAACTCTGCAGAGGGGTGGACGATTTGGAGGTTTTTGCGAGAATTCCAGGGTGTGACCCTGTGTAATAATGTCCAATACCCATCTGTCCGATGTTATGGACTGCCAATACGGGAGAAACTGAGAGAGGTAGTGGAACTGGTTGATCTGAAGCGGCAATAGAGGCGCCTGCGGAACATCACTGTCTGCGCCCAGAGTCCTGCTTTCCTCTGGCTGCGGACTTTCTCCTTCCTTGCTGCTGGAAGGAAGTGTTTGAGGACCGATATTGTTGGTTGGAGGGGTACTGACGGTAGCCCTGCTGGTTATACGGTTGGTACCGATTAGATTGATAAGAGGAACGTTGTTGCTGAAAGTGTCCTCTGGATCCTCGACCGCGAAAGGACTGATAACGGCCCTGTTGCAACGATCCCAAGGATCTAGCAGTGTCGGTGTCTGCTTTTATCCCCTGCAACGCCTCATCAATCTGTTTTCCAAAGAGGCTTTCTCCATCGAATGGCATATCCAATATCTTAGACTGGACTTCCGGCCGAAAAGACGTAGCCTTGAGCCATCCCTGCCTCCGTAGGGTTATCGCCCCGGCCATTTGGCGAAAAGCTATAGATGATATGTCCATTGCCACATCTATGGACTCCGACGCTGCTCTGGCTCCATCTTGAAGAATGGTAGTTGCCTCCTCTTTCTTGTCCTCCGGAAGGTGCGACAGGAAAGGCGCGATGTCCGACCACATCTGTCTATTGAACCGACTCAGCAGAGCCATTGCGTTGGTAGCTTTGATGGAAGCCGCTGCCATCACCGCAAAGCGTTTTCCTATGCCATCCATCTTCTTGCCCTCCTTATCGGGGGGCGCCACGCAAGTGGCCATCGGGTTCTTGGAGCGCTTCTGGGCTGCTTGAGTCACCACCGAGTCTGGACGAGGATGTCCAATAAGGCATGCTGGAGCCTTTTCTACAGCGCGATACTTCTTGTCCAGCCTGGGTATGGACGCTGGGACTGAAGCTGGATTCTTCATCAATTTGAGTCCTTCCTCCCAGATATGCTCAATGATAGGAATAGCTCTTACCGACTTCCTGGAGGACTCCTTGAAGTCATAAAGGAAGCAATCGTTTTCCTTGACTGGCATAGATAGCTTGAACCTTGTAGCCGCTTTCTCCATCAGGTCATGAAAGCTGGCTATATCCGCTGGAGGAGAACTTGACTGAGGCAAGGGTGACGCCGGAGACGTTGGAGCGATATATTGGTTCCATTCATCCCCCACTTCCTCGTCCTGAGCAATTTCTCCTTCTTCCTCCTCATGATCAGACTCATTCAGGTCATCACGAATTGTAATAACGTTTTGAACCTCCTTCCGAGGAGGGAGAGGAGGTTGAGTTATAGGCGCCTCTTTAGGAGGTTGAGAGCTTTTCTCAGAGGCCGCAGGAGCATTATCTTGTGGAAAACGACGATAATAGTTGTCTATCATACTCCTTAAGTCGGATATCAAAGAGATTGGCACCGACATTGTCTCATCTCGTGCAGGCGTATCCACTTCCTCCTCATCATCATCATAGTGATAGGCCTGGTGGAAAGACTCATATCTCATTTGGCCCCTGACCGGCCGGTCTGTAAAGGCATAGTCCTCCTGTTGCTCTTCCTCATCAGTGTCCTGATGCTTAATATGGAGCTGCGAAGGACTGTACGCCGCTCCAAAAGATCCTTCCTCCTCCGATTCCTGGCCATCTAGAATGGTGGAAGGTAGTAGAGGTGATATCTTTGGCGTTGAAAACTCTCCTTTTCTGCTCGTCAACCCCCCCGTCGACGGAGCAATCCTTTTAACCGAAATGTAAGTTGACGTTGTCTTCGTTGGAGAAGACATCTTCAATGATTTATCCGCCGTCGACGGAGTCGTCGACGGGATCGTCGACGGGATGCTCGTCGACGAGGATCTCGCCGTCGACGAAGACTTAACACTCACCGTCGACGGAGTCGTCGTCGTCATCGTCGTCGACGAAGCTGTCGACATCGAGACTGTCGTCGTCGTCGTCGTCGACGGACTGGTCCTGGTCGTCGACGGAACGGTCGTCGTCGCCATCGTCGACGGAACGGTCTTCGCCACCGTCGTCGACGATCTCGTCGTCGATCTGACTGGATTTTTAACAGATCTCGTTGACGGAAGCGACGACGGAGCCCTCTTTTCTGAGGAAGGCTTGAGAGGAGTTGGAGGGAGTGAAGTAGAAGGTTCGCCTTCCTTAGATTTTCCTGCTTTTTGCCTCACATCTCCCTTTTCCTCAGAGGACCCTCTTAACTTCTTAGAGGAGTGTCCCATGGCTTCTCCTTCAGATTCGGAGTCATGAACCTTCCTTTTCTGAAGCCATATTAGGAGGCGCCCTTCCCTATCCCTCAGAGTTTTGGGAGGGAAGTTCTGGCAGTACTTGCAGTCCTTAGGGATATGCTTGGGGTACAGGCAGTACAAGCATTCCTTGTGAGGATCCTCAGAAAAAAGTCTGGCCTTGCCACAGGATCTGCAAGCTCTGAAAAGACTCTTCTTAGAGCTTTCAGACATCGTGACTGAAGGAATTCCAACAAGAAAAAACAGTACCTGAATCCAGCTGACAAAGGTCAAAAGTTCAGTGAAGAGAGAGAAAAAACTGAGCAGAGCTCAGGGAGACTCCTTCTCACACGAAGGCGGTTAGAAATCTGAGGTATGGTGGCTCTGCTGGGAATGGTGTAGGCTGGGGCTGGTTGCTGATTGGCTGTAGTTTGGGCCACATAATGAGGAGGAGAGGTTACCCTCTGGTTTCTCTACTCTATGGTTTCAGGCAGTTTTTTCTTCTACTGCTATGATTATTATTTACCGGGAGACTCCCACCATGACGACGGGGAAGATACAAGCATGTGAATCTATGAAAGATTGAATACTGGAGAAGTGAGCTCTAGTTCCGAGAGCTCTTTAAAGATTATCACTCAGAGTTACAATCCGAGCCACAGTCTGTGCAAACTATACCACTACCACAAGTGGGGACTCCCTCCTCCGCATCTAATACTCTCTCTGAGGCCTCTAAGGGTCTGGCTAGAAGTGCCACGCCATGGCTTAAGACGGCTGAATCTAAGAACTGTATGGATTTTCCACTGTTCATCAAAAAGAATATGCAGCCTCTTGTGACTCAGGGTCCATCCCTAATAAGTACAGTCTCTCCAACAACCCCTGAGGACGAGACAACACCTAATCGTTTTGAAGGGTTACATATCTCTCTGTTGCTGATTCAAAAGCCAGACCTTTCCTCGACCCCTTTTGAACTGCTGCTGGATTTCCCTACTCCTTCTCATCCATCTGGGCGTCAACGGGGGTGCAGGACTGCGAGGCCCAGAGGTCTTTGCGCTTTGTCCATCACGCGCACCTGGTGCCTCTTCCCGCCCCTCCTCCCTGCTGACCCTCGCTGACTTCAAAAACGACTTGCGGCCCCCACTCCACGGGAGCCGCTCGCAGTCGTGGAACTGGATACCTTTTTAAACTTGGTGCATTTTTAACAATCTACATTCTTGTTTTGCCCAGGACTGTTGCTGATTCAAAAGCCAGACCTTTCCTCGACCCCTTTTGAGCTGCTGCCTGATTTCCCTACTCCTTCTCATCCATCTGGGCTTCAATGGGGGTGCGGGACTGCGAGGCCCAGAGGTCTTTGCGCTTTGTCCATCACGCGCACCTGGTGCCTCTTCCCGCCCCCTCCTCCTCCTACTTAAGGAACACCCTTTACGCTACCGCGGGACGCGCGCGGGCAGGCGCCGGGCTAAGCCCGGGCAAAGGACGGGCCGTCTGAGGCCGTCCGAGGACGATCGAGGCCGGGCTGGGCCCCGTCCCTTTATTCCTACCTATTTTTATACCAAGGTTGCAGAACATTGCCAATGCCACCGAAGCCTGTGAACGGCGATAAACCGCATACGGGGGGAAGGTAAGAGGAACCCTGGACGCTTTTCTATTAAAGGCGGTCTCGAACCTGGGCCATGAAATATCTGTTGTCGAACTCCAACAAAACAAGCGCTTGTCACTAGGTATTATAAGGCAGATCCCCTCCCCACCAACACAGAGCTCCCAGAGCTTAGGGATTCTTTCATCAATGGATACTCTTATCCCCCTGCTCTTTCAGGACATCTCCCAAACTCCAATTAAAACACCATTGAGGAGTCCTAATTACGACTAACGATCTCTGACCTTTCCCTGGACTTTTCCCCAGAATAGCCCTCTGTGTTGCAGCTTCCAAATGCGACCCCTATGACTGAAAAGAATATATCCCCGCAAAATTCATCTAGACAACCAACTCTAACGAAAAGGAAGAGAGGGGGAAACGATCACCGGGGCAGACAAACGAAAGCTCCCAGATTAGGCCCTAGCCTTCAAACGGATACTCGCAAAAAAAGACAACAGAACTATTTGCCATCACTAAAGACAAAATCAAAGCCCCAGGTAACTCAAAACTCGCCAAAGAATCAATCACCCGATTCTTAGCTTGTTTTGAATGATATAGAACACCTAGTCAGATCCCTACTTCTCCCTGTCTTAGAAAGGATAAAAAGACTGGGTGACCAGTTAAATAATTTAGTGGTAGAAACTACCTTAAATTCCCAACTATTAAAGGGCTTGGTAGCCATTATTATGAACATTAAAACTAGTCGACACCAATTAATAAATAAGGCTGCCACAAAAACGACCCCATCTGGCCCTAACACATCCACTGGGAACGCCAGGTCCTCAAAAGATACTCGACCCACCTCTTGTGGGAAACCGGGGAAAACTGATAATCCACACACACATTCTACTCTGACAGGATCTAGAGAATCAGATTCTCTTTCATCCAATACTCATCCACTTGGTACTAAACATCCAGACACTAAGGCTGCTGACACAGGCATTCATCAACCTCCAGACAAAACCATAAAATTCAAAGGATGCCATATCGACCTGCCACCAGAGGCGGTTCCATACGCCATAGTCCTAACAGGTGTCCCAGAGCTTGAAGAAGGAAAAAGGGAAGGCTACTCTGAGCTAAAGAATAAAGCTATTCATTGGCTCAGACAAATAGGCCATTCCCCTCCCATATAGATGGAGACATAGTGTTTGTTAGAAGACTGGTGTGGGTGGGCTCAAGACCAAAAGACACTCCAGGGTATGTAATAATTATCAATTTTAGAGATTGAAGAGTGGTCCCCCACATCGCGGATTGGTTTCAGAACCAGGGATGTAGCAGTATAGTGCCCCGAACATTAACCTACTTCTATCCAGAGGCACTAATCGTTTCCCGTGGCCACTGTGGTGTGCCCACACATTATAAACATAACTTCCATTTATCAAAGCGGACCCTACGGCCTACTAATCATTCGCTTTTTGAGAATTTAGAAGGGCTATTTAAACGCTGGAATTTGTCTACCCAGCAAGGTTGTTATCCACCATACTGGTCACTGCCCCTAACAAATCGATATGATGTTTTTTCGAATCTAAATGACTTGGATTGACAACAGGGTAGTGCTGTGATATATACCCAGGAAAGATCGAGTTGCCTAATGTCAACAAATTCTAACCATGTGGTAGGGGATCTAATGATTCCAACTGTCCCTACAGGGTCCCTGTTAAAACAGAACGATCAATTAGTCAACCTAATTGTCACAGATGAATCACTTCTGATCCAACATAAGGTCCCTGAATCCAATCGATCAAATATGTCTAAAGAAATAGATCCTACCCATAATTTCCTTTCCTGGAATGTGGCTGGTTTAGCCGATAAAGTGTACCAACAACATTGGCTAGATGTCGTCACTGAACACAAAGTAATTTGCCTTCAGGAAACATGGTCCCTGGAGGCCACCATATTAATGGTTACCAAACCTTTCACAGCCCAGCCGTTCAAAGTGCACATGGCCGCAATAAAGGGGGTCTCTGTACATTTGTATCCATCACCGGGGGTATTGAAGTCAAAAGGTTCATGCCAACTGAATATTCTCAGATACTGTGGTTAAGATGGGGCTCCTTGCAAAATGTCACTATACTAAACTTTTACAATAACATCCCTCCCGACAGGAGTGAGGCAATCTTGAGTAAATTTCTCTCGACTGCGATCTCCTTACACGATCAACTGCTAGGTGATAATATTATGTTTTGGGTAGGAGATTTTAATTGTACGATCTGTCTTCATGGCTCGCATGGTTTGTGTGGCCTATTGGATTATGGGGAAGATTTGCCTACCCATTTTAACCATACGCCCCTCGGTACTATCCTTAAAAACATACTTTTTTATTTTAATTTAACTTTCATAAATGAGATTTGTAAACCGAGCATTCCATTTCAACCTACCTTTAATGGGAGGGGGTAAAACACTATAATTGATTATACTTTAATTTCTGCATCCCATGTCGGGCTAGTGGCTACCTGGGAAACGGGCCAGGCCCCCCATTCTGATCACTACCCTATAGTGTTTAGCATTAAAGTTAAAAAATTAACACGCAGAGCTGAGGCTAATACTCAGTATACCTCAGAGATAAGTTTAGCTTCAAAAAACGGCTAGACAATTAAATGGGACAAAGTAGATCTCCCAGGCTTCTTGGAAAAATTAGTTGCCTCTAACAGAGAAGACATAATAACCTGTTTAATTCAAGAAGAGGCACCAGACAGTGTTATGAATTTTTTTTCTAAAATTCTAGCCACAGTCAAATCTTTATTGACAAGAAAACATCGGAATGGGGTTTCAAAACACCATAGATGGTTTGATAGTAAGTGCACTAAAGCACTTACACATCTCAAAAAGGCATTGCAGACAGCCCCAAAAAATCCAGATCTAATCCGCACAGCTAGAAAAACTTAGAAAAATACCATAAAAATTAGAAAAGCCAGCCTAAAGAATAAGATATGGGCAGCCCTGAAAGAAGCCTCGATTAAAAGAGATAACAGGGCCTTTTGGAGGGTGGTAAACGACCCCTTCCTACAACCTAAAGAGACTGACCTTATCGATCTGGCAATTACAGGGGACCAATGGGTAGTGCATTTCAAACATTTGTATGGTAGGTTGACTCCCATCGATGATGGAACCATTTCCATAGTCGAGGACAATAATTGTTTGGTAGGTAAATAGCACACCCCTTTCCCACTACCCATAACCTTCAGTTAGGATGAAGTTATTAAAGGCATAAAGAGCAGTTCATCGGGCAAGGCACCGGGCCCAGATGGTGTCCCTATAGACACCTACAAGGCCGAGATAGACTTATGGGCCTCAATGATAACCAATGTTTTAAATAAAGCGAATCAACAAGGTTTTATAACCACCTGGTCTGGCGCCATGGTTATACCCATCTATAAAAAGGGCAAGAGGAACGACCCGACCTGCTATCGGCCTATTTCTTTGTTGGATGCCTTGGCAAAGGTGGCAGGCCAAATTATTTTAAATAGATTACAAACTTGGGGGGAGGAAAAACACATTTTTACTAATTTACAGTATGGCTTTAGTCCAGGAAAGGGGACAACGAAACAATGCCTAAATCTGGCTCTCCTTATCGCAAAATATACACAGGCTAAGAGCCGGAACCTTTTTATTTCATTTATAGATTTGAGTTCTGCTTTTGACTGTGTAGATCACGAATTCCTATGGCTAACACTTAGCGACATGGGGATCGACAGTCATATTTTACTATATATTAAGGAACTTTATAGAGAGGCAGGTGCAAGGGTTAGGTATGGCCCAAGGGGGTAATGCTCAGACAAATTTCCCATAGAAAGGGGTGTTAGGCAGGGGTGCATCTTGGCACCCCTGTTATTCACCATATACATAAATTCAATAGGACAATACCTCAGGGACTTTCAAAACGACTATCCCACTATTAAAGGAACTCCTATCCCTCTATTACTACACGCCGACGACGCGGCATTAATGTCACGGACCAGACTCGGGCTACAAAAAACGGTAGATAAATTCAATACCTACATGAAGCTCCGCGGCCTGAGAATAAATATTTCCAAAACCTTTCTAATGGTCTGTGGGAAGGGCAGAAAAAGGGCACCTTGCCCAATTTGTCTGGATAATAAGAGAATTGAAATTACAGATACTTTGTCTTATTTAGGGGTAAACTTTCACAGGGGGAATACGTGGCAATCAGCGGTTAATGCCAGGAAACTGGCATTTCTGCGCTCCATTGGCGCCTTAAGAAATTTTTCAAACAAATTGGGTGGGAAGCCAGCCAAAGATTTAATCTATATCTACAAAGCTAAGTGCGTCTCAACTGCTACCTACGGTGAAGGCATCTGGGGCACCAAACACGTACAGGGAATACAAAGCACTGAAAACCAGTTCCTTGCCTATTTATTGGGGGTATCTAAAACTACATCCTCGTACATGCTGCATATAGAAGCTGGCCTTTCCCATATAACAGACACCATAAGGATTTCTCCGATTCTTCTCTGGCACAAGGTCTGGGTTACCCCAGAAACTTCATTAAACAGGGATTTAATAATGGATTGCCTCTCGCTAGATGGCGTGTCTAAAATCAAATGGCTATCCTATGTGAGAAACATGTTTAAGGAGTTAGGCCATCCGGAATATTTTGTAAAACCAAGTACGATGGAGAAGGTCCCAAGAAGTCTGATCAAAAAGATGGCCTTGGAACACCTTGCTACATCTAGGTGGAACGCAGAAAGAGAAAAACACACCATCATTAGATATCAGCAAATCACCTCCCATGAAGGGTTACAAAAATATCTAATACTAGTGAACAGCCCTGGTGCTCGTCCGCTGCTAACTCGCTTCAGGCTAGGCATTTTCTACCGACTGGTCACATTCCCCCAATGTAATAACTGGTCCATGTCAAATCTTGTATGTCCCTGCGATGATATTTCGTATCAATCTAATATTCATTGTGTCTTATTTTGTAAATGTTATCAGACACCCCGCAGGGCCTATCTGTTACCCATCCTAAGGACATGGGGGATTCGAACTTGTAAGCTAGCCTTTTTCAAACTGCAACGACTGGAAGAAGATTATGTTATTCGTGCACTGAACTGCTTTCTAAAACTTGTAGTTAAGTTCCGTAACTCAATGAATTGATCAAAAATCTTATTGAATATTTTTTTGGGGGTGATATTAATTACCTTGATTTGGATATGTTTATTATATGTATCATTTGTTGTTATAATTGTTTTTAACTTGTGAGCTTTCATGATTTTAACCACTAAATCGAATAAAGCAAGTTTGATTTGATTCATATCTCTCCACCCTCCGAGGATACGTCCATGGCTGAGACATCTTCCGCGTTATCCTCTGCGATATCATCTGCCTCAACTGAACTGAAGTTAATTTCATGCTTAAACCGTCAAGTGCCACAGCTGGGCAGCAGCCCCTTTCCAAATTTTCCTTAATTTCCGAGAACATTTTAAAACAGCAGCAGCTAGAGAATGGGCAGAACCCTCAAATATTTCTTGGTGCCTTAGCAGAGAGAAGGGCAGAGAACCATAAAGCCAGTGGATGGAGAATCCGCCTGACGAGTCAGAGATCCTTTCCTCCAAGGCCAGCTCGCAGCAGATGGAGTCGAATGTGCTGCTGAACCTTATATTGGAGGAAATTAGGGAGATGAAAAAATACCAGGCTCAGGAGACTGCCAATCTCCATTCAAGATTGGAAAAAATTGAGGCATCCCTTGTGGGTTTTCCATCAAGACTCGAAGAGGGCAGAATCAAGGGTTGCCTTTTTAGAGGACCAAATGGGTTCCACAATTCGGAAAATCAGTGAGGTGTCAGCAGATAATATCGCATTTGAGACTAACCTGGAAGATCAGGAGAATCATATGCTTCGGTCAAATCTACGAATAGTAGGAGTACCCGAGGGGAAGGAGGGCTCTAATACCCTCGCTGGATGGAAGAATTTATCAAGCACAAAGTACTCCAAGATCACGCGGGGGATTTTACATTAACTAGGGCCCACTGGGTTCCTGCCCGCCCTTTTTCTAATTCTCAATACCCTCGGACAATCTTGGTCAACTTCTCTGATTACAGGATTAAAGAGAATGTGTTGACAAAAGCTATCCAGCAGAGACAATTTGCTATTGATGAGGGCACAAAATGTAGGATCTTTTCAGACATGTCAGTAGGGGCAGCAAGAAGACGTAAAGAATTTGTGAAGTTACTACTTCTATTTAAGGCACAGGGGGCGCGGGCATCCATTGTGCAGCAGTCAAAGCTAAGGGTGCTTGTTAAAGGGAAGTTGCACTTATTTACGCGAATTGAGGAAGCCCAGGAGCTTCTGAAAGAAATCACTGCTTTAAGATGAAGTTGCTTCACATTTGCATCCACCGTGGATTATTTCTTGGGTGAGGGGGGCTGGTCACTGAGGGTGCAGGGTCATGGCACCCCTAGAGTAAAATGGGTAAAATGTGGGTTGCGGGGCTAGAGGGGACCACATTTTGGGGAGGGGAGGAGGGAGGGGGGAGAGAGTAAAAGCAGTAGCAAAATGAGCAGTAGCAAGGACATTACCAGAAAGATTATCAGGATTGTGAGAGTTTCTGAGGTAACTGGTATGATTTATAGATACTTTGCTAGAAATGTTAATTAAGTGTTGTATTTTTTCTGTGAACGTTAATGGGATACTAAACAAAAAGAAATACAGAGCAATAATTAAATGGTTAGCTTCCTCTTCACACCAGGTCTTACTCTTCCAGGAAACACATCTAAAAACGAATTCCCCAAATGTATTTCTTCCTAGATGGTTTTCAGATGCCTTTTTTGCCTCAGTGGGGCTGGCTAAAAGAGGGATAGCCATATATTTCTGCAGGGATCTTCCCTGGGAATTGGGTCAAATTCATAGAGATCCCCAGGGAAGATGGATCTGGGTGGAGGCCAAATTAAATGGCATGATATTACATGTTATTAAGTACTATGGCTCTATCCCAGACGACACCACAGCCCTACATACAATTGGTGAGATACTTAGGGGGGGGCACCTGGAAAGATAATCCTAGGTGGCGATTTTAATTTTATCCAAAATCTAAAAAAAGATACTTCGTAGAAAAATAAAAAAGAGCTAAAACCCAAAACCAAGAAAGTGATAGCAGTATTAAGACAGGAATATGTTTTGATAGACCCTTGCGTGATGCCAATCCAACAAATCTGGAATTTTCCTGCTATTCTAATCAATTTCACATGGCATCCAGAATTGATTTTTTCTTAATATCTGAATCCTTGGGCTATATAAATACGTCAATGGAGATAAATCCATTTTCTGACCACTCCCTTATCAAACTTGAAGTTGGATTGAGGAATGCAGGTGGCAGATGGATCGCCTCCTCCTGCAGGATCCTCAATGGGTGACTGACACAAAGGAGTGGATTGCCATATTCTTTGAGATAAATGAGGATACAGCAGAAATCTTTTCAGTCTGGGGTGGGTTTAAGCTGCCCTTAGCGGGCAAATGATTGCACATTCAGCGCTCAAGCTAAACAGAGGCGGGAGAAAATTCAGAAAATTCGGCAGGCTTAGAGAAGGCCACGAAAGCAAGGAATACACAGCCTGCGAGGATGAGGGATGCCAGGGTTCAGCCATACCGGGCGAAATATGAATTGAAGGAGGTTTTTATAATAGAAGAAATTGCCAGCTCCAGAACATATCAACAGCGAGTATATGAGGAGAGTCAAATGATCGACAAAATGCTTGCCGGAACTACTAAAACTAAGCAGGATGCAGCCATGATTACCAAAATCACTGACCCGAATTCAAGAATCTCTTTAACAGATAAAGAAGACATAGCTCAAGTTTTTCAAAAGCATTACTCGCAGCTATATACTACTAGATATGAAGCAGGTGCGGACCAGATTAACAATTACTTCGAAGACAATGATCTCCCTACTCTTACTGGGCCGATGGCGGAATAGTTCCAGTTGGATATTTCTGAAAAATAAATTATAAGTGTGGAGAAGTCTATTGCAGGGGCTAAAGTCTGCGGAGCCGATGGGCTCCCAATTGAATGTTATCAATAATATCAAACAGGGAGGTGGTGTCAACACAACTTTTAAGGAGTCCATACTGGTCAGGTTTATTAAAAAGGGGAAAAGCTGTAAAGATAATAATTCATTTAGGCCAATTAGTCTTCTCAATGCTGATGTTAAAATATTAATGAAAGTCTGTCTGAGCACAACAATTTGTTCCAATTGCTCAGGCATTAATCCATGGTGATCAAACTGAGTTTATTGCAAGAAGATCAATATCTATAAATACCGGGTTTTTAATTCAGGCCCTTGATTATGTGACTAATAATAAAATACCCACCTTTATTACTATGGTTGACGCTGAAAAAGCGTTCGACTTGGTCAACTGGGATGCACTTTATTTTGATGTAGGAAAATTCGGCATCCCGGCCCAAATTTCAAGTACGTTGAGAAACATATATCAAGGTGCTCAAGCCCGTGTTATAGTAAACAGTGATTTAATAGGGGTAGTGGAAATAACCCGAGGAACCAGACAAGGCTGCCCGATGTCACCTATACTCTTTACTTTTTTTATTGAACCCTTGGCCATTAGAATCCGCAGAAATCCCCTGATTAGAGCTCCAATAGAAGGGATGGCTAAGCTGAAAATTTTCGCGGACGACATAATTATATACTTAAGTCCAGATAAACAGAACTTGGTAGAAGTTCTTTTAGAATTTAGTAAATTTGAACACATAGGAGGCTACAAAATAAATCAAAATAAAACAGAGATTTTAATACTTAATGTAGATTGTAACTTTCTATCCCCTAATTTAAAACTCCAGGCACTAAAAGAAGAACCGATTAGATATCTCGGCATCTTCATCTCCAATCAAGTACACCAATTATTTAGTTTGAATTATCTAGCCATGAGAAACAAAATTAAATCACTTTTGGATAAGTGGACCCTTTACCTTTGACTTTGATTGGCCGTGTAGCACTTTTGAAAAATGTCCATTCTTCCCCTGTTAATATTTCTTTTTATAAATATATCTATGAAAATCCATCTCAAATACTTTAAAGAAATTGATTCAATGTTCAGGGAATTTGTGTGGAACAAAAAGGCCTCCAGGGTTAAACTGCCCATATTACAGCTGGAAATAAGTCAAGGGGGTCTAGCCTAGCCAAATATTAGAACTTACTACGAGGCTGCTTTACTAGATCTTACACCGCGTTTACTGGAACCTAATGGGCAGATAAATATTTTCTTCTTTGAAAGAATAAATTATGAGTCTGGCTCTCAAATTCCAATCTTTTTAAAAACATCTAAACTGCCTATGAAGTCCCGCTATAAGACAATTTGTGATTATTCTGATAAACTGCAATCCTTATTTAAACAAATTAACTCTTCAGGGTTTAATGTCGAGTTTTCAGGCTATAAATTCACTCCAGTCGGCTTAAGAGATGGAATGTGGTTTTGAGGACCTGGGCCATTTTTTAATTGCTAAGGTAGTGATCTCTTGGCATGAGGTTCTAAGTAGATTTGGGAATCAATATAAACCAGGCTTCCTGGAGTACTTGCAGATCGTAAACTTCATTAAAAAATCTAATCTACTGTCAAGTGATGGGCCAATTAATCAAGTTAATACCCTTTATAAAACGAAATTAAAAGGGGTAGGAAATTGGTACTATGTCCTGATAAAATGCAAGGCACTTCCCCAGGTTGAGGTATTTCTGAGAAAAATAACTCGGGAAACTAACTGCACCTTCTCTCCTCTGGAATGGCAGTCGATAGCACAGGTAGGGAGTAAAGCCCTGAGAGCAGCCAATTTTAAAAGAATGGCCTTTTTGTCACGGTGGCTGGCTTATTACACCCTGAAAACATTAAATAAGCGCTATGTGGACGTCGAAAATAAATGTTTTCGATGCCAATCTCATGGGGAGGGAGACTGGCTTCATATATTTTTAACATATCCTAAGCTTGAAGTGTTTTGGAGCAAGATCTTTGCAGTGATAACCCAGGCTATTAAAAAAAAGCTTGATCCCGAGACAGAAGTGGCTCTTTTCGGTTTTTCGAAAGTAAGGCCAGATTTGACCAAAGCCAAAGAGGTGTGCATTTCAATCTGCGTCTCAGTAGCCCGTTCCTGAATTCTTCCAAACTGGAGATCTGAAGAGGTACCATCTTATCCTAAATGGATAAATAAAATGCATAAGAGAAGGAGATTGGAAGAAGCATATGCTTAACGGGTTGGTGCAATAAAAAAGTTTACAGCGGTTTGGAAGTTTATGGATAATGGGATTTTCTGATAAAAATCTAGCTCTTTAGCACACAGCACTTTAGGCCTTCTTACTTGGAAGTTTGGAAGGAGGTTCTTTTTGGGGATATATTGACAGGAACTAAGCACTTAAGCACATTGCACTATAGGCCTTTATATTTAAGTGGAAGTAGGATGGTACTGTAAGATTGCCATCGTTTGCACAGATGTATATTCTTATAACCGAAGGCAACTATGCACATGTCACTTTAATATTATTATGTATGTATGTATATTAGTACAACAGAAAGTAATAATGCATATGTAACTTTTGGGTCTCATAGCAATGGAAGGGTCCAATTATCCCATGCTGCTGTTTTCTGGATATGAGTGATGATCGGCGGGAGGATTTTTATTGTTGTTTTTTTAGAAAACAACAATGTGAGATTAGAAATATTCCATTCAATCCACTTTAACGGAAATATGTCTACTAAGAGCCAGTTGGTAGCTAGAGTACTAAATAACTTAGGGGAAATGTATATTAGAGTTTTATGGCTAGATTATTAGGTAGTTTTTAATTGAATAGAGGGTTATGCTGGGGCCTTTGTATTTTTTCATAGTCTGCTGTTTCGGGTATGCGTATTTATGCTTGATGCGTTTCAGTTGACCAATGTTTAAGAATGTCTATCAGTGCTAAGTCCAGATTTGTTTTGTTTCTATTCCTGACGTCCAAATTTATTACAATGTTGTTCTGTCCTTGCTCTGCTCAATAAAAAATATTTTAAAAAAAAAGGGAAATATAAAATTAATTTGAGCAGTGGATATGTGAGTCTGTTAGGTGGATTGAAAAGGATAGTGGATGAATAGAAGAGGAAAGATTCTAGAAAGTGTTTTTTGGAAACCAAAGCTGCAGGGGGAGTTTTGGGATGAGTAATGGGGAGGTGGAAGGGAAGAGTCAGAAGGGAGGATTTAGAAAGCCTTGATTGGGAGATCTGAATAGTAAGAGACGCTTGAGATGATGCAAGGAGGGGTAGAGTAGGGAAAAGTCTAGAATGTTTTTTTTTAGGGAACATAGTAGTAGAATGGGGTTTGGGCTGAGTAAGAGAATGGAGGTAGAAGATATATTGAAAGAGTTATAGGGTGAGATATAGGGTAGTAATTTGTAGATGCTGAATTTGAAGTAAAGTTATAATATAAATATACATAGGTACATGGAAGGTATATATGTGGGTTAGGAATGTAATATACGTAGATTCAAGTTGTTTTTTAATAAACTCAGACTTAAGTGTTGCTGTACTTTAAGCTAATTTGTTTAATATTGTTTTCATAATTTTATGTGTAATTTAATGGTGAAGCAATTGTAGGTGAACTTATGAAAATTATTTACTTATTATGCAGTGACCTATATACATGGTAAATATAGAATATTATAATTATAAATAATATGTACATTTGTTAAACAAAACTAACGAATATCTATATGTTTAGAAACATAATTATTATGCATGTTTATACAAAGGAATGCACCTGTGTAGGTACACATATATAGACTGTGTATATATAATACGCAACATTCCAACGTTTAGCAAGGGGATACCCATTCATTTTCTCCTTCTGGTTGAAAGTGGGTGAAGTTATTGATAAAATGACCCCTATTATGGCATTGCTGGGTTGCAAGTAAACTCATAGCAATGCTTCTGGCTAAATGTAGAGTGGATTTGGTCTAGTTGAAAGGCCCTCTGCCTACAGCTGAGGCAGGGCTTAGGGATGCTGTATATTGTAACAAATCAACCAAGCAATGCTGCACCTGGAGAATTACAGACTTAAGTGTATCGGGGACCAACAGAGAGTGTTTTTGGAGTGGCATTCACACTCAAGTGAAGAAATGCTCAATGGCACTGACAAGGCAAATGTGGGCTTGTAAACTTCTTCTATGTTGAATGGACAAACAATTGTTATGCTGGCTGTTCTGATGTCATATCATATGTAAGAGCCAAGGCAATGTATATGAAATCGTATTCACTATAACTTCACAATTATAACTGTCTTCACTGTTGTATTTTTATCAGCATCTATATACAAAGACAATATTTTATACAGTTGCCTGGTATGCACTTTGCTGTTTTGTCTGTATTTACTGCTTACAATTGAAAAATAGTCAAATAAAAAGTGGGATCACAATTCATCTCCAAATTTGTTTTTGCATAGTTCACATTGACAACATCACTGTGGCACTCAGCAGCAGCCCGAAGAAGCAATCCATGAGACACTACTTTCTATTTGTGACTTCTTGCTGCCTGCCCTAAGCTGTGAAGAATGAAGTTCAGAACATCCAATGTAGCACAACAGATGAAGTAAAAGTTCAAAACCATCTACAGAACCTGAGGTAGACACCGCTGTAGGATATCACCGGTGTAGGCTATCTGGACACCCAGTTCATCAAGGTTATGATGCCCGTGCTATCGCTCCCATGAATTTCTCTCTTAGACGTAGTGTCTATTGGTAATACTACAGGCACATGTTTTTCTTTGGCATATTAACAAGGATGCGCTAGTACCATTGTGGTCGTGTTTAGAAATCATTTGTAAATATATACTAAGCTTGAGTGTACTACAAATATTCAGGTGCATCATTTAAATAACACAATTTGAATTTAATGGTTTTTATAACTTGCAAGTGATGAGTTTTAACATTTTATTAATCCAAATATACTCTGTTATAAACATGGCTTTTACTTAAGAAGACCAATATTGATTGGAAATATGTAAAACTCATAACAATCTCATGTATGAGGAGTGTCTGTAGAGGTAGAATCATGTGATTCATACTTTTGGTTCACATCATGCGGCATGTCTTGTTTGGCCATTTGGACACCAATGATGGCTAACCGACTGACTTTGTAAATAGTGACTATGTTCTAAGTTCTTTAGGGGAGCAGTGTCCAAGTATTATTTTTTTCCCTTTCTCCTAAACGTTTACATATACCGACTTAATGTGAATAAAAGAGGCGTGTATTTTCTTTGCACAGTGAGTCAGATCGCCTCCTCTTTCACAAAGCTTATGTTCATTAACCCCTTCATTTGCATGGTCATCCTGACCTAAATAGGAAAATCATGGTGATGGTGTATCACCTGCTACCAAAAGAATTTATGGTGGTTAGTGTGAGCATTTTAATGTTGGTCTTGAGGTTAGTTCATATCTTTTCAAAGAGGGCCATTTGCTATCTCAATGTTGCTGTCAGTCTTTCTATGATGTATAAATTATAGAACATGGTCCACCATAGCACTGAATTTCAGGGCTGAGGAGCCTTTCAATGTTGTTCAATTGTTACTTAGTAGTTTAGCTGGCAATAATAATTGTGAGATTAGGTTGCTCTTTTGTGACAGCATTGGGTTTAACCTTTTTTTTGTCTAACACTCCAAATATAAATAAGGGTCTAGTCAGTGGCATAATGTAAAATTAGGGCCCCCTTGCAAATATGAAGAGGAGCTCTGCCCAGAGTGACCCATACGTACACATATTAATTGTCTTGGGCTGAATGGAGGCCCCTTAAAGGGTTAGGGGCCTGTCTGCACTGCAGGTGCCGCAGGGGCCTGGGTTACATCCTGAATCTAGTGGCAACTGAGTGTTGTCATTTCCTTAACTTTCACTTTAAATCTGATAGGTGTCAAACACCATCGTAACTTCATTTTACATGCATTTTCCTTATGTCTTGTACACATGTACGGTTTAGCTGTCCTCTGCCAAATAAAAACCTATGAGCTCTCAGAGATGAATCTCCGAAGTTCGGATGCCCAGCTCCTAATATATGTATATTTGTCATACAGTTGGGCAATTTCCAACACTCTGGGGCATAGTCACAAAGGAAAATCTACCCATGTAGATTTACTAGTAGTAAATCTACACTTACACTTTTAAGTAACTTTACTTCGTTCAGCTATTTACAAAGTCAGAGTGTAAAGATACTCAGAAATAGATTTATATTCCTCCACCCAAGCCAAACTTACGAGTGTAAATTTACAACTGGCATAAAGGAGCACTGTTAAGACCTGCACCATAGATGGCCAATCTCTGATACTGCAACACCCTCCCACTAAAAATAATGAAAGTAGGGACTTGAACTAAAAGCCCATAAGAAATAATGCTAAATAACATTGCATTATTTAAAATAGTCAAAATGTAAATTAATATAATTTAATGTCAAAAAATTATCTTTACATATTTTATTAGTCTTTTCAATTTGTAAAATGAATTTAACTTTGGCTTTTCCTGAAATATAATTAAATTAGTTTTGATCATTCCATACATCACTTTAGATAATTGATAATCATCTTGGTCAGCCTGCTCCACTACATCAATTTGCCCAATGTGCGCACACCCTAAGGAGGACGACATGCATGCGGTCCTTTTCTGCAAGGGCTACGAGCGGAGCAGGAAATATTGGCTTGTCCCGATGCTCAGGAACTTGGGTTTTAGATCTCACCAAGCGGCTTATAGAGTCCTAAAATCTGATCTCTCCCATCCTATCGTTTTTGCACTGTCAAAATTTTTAACTTCACTGTGGTTCACCCGTAGCCGAATGATGAAAAGTCTGGTTTAAATGGACAAGACCAGCGGCTTTCCACAAATGTCTTAATTACATTTTTACTACTTCTTATAAATTTGGATCACACTACGTTTAATAAGTTTTTAAATGTATGTATTGTTTTGTATCTTTTATGATCTGTGATCGAAATAAAGATTAATGAAATGAAAAAATAATTGATAATTCATAAATCTCTTTGTGGTATCGGTGAGATTTTCTTGGTAATGCATCTTTAAAAAATGTTAATTTAATTTAAGATATTTTAATTAAAGAAATATTTAATTCAGAATTAAGTTAATAGTGTCTTTAATTTTTATTTTGCTCTAACTTTGAAATAAACATATAAAATGATGTTATAATAATATTTACTATACAGATATTATTACTTATTTTTCAACTTTAATACACATTTTTACTCTTCACTATAATGTCTCATAAGGAAATCTCTGGGTCGGTGGATGTAGATATCCCTATGGTAAGAGAAAAGAAAAAAAGTTTATTAAACTTGAAAAAGATCAATACAACAATTTTTAGGTTCAATATTAATGTAAATTATTTTTCTCTGTATTTTAAATATAGAACCGCAACAGCACTAGCACTTTATTCCAGACCCGGAGGAGAGGAGCGGGGGACTTCACTATCCAACAGGCATCGCGGCCTGAGTGCCGACGCATGCCAGTGACGCCATCCACACGCCAGGAGGCGCATTTCAGGCCGCCTTTTCTCCCATAGCACGGGGAACCACAACAGCACTTGCACTTTATTCCGGACCAGGAGGAGAGGAGCGGGGGACTTCACTCCCCAACAGGTATCGCGGACCGAGTGCTAACACACACATGTGACGCCAACCAAGCGCCAAGAGGCGCATTTCAGGTCTTCGTTCTCCCGCAGCGCGGGGAACTGCAAAAGCACTTGAACTTTATTCCGGACCAGGAGGAGAGAAAGTGCAGACGCATGCCAGTGACGGGACCCACGTGCCAGGTGACGCATTTCAAGCTGCCGGTTCTACCGCAGCACGAGGAACCACAACAGCACTTGCACTTTATTCCGGACCAGGAGGAGAGGAGCGAGGGACTTCACTCTCCAACAGGTATCGTGGACCGAGTGCTGACGCATGCCAGTGGCGCCACCCAAGTGCCAGGGGCGCATTTCAGGCCGCCGTTTCTCCCGCAGCGCGGGGAACTGCAACAGCACTTGCACTTTATTCCTGACAAGGAGGAGAGGAGTGGGTGACTTCACTCCCCAACAGGCAATGCGGCCCAATGCTGAGGCACGCCAGTGACACCACCCCAGCGCCAGGAGGCGCATTTCAGGCCGCCGGTTCTCCCGCAGCGTCGGGAACTGCAACCACTTGCACGTTATTCCGGACCAGGAGCAGAGAAGAGTGGGACTTCACTCCCCAACCGGCATCTCGGCCCGTGTGCCGACTAATGCCAGTGATGCCACCAATGTGCCATGAGGTGCATTTCAGGCTGCTGGTTCTCCCGCAGCGTGGGTAAACACAACAGCACTTGCACTTTATTCTGGACCAGGAGGAGAGGAGCGGGAGACTACACTCTCCCAACAGGTATCGCGGCCCGAGTGCCGACACACGCCAGTGACGCCACCCACGCGCCAGGAGGCTTATTTCAGGCCTCCGGTTCTCCTGCAGCGTGGGACGAGTGCTGGTGTGCCCAGGCCATGCCTGGGCAAAGCCCGGACCAAAAGCAAGGCCATCTGTGCCCGTCAGCGGCCGGCAGAGGCTGGGCTGGGCCACCCCTCTTTCAATTGATCTCAACCTAGAGGTCCTAGGTGAGTCTTTGCCAACTCCAACACCGACAGAACTGGTAAGAACAAGATATGAGCATCCAAAATGGGGAAACGCACTGGGATATCGTCTGCGCGCCTCATCACTAGCAGCATTGATCATATGCTAGAAAGGGTGGCCAGCATTGTATCAGGCAAGATTAAATTAATGGAGCGCCAATTGTCCTTGGGAAGTGAGGGTTTACCGAGCGGTCTCTATACTAGAGGGGTTACAACTGATGCTGCACCTGAACCCACAACCGTATTGTACCCTTCCCAGCATCAGAGGTCTGGCCCCAACAACACATCGCTCCTTAGTGGGAGCCCAAGAGGGCATGATATAATCGAGACTCAGTCAACCATGGGCACCCTAACATCTGTGGCAATCCCAGCTGTGAAACATAAGAGGAAGACTGAGAAGCCTGTTTGTTCCAAAAGGAAACAACCCCCTTGCACCAGATCATCTCACACTTGCTTGTCTGCATGGATGCAGTCATCGTAGAGTGTTAGCACTTGAGCTGCAGCACCAAATGGGAAGTCGAGTCGCTCCATCTGTACACAGATTGGAGTGGTTCCTGCTGCACCTGATTATGTGGGCTTTGGGGACACTCTCATCAATACTGTTATTAATGCCATTTCCATATGAATTAAAGAGATGATAAATATGAAATTTACACCTTTTGGGGAACGTCTAGATCATCTGGACACACTTATGAATAAGTTTAGCCAACCACTAGAGACAGCCCAAATTATTGCTGCCCAGGGGGAGGGGTCTATTTTTATCGCTGGTGGTCCTCCCATTATTAACCCACCTCTCACTGCCACTGCCACTTCTCTCTCCTCTGGCCCCCTAGCTGGTAGCTAGTGCAGGACATGCAGACAAGTAAGGAGTGCTTCCAGCCTAAGGTGAATGTACCACCTAATTTTTCTTCCACCAATAATGGCCTATCACCTGCGGAAGAGTCATCTCCAAATGTGGCCCCTATTTTTATGCCAGAACCTACTAATAGACTAGTTGTCGAACAACCAAAGCCAGGTAAACCAAGTAGTAATGCACCTGACAATACAAGCAGAAACCCTCCAGGGCCTAACCCAGATGTTTTCGAATCACACCAGCCGCCTGCCCCTATGTACCGGAGTCAGCAGGAGAACCAACCCTTAAGAGGGGACAGAGGAAAACTTGGGTAGAACTGCGTAATAAATGTGTGGATTGGTTATTTAAGAATAGAAAGTTCAACGTGTTAGATATGAGTGAGCTCATTATGGTACAAAGAGTAGGGTAGGCTGGTGCCGCAACAAAGAAAATAGAAGACGACTGTATTGTGATCAACGTCCGCAGACCATCCATGGTAAGATCTTTGTTGAGAAATCAAGAGATCACAACTATCAACAGCACCTATATTTGGTCACTACTGTTGGGCTATTTCTACAAACCAAGTCTTGGGCCCCCTATAAACAAGCCTGCCTTCCCGATAGCACACAACAGGTTTTTGGCTTGGTCTGACTTGGACACCCAGGATTGACAACGGTCACCACAGGACTCTAATGGTGCTGACCATATGCCTGTATCCCCCCCACCGGCAATCGGGACACATGACCATGCTGCTCTAAGCAAGGTTCCCGCTAATTCAGATTTGGGCATATTAAGATGGAACATGGCCGGCTTACAGTCAAAAATACACCAACCTGACTGGCTAAAACTGGTGAGACAGCAGGACATTCTTATGTTTCAAGAGACCTGGCCACCCAAGATTTATATATTGACGGTTTTGAATGTTACAACACTGTAGCCCCAATTCCTAAATTTGGTTGACATTCGGGCGGTCTATCGATCCGGGTAAATATCGCTGCAGGAGGTAGCGTTTAGGCCTTATGCACAAAAAGTGACACATTCCAAGCCTTATTATACAAAAGGGGTGTTTCTATTTATTTAATTAATTTTTATACCAAAGATTTTCAGTCCACACCAAATGTAAATTTTACTAACTTATTTCAATTTGTCACCACCATGCAGCATTATAATGGATTAAAAAAATAGCTGGTATCTGTTTGTGAGGTGATTTAAATGCTGAGCTACCCAGTAAAAACATTGCTGGTATAAGGACTAGTGGCAGAGGGCAAATCTGCCATAGGGGCAAGGAACTAATGGAACATTTGAACAACCATAATCTAGTCCTGGAGAGGAGTTGGCCTAATGGCTAGGGTGCTCGACCTTGGATCTGGATTCGAATCTCGGTAACGCCACTAAAACATCCTGTGATTCTGGGCAAATCACTTAATCTGCCCGTGCCTAACAAAAAGGAATGTGTGTCCTCATGTAACGTAACTGGTGCTGTGTAAAGCGCTCTGATACCCGATTCGGGTCATGTTTGCGCTATATAAAACTCTGCAAAAAAAAAAATATATATATATATATATTGCTGCAGTAACAAATTACAATAAACCCCCCTGAGCCGACATTTAGAGGGAAGGGTAGTGCTGCCACCATTGAATATGTTTTCTTTCCAATACCATTGAGGACTGTTTACTGAAAGCTGAAGTTGTCGGTATTATCCATGGTGATCACAGCCCGATCAAAACTGTGCTGAGACTGCCCCCCAGGCCAACATATATAACTGAATGTGGTGCCAGGAATCTAAAATCTTCCACAAACAACTTAAGATTGGTGTGGCGGGGTGTCAATAATACCGTTTTGTTCCATACGTCGGTAAAGGATAATCCGTGCCTCATCAATTCTTGTCTATCAGTACAGGTCCTTAAACCTGAGGTGATCAGTGCTTTTATTAAACTTTTTGAGGTCATAAAATATATACTATCAAAACCTACTAACGTTGCACAACGCGGTCTTAGATGGTTTAATCGTGAGTGTTCGGTGACTAAAAGATAGCTATGCAAGGCCCTATCAAACAGTTCGAGTGTCACCCACTAATTAAATCGCTTAGGCAGAAGTACAAGTTAGCTATCTCCAAAAGGAAGGAAGAATTACTAAAAGAGCGCTGGGATGCTCTTGTTAATGCCACTAGCCTAAAGAATGGGAACACATTCTGGGCCGCCAACAAGGATTTGAGATCCATGGGACAGTTACTGACCCCTGATAAGCTGTAATACAACCAGTGAGGCATGGGAAGCCCATTTCTCTTTGATTTATACAACCCTGCACAAGATGAAGATCTCCTTGAACATAGGGCTCCAACTGGGATATTAATATTTCTATCTGAAGTCGAGGAAGCCATCCAACAAAGCCTGGGTAACAAAGCCCCAGGTCCTGATGGGTTACCCATTGATCTTATCAAGCACAAGCCTAATTTTTGGGCGCCATTTTGTTAAATGTTTTTAATAATCTAAGTAATGATCCGCTACCAAGCTCGTAGTCAATAAGTTTTATTGTCCCAATTTTTAAAAAAGGGAGATCGCTCCCAACCCAGCTGCTTAGACCAATTTTCTTGAAAGATAACAGCCTAAAAATCCTAGGCAGAGTTTTATATAACAAGATTAAAATATGGACTGAGAAAAATCATGTCAACTGGGCTTTATGAGCAAAGTAGGCACAAATGAACAATGCCTAAACTCTAATTTAATCATTGGAAAATATACCATAGCACAGCGATCCCCAATATATCTGGCCTTCATAGACCTGACCTCAGCTTTTGATTTTGTTAACCGATCACAATTACGGTCCATTCTTTTAGAATATGGTTTAGATGAGGTCTTAGTACATTTATTAGCCTATTTACATAAAGACCTGAAGGCTCAGGTTAGGATCAATAATCATAGGAAGGTTTCTAATGATATTAAAGTTTGTATAGATGTAAGGCAGGGATGCATCTTGGCCCCTCTCCATTTTATCATATAGATTAATATTTGCACAAATCATTGACCGCGCTCACTAATGATGTTCCTAGAGTTAATGGTAACACACTCCCTGTGTTATTATACGCTGAGGACATGGTATTAATTACCCGCACACCCAATGTTTTAGGCATCCTAGTGCGGGGTTTTGTCGATTTTATGGCCAGTCTAGACCTGTGCACTAATTTAAAACAAATATTTTATAATGTCTTGTGGGCTGAGAAAACATTCCTTAAACTCTATATCTGTGGGCCATCAAAAGTTACAATGTACTAGCATTTTTCTTTACTGAGGGTTGGTCCTTGCTGCGAATGGCACCTGGTCCGATCATGTGGTATTTTGTAAGAATAAGTTCTCAAAGGCTATCAATTCGATTCTCAGTCTTCCCCGGCCGAAGAGGACAGGTGGCCATTTTAGCAATTATAATTTTTTTTAAATCCAAGTGCATACTTACATCCACTTATGGTGCAGAGGTTTGGGGCATCCCAAAAAGCTACAGTATCCAGCGTGAGGAAAATACATTTTGCCGGAAACTGTTGGGTGTATTGATCTCCACCTCTCATTACGTCTGCCACAGTGAATTGAAATGACACTACATTGGAGATTTTATAAAGGCCTGCCCTGCTTTATTTTTGCTAGTTATATAGAAAAACCCAGCAGCGTCCCTCACAAGCTAGATAATAGGAGACTGCCTCACTTGTGAGAACGGGAAGGATATTTGGTGGCTTACCGCGGTGAGTCTAAGCAGTGTTAATTATTGTTGGCTCTTTTCAAGCCAAACTGAAACTGATACCATACAGAAAAAAGCCCTTTAGAAGGCATTATATATACTATACAGCAAGGCAAGACTTGACAGGGAGTGTAGGAAACCTACTGTTGTAAATATTATGGTCATTGAACATACTTTGCACTTGCCGCCTAGTTATCTCACAAAACCTATATGTCATTGGGAGAGGGGACTCCTTTTCCGTTTAATGGCTGGCCCAGTAAAATTCTTGCTCTGTTTTCCCCTTGGGTACAACGCCAACCAAGTCTCTTTGCCATGCCCGGGCAACAGTCAGAGTCAAATGATATTAAAATGTTATTATTCTGTAAGTTTTATATAAAATATGCAAAATGGCTTTTAATACCGTTTGACTTATAGGTGGTAGTCTGTCCCCCCCACTCCTACGTACTCCTTCATAAAAACCACTGTAAGAGATGTGGTTATTGGTTGAGGGGGGTGGAAGCCCCACTCAGGCAACAACGACAATCCTTGTCAGGGTAAACCACAAGAAGTCACCAAATTAACATGTGCTTAACCCTCTGGTAGCTTAGTATAAAAGTAGTCTGCCTTTACTTGGAGGCACTGTGAAAAGTATATATGCAGCATACAAACAGTAATAAAGTGAAAACACAACACAAGAACAATCTCAAACTAATTTAGTAATATTAGTGTCAATTTTAATAAATAAAATGAGACCAAGATGACACAAAATCCAATCAATAGGACCCGAGATATTAAATTTCAAAGTTTTAGGTAAGTATAGCATCTAAAAGCACAAACCACCACTTGCAGTCATCTGGTAGTGCTAGACAAGGGGAAAGTAACAAGTTCAAGCCCATTGCGATGGAGCGTGGACCAGTACAGGGACTAGGTTAGTCCAGCTAAAAAAGTGGCCTTCTCAAAGTTGGGCACCAAGACCCAGTGCCCAGTGGAGGAGGCCGCGAGAAGCGTTGCAGATGGTTGTTGCTGTAGCATAAAGAGCAGGCCTCGCATCGTGGATGATCGTAGCTGTAGCGCGAAGATCCGGTCGGTTGTCGCAGATGGTTGTTGCAAAAGCTTCGCATTGGTGGTCAATGCAGGCTGGCAGTCGCTGCTGTTGAAGAGTCGGGGTCACTGGGCGGCAGAGCCTCAGCCCCAACAGGCTTGTTCGAGGTCACAAAGAGCCCACAACTTCAAGATTTCTCCATTCTTCACAGGAGGAGCTCAACTAATGGCAGTATTGCTCAGGCAGATTTAGCAGCAGGTCCAGTTGCAAAAAGTGAGTTGGGAAGTTGCAGGAGGTCTCTGTAGCTTGTTGTTTCCCAGTACCCCAGAACAGGAGGTCAGCCAACTGACCCTTGGAGTCACTCAGGTAGCCTGAGATGAAGAGAGTAGGTACAGTGTCCTTCTCAATCAGCAGAACAGTCCTCTTGGGACTTGTTCCCAGACCTCAGTAGCAGGGCATAACTCTAGTAGCAGCACTGCTGTCCACTGTGGAACAAAGAAGGCCTCAAGCAAAAGGAAGGTCTTCTTGGGAGCAAGGCAATCCCTCTTCCGTAGCGTACAAAGGCAGAGGAGTGTGCTGAAGATGAGTACTGGTAGTCCAAAGTTTAACCTGGTGCAAGCCATTGAAGTGGAGGAATTTCCTATGCTACCCCACATCTAGTTCTGGAAAGTTCTTCCCTTCCCCTGCCAAGGCTCCCAAAAGTCTGGGTTGAAAATAGTGTCAGGTTCTTTTGTGTGTGGGCTGGAAGCAGTCTTTGAAGGGTTAGTGGGGCAGGGAACAGCTCCATCACCAGCCACACTGGCCGGATACACCATTGTGCCAAGAGCTGATCCCCCTTTGTCTCACTATCTGGGAGTAAAACACAAAGCCCGCAGCTAAGCTATTTACATTCATGTGACCCAGGACACTGGAAGGAGGCAGCACATTTTAAGGACAAGAAAATGCCTTCTAAAAGTGGCATTTTCAGGATTGTGACTTAAAACCCATTTTTACCATTAAAAAGCATTTTTAAGAGTTCAAACTTGACATCCCCATATATTCCCAATCAAATGTTAGCACTTATAAAATGAAATAAGTAACTGAATGTTATCCAGTGGAAGCGATAGGCCATACAGTAATAAAAAACAAATTTAGAAAATGCTCACTACTTGGACATGAAAACTTAACAACACCTCTCCAACATATTAAATACAGGGGACCCAGCCCTAAGGGTTGAATAGGGCCTACCTTAGGGGTAACCTATATGCATTAAAAAGGAAGGTTTAGGCCTGGCAAAACAATTATTTTGCAGGACCAGTTTGCTGTTTAAAAGTGCACTATAGGCTGGAATGGCAGGCTTGAGAGATATTTAGAGTGCTACTTTAGTGGATGGCACAATGAGTGCTACAGGCCCACTTCTGGCATTTAATATCCTGGCTCTGGGTTAATGTAGTACCATATAATAGGGAATTACAAGTAAATTAGATGTGTCAATCAGGTGCAGTCATATTTTACCATGTTTTAGAGAGAGAGCACAAGCACTTTACCACTGGTTTGGACTGGCAAAGTATACAGAGTCCTAATGCTAACCTAAAAAGGATTCAGCAAAGGGAGTGAAGGCAAAACATTTGGCAAGATCCCTCAGTGAGGGACAAGTTCAAAACTCTCCAATGTTCAGATATGGATGAGGCGATGGTAGCAGAGAAGGCTGTCTTTATCCATTGTGGTTGCCCGGGAAAATGGGAAGGAATCTGGGGGGCCTGGAACAAATTCAGAGGTTATATTTGTGAGCCACCGCGTACCACTGGGGATAATGAGAACTTAGACTGATTCTTTGTAGGGGCCACGCTGGGATGGGGCTATGATGTGCTCTACTATGTTGCTGATTATGTTTCTCCCACGAAGCTCTGGACTGAATGTAACTGTTCTGTACCTGCTGACTTGTATATATGTGATGTAACAATTTTAAGAAGCTGTCTCAATCGCTTTGTTGATGTGAAAATAAAAATATTCCACAAAAAAAACTCACCAATGTTGTATTAAGTATGACCCATTTTTATACCTCTCCCCCGGTCCCTCCCACATGTACTACAAAGCAGTGAGCTTACAATTGTGAGTATTTCACCACAAAAAAAGATTGGAGAGGTGGAGATTCACACTCCTAGGTTTGTAAACAGAATTTTGTAGTGCTTTCGTAGTGCTAGGGTAGTACTACTAAACATACTGCAAAATGCACTTTGTGAATAGGCCCCTCTTTATGGTCTGGTTATAGTAAATATTCTGTCTTCTTCTGAGAACAGATCCTCTAGTTTTCAGTTACCTCTACACCCCCCATGGCAACCTCATCCTGCCATGCCCAATTAAGTAGTTGTATCAGTCTTTAGATCCCTAATCGAAAATCATTTACACATTGTTCTCTACCCATTTCAAAACACCATTATCACATAGAGAGCCCAGCACTGAGAGCGATCAGTCAGATCATCTTCGGTTTCCCCTATCTGACATGCTTAGCTCAAAATCTGGATCGACGATTATCTAGGTTGTAGGAGATGGGTATCTCATGGCCTATCTGGTTCTAACGACTTTGCTCCAATATGACCGAGTGATTCTAGTGGCCTGGAGCAAGGAACAATGACCTTTGTGATGTTTAGGAGTGTCTGCAATAAATTGCTTATTGGCTCTTTTTTCCTCGTGGTCATCACCATGTCTTTTGGCACTTTAAGGGGAACAACTCACATAAAATACATTATTCTGGGAAAATATTTTTTTTTTACACTGGGTATTCTTCCTATCCATAAAATCTCCAATATCTCCCATTCATATAAATCTGTGCATAATGTATACAAGTGGCGGACATTTCAACTGAAATACCTATTTTGTAGTGGGGGGATTGCTATGCCCAAACATACTAAGCCTATCACATCTATCGGGCCCATACCTTTGTGATATGCCCCATCTTCATATTTTGACATCACCATTCCCATGCCTCTTGATTTGTGCTATTTGGTTTTAAACCATGAGACCATATGAAATGTTCTCGGTTCTTCCAGCAAAGTTGGTAGAGAATCTGTAGGGTATGTCAGAAAACAAAAGACAACGTAGCGAACAATGCAATTTTCACTTCACTTGCCTTTGTTTGCATGTTCATAATTGCTGGATTCAACAAGTTCTTCACATTCTTTTGTATGTGAAAGTAAAAAGCAATAAAGATTTTTTTTTTAAAAACATCTTACCCTCTCCCATAAAAAACTTCACTCTCTTGTGTTGATTAAGCCTCATCATATTATTGATACTAGCTCATCATGCCCTGTTAATTGTCTGCAGGTTCTTTTTATCAACATTGTGATCCTGTTGAGTATAACAAAAAACATACCAAGCTAACATAATGTGAAGAGCATAAAATGTCAACGGCTTTATGGAACTGCCCTATGGGGGATGGGGGGGGGGGGGGGGTAGTTATCTTCTGAAACATCTTACAATAACTAACAAGCAATACAATACCAGGCAACCCTCTGGAACTCTCTCCCAATCCAACTCCGGTCTGAACCTAATCATATGAAATTCCGAAAACTTCTCAAAACTCACCTTTTCCCACAATAACCTTTTCTCTTCCCCCTCAGCCTCTACCCTCAGTTGTTGGTCTACAATCACAGCGCTGGGACGCTTCCGGGCAGCCATGCGCTATACAAATCCCAAATTCATTCATTCACAATATCAAAATGAAAACAAATTTTACTAAACTCCCATGGTGTAGTGTAAGGGCAAGCTCATCCACACTGTTTGGGTCCGCCTATATGTGATTCCCAATTGGCGGTTCTTTATCATAACTTAAATAGGATTAAGGTCTGTTCGTCCACCAGAAAGAAGTGAGTGAGCCAACCACCAATCGTGTTTCAATATAAAACTCAACTTTCTCCGATTTACCTTTGTTACTTTACATTTGAGCCTTCTCTGAGAACCCTCTTTTATTTTTATGCTTTATATGAATTCTCTCTAGTCCAGATCTGCAATAAATTACAGCACAGAGAACTGGGCCACCTTGGAAATTGAGTCATTGCCATTGTACTTGATGATGGTTTTACTCAATAGCATCTTCAGACTCAATTACCTCCTTAACTATTGTTTGTTCTTTGTTCCTCTCCCTCCTCTTTTCTTGTCTTGACCTTCTGCACCTGCGAAGGTGGGTGTTTCTCCATCGTAGCCACAGCCTCCTTTCCTCTGTCGGATTCCACTTCCAGTAGGGTGATCAACTCTTCTCTTGTAGTCAAAGAACACTGTTTATTGTTCATGCTGAAGAGCAAGAAGAAGGTCTATTACCCACCTGTAAGATATTTGCTTATATAAAAAAAGTCTTTGCCATCTTTAGTGATCTTCTGGCTAATACCAAGATCGAGATAATGTGGATCAGGCATATCATGGCATCTCTATAATCAAATGCTTCAGCTCTCCCCGCAATCTCCTCTTTAACTTTGAAAAAGGGAATGCGAGTCAGCACATCATTTGGAATTTCATGTGCATTATGTGGGTGTTACCCAGCACAACAATTTGTCACTTCGGTGCTGTAAAAGGATGTGGAATAGACCTTCAATGTAATCATCAAGTTCTGAATTAGTGATTGTTTCGGGAATACTTCTGATCCTTGTGTTATTTTGTCTGGAACTGTTTTCTCAGGAATCCACTCTTTCTAGAAGCTTCTGATGTAGTTTCTTGAACTTGCTTATCCTTGCTTCAATCTTATCTTTTTCATGAGCACCTTCTGTCATCACTTCCTCCAACTTACCTACCCTTGTTCAAGTCTTTTGTTTATTATGGTCTTATTCAGGTAAGGATGTTGAGATATCTTGTCTCAATGCTTCCATCTTTTTTTTTAAATCCTGAATCAGTAGGTGAATGTGGCACTTTGTAGAATGAGCATTCATGTTCATGCTATCTCTAGCTTCAATTTGTATTTCTTCTGAATGTGTGCTCGGAAGTCCTTCTGATTTAAGCATTTCTTTTGGAGTTAAGAGCATGTCTTCGTATTGAGGCCTTTGGTGACCCTTCCCACGTGCTGACACCATGTGACTTTAATGATGGCAATCATAAATCGAAAGTGCTCCTATTTGAGTGAAAAGTCATGTTACAAGACCTATATAAGACCAGGCAGGGACTAGCAGCCTCATTGCCAAAGCCAGGCTTTAATTAGGTCCGGCACACTTTTCATATGCCTTAGCATTGTCCTTTGAAAGTTGGAGTGTTGAGCTAGTATTTATTGTCATTTTATGTAAGTTTGGCTGGTGTTCTGCTGTGCAACACATTTTATTCAGAAGCTCTTCAGGACAGGTGTTGCACTACCAGCTCCTCTCTGCCACCACCACTGCTGCTTTGCAGTCTCCCATTGCTCACTTTGCAGTTCGTTGTGGGACCCCTATTCCATCACTATGCAGGTCTACATTTTGCAGCTGGGATTTGAACAACAGATCGTTCCCACTATCAAGGTATATTACTGTGTAGATGGTCTTTTTTGATTTCTCCTTTGTGGACGGTCCATTCATTCCTCTTTAGAGGATTTCTCAGCGGTTATCACTGTTTATAGGCATGGACAGATGTAACCAACTTAAAAAATTATAGGCCGATATCCCAGTTACCATTCCTGGCTAAAATCCTAGAACAGCACATACTGAAAACACTCTTGTCATTCCTGGAGGTTCACCACCTCCTCCAGGGGCGCCAAGCTGGGTTTCGAGCACATCATAGCACTGAGCTGGTGATGCTCTCAGTGCTTGATGAGCTTAGAGTTATGGCTAACAGTAAAAGACCTTGTGCCTTGATATTATTAGATCTATCAGCAGCATTTGATACTGTCAGCCATACTCTTCTACTGGGCAGATTGACCGCCTTAGGTATTCAAGACCAAGCCTTCCAATGGCTTGAATCTTTTCTTACTGGTAGGTCACAAAAGATCCAATCGGCTGATGTAACATCCAACCTGGGTTCACTCGAGTGTGGAGTCCCTCAGGGATCTGCACTGTCCCCACTCCTTTTTAATGTTTACTTGCAACCCTTAATAACAACCCTTGTAAATATGGACTGCAAAATTTGTAATTACGCAGATGATACCCAGTTGTTGCTCAGCATTGACAACAAGGGACCTGCGCAGATTCAAGCCCAAAACATTCTTAGTTTTACTGTGAGATGGATGACTGCCAACGCACTAAAATTTAACCCGAACAAAACAGAGGTCCTGGTCATTCCTGCCACAGAATCGCCGTGGAGTGACCTCTTCTGGCCCCAGGACCTAGGTCCTACCCCTAGACCATGCCCAACTGTAAAAAGCCTTGGCATAAAAATCGATTACAAACTTTCAATGGCCAGCCAAATTTCATCAGTGGTGGGTACGTGCACGGGACTAATTAGACAGCTCAGGAAACTGGTCCCCCTTCTTTCTTCTTCCACACTACGTACGATAGTTCCAGCGATCATAATCTTGAGGCTGGACTACGGGAATGCCCTTTACCTGGGTCTTCCCCAGACACTGGCAAGTAGATTACAAGTAGTCCTAAATGATGCAGCTAGATTGATTTTCAGGTTACCGAGACAGGCCCATGCCACGCCGCTGCTACACAAATTGCACTGGCTCCCTGTGAAACAGAGAGTGAAATTCAGGAGCCTTTGCATAGCCCATAAAGCTTTACACGGCTTGGCACCTGTCTACATAAAAGAACGCCTTGAGAGTTACACTCCTGGACGCTCATTAAGATCTTCTGAGGCACAACTGGTGTCATGCCCCCTCTACAAACTCTCTTCAAAAGGCAGGAGAGCTTTTTCAGTGCTGGTTCCGCAGCTCTGGAATAAGCTACCTGAGCATCTTCGCAAAGAACCCAACTTGCTTCATTTTCGAAAATCACTTAAAGCTCTCCTGTTTAAAGAAGCATTAAACGTAGGTTAACTCACGATGATCTGCACTTTTCTCCATCTACTCAGTTAGTTGTTTCTTCTCCCTTGGTTCCAAGCGCTAAGAGACCTGTCGGTGATTTGGCGCTATGCAAATCGAAACTAACATAACATAACATAACAGAGGGAGACCAACAGCTGTGAGCTTTTATTCATATAATACTGGGACGAATCACTGTCACCCACTACTTGCCTGTCATGATTTTTGCTCACTCCAATTGTACCAGTCCCGCTCAGGGACCCAAACACTATTTGTAAGCAGTCATTTACCTGGGGGAAACCATCCAGGCCCGGCAAAGTGGCAAGCAAATGTCTACATGGGTCCTCTTCGTAGCTATGCTCTTTGCTCTGATTTTTCTTTTGGTCAGCATCCCTATCCAACTATAGGGACAGCAAAATGTAACATCTTGGTATTTAATCTGCATTTTGCACGTCTACCACTGGCTGTGCAAAAAGTGTTTTATCAGAGTGGTAATGTGTAGCTTCTTGCTCCACTGATTTGACTCTCCATGGGAATGCCCCCAACTCCGTCACCAACCTCTGGCTTCTGCAAGTATTCAGAACTGTATTTTCATCTCCTGGCGTCAAAAGACTACATATATATGTACTACCTGGTGGATCTAAGCGAAGAAAGTTGAGTACTTGCCTCCTCTACTCTACGCAGGACAGCAAGTCCAACTTCACAGGAAGGCTTTAAAAGTTCATCTGACTTGCACTCTGCATTCATTGGCTAAAACATTCCACAGGATACAGAACACAATCCAAACCATACATAGGAACATTATAAAGACATTGCAACACATCTTCCCCTTTTAAAAGAAAGATAGATAAAAGAACATATGTAACAATGAAATAAAAATATTATATATTCCAAAGAAAAACATTTAAGCAGCATGCTGAAGATACATTACTTGCAAATAGTATTACTCAAAAAATACAATGACACTGCTATTTAACAAATTCAGCATATTTGGCAGGAGGCTGTCTTATCCTGCTCGTCCCTTTGACCAATGAGACTACAGAATCATTTGCACCCTAACTCAGCAAATTGGATCCAGTTGAACTTTCCCTATCCATTTGGAGTATTTTTCCAACCTCCTCCACTTTTATTTGCCTCTACAACATAAGTCTTCAATTCCTGGTTAAATCTCTCAACTTGACCGTTTTCGTTAGGTTTATAGAACGCCGTAGTCACATGCTTGATATTACAGTACTTAAGGAAGGATTCAATCTGTAAAGGTCTTAATTGAACCCCATTGTCAGTAACCAGTACACATAGGCAGCCCTCCCTAGCAAACACCTCTTAAAACATGTAATCACAGTATTGGTCATGGTTTGTGACACAAATTTCACCTCTCTCCATTTGAAATGGCAGTCAATCAGAACTAAGGCAAACCGTGTGCCCATAGGAAGAAAATTGAATGGGCCAGATATATCAAAAGCAATTTTTTGCCACGGAAACGTAGGCAACTCCACTGATTTCAGCCGGGTGGTACTGAATTTAAAAATAAATTCACTACTGGCACATAGCTCGCATTCCCTCACAGTCCTGCCCACCATTCTGTCTATCCCAGACCACCAAAAATAAGTATGCACTCAAATTTTCACAGCAGACATCCCTGCATATTCTTTGTAAGCCAATTTATTAATGACTTTTTGTACATAATTCAGAGAAATACATTTTACTTTTTTTAAAAACAGGTCTCCATCAATTTCCAATTTCTCTGCCTCTTTGAACATAGGCAACCATTATGGTTTAACCATCCTCCGTTTTGGCCTCCCTTCCAAAAAACACTTCTTGGTGGCCTGCCACACATTCTCCTTCCACTCACTCTCCTTCCAGTATTCCTCTGAAATACCCTCAAACTCCTTTAACACTATGTCCCTTATGATGGTTATCATCTCACATTTTTTTCCCACAGCATAACCCTCATCAGATTGCTGACATGGTAACCGTGATCAAAAATCAGCTGTCACTTTTTCCCACAGAACAAATTCAGTTCTGAAGATATACTCCTGCAATCTTGAAGAAAGTCTGGCAATGCACTGTGGAATTACACCCTCCACTAGGGGACAATATGTTGACCAATGGCATGTTATCTGTCCTCAGGACAAACGTGTTACCCCACACGTAGTTTCTAAAGTGTTTTATCACCCAGACACAAGCTACTAGTTCTATTTCAATCACAGTATAACTTCTTTCAATCTAGAGCAAGATGCAAAAGCAACATTCCACTCGTCCTTGCCACACCTCTGGGACAATACTCCACCTATACCGTACACACCAGCGTCCACTGTGATTACATATTCTTTTCTCATGCATAATGGTTTATGTTCTGAAAAGTCAAAAGATGTCCCTCCGACAACACATATACTACTTTTTGCCTCAAAATTTCTTCTCAACAGCTCCATTTTGGTGGTAAAATCGTTGATAAATTTTCTGTAATACGCATACCAGTAAAAGACAGCCGTTGTTATTTGTTTTGTGGGTGCTGGTGCCTTAATAATGGCTTGAAATCAAGGATGGAGGGAGGTAGAAGGAGCTATGATCCATTCAGCTTCCTAGTAATCAGTCAATAGCCACCCGGGATACTGGAAGGAAGCGTCTGCACAAGTTGTGCAAGCCTGCCATACTAGCAGTGCACTGTGCCACCAATACCCTGATGAAGCCCTATTTAGGACTTTTAAGGTACTACTGATCTTATATTCAGACACACAATTTTCTGACTCTTTACATTGGAACTGGAGAATATCCGTTTCCTACACTACTTCTAGGTCCTGAAGAAAGCCCCCCGACCCTTTTAGGGCACCCGAAGGGGCTGAAACATGTTGACCACCCATCTGGACTAGTAAGTGCAGTGGACTCATAAACTGTCCGACTACGCACAACATTTTTTTAACTCTCCCAATGCTCCGAACTGAATAAAATTGCAGTTTAGGTAGTAGGAGGATCATTTTTGAAAAAAATCACTCCACTCAAGCACTTTCACTTTTCCTTTATCACTGATCACCACTGTAATGACCAGTGGTTCCCTCCAGGTGAAGGAGGCATAGTAAGAAACCCAATGATGATGCTGTCACATATCTACTGAAGGCGGAGAATCAACATAAACCGCCTAACGACCTGTCTACGTGAATGAGGGTTTTTAAGTAATGACGGTTAGAACTCCCGGAGCCTGGTTGCAGGTACAAGTGATCCATTCCCCGTTGATATTGGCCTCAATAATGGTGCCCATATTGCATTCTTGGGCACCACTCCATCACCCGACAGAGTGTGAACAAGCTAGTCTATAGACTTTTTATACATTTTGCATTTAGATCCCTTTAGGGTCAACCCCTTGTTTCTCCAGTCTACTGCACACCTCAAAAACATGCTGCTGGTGTTCCTTCTCATTCCTGGAAAATATTAAAATGTCATCTTGAAAGCATTTTACAAAACCATCAATATCTCTAAACAGGTGAAACATAGCTCTCTGAAATACAGAGTCCGCAGAGGCCAAGCCAAAAGGCATTTTGTTAAATTGGTACAATCCTTGCTGTGTTATAAATACCGTAAATTTCTTAGAGTCTTCACTATCTCGTTGATGTTGGGCAGTGGGTGACAATTAACTAATACGTTGGAATTTAAGGCACTGAAATCCATATACAACCTCAACTTTTGGTCAGCTTTGTGAGCCAAAACTATAGGTGAAACTCATTCAGCTGACTCAGTTTCTTCAATTATACCCTTTTTGACCAAATCATTCAGCATTTCCCTCAACTCTTCCCTGACATTTATAGGTACTTGCCTTAGTTTCTGTTTCAACTGTTTTGCGTTGCTTTTTATTTTGATCCTGTGTATGTATTTTCTCAATTTGAGCAATTACTCACTAAAGACATTTGGAAATCAGTTTCCTATGATTTTACCTAGTTTCCTTCACCATTGCATTATACTTGTTCCTCATTTCCATTTTGCAAGTAGTGACACAGGCTCACTGCATCAGGGATTAAATATTATGCCCAACTTCCACTGATCTTTCCACCCTAAAGCATTCACTCATTTTACTGCCCCCAAGAGTTACACTTGGGTATATCTACTCTTAAATTCTAACTTCACACTCACATAATCATCCTTATTCATAGTGGAACCATCAAAGCTCTCAGTGATTATATCAGAAGGTTGTGAGTGCTTTATATCCACAATACTACCAAACGTCTCCAGTAAATACTGTTGAGATATTATTGTCCAGGGGGAACCATAATCCGTCATAAGTTCAAACTCTACAAATGTGACCCACACACTTGGGAGAATGATTCACTACTTGGTCAGATTCATCATCCCCACATTCTTGAATGGATAACACAATCCTCTTTCTGCTATTAGTGACTTTTCCACACTCGCATAATGACTTAGCCTCCATTACTTCTGCAGCCTATGACACTTTTTCCACGTATTTGACTGGAACGTATCTTGAGATCCCTACAAATATGTGCAAAGTGCCCTACACAACAGCGTTTTTTGCATTCCTTGTTAATGGCAGGACACCAGGCACAAGAGGCAATGGGCCCGATTCACAGAATTAACTTAATACAAAATCCTAAACTTACTAGTTTTGGTATTCACAGAATGTACTTACTACTTTTGGTATTCACAGAATGCACTTACTACTTTTGGTATTCACAGAATGGATTTACGACTACTAACTTTACGTCCGCACTTGGGCCGGAGCTTCCGGCCTGGAGGCGGGGCTTCCGGCTCAGAGGGGGGACTTCCGGCACAGAGGTGGAGATTTCGGCCATGGCAAAATCTCCACCACCGGCCCAGGATATACATATTTTTCCTATCTCCACCAGAAGTATGTCAGGCTGGATTACTTTTTTATTTCAAAGCAGACTCAAGGAGGGGCAGAAATAGAAATCTTGCAGGGATCGATGTTTTATCATAACCCCTTGACTCTCAGGCTAAGATTGCCGCAAATCCATATGTACCAAACACAATGGCCGTTTGACAGGAAATTGTTGGTTGATCAAGAATATGCCTGTCATTTTAGAACCTGGATCAAATAATTTTTTTACATGAATAGATTTAGCGCCTCACGCAATGCGGTCTGGGATGCGTAAGGGGAGATGATAAGCTTTGTATCTAACAAGAGACAACAAAAAGGGAAGAAGATTAGGCAACAACATGCCAAGCTTCGGGATTTGGAGAGAGAGCATCTGGATAAAATTGGCGGGGACTGGAGGAAGCTACAACTCAGCTACATATCACCTTGGTTAAGGCTGAGATAGGGTCTTACTACTCTCAAAAGGTTGCAGCAAGTTACCAGACTCATAGGGCGGAGAGCTATGAGTATGGCGAAACAGTTGGAAAATTACTTGCCTTAAAGACTAGACAAAAATCAGTGAAGAGTCAGATATCCCTAATAACTAGTGGGGGAACCTCATATACAGATCCGGGGGACATAGTTGACGTGTTTCATAAATTTTATCAAGAGATGGAGGAGAAGCAAGGTCCCCACAGGGATGTTTTTGTGAGAACTTGTAAAGAATATAGGGCGTTGGGGGGATGCAAGTGAGAGGTTGGAGGCTGAATTTACACTGGAGGAGACACAAACAGAGATACAGCAGTTGGCCTCAGGCAAGGCAGCTGGCCCTGATAAGATTCCTTTTTTTTTTTTTTACATTTTTTATTGTTAACAGGCTGACGAAGAAAACAAAAGAAAAATAGTATATTGAAACACAATACATATATAATAATTATCATACAAAACATATACAAAGCCAAGTCAATCCGGAAAAAAAAAAGAGAGAAAAGAGAAAAAAGAGGAATGAAGGCAAAAAAAAGTAAAGAAAGAGCAATTTCCCTTTAGCAGTCTCACAAGCTATAATATTTAGCAGATGGCAAATATCAAAGTCTTTCTTAAGTATAATTTTTTTCATGTTTTTTCATTGCTCTTATGCCCCTAATGTTTGCTAAAGCTAGTTCCATTGAGTGTATTTCAGTTACCAGTGCCCACCAATCCCAGACCTTTGGTGTTTCTGAGCTAATCCAGGCTCTTGCCAGAGTTAATTTGGCACAGGACATTAGTATTGTAATCAGGGCAGCATGTGGGAGTGGAGCTGGATAAATATCTAGTAAGACCGACGTGGCCGTGAGCGTAGGCATCTGAATCTGTTTCATATTCAGAACTTTTTCAATGTCACACCAGAAAGTCTTGAGATTCGGACATGAGAACAGCATGTGTACCAAATCAGCTGCTTCGGTAGAGCATTTGGGGCATTTAGTACGATCGCTATAGGTATTATTAGGGGACCATTTAGAGATTCTTTCGGGGGTGTAGTATAACATACATGTTGTTCTAAATTGTTGGAGTCTTAGGCCAGATGATCGTACTCGTTTGTTAATATTCGTAAAGGAGCTTTTTATCTGTTTGGAGGTTATATTTGATCCCAATATTCTACTCCAATTATCGGCAAGCTTACTGCAATCATTAGATTTAAAGGCGATAAGGAGTCTATACGCTTCACTTATAACAGATTTGTTTTTTAATGAGTGTAGACAGATCCAGATGTCGCATTCAGAAACCTCCAAGATTTGTTTTTTGTTAATCAGATAATCATGTATCTGTAGGTATTTGTATCTCATATTTTCAGGTAGACTATATAGTAATTTTATGGGTATTGAAATCCAAAAAACTTTGTGTGTTATATAGATCCCCTAGAGTAGTAATGCCTAATCTGGACCATCCGCGAGTAATATTATCATTGAAGATGTTTGGGAGACCAGGGTTACCCCATAGCGGTAATTTTGAGTGAAAAGAATTAGTATTGCAAAACGAAAGAATATTACCCCATATCTTTGTTATATCTCTAGCTGTCTTAAATTTAACCCTTTTGTAATAATTGGGGTCATTAGTTCTAAATAGAAACAGATTTGAGTCAGATTTCAACATAAAATGAGGGAAAAATAAAGCCCTTCCTTCATTGAGTAAGGAGCGTAAGCGGTTAACAAAAGCAGACCAAAAATATAATTTAAAATCAGGAAAATTAAGCCCTCCTTCGTGCGTGTCATTTTTCATAAAGTTTAATGATCTTCTTGCTTTTTTGTACCCCCAAATGAAACTACTAAATGCTCCATCAAGTTTCTTAAAAAACTGATTGCTTAGCGCTAATGGTATAGATCGAAATAAATATACATATTTGGGCAATACCTTCATCTTTATTAGGTTGATTCCACCAATTATATTTAAAGGTAATCTATGCCATTTTTTTGATAGTGAGCTGGTGGATTTAAATAGTTCGTTATAGTTTATTTTATTAATATCTTGTAATTTAGCTGTTATTCTAACCCCAAGGTAAGTGGCTATTTTACATATATCGGGCACTATCACGGGTGGGGTATAATTGACTATTATTTGCGTTTTTTGTAGATTTAATTTATAGCCCGCTACCTTGCCATATTTCTCTGCCTCTAATATTATTCCTTTTTGAGCCTCGACGACATCTTCTGTATAAACTGCTATGTCGTCAGCATATGCTGTTATTTTTAGTTCTTGGAGTCCTGATTTAAAAGGTATGATCTGAGTTTGAGATTGAAGGGCAAATAAAAAAGGCTCCAAAGAGAGTGCAAATAAAAGAGGTGATAAAGGGCAGCCCTGACGGGTTCCTCGTTGAATCAAAAAGTCTGTAGATGCCAGCCCCCCATAACTGGTAAAAGCAGTTGGTTTGTCATATAGTGCTTGAATGCATCTCAAAAATTGACTCCCAAACCCTAGTTTAGACAATACGCACCAGAGAAAGTCCCACCCCACTCGGTCGAAAGCTTTTTCAGCATCTAGTAAAATCATACCGAGTGGGGTGGCTTCTGTCTCTGCTACGTCGAATGCTGTTATGGCCGTGTTGACATGTATGGTAGTGTCTCTCCCAGTGATAAAGCTGTGTTGTTGTGGGTGGGTAATCATGGGCATAATAGGAGCCAATCTTAATGCTAGGATTTTAGCAAAAATGTTCGCATCTGTGTTTATCAAAGAGATAGGACGATAAGACCCTCTCTCTTCTTTCGGTTTATCCTTCTTCAAAAAGAATATTATTTTGGCCCTATTCCAAGATTGAGGTGTTTTTCCGTCAAGACCTACAGATTGAATAGCTTTCAGCAAGGGTTGTTCAAGCTCTTTTAAACATATCTTATATATTTCTAATGGTATAGTATCTTCCCCTGCTGCTTTTCCTGAGGGCAATAAAGCTATAGCTTGGTGTAATTCTGCCATTGTTATCTCGTCAGATAGCAAGTCTATCTCTGGTATATTTTGGGTATCTATAGTATAATTTTCTATATATTTCTGTATGTCGTCTAGGCTAGGGATCATTTCTGGAGTGTATAAGTTTCTATAGAAATCAGCAAATTGTTCTAAAATATCTTGTGGTTTAGTATAAGTTTTGTTCCCTCTCCCCCGTATACTTGTGATCGTAGCGTTAGCTCTGTCCTCAGCGGTTTTATAGGCCAAAATTTTACCGATTTTATCCCCCCCCTTCGTATTGAGTTATTTTGAATTTATGCAAACTGTTTAAGCTTTTTTTGATAAATTTGGACTTTGTTTCATTTTTAAGTGAGGTAAGTTTAAGTCCTATTTCTATACTCGTTGGCGAGTTAGACTGAAGAGCTGATGACAATAGTTCCTCTTGGGTAGTTATTTTTGACATCAAGATATCATTATTTTTTTTTGATTCTATATTTTGTCTGATCACATAGGTTTGAGTAAAGCCTCTAATACTAGCCTTACAAGCGTACCATACTATGGCGGGTAAGGCTGAGTTTGTGTTTATGCTTATGAATTCTATAAGGTGTGATTTTAATTGTGTAATATAGTCTATGTCTGAGATTAGATGTCTGGGAAAAGAAAATGGCCTAGGTGTGGTTCTGATGTATGTTGTTTTGAATATCAAGATTATAGCGTTGTGGTCAGAAGAAATACGTGGGCATAAGAATATGGAGCTTGTTTTCAATAGGTTGTCACTTATAAATGCCATGTCTAGCCTTGAACATAGTTTATGGGGTGCGGAGTAGTAAGTATACCCTGGTTTGCTTGCATATAAATTTCGCCAAACATCTTTTATATTATGTAAGTGACATATGTCAAGTATAGAAGCCCTGGTCTTATGCATTCTTTGATAGCACCCAAGTCTAGTTGTATCTATTCTATAATCCATAATACAATTAAAATCCCCCATGATAATAAGTTCTCCAGCCCAATCTAATAGTTTAATATTCAATTGATCAAAAATGGTGGGATCGTCTATGTTACATCCATAGACCACGCATAGAACATATTTAACATTCTCAAAATATATCTGAGCAATGGCCCATCTACCATCTTTGTCGCAAGATGTTTGTATTGTCTCAGCCCTACATCGTTTGTCCTTAAGTATAGCAACTCCTCTTGTAGATTGCCCATAAGTTGAGCAGATGATGATACCATATCCTAATTGGTTAAGAAGTTTTTTGTCCTTCCCTGCGATATGTGTTTCAGATAAAAGAGCGACATGGGGATTATGCATTTTTAGTTCTTCTTTTATCAAAATTTGTTTGTTCTTGCTATTTAACCCTGCAACATTCCAGGCTAAACACTTTATTTCATACATCTAAAAAAAGAGATAAAGAAAAAAAGAGTAAAGAGAGAAAACAAAATTAAAGCCTTACATTTGAAGCTTATCTTGAATTGATCAAAGTATTGTCCATAATGACCGCTTGTCCTCATGTATTGTGTTTTTCGAATATATTCAATATACAAAGAAATTCCAGTATCATTATTTAAATCCTCCCCCTCAGCCTGTGAATGATTTTCTTTATTTTTATCTACCCCCCCTCAACCCCCCAAAGTGCGGAGAACACCCTCCCACCGCCCCCCTCCCCTCTAGCTCTCTCCCCAGCCGGGGAAGAGCCATCCCTCCGCATCTGCTGCCGCTGGATGGGCAGCTGGCTGGCAGGTCGACACCGGAGACCCCCACCCTCTCTTCACTTAGACAGTCCATAAGCCAAATGTAAAGAAAGTAAGCTTGATATTAGGCTAATACATTATGATGCGTATAACCTAAAGTGAGAATTGGAGCCAAGTTTGCTTATACATAGATTTCTAGTGGAAATAGAATTTTTTATTTGGACAGTGTCTTAGTTTATATTAGTTCTTAGTTTTAGTATTAGTCTTGCTTGTACCAGCGCCGATGTCTGCTTAGTACGCTTCTGCTTCTTTTATATCCGTGAAGAAATAGGTACGTCCCCCTTTTATTATCTTTAAGCGTGCTGGTTCCTGAAGGAAGGCCTGGCCTCCACTGGATTTAATTGGGTCTATCAATTTGCGTAACAGCCATCGTCTGTCCATAGTTTCTTTACTGAGATTGGAGCGAGCAAAGATTGAAATCTCACCAATGGTTAATGGGGTATTGGGACAGGCTCTCTGCCAAATAGCCTGGCGAAGTAAGAAGTTACCAAAGAAGACCAAGAAAGGGCGTGGAAATTGGCCCCCTCTATTTCTCTGTACCAGAGGAAGACGGTGTGCTCTCTGAATTTGTGAGTCCCAGTCCCAATCTGCTAGATCAGGAAAAGCTTTCTGAAACAGTCCCACTAAGTAGGCCCTCGGGTCAGATCCTTCTGTCCCCTCCGGTATGCCAAAAAGTCTTAAATTTGAGCGTCTCTGGCGGTTCTCCAGATCTTCAACTTTTTGTTGCAGAGTCGCAAGCTGTGTTTCATGTTTGTCAGCTGAGGATGTTGTTTTGGCGCTTGTTTCTTCCAGTTCAACTACCCTTTGTTGTAGTTCCACAATATCTTGTGAGACACCTCCAAACTTAGCAGTCAGTTCTTGTAAGGATGATTGTACCTTGCTATTGTCTTCTCTCAACTGTAGATAATGTTCCTGAGCCTCGGCCCGTTGATTGCCTAGTAGTTGCAATATTATATCCAATGGAGAAGCATCAGTTGGTTCTCGTCTAGGATTTGATTCCTCTTCAGAGACAGTTGTATGTCTGTTTGTCTCCAAAATGGTGTGGGGAGACGAAAGTTCGTAGGGGGAGTCCCCAAGAGAAGGGGAAAGAGCTGCATTTGTTGTAGTAATTGTAGTTGTTGTGGCCGAAAAAGGTATTTGCGATTCAGACGTCTCAACTTCTATTATTGGTATATCTACAGTAGAATCATGCGACTCATGCAACATTGATAATGATAATATTCGCTCAGAGAGATTATCAAATGGTGTGCTAGGTGGCATATTGGATGATTTAGGCGAGGTAGTTGGGGAGCAATTTTCCAAGTTGTTAGTGTCATTTGTGTTGCTCTGTGCAGCTTTGTTAGATAGTAGTTCTGTAGGGCTTGCCCCTGATAGTCTTTGTGTCATATTTTTTACTAGACCTTTTGCCTCAATCCATCTTCTTAATGGGCTTTTGTCCTGCAAAGCCTTTATCGAAATTTGGCTATTATTGGTAATGGGTCTATTTATCAATGAACCAGTCTTGACACATTTCTTTGCCCTAGATTTGTTTTTTTGTTTGCGTCCTTTCTTTATTCTTATTTTTGTTGCAATGCCAGAATTGTCCTCTTTGTCCCCTGTCTCTTCTTCAGTTTCTGCGTCGCAATCTTCAAAAGAGCCTTGCTCAGTAAGATCCATTAGCTCTGTCGCCAATCCTGTCGCTAACCCACCATCCATTAGTTCAGTTATAGGAGCCGTGATTCCTAAGTCAGTGTTAGCTGTTGGGTCTGTTATATCAATGTTCTCCTCTCCAAAAGTATTTTGAGTACCCGTACTCAGGTTAAAGCTTGGTTTATTTAAAGTTTCTACTACTTTTGAGGTAATTACCTCTTTAGTCACTGGCCCCTCACAGCAGTTCTCCTCTGCAGTTATAAGCCTCACTGTCGTATCGGTATCTTGGACCCCAGTTGAGGTAGTTAGTTCCCCATTCACTGCTGCCTGAACTGCATTTATCAAGTCTCCCCCGTCTGCACATTCTTTTGTCATTACATTATTTTTAGCTGCGGCTTTACCAGAGGTCTGCCCAGTCTTTTTCACATTCTCGTTTAAAGAAATATTAGTCAATCTCAGTACCTGCTTTATGTTGTCGCCGCTTTCCTGTCGTTGTCCTCCCTTCATGTTAGAGACTGCAGTCGTCTCCGTGGATTCAGCGAGAGCGGCAGGTTTTACTTTTCTTTTTCTCTCTACCTCCTTGTCAGCGGTTGGGACAGTTGAGGCGGCAGGGGCAGGGGCGCTCTCCCGTAGGATGTTCTCCGGCATGTCCGAGGTCTGTATGGTCTGGGGTTCCCCTGGTGCCGCGGTTGCTGTTGTCGAGTTCGGCGGGTTAGGCGGCTTAGGCGGGTTTGGCGGATTTAGCTGGTTTAGCGGTACTTGCACGGGCGGGGGAGGAAGGGGCGCCGTATTTCCTGCTGGATGTTTGCTATTCCTCGTAACTCTTGGAGGATTTTTCGGAGACATTCTTCTTCGCCTCCAAAGACTCGATGCTTGCCGATTTAGACGAGTAAGGCCCGATAAGCCGAGCCCTGAGCCATTAAACAGACCGTAAATCGTCCGCCGGAAAAGTTCAGCAGTGGTAGTAAGATAAAACATCCGTGCAGGGGTGCCGTCGCTGAGTTTGCCGGCACTATTCAAGGTAATATCAGCTTCTCTTCTGCTTTTTTTCTCGAAGTGGTTATCGCATCACACAAGTAGTTCTGTGAAGAGTAGGGAGAGAGACTCCGGGCGAGCTGCTGGTGCAGATCCTTACTCCGCCATCTTGGATGCAGCACTCTTGCTGTTCTCAATGGCTCGTGCGGTAGCCCTGATAAGATTCCATCTGAATTTTATAAAATCTTTCAAGAAGAGTTAGCTCCCTTGCTCTGGGACATTTTCTGGGGGGTACAATATTCTGGAAATCCACCAGGCTCTTGGAAGGGTACTAATGTTGTCATTTTCCCTAAGAAAGATAAACCATTGGATAAGCCCACCTCATATAGACCCATCTCTAATAAATGCGGATGCAAAAATGTATTCTAAGATCTTGGCGAACCGTCTCCAGAGGATCATAGCCAGCCTTGTATATCCTTGGCAACATGGTTTCGTACAAGGCAGAGACACAACTGATGACGTAAGATGCGCCGTGACCCTATTTGATATCATGGGGGAGACTAATGGATATTTGGCTATGATCCTCTTGGATGCCGAAAAATCATTCAATCATGTGTCAGGGGAGTATCTGTGGGATGTCCTAGCATCCAAAGCGTTCGGCCCCCGGGCCATCACTGCAATCAAAGCGATGTATAGGGCTCCCTACCCGAAATTACCGCTGATGGGTAGAGAATTTGACATGATAAGGGTTTTACGAGGAACAAGGTAGGGATGCCCTTGTTCCCCAATCCTATTTGCCCTATATATAGATCTACTTATTCAATCACTAATTGAGAACCAGGCAATTGTACCAGTGAAAAACCAGGGATTTAGTACTAAAGTACTAGCTTACGCAGATGACATCGCAGTACTAACACCCAACCCCGAGAAAACAATGAGGGAGATTGAAACTATTGCCACTATTTTCAGAAAGGAATCGGGGTATCTATTGAATAAAACTAAGACCCAAATCATTTGGACCAAAAATAATACTCTTCAGGATAGTCAACGAGTAAACATAGCTACCTATCCGTGATTAGTAAGATTGCCAAAAACCTTAAGCGAATGAATTCACTTCATTTAATCATTGTTGGCAGAGTCAATGTCCTTAAAATGATCATGTTTCCTAAGGTGCTGTACCTGTTCAGGGCACTCCTGATCGAAATTGAAGGATCTTTAATAAAAGCTTTAGATTCTTTATTCAGTAGGTTTATTTGGCAATATAGTAAGGTCAGGAGATCTCTAAAGCTTCTCACTCTGCCACAAGTACGTGAAGGGTGGGCTGCTCCTAATTTAACCTTTTATTATTGGGCAGCTTTGTTACATCACTGGCAGCGCCAGTGGGACACAGGCTGAGGAGCTCCCAACAATGTATGAGTTGGCACTCGGGGAAAAGGCAAAAGCACTGTTTTTACGTGAGTTGGAACCCAGTTACTATAAGAAGGATTGATTTAAGATTATATTGAATGCATGGAAAACATGGGGTAGAATACAAAAACATATGAATATCGCGAAGATAACTAAGTATACACCCATTTGGAAATCACACCTATTTTCCCCTGTGTTTTATGATGTTATAGCCAAGGAATGGGAGCAACTTGGTTTACGGACAGTGGGAGATGTTCAGCCAAATTGCCAAATATATCTGTTCAGTGAGTTGCAAAGAGAGTTCGGAATTCTGGATGGGCACTATCATAATTATCTACAAATGAAGGGGGTCTTGGCAAAAGGAGCCAAGCAATCTCTAATGCAAAAATGGCACTGTTTGAAACCATGGGGAGAACTGCCTGCAAAATTAAACACTTATATAGTATGATGATGGGGCTAACTCTGGATGATATTGAACTAAATGGGCCAGTAGATTAGAGGATGAAGATGTCAATATTGATATGTCACTACGGTTAGTAAAAAAAAACGCTCCTATCCGCAAATCTAAAGTCACAACATTTTAAAACGATTATAATTTGTATTTTACCCCAGCTAAATTATTCCAATGGGGTAAAAGAGAGGATGACAAATGCCCTAGATGTGGGGTAGGACCAGCAGAAGAGATCCATAATTTGAGTTGATCAAAACCGAACTGGTAAAGTTCTGGGAGAAGATCTTTGGAAAAACGGTGGCACTAACCCCTTCGCTTATGATGATTGGATATGACAGCAGTGTCGACCTAGATCAAGCCCAGACCAGTATCAGATTATTTTCAGTCGTTATACTAAGGCTACTCTTTGCAACTAGATTGAAGAATCTAATGCCCCCAAGCTTTTATGAATTCTTGGCCCGTTTTATAGCTGTTTATAAACTTGAACAGGTTTTATATACCTGCAAGTGGGACTAGGCTAAAAGATGGGGTATTAAATTATGGGCTCCAGTCACAAAGTGGTTGAAAAGGGTAGGATAATGTACATAGATTAAATTTGTGTCAATATGAATGTTTTGATGTATTGTCTCTCCTCAACCTTTTTCCCTTTCATGTAACAATATTAGTTGGGAATAATAGATAACTGTTGATAATGCATGACCAATGAATTAATTATTTTATATGAATATATGTATAATGTCTCTCTGACTACAATCAAAAAAATTATTTAAAAAAAAGAAGATGGATGTTTAAAAACACTGAGTGAAGTTAAAAAAATCACACAAATCACCTCTTTGCCGGCAAAACAAGTTACAAAAGGCAGCAGTAATCAGAGATCCTGCTTGGATGTGTCACAGATTTAAACTGCGTCTCTGACCATGCACTGCATGATGGGAAGGCTGAAAGCCTTAATATTCCCTAAAGGAGCAGTGTTAATTAGTATAATGTGTGCTCAGCAGAATATTTTTCGCTTTACTTTAGGGTTTACAAAAAGGGATTATTCAACAATGTTTTCAGCCAAACAGACTATACTATTAATCTGGCTTATTTAAAAAACACATTTTAAAAACTGAAAAATTTGACTTTCTATAGCCATTTTTTAGTGAAAACATATTTTGAAAAAATTGTGTTCTGGGGATCCTGAATGTGCGGAGAGCCATTCTCCTGTTTACGAGTATCAGAGAGAGTCCATGAATACAAGACAACATCTACTGCATATGTTGAAAAATGCACAAAAATGCACAGCTGGGTAAAACGCAAGGTGAGGATACTAGTTGATCCTGTTGTGTGTTTTGAGGCAAGCACTGATGGGTCCCTGCCCTTGACACTCCCCTATTACTTGATATTGCCATTTTATGTTAACTCCCATGACATCTCGTGTGAAGGGAACTCTCACACTCTTATTACATTATGTTGGTTGAATGACGAAATAGGTCTAACTAGGTAGACGAACTTGGGGGTTGGGAGGTGGTTGCATTGTATTGCCTTCTCCTTGTTCGATCTCTATGTCATTTATAACACCATGAATTCATGTACTGTATGTGGCACACTGCTGAATCCATACTACCTGTGAATTCTCCCATGTATATGTAACTGTTATTATTCGACTGGCCATATCACCATGTATGATAATGTCCATGGCTAAAGGGTGTGTTTATGTTTACAAAAATGCAATAAAATATTTTTTTTAAAAACTCCCTGATGAACCGTTCTTGGTGTTCTACACCCTCTGGATCGGTGTATCACCTCTGCTAAATGTTTGAGCCTAATTGGGTTACATTGAGGATCAAGAGTCAGGTGTTTTAAAATATAAAACTGTATTCTATTATTGAATTATTTTGTATTAATTTTTCGGTGAGAGAAATGTGTTTAGGTGATTACAAAGCAATACAGAGTTATTGAGGGGGTAGTTGAGAACATCAAAATGGAGGTCATAGCATGTCCTATTCTCAAGCAGGTAGGTGTTTCTCTTAAGATTATCCATGAAGCCTGCCTTATTGTTGTACCATACATCTTCATCATGCTTTATTAGTCTGTTATTTAACTTCAATCCAGATGAAAAGTGTGGTGTCTCCTGTTTGACAAATATCCACTCTCTTTCCTTTAGGTTATTCAATTTGATCCCCAACTACTTTTATATTTAAGCACAGAGCTATTGATTCATACAAGCAAACATTAATGTACGTAATCAATAACCGAGGAATAAACTAACTTCTGGTTTGACAAGTACATGTTTGAGCTGATACAAAGTTTTAACCTAAAGTGGTAAACTCTTTTCTATTTTATAAACCGTGCTAAAGTTTACTGTCTTGCATTGATTCTGTAGCCCCTCTAGATACATAGCTGAATACCACTTGGTGTAATGAATGAGTTAATTACAATAACAGATGTAACCTACACTCTTCAGAATCCAGTTTGATGAAGTTACTGTAATAATTGTCTATCTATAAAGAATATTGCCTCATCAATTCTTTTTTTTTTAAATTCTTTTTATTGAACAAATACTTGACATCACACTTCAGTTATATCGAATCACCTGGGAAGTTTCAGTGAGGGTATCGGGTTCATTGCTCATATTCAATACAGTCGGTCCATTACAGTATAGTATCAATGAGTTCAACCCTGAAGACATTCCATTACTATTATGAAACTCCATATAACCTTCCCTCCAGTAGCATCATCCAAAGTTTTAACGTTTCAGGTCCCTCTATACCAGGGGTCTCCAAACCGGTCCTGGAGGGCCGGATCCACACCAGATTTTTGGGATACCCCCATTGAGATACATGTAGTAATTTGAAAAATCTGGCATGGATCCGGCCCTCCAGGACCGGTTTTGAGACCCCTGCTCTATACTCTACCCACCAACCCCATATCTTGCCCTACTTACTCAGGCATCCACGTCCTTGGTACACTACTTATTCTGCTGCACAGCACCAATTAAGGTCCGCCTTCCACTCTGTAAACCTCTGTGGTTGAATCGCACACCACACCCATGCAATATTTCTTTTTGCCACTATGTCCGCCACCATTAGCCATATCTATGTAGATTTCCGCCACACACAGTGTATGCCATTGAGCTTCCAGTCTGACTTCCTGACCCTCCACCTTCGGACATGACTCGTGCAATCCCATTCCATTATTGCTGGATTCGGAGACAGGCCCACAATGTATGAAAGAAAGTGCCCACATCTCCACAGCCCCTTAAGCAATGTGCAGTATCACTGCGTCCACTCAGTATAAACGCCCTAGATCTGTGCAAAATATGAAGTTGTATAAGGCGAAACCGTGCTCTTATAGCCACCTCCCAGGGACTCTGTATTGCCTCTGTCTAATCGTCATCCTCTAGTATGCCTAACTCAGCCATCCATGCCCTTCGGAGTGCTCTGAGGGGATCCGTGGTATTATTCATTATCTTTTTGTATATTAGGGAAATGGCCTTATCCGGCATTGGATCAAATAATACTCTGACTTCAAGTGATGTATATTCTGGTAGTTGTTCACCCACCGGGACTTAGGTTCGCAATGCAAGTTTCAGTTGCGAATATTGGAACTGTTCTATATCGGGCATCTGGTACTTTGCCTGTAAGTCTGCAAATTTAATAATCATTTGTCCTCTCCAGACATCCCCTAAATAGTCAATCCCCAGTAGACCTCATGGACGCAAACCCTTCAGTTCGCCAACCTCCCTTAGAAGGTCACTGTACCACAAGGGAGTCCTTTCGGTTAATGTCCCTTCCCATGGAGGAATTTAGTTGCTTCCTTACTTATGCACAGTACTGTTTGTGTGTGTTGGAAAGAAGTATTTTTCCTGTTTTTCTACAGTATAAATTGTGCAGGTTATCCCCCGTCCCATTGCAAGGTGATCGACTCTGTAAGCTGGTTCCTCTTGACCATCAAATGGCCAATCATTAACAGTGACCAACTTTGAAGCCCAGTAATATTTCCTAATATCAGGATTTGCCAATCCTCCTTCAAACCCTCCCCTCTGTAACTTGTCCAGGGCAATCCTGGAGCTTCCTTGATCCACAGAAGCTGTCTTATTTCATATTCAATCTTGCGAAAAAAGTCTGGTGATACAAGGAGTGTTCTGGAGGACATATAACAAACATGGCAATGCCATTATTTTAAACAGGGCTGCTCTTCCTAATAAGACAGTCGCAGTTTCCTCCAGTGTAACATATCTCTGCACAACCCATGTCATTGTGGGTATAGGTTGTCATTCAGGAACTCTTTGTCTGACTTGGAGATTATTATGCCCAGGTATTTAAACATATCCTTAATCAGTAGGGCTTTTCCACTGGAAGGCAGGTTGGTTGTGTCCCTGGTCAACAGGAATAGAAGGACTTGTCCCAATTTAATTTCCGAACAGTTGCAATATGTGAAATATATGATTAATCGAGGACCAGAGGTTCGTGGCATATAACAATATGTCATCAATATCTTCTCCTCCCAATTATTCCCCCCAGATATTCCTTGTATCAGTGGGTCACTCCTAACCCACGCCGCCAGGGGCTCTAGCGCTATGGTGAAAAGCATAAGAGAAAGCGGGCATACCCGTCTCGTGTACTCATGAAGAGCAACCGGCCTCAAGACCACCCCATTCACTCGCACTCTGGCCAGCGGGTTGGTATACAGTAGCTGAACCAAGGCACCGAACTTCGGGCCTATGCCAAACCTTTCCAGCACTGCAAACAAATATGTCCATTCAATACTATCAAATTGCATATGGGTATCCAACTATAGTAACACCGCGTCTTCTTACGGCCCATCCCAGAAAAATGTAGTATGCCATATAGGTGTCTCAAATTAAGCCTGGTGCTTCTATGGGGCATGGAACTTGATTGATCGAGGTGAATTATATATCTTATCACCCCAGTAAGTCTGGTCGCTAATGCCTCATCACTTCTTATGCAATCTTTTACTTCCTCTAATCAGGCATTTGCTCAATATACAGTGGGTTTGATTAACCATTAGCTCAGCTCATTAATACAAAGTTGTTTAATCTAAGATAATTCATGAAAATCACAAAAATTACCTGCATGCCTTGGTACGTTTCATGCAAAAAACTGTCTTTCTGGATCTTCCATTCATCTATAACCATTATCTATGGAATATTCTGACTTGCAACTTTTTATTAACCTTAAACCCTTGATAACATGATGAATCCTATGTGCACCCAAACCACTGTTTCCCAGTACAACATGATTTTAACATTAAGTTATAATTTCATGAATAACAGTGAAACTCTTAAAGATAAAGGCATCCCTTCACACAGCGCTGGAGCTAAGACATCACCTCAAAATAGTTGAAAAAAGGAGATGAACGGCCCAGAGATCCTGATTCTGGATATGAATCCCTAATGTTATCGGAGGAACTTTTGCTCAAGGCTCTGGACCTTTGCAGCCTTAAGTAAGCAAATGGGGGACGGGTTGTGGGAAGGTGTTCCTCCTTTCCAATGGAATGTATGTTATTTAAAGGGCAATTCCTTATTCAAATGACACTCATAAATCCTGGGTAATTTGAGTGACAATAGTTCTTTTTATTCAAAACTTTATTTCATCCATTTCACTCGTTATTTTTTTCATTAGACAAGTATTTAGGAAAAAACAAGCAGCCAACACGTGTTTCGCCCTATATGGCTGGTGAAGCCAGGACTTTCTCAAGGCTAGTCATTATATTCTCACATCTTAGGATCAACGATGAGTCCATACATATTCAAGTTAATGATGAGGCATTATATTTTAAAATCCAATATTTAATGGTCAAGAGGTCAATCGCCTCCTGTCGGGTCCTAGAATAATTCCTTGAGTGTCATTTGAATAAGGAATTACCCTTTAAATAACATACATTCCATTGGAAAGGAGGAACACCTGCTCACAACCCTTCCCCATCACCTCAAAATAGCACTTTTTTTGAACCAGCCATTCTCGACTGTGTAAAATGATGCACTTTATTATATAAAACCCCAAATTCAAACCTATTTATCTATGTGCTTAGATGCACTGCAGCACTATCAATGCTCCCTCACCAGTATTGGTTTGTAGGACATTGTATTATCATTTGTACTGTTTTTGGTTAATTGTTCTGCTTTTCCAAAACAAGGGTTTCTACAGCCAATAATAACATTTCAACAAGAGATACTTTAGTTACTATTTTATACTACATGCAGAGTGCATACTCTTCTTTTGCTTCACTGTTGTCAGCAAATTGTGATTCACTTCCTATAATTTGTTATATTTCAAAATCCATTTTTCTGCAATTCAAGGATTTTATTCAACTTTCTGCTTTTAGAAATCATTACTATAAGAAACATGTACTTAATGTCAATGAGCTAAAATAATTAGTAACACATTTCTCTGAATTAATACAGTATGTATAGAGTATTAGTGTCCTGCATATTTTTCATAAATGACACCAATACAGTCCTTAGATGGAAATGAAGCCTATATCTTACTCAATAGAACAACTTGTGTGTAATATGTACCATTATACAATAGTTTTATTATATATCTTTTGTAGAGCTGTGGGCCATTATGTATGTCCTTTCTTCATTTATTTTGACTTTTAATCCTACAAAATTTTTGTGGCTGGACAACTGAAGCTATAGAAGTTGATAAAAGTCTTATTTTCGAGCATAACTTCAAATACTATATTCATAAAATATTTCTAAACCCCAGGAACATTGACAATTGCACTGCGTATGGCTCCCACAGTCTTTGCTTCTGGTAATACTTTAGGAACAATATTCTTTGTTCAAGGTTGGTATCCGAGTAATGATTATTTGAGAAAGAGAGTTTCTACTTTATTTTTGTTCAACAAGGTAGATGGATAATGGTGAAAGGGTGAAAGACTTCAATTCCACTGAGATTTTCTTCTTTGAGGTGCTAAATCTACCAAATGACCTAGCAAGATGACTAATGGGTGTGCTTGACATGAATACAATTCAAAGAGGAATTTTCTAGGTATACCAGGCCAAATTATGTTGTTATGAAAGAGGCTAGAATATTTTCCTCTCACAATTACTTTATTTATGCATATTTAGGCCGTCTTTAGGCAAGGGGGTCAGTAAGAAATTGAAGCAAGTCTCTAAAAGGAGGAACATCCACCAATCTACATAACCTTAGCGCTCCAGAAGGAGACCTACAGGCAGACTCCAACCTTCCATCTATGCTTGAAAACTCACCCAAGCTTCTGATGGTGTCATGGTTGTGGCGAAAAATGGCCCTCCTGCATTGGAATACATTTATCGAATCTTTCGACATTTGCATCCTCCTAAAAGCCTGGAGCGTAAAACCAGTACATATGCTGGGTTATGTATCATACTACCGTCCTGCGATCTCTAAAAAAAACTGTGCTTCCCGCAAGTGGACTATTCATATGAGTAAGAATTGCACTTTGCTGTAAAATCCTCTAGCTCCCCTAAGATAGTCCGATAACATCCTTGGAATACAGCTTAAGGGCAAATCAGGCCATAACCTAGACATTTACAACGGTTATGCCAGAGAAAATAGGGGGGGTAGGAGATCAGCGACCTTACAGGAACTTGAAGCTCTCCTGGACGAAAGGGATCCCTTGTACCTCTTGATTCTAGCGGGCGACTTCAATGTGACAATTGAGCCATTGGATAGGGAGGACGACTGTGATGCAAGAGAGGAGAATGAACTGTGGTCAGTTGCCCCCTCGACTACCCCCTATCAAAAAATGGTTGTAAATGTGGTCACAAATGGCACTGCGACTAAATGTCTTATCATTAGAGTTTGGGCTGAGAGCCACAAATGGAAGGACTAAATCAGACAAACTGGGAGCAAATACCTTTAATAGATCTAATGGCATGAGTAGCATTGATTATTTCTCTGCTAGACTTAAGGCTCTGGCCCTTGATAATAGACATGACTAAAAGGAATGAGCATTGATAGCGACCATGACCCCTATGTTTGAGCTTGGTGTCCTCTTGGGGTGACTCATTCACTAGACATAGAGGCCATCTAACTTCAAGTGAGCTAAATCCAACCAACGACATACGTGGCATAGGAAGATTCTAGATGAAAGATAGCTTCCGCTAATCAAACAGGACCTACTAGCATGCACGTCAGAAATGACTGTCCAGTTCGAAGAACAGGGAGAGTTGGATGGGATTTCTAACATCCGTTCCATTTTCTCCAAGGAGTTGGCCATGCACTTTGTTGGCCCCCTGCACCACCTAAAATCTAGATAGAACGAAAGGCAGCTGCAAGGCTGTTTTAATCGAAGGTGTAGACATTCAAAAAGACAACTCTCAACGGCAATTAAGACTAAGAATGTGGCCTCCGTGAGAGTACTGAGGAGGTCCTACAAAACAACCCTAGCAAGAGCAAAGAAGGAGTGGGATGAGAACAGGTGGAGGCTTGTCGGGGAAGCATGTGTCCTTAAAGACCCTAAAAAGTTCTGGTCCTTATTCTTATGGGAGACTATATGAGGCTACCACCGTTAGCCAATAATATCTCAATCTCTGCTTGGTATGATCACTTTAACATCAGTACAATGGGAGTATCAAGGGGAATACCAGGACAGCCAGCCCCCCACTCAGTGAATTAATATCAATAATCCGCTGTCCCTACAGGGATACACAAAACAAAGTTTTTTACTTAGCAGTCTGAAACGTGTCAAGTCAATTTAAGACATCATTTTATATAGACCAATGAATTTAATTGGTCATCAAACCGCAGTGTATCCTACTTGTAAACAGAAATAAACCACCACCATAGATCTTTCATCACAAAAAAAGTATGAGAAGGAAAGAAGGCACCTCACGGTAGCAACACCAAGGGGGACAATACTGACTGGTACTCGCCAGTAACCCACTTCTCATCATCGGTTACCTTCTTTGCAATGGAAAAATGTGCATATATAGTGCAACAAATCCACAACCCAATGAAAACAAAAGTGAAAGATAAGAAGTAAGCAACCTAAATGTGAGTGTACTTCCTATGCGTGCAAAAAATTGCGCATGTGTTCAGAGGATCCCGTGAGAACCAAAGACGTAGTTCTCACCAATAAAAATTGGTAAAGCTTACTTGCCACCCATAATCTTTATTCTTTTAGCTGTAAGCCTTTCCACGTTAAAATTGACTCCTATCAAGTCAAACATTAATCATAACTAGCCAACATGTTTCATTGCTATACTTAATTTGGAGCAACTTCGTCAGGGCTAGGGATCCAGATCATTGTTTTCAATAGGGATTTCTATCAGAAACTGTGGTGGTGATAAAATAAAACAGAAGGGATTTCAAGGTAATTTGACCATCATACCTTCTAGTTGCGTGACTGCTGCATACCGGCAACCTCACAGAACTTGACGCGTCATATGATCGCGTCCTTCTGCTGAATGCCCACGGGTCTGTAACACCTGTGGTCAAATATACCTACAGTCAGGTTTCAAAGGCAGAGCAACTCCATCACTACCCACACGTGCCCGACGCGCTCGCGCAACGGTGCGTGATACGTCAGACGTTGTTTAACACAGACCCGATCACGGAGACCGGGGCCGGATGATTGATTGCGCACCGAGCCCGAGGTCACGGTAAGAACTTGGAGGTGACGTCGGGAAGTGAGTAGACTACAGTGCAATTGTGTGGGGCTTTAAGCGGATCCCCCGATCAGACCGAATGCGTGGTAAAGTTAAAAGCGCATTATTCATAGGAATGTCAATATGGCCTCAGCCCCATTTTTTAGGTGATGAATGGACGTGATTTCCTCATGGTGAAAGGGATGTGAGAGTCCATTTAAATGGGGATGTCGACATGTGGGTAGTGATGGAGTTGCTCTGCCTTCGAAACCTGACTGTAGGTATATTTGACCACAGGTGTTACAGACCCGTGGGCATTCAGCAGAAGGACGCGATCATATGACGCGTCAAGTTCCGTGAGGTTGCCGGTAGTCAGCAGTCATGCAACTAGAAGGTATGATGGTCAAATTACCTTGAAATACTGATGTGGAGCACTTTGGGATAAGTTTTGAACGAGATTGCAATTATAATCAGTTTTAATCCCTTCTGTTTTATTTTATCACCATCACAGGTTCTGATAGAAATCCCTAGTGAAAACAATGATCTGGATCCCTAGCCCTGACGAAGTTGCTCCTAAATTGAGTATAGCAACGAAACATGTTGGCTAGTTATGATTAATGTTTGACTTGATAGGAGTCAATTTCAACGTGGAAAGGCTTACAGCTAAAAGAATAAAGATTATGGGTGGCAAGTAAGCTTTACCAATTTTTATTGGTGAGAACTACGTCTTTGGTTCTTACGGGATCCTCTGAACACATGCACAATTTTTTGCACGCATAGGAAGTACACTCACATTTAGGTTGCTTACTTCTTATCTTTCACTTTTGTTTTCATTGGGTTGTGGATTTGTTGCAGTATATATGCACATGTTTCCATTGCAAAGAAGGTAACCGATGATGAGAAGTGGGTCACTGGCGAGTACCAGTCAGTATTGTCCCCCTTGGTGTTGCTACCGTGAGATGCCTTCTTTCCTTCTCACACTTTTTTTGTGATGAAAGATCTATGGTGGTGGTTTATTTCTGTTTACAAGTAGGATACACTGCGGTTTGATGACCAATTAAATTCATTGGTCTATATAAAATGATGTCTTGAATTGACTTGACACATTTCAGACTGCTAAGTAAAAAACTTTGTTTTGTGTATCCCTGTAGGGACAGCTGATTATTGATATTATGATCACTTTAACGCCATATATTCGGAATAAGTATGTTTGAAACATTAGCAGCCCCACTTGATTTACACCATGTCCCCACCAAGGACCTATCTACTAAGAGCGAAATCCAGGTCTCCATCGTTTTAATTGTCCAAGCAAAGAGTCCGAGCCCTGACGGTATCCCTGGCGATCTCTTTCTACATGACAGAGACAACTGGTCAAGCTACATTTTGACACTCTCTAATGCCATAGCAGGAGGCGCTTCAATCCCAGATTCTTGATAGGGAGCAGAGGTGATCCACATCTTTGAGAAAGTCGACAGGAACCTACCATGCAACTACAGGCCTATTAGCCATATTGACTCCGTACAAAAAGTGTTCTGTCGTACACTTTTGGCGAATTTTATCTTTCATTATTTGCCTCCATGAAGTTGATTATGCCAAAGAGCACTGGGGTGAGCAAGGCCAGCTCACTGACCCGATCAATGTCAGCAGGGGTGTACGCCAAGGGTGTGTACTGGCACCAACACTTTTTCCCTCTTTATGTACAACTTAGTTCAGTTTTTATCCCAGACCCCAGAGGATGCACGTATGCTGGGGAGGGAACAAATTGTGACTCTTTTGTTTGCGGACAACATTTTGTAGTATTGAAACACAAGGGGGAATCCATCTGCTTCTAAACCAATTCAAAGATTTCTGTAATATGTTAGGCCTAAAGATTAACAAATCAAAAACGAAATCTATGAGGATAAATCCTCACAAATCATACAGAGGATGACTCTAGGTGGTGTCCCACTAGAGAGGGTCAGTTACCTGAAGATATGACCTGGAGACCATATGTGACCAAGACGTCCCTGAAGCATAAGCAATTAGTTGGGGCCATGTGAAAAGAACATTGCACTTCTTTTAGCAAACCTATTGCAGCTGCCCTCCAGATTTAAGATTCAAAAGCAGTGAGCTCTACCCTATACAGGGCCGAGTTGTGGGGATTTGATAGGATGAATGACCTCTCCAGATCTGAGAACAAGTTTTTGAGGAGCTTGGTGTCACGACCTCAGAGCACAACACTCCACCCTTTAAGGCTAGATGTGGGCAGGAAATCCATAGCAGACAAGGCTAAATTATGTAATCTGTTATTCTGACAGAGAACAAGGTCTACCCCTGAACTGCGCTCTTATGCCAATGCCCTTGAGGAAGTTAGCTCCCTGGATAAATACAACAAAATAGGCTAGATAAGAAATGGGAAGCATCTACTGGCTGACATTGGGTTACAGGGTCAATGGGACAACTCTGACCCCTTATTTCTCCCTAATAAAGATCTTGTGAAATTACTGTACTGGAGTTGTGTAGCACAGACTGAACTTAGCAATAAATTGTACGGTAGGCTAACCTTGGAGTTTATGGACTTCAAACTGGCTAGATCTCTGAACAAATACTTAGACATATTTCACATACCCAATGACAGGAAACTATATATCCAGTTTAGGTTTGGTACACTTCCCCTGAATGCGTTCACAAGTGCCTGGCACCGCAACCCAGCATTCTCAGAGTTTTGTCTTGGTTGCATTTTACCAACTGAATCACTTGCACATGTATTATTTGCTTGCTCAGCTTACTCATTCTTATGAGCTCACTGACTCACACCAATATGCAAGCAGTTGGGAACCCACAATCACGGTGAAGCACTGCAAATCCTAAGATCGGATCCAAAACCCCTGTTTGCATGCTCAGCGGCAACATTTCTGGGTCATACATGAAGTATTAGGAGGAAAGTGCAGAAGCCCGAAGCATTTTCCGCAAGTTGTTTTAACTGAGTAATCTTATACGTTTTTTTTATTTTTAACTGAGGAAGTATCTATGGAATTTTAATGGCTCGAGATTACGAGAACTTAGACAGCATAGCGGACCCTTTTTAGCCCATCATATGGCCTTTTATAGGTTTTTGCTGCTACTGTTTCCATTTGTATAAGAGGAAGGTTTGATCCATACTGCTGAATGCTACTGATATTAGTCCAATACTCTATTAAAGTTCCTGTATTATACAATTCATGTTTTATTATCTTTTCTTCACTGTTATGATGTACTGTATTGCACATTGCACTTGTATGGTCATTTGACCAAAATAAAGTTCTTTGATTGAATAAACATATTCATTCTTGTTCTATTAGAGAACAACATTATTTGCATGCTCTAATAAATAGCAGATCAATCTGCAATATCTGAAATATTTTTCACAGCAATAAAATATATAGTTGGTGTACACAAAGTCCTAAAAATACTATAATGCCATTATTAGTATTTCAGATTCTCAGATATTTCAGGTGGTAATTCCAAACCCACCGTTTCTGATACCAAGAGATCTGGTAACTGCAAGGGCATGGCATTTCCTGGTATTGCAGATGGAACAAAAAGGTTCCTCTGAGAAATGAGGAATTACCCAGGGAATCAACAATTCCCCAGATAATTTCTTATTGTACCCAGGTGCTTTACGATCAGCAATCTCTGCGTAAAAGTAAACAGCTTTGCGGTGTTACCTGGGATCTCATAATTCTAGTGGAGTTGGTAACTGGTGTTTGTATGTACTGTATTGCTCTATCTAGATGTATGCTGTCCTGTTTCTAGATGTAGGCAACACTTCCTTTGCTTACGAAGGACTTGTACAACATTGACTTACTAATTGTTAACAGAGACTTAGCATAGAAATAAACACTAGCCCTCTACTTTCTAATCATCTTCCACAAAGATATACTTGCTTTTGCAACAAGATAAGAAAAAATGAAAATGAGAATAACATATTAAAAGGTATTATAGCATGCAGACAAATATTAGAAACTCATGCCTCTTGTGAGGCAACACTAAGTCCTTTTTCCAAAATCATTTGCAATTCTAACTGTAATATGCAGTCCTCCAGCCTGCCTCTGTTGCTGATGCCATTGACTGCACAGGTAGTTTTCAGTTTCAAAAGCTTTATTCGGTTTGTCAATAACAACCATATAAGCATTTTGTTAAAATACAGAAACTATTATTAGCAGCCCACTTTAAGCTCTCCAATTTTGCTTAGCAGCACAGGTAACTTAGAGACAACATGTGCATTTTTGTTTTTTGGGCAAAATCGCAAACAAAGTGCCAAGTGCAGTCAGTTTTACATTTTGTGCAAATATCGCAATAAAATACCATGTACAATCATTTTAGATTTCATGCAATTTTGCAAAAAGTGCAATGTGCCACTGATACTGAGATAAGTATTACTATCAGTACATAAAAACCCAAATTAATCACATAAAATATTGTATATAAATCGTATGTTCTAAACATGTCTCCAAATAATTTCATAAAGTGCTTGCGTGCTTTCTTAGTTGTTTAAATTGTAACATATAATTATGCATACTCAAAAGATGACAGATTTCCTAGCAGATATACATTTTAAAATATAAGATGCGACATAAAAGCATATGTCAGGACCTTCCAAAGAAAACAATAACTTCATAGCATTTTTAGTTGATCTTACATTATGTTTTAAAAAGATAGGTTTCAAATAAAACGTCCTTAGAAAAGAATAAAATATACAAAACATTAAAAAGTGACAACAACTTTGGTTGGATATATTATCACATGGGCATGCAGAGGTAGAACTTTTTTTCATAGTCGGGAAAGCCACGAGATGGTGAACAATCCCTAACCTTAGGAGTGTCAATACAAAGCGGTGGGAGGTTATAGTCACTTCGGTCAAATATGCCTGAAAACCAATTCTAAGGTATAATTGCTGATAAAATACAAGAGTGGGTTGTTCCCCCATTGTTCTCCCACGAGCCTCCCTATTATATGCTAGAAAGGTTGTTTTTAACTCGTTCTTAGCAATTGAGGCTGCGTACTCAGGCTCTACCTGAATGGTACAATTAAACAGAAGACTATACCAGTGGTGGATAAAACTTAACCAGGGAATACGAAAACAGTGGTCCAACTTCAAACAATCTTTAATAATTGATTGAGTAAATAGCGTTTCTTCTTTAGACCAAATAAATCGCCACAATAACGGGGCGAAGGGCAGCTAGGTCCGAAATATATTTGATTCCCACTTCTTGATGTACCAATTCCGTAGAGGCCGATGTTGGCACGCTCAGCAACCGTGTGAGAAAGGTAGTGTTCTGACCGACTTTTTCGGCCCTCCTTTGAGGGAGGATGATTGGAAGTGACTCCAGTCTATTATCATTCTAGTGCAAGGATTAGAACCATTGACAGGGCCTATTCAAAGGGCACAGTAATGCACTTTCGTACCCTTTTCCTTAGATCAGGGCTTATAAACTTATGTTATGGGATAGATGCATTAGTATTAGTGATAATCCGTCCCTTTATAAGAGTGTTAGTATACCTTCTATGGAGTTATGCTTATTTCGGGCCTTGTAGGCCTCAAACGGGAGAGACTCCATCTTGCTTTCTGCCCCGGCAGCTTGGGATGCTTCTAGGTCAAGTGTAATGTTTTAGTTTCGAAGTGTTGTTCGCTTAGAGAGAACCGGCTCAGGCTGGCCCTTATCGAAAGACTGTATTTTTCTCCATTCCGAAGACACAACATCAGGCCGGCCGGCTGGGAACGTGTCCTTGGTACGGGGAGGTACAAGAATTTGGTGGGCGGCAGGTTACTGGCCGTAACTTTCCATGAACGGACAAGCTTCCATATTAGCGAAAGCATGAGGCAGTGAGTTAGTCAGTCTGTAGGCGGCAGCTAGCCGTTAGCATCAATGCCATTAATTATTTCCAGGCAGACAGTCGCCATTTTGAAGTCCGAGGAAGATCAGGAAGCTGATACTCTCTTAGAAAGATTGAAGTTATTTTAGTTGGAGCAGCTGGCGAGCTTTGACCTATAAGATCAGAGCATTCCGAATGAAGCAGTTAGTCAGGAGAGCGAATACCAGAGTGGCTGAAACTGATTTATAAGATCGAAGCCGAAAAGTGAAGATGGTCCGTGACTGAGAAGAGAGAGGAGTAGCGCAGAACAGCCAGAGAGAAAGCAGTTAATGAAAGGAAGGTTCCAGTGACTTGGAGGGAAGCAGAGAAGACAGAGCATAGCGGTGCAGACGTGTATCCGTGACTGCCGAAGTGTGACTTGAAGACGAGCCAAGGCACATACGAGAAGGGAACCTAGATGACTGCTGAATCCAGACTTCACATTACTAAGGTGACGTCGACCTTTTTTTCATAGTGTGCACATTCTAACCTTTCACTTTCCTTTGCAGGATATATGTCATAGTATTGTATTGTTCTTTTTATGATCATTGTAATAAAGATACCCCATTTCTTAGTGAACCAGCATGTGCCTCGTATTCTTGTTCAATCAGGGTAAACTGCTCTTCTAGTCAGGCATTGTTTTCATGAACGGATGTAATTCCCGGTCTGGTAAGTAGCGACTGAGCAATGAGGGAGAGAGGGGCCCCTTGAGGTGGAGAATAGATTGCACATCCTCTAATTTGGTAAGTTGTTGTATATTTCATCATATTGTAGTATCATATCCCGAGTAGCCAATGAGAGATTCCTTCCAAGGGTATTCATAGGAAAGTGGTCGTCGTTGGTAAGCGGCGTTAATGAGAACACCAGGCGGGAAACTGGTGCATAGGTCCGCTGGATTGTGGACCGGGTTGTGAGTGAGAGAACACCAGGGAGGAGACTGGTGTATAGGTTCGCCGGATTGTGGACCAGGCTGTGAGTGAGAGAACACCAGGGGGGACACTGGTGTGTAGGCACGCAGGATTGCGGAGGTGCCGAGCGAGCACTGACTGTGGTCAGTGTGTAATGGTAACTAATCAGAACTGCCCTAGGGTAGACTAGTCTGGGCCTAAGTCGCCGCGAGACTAACCGGTATGAGTGGGATATTGTTGAAAACCTATGCATGTATATTGCTAATTCCCCATCCTTAGGTACAAAGCATATACATACCTATTGTAAATACGTCCTAAGGAGGGAGGTGATTACGTTCCGGCTGGGTTGGAGGTGCTCTGAGGAGCTGATCCTATCTGGTCAGAGAATCCGGCCGTTACATCTGGCGTCACAAACTGTTTACGAAGCCTGTGTGCGCTGTATTGTTTTAATCTTGTTGGTTTGCGCTCGGCTCGTACGTGGTTTATTTTGTATGTTTTTTGTTCATAATTGTATATATCTTTTTGGTGTGTCAAAATTTTTTCACGCAAATCGAAATCTACTTTTAAATTGCCAGTTGAAATTCCCGTCTGGGAATCTACGCCTTACGAGGCCTTGGCCCGTGAGTGGGCCGATTCTACTGGTTTGAATGAGAATTGGACTTCTTGTTTGGAGCTGGCATAGCCGGCTGATGTGGTTTCTTGCTTGCAGAAAGCGCCAGTAGTGAAGGGTGAGGAGCTTCCTATTTTAGGACGCAGAGGTTGGATTGTTTTGACTGCATACAGAATTCTTCATGAGAAATTTGTGAAATTGCAGCAACGTTTTGTGGATGTGGAGGAAAAGTTTGTTGATGTGCAAAATGTGCCTACTCTTTTGCGATGTCAAAATAAATTGCTTGCCGACAAACTTGAGACTTATCAGACTATTGCCGAAAGGGCTGCTGTTCGCATTGCGAAATATAAGTATAGACACCGTCGCGGTCGTGTTGGTAAACGGAAAGTGCGTCTGGTCGTGGCGAAAGCCGGACTGGATTGGAACCCCGATGAATGGGATGGTAATATCTGGGACTCGAATGATTCTGGTTCCTCGGCTGAGGAGTCTGACAGACGCGAGTCTTCTCGCTCCGGACGTGACTGTAAGTCTACTTCTTGTGATAAAACTGATGATTCTGGTGACCGTGGTCGCTTTTCCCGTTCTGATGACGTTTCTCGTCCTGATTGTTCCTCTAAATCTATGGATCGGGCGTCTTCGGATGCTCGTCCGGAGGTTTCTGCGCACCCGGTTTTTCGACGCAAATTACAACAAGCTCCTGGTAATCCGAATGGTGTTGCTTTAGATAGCTTGGAAGACTTTACTCAACAGGAAGTTAGTGACATTTTGCAACGATTTCGACAACGGCCTGGTGTGGCCTTACTTACGTGGATGGTGCGCCTTTATGAATTGGGCGCTGCAGGTATCATGTTAGATGCTGGAGATGCCTTGAAATTTTGCTCTTTGAGTTCCGATTCTATTGTACAAGATCATTTTCGAAATTTTAATGGTGCTGGCCAGATTAGTCTGCTCCAGTTAGCGACTGATGGCTGTAACCATAAATATCCTACTGAATCTGACTGGCCTATCAATGACAAGCCGTGGTATACTTTACATGATGCTGCGCAGCGATTGAAAGAGGAGGTGATGAAAACTGCGATCTTTCTCAGTACTGCTGACAGGTTGTTGGATGGTTTATTAACATCTTCTGTGCGGAATCGCATTATCCGTTCTTCCCCTGTTGCTTATAAGCAGGTTATGATGACTTTGTTAATTAATCAAACTGGCAATGCTTTATCTATGGTGCTTGAATCTGTTCGTCAGCTTGGTGAGTTGGGTGACTGGTTTAAACCTGAGAGACAATCTCGACCGGAGGGTCGTACTGCTGGTGATTATAAGTTCTCTAGACGTGATATGTTTCTTGCGCTGTTGGATGATGGTGTGAAAAAGGAGGACATTGATGGTGAACCTAATAATCGCTTATGGGACATGTTTCGCAAGCGTGGTTTGGATCGTAAAGAGGGTGCCCGTCGTGTGCGAAAGAATGATTGCGATCGTGGTTGTTCTGATGACAGTGGTGACGACAGGCGTCGTGTGGATTCTGATCGTCGTGGTGAACGGCGATATGAGCGTGATGTGTCCCCTCGTCGTGAAAAAGAGAGGGGGCGAGAGGGGGAAAGAGAAAGGGGGAGAGATGATCGTGTCTACAACAGATATAGAGATGAAAGGGATCAGTCCCCTGAGTTGAGGAGAAGGGAGGATCGATACAGACTGTCCGATCGAAACTCACAGTACCATACAGATGACAGAAATCCATTTCGTAATGGAGATGGATTTGAACAGGATGTTTTGATACCCAAAAAACATGAGAGTATTTATCCTGATTTGTCCTGGTTGACGGAACGCAGTAAAAATGACTAGGAAATAGGTCAAGCTCCAGTACGCAGGTGGGCTCACAAAGACAATAGACCCTATGTAGATATTGAAATTTTTTGGAAACATCGTAATATCCAAAGGGCCCGAGCATTGGTAGATACAGGAGCGGAGGCCACTCTTATTCATGGGAAATCAAAGAAATTCAAAGGCCAATTTTTCACAATTACTGGTTTAGGTGGAAAGGAAACTCCCGCAGTGCAAACTACACTTGAAATGAAAATAGGCAGAATTCCCCGAAAAGAATATTCTGTATTAGTTGTACCACTTTTGGAATATATAATTGGAATTGACATTTTAAAAGGAATGACTTTGCATTTAGATGACGGCTGTTATCAATTTGGAACTAAACATTATATATCGTCCAGACCCGTACGGGTTGGTCGTTTACGGATGCCCCCCATAAAAATCCCTCAGGCTACAAAAGTCGTTTCTCAGAAGCAATATCGTATTCCGGGTGGCCATGAAGAGATTAGTGCCACTATTCAGGACTTAGTTGATGCAGGAGTTATAACTCCGGTTACTTCTGCTTGGAATAATCCCGTTTGGCCTGTGCGCAAAAGTGATAATTCTTGGCGCATGACTGTTGATTATCGCGAGCTGAATAAAAATACACCCCCTTTGACTGTTGCAGTACCGGATATTATTACTTTAATTGAAAGAATCCAAAAGCATCCAGGTACATGGTATGCATCCATTGATATTGCTAATGCTTTCTTTTCAATTCCGATTGCCCCCGAGTGTCAGGAACAATTCAGTTTTACTTGGAATGGACGTCAAATGACGTTTAGAAGTCTTCCTCAAGGCTATGTACACAGTCCTACGATCTGTCACCGGCTGGTGGCGGAACATTTGTCTGAAGTAACTGTACACCTGCAAATTCAGGTATGTCATTATATTGACGACATTTTGATTCAAGGTAAAACACAAGATCAAGTTCAGACCCAATTAGATCAAATCCTTGAGTGCTTACGTGAAAAAGGTTGGGAAATTAATCCAGATAAGTTACAAGGTCCATCCCAAAGTGTAAAGTTTTTAGGCATCAATTGGCATGAAGGTCACAGAGAGGTGATCCCACAGGTTAAACAAAAAGTTTTAGATTTTGCAGTCCCAAGAAATCGGAAAGAAGCCCAGAGCTTCATTGGCTTGTTCGGTTTTTGGCGTCAGCATATTCCACACTTGAGTCAGATATTAGCCCCTTTGTATCGAGTCACTCGTAAAAAGAATGTGTTTGAATGGGGTGAACCACAGCAAAATGCGTTTAATTTGGCAAAAGAAGCGATTCAGTATGCTTTGGATGTGTGGCCTGTGTGCGAGGGTGATGTGGATTTGAATGTGTCCGTGCAAGGTCTTTATGCAAATTGGAGTCTGTGGCAGAAACAAGGCAGACAAAAAGTACCATTAGGTTTTTGGACCAAAAAGTTACCTGAGGCTGGGGAGCGTTATACACCTTTTGAGAAACAGTTGCTTGCGTGCTATTGGGCTCTGGTGGATACCGAGCAATTGACTTTGGGTCATGATGTGATTTTGAGACCTGAAATTCCTATCATGCAGTGGGTTTGGAGTTCGCCAAAAACTCATCGAATTGGACATGCTCAGGAGGCGAGTGTGATTAAGTGGAAATGATACATTCAAGACAGGGCACGTGTGGGTCCGAAAGGTGTAGCATCTTTACATGAGCAGGTGGCGCAGGCGTCATCGATGGAGACTGGAAGTGATTGCTCCGTACCTGTAGTGCAGGAATCTCCTGTTAAGTGGGCTAAGCCATTTGAGGATTTGTCCATGGAGGACAGAAAACATGTGTGGTTTAATGATGGTTCAGCAAGGTTCATAGGAGAGAAACGGCATTGGAAGGCAGTGTCCTATAACCCGATCACACAGAAATTGTTGAGTACAACCGGTGAAGGTAAGAGTAGTCAATTCGCTGAATTATATGCAGTTTACCAAGTTTTGAAACAGGAATTGCCTGGCACATGTCATATTTTTACTGATTCCTGGTCCACTGCTAATGGACTGGCGGTTTGGTTACCAACTTGGCATTCTCATAATTGGGAATTGCATTCAAAAGAACTGTGGGGAAAAGAATTATGGCAAGAAATTTGGGAAATGCTCCCACAGAGTACTGTGACAATCTTTCATGTGGATGCCAATAGACTCCCTTGACAAATTCTTTCATAACATTGCAGATGAGAAATCTAAAATTGCCGAGGCAGTGGTGGACATGCAAGATTCTGATTTGGCGGGATTGGCGAAATGGGCCCACCAGAAAGCAGGACATTTTGGAGAGAGAGCCACTAGCAGGTGGGCTGCCGATCGAGGAATTTATATTCCTTTAGATTACATTAAAGATACCATTTTGCATTGTCCCATCTGTCAACATTCTAGACGACGAAAAGTACCACAAATTGTTAAAGGTCATTTACATCGAGGGAAATTGCCCGCTCAAATTTGGCAGATTGATTATATTTGTCCACTCCCTATGAGTAAAAATTGCCAATATGTTTGTACAATTGTCGACACCTACAGTGGCCTTTTAGTGGCCTTTCCTTGCAAACAAGCTACCCAAGTGAATACCATTAAAACACTGGAATTGATTATACTTTATTATGGCGTCCCATTTCAAATTCAATCTGACAATGCATCCCACTTTCGTGGAAGATTGGTACAGGAATTTTGTGCGGAAAATAATATTGAATGGGTGTTTCATATACCATATTACCCACAGGCATCAGGCCTTATTGAAAGAATGAATGGTTTGCTTAAAGAACAATTGCGAAAATTGACTGACAACAAATATAAAAATTGGAGAGATTATTTGTTTCAAGCATTGTTAATTCTGAATAATCGTCCCTTTTTAAATGCTGAATCTCCTTTAATGCGTTTGTTTCCCCCAAGTATCAATGCAAAACCCAACACCATTGACAATACTGTAATGTACTGGGAAATTTCCCCCGGAGCCCTGGCTCCATGCAAAGCAACCCCAGGTTCCGCAGGCTTGGACCTGCATGCCATGAATGACACTGTAATTAAGAGTAAAGATCGAGCCATCATTGAAACCGGTGTTGGTGTCTGTATACCAACTGGGAATTTTGGACTGATTGCCCCTAGATCGGGCCTGGCCTTAAAAGGCATTCAAGTACTCGGAGGAGTTATTGACAGTGATTATCAGGGAGAGATTAAGGTACCCCTGCTGAATAGCAGTGAGATTGATTTATCGATTCAAAGGACTGACCGAGTTGCTCAATTGCTAATCCTGCCTGTTTCAGTGGTGAGATTCAGAAAGGCACTGCCCCAACGTTACTAACTGTGCGAGGCCAGAAAGGCTTTGGCTCTACTGAGAACCCTGGAGCGAGAATATGGGTGCAATCGCCTAAAAATCCCCCTGAACAAGCTGAATTTTTTGCAACCGGTCATGATAATACGATCCTTGTCATGAGACCAGGGAAAGATAGCTGGGAAGCTGTCCCGACTGACAAATGTTACTTACGAGAATGAATAATGCCTGTATTTGATTTTCTTTCAGATCATTCTCTGGACTGCTGCTGCAGGGTGTGCCGGCGTTGGACTCCTTTTGGTCTGCTACGTCGGGAGAGGAGAGAACCCACAGACTTTGGTTGATTGGAGAACCCGAGTACCGCGTTCCTTCGCTGCGTGGGATTCATCATCGAACTTTTGGACAACTTTAGCTAAACAAGTTACCAATTCCCCTCATTTTTGCTTGACACCGATGAGTTCAGTGACTGACATTCTAGCGACCTGTTTGGTTGCTGTCCCCGCCTCCCTAGAGACTCTAAAGCATATTTTTAATATATCAAATGCCCGACCCAATGTCATTCTAGGTGATTTTGCAGCACACGAGTACTGTCCCTTATGTACTATCCTTTCAGATTCAATGCCCCCGATTCATTCCCAAATCACCACCTATAATATCACCCAGGGTGACTTTTGCTTTTTTCTTACTTGTGATCCCAATGCAATTACTGAATGTGTAAAGTTGAAGCTCAAAGCATCAACCTCTTTTTCGACTCATGAACAAACTTTGTGCTCCCGGAGACCTCCGAAATCATGTACTTCTGTTAAAAATAATATGACTTGTAAAAGCATAGTAGTTGCTCCTAGCCATTACCGTTCAATGTTGCTACCTTCTGGTTGGCTGTTTTCCTGTGGCAACACTTCTTGGCCCTATATTCCCGCAAATATTTCCAGAGGCCCATGTGCCATCACTAGATTGAGTTTGTTAATGTTTTCCTCACATCCTAATAACTTATTCCTGTACAGTTCGTGATGCTATGATGTTACATGAGGACTGTGATTCTTCCCTATATCTCTATTCCAAGTCCGAATACTTTAGTTTAGCTATTTCGATTATTGGTGTCCCAGCATTGGCTGTTTATAATGCCAAATCTGTTGGGAAAATGGCCTGTTGGATGGTCAAATCAATTAATCATACTTCTACAATTTTATCTGATATGTTATTAGATGCCCAGGGTGAACGCAGAGCCATTTTACAAAATCGTGCAGCTATTGATTACCTTTTACTGAAACATGGACATGATTGTTCTGATTTTGAAGGTCTTTGTTGCTTTAACCTCTCTGACCATACTAAATCTATTCAAGCTCATATTGACAAACTTCATGACTTGACTGAAGAGGTTAGAGAACACATTGACCAGGGTTGGTTTGACTGGCTCTTCAATTGGTTACCTGACTTACATTCCCTACGACAGATATTAGGGGGTATTGTGATTACTATTAGCATTTTAGTGGCTATTTGCTGCTTTATTCAGTGCATTCCTTCCCTACTCCAATACTGTAGATTCGGCACAAGAAATAGATCAGTTAGCTTTGTTTCCTATTATTCTTCCACAGATGTTAGTTCCGTATAACGAATGATTAATAGACTGAAGTCAAGGGTGAAGTGTTCTGACCGACTTTTTCGGCCCTCCTTTGAGGGAGGATGATTGGAAGTGACTCCAGTCTATTATCATTCTAGTGCAAGGATTAGAACCATAGGCAGGGCCTATTCAAAGGGCACAGTAATGCACTTTCGTACCCTTTTCCTTAGATCAGGGCTTATAAACTTATGTTAGGGGATAGATGCATTAGTATTAGTGATAATCCGTCCCTTTATAAGAGTGTTAGTATACCTTATATGGAGTTATGCTTATTTCGGGCCTTGTAGGCCTCAAACGGGAGAGACTCCATCTTGCTTTCTGCCCCGGCAGTTTGGGATGCTTCTAGGTCAAGTGTAATGTTTTAGTTTCGAAGTGTTGTTCGCTTGGAGAGAACCGGCTCAGGCTGGCCCTTATCGAAAGACTGTATTTTTCTCCATTCCGAAGACACAACATCAGGCCGGCCATCTGGGAACATGTCCTTGGTACGGGGAGGTACAAGAATTTGGTGGGCGGCAGGTTACTGGCCGTAACTTTCCATGAACGGACTAGCTTCCATATTAGCGAAAGCATGAGGCAGTGAGTTAGTCAGTCTGTAGGCGGCAGCTAGCCGTTAGCATCAATGCCATTAATTATTTCCAGGCAGACAGTCGCCATTTTGAAGTCTGAGGAAGATCAAGAAGCTGATACTCTCTTAGAAAGATTGAAGTTATTTTAGTTGGAGCAGCTGGCGAGCTTTGACCTATAAGATCAGAGCATTCCGAATGAAGCAGTTAGTCAGGAGAGCGAATACCAAAGTGGCTGAAACTGATTTATAAGATCGAAGCCGAAAAGTGAAGATGGTCCGTGACTGAGAGGAGAGAGGAGTAGCGCAGAACAGCCAGAGAGAAAGCAGTTAATGAAAGGAAGGTTCCAGTGACTTGGAGGGAAGCAGAGAAGACAGAGCATAGCGGTGCAGACGTGTATCCGTGACTGCCGAAGTGTGACTTTAAGACGAGCCAAGGCACAGACGAGAAGAGAACCTAGATGACTGCTGAATCCAGACTTCACATTACTAAGGTGACGTCGACCTTTTTTCCATAGTGTGCACATTCTAACCTTTCACTTTCCTTTGCAGGATATATGTCATAGTATTGTATTGTTCTTTTTATGATCATTGTAATAAAGATACCCCAGTTCTTAGTGAACCAGCATGTGCCTCGTATTCTTGTTCAATCAGGGTAAACTGCTCTTCTAGTCAGGCATTGTTTTCATGAACGGATGTAATTCCCGGTCTGGTAAGTAGTGACTGAGCAATGAGGGAGAGAGGGGCCCCTTGAGGTGGATAATAGATTGCACATCCTCTAATTTGGTAAGTTGTTGTATAATTCATCATATTGTAGTATCATATCCCGAGTAGGCAATGAGAGATTCCTTCCAAGGGTATTCATAGGAATGTGGTCGTCGTTGGTAAGCGGCGTTAATGAGAACACCAGGCGGAAAACTGGTGCATAGGTCCGCCGGATTGTGGACCGGGTTGTGAGTGAGAGAACACCAGGGAGGAGACTGGTGTATAGGTTCGCCGGATTGTGGACCAGGCTGTGAGTGAGAGAACACCAGGGGGGACACTGGTGTGTAGGCACGCAGGATTGCGGAGGTGCCGAGCGAGCACTGACTGTGGTCAGTGTGTAATGTTAACTAATCAGAACTGCCTTAGGGTAGACTAGTCTGGGCCTAAGTCGCCGCGAGACTAACCGGTAAGAGTGGGATATTGTAGAAAACCTATGCATGTATATTGCTAATTCCCCATCCTTAGGTACAAAGCATATACATACCTATTGTAAATACGTCCTAAGGAGGGAGGTGATTACGTTCCGGCTGGGTTGGAGGTGCTCTGAGGAGCTGATCTTATCTGGTCAGAGAATCCGGCCGTTACAGGTGTTTTCATCTTGCTGAAGTGACTTTTCATGACAGTGTCCCCAGGCTCCATAGAGTGCGGAAGGCACACACCTGGCATAGATGGCCACCATATCTTTTACTCTGCGATCCCCCAGTTTGGCAGAGAATCTAAAAATACTATTAGTATTCCTGCCCATCTTATAACGCACGTTTTCATGTTCACATGTCCATTTCCCATTACCAGCAAATGTTATGCCCAGGTAACAGAACAACTTGACCAATTGCATTTTAGGATTCTCTATATAAAAGTCCTAGTTGATTTAACATTTTTCCCACATATCATCCAAATGTTTTGGATTTATTAATTAAAAGTTTTGTCCCGTTAATAAACAGTGTAAAATTATTATTAAGCCGCTGGAGACAAATCGGAGTACGTAATAATAAAACAGCATCATCTGCATATAATAAAATAGGTACAGCTTTACCGTCTATCAATGGAGCGTCCGCAGGTATCTGTCTTAATGTTGCATCAACTTGATTGATAAATAATGAAAACAATAGTGGAGCCAGGATGCAATCCTGTCTGATGCCTCTTTTTACGTTAAAAAAGGGGGTGCATTCCCCTGTGGGCCCATAGCGAACTCTACTTGATAACCTTTCATAAACTCTTGCTAAAAAATAAACATTCTCCTTTGGGGCACCAGAGTTAAGTAATGTAGTCCACAAAATTGAGTGGTCCACAAGATCAAACATGCTACTCAAGTCGGCGAAACATAAAAACATGTTGCCCCCTTTAGCTAATGTGTATTTGCTAATGAGAAGATCAAGGTTAACGCACTGTTCCAGGGTTCCTAATCCCTTTCTGAACCCATATTGTGCTTGTGAAAAGGATATTATTATCTGAAGCCCAACTTTCAAACCTTTTTAGCAGAATCCTGCTCATAACCTTGACAGACAAGTCCAGCAGTGATATTGGACGATAATTACATGCTTCTGATTTTGAGCCTTTATTAAATAATGGTGTAATTAGTGACTGGCCCCAAGACAACCGAAATTGGCCCACTACAGCAGCATTAAAAGTCCTAGCTAAAATTGGGGCCCATAAATTCATTTCACTTTTGTACAAGTCGATTGGCACCCCTCGGGGCCTGGAGCTTTGCCCCCCTTACTGTTAACCAGCCCTTCATGCACCTCTTCGACATATATTAACAAAGATAATATAGGCCACATAGAATCATCCCTCCCTATCTGGGTTAAAAATATTTGTAAAATGTTCGATCCAGGCATTACAATTTACATGCGAAATTAATTCTGGTACATGTTCGTCCTTTAGAAAAGGACAGTTTATTGTCTCCCAAAACTATTTACTGTTGGTAGTAGCGACTGCTAAGCTAAGTTGGTCCCAAGAGTCAGCTTGGAGTTTTCTTTTTCTCGCCTTGATAGCTAGCTTATAGTTAAAATGTAATTCTTGAATGGAGAATGGACGATACTCAATCCTCAGTATAGTAACCTAGCTGATAGGCCAGAGTGATACAGTCCCAGAGCATCAATAATACAGTAATACAATTTGGCAACCTTCCCCCAAAGATACAACTTTGGTACCTTTTAGTGCCCAGTCCGGGTTCGTTTCAGAGGTTAGAGCGGTGGCTCAGCCCAGCCTCCTCCGGCCACTGAGGGCCTAAGACGGTCCTGCCCTTGTCCTGGGCTTCGCCCGGGCACCACCGCACGCGTCCTGCTTTGCGTGGGGCGGGAGCGCTTTTTGGAGGGGAGAGGCGTCGCTGTTGTGGCGTCACCGGCCGTGCCGGCCAAGGAACTCTGGGCAGTGTAGTTTGTCCTAGCTGCCGTTCCCCTCACAGCGATGTCAGGATGCAGGAGTGTGGGGGTGCAGGCCGTTCCCCTCACTACGCACCCAAGTGTAAAGAAAGCCATTACCCTCACGGCTGGAACAAGGTAGGAAGCAAAACAAATCAAGCGTGTCCCGCGTTGGGTGAGGCGAGAGCGCTTTTGGGAGGGGAGAGGCGTCGCTGTTGTGGCATCACCGAGCCGTGCCGGCCAAAGAACTCTGGGCAGTGTAGTTTGTCCTAGCTGCCGTTCCCCTCACGGCGATGCCAGGTTGCAGGAGTGCAAACAAATGAAGCGCAGGTAGTTACTTCTCTACCCTTTATACTAAGAGTCCAAACGAAAAAAGGCATTCATGTACTCATATAAGGCAAACTTTCATTTTTTGGAGGATAATTCTCATGAAATTCCAGAATTATTGCTGGGATCCTGCCATTCGAAAGTAGGTGTGAAGTCAGCTACCACACACTCCAAATGCAGACACAGAGGAAGACTGGTGCGTAATCAGAGCAACTGTGTTAATAGTGTTGTGTAGTTCCTAAAAATACATAGGATCTGCGCATATGTTGGATAACATAAACTAAGGGATTGGTAACTAGAATGATTCCGGACACCCCCACAGAATATGTCAGCCTATAGACCAGCTAGCTCACAGTGCCACTTTAAGCCCCTGAACATTACAAAGGAGCGAAAAGTTTCTGGCAACCATTGAACATGACAACCCTTGACCCTTCAAGAATCGGGAAACAGTACAGTACTTTACGCGTAGTCACTAGTGCTCATTTAGTCTCAGAGAGATGCACAAAATAAACTTTGGGGACGTTTTTCAAGAAGTATTTATTGAACCAGCATCATTCTAGTATAAACATTCTGTTTCTGCACCAAACAATAGACAGAAGCTAATGTAAGAGATTACAAGTGCAAACATAGTAAAAAGAAGGTAGAATTCTACCATGGTGCGAAAACAGCGAACATATGCAAGCATATAAACATGACAGTACTCAAGCGTACTCCTACGATTAGAACCCTACCTAAGTGTACAAGAGCCAACCCCATTTACTGATGGGAGAGAATGAAGGACCCCATCTCGGTCATGAGTTGGATACCCCGCAAGGGATGTCAGACTGCTGCGTGTTGAAACTTCAGCATGCAGGGACCTCCATGTCTGTGTCAGCGTGGAAGCATCTCCTCTGGCTACCTAGTGAAGGTGCACTTCTTTTATACCAAAAAGGGAGCCTCTGGGTTTCTACCACAATCGATATGTTGGGAGTACGATTATGTAAATGAGCCTAAATATATAATTGTAACTGTGCAAAGTAGCCCTGTCGCCCAAGGATGAAGATAGTGATTACTTTCATAAAGAGTATGTTAATCCTGTTATATAAATCATGTGCATGGGATTAAGATATGCTGCTGAGAATCCTTATGCAAAAACAACAGTTGATGGACAGAATGCAGAACAATGCCATACATTCACCCCAGTACAGAGATCTGGGCCTAAATCCTTTGTTTTTTTGCACTCCACACCACCCCAGTTCAGACATGGCCATATGCAAATCAGCCTTGACCCTGTGCCTCATGGGAACAGTCCAGCCCGAACTGCCAAGCCATGTCTTTCCTGGACCGGAATCAAGCGTCCTAGGACCGGTTTCTGGCTATCAGCAGTCTTCAGCCAGGATAGCTTGACTCCAGTGGTGTGGAGAGCATGAGACTCACGTCTGAGCATACCCATCTCACTTGGGGTGACAAATGCAAAAACAGCAGTTGATGCACAGAATGCAGAACAATGTCATACATTCACCCCATTACAGAGATCTGGGCCTAAATCCATAGTTTTTCTTTGCACTCTACACCACCCCAGTTCAGACATGGCCATATGCAAATCAGCCTTGACCCTGTGCCTCATGGGAACAGTCCAGCCCGAACTGCCAAGCCATGTCTTTCCTGGACCGGAATCAAGCATCCTAGGACCGGTTTCTGGCTATCAGCCGTCTTCAGCCAGGATAGCTTGACTCCAGTGTGTGGAGAGCATGGGACTCACGTCTGAGCATACCCATCCCACTCGGGGTGACAAATGCAAAAACAACATTTGATGGACCGAATGCAGAACAATGTCATACATTCACCCCAGTACAGAGATCTGGGCCTAAATCCATCGTTTTTTTGCACTCCACACCACCCCAGTTTAGACATGGCCATATGCATATCAGCCTTGACCCTGTGCCTCATGGGAACAGTCCAGCCCGAACTGCCAAGCCATGTCTTTCCTGGACCGGAATTAAGCATCCTAGGACCGGTTTCTGACTATCAGCTGTCTTCAGCCAGGATAGCTTGACTCCAGTGGTCTGGGGAGCATGGGACTCACGTCTGAGCTTACCCATCCCACTCGGGGTGACGAAAGCAAAAACAACAGTTGATGAACAGAATGCAGAACAATGTCATACATTCACCCCAGTACAGAGATCTGGGCCTAAATCCATAGTTTATTTGCACTCAACACCACCCCAGTTAAGACATGGCCATATGCAAATCAGCCTTGACCCTGTGCCTCATGGGAACAGTCCAGCCCGAACTGCCAAGCCATGTCTTTCCTGGACCGGAATCAAGCGTCCTAGGACCGGTTTCTGGCTATCAGCAGTCTTCAGCCAGGATAGCTTGACTCCAGTGGTGTGGAGAGCATGAGACTCACGTCTGAGCATACCCATCTCACTTGGGGTGACAAATGCAAAAACAGCAGTTGATGCACAGAATGCAGAACAATGTCATACATTCACCCCATTACAGAGATCTGGGCCTAAATCCATCGTTTTTCTTTGCACTCCACACCACCCCAGTTCAGACATGGCCATATGCAAATCAGCCTTGACCCTGTGCCTCATGGGAACAGTCCAGCCCGAACTGCCAAGCCATGTCTTTCCTGGACCGGAATCAAGCATCCTAGGACCGGTTTCTGGCTATCAGCCGTCTTCAGCCAGGATAGCTGGACTCCAGTGTGTGGAGAGCATGGGACTCACGTCTGAGCATACCCATCCCACTCGGGGTGACAAATGCAAAAACAACATTTGATGGACCGAATGCAGAACAATGTCATACATTCACCCCAGTACAGAGATCTGGGCCTAAATCCATCGTTTTTTTGCACTCCACACCACCCCAGTTTAGACATGGCCATATGCATATCAGCCTTGACCCTGTGCCTCATGGGAACAGTCCAGCCCGAACTGCCAAGCCATGTCTTTCCTGGACCAGAATCAAGCATCCTAGGACCGGTTTCTGACTATCAGCCGTCTTCAGCCAGGATAGCTTGACTCCAGTGGTGTGGGGAGCATGGGACTCACGTCTGAGCTTACCCATCCCACTCGGGGTGACGAAAGCAAAAACAACAGTTGATGAACAGAATGCAGAACAATGTCATACATTCACCCCAGTACAGAGATCTGGGCCTAAATCCATAGTTTATTTGCACTCCACACCACCCCAGTTAAGACATGGCCATATGCAAATCAGCCCTGACCCTGTGCCTCATGGGAACAGTCCAGCCGGAACTGCCAAGCCATGTCTTTCCTGGACCGGAATCAAGCGTCCTAGGACCGGTTTCTGGCTATCAGCCGTCTTCAGCCAGGATAGCTTGACTCCAGTGGTGTGGAGAGCATGGGACTCACGTCTGAGCATACCCATCCCACTCGAGGTGACAAATGCAAAAACAACATTTGATGGACCGAATGCAGAACAATGTCATACATTCACCCCAGTACAGAGATCTGGGCCTAAATCCATCGTTTTTTTGCACTCCACACCACCCCAGTTTAGACATGGCCATATGCATATCAGCCTTGACCCTGTACCTCATGGGAACAGTCCAGCCCGAACTGCCAAGCCATGTCTTTCCTGGACCAGAATCAAGCATCCTAGGACCGGTTTCTGACTATCAGCCGTCTTCAGCCAGGATAGCTTGACTCCAGTGGTGTGGGGAGCATGGGACTCACGTCTGAGCTTACCCATCCCACTCGGGGTGACGAAAGCAAAAACAACAGTTGATGAACAGAATGCAGAACAATGTCATACATTCACCCCAGTACAGAGATTTGGGCCTAAACCCATAGTTTATTTGCACTCCACACCACCCCAGTTAAGACATGGCCATATGCAAATCAGCCTTGACCCTGTGCCTCATGGGAACAGTCCAGCCGGAACTGCCAAGCCATGTCTTTCCTGGACCGGAATCAAGGATCCTAGGACCGGTTTCTGGCTATCAGCCGTCTTCATCCAGGATAGCTTGACTCCAGAGGTGTGGAGAGCAAGGGACTCATGTCTGAGCATACCCATCCCACTCGGGGTAACAAAAGTAAAAACAATAGTTGATGGGCAGAAGGCAGAACAATGTCATACATTTGCCCCTGTACAGAGATCTGGGCCTAAATCCATCATTTTTTTTACACTCCACACCACCCCAGTTCAGACATGGCCATATGCAAATCAGCCTTGACCCTGTGCCTCATGGAAACAATCCAGCCCAAACTGCCAAGCCATGTCTTTCCTGGACCGGAATCAAGCATCCTAGGACCGGTTTCTGGCTACCAGCCGTCTTCAGCCAGGATAGCTTGACTCCAGTGGTGTGGAGAGCATGGGACTCACGTCTATGGATACCCATCCCACTCGGGGTGACAAATGCAAAAACAACAGTTGATGGACAGAATGCAGAACAATGTCATACATTCACCCCAGTACAGAGATCTGGTCCCAAATCCATTGTTTGTTTGCACTCCACACCACCCCAGTTCAGACATGGCCATATGGAAATCAGCCTTGACCCTGTGCCTCATGGGAACAGTCCAGCCCAAACTGCCAAGCCATGTCTTTACTGGACCTTCTGCATAAAACATGAGGATAGGTTCACTTTTTGTGATGCACCAGCGGCGTAAAAAGTGATCCTTGTTGCACCATATTTACAAAGTGACTCATCTACCTAGATGCATCACTTTGTAAACCCCTGAGTCACATTATACCTGCGCCAGCTATAATGTATACAGGGGGGCGTTGCAACGCAAGTAAGCTTCATAGAAGTGATGCAGTGAAATCTATGCGCTTTCACTGCGTCACTTCTAGGACGCAAATGTGTCAATATCTTACGCCTGCCTCACGGCAGGCGTAAGACTGACACAGGCACATTTCGCATGGGACTTGTCCATGTGTAATGAGCCATTGCTGGAGTTGTGTCACTTTTGTGACACACTCCAGCAATGCGTCATTTTTGCGCCTACAGATACGTCAGAAATACTGACATATCTGTAACTCCTTGCGACATGATGCATCACACTGTAAATATGAAGCATCATTGGTGTCGCAAGGAGGGCGCAATGAAAAGTGACGTATCGCTGTTTTCTCGCAGCGATGCATCACTTTTCATAAATGAGGTCCTTAATATATATATATTTTTTTCATTGCAAGGTCATATAGATATCTCCAACAACAGTACATATCTGTGCCTACAACCCTGAGGCCGGCATACAAGGTGTCATATGGATGGTCCACTTACATACATTCACGCCTTCCCAGGTCGTTGCTGCTTTAGCGGTCAATTAGGTTGTTTGATCAATAGAAACGGATTCAATATATACATAAATTTAACTTGCATTTTGTGTTTTATGTAGAACTAAGAAATTCAATACATGACTCGGTATGAATACACTTTATATATACTTTGCTGACCGGTATCAACGCTACCCTGTTTGAGATCATATCAGCAGGCCGCACAGAATTACATCCTGCTTTTTAACCATACCACCACTAGGCCCCATTGTATTAAACTAAGCCCGTACCCCTCGTGTATGCCTCCCTCCGTAACCCTTAGCCGCTACTCAATGTCCTCCTCATCCTCAGAGCTATCAAGATCATCCTCCGGCAATGGTTCGCAAATGTCCCCTCTATATGTGTTCCAGGGTTGCCAAACTCCATTCCATTTACGCAGATTAGCTCTCAGTTTGTATACCGCCCTCTCTGTTAACATGAGCATATCCATGTTTCTGCTCCATTGTGCAAAGGTGGGGAGCTCTGCCGCCCCCCATTTTTGTGCAATGTCTCCTTTGGCCGTCATGAGGCCTATCGTAGTCCAAGCCCTCCCATAAAACGTTAGATCCGTAGGTCCCAACACGTTCAGCAGGCATACCCGTGGGTCCACTGTCAGTGAGTTGTTAAGTGTTTGAGCGATAGTGCGGAGTACCCTCTGCCAGTAACTCACGATGCTCGTGCAGCTCCAAAGTGTGTTCATGAAAGTGCCTTCCTCTCCACAGCCCCTAAGACAATAAGGATGATCTGCCCTCTGCAATTTGTGTAGAGTAGGTCTTGTGTAGTATATCCTATGTAGGATTTTTAATTGTACCAGGCGGAACTTAGCTGATATGCCAGCCTCACGCCGGGATGCAAAGGCAGCGTTCCATTCGGAGTCATCAAAATCTCCGACGTCTTCCACCCATTTGTCCTTCAATTTCCCCAGTGGGTCAGGTAGGTTATTAAGCAACTTAAGATATGTTAAGGAAGTTGCACCTTCCTGCATAAAGTCTGTAAGCAGATGGTCTTCCAGCGGGGAGGACTCTGGGGGTATCGTATTCGGTGGGATCGCCGCCTGGAGGGCATGCCTAATTTGTATGTATCTATACAGCTCAGTGTCCCCCAAATCATACTATTCCTGAAGTGACGCAAACGGGACCACTCCCTCTCTATTCCACATGTCTCCCACTGTTGATATCCCAATGTTGTCCCACTGGGTGAAACCCTTAATACGCTGCAAGTGTCCCAGTGCCTTAGTGTCCCACAGTGGTGTGAGTTTCGTGATGGTCCCTTCCCAGTGTAGTTTCGTTTGCGCCCTGTACCAAAGCTGCACGGTATGTTTGGTGGGTCCTATGAGTTTCGCCGCCGTACCCTTGTGATACAGAGGCGCCAGTAAACTGTTGGTGCCCAGTTGTGCCCTGTCCGACTTGAATGCTGGGTCGTCCTGCGGGGCGTGGACCCACTGGTTGAGGTTCTTAAGTTGGGCCGCCCAGTAGTACAGTTGAATATTAGGCAGTGCAATCCCGCCATCATACCAGCTCCTGTTAAGTTTTGTGTGGGATAACCGGGCTGGTCGATTCCCCCATAATAAACTCGATATCAGTGCAGTCACCTTCTGGAAGTAGCTGGTGGGTACCAATGTTGGAGTGTTTTCAAGTATGTACAAAAAGCGCGGTAGCGCCATCATTTTAAATAATGCTGCTCTGCCCAGCAATGTTAACGGAAGTTCCTTCCAGTGCTGCACGTCATTACGTAGCTGAATTAGAGGGGGTTGCAGATTGAGTACAGTACATTCTGTGGCATCTCGGGTGACATATATTCCTAGGTATTTAAAGGAAGTACGAGCCACCTCCAGAGGGCAAGACTCCGGAAGGGGCGGGATCGGCCCTTTGAGCTCATAAATTATCGATTTAGACCAATTAATGGTGTAGCCGGACACTCGTCCATGTGAGTTGCATAGTGCTAGGAGGTTCGGAAGGCTATTCCCCAAGTCCGTGAGGTAAATCAACATATCGTCTGCGTATAGAGGCCCTTAATATTTACTTTAAATTGCATTTTAAAATATAGTTTTTAAAGGTAGTTTAATATATTATGTTTTTCATTTTAATAAATATCTATACTTAATAAATATACTTAGATAAGAAAATGTACTTTATTACATTTTTTATTTGAACTAAACTTATATATGTTTTTAATGGTTAAATGACATAATAATGTTAATTAAAATTTTGCTGCAGGGAAATCTGAAGAAATCTGGCATTTTTGTATATAATATTGAAATTGAGACTTTGTCTACTTTAATTTAAAACGTTTAATGATGATATTTATGTTGTTGATATTTCTGTGTATTTTTAATGGAGATACCACCCCTCAATCATAATAACAAAAGGATAATCTGGTGTTTACCTGTGCAGTTTCAGGACAGCACCAAAATTAATAAACCACTGTTAACCCATACGATTTTAAATATCTGTTGGGGGTGGGGGTTGTCTCCGAATCCCCAATCAACCACCATCAATCTTATCAAGTTTGCATTTTAACAGGCCTGAGGCTGTAGACATTGGATGATGCAGTAGTGTAGAAGGAGTGAACCCTGACGCTAAGGCGTCTGTGACCCGCACCTACTGAAGGTTTTACTGGCCCTCCTGTCCTATGCAGGCCTGGGGCACTGCCATAAGGAAAAAGACCAGGAGAGGCTGGAACTGATCCAAGTGGTTACAATGGACTACTGGAGTCTTGTGGTGGCACCTGGGGGTCCGAGTCTGGTGTGAGCTAGTGGAGGCAGCCACAGCTGTGCCAGATACTGAGCCGGAAGTCAGTGAGCCAGGTCCTTGTTATCTGGGTTCCGCACCACATTGACAACACACCTAGAGGTGGAGTGCAACTGACCATGTTCCTGATAGAAGGGGTAGGCCAGTGCTGCTTTAGCAAACGGCAGCCCAGACAGTAGTGGATGAGCAGCGGGCTGAAGCTGAGAAACAGGAGATCGATGGCAGCGGGTGACCGCTGAGGCAATGTGGCACCCTGAAGGCAAGGCCGGTAGCGACCGGAGTCCTGACAGTGGCAGAAGTGTTCAATAACAAAGGTGCAATGTAGAATCACATTAAACAGCGCTTTTTATTTGACTTGAGACACTGTCAGTGCTGCTTAATGGATAGAGACATGAAACTAGAGGCGGTGAGAAGACTGATCAGTCTAAGGGGTAGAGGATGAGTGGTTGGTCTCTCCCCTCAATACCTTGCCCCTCTATCTTAGAGAGGTTCCTGCACCACCACCCATCTCACACTAACACATAGAGGAGCCAGTGACCACGCCCCTGCGGTGGCCTCCCTAAGAGCGACAACTGGTGAGCATCTCAAGGGTAGGATGAGTCCACCCTTCCCACCTTATCGGGCCATGTACTTAGATCCTAGAATTGGAAAGGACTGCTTGACCAGTAACCAGAAATCACAAGGGAGATAGGCAACCATCAAATACAGGCATTCTGCACTGTGTATGAAAGCATTTTAATACAATATAATAATTCTACATTAATATATTTGAACTCTTGCTGGTAGCACTAGGAGTGAGAAGATTAATAAGGTATGCCTCTGTTCCCTTTACAACCAGGTGTATAAATCGGGCACTACAACGCAATGGTATATCACATGTTAGTACACAGGTTCATCAGTGTCAGTATTGGTGAGACTGCAAAAGTATGCTAGAAAGTAGCCTAAATTAATAATAAACGTAAAGAGAAACAGTACATTCATATGCTTTTGTGCCATCTATAAGAAAACAAGTTACTTACCTGTAACTTCAGTTATCCGGAATTGGTATCTTTCATTCATTCACATGCCTGAATCATTCCCCGTCGCCGAGGCGAAAGTCCCACGGTATATAAAAAAGCAGTGCCAAAAGTAAATTACAGTAGTAGGCCCTATGAGAAGGCCTGAGGCCTAGATTGTAGTAGCCTACTACCTCATTATGCTAAAAAGACCAAAGTCTTTGCTCCAACTAATCAGCTTACAGCACCCTCTAGAACCCTCTCTGCAGTGCCAGTTCTCCTCAGATTTTTGTTAGCACAAGTGGGAATGAGTATCCTAAACTTAGAGAACTGACTCTCCGGGGAGGAGGGTGGGTGCATGTGAATCTATGAAAGATACCAATACTGGATAATTGAAGTTACAGGTAAGTAGCTTGTTTTCTTATCCAGTATTGGGGTATCTTTCATAGATTCTCATGCCTGTAACAGAATAGCAAGCAGTAAGCCAGGCAAAAGTCGGTTACGGATGGTGGGAGACTCATTGTGGTGCGCCCCCATAAACTTATGTTTAACAACCAACAATTGCAAAGTAAGTGTTCTACTGATAAAAACATGTCTAAATTCAAAAGAGTAGTCATCTAGTATTCCACAGGAAAGGAATATTAGCATAACATAAACAAGCAATCTGCTAAACATGCCCTTCTTCTATATCAACAAAACACTGAATAGTATACACACATTATAAAATGAACCAAACATTGTTAACTGAATATGTTCTTATGGAAACAGGTGACGTAAAACTGCTTGACCAACTGCTGCATCCTCTTGATTTGCTGATTGCAGGCAGTAATGTCTTGTAAACGTGTGGACATTCTTCCATGTCGCAGCACGGCAAATGTTCTCTAGCGGCACTCCTGAAAACAATGCTGTAGAGGCTGCTACAGCCCTTGTAGAGTGAGACCTTACAGTCTTTTGTAGTGGTCGGTTAGCCTTAACGTGGCAGAAATGGATCGCAGAGGCTATCCATCTGGAAATTGTGGCTTTAGTGAGTGTCGTTTGGCCATAAGCCATGAATAGCTGATCTGACTTTCTGAAGTTCTTTGTTCTTTGAAGATAAAACTTTAAACATCTTTTAACGTCCAAAGAATGTAGTGTTCTTTCTGCCGGGGTTGTACGATTTGGGAAGAAAACCCGCAATTTCACTGGTTCATTCAGATGGAACTGAGAAGGCACTTTTGGTATGAAAGTTGGATTCGTTCAAAGAGTGACATACTCTTCAGAAAAATGTAAGAAAGGTTCTTTGATAGTGAAAGCCTGAATTTCTCCTATTCTCCTGGCAGAAGTTAGGGCTAAAAGCAGGGCGGCCTTCCATGTCAAGAATTTGAGGTCGGCTTTGTGGATCGGTTCGAACGGGTGCATCATCAGCTGTGAGAGGATGTGTTGAGTTCCCATTATGGTGGTGAAGGTTTAACTGGAGGATAAGTCCGGAAAAGACCCCTCATGAATTATTTTATCAGTGACAAAGAGCATAGTGATTGAGTGTCAGCCACCTTCCTGAACCTGGATAAAGCCGCTAAATGGACCTTTATGGACGAGAATGAAAGACCAGAGCGAGCCAAATGTAAAAGATAAGGCAGATTTTTTTCAGTTTGAGCTTCGATAGGGTGTAAAGCGTTTGAAGTACACAAGGAGCAGGAAATGCTTCCATTTGAGGCGATAATTCTTCAACGTGCTCTGGGCTCGTGCTTTCTTCAAGATGTCCCGGCAGTCTTGAGGAATTTGTAGGTGTTGAAATTCTAAGAAGTTAGGAGCCATGCGTGTAATTTCAGAGATTGAGGGTCTGGGTCTAGTATCTGACCCCCGTTGCGTGACAGTAGTGTTGGAGCCGGTAGAAGTTTGTTGGGAGGCTCCTGTGACTTAACATGAGCTCCTAAAACCAATATTGACAAGGCCATCTGGGAGCAATTAGAAGGAGACGGCAGCTCTCCAATTTCGTCTTGCGCAACACTCGCGGAATCAGCGGGATCGGAGGAAAGGCGTAAGCATAGATCCCTAACCATCGCATGGACATGGCATTCCCTCTTGATCCCTGTTGACGGTATCTGCTGGCGTAATACTGGCATTTCTTGTTCTGGTGGGTCGCAAATAAATCTAACGTTGGTTTGTCCCAAGTCTGAAACACCTTGATCAATTGCGTGTTGTCCAGCTCCCACTCGTGGCAATCCGACAAGGATCTGCTCAGTTTGTCTGCCAGGGTATTGTGCAGACCTTTGACATGTTCCGCCTAGAGAGTTATGTCGTGAAGCATTAGCCATTCCCATAACTCTTGAGCCTCTTTTGATAGTGTAGCTGACCTTGTCCCTCCCTGCTTGTTTACATAAAACATGCTGGTGGTATTGTCCGTTCGGACCAGGACTGAAGACCCGCGATTCCGGGGAGGAGCGCTTGTAGAGATAGGAAGATGGCTCTCAACTCTAGACTGTTGATGTGACATTTCTTGTGTTTCTGAGACCATTTGCCTTGCACCTGCAAGTCTTGGTGATGGCCTCCCCAGCCCTCCATGGACTCATCCGTCGTCAGGACGAAGTCTGGAGGAGTTTGCAAGAATGTGAGTCCTTGTCTTAGATTGTGAAGTTGTGTCCACCATTGAAGAGCATCCACTATGCGTGGGGTGACTTTTATAATGTCCTCGAAAGAGCCTGTTGCTTGCTTCCATTGACGATATAGCTCCTCTTGTAGAGGCCGCATTTTGAGACGTGCCAGCGGAATTAGATTTATGGCTGAAGAACACATTCCCAGAAGTGAAGCAAAGAGGCGAACAGAAAGTGACTTTCTTTTGGATAGCTTTATGGCCAATGCCTGTAGACGGAGCTGCCTTTTCTGTGACAAGGATGCCTTGCATTGTATCGTTTACAGACAAGTTCCTAGGAAAGGTAGGATTATTTTCAGAACCGATTGAAACTTCTTTTCGTTGACAGTGAGACCTAGGGATGCAAAGAGATTGCGGCACACTGTTATGTCGCTCTGCACCCTTCATTTTGATGGACCTTTGACTAGCCAGTCGTCCAAGTATGGGAAAACCTGGATCCCTGATGAGCGTAGTGCTGCCGCTACTGGGGCCAGGCACTTTGTAAAAATCCTTGGTGCCGACTTGAGGCCAAATGGGAGTACTTTGAACTGATAATGGGCGCCAGCCACAGTAAAACTGAGATACTTTCGATGTTTTGGATGGATTGGGATGTGGAAGTATGCGTCTTCCATGTCCAAGGAAGCCATGAAATCTCCCTCGTTAAGGTAATTTAAAATTTCCGAAAGAGTGACCATGCGGAAACCCTGCTTCTTGAGATATTTGTTGAGTTTACGCAGGTCCAGGATCAGTCGCCATTCCCCTGATTTCTTTTTTATGAGGAAAAAACGGGAATAGAAGCCTGTCCGCCTCTGATGTACTGGAACTTTTTATATAGTGTTCTTGAGGAGCATTGAATGAACTTCCTTGAACAATAAGTGAAAACAAGGGGGAGGGGGACCCCTGGGCGGAATTATTGGTGGTTTGTTGACAAACTCCAGGGTGTGACCATGTTGTACTAAGTCCAGTACCCACTAATCGGATGTTATCCGCTGCCACTGCTCTTGAAAGGCAGATATCTTTGCGCCCACAGGGAGGGAAGGAAATAAGGTTGGCGCCCGGCTGATCTCACTGTTTTCTGGGAGTGTCTCGCCCTTGATTGTTTGTGCGCTTTCGTCCACCTTGGTGAAAGAAACTAGCTATTCCAGACTGGCCATAAGAAGACTGATAACCTTGCCGGTACTGAGGCTAATATTGTCTGCCTTGTTGGCAGTAGTTTCCTCTAGAGGAGTATCCACGTCTTCTAGCACCTCTAAAAGATCCTCTCTTATACTGCAAAGAACCTAGGGATCTTGCAGTATCAGTATCCGTCTTGATTGCCTGGAAAGCCTCGTCGATGTGTTTCCCAAATAAAGACTCTCCATCATAAGCAATGTCCATGATCTTAAGTTGGACTTCGGGCCTAAAGGTGGTAGCCTTTAACCAGCCCTGTCGTCTGAGAACTGCAGCTCCTGCCAGCTGTCTAAAGTTCGTATTTGCTATATCCAAAGCGCAGTCAATGGTTTCTGCCACTGCACGTTCCCCCTCCATTAAGATCTTGCGTGTCTCCTGCCTTTTATCCTCTGGGATTAGATTAATCAAACCAGCCATCTCGGACCACATTTGGCGATCATAGCGCCCTATAATCGCTAAAGAATTTGCAGCTCTGATGGAGGCAGCAGCCGTGGTGGCATTTTTTTTATCAATAAGGTCCAAACGATGCCGCTTCTTATCCGGTGGTGTAGTGATGGGGGTGGCTGGGTTTTTCGATCTTTGCAGCGCGGCCTGCGAGATGACCGAATACGGCCGCAGGTGTCCAATGAGGCATGCAGGACTAGTGAGAGGAGCATGATGTTTTTTATCAATCCTTGGTAACACTGCTGGCACTGAAGCAGGGTTTTTCATCACCTTGACACCTTCTTTCCAGATATAATCTATAATAGGAATGGCTCTTGACACCTTCCTAGCTTCTTCTTTAAAATCATAAAGAAAACATTCTGTTTGCTCCACTGTCACCGGCAACTGAAACCTAGTTGCAGCTCGCTGCATGAGATTATGGAGTCCACCTATGTCTTCAGGCGGTGAGTCTGAAGGTTGTGGGATTGGTGGAGACGGCATGGGAATAACGTAGTCCTCCCATGGATTCAACGGAGGATTATTAGGTAACTCTCCTTCCTCTACTTCTTCATCCAAAGAAGTGTCCGGGGTCTGTGTAGGCAAAGCAGGTTGTGGAGTTTCCGTGACTGAAGACCTGGGCGGTAGAACTTCAGGTTGAGGAACTGGGACAGCAGGTTGGGCTGGAGGCACGACCTGTTGAGGTGGAAAACGTTGTTTATAGTCTGCCAGCATAGCCTGTAAATCTAGGATGAGGCTAAGTGGTAAATGACTGGCCTCCAAAACCTGAGACCTCCTTCGGTATTCTGTATGATGAGGGACTACAATGTCCTCCTGATAATAATGCCCGGAATAAGTATCTTCTTCTTCATCATCCTCCTGGCATTTAATATTTAATTCTGAGGGATGGTGAGCTATTCCAAAAGCTCCCTCATTGTCATCATCCTCAAAACTCTCCTCTTTGTCATCAGCATAAGTCTCTAGGAGATGAGAGGGCATAAGGGGCGAAATGTAATATTCTTGCTGCCTATGGTATGATACTAATTGAAAGGTCTTTGAAGAAAGCGGGGTAGAAAAAGCCTGTTTCACTGCTAAAGGCTTAACTGAAGCAGTATCTATTGGTCTTGTTGACACCGGTGATAATAGTGTCACAGTCGTCGACGATAGGTTTATTGTCGACGGGGTCGACGACGAAGGATTCGTCGTCGACGAACTCAACGTCGATGGGACCGCCGTCGACGGACTCGACATCGACGGGACTGCCGTCGACGTACTCATCGTCGACGGGACCGCCGTCGACGGACTCGACATCGACGGGTCCGCCGTAGATGGACCTTGCTTTTTCGTCAACGAGACAGCCGTCGACGGTACCGTAGATGACTTCGCCGACGAGGGCTCCTTTGTCGACGAGTGCTTCTTCGTCGACGAGGCTGTCATCGATGGGACGTCGGCGAGAGTTCTTTTAGCCACAATGCAGATTCTAGTAGATAGGATAGGAGAGGTGATAGCTGTAGTAGAGATCATAGGCGTCGAACAAGACGGGAGAAGTTAAAATGGTAGTCACAGGTGAGGAGACAGAAGAGCTCTTACTCACGGTTAACTTTGAAGATTCGTTGAGAGCTGAGGCTCCAGAGATAGAAGATGGAGATCTCTGTGAAGAGCCTGAAGTGGACTTGGAGGTTTTAACATGTTTTCTCCCCTCACTTGGATAATCCTCTTGAGTTTTTGCTCTTTTACTGGAGGTAGAGGCTCTGTCTTCATCAGTAGAAGAGGATTTTTGCCATAAAAGGACTCTGGCCTCCCTATCCCTTAGAGTCTTAGAAGGGAAGGTACGGCAGATCTTACAATTTTTTGCCTCATGTTTGGGATAAAGGCAATAAATGCAGTCCTTATGCTGGTCATCAATATGGACCCTCTTCTTCTCGCATGTTCTGCAAGGTCTAAACAAGGCCTTCTTGTCAGACATCCTGAAGCTTAGAGAAAACTGAGTCAAGACTCAGGGAGACTCCCTTCCACATGACGTGCGGTGAAAATATGAGGAGAACTGGCTCTGCAGAGAGGGTTCTAGAGGGTGCTGTAAGCTGATTGGTTGGAGCAAAGACTTTGGTCTTTTTAGCATAATGAGGTAGATAGGCTACTACAATCTAGGCCTCAGGCCTTCTCATAGGGCCTACTACTGTAATTTACTTTTGGCACTGCTTTTTTATATACTGTGGGACTCCCTCCTCGATGCCGGGGAATGATTCAGGCATGTGAATCTATGAAAGATACCCCAATACCGGATAAATGACATATCAGTCATTCCCTTAACTCCCTCAACTTCAGATTATCACTTTAAATAAAAAGGCAAATGTACATATGTGATGTAATTACTGAACACCCATGAGAAAAAGTTTACAGCTAAAACCTTGAAAAGTGATATGTAAAAAAATAAACTATTTCATAATAAATTAAAATGATAAAGTTTCTTGATTGAAGACAGTCATTTTACCTTAACAAATAGGTAGCCTCGCAATGCTTTTAAAAGGAAAACCGCCACCAACGTCAACGCATAGGTCTCAAGGTAAAAGTGCATGTGAGGATTGTCTCTCATGTTTCCACTGGGGATACTTTCATTGTGAACACCTAAAGAATTGTTCTGTGGAGAAGAAAAAAGACATACGTAATTTTAAACTGGGGATATACATGTTTCTGAAGCTATAAGGAACAGCAAAACCAACGCCAATAGTCTCATTCAAGGCCCTGTGCAATCTAGGAAAGTAATAGCACATAAAGTAAAAACATATACTCCCACGGTTAGTATATATATATATATATATTGGGAGCTTTATTGCCACTTCATTCTGATCTCAGCACCTTGGTATGAGGAAAGAATGTGCAGTTTTGAACTAATACCATTACCTTGTGGGATGTCCTTGTCACACTGGTGCAAATAATTAAAGGAGTCTTTACTCTAGTTACTTTTTTAATGTGTGGGAGAATACTAGAGGTGGGAGAAGAATTAAAGTCCACTGATCGAGTTCGTGAATTTTGCCCACTCTGCACAGAGCGCAAAGTTCCCAAAAACTCAGCAAAGTGACAGGGAGCAGAGTTTTTCTCTCAAACAGCTCTCTAACGTAAAGTTGGCGAGAGCACTTGAGAAATAAGTGTGCGCTAGATCTCCTCCCTGTAAGATCTCTCAACGTGGGCATCACGGCAGGCCCCCACTGCTCGCATTAAGAAATCTGCTGCTTGTGTTGAGGGTGCTGCTGTTTGCATAGAATGTCTACTCGAGTGGCAGAAAACAGAAGTTTCCTCTGGTGTGACGCATAGTGCCGTCCATGCTGAATGTACAGCAGGGAACAAACTCCCAGTGCTAAAGAACAGTGCGAGCACCATGACTTAACAAACTCTGCTGCTGGCGGTACTCCGCGGAACGCAGCAGAATTTTTTCTGCCATTTCACAGAGTTCCGCAGAAGAAAACCCAGTGAACTCTGTCCCAGCCTAGAGAATACTGAAATGTGGAGTGATGACTGAGTACCCTCCTCCAACCCTCAGAATGTCAATCTAAGTCCTGCTTGGTTTTTAATAATTTTTCCATTTTTATTTTAGGGCCCCAATTTAATTTCTAGTTAGTGAAACAATTGAATTTCCATATTAACGTGACAACCTCCAGGTAGCATAAAAGAAACTGGACACCCACAAAGTGATTCAAAATGACAACCCCTGGGGAAGAAGTCTATTATCATTATGCTACTTGTATATTTGAGGTGCTCCTCTACCTATAAAGAGGTTTTAAAGCTATTGTGACCCCTTTCTTAAGAGCATGGCTGCAAAAAATATATGTTATTAGTTACATTTGAACACTTTGTGTTCTTTACTTTCCTCGCTAAATTTACCTTTAATAAAAGCTGCACAACAGCATGTATGTCAAAGGCTAATGAAGGTGTGGTGCCAGAACTGAAAGTGATTGTAATTGGTTGCGCTGCCAGCCTCATGCTTAAGGAACAAACATTTCTTCATTACATTTTTAATGAGATCGGCTGTCATCATTGGCTTTTATTTTGGTTACAGTTAGAGGATTCATATTAAACATGCGGTATACTGCTTAGTTATGGTCCACGAGTTTGTTGTGTGCATAATAATTTACAACAATTTAATACATGGGGCACTTCATTTCCACTAAGAACAATTCAGCTTTTAAGAATGCCAACAAGGATAAAGTAGAGGACTATTTAAGGAAGGTAAAACAATATAACATTTTCACATACTGTACAGAGAGAATTTGTTTAATTTTCCGTCTAGACAGTGATGGACAGAAATGCGTGAGTTAATCTGAAGTACAGATAATTACTTTGGGTGCATTCCATACTATCACTTTTTTAGCTCATATATGCCATTGCAGAAGGTGACCAACTGTATGCCAATTAATTTCGCAATTAGAATAAATCCTGCATTAACTGCTAGACCACATTCCTTCTGAGAAGAAGCACAAACAACCCCAGACTAGTGTTGGCCTTGTTGGACAACACAGGATATGTGCCGTTGCTGCAAGCAGTGCTGCAGTCACACACCTAGTTAGGTTTTCCTGCACTCGTTTTTTTACGGGTAGCAGAGAAAAAAATAAGTTACTTAGCGGTAACAGTAGTTCTCCAGAATTGGTGTCTTTCATGAATTCAAATGCTTGAATCATGCCTGGTCGATGAAGTGGAGTCCCTCAGCACAACTAGAAAAGCAGCGTATTGTTAAACATAGCTTTGAATGACCATAAGGCCTACCCTTTTCTTCTCCAGTATTGGCTCTTTCATAGATTCACATGCTTGATTTAGATTAAATAGTAGGTAATATATATATATATATATATATATATATATATATATATATATATATATATATATATATATATATATATATATATATATATATATATATATATATATATATATATATATATATATATATATTTTTTTCAAATTTTTTTTTCAAAGGATCCAAATTATCCAGTAGCCCGTCATTTCGAGCAATAACATGATAGCAATAGCAATCTACTGACTTACTTCATCTTGGACCAACTAGTCAGAACAGAAAGAGGGGGCAACTGGGTAAAGAAACTAAGAACACTAGAATCAAGATTCATTATCCAGTTACAGACCAAGACCCCGGGAGGGATGAATAATGAAGAAGAGATGTGGACTCACATCTAAACAATCCCTTCTTGTCTTCAAATCTTCTTTCTTAAAAACCTGGAAAATCAGTCATGTAAATAGTCCCTTTGATGTACACAGAGTAGTGTGATCCGTCACCATGAATGTCATTTCAATTATTCATTATTATATATTTTTTTCTTATTGATGAATCACAGTGATAATTTGCAATATGATTTCTTGAATGTTTAGTAAGTATATCGTTATGCCCATTCAGGGCTAGATTGTAAATACTTCATTACACTGTGTCTTGATCCTGGTGAACTATAATACTGTGAACCCTTAGTGATTTTCACCGAGAATTGACTGTGAAAATCACATGTGTAGGTACTTTCGGCATTGGTCTCATCTGTAAGGATGCATAACGTGGTTAGGACACTAGAGACCCTCAGAAAAATGCAATTTCAGATATGATTATGTAGAGGATTAACAATAGTTCTCCTATTGCACCTTTGAATGTATATATTGAAACGAGCCGATTAGCCGTTATAAGATGGCCCCGTAGAAGTAATGAATGAATTACCTCAAGTACCGTTTTTTATGTTGATGTCCATTTTGTTGAGAACACGTGACCGATGACAATCACGGTTTTTGTTTTAAATGCATTTCAAAAACAGTGTCAGTTTACACTGACGAAGGCGGCAACGCCGAAACGCGTTTGTAGACTGATTGCTGATAAGGTTCTGTGAAATAAAAGACTTGGCGAACCTACGCCGTATTGGCTTGGAGTGCTCTCATTTTGTAAACCCATGATCTGGGGGTTTCAGCGTTGTGCTATATTATATAGCTCTAGTGCACCAGCGGTGGAAGTTGTCAGCGTTCGTGAACATTTTAAAAAACTGGAGAAATTGATGAAGAGGGAACTCTCCAAGTGGTGGGAGCACCGTTCACTGAGCCGCTATCTAGAAGTGAATAGGATACCACGTGGCCTGCGGGTCATGCTGGCCCCAAGTTATGAGGATCCAGATCCGGAAATGCTCCGTGAATGGGCAGACTGTAATTTAGAATCCTCACGGAAACTAGTTCAAATACTGGTCCGCTATGCAGAGAGTGACCGGTTGAAAACACAAGCAAAGATTGAAGAGCTTAACCTGGTCATTGAAGCAGCCAGCACAGACTGCCCTAATGAATGCGACAAACTCAGAGGGGACATGATGGCAAGGATTCAGAAAGAGGAAGAATCCATCAGCAAAAGGAAAGCCTGGAAATTCCAACGCGATAAGGCGGACTATGCTGAAGGTCGCATTTTCACCTTTGCGAAAAAGTATGATGCCATCAAAGCCTCACGGGGCCAGAAACTTGCTATTTCCGCAGATCATTCTAACAGGGCTCAGGGAACAACAGTACAAGATGACTCATCTGAGTCCAACTTGAGTTCAAGCGTGAACAGCGACTCAGACTCCAATTCTGCCCAACCAGGAAGGCAATTGGGGTTTACAAAGCTCACGCCAGCAGAGGAGCTGGACTGTGTGAGGAAAGATTGGCGAGGAACCCTACGCCCGAGAACGCAGTCACGCTCAGGAACAACAAAAAACGCAACGCAAAACGCTACAAACGTCGCAAGGCCAGATCCAGAGCAAGAGCAAAATCAGCAGAAGAGGAAAAAGAAAAGTGCAAAAAGATGGAACAGGAAGTGAACTTACTATCTGGAGCGAAGGACGTTGCCCCCTCTGTTGTAAACTTGACTGACATGGTCCTGTCTGATTCTGAGATTAACATCCTGTCTAAAGGTCTTACGTTCTGTCCGCCATGCGATCTAAATTATGCGGACACAAGAATTGATCTCTATAGATTTGTCCGCAAAATCAAGCTACAAAAGCATTTTGCTGGAAGTAAGACCCGCAACAACGTCACAAGGGCTGAAGCTGCAGAAGATGGATTGCAGGCCCGTGATTTGCCAGGCCTGGTAGCCCTTGAATCTCTCAGATCAGAGCAGTCATCTTCACAAGCTACATCTGGAGGTGAGCCGAGTGGGGTGGGGGGATTAACGTCCTTTAAACCGCGCTCAACGTTCACACCTGTTATGATTTATGACAATCTTGACATTTTTCACGATGCAGTGGTTAAAGACATTAAGTCACTACACTCCAAAGTGCTCAACTCCAAACGAAAAAGATATTCACAAAATGACCAGTACATGCGCCTTATCCAAAAAATTCAGGCCAACGAAAATGTCATTGTCAGACAGGCTGACAAGGGAGGGAATACAGTTTTGTGGCCACGAAAATTATATCTTGAAGAAGCTCTCTCCCAACTGAATGATCTGAACTGTTATAGACACAGTGACATTTCGTTGGTCAAAAAAGCTCAGGAGGACTTCCATTCCTTGCTCATGGGGTGGAGATCCTTTGGCCTTCTGAGTATGGATGAGCTGAAATACCTTAAGAATAACCATCCAGTCATGCCAGTCCTTTACCTAATCCCTAAAATCCACAAAAATCCAAACAAGCCCCCGGGAAGACCAATAATTGCAGCATGTGGGGGCTTGTTAGAGAAGACTACTATTTATGTGGACTCTTTCTTACAGGAATTTGTGCAGGAGTTACCATCGTATGTGCAAGATTCCAATGATTTCGTAAGAAAGATACAGGGAATTGAGTGGGGTATGGATCTGTGGCTCATCACACTAGACGTCACGTCTCTATATACGAGCATTAATCATCAAGACGGACTCAGAGCCATAGAATTCTACCTAGGACTGAGACCTATTATCATGGCTGACCACAACCGCATGTTACTGTCTATGATTTCATTTTGTCTACACCACAACTTTTTCTTGTTTAACAATAGATATTACCAACAGGTCAGGGGTGTGGCTATGGGGGCCTGTTTCTCTCCCAGTTATGCCTGTCTTCACATGGGCTACTGGGAGAGGCAGGTTCTCCATGGCACGCACGCTGACATTTCCAGACAATCTATTGTTAGGTGGTATCGTTATATTGACGACGTGTTCCTTGTCTGGAAGGGCACTCGTCAGGAGGCTGAACACTTTGTTGATATCATCAATAAGAATGACTATAATCTGCATTTTACCTCAAACATCAGTAGGGATCAGGTGCACTTTTTGGACATGACAGTCACACCAGGAGCAACTAGTCTAGAAACGAGGCTATACCGCAAGGAGACGGCAGGAAATACGATCCTCCATGCCAGCAGCCATCATCCTGCTCATCTTATACGCAGCATACCGTATGGAGAAATGCTGCGTATAAGACGATTAAGCAGTACAGAAGCCCAGTGCCAACTGGCACAGCAAGCGAGTAGGTCCAGATTCCTGGCCAGGGGATATCAGGCAGCAATAGTGGACAAAGCCATAGCTAAAGCTAATTCTATCCCACGTAGCCAGGCCCTGGAGCCTAAGGTCCATAACAAGCCAACCACCTCCAATGATCAACCAGTCAGATTGATTTGGGCCTTTAACAGGCAACAGGCCGCGCTGGGGAAAATAATTTCTAAACACTGGAATCTAGTAAAATGTGACCCAGTGATAGGGGACAAAATACCTAGCACCCCTTCCATCACATATAGGCGAGCGTACTCTATGCAGAATGCCCTAGTCAAGTCTAGCCCTGAAGTTTTAACCAGCAAAAATTGGCTAGGCAAAAGTAGGGGCTTTAGAAAGTGTTCATCCTGCAAGGCTTGCCAGCATGGATTGAATAAAACAGAGTACACTATCCCATTCACTCCTGAGGCACGCAAGATTAAACAACAGCTTACTTGTAAGAGTGAATATGTGGTGTATGTACTGGAGTGTCCGTGTGCCCTGCGCTATGTCGGCAGTACCAAACTGCAGGTGCACAAGAGGATACTCCAGCACATCAGGGCCATAAACACCAGTGACCCGGCATATCCGGTGGCCCGTCATTTCAAGGAACATCATAATAATGACAGTTCCCTACTGCGCTACTATGCGATCGACTGTGTTGGTCCCAATAGGAGAGGAGGTGATAGGGATGGGGCCCTTAGAAAACTGGAAACCAGGTACATTCTGGATATGGACTGTCGTGCTCCGGGGGGACTGAATTCTACAGAAGATTTTTACACGTGTCTATGACAATTCCATACTGTCATATACTGTCTTCTGTATCTCCTGTTGAGCAGTAGTTGCTTCTGAATTGTGGTGTACTTGTCTGTCCTCCTATTGAGATTAGTGTCGTCAACACTGTACAGATCAGAGGGTTGGATGGTTCCATTAAGTGGGGTGCAGCCTAGGCTTAGGTTGCACTTAGATGTACTAAGAACTTTGCTCACTTTTTTAAGAACTTATCAGCCTGATCTATTGTTCATGAATAGGAGAAAACAATGTCACAAAGTCACAAAAAAGTTTTGAAAAATCTTCACACAAAAAAAGTGCACTTGGTTATCTTCTTGTTACTCACTATTCACTTTGGTACATCTAGTTCTGAGTTGTGGTCAGTCTAGGCAATTCATGAGCATAGTGGAAGGGAGTAGGGCAGAGGCTGCGATGGTTTCCCCTCTCTTTCTTGGGAGGGGTCAACTTCTCCTCTGCCCGTCATCTATCCAGCTCAGTGTCAGTGTAGACAATGTTGTGCATTTAATAATGGGATGCTGCGATCTGGGTATTAAAGCGAAAACATTCATGCTGTTTGATTAATCTTGTGTACTATAGATCTCATCCCAAACGAACGGTGTCATGCTTATCTGTATATTTATTCACAATGCACTGTAAGGTCATGGTTTTAACATATATATATATTTACATATTTATGATATATTTTTGTAATTGTTAACTTATTTAGATGTTATACATGACTTTTTGTACAGAGTATATAGTGTATATAGTATACATGTGTTAAGTAGGATCTTCATGTAGCACATTGCACTTTTCACATCGTTTGTGATTTGCACAATTGGATTCATCCAGTAATCTTTGTTTACACTGTGTATATATATGAATTTGCATTTGCACTTTACCGATACAGTTTCCACCGGTTCAACATGACGTCAGCCAGGGATTATCCCGAGATGTGTTTGTAATTTAAAGTCTGTTGTCAGTATCTATTAGCAGGTGCATCATGTGACCATAAACTTACCAATTGGAATGTATCCCCACTTAACATTAGCACTTTAAATATTGCCTTTTCCCAGCGTGCGTCATGTGATCAAGGCCTCTGTGCAGGCCGAAACGTCATGCTGTGTGCCGCTTCCTCGAAGGTACAATAAAGATGAATATTGCTCACTGCACCTGAGGTCTCCTTCCTTCTTCCTGCGCAGCGGTCTCCTGCATTTGGGCTCCGGGCGAGAGGTAGCTGAGGATTGTTCTATATATATATATATATATATATATATATATATATATATATATATATATATATATATATATATATATATATATATATATATATATATATATATATATATATATATATATATATATATATATATATATATATATATTTTTTTTTTTTTTTTTTTTTTTTCACTGAAAAAACATTGGTTTCAGGGACGTTATAGTTAGTTGGACATTTCACTCCTACAAAACCAGAGAAATTCCGCTGTTATAGTTTGTTCAGCTAACTATAACTCGCACCCCCGCAATTCACTGCTGATGATGTCACCTATTACATCATTCATGACATGGTCAGTGACATCACTGATGACATCATCCAGTGTCTGTGTGTTTCTGTAAAGTTTAAATGTGTTTTATATATATATGCCAAGGTGTACTGAAGACTGAGTGGGTGTATAAGTGTTTGAATGGAGGATTTAGTAGCTGTGTGACTAACTGTATAAGTGAGTGATTAAATGTGTCTTACTGAATGCATGGGTTAGTGACTAAACTGAGTGAATGTCTGTATCAGTCTGTCTGTTGTTGTGTAAGCTGCTGCATGGGTTGGTCAATAGCCACATAAGTGTCTATATGGGTTATTGATTGGTTGCCTGAGTATTTGTATGAGAGACTGAGTGTGAGCGTGGGTGGGTGAGAGGTGTGTGACTCTATGCATAGATGTATGAGTGGTTGATTCACTGGGTGTATGGGTTCATGGTTCTAAGTGTGTGGGTACCCCTGCACGAGCAGACGCACCCCTACAGACCCCAGATTCCATTCTTAGGGTTTTGTAAGTGTGGGCAGCCATATTAAAGTATGCAATGGACAATGGCAAATCGAGACGACCAGCTACATAATGTCTACCCTGAAATATGTTAGAATCATGCAATTTTCCCTGATTCCAGTGTTAGTTGCTTGATACCATGTACTAGGAGGGAGGCTCCTTAGAGGACCCCCCCCCCTCCAATACCTACCTGTGTAGCCTTACAGGTTCTGCCTGCCAGCCTGCGCTGCTGCCATCCTCAGATACTGTTCTGCCCCCCTGCTGATGAGCTTAACTTGGGCAGGGGAAGCTGAAGAAAAGAATTCCTGCAAAGGAGAGGTGTGACCACCCCTCCTAGGTTGGGTGGGGGCACTTTTGAGCACCTCCAGACTGCATTGAAGGGCACATTTGGTACCCTACTTGCATAAACCAGTTTTGCACAATCCAGAAGCCCTTGGCCCTTGGCTGCTGCTCTGGTGCAAACCACACAAAGGACAGGGGAGTGTCCACCCCCCTATCCATGTCCTTCATAGGGAGGTGCCCAAAGCTCCTCCAGGTGGCCACTTGATTCTGCCATGTTGAATCTTGGCCCCTGGGAGCATCTGACTAGCTGAGTAGCTCAAAGACTCTTCTGCTGTTCTTCAAGCCAGGACAGACCTAACTGCTTTCGGTGGGAAGATTCCTGCTGCATCTTTGTCTCTGTGCTTCTTCGAGTTCTGCAACTCCACGGCCATGCATCCTCTGAATCACCAAGGACTCAACCTGCATCCAAGCCAGAAGGAGTCACCCTTGAAGTGAAGGAGTCACTTCCCTGCATCTACAGGCACCTCTACGTTGATGACCGGTTTGCTGATACTGTTGTTCTAGGGACATCGCCCAGCTCTACAACATAGGTGGGTTTTGTGGGTTCTTCTGAAGCCTGACCAGTCTTCTGTGCAAGTTGGGTGACTGCAATCTCTCTCCAGCCTACGTGGACCACCTGCCTTTGCAGGCGTCTGTTTGCTGTTACCAAGGCTTATTGGCGGTCTTCACAAAAGATCATCAAGCTCCTAGTAGCCCCTGCCTCCAGCACTGCACAGCTCTAAGAATTACATCATGCCTGCATCCTATGCATCGTGGGCCATCATCTCCTGTTCGCTGCTGAGGCTTTCCTGCGACTCCTTGTGCCTGCTGCCAAAAGGTCCTTGAAGGAGATCCAGCCATTCCTACTGGCTCTCCTGGGTGCTGAGGGCCGGCCCCGACTTACCCTTGCTGGATTAGTCCCACAGACCTTACTGGTCTGCAACAAAGTATGTTCCCCCACGAACTGTTGTTTGCGTTTGGTGGTCCTACAGGTCACTTACCTTACTGCACTCGACCAGCATGGGAGAGCTTGTCAACAGCTCCTGAGCTTCTGCAATGTTGCCTAGTTCCCACAGCTGCTGCTTCATCCTCACCGTGCTACATTAATAACCTCTGACATTTTGCAGCTGTGTTGCCTGGTCACTTCCGGGTGTTTTGGACTCTGTCCCATCTGCTTTTACGTTCTTCTCATCTGGGTTCCTCATCCTGGTTCTACTGGCCTGGTCCACGAGACTCTGTAGCTGCTGAGCTTCCACAAACCTCCATTGGCGTCAACGAGCAGTTCTGACACCATTTCACCCTGATACACCCTGGCTCACTGTTGCAGGTATCCGGATCCTATGGGTATCCGTGGATGGGGTGACTCTAACCTTTTTTGATCCAATTGGCTCCTTTCTGGGTTATTTGGGAAAGGTCATAGAGCCATACAAATCCCCATGCTATCCTATGGATGCCTGATCTGGTGTAACCACTCTGCACCCAGGCGCCTTGAGGTACCTGACAACTTACATTGGGTGGTTCTGTGCTTCCCCTGGGGTACTCCATCCTTGGGTATTAGTCCTGTTTTGGTCACCATTTCACATTCCACTATTCTAGTATATGGTTTGACTCCCTCCTGCCCCCCTCCCCGGGGCCCATGTATTTTTCTATGCTACTTACCTGTTACTAAAGCATTTCTTGTGTGTATTTGGTATTACTTGGCAGCCGATATAACAAGTTAGTGTTTAGTGTGTGGTAATAAATACAAAGTATTTTTATACTCACATGGTGTGGTTCCTTCTCATGTGTAAGCTTGCTGATTGACACTGTGGAAATTGTACCTGCTTTACATCCTCCTAAATAAGCCTTAGCTGCTCTCCATGGCTACCTATTGAGAGCTTCGGTAATCAGGGACCTAAACACTATCACTTAGGGTTGCCTGGACTCAGTGCACAGTGCCGCACCATGGATGGACACTATATACTAGGTCAACCTCTCCCACTCCTCTTCCTCCTTGTCATCACTTTGTTGGCCCTTTACATGCACCAAATTGGCCATCATCATCATAATAATCCTCATTTAGCAGATGACTGCATGGCAAGGGTGATACCTTGCTCGGAGATGTATGCTCCTGCATCAAAGATAAAACTATTTCCAGTTACTTTGTTTTGTCTCTTGTCAACAATGTCGTGGTCGCTGTCACCAACGGTGGTCTGACTGGCACTGTAGATGAAATTGGCTTGAACGTCAAAGAAACCATCGTCTGCACCATCGACTTAACCTTTGTCATGATGGACGTCGTGGCCGATGTCGTTGTTGGTGAATTGACCATGATCACTGTTGTTATCGTCATTGTGGTTAATGCCATAGTCGTCAACGTAGTAGACTATTTCTTCATCTATGGTTTGCTCGTCGACGATTTCTCCATCAACAGTAGCTATGATGGTTTCTTGATCTTGTGAGAAACCTGAGGGAAAGGCATAGAAGGATTAGATTTTGATTTTCCTGGTTTTTCTGAGGAAATATTATGTCCCTTATGCTTGTAAGAGTGCCTTTCAGAGGGACTGTACCCTTTGTAATGCCCATGGTGAGTCTTTTTTAAGATGTTTTGGGACGTTTTGTGAGATTACCAAATTTCTGACCTCTCTCTTTTTTTAACACTCTTGGTATATGAGGAAGCATCCTCACTGTCTTCCCCAGAAGCAGGATCTTCCTTGGCTTTAAGGTTTTAAAGCTCTTCTCTGTCTTTTAAGGTTTTTGAGGAAAAAGTACTGCAGATCTTACAATCCTTTACCTTATGAGATGTGTAGAGGCAGTATATGCAGTCCTGTGTTAGTCCTCAGAATTTAGCCTCCTCTTCCCATAGGTTCCACATGGTCTGAAAAGACCGTTTTTAGTCAGTTCTGACATTGTCGAGTCAGATTTGAAGCAAAAGGTAACTGGTAAGAGTACATAGATTTATAAAATCTCTCTGAATATTCAATAGCAGGTGAAACTGAGCAGAGCTCAAGGGGGGACTCTCTCACACGATGTGCAGCAGAAAATCTGAGAGACAGAAGCCTCTGAGGAGAGTGTTCTAGAGGATTCTGCAACCTGATTGGTTGAAGTCTGGTCTCTTTTAAATGATAGAGATATGTTACTAAACTACAAGTTGAGATTAACATTATATTGCTTTCCTAGTTGTACAGTGGGACTTCCACTTCAAAGATGTGGACTGCTTCAAGCATATGAATTCATCAAAGATCCAATACTAGAGATCTGTTTGATCTTTTCCGGGTAGACAAATGGCATAAAAAGTCTTCTGCAGCACCAGCATAGTCTCCTTTTATCCAGAAAATGTGACCCATTTTGCAATTTGTATGAGTGTAGCCAATGGGTCATTGGAAACATCCCTGAGGCACTCAATGTAATGTATTGTTCAAAAACGATTTAACTGGACAATCTTAGCTTTTTATCCATATAGTTCTTTTAATTTCTTATATTTATTCCATCATTGGTATTCTTTTCATATCCATATGACGCTGTGATTCCACATAAGTTTTCAACATTCACAAATGCAACATTTCATAATCCGCTCCAATGCATTTCGGGCCACCGCCCTTCATCGGGGAGCATCTATAACAAAACGGTATGTGAGTGTAATCCTTATTCCAAACAACAATAATAAAGCATTGAGATGTATGCAAATGCACCGGTTGAATAAAGTGCCCCTTGTTTTTACAATCACCGATATATGCTCAATGTGATGGGTATAACTCTGGCCTGTGCTTGTAAAAGAAAAAGCAGTGTTTATAGACCAAAAAGCGTTAGTGCATTAAGCGACGTGACAATAAATGCGTGCTGGTATAGAAAAAGCTGGTTGAGCTTAAACGCGGAAAAAACAATCAAATAGAAGAAAGGTTCTGAGGTTCTAAGTAAGACGATCCCATGCAAAAAATAACCATGCTAACTACGCGCGCGAAACGCGGCGCTTTGGGCTTCGGGATACTTACAATTGATGAAGTTTCAAAACATTCCGGACGCCGGAGACGGCTTAGGTAACCGGTTCGGTTTTCGGTGTGTGTATGTGCGCGCCCGTGTTTGTAAGGGTCATGTGATCGCTAGGGGTAAACACAAAGGGTGGACTATGCGTTCAAGAATAAAACTGGATGAAAGACTGCGCTGCTTGCCTGTACATGCAGTGAGTGGAAAATAATGAAGATGGTAATTATAAGTGGTAAAAGTTAAACGTTGGATAAACAAGCTGGAAAAAAATAAGCTAGGAAAAAATAAATACAATGGAGTATATGTAGGAATAAGGTCAAATCAGCATTCACGAGCTTATAATTACCATCTTCATTATTTTCCACTCACTGCATGTACAGGCAAGCAGCGCAGTCTTTCATCCAGTTTTATTCTTGAACGCATAGTCCACCCTTTGTGTTTACCCCTAGCGATCACATGACCCTTACAAACACGGGCGCGCACATACACACACCAAAAACCGAACCGGTTACCTAAGCCGTCTCCGGCGTCCGGAATGTTTTGAAACTTCATCAATTGTAAGTATCCCGAAGCCCAAAGCGCCGCGTTTCGCGCGCGTAGTTAGCATGGTTATTTTTTGCATGGGATCGTCTTACTTAGAACCTCAGAACCTTTCTTCTATTTGATTGTTTTTTCCGCGTTTAAGCTCAACCAGCTTTTTCTATACCAGCACGCATTCATTGTCACGTCGCTTAATGCACTAACGCTTTTTGGTCTATAAACACTGCTTTTTCTTTTACAAGCACAGGCCAGAGTTATACCCATCACATTGAGCATATATCGGTGATTGTAAAAACAAGGGGCACTTTATTCAACCGGTGCATTTGCATACATCTCAATGCTTTATTATTGTTGTTTGGAATAAGGATTACACTCACATACCGTTTTGTTATAGATGCTCCCAGATGAAGGGCGGTGGCCCGAAATGCATTGGAGCGGATTATGAAATGTTGCATTTGTGAATGTTGAAAACTTATGTGGAATCACAGCGTCATATGGATATGAAAAGAATACCAATGATGGAATAAATATAAGTAATTAAAAGAACTATATGGATAAAAAGCTAAGATTGTCCAGTTAAATCGTTTTTGAACAATACATTACATTGAGTGCCTCAGGGATGTTTCCAATGACCCATTGGCTACACTCATACTGATTTATCTACACTCGCCCGGAGTGATGGGCGACACCTGAGAGCACCTACAAACTTTATTTCCTTTTGAAGAAACATTATCAAAAGCAGTGCCTGGCTCTACTTAACTTTTAGATTACAATTTTGGATCACTCAAAGAACCAGCAGCACGCAACCTGAGTTTTCTCACAATTTATCAATCTATTCATTGCTCATTCAAAACCACAACATGGAATATGAAGACATAGCACGATCAACGGAAGCAAGAGCAGACACCTTTGCATTTGCCAATGAGGAAGCCACAAGAATATACGCCTTAATACAAGACGATATATCACAGTCATCCACTAGCAGGAGCAAGGAACAGAACATTAAACAGCTACTATATTTGTCTAAACGCCAAATAAATCAAAAATTACATGCAAACACGTTGGTAAAATACCACAAAACCCAGCGCATACCCCGTGGTCTGCGAATTGCATTGAAACCATCACTGTGCAAAAATTCGAAATCATTTCAAGACCGTTGGTACGCCATTTTAAATAAATGTAGCCTCGATTTGATCCTCCTCATCATCGAGGAATTGTCAAACATACTGAAAGATCTAGAAAAGGAGATAACAGAAACCACTGATGAACTTGGCAAAATGATGACAACAGACGAATTGAACACCTTTATGGAAGACATCAAAAAACAGTTGGAGAAGCATACGAACGATATCAATGATCGGAAATTGAGGAAATATCGACGGGACACCTTGGACTACAAACTAGGTGAGGTTTACACCTGGGTGGAGGTGTACGCCCAAAAAAGAAGAAGTCGCCCTTACACTCAGAATACCGAAACCTCATCTTCGGATAGTGATACCACTCACCGACAGAGAAAAACAGGTCCAACAACACCAGGAACTACAACTGAACAAACACCAAGTACGTCCACCAGTTCACTCAACACGGATTTTTTAGAACAGGTTGTAGAACCCGACGATCCAGGAGGAGCAAAACAAAAAACAGTTCCACCTCAAACAAGGAGTACAACCCAACCGAAAAAAGACAACAAGAAAAAAACGATCTAGTCATCAACATATCAGATCACTCCTTTACAGATCAAGAAATGAAATTACTACAAAAAGGCACTTCCTTCGTACCAACAACAGGAACGGATTTACTCGAGCTAGAAGTTAGTACATTCAAACTGACTAGAAAATTAAAACTACGTCACTTCTTTACTAACATAATGCCAGTAACTGTAGAAAAGGAACCTGATCCACTAATGGGACTCAAAACTTCCAGTTCATTTCAGGCCCCTCAAAGTCACAAAACAATTGACTTATTTGAACAAATGGTCAGACAAGACCTATCAACGATTAACTTTCAGAAAAACAAACATAAGAATGTCACACAAAAAGACCGGGATACATTAAAGAAAATAGCAAACAACCTGAATATAACCTGCACTAAGGCAGACAAGGGCGGAGCCCTTGTCATCATGAACTCAAACATGTACCATCAGAAAATCCAACAGCACCTATCAGATGACTCCACCTATTTACAACTTCCAGGGAATCCCACCTCAGAATATATGAGAAACTTGACTGAAATAGTAAACAAAGCAATAACACAGGGAGTGATCAATCAGAAGACTAAGACCTTTTTACTGAAATCCAACCCAAGAAGTCCAAACATATATGGGGTTCCTAAAATTCATAAAAATCTAATGGATCCCCCAATCCGACCTATTGTCTCTACCCGCAACAGCATACACCAGCCTATAGGTCAATTTCTGGACCGTCATCTGCAATCTATTGTTCAATCTTTACCAAGTTACATCCGTGACACAACAGATTTTTTGAAGAAATTGGAGGCAATCACCTTAGACCCAAATGAACAACTGTGGCTATGCACTGCCGACGTTAATTCGTTGTACACGACCATTCCACACCAAGAGGGCATTGAAGCCATGGAACAGGCCATCTTGAAACTTGAAGTAGACGAATCCATGAAAACATTTCTTATGGAGCTAGTCATGTTTACACTGTATCACAGCTATTTTGAGTATAAAGACAATTGGTTTCTGCAACTAGTGGGCACCAGCATGGGAAACAGCGCTGCCCCAGTCTACGCGTATATTTTTATGGGAGAATTCGAACAGTCTCATATTTGGACAAATCCACAATGGAAAGATAATCTCAAGATGTACGGCAGGTATATCGATGACCTATTCATTCTTTGGAACGACACACGTCAAAATTTGGAACAGGCGTTATCAACCCTCAACATAGCCAACCCACGAATCCAGTTTACCTGGACAATAGACCCCAAAATCATCACATTTTTGGATGAACAAGTCACCGTACATAACAATAAAATAACAACGGATATCTTTCGCAAACCCACTGACCGTAACAATAAAATAACAACGGATATCTTTCGCAAACCCACTGACCGTAACAACATGTTACATTACAACAGTTTTCATAAACCTTCACTAAAAAACACCTACCGAAATCTCAACTAATGAGAGTTAAACGCATCACGTCAGACCCGAATCAATCAAAAATAAGAATGGAGGAAATGAAAGATCGATTCAGAGATAGAAAATATCCAGAGGAACTTCTAGTACAAGCCACCAAAGAAGTGGAGAAATTGAATCGCCAAACTCTTTTACATCAGACAACAAGTAAACAAAAGAGTGACCGGATGGTCATAGTATCAAGATATTCTAATGTAACCACTGAGTACAGAAATATAATACTTAAACATTGGCCAATGTTAGTATTAGAACCAGACTTCAAAGACATGTTTAAAAACAGACCAATATTCGCTCATACCAGGAGCAAAAATTTGGGTGAAATCTTGAAACAACCCACAGAACCCACTCTCATCGCAAAAGGAACGAGACCATGCAACAATTGCAATAACTGCCACAATATCATACCAGGAAATATGATAACCCATCCAATGAGAGGAAACAATATCAAATTACAAGTAACAGCAACATGTGACTCTAACAATCTGATATACCTTCTCAAATGTCCGTGCGGAAAAGTTTACGTCGGAAAGACTGAACGTAAATTAAAGACTAGGTTGAACGAACACAAATCTAACATCCGCACTCACAATTTAAAATCCTCAGTTGCAGCACATTTCTTGGAAATGAACCACAACATTTCTCAACTAAGATTTATGGCATTGGAAATCATCCAAAAAAAAGAAGGTAGAGACAATAACAAAATGCTGCTACAACGGGAAAATTACTGGATTTACAAATTGAACGCGACCAAGCCTGCGGGCTTAAACGAACGTGTAGAATTTGCATGCTATATATAAGACTACAATTAAGGCAATCCATGCCTTTAGTTCTGTTCTGTACCCAGCTCGTGAATGCTGATTTGACCTTATTCCTACATATACTCCATTGTATTTATTTTTTCCTAGCTTATTTTTTCCTAGCTTATTTTTTTCCAGCTTGTTTATCCAACGTTTAACTTTTACCACTTATAATTACCATCTTCATTATTTTCCACTCACTGCATGTACAGGCAAGCAGCGCAGTCTTTCATCCAGTTTTATTCTTGAACGCATAGTCCACCCTTTGTGTTTACCCCTAGAGATCACATGACCCTTACAAACACGGGCGCGCACATACACACACCAAAAACCGAACCGGTTACCTAAGCCGTCTCCGGCGTCCGGAATGTTTTGAAACTTCATCAATTGTAAGTATCCCGAAGCCCAAAGCGCCGCGTTTCGCGCGCGTAGTTAGCATGGTTATTTTTTGCATGGGATCGTCTTACTTAGAACCTCAGAACCTTTCTTCTATTTGATTGTTTTTTCCGCGTTTAAGCTCAACCAGCTTTTTCTATACCAGCACGCATTTATTGTCACGTCGCTTAATGCACTAACGCTTTTTGGTCTATAAACACTGCTTTTTCTTTTACAAGCACAGGCCAGAGTTATACCCATCACATTGAGCATATATTGGTGATTGTAAAAACAAGGGGCACTTTATTCAACCGGTGCATTTGCATACATGTCAATGCTTTATTATTGTTGTTTGGAATAAGGATTACACTCACATACCGTTTTGTTATAGATGCTCCCCGATGAAGGGCGGTGGCCCGAAATGCATTGGAGCGGATTATGAAATGTTGCATTTGTGAATGTTGAAAACTTATGTGGAATCACAGCGTCATATGGATATGAAAAGAATACCAATGATGGAATAAATATAAGAAATTAAAAGAACTTTATGGATAAAAAGCTAAGATTGTCCAGTTAAATCGTTTTTGAACAATACATTACATTGAGTGCCTCAGGGATGTTTCCAATGACCCATTGGCTACACTCATACTGATTTATCTACACTCGCCCGGAGTGATGGGCGACACCTGAGAGCACCTACAAACTTTATTTCCTTTTGAAGAAACATTATCAAAAGCAGTGCCTGGCTCTACTTAACTTTTAGATTACCATTTTGCAATTTGCCATTACATGGAGGTTTGCAATTGCACCGTATTGGTGCAAAATTATTTTACAGTAACAGTAACATTGTGTGTTTTTTTACCATTACCCCTTCCCTGTGCCACTTATTTTTGTGTACTAAGTGTATTTAGCTCTAAATCCACTACTCCATTTGTGGATCAACAGCATTGCTCCTGACCCTAAATTACTGCATTGTAACTATATTAATCAGTTGTTTAGGGAAACAATAATACAAAGTTACAAGTTGTCTTTCAAACATGTACATTTCTTGCACTTGAATAATTTTGATTTCATTTGTATGTTGTTTAAAAAGATAGCATTTCCTTTTATCTCTAACAAACTATTTAGTTAGAATACCCTCTTGTGCTTATGGCTTTTCCATGGCCTTATTGCATTCATGATCAGAGCACGTACTGAGACATAGATTTATTGTTACAGTTGAATAGGACACAGCTGCAAGGGTGTATGCTGAATTTGTGATTCTCTGGGATATTTTTTTTTCAAGTATTTTGCCAAAGGCAAATTAGAAGAAACCCCAAGCAATAGATGTTCAGTTGTAGAAAGAAACTCAAGTTAATTGGTAAATCAATCATTCCACAAAAGACCGTTGTTTGAGACAAAATTGTGACTACATTTCAGGTTTCCCTAGATCTAGGGTATGTGAAGTATAGAACCAACTGTCATCTCGAAGCAGAGAAAGAGGATGGAACTAGGAATAACATGAAACTTGAATCAGCATTAAAACCATGGAACACATAATTGGAATTTGTGCTCCTCGTGATGAAGCAATGTCCTTTTTACTGTAGCCAAACAAAATCATACATTTTAGATCCTTTTACGGACTCATTCAAAATTCAAAACTCTCCCTACTGAGACCCAAAAATTGTTTTGCTAGTTTTCTGATAAACCATATAGTTGTGCACGTTGTGTACAGCAAAATGTGAATTATTTCTCTGGGGGTTGGCTTTATTTCTTAATTCTATGTCAGGACCGGAGGCTTCAGATTATGCTTTTCCTTCTTCGCTCTTTAATCAATGAACAAAACACAGCAGCCAGAAAAGCTCCAACATAAGCTCTAAATCCCAGAACAAGGATAAAGCTTAAAATACATCAAAGAAAACCACTCTGATTTGCATAATAGACTACAAATTCCATCAGTCCATCAAGAATAGTGCACAGAGTAGTCCTTCGCCAATGTCCATGACAGGTATGTAGGACGTCTCTCCTGTGACCACTTCCTCTTTCTTCGCTGCTTCGCAGCCAGTTAAGTAGTTTTTTCTCTCTTCTCTTAGATTATTCATGGTTTTGTTCCTATCGTTATAGCTCAAGCGTTGTCTGCGTGTACAGGGGCTCTGTACTTGTGTTTGCACCTTATAGGTTATCTTTTTTCCTTTCAGAGCCCTCTAGATCGCGGGAACGCTTGCCGTTCCTCACGCGATCTCCCCCAGTGTTACGGCGCTTATTTGGGCCGCTAGAGGGAGCCAGAGCGTCTCGTTGGTCCTAAGCGTGGTTTCTCCTCACACGGAGAACCGCGCTGAGGAAAACGACATGGCAGAGCCTTCCCTGCCACCTTACCTGAACGCCCAGGGTCCCTGGGTCTCCACTTTTGCCCCACATTTTGTAATAACGCCCTGAGGGGTCCGTATTGTGGCCTTGTACCGCGCTTGATGCCTGAGGGCGACTTTAGCACCGCAAGTGGTTGGCTCGCAGCGCGAGTTACCTACAGAAGTTTAACCCTTTTACCCGCATTGAGCAGCGCGTAGGGAGGCAGCAACGACCCGGTCATGAGGAGGGTCAGCGCGCTGAGGGGTGGGTGCTGCCCAATATTTTCCAGTTTTTAACCGGTTCAAAAGCTTCACAGGCCGTGGTCTGCCTCAAGAGTGCTGTTGTTCCCCAACAGCCCTGATCCAGTGTCCCCGTACAGTGACCCAGTCCTACTGGTGCCAGGGTGGTGATTGGGAGTAGCGCCCACAATGGATCAGGGAGAGTATTTCAAAGAGGAGGAAACTCATCAATACTTAAATGATGATGAGTTTTACAAGGCAGTTGACAGTTCGATATATCGCTGCGTCAAGGAAGTGGTAGGCCCCATGGAGGAATGCTTGTACCCACGCATTGTACAGGAATGCGAGAAATTGGCGCAGGCCTATTTAGGAACTTCTGGGAACCCCTTTACCTCTGCAGTGGAAAGTCCCTCAGCCCCCAAGAAAGGGTTAGGGAAGGGGTTTCTGGGAGGGCGCAGGGTGTGGACAGGGACGCCTTTGATCGTTTACCTGACGCTTTGTTGGGTAAGGCCACCCCGCCCACCCCTGCGAACGCGCTGGCCCAGGTACCTCAGGGTCAGGGGGCACAGCACCCTCATCCCCTGGTGGGATGTCCCCAGCAGACTCGGACGATGATGATGGGTCTGTGCGTTCTTGGCGCCCGTCTGGCTCTGCCGCAGAGTTGCGCCAGGACAGTTCGGGCATGCTGGACCCGGATGAGATAATGCATTCGCGGTCAGCGGCTTGGAACCCGGGAGACAAAGTGGCAAAGTTTGTAGGTGGTGCCTCCACAAACCCCTGGAGAAGGAAGCAAGGAGCTGTCTGCGTGGGGAGTGCCCTAGGCCCATCTTGGAGGGAAAGGTGGCCCTTACACCTGAGCTGGACCAGAAAATGGCCACCTTACTTGCAAAATTCATTAAAGATCCTCACAAGGGCATTGACCGCTCCTGGCGTTCATGCCAGGATACGTTTTAGGATGCGATAGGGCCCATAATGAAGATCCTGGACATGGCGGAGGAGGCGAAGGTGAGAGGTGCCGCCATCTCCCCCGATGTTCTGTCGAACTGGGCGTAAAGGGTGGTCGTCTTTCTAGGGAACGCCAATTGCGCCCTCTTGACCGAACGTCGACGATCGCTTCTGATCAAGTTAGACGCAAAGCTGGGGGACTTGGCCACCTCGGAGGCGGGGGCAGTGGCCCAAGGGGGCCTCTTAGGAGAGCCCTTTATAAAAGAGCTGGGGAAATTTGTCTCGACCTTTACGTCCCTAGACAGAGCCCAGTCGAGCATTAATAAAGTTTTCCAACAACGTTTCTCTCGAGGGGCCGGTCACGTTGGGGGCCGCACGACCGGCCGTGGCGGTCAGCAGTTTGTCAACAAGGGTCAAGGCTCTGGGCGAGGTCAATATAACACCTCAGCAAATTAAAATCACTTCTACCCCACCAGAGGCCAGCGCTTCAGAGGTCGAGGTGGATTCAAGAACACCTCTGGCAACAACAATTCAAACTGTGAGTGTCATCGCAGCGGATCAAGTCCCCATTGGGGAGCGACTAGCCTTTTTTCCGGAGGCTTGGGCCGCAATCACGGCAGACGCATGGGTCTTACAACAATCTGCGGTTTTCGCATAGAGTTTTACGATCGGCCCCACCAGGAGAAGCCTCCACGTCCCATTGTTTTCTCACTGGTCGACGAGCAGCTGGTCGACGAAGAGGTCTCGGCCCCCAAGAAAGGGTGTAGGGAAAGGGTTTCTGGGGGGGCGCAGGGTGTGGACAGGGACACCTTTGATCGTTTACCTGACGCTTTGTTGGGTAAGGCCACCGCGCCCACCCCTGCGCACGCGCTGGCCCGGGTACCTCAGGGTCAGGGGGCACAGCACCCTTATCCCCTGTTGGGATGTCCCCAGCAGACTCGGACGATGATGATGGGTCTGTGCGTTCTTGGCGCCCGTCTGGCTCTGCCGCAGAGTTGCGCCAGGACAGTTCGGGCATGCTGGACCCGGATGAGATAATGCATCCGCGGTCAGCGGCTTGGAACCCGGGAGACAAATTGGCAAAGTTTGTAGGTGACGCCTCCGCAAACCCCTGGAGAAGGAAGCAAGGAGATGTCTGCGCGGGGAGTGCCCTAGGCCCATCTTGGAGGGAAAGGTGGCCCTTACACCTGAGCTGGACCAGAAAATGGCCACCTTCCTTGCAAAATTCATTAAAGATCCTCACAAGGGCATTGACCGCTCCTGGCGCTCATGCCAGGATAAGTTTTTGGATGCGATAGGGCCCATAATGAAGATCCTGGACATGGCGGAGGAGGCGAAGGTGAGAGATGCCGCCATCTCCCCCGACGTCCTGTCGAACTGGGCGTAAAGGGTGGTCGTCTTTCTAGGGAACGCCAATTGCGCCCTCTTGACCGAACGTCGACAATCGCTTCTGATCAAGTTAGGCTCAAAGCTGGGGGACTTGGCCTCCTCGGAGGCGGGGGCAGTGGCCCAAGGGGGCCTCTTTGGAGAGCCCTTTATAAAAGAGCTGGGGAAATTTGTCTCGACCTTTATGTCCCTAGACAGAGCCCAGTCGAGCATTAATAAAGTTTTCCAACAACGTTTCTCTCGAGGGGCCAGTCACGTTGGGGGCCGTGCGACCGGCCGTGGCGGTCAGCAGTTTGTCAACAAGGGTCAAGGCTCTGGGCGAGGTCAATATAACACCTCGGCAAATTACAATCAATTCTACCCCACCAGAGGCCAGCGCTTCAGAGGTCGAGGTGGATTCAAGAACACCTCTGGCAACAACAATTCAAACTGTGAGTGTCATCGCAGCGGATCAAGTCCGCATTGGGGAGCGACTAGCCTTTTTTCCGGAGGCTTGGGCCGCAATCACGGCAGACGCATGGGTCTTACAACAATCTGCGGTTTTCGCATTGAGTTTTACGATCGGCCCCACCAGGAGAAGCCTCCACGTCCCATTGTTTTCTCACTGGCTGACGAGCAGCTGGTCGACGAAGAGGTCTCGGACTTGCTTCGCAAGGGGGCCATTTGCCAATTAACTCGCCACCCTGCTGGTTTTTGGAGCAATGTCTTTCTGGTAGAAAAAACAGATGGGGGCAAACGACTGGCAATCAACCTCAAAGAATTCAACGGCTGGTTGATTTACCATCATTTCAAGATGGAGGGTATCCATCTGCTTTGGGACGTGCTTCTCCCGAACTACTGGATGGTCCGTTTGGACCTCAAAGGTGTGTACTTGGTGGTGCCCATCCACCCCCCGCATCACCGGTTTCTCCAGTTTCTCCGGAAGGGCCAGGTGTTCGAGTTTACCGCCCTTCCATTCGGACTTTCCTCAGCGCCTTGGTGCTTCACCAAGCTACTCCGTCCGGTGGTGGAGTTCTTGAGAGGCCAGGGTATTTGGCTGATCGTCTACTTAGACGACATTCTGTTGATGGCCTAATGTCCCAGGAAATTGGGGCTTCAGCTTCAACAGACGGTTTCCCTGCTTTAGGGATCGGGATTTGCTATCAACAGGGACAAGTCCATCCTCTCCCATCCCAGAACATTGTGTTCCTGGGGTTTGCCGTGGAGTCGGTTCGGTCCACCTTAAGTCTTCCATCCCGGAAGGTGGGAAAGATTTGCCACAAGTTGCGTCAAACGATCTCGAAATCCCACACCTCCCTCCGCCTGATTGCCCGGGTAGTGGGGCACTCTCCTCTTCCATCTAGGCAACCTTTCCGGGTCCCTTCCATTATCGGGCCCTTCAACATCTCAAGGTGCATCATCTCAGGAGGGGCCTGACGTACAATCAGTTGGTTCCCCTTTCGGACGAGGTGAAGGAAGAGATGGCCTGGTGGCTCGCCGATATGGAGGCCTGGAAAGGCCGAGCGATCTTTGGTCCGGTTCCAGACCTGGTGATAGAGTCCGACGCCAGCAGGGCGGGTTGGGGCGCCCATTGTGGGGATTTTTCCACAGACGTCGCCTGGTCGTCCGAGGAGCAGGAGTTGCACAAAAACTGCTTGGAGCTGCTGGCAGGGTTCTTCACAGTGCACTGCTGGACCAGGGAATCAGTTCGGTCCTGTGTTCTACTTTGAATGGACAATGTCTCAGCGGTTCGATACGTCAACCACCTGGGCGGCCCTCGGTCCAAAGCCCTAGCGGCATTGGCAAAGGATTTTTGGGACTATTGTCTGGCTCACCATGTGTCCGTGACAGCGGAGTACTTACGGGGCCAAGCCAACCAGGTTGCAGATTGACACTCCCGACACCTGCGGAACTCCAGTCAGTGGAAAATGGACATTCAAGTTTTCCGGTGGCTGGACGGTCTTTGGGGTCTGTTTTCTGTGGACCTCTTTGCATCGCGGTTAGACCACAAGCTCCCGCAGTTCTTCAGCTGGAGGCCAGATCCTCTCACGGTGGCCAGGGACTCCTTTCTCCAGGAGTGGAGTCGGAAAGGGCCTACACGTTACCTCCGTTTTCAAAGGTGGTGCGGGCGGCGGCCCAACTTCGCCATCAGACGGCAGAGGTGGTGATGGTAACAGAAACCGAAGGGTTTTTTGTCAGAGATACAACTGGGTGCCCAACCTAAAGTAGACGCACTGGATACTAAATGGCATATATGGGTGGTGCAACTGGGTGAGTGGATAGCCCTTGGAACCGCTCAACAATTGGTGGCAAAAAATACCAACTTACAGGAATTATGGGGTTACCCAATGCATTCAAAAAAATAGATCATATGTTATGTAACATTCAATAGTCATAAACATTAAACAAAGCGACAGAGAAATGTAGGAATCTCCAGTGGGAAAGTGGTCCGATGGAGTACTTTATTTTTTAAAACAGCCAGCCGACACGTGTTTCATCTCTATTGCGAATCCTCAGGGCTATATAAGGCTGTAGGGCACAAGTGATAATAGTATAGTCTAAAAGGACTTCATGCCAAATCGAACTACCTGGAGTCAGGTGCGACTTCAGTCGTCAAAACAAGATGCCCAGTTCTCAGTAAAAAGTGCAGCGCTGCCGCGTACTCCTCGTGGGCCGTGTTCCTGTTGGCATGAAGCCCTTTTAGACTATACTATTATCACTTGTGCCCAACTCAGCATATACGGAAGATTTCTTCATCTACCATTGGATGTCTGACTCAAGACCGGGTTAATTAACAGTTACCACACACAGGGAGTGGAGGTCTCTTCCCTGTTTATTCTTCATTCACGGTCACGGGCCCAGCTGGGTCGGAATTATCACCAGCTGAGCGACCTTCTGTTGTGATACAGCCTTATATAGTCCTGAGGATTCGCAATAGCGATGAAACACGTGTCGGCTGGCTGTTTTGTCGCTTTGTTGAATGTTTATGACTATTGAATGTTACATAACATGTGATCGACTTTTTTGAGTGCATTGGGTAACCCCATAAGAGGTGGTGATGGTGACACCCTTCTGGAGGTCTCAAGTTTGGTTTTCGGTTCTTCTGGAACTTTCTTAGGATTCTCCAATCCTACTCCCCCGGTTTCTGCGTCTTCTTCTCAATGCGGACGGGGATCCCCATCATCTGGGAATGCAGAGTTCTCTCCGCCTCATGTCATGGTGGCTTTCGGGCAACGTTGGTCGCTCCCAGGCCTTTTGAGATCAGCTGGGAATTTCCTTTCAAAAGCCTGGGCAGTCAGTACTGCGAAGCGGTATCGCTTTGACTGGAATAAGTGGACCCGTTGGTGTCTTCGACGGGACCTGGATCCCCTGGTCGCAGGCGTCATTCCAGTGCGGAATTTTCATTTGTAGGCTTCTGAGGGGTATCCCCGGAACCACGTTACTCGGTTCTCTGGGACGTCAATCTGATCTTGAATCTTTTCCTGTCATGGCAACCTAATAGGTATCTTTCTTCGAAAGAACTGTCGGCAAAGTTGGCAATGCTTTTGTGTCCGGTGTCCTGTCGGCGGGTTTCTGACATACGGCTTTGGATATCTCGGCGAGAGTTTTTTCACCGGAAGGGGTGACCTTCACAATGGGGCGTCGCACAAAATGCGCGTCAAGGGCGATTTCGTACCCAGCTTTTGTGGACGCTCTCAAATTGTGTGTGGTTCAATGCCTGAAGGCGTATGAGGAGTTGACTCTAGAACTTCGCCCCCCGGGCAAACGACAATTGCTTATTGCTTTGCGAAAGCCACACAAAGCTGTCTCACCCCCCACCATTGCCATGTGGGTGAGGTGGCTCATGCAAGAAGCAGGTATCGATACAAAAGTGTTCAGCACCCACTTGGCTAGAGGGGCCATGGCTTCTAAGGCTTTCTCGTTGGGAGACCGTTTGGAGGACTTGATGCATGCTGCGGATTGGTCCTCGGATTCCACTTTCAAAAGGTTTTATTTTAAACCTGTGGTGGATATTGAACATTTGGTGGTGAGTAAGCTTTAAACTAGCATAATCTGAAGCCTCCGGTCCTGACATAGAATCGAAATTTGCCTAGCATTGTAACAGTAAGTTTCAATTCTATTATGGACACGGAGACGAGGATTATCCCTCCCAGGCCACCTTCGGAAGCGATCCCACCCATACTACAGTAAGTAGTCAGGTTTTCTTCTAGTAACCTGTTCAAGAACTTTGCAATGGTAATGTCGGTTTTACTTGGAGCGTGTGGATGTATTTTTTTACACCGCTTACGCTGTTGAATTTTTTCTACTAGGACATTAGTTAGATAATTCCTTTATTTAGATATAAAAACAATATCTTTAAAAGTTTTCCCAAATCACATTATGTACACTTTTGTGAATAAAAATAATTAAAAGAGTAGAAAGAGTAAAATTTGACCATAAGCATACTTGCTACAAAATTTCAAATTGTGATTTGGCCCTCCCAGTCTTCACAAATTCTATTAAAGTACATATTCAATCTAAATAGTGAGCAACGGGGCCTTATCAGTTTCCATTTTATCTAAATAGCAGTACGCTTGCTGAATAAATTTGGCCAATTTTATATTTAAAACAATATTATCCGAAGACAAAGCAGCAATAATGGCATGCCTACAAGTCCGAACTTCCAACCTGTTCCATTCTGGCCTAAGCAAACACCTGTGTTGAGAATTGAAGGAAGGACAGATACAGAGCACATGCAAAATTGTTTCTGTTGCTAACCCGCATCCTCTACATGTTGTATCCTCCATCTTACAACGCCAGGTGGGTAGGTTTTGAAGAAAGCGCAAATCTCCCATTCTTAGAGCAATCAGGCAACGCTTTAAATAGAGTGAAAATGTCGTAGAGAGGTAGGTGGCAGGGGATAGCCGTTTGTAGGAGTTGACTAATGCCCAGGAATGACTGCGTTTCGTGAGAAGAGCTTTGTCTGTAACAAGGGATTTGAGTCTTACACATTTTTTAATTGTGTTTTTAAAGGCAGTCTGACTGGGGTCAAGAGCCCAAAGGTCGGCAGCTGACATTTGATGGATGTAATCATTCAAAAGGCAGCCGAATGATCCCCCTGGATTGATCTCATTGATTTCTTTCCAGACTAGAGATTCTAGGGTACCTAATTCAGCCTGTTTTAGTTTATGGCAAAGCTTGAGATATGTACCAACATTAGAGGCTTCATAATTGGTTAACCCCAGCTCTAATCTAATCTGTGCCGGGGATGCGGTATTCAGCAAATTAAGTACCTTTTTGTAGATTTTAGTTGTATGTTTGTTTAAGACAGTGTTCATTTTGCCTTTGAAGATCTCTATGTCATATGAAAGTGTAGGCCCGATCTTTGCTCTAAGAACTTCCAGTAGAGGAAAAAAGGTTGGGCCTGAAAGTTTCTTCGATAGCTTAGCCAAGAATACCACTAGAGCTGTGGCTTTGGCTGCAATCACATTACTCTGCTTTGTAAAACAGCTCCTGGAGTCTAAATAGACACCCAAATATTTATATGATTGGCCAGTTGAAAGACTTATTTTATTAATTGACCAGCCACCACCACAGTAACGTTTCTTACCAAATGGAACTATCAAGGTTTTTTTCATGTTAATTTCTAATTGATTGCTGATAGTGTATTGCGTTAATGAGTCAAGGAGCCTTTGTAACCCTACTACTAGGAAATGATGATTCGAAACAAGACCAGTAGGATCATGGTGTGACTCGCACGAAGAAAGAGGAAGTGGTCACAGGAGGGACGTCCTACATACCTGTCATGGACATTGGCGAAGGACTACTCTGTGCACTATTCTTGATGGACTGATGGGATTTGTAGTCTATTATGCAAATCCGAGTGGTTTTCTTAGATCTATTTTAAGCTTTATCCTTGTTCTGGGATTTAGAGCTTATGTTGGAGCTTTTCTGGCTGCTGTGTTTTGTTCATTGATTAAAGAGCGAAGAAGGAAAAGCATAATCCTTGCCTCCGTGTCCTTAATAGAATTGATACTTACCGTTACAAGGCTAGGCAAATTTCGATTCACAGGGTAAACCAAAGAAAAATACATTCCTACCAGGCAGTAGACATGTTTAGGTATACCTGGAAGCAATGTTCCCTCTAATAATATTTCTATCTGTGAGGCAGCAGTATGCTTGTTTGCACCCATTTCTCAATTGTGTGCGGAATTGAGAACAATGCTAATTCGTTATGCATGCACTCGCATTGAGTAGTCCACTACATCTGAGAGGTGTTGTAAGTTTGTGGTCTTTCGTTAGCCACATTTAGCTAAGTCTTCCACAAGCCAGACTGGGTTGATTGCCAATTAGCCCAGGGACACAAAAAGCTGTCAAGCAGTGTGAGTTTGACTAATTTTACTATATGTTATAGAGGAAAATACAACTTTGTGGCCTCAGTAACTGTTCTCATCTTTTTTATATTGAGCCTACAGAGCCTACAGAGCTTGCGCTGCAGGATGATCTGTTATATGTACTTTGTAGAGTTTGACTCCTCCCATCGCTTTGGATTTCTCTAGTCAATTGTCTTGTAAAAATACTTGCTTCCTAATGGGTAATTTGGCTTCCTGGTCCCTCTTTTTTCCAAGTTGATCACACCATGGAGTATCGCCGCAGGACTTGGAGGCATCTGCTTTTTTCTAGGTTTCTTTCTGTTCACAGACTTTTTTTAAATTTAAATCAGCGTTTCCCTAGCTCAGCGCGGCACCCGATTCATAGACACCACATTTTTTCTTTCACAGACACTTGCTCTCCACCTGCGGGCATTTTCCTGGCTCAGCACGGTGCCCAATTCATTAGACGTTCATGTCTGTTATGGAATTTCCAGGACGTGCTGACATTCTGCTGGAGGCAGTATTTGGGCTGTATACAAAAGGCCATATAATTAAATCTCTAGTTTTTCTTTGGCTCTTACAATATATTTAAGTAACCCGGCAGCCGCAACGCAATTAACTGCCCAGACAGCTACAACCGCACTCAAGCATGGCATTTCTAACCCCCTGCAAGGTGAGGTCTTGACGTCACAAACATGGTGAACCCTGGCATGTAATTCGAGAACGTCGCATAGTCGGGTTATAAGCTTGCCGGTTTTTGGTGATGTTGTGAATACGATCAATTTGAACACAAGTTGAACTAAAGAGTAAAGACTGCTGCAAACAGGTATGTAACTCTGCAGACAGCGACACTGCTGAGTACTGCTGTGTGTCCTACAATAAATCTACTGTTTTACTACATGGAGAAGTGTGGCTCAATGATTAGAGCGGCAGACCCTGATGCAGAGGTCTAGCCAGGGGCCAGGGTTCAATTTCCCGCCTCGGCGGGTCTTGGGCTCAAAATTCCACAGACCTGATAATTCTCGCCTCGGTGCCTATTCCAATCATGGAGTCCCACTCTGCAACTCTGGGCAGTAGCTTGCTTAATCTCCACAACGGCCCCCACAACACTAAGGATGCCTGGCCTCCACCTTGGGGGTGCCCAGGAATGGACGCCTCACAGTGAATGCCAGGATGGGTTCCACAGCGGTATTCGTACAAGCGCCTTGAGACCCTTGCGGGTGAGTAGTGCGCTATACAAGTATCAATTTACATTTACTATGGTCACCACTCGTTGAACACCTCTCCTACCCTCCTCTTACCCACTTAAAGGACCATCTTCTAGTGTCCGTATCTCACCCTAAGTTTCCCTTTTAACCTGTCTGACACTTTCCATGTCTCCTCCCTCTGCCCCCGGCTGCAGCTCCTCCTCTCTGTCTGAGGCACATAAGCCACTCTCGGCCTCAGCGCACTGCCCAACTAGGAAGGCTGCACAGGAGTTCGGGGTTCTGCTACCATCTTTGCTGCACCAGTACCCTTCGTGACAACCTTCATTGCATGCCCTCCTCGGGACCCTGTCTGACTAGGAAGGCTACACCGGAGTCTGTGGTTCTGCTGCCATCCTCGCTGCACCGGTGCCCTTCATGGCGACCTTCATTCAATGCCCTCCTTGGAGCCATTCTCTGTGTGTTCCTCTCAAAGCCATCCACTGTCTCCTTCTGCCCTGCCTATGTCTTCCTAAGTTCTTCACTGCCACCTTCACTGATAGCCCACTACTACCTACCATCACTCAGGCGATATCTGAGCACCACCCCCATACCATTGACAAAGCCAATCGGTCTCCCATAGGTGAGACCTATTTGCATTGCCAGTGCTTGTTTCAACAGTCTGAGATGCATTGGAAGTTTAAGATTTCTACACATGTGTACTCTAATCACGATTTAAGAGCAAAAACATAAATGTAGAATAATGTTTCATTAACGAGGAAAAGTAGAACAAAAAGAGTGGTGAGTGTCTGTCAACTATGACCATTTAACCATGACCGTATGGAAAAGTTATAATCATGTATGAATGGAAACAGTGTTGTCAGACTATCCTGTCAATATATGATTGATTTTTATATACTGGCACTCTTTTGAAGCTCTCATAATGATGGCAGATGATTGGCCAAAAGGCTCACGGAGAACACAATTTGCCTAAGATCAGTAAATTAGGAAAACCAAAATTGCAGCACAGGACTACTTATTTCAAAGCCTGTTACTTCACTAGTGCACCACATCTTAGGAAATAGATTGATAATGGGCACTGTCTCCGTGGGGAAATATCCAACAAGTGTTGAGTTCCAGTCCACTTGTAACATACACTTGTTACTAACACTCAGATGAAATCTAAGTTTTCACAATTTTGGCAAAAAATCGAAGCAAATGTACAACCTCATAAAATGATTGTCAATGAGCACACAATGTGTTGTGTGGAGAAACAGGGATTAAAAACCAATAGCCAAATACAGGAAGCCCTTTTACGGTCTTAGGCTCGTCAATTCACACAATCAAAAGGTTTTTAATTGAAAAATGGCTTTTTACAATGTGCTAAACACCTTTTCCTGTTCTGCAAAGCCTTTCTAAATCACGATTTGCTATGAAATTTGGCAATAGTTTGTGACTGTAATTACGGCAGCAAACAATAGAAAAAAGACTGACCTTTCAAAAATGGTGAGAACTAATTTCCAAAAAGGAAGCTGTATGCATAGGCCAGCTTCCCCTTTTGAAACTGTGTCAGCAGGCATCAGAGGAACATTGTCTGTTTTCTCTGCAACATCTCCCCAAAAATGCTTCCCATTTCAAATGCAGAGATTGTGGTTTCCTGTCTCTTATAGGCACCTACCCCTGTATCCATAACCAGTCGCAAGTAGCAACCTAACTAATAATGATTAGGTAGGTTGTTCTGTGAACACCTGTGAATGGGAATTTTGCAATGAGTCAGGTTGCAAAAAGTCAGTGTGCAATTTGCACCCACTATTTGTCAAATACACATTTGTACATGGGTTTACAAGGTAGGGGAAAACTGGCATGCCCAAACTTTGAAGATATACAGCAACCACCACCATAACTTCCATGAACACCCAAGGGGCAATGGTGAAACCAAAGGGGAACATGGCAAACTGAAAGTGTGCCGGACCCACCCTGAATCACAAGTAAAGCCTATGGGACTGCAAGATGGGTACATGATGGTTGGTGTCCTGTAAGTCCAAGGCCACCATCCGGTTGCCCAGATCCAGAGCAGATAGAACCTCAGCAAGAGTGACTAGCATGAATCTGTTCTTCCACTTAAAGGCTTTAAAAAGGATCGAGATCTAAAATAGGACAAAGACCTCTGTCCTTTTTTGACACCAGAAAACAGCAGGAGTAAACAACCAGTCCCTATTTCCAAGGTTGGTGCCCTCTTTATGGCCGGTCTGTCCAGCAGAATCTGCACATCTTGAAACCAGATGGACAAGTTCTCCTCTGAAAGCTGCTCTGATGTGGGTGGAAGTTGCGGGGGGTCGCAACCGAATGGCAGGGTACTGCCCTACTAAACGATCAGAAACACTAATCTGTCACTGATGGTCAGTACAGTATCTGCTCGATCCCGAGCCCCAAACCTGAAATGACTGAGGTGCCTGTTGCAGTAGCAGGGAGCCCTGGTGATGCATGTACATCAAACTTTTTCACCATATAGCAAAGATCCATTGAAAGTCATCTCAATTAGGATTGCCTGCAAGTCCACTGATAATCCTAAAGATCTCATCTATGCATGGCAACAAAGCAACACACTGGTGCTACCGCTCTTACCAAGCAATCTGTGATATCCAGGCCAGATCTGTTCACATATTTGTCCACGTCCTTACCATCGTGGATAAGTGCAACAAAGGCCTGACATTCTTCATGGATTGCCAGTAAGACTGCGCTGACCATATCCCAAAGAACATGTGTATATCGCCCAAGCAGGCATCTGGCATTGACCGTCCTTGGAGCTAGGTTGGCTGATGAGAACATCTGTTTACCAAATGCCTCAATTAGACTCTGTTTACAAAAGGGGGTGGTGATGAACAGAGTGTCTGAATTGAGCAGACCACTCTTACCCAGTCCAAAGATCAGGGCTTGATCCATCACCGTTATTTATCTCACTGCCCCATCCCAGCTCAGAACCTGGCTATATGCAAATCAGTCTGTCCCTGGCCCAGTGCATCATGGGAACAGGGCAGACTAAACTACCAAGCCAATTCTTTACCAGAAAGGAGACAAGCTACCGGGGACCGGTTTCTGGCATTTCAGCCTCTTCGGCCCGGCTTGCTTGAATCCTGATGGAGTAGTGAGAAAGAGACTCTGTCCCTCACCACCCCTTGTTGTAAATATTTTTGTCCACCCTAAGCGTGGAAGGGTATTCTCAGATGTGAGACCCTTGCTCATTGCACCATCAGGATTCAAGCAAACCGGGCCGAAGACGGCTGTAATGCCAGAAACCGGTCCCCGGGAGCTTGTTTCCTTCCCAGTGTAAGAATTGGCTTTTGTAGTTTGGTTTGCCCTGTTCCCATCATGCACTGGGACAGGAACAGACTAATTTGCATACAGCCAGGTTCTGAAACTGGGATGGTGCAGTGAGCTAAAAAACGGTGTTGGATCTAGCCCTGATCTCTTGACTGGGTGAGAGCTTTCTGCTTAATTCAGAGACTCTGTCCCTCACCACCCCTTGTTGTAAATATTTTTGTCCACCCTAAGCGTGGAAGGGTATTCTCAGATGTGAGACCCTTGCTCATTGCACCATCAGGATTAAGCAAACCGGGCCGAAGACGGCTGTAATGCCAGAAACCGGTCCCCGGGAGCTTGTTTCCTTCCCAGTGTAAGAATTGGCTTTTGTAGTTTGGTTTGCCCTGTTCCCATCATGCACTGGGACAGGAACAGACTAATTTGCATACAGCCAGGTTCTGAAACTGGGATGGTGCAGTGAGCTAAAAAACGGTGTTGGATCTAGCCCTGATCTCTTGACTGGGTGAGAGCTTTCTGCTTAATTCAGAGACTCTGTCCCTCACCACCCCTTGTTGTAAATATGTTTGCCCACCCTAAGCGTGGAAGGGTATTCTCAGATGTGAGACCCTTGCTCATTGCACCATCAGGATTCAAGCAAACCGGGCCGAAGACGGCTGTAATGCCAGAAACCGGTCCCCGGGAGCTTGTTTCCTTCCCAGTGTAAGAATTGGCTTTTGTAGTTTGGTTTGCCCTGTTCCCATCATGCACTGGGACAGGAACAGACTAATTTGCATACAGCCAGGTTCTGAAACTGGGATGGTGCAGTGAGCTAAAAAACGGTGTTGGATCTAGCCCTGATCTCTTGACTGGGTGAGAGCTTTCTGCTTAATTCAGAGACTCTGTCCCTCACCACCCCTTGTTGTAAATATCAATTAGACTCTGGTCAAAGAGAATGAATTGGGGTTTACCTTGCTGGTATAACCTTGTATCACCAGACTTTCTAGCGAAGGATACTGCATCAAAAAATCAGGGTCTTGGTGCTGTCCTGTCACCTCTGGCTACATGCTTGTTTACCAGTGGGCAACAACAAGGCTTAGATGTCATTTGAGGTGTCAGTTAGGGCCTTATTAAACAGTACTAAAGGTTCAGAGGAAGACTGTCCAGGCTTCAAAACCTCCTAGAGAACACCTGTCCTAATTTACACAGAAAGAAGTTTTTAGTCTAACACTTCTGCTGCATATCTTACCAGTATGGCAAAAGAAACAATGTCTTGTGTTGATGGACCGGGGAGGGGGATCAACCCAGTATCAGGAGAAGTTTCAAATCCACTTGCCTCCTGTAATTCCGTGTATAGATTGACATCATCTTCATGTGGGTTGTAAATCATCTCCATGATCCTCTTGGAAGGCTGTTCTGACTTTGATCAGAGTCAATGCAGAAAAGGTAGTGGAGCACAGGAACACTGTCCCATGCTAGAGGGACTGTCTTGTCTGAATCAAATTGTACTGGGACTGGATGTGTTGTTGTGAATTCAGGATGCGAACTTAGTGAAGGTAGGGGCAAGTTCAGCTCAGAGGCAGATATCAGAATCAGTAACAAGACCTCCCCCAGCATCAGGACCTGCATCTCTGTTAAAGGGATCTGTGTGGATTTTGTTGCCAGAGTGGAAGTTGGCTCTGAAGCCAGTGCAGAATCCAAGATTGTTTTGGGAGGCACAGATGCCAGAGAGGACAAATCTGCTGGAAGTAATCAGACTGGAGGCCTCCACGGATCCTTGAAGCATGAAAACGCACCAGAGGGATTAGGAACAATGCCAAAGATTCAAAGATGAAGAGGTGCATCGGGATAGTTGCGAAATCGGTTCTTCTGAACGAGTTCAGGAGCGAGACCAAGTGGCACCTTGATGCCCTTTCGACTTCTCCGTGGGAGAGTGCTGGGATGAGAAGAAGTTCCGCGTAGCCCTTATATGTGGCTCTAGCGTCACTTTGAGGTGGAACAAAGTCAACAGTGTTGCACTACACCACTTACTGGCTCACAGGACCAGTGCTGTTTAAAGCTTCTAGATCCAGTGTGGTGCTTGAGAATCTTCTAAACATGAGGAATCTATGATTAGTAGTAACATCATAAAATCTTTTAACTATTATCAGAGACAAACTGACCTTTTGACCAATCAGCATACATTCAAATGTACATAACTGAGCACACAGCTTTTATGGTCTTTGTCTTTTGGATTATAATGAGCTAGTTTTTATATGTGCCCAAGCGTCTGTCCCTTGCCAGCAAATGATTTGTCATTGCTGGTGTTATTACCAATGGTTCCTGAGACCTCTGCTCCTCTCTATTCATCTTAACCCGTACCCATTCAACCATACGTGCACTTAATCGTTCAGAACACATTCATCCCCCATGCACTCACTAAACCATTTATTATTTTTCCATGCTCCCAGTCACTCATCTACACGTGCACCTACTAATTATCCATTCAACCAACAGCAGACTCATTCATGAAATAAACCACATTCACCAACTCATCAATCAGTGAAGAACTATCATGCATATAAAAAAATTATGGCTTTGTCAATTATTGTTTTGTTTTCTCTAAAACTATGACGGTGTGCCTGAGTAACAGTGGGTTAATGTTCTGTACGTGAAGTGGTGGTCTGGCATGGTGAGCAAAAGAATGATGGATTTAACCCAGATCTCTAGACTGGGGGAGAATGTTTTGATTTGTTCTGCATTCCGTCCATCAATTGTGTGTCTTTTGCTTTATCGCCCTAAATGCGCTGGGTGTGCCTAGACGTAGGTCCCGGGATGACTATGCCACTGGATTCAAGCTATCCTGGCTGAAGAGGGGTGAAACTCCGAAACTGGTCATAGGATGCTTGTTTCCGGTCCAGGGAGGACCTGGCTTGGCAGCTCGGTATGCCTAGAAGTAGGTCCCGGGCTCACAGTGCTACTGGATTCAAGCAATCCTGGCTGAAAAGGGGTGAAACCCCCAAACCGGTCCGAAGATGCTTGTTTCCAGTCCAGGGAGGACCTGGCTTGGCAGTTCGGGATGGACTGTTCCCATGAGGCACAGGGTCAAGACTGATTTGTATATGGCCAGGTCTAAACTGGGATGGCATGGTGAGCAAAAGAATGATGGATTTAACCCAGATCTCTTGACTGGGGGAGAATGTTTTGATTTGTTCTGCATTCCATCCATCAATTGTGTGTCTTTTACGGTCTCATATACTAGCCAGCAAGAACCACATTTCCCTGCCTTAATTCCTGGAATTCAACTTGCCTTGGACGTGGCCACTGTAGGTAACAGTACTGAAAGATCCCCCTAAAACACCTGTTCATGTATATAGAAAAATTGGGCACTGAATACTATGCACAACTTTCAGATACAGGAATGGAGTTGAGCACAAACTCATTCAACTTTTGGCCAACTTAGCTGTCACACCAGACTTAGTGAGCACCATGCCATAAAGGGTCTGAATGCAAGACAGCCTTGCAATATTCTATTTCTTTTCAACAGTTTTGGCTCCTGCAGGATCATACTATAGTTTTAAAATATATTTTTGACTGAAAAACGTGTCTTTGAGAAACTTCAGGCTGCTTATTTGTGGTAATGAACTCATTACATTAGCATTCAATCATTCAAAGGCATGCTTAATAAGATGATGGCTACATACTAATCATTTTTATAATTTTAATTTGACTTTCATGTTTATGAAAAGTGTGTGTTTGATGTGTGACTGCACTCACCCCATCTCCCTGTTTTATCCAGTAACTAAGCCACCAGTTGCTAAACGCAATGCTCCCTGTGTTCAATATGAAGACCAGCACATTCCCAAGGAATACAATGGCACCTCCAGATGCCATGATATAAACGCCAAACACCGACCATGGCACCGAACCACTTCCCTTTTCCTCTGCCTGCATCAGCGGACCTGTAGAAATATACGATACAAATTACTCAAATAATATTTGGGAAATAGCATTTCAGTGTTGATTCAATTTATCTTAGGTTTTGTGACCTATTTTCATTGGTATATATTACTTATGTACTCTTAACCAAAAAAATACAAAGAGCGTGCAAGAATCAATGACAGATTCAAACACTGTTTATTAATATTTATTTGTTTTGGAAAGCAAAAACAAGTGCATGAATAGTGGCTTATTTACAAAAGTTATTTTGGAGTACCTAACGTAGCGCTACTACACCTACTCCAAAGTGCAAATCACAAACTTCTGCAAGGGAGATCACCACATCCATCGCTCCTATCTTTTTCTGTACATACATCGCCGCTCCATTGGTGAACGCATGCACATATGGGTGCTGAATTTTTGTAGTAAATGTGGGAGCGACAAGGAAGTGGTTTGAAATGGGGAATTATTACTACACAAATGGACGGGGTTAAGAGAAATTGGGTCTTCGGGGAGGAGCATTCTAATACAAAACACACACATACACCTAAGGGAAAGGCAGTTGCATTTTGCAAAATAAATATTTAAATGAACTGCAGTTCTGCTACTGACAAAACAATCTTGCATGTTCTGCACCCCAGCATTGGAGTAAGTCAAGCACCTAACACAGCCAACCAATCGGTATTGCAACACACGCCCAGATAAATCAACTGAGGCAGGAGATAACACAGGGAAATATGGGTTTTTTTGTTGAAATTTCTTTATTGTATTATCAGAGTGTACAAAACATCAGTAGCATGAAACGAGTATGTGTTACACATCGTGATATGTTAGCTCTCAAAACATTAGAAACTTAACCTTCAACCGTCCCTTCCCCCCCTCCCCGCCTTGCTCTATCCGTTTATACCATAAGCAACACATAACAATATGCATTATCACCCCATATCTTTCAGGCTGAAAGTGTATTCTCCACTGTCCTTGATCTGTTTTTCGTGTTCAATACAGTTAACCCCGCCTTGAGTCCGAGAACACTCTATTATTTCTGTCCTTGCATCACATTAACTCTGCCCCTGCTCAGAAACATGTGGGGTGGCCTTCTTGCGTCATGCTCTCTTCTGTTCTCTGAGAGAGGAGGTACTCTGTGAGCGGAGCCCATATGTTTTTAGGTCTTGAACTTAGTGGGAGCAGTTCAGCGTAGCACAGTGATTGTTCCTGCCATGTTGTCAAGTCTTTAACCCAGTCCTTGAACTTGGGGGCTCGTCCCCTTCCCCATTTACATGCAAGTCTGCGCTTTGCTATAAGGAAACCAACGCCAAAAACTTTTTATGTGTTGTCTTGATCTCCTGGGTGCAACCCAGCAGTGCTATGTGTGGGGCTGGTTGTATTAGTGTATCTAACATGCTGGACATTCCCTCAAACACGTGTGTCCAGTAGACCTGTACCTGTGTGCACTGCCACTCTAAGTTATTAAAATCCGCCCCCTCCCTCCTGCATCTGGCGCATCTGTCATCTTCTCGCTGCTTGAATTTATGGAGTTTGGCAGGCGTATAGTACAGGCTGGGCACATACTTATAATGTAAAAGCCGCAGCAGACTATTGGCTGTGAGGGCTACTGTTTGCGAACAGCTAAACTCCCACTGCTGTCTGTTAGAGGCATTTCAAGATCACCATCCAACTCCGAACGGGCTTTAGGAGCACTCAGCTGTGTGGCGGTCTGGACATGTTTGTATAAAAGTGGAATACCACGCTTATGGGGCCCCGGCTGTAAAAGTGCATGTAGCGGCTTTAACGTCTGTGGTTCTAGGGGATATGTGGGGGTAGCAGCCCTCACACTCTGGCGAAGCCATGTGTACATGAAGAATTCCATGGTAGTATGGTCATGTGTACCGAAAAACTGTTCCTTAGTCCGGAATGTACCCGCCAAATAGAGATCCTCCCACACTGTGTATTGTAGCTTGTCTAGCAATCATCTGCATATTCCCTCAGACGTGACTTGTAGCGATGGGTGCTGGATCAGTGGCATTTTGGGGGAATACATCATTGGGGCCTCAAGTTTAGTAGCTATCTTTCTCCAAGCTGTGACAGTGCAGTTTACTGTGGATGGGTCGCATAGCCGGTTCCCGCTTGGCATAAACAGGTATGACGAGGGTGTGGCAGGATTTATGTATCCATCTTCTAATGCTAAATGTGGCATATAAGGGGGGGGGGGGAACCAAAACCCTGCAAAGTGTGCTTGTGCACAGTAATAATAGCATTCAAAATTAGGTACATCAAACCCCCCTTGAGAGTATGGTAGCATGAGTGTGGCAAGACTGAGTCTGGCTTGACGTCCCCCCCAGATCAGTCGAGTCACCTGTGTCGCCGTTTTAAAAAAGTCTTGCCCCGGGTGAGACGATATGTTAACAAATAGATAAAGAAATTTGGGCAAAAGGACCATTTTAACCAGTGATATGCGCCCAGCCATGGAAAGGGGTAATGTGAGCCATCTAGTAACAGTGTCTGTCACCTTGTCTATTGCGGTTCCATAATTGCTGCGCAACAACTCTCCTTTGTCCCTAGTGACATTTATTCCCAAATATTTAACAAAGTCACACTTCCAGGCTAAAGGATAATCTAAGTTATAGGGTTTGGTCGAGTCTGTTAAGGGATAAACTGCTGATTTGGACCAGTTGATCTGTATGTCAGAGATAGCCTGAATCTGTTTATATCCCGAAGCACTGGATTTAAATTGTCACGGGGGTTTTTGATATATAATGTCATATCATCAGCATAGAGTGATATTATGAGTTGTCTAGAAGGGTATACCAACACCCTCTCTTTATGATGCTGTCTTATTTTTGTTGCTAGGGGTTCTATCGGTAGAGCAAACAGGATGGGGGAGAGGGGGCAGCCCTGTCTCATGCTTCTGGTAATGGCAAATCTGTTGGATCTAGCTCCATTCAATAACACTGTGGCTATCGTTTGCCTATACAAGAGTTCCACCCAGCCCAGGAATGCAGGGGGAACCTATATATATTTCAGGGTACCTATCAAATAGTCCCAATCCACCGAATCAAATACCTTAGTGGCATCGAGGAATGGCGCACAGCCAGCAATGTTCTAAGGTTATGCGAAGTTGCTCGGTTGGGGATGAAGCCTGAATGATCTGGCAGGCCCAGTCTCTTCATTAATAGATTCGGACGATTGGAGAGGACTTTCGCTAATATCTTCGTGTCACAATTAATTATTGAGAGGGGAGGATAAGATTCGCAGCATTGTGGGGGGTTTATCTGGTTTGAGTAGGGAGACTATCTGAGCCTCTCGCATGGTCCTCGGGAGTTTACACTCTTTCCTGGCCTCGAAAAAGACCTATTTGAAAATAGGCGCTAGTAGTTCCGCATAGGTCTTGAAAAATTCATGGGTATGCCGTCTGACCCTGGCGCTCGTCCTGATGGCATTTGCATAATAGCAATGAGATAGTGTAAGCAAACGAATTGCAGTTACATCCCCTCATGGAGGCACTCCGAAGTGTTCATAACAATGATTCACTGGGTCGATTTGCAGGTAGGTTTATTGAATATGATGAAAGTATTTTCAATCAAAGTTCAAAAAAGTTCATTGATATTATCAACATATCATTAACGCGAACCAAAGAAACTCCAATGCATTTCGGGCTACGCGCCCTTTATCAAGGAGAGGCTGAAAAAAGAAGGAAAAGAGCCCGGGTCAGGGGGGAGGAAAAGTACAGAAAATAGGGGCAGTCTTGGCTTTTAAATTTATTATCCAGTGTCGATCAATATCGTGTGGTGATCTGTGTAGGGCATATAACTAAGTGCCAGACGAAATACGGTATGATGTGCATAAGATCGGATGCTAGGACGCGAGGTGGAACCAGGTGGGGTACAGTTGGAATATTACCGATGGAGTGCGTAAAATTAAGTTAAAGCGGGTGACGAAGCTTTAAATATCGTACCAGGTCCTAAAAGAGGACTAAAGCAGGATCGTAACTTACTTCATGATCTGTGCCATGGCGGTCGGTGTCGAAACGTGACGGTCTGCTAGCAAGCCGGTGAGTGAGGACGGAATTAACAACGGGAGACATAAAGAACGGACTAAAAAATCGGGAGCGGGGGCAATGATGGAATGGGGGAAGGATGAGAAACCAAAGTGGGACTAAAAGACCAGAAGAATTTGAGAAACATAAATAAACAAAGGATCATGACGTGGGCACGGGCTATTAGTTACAATACATAATAAACAATCAATAAAGAGCAATGCAGGTGATGACTATATATAGATTATAAGTAACAACTGTATTCTACTCGATTGTTAAGACCATGTGGCTTAAGGGTTTGCAAACAAAAAGTCCATTGTAATTCTTTTTGCAGTAGCAGTTTACGGTTGTCCACTCCTTCACTGCGGGTGACGCATTCTAGGACAGTAAATTGCAATTGTGCGATAATGTGGTGAAGCTCCTGAAAGTGCATAGCAATGTTAGATTTTTGCTGTTTAGTACGAATGTTGGATTTGTGTTCGTTAATACGAACTTTAATCTTCCTTTCCGTTTTTCCAACATATAATTTGCCGCATGGGCATTTCAAGGCGTAGATGAGGTTTGTGGAGTCACATGTTGCGTTCACTTGTAGTTTGATAGGGTTACCTTTCATAGGATCTGTGATTTGATTCCTTCTGATTATACAATTACAGTTGTTGCAGTTTTGACATGGTTGGGTTCCCCTGAATTTTTGTTGGATGGAGGGTTGCGTTGTCAAAATTTCTTTGATGTTTTTCCCACGTGTGTGAGCGAAAAGTGGAGGGTTATTAAAAATGTTCCAAAAGTCTGGTTCAATTTGGAGAATGGACCAGTGATTGAGGATGATTTTTTTGAACCGCTTTCTGGGCTTACCTGCTTTCCGTGAGGAGCCAGACTCGTGCTGTGTGCTTCCCTGCCTCCTGCCATCTCCTGCAACTGTTCGCGACACCCGCTTCGCGGGTGCCGCTCAACGCCTCTTTTGCCTCGTCCTCCCTGGTGTGAGCGGATCCACAGTCCGTGGTGAGTAACACGCTCCCAGGTTGAGGATTGAATCTACAGATTGTGCGTGGAGCCTACCGGGGGACTGCGAGGTCCAGCAGCCTCAGCTGCACACAGCTGCTGCCTCTTCCCCCGGCGGCCACGCCCCCAGCCTTCGCATTTAACATCGCCTGGGTTCCTGGTCAATCGGCGCTTTCTGGGCTTACCTGCTTTCCGTGAGGAGCCAGACTCGTGCTGTGTGCTTCCCTGCCTCCTGCCATCTCCTGCAACTGTTCGCGACACCCGCTTCGCGGGTGCCGCTCAACGCCTCTTTTGCCTCGTCCTCCCTGGTGTGAGCGGATCCACAGTCCGTGGTGAGTAACGCGCTCCCAGGTTGAGGATTGAATCTACAGATTGTGCGTGGAGCCTACCGGGGGACTGCGAGGTCCAGCAGCCTCAGCTGCACACAGCTGCTGCCTCTTCCCCCGGCGGCCATGCCCCCAGCCTTCGCATTTAACATCGCCTGGGTTCCTGGTCAATCGGCGCTTTCTGGGCTTACCTGCTTTCCGTGAGGAGCCAGACTCGTGCTGTGTGCTTCCCTGCCTCCTGCCATCTCCTGCAACTGTTCGCGACACCCGCTTCGCGGGTGCCGCTCAACGCCTCTTTTGCCTCGTCCTCCCTGGTGTGAGCGGATCCACAGTCCGTGGTGAGTAACGCGCTCCCAGGTTGAGGATTGAATCTACAGATTGTGCGTGGAGCCTACCGGGGGACTGCGAGGTCCAGCAGCCTCAGCTGCACACAGCTGCTGCCTCTTCCCCCGGCGGCCACGCCCCTAGCCTCCCCCTTCATTGCTGGCCTCAGATCTACCGCGACGCGGGACGCGCGCGGGGCGACGACCGGGGCGAAGACCGGGCAAAGAGCGGGCCGTTTAAGGCCGTTCAAGGACGGCAGAGGACGGCCCTGGCCCAGAACTCTTGTGTCTTCGCCCTTGACAACCAAAACGTCTAAAATGTCGACCATACGCAACAGAACTCGAAGTTGCGCGAAAAAAGCTACGGCGGTAGCTCAGGTGACTGGACCTATTGATCTTTTCATTTCACGCGTGCACGAGACTATTGACCAAAGTATTGTATTATTGGAAAAAAGAGTCTCTATGGACCTTGCTAACGCTAGGCGCTCATCCTTGGGCCCTTTGGCAAAGGTTAAATCCCCTGCCATGCAGACTTTGAATAATTGCTCCTTACCCATAACCATGCCTACTAACAGTGTTCCGACTGTACCTAATACTGTTGATTTATCGGTTGCCCCATCAGACTCGGATCCGTCTTTTGAAGACCTGGAGGTTACACCAGATCTAGAAAGCTGCCAGTCGCCTGACAAAGAGGAGCCGAGTCTGAGTGGGTCTAATGATGTGGAAACAGCCCCTGTACCCATTGTTCCCCGGAGAAGGGCTCCTAACCCTCCTAAGGTTACATCGAAGGGCAAAAGTAAAGTAAAAGCACCAGTTAGGAATCACAATTTGATCTCCCCTACCCCACAAATGACATCAGGTATCCCGTGCTGGGTGCAAAATATGGTTATAGATTTAAAACTAGACCTTGAAGCCACTTTAGCAGCACAAATCAAACCTTTAATTTCTAAAGTGGACAGGCTTACCTCCTTAATACACTCCAAATGGCCACAAAAAAAGCAGGGACAAGGGCATGTTCAGTTGCAAGGGACTACAGAATTAGCCCCTGAATGCTTAACGAGCATCCAGTCCCCTAAAGACGTATTAAATAAGGTTCAAGGTATTGCAGCCCCTGGGAACCCAGTATCCCTTGTGTCGCAAACAGTGAACAACTCCGTTCAACCAATAACTGTACCGATTTCAAAGGAGAATGTCCCTGTTCAGGCGAATCAACACTCTGTTGTTGCTAATATTGCCACCACATCTATTCAAGCTAATGAAGTAGCAGGGAAACCCAATCCAACCACCGCACCTCCTCTTACAAATAAACCTGAAGGGCCTAAGCCAAAGCAGGCACGTTTCAGGTCCATTAATTTACCACCAGAGGTTTCTCCGTTTGTTGTTGTGTTGACAGCAGTTCCCCCATTGAAAGAGGGAGTAAAAGAAACGTTTACCGAGCTTAGAAACAAATGTGCTCAATGGCTCCATCTACATAAACCCCTACCTAATAACATGAACGGTGAAATTCTTACCGTACGGAGAGGGGATTGGGTGGGCAGAAGTAAGAAATCAATAGTAGGGGACGTAATAACTGTTAATTTTAGGGATGTAGGGGCAGCAAGTTATGTATGTAATGCACCCAATAGTGGTCCTGCGACTCAAATTAAACCACTTCCTTTGTCGTATTTTTTATCAAAACCCGCACGACCTAACCCTCCCTGTTCCACTTTTCAAAGTAACAGTGGACCGGGGTTTTTTCCACAGCAAGCCGTTAAACCTTGGCTGCAACCACCTTATCCGCCCCTTTTTTCCCACATTATGTTAATTTACAGCAGCAGCTACCAAATGCCTCACCTTTTCCTATGCATCAAGTTAAAGCCCACTGGCAACACCCTTTTCATTTCCCGCCACCTTTACCCCAGCCTGCTTATCAATGGCAGCAATCTTTTCAGCCACCACAATTAGACAAACATCCGTGGCAACAAACGTGGCAGGACCCGCCCCACTCCCAAGACCCCATGTCCTCACAATTCGCCCACCCAAATAGATATGCCGTGCTAGATGAGGTAGACTGACTTAGCCCTCTAGAAGCACTGGATCTAAACATTCCTAAGCTCTTTCTTGATATGGAGTGTTCGTCTTCCTCTGCCACGCCCCTTGCTGTACCTCACGAATCCACTACATTGTCACTACCAATACCTCCCCAGTACATAGGTAATCAGGGTAGCTCTGATATATGTATAACTACTGCTAGCCCGAGCCTAGGTCCAGTTACCATCTTTCGGGAAGAGGGTCCTGCCTTTTTACCACCAGCAAATCAGCTGGAGTTATCTGTTGTTGGTAATCCTGGTAAACCAGCAGGAATTTCTCTTATTTCTTGGAACATCGCTGGTCTTACCGGCAAATTAGGTACACCCTTTTGGACCAGTTTTTTGGGTGAGGGTTTTGATTTAATCCTACTTCAGGAAACTTGGTGTCCAGACCCTATTAACATCGAAGGATATGCATCCTTCTGTCTTAGTGCAACTAAATCTAGCTCGGGAAGGGCTAAGGGGGGCCTTTTATTGTTAGTGTCAACCAAGCTGTGTGACTGTACGGTCAAATACAGCACAACCGTGGGGACATACAGCCAAGTTATTAGGGTGGAGTGTAGGAAGAATATTGATTTAGTCATTGTTAATTTCTATAATAATATTTTTGATGCTACCAGGGGGGATATTTTACTGCCTCTAGAAAGGGAAATCAATAAGGCTCTTGATATCTCGAAAAGAAAGGCTGAGGTGGTTTGGGCTGGTGATTTTAACTTGCAGCCCTGCCATCTGTCTAATGGGAACATCTGTGGCTTCGATGCAGCATTAAATAGCCATTGGGGAGACCAGGGGGGGAGGGAGGATTCTCCCCACTTTCAACACTGCAGTTATGGTTCCACTTTAAATAATATGCTAGTCACGCTAGACATGACCCTGTTAAATTGCAATGTTAATAATCGGGCAATTATATGCCCTACATTTACAGGCAGAGGTGCAGGTTCATTCATAGATCATATTTTGCTGTCTAGCAGTGGAGCCTACACGGATTTGTATGTGAATGAAGAAAGTCTCAGTGACCACAATAGCCTACGTGTTACCCTCTTGGGGCATGGTACCTCATCAGTTCCAGGTGGTAAATGTACAACTGATATAGTGCCTATTAGACCAAAGGGCCTGAGGGTTAAATGGACTGGTTTAAATTCCAAAGCCAAGCAGAAGGAGGTCGTTACTCTTTGCAAGAACCAAATTAGTTATTGTTTGGATGATGACAGTGATTCTGGCTGTTTAATAGATTATTTTGTATCTATGAATAGCATTATTGATGGTATTTTTACTAAGACCCCGTCAGCCAATGGTGGTCCAAAACAGGGGTGGTTTGATAAGACATGTATAGTCGCCCTCCGTGACCTAAAGAATGCGCTAGGCACTAAACCACGTGTTAAGACGGATATACAATACCTCAGGGCCTGTTATAAAACAGCTATTAATAAAAGGAAAAGGGTACTACAGTCTGAGGCGTGGGATAAGCTGAGGGAGGCTGCTGAGACCAAAAATAGTAAACTCTATTGGGAAACAATTAATAGCCCGTTTCTCAATAAAGAAAATGTCCCAGAACTGACCTCTTACGTGGCATGTAGCGATTGGGTTAATCATTTTTCTAAAATATTTAATCCAGAAAGGTCAACCTCTGAGTTATCACCATCAGCTATAAACCCATGGTTGCCCCTTTCGATGGCTATAACACTAGAAGAATGTCAGGAAGCTATCTCTTTAAGTAAAGGAGGCAAGGCCCCTGGCCCCGATGGGGTTCCTCTGGATTTATACAGAGACGAAACAGCGTTATGGGCTCCCATTTTGACGAGGGTTTTCAATTGTGCGGCTGAAAGTGAATTTCCTTCTACTTGGGGTCAATCGATCATCATTCCTTTACATAAGAAAGGTGACAAGTCAGAGGCCTCTAATTATCGTCCAATTTCACTACTGGACGCCTCTGTAAAGGTGATGAGTAGGATTTTGCTGAAGAGGCTTGAAGACTGGGCAACTGATTTTAACATCTTAACTAGAGTCCAATATGGCTTTCGCAAAGGCCTGGGTACACTGGACCAATGCGTAAATCTGGACCTTTTAATCAGTAAATATACTGTGGCTAAAAGTGGCAACCTCTTTTTATGTTTTGCTGATTTGAGCAGCGCTTTTGATTTGGTTAACCATAACATTCTCTGGGAGGTTCTGCTTGACGCAGGGGCACCAAGGGAAATAGTGTATTTTTTAGCTAGACTGTACGAAAAACTCTCATGTAAAGTCCGCTATGGCACCCTTGGTGAATGTACCCCGTTCTTTAGAGTATCTCGGGGCATACGTCAGGGTTGTGTTTTAGCCCCGCTTTTATTTTCCCTTTTTATTAATGGTGTTGACCGATCCCTGACTGACATCCCAGCAGATGCCCCTTTGATTGATGGCAAACCTGTTCCGCTGTTACTTTATGCGGATGACGCTGTTCTTTTATCTCGAACACAGTTGGGCCTACAGCGCCTAATTGATAATTTTATGCAGTTCATTCAAGTTAGGCGGCTTCGTGTGAATAAAACTAAGACATATGTAATGTCATGTGGTCAGGCAGCCAAGCAGGTAAAGCACACTTTCTTCCTTGACAAGGAAAAGCTAACTTCTGTTAAGTCCTTTTGTTATCTGGGAATAACATATAATAATAGTGGGTCTTGGAAGGCGGAATTTGATGCCGTAAAAATAAAAATGCTACGGTCCTTAGTAGCATATTTCGTTTTGCCTCTAAACTCGGCTCACGAAGTATCTTAGATATGATGAACATTTACAATGTATGTTGTGTTTCCTCTGCTCTGTATGGGGCAGGGGTGTGGGGTCACTGTGAGGGTATTTCCTTACAGAAGGAGGAAAACAAGTTCTTAAGGAGGTTGTTATGTGTTCCCCCTTCTGCCTCCATCCAGTTGATCCACGAAGAAGTTGGAATCGAGTATATTTCTGACTTAGCAGCAGTTCGGCCACTCTTATTGTGGCGTTCCATTTGGGCTAAGTCAGAGACTCGATTCACCAAGGATATTATCCTTGACTGTATAGGCTTGGATCACTCCTCACGTGTATCATGGTTAAGATACATTCATCGTTGGTATCTACTTCTTTTTAACATTGATGTGTTCCGTGAGCCTGAAAAGGTTGTCTCCATTTCAAAAAAAGAAATTAAGATAACGTTTCTTAATTTTCGTAAGGCCGAACGAGACAAAGCCGTTGGCAATCTTGTTACTATGAAATTTTATAAAGACTTAAATCTAGCTCCCGGACTACAATCCTATCTTGTATTTGTGACTCGCCCTTCTCACCAGTATGTCCTAACACGGGTCAGATTGGGCATTGTACACCACTTGGTTGCTTTTCCAAACACAAAAACTAGTTCAAACATACCTTGTCCATGCGATAGCACCTCCAGGCAGAGTAGTTGCCATTTCTTGCTTTTTTGTAAATTTTATCAGTTTTTTAGGTTAAAATACCTTAAACCTATCTTTATCAAATATAACATTTGTACCACACAAACAGCATTGATATTTTTATCTTCATTAGAGAACGAGGAGACTTGTTTCTTTTTGGCTACTTTTATTTTAAAATGTACAGCTGCCAGGAAAAGTATTGTATTATAATGTTGTCTACTTACCTGTCTGTACTTATGCTATACAGCTGCCAGGATCTGCTTATGATGATATTACTGTTTAACACTCCTGTCTGTATATATATGCTTCATTTTTAAACTTTATATCAATTTCTGTAATTAAGGTATTACTAAACATGAAGAGGTCCACAGTATTGAATGATTACTTAATAATTTTAATGTACAGTTCCCCATGAAAAGTCTAGTGAGTAACTCCTACTGATCCCCAGTTAATCAATGTAAGAATGTTTGTATTTTATAATAATATGTTGGCCTATAGAGGCATGATCACTTCCTACTTGATGCACTTTAGCCTTCTTCTCTTTTTAGGAATGATTATATGGCGATTTTTTTAATATTTCAATTATGTATTTCTGCTTGTATGATTTGTATGTACAAATCGAATAAAAGCTTTTGAACTGAACTGATTCCTTCTGATTATACAATTACAGTTGTTGCAGTTTTGACATGGTTGGGTTCCCCTGAATTTTTGTTGGATGGAGGGTTGCGTTGTCAAAATTTCTTTGATGTTTTTCCCACGTGTGTGAGCGAAAAGTGGAGGGTTATTAAAAATGTTCCAAAAGTCTGGTTCAATTTGGAGAATGGACCAGTGATTGAGGATGATTTTTTTGAACCTGTTGGTAGCTGTAGAAAATTTAGACACAAGAACCATGCGCTGAGTAGAGGGTTTAATGTGCTTGGCTAGACTGTGTTGTCTAGTGATGTTGGTCACACGTGTCTTGGCTTCGTTGAGGATTTGCGTGGGGTAACCTCTATCTAGGAAACGTTGATGCATCTCCTTGATGCAGTTATTGTAGGTGTCTTGTTCGGATACTATCCGTTTTATGCGCAACATTTGTAAGAAGGGCAAGTGTTTTTTCAGGGACCCTTGGTGGAAACTGTGAAAATGCAACGTGTTGTTGCGGTCTGTAGCTTTGCGATGTAAGTCTGTAATGATTTTTCTGTCATGGATTTTCACCAGCACATCGAGGAAGGATATTTCTGTCTCACTTATCTGCCACGTGAGGTGAATACGTGGGTCCTTGGAGTTGAGTTCCGTTAGGGCTGTTGTAAGTTTATCTTGCGTGTCTGTCCATAGGAAAAAAAGGTCATCTATGTACCTTACGTACATTTTGATTTTTTGATGAAATCCAGAAGTTTAGTAGATATGAGTTTTTTCAAACTGTTCCATGTATATATTGGCGTAGGAAGGAGCCGCACAGTTACCCATCGCCATTCCCGTAAGCTGGAGGTACCATTTGTCATCTTCCTGAAAATAACTATGATACAATGTATAGATCATAAGTTCCATAAGAAATGTCTGCATTTTAGGGTCGATGTTGCTCTCAAGTAAGGCTTGTTCAACTGCTTCAATACCTCCCTGGTGGGGAATGGAGGTATACAGAGAACTGACGTCAGCTGTACATAGAATTAATGGATCGTCATTGTTGATTTCGACAGATGCGAGTTTGTTGAGAAACTCGGTAGTATCCTTTATGTGGCTTGTGGATTGGATGACCAAGGGTTGAAGATACCTGTCCAAAAATTTCCCTGTAGGTTCGTGGATGGATCCTTTGGTGGAAACGATGGGCCGGAAAGGCGGGTCAAAGAGATTTTTGTGGATTTTCGGGCTCATGAAAATTTTAGGGCTTCTGGGATATTCTTTCACAGGATATTTCTTGGTGCGATCTTCAGAGGGGATCCTCTTGGTGAGCTTTGTCTATAATGTTCAATAAAGTGCTTTGAAACTCTTTAGTGGGGTTATAATTGAGCTCCATGTAGGTGTTAGGATCTTGGATGTGTTCCAGTAAGCGTTGTGAGTACATGGTCGTGTTCATGCTCACGAGAGCTCCGCCTTTGTCGGCTTTAGCGCATCGAATGTTGGAGTTGTTAGCTAGAGATTTCAATGTGTCACGATCTTTTTGTGAGATGTTGCGATGTTTACTGAAATTTTTGAAATTCATTTTGGACAAGTCATTTTTTACCAAGTTCTCCAATAGGTCGATACTTTTGTGGCTCAGGGGAGCCAAGTAATTGCTGGGCGGGCGTAATAGCCTCAGTAATCTCATCTAGCTCAATGTGTAAACTCAGAAATTTCTGTTTGGTATTTCCAAGCCGGGCCAAGGCTGTATCTTCAAAGTATTGCGGAAGATCGAGTGGCTGCCCCCTGTGTGTAGTGTACAAGTTCTTATAATATTCTTCAAATATATGCAGCTGTTCGGGGAGGTTCCTATGTATATCCCCTTTCGAATCCTGAATCTCGGTATGCCAGATGGTGCAAGATCTCTGGTGTGGCACTTTCCGCCGTTTGCAGCATTGATATCTCTGTGGCCCGCTATCGCGCCCATTTTCGCTTTGGTCTCTCTCTGCAGCCTGCCCAGCGCTTGTACCTATGTACACATCGCCAGTCGCTCTTCTTTTATTTGCAGCGCCTGAGCCGCCCGCCAGATTACATCCACACCGGAAGCCGGCCGTATCTCCGAGGTCAACAGCTCTTCCCCTTTGTGGTGAGATCGGTGGGCCGATTAACCGCTCTCAGTTGGGGCTCACCTTAATGTGGTATATCTCTATGGCGCCTGAATAACCTCCTCCCATTCCCGCGCCTCTGTTGCTCTTCTGATCAGGTCCGGCCTGTGCACGTACACTCTGCCGCGGTCTCTCATAGTGACCGCTGCCACGCTTCTGTCCCCGTGTGCGATTGCGCCCCCAGGCGCCGCAATGTCGAGCTCTCTGCCAGGTCGCGCTGAGCTCTGTTTCGGGTCACACTCCACCCTCGTATTCCTCGGCTGTTTCACCACCGATTTCACTGCATTTGGAGTTCAGGAGACTTCTCAGGATGAGTCTGAAGTGTTTTTGCACGCCCAACTGGCGAGAGCCTCACTGGTGTGCGGCCATCACGGTCGTGCGCCACCTAGCGCCCTCTAACACAGGGAAATATGTACAAAAAATCTATGAACATTTATATTAAAATGCATTTAAATTATTTTAAGGTTTATTAACTATTGTTTCAAATAAAACTGTAAAATTCATTTTTTTAATGCTCATATTAAGACTTTGATAAAAACATTGCATCAAGTTTTGGGGAAGAAAAATATATTTAATTTAAAATTAATAAAATCAAATAAAGCGGCGTGGCCAAGATGTTGACGTGACAATCTGTCATGGGTGACACCTCTGAGTTGGTAAGGTGGTTTAAACAATGGACAGGACCTAAGGGTGAGAGGCCTAAGATAGAGCAGAAGAACACAATTGGAGGTAAGTCTAAATGCAGCACTAAAATGGACGATGAGACCCAACAATCTACATGATTCTCAGTGGGGAGAGTGTCAGGAAAATGAGCATGGAATTTCAGATATTGTAATAGAAAAAGTAGAGTTGGCTTGGTGTAATACCCCTATGCTATCGTGACCACAGAGACTGGGAACCTTTTTTCTGGGGTGAGCTGTTAGGGGACAACCAGTCTAAATGTTGCCTCTTGAACATCGAGTCACAGTTCATGAAAACTGTTTGTGTTTACTGATTTCGGTTTCTGCACTAAAGATCCATTTAGAGGGAACCACAATTTCAGGGTTGAGAGTTGGGAGGGAGGGTGCTAACCATATGGTGAAAGAGTACTTATCGGAGATAGCTGAGAATTCAAAGATAGTGTACCCTGTTAAGTATGAAGTGTTCGACTACCCAGTGTTTGTTAATGGTTAAACAGTCTCTTTAAACACCTTAAGTCTGAAGAGCTCTATAAAGAGTGGGTTCATTTGCAAAAGCATAAGGGATGATCAACAGGACATTATTTGCTTTCAGGAAATTCACCTCACGATACCGGATCAAAGTATGATAATGCATTGTATGTTTCCCAGGGTATATCACTTCACTGCTAAAACTAAACAAAACAGAGCGGCAATCTATATTAGACAAGACTAACTATTAGACATATAAGAGGTGAAACCGGACAAGGAGGATGACATTTAATCCTGACAGGTACATTGCTTGGCTATCCAGTGGCAATTGTGACAATACATGGACTGAATTTGGCACAAGGATCCTTTCTTAAAAAATGTTTAAACTTCCTGGCAGAAATAGCTGAAGTGAACAATATACTTACAGGAGTCTTCAACTTGGTGTGGGACTCTCAGACGGATAAGAGCTTGAAGACAACAGGGGAGGTAGGTGCCTTCTCTCTATGGCCTTTAAGAAGGCACTAAAGGGGAACTGGGATTAATATACCCTTATAGCCCGCCGTAGCGGGCTATATCGGCTATTAAACGCCCGCTGAATCGTTAAAGGCGCGAGCCGAAGGCGAGGGACTTTAACGAGACAGCGGGACTTTAATTGCTGGTATAGCCCTGCTACGAAGGGCTATAAGGCTATTAGAACATTCTGCCACTAGAGGGCAGAATGTTCTAACAAATTAAACAAAGGGTTCTCGAACCTCTAGGGATATAAATCCCCTCGAGCTTCGAGAAGCCTTTGTAGAACATTGGAATGTTGCTCTGCGGGCCTTTACCGGCCCGTAGAAGCAGGGAGCACTCCATTGTCTGCAATGGAGGTCCCAACATTCCAATGTTCTAATAGACGTTTGGCGGGAGAAACATGCAGCTGATAAGGAGTTTATGTATTACTTTCAGGATCACTGATCGCATATTGTTGTCCAATGTGTTAGTCCTTGATGTAACAATGTCAGATATTGTTTTTTTTATCACTGTTTCTAACCATGGCAATTTAATCAGAGAGTGAAATACTTGAGATGGGGACTACACCACTATTTAAGAACTTAATATTTAAACGAATCATTAATAGTATTGATAAGTACTTCAGTTTAAATGAGTGGTACGAGATATTCATGTATGGAATGTGGCATGCCTTCAAGGTATTAAAATGAGGGAGGCACATAGATATAATGGCCGACCTTAAATGTTTATGAGCAGCAACAAAAAACGCAAAAGCTAGAGGAAGAGGTGCTGCTGTTTTGGGGGAGACTGTGTTCGGCCGGGCTTTGCTCTGCTGAGAACACGCCAGCACCCTTCCCTCTGACCTCTCCGCCGGCCGGGCTTAGCTCCGCCGGCCTGGAACTACACTTCCCAGCAGCCCTGTAGTCCAGCTCCAGGCGACGCTGCCGCCACGTTCATCAAGCCGCGCCAGGAGGCGCATAAAGGTCTGTGTGCCCTGAGGACCTTGTGCTGCTGTTTTGGGGAGACTGTGTTCAGCCGGGCTTTGCTCCGCTGAGAACAGGCCAGCACCCTTCCCTCTGACCTCTCCGCCGGCCGGGCTTAGCTCCGCTGGCCCGGAACTACACTTCCCAGCAGCCCTGTAGTCCAGCTCCAGGCGACGCTGCCGCCACGTTCATCAAGCCGCGCCAGGAGGCGCATAAAGGTCTGTGTGCCCTGAGAACCTTGTGCTGCTGTTTTGGGGGAGACTGTGTTCGGCTGGGCTTTGCTCCGCTGAGAACACGCCAGCACCCTTCCCTTTGACCTCTCCGCCGGCTGGGCTTAGCTCCGCCGGCCTGGAACTACACTTCCCAGCAGCCCTGTAGTCCAGCTCCAGGCGACGCTGCCGCCACGTTTATCAAACCGCGCCAGGAGGCGCATAAAGGTCTTTGTGCCCCGAGGACCTTGTGCTGCTGTTTTGGGGGAGACTGTGTTCAGCCGGGCTTCGCTCCGCTGAGGACACGCCAGCACCCTTCCCGCTGACCTCTCCGCCGGCCGGGCTTAGCTCCGCCGGCCCGGAACTACACTTCCCAGCAGCCTGTAGTCCAGCTCCAGGCGACGCTGCCGCCACGTTCATCAAGCCGCGCCAGGAGGCGCATAAAGGTCTGTGTGCCCTGAGGACCTTTTGCTGCTGTTTTGGGGGAGACTGTGTTCGGCCGGGCTTTGCTCCGCTGAGAACACGCCAGCACCCTTCCCTCTGACCTCTCCGCCGGCCGGGCTTAGCTCCACCGGCCCCGAACTACACTTCCCAGCAGCCCTGTAGTCCAGCTCCAGGCGACGCTGCCGCCACGTTCATCAAGCCGCGCCAGGAGGCGCATAAAGGTCTGTGTGCCCTGAGGACCTTGTGCTGCTGTTTTGGGGGAGACTGTGTTCGGCCGGGCTTTGCTCCGCTGAGAACACGCCAGCACCCTTTCCTCTGACCTCTCCGCCGGCCGGGCTTAGCTCCGCCGGCTCGGAACTACACTTCCCAGCAGCCCTGTAGTCCAGCTCCAGGCGACGCTGCTGCCACATTCATCAAGCCGCACCAGGAGGCGCATAAAGGTCTGTGTGGCCCCTCGTCCCGCGACGACTCGCGCGGGAAGCCCGGGAGAAGCCCGGGCAAAGGGCGGGCCCTCTGTGGCCCTCAGAGGACCGAGGAGGACGGGACGGGCCACCCCCCTTTGAATTCCGTATCATAGGAGGTAATGAGAGTTGAACTATCCTATACTTGCTGCCATTTAATGGACACGTAGCTGTAAACATTAAACCTTTGCCTTTGTGTTGATGTCACGTATTACCCCTATCCAATTGAACGGAACCATGAGTCAGAAAGGGGTCCCCAAAAAATCTGTCAACCAGAGGGGTTCGTGTAATGGTACACAAGATCACCATTTAATCAGTACACCACGGCCTATACCCAGTGATTCAGATGGGAACGACTCTTGCTAGGCCATAGCGAGCACCCCCAGTGATCAATCTCCCTCAGAAACATCCGGTATTCTGCAAAGTTACTCACTGTTAGCGGATCTAAACAATCTCTGTCAATCCAAGTATGTCCCAGCAGATTTTAGACCTAAACTAGATAGTGCTTCTCCCTCTACGGCTAAAAGCTTTAGTACTTTGCTTTACAATGAACTTGTGCAGGAATTCACCCATTACATACAAAAATTAATAATCCAAGCGCATCGCTCACCCAGACATCACCCGTTAAACACAAATGTGACAAGGTTCAACATAATGGGAGCGACCTAAAGGTACAAAAATCACACTCTAGCCCTCCATTGACTGTCACTAACTCCCCCTCAAACCCAGGGGCTGCAGAAGAATTAGATAGTCCAGCACCCCCTCTTCAATTGGCTCTAACATCTCTGATTAAACCACTGCTCAAATCTCTTATAGCGCCATTGTTGGAGAAAATAAATATTCTGGAGAATAAGCTGATGGAAATAGAGGAATTGATTAAGATTGATTTAATTCCCGCTAAAGCCACCAAAATAACTAATCGCCATCAATCTCCTCTTGCCCCCAAGATGCCAACGCAACCTACACTATGCAACAATTCCAAAACTCTACAACTAGCCCCTAATAAAATAACCCTTAAGACTGCTCCTAAATCGGAACTACCACAGCATATTTTTTCAAGAGTAGAGAATAATAAAGTACCTTCCATACACCTTCCACCTGAGGCCGTCCCATACGTGTGTGTTCTTTCGGGAGTACCACCACTCACACACAGGAAACCCGAAAGACAACACGATCTACTAAACAAGGTAACCTTCTGGCTATCAAAAAACAGACCCCTGCCACCAGATCTGGATCGAACAATAATGTGTGTAAGAAGGGTGGGCTGGTTAGGCTCCCTATCAAAAGATATTCCTGGTGATCTAGTGTTGGTAAAATTTAGGTTTAGATACATTGGCCCACATGCATCAAGCATTTTTGGAGTCGCAAACGGTGCGATTCCTTAAAATCGGCCGTTTGCGACTCCAAAAATGCTTTTTCAGATGCATCATTATTTTTTAATGAAATTCGCAGATTTTGCGACTTTCCAGAATGCGATTGCATTTAAGGAATCGCAAATTTGCGATTCCTTAAATGCAATGCATCATTCTGAAATCAAATTGCGAGAACAAGGTTTGGAAGTGCAAATTACCACGAGGTTGAACCTCGTGGTAAATTGCGAAAAATGTTTAAAATGTACTAATTTACATTTTAAACAATGTCATGTTACAGACACACATGTCCTTAGGACATGTGTGTGTGAAACATCCATTTAAAAATACATTTCAGGGGTGCAGGGGGGGGTCCATTGGACCCCCCCCTGCACCCATGAAATTTTCTAAGTGCCACTCGCAATTTCCATTTTGGCCCATAGGAATCAATGGGAATAGCGAATTCGCAATTTTGAAGTCACATAATATTTGCGATTCGGTAAAAATTGCGATTTTTACCGAATCGGAAAAATTTTGCACTTTCTATGATGCATCCCGTTTTGCGAATCCATATTTGCGATTCGGTAAAATTCGCAAATCTGGAAACGCAAAACGGGAGTTTGATGCATGTGGCAGTATGTCCTGTACCTACGAACCCGGCAGCCCCAAGAAGATGATGGCCCAATATCGATCTGGAATTTACATGATTTTTACCCCGAGCGCCATACATACCCTCCTTAAGACCAGAGGTAGGGTACAATTATAATTATGTGATGGGTAGAAGATCTTATGCTTCGTATACTTGTAGCTCTTCCGCTCCTAACCGCTCTGCACCAGTGTACAACATATATAAAAATGGAACTCTTTATTAACTTGCTCCTACTAAGGGTGAACATGATGTAAGGGTAGCACTATGAATCCCTATCGTATGAAAATATGTAATTCTAAAGGAAAGTATCCCCACTGGAGGGCAAATGTTTTTATGTTTTTTAAACCAATGTCTTTTACATTTGTAGATACTTTGTGCTATTGTATGTATGATTCATGTTTGTTTTTTAGCTGTATGCTTTTATGATTTTAAACCAAAATCGAATAAAGCAAAACTGAACTGAACTAGAGGAAGAAGACAGGCAATCAGAGTTGGAGTACAGATTGCATACCACACCAAGGCCACACATTAGACTGACAACCGGGGGCAACTACGAATCCTATATACAAAGAGACCAAAAGTGTCCCTTTAACACCTGAAAAGACGTGCATATATGGTGGGGGATAAGATGGGCCCACCAACAGCACAAACCCTAAGGTGTAAACAGGAAAGAGACTATGTGAGTGATGTCTGTTCTAGCTCAGGTTGGACACTGTTAACTGAGATGGGGAAATGAGATAAGTTCAACAATCTTTACACTGCGCTCTATACGAAAGTTTTCTTCCGAAGCTCACAGCAGAAACAATATGTTGTCAAACTCCAATATCCACACCTAACAGGGGAGCAAGTGGAACTACTTGACGCCCTTATTTGGATGGAAGGAGTAAGAAGAAAATGCTACTAGCCCTTATCATAATGTATAAGAAGAAAAATTGCAGATTGAGACGAGATAGGTGCTCTAGAGGTCAGACAAACTGAAGCAAATTAATAGGTCATGTTATTGGAGCAATTAAATATAGTGCTTTGAATGTTTTTGTGGAAAAGATACAGTTTTTATTATTTCCATAAATCTGCTTTTATTTACAATGCTTTTAAGAGGTAATGACTTTTTTAGGTGAGATGCCACGTAAGAAAAAGATCTATATTAAGCGTAACCTTTATCTTTTCTTCACAGTTTATGCACTAGGGTTGAGGAGGATCTTAGAGGGTTATGCCAAACGGTCTTCTTCTTAAGAAATATAGGACAAGGAAAGTGAAGGGCAGAGAGCATCACACAAAAGATGTTATCATCCGTACACCTTGCCACCATCCGTCATTGAAGCTGCACATGATCCCAAGGTTGCAAGACCATCAAGAGGGGTGCTGCCATCTTCAGTAATTAGGTGAATTACTGGGTGTCAAAAAGTCTGCACACTGGCAATTTTACCCAGCTACATATTAGCTGGTGTACTCTGGGGGAAAACACATGATACAAACTGGGATGTGCATATTTTGTACAGAAAGCACAGAATATAGCATGTTATGCTACATTTTAAAGTGCCAACCTAAATACATGATGAAATATAACAATTGTATCTGATAAATACCGCAAACCGGTGTCTCAGGTGTGAAAATTATCACCTGCCACTTTGTGGCACTCATAACCTGAGACTCTTAGTATGACAGTTGTTGCAATGAACAAAGATGGAAGAATCCTGCTTTGAGCCTCCAATATATTGGGGAGCCATGTAAACGTGTCAGTAAAAAGACTCAGGATTCCAAGACTGGGAAGATGTTTTGGGCATTAATGTAAGTGTGATGGCCCAAAACCAGGATACTGAATAGTGGGGAATATACTCATTGACCTTTTGCGTAATCATAGGAAAAATGTTAGCAAAAAAAAGGAGCAAGTATGACTCACAGTGAGAATCTCGAATTGCCTTTAAAGTCAACTTCAGAGCTCTCAGTCGTGGTCCATCATCAACACTGTTTATAATGAGCCCTGATTGAGAACTTTGGCGTGGACCCTAAAGGCATTACTGCTGCTGGTTTCACACAATGCTGTCAGTGGGTCGAAATAACTGATTTGCTGCTCACCACTTATGGGGTTCCCCAGCGGCCACTGCAAAAAAAATGGGTTAATGGCTGAAATTGGCTCTTTTCACACTCTATTTACGCCAGTTAGCTCAACAACTAGGATAACATGGGACGCAGACTTGTCAAGTGGCACCCCTTAAGCCGTTTAAAGCTTGTCAACAGTGTCATAATATAGCAGATGTACTCATATGATCCTCAAGACATCCATATGTGGTGTCTTTGGCTGAATCACAATTCTTATACCTATGATTCCTGCAACCAGGGTGGGACTGGGCCAGAAAATAGACCCAGGCACCAAAATAAAAGAGGCCCCATTAGAAAATCACATAGCTTAAAAAGTGGCCCACATTTGGAGATCGGGGCAGTTTGTAACCTGTAAAGAAACGCCGTATTAGCTGTTTTGCAAGGTATAGGAGAATACTAGCATTTGTGCTTGCTGCAAGCAATATTTGTGGTTTAGTATTAGGGAAATCAACAATAAAAACAGGCGTGGCTCCTTGGCCATCAGTCTGTAACAGATAGCCATTAGGCCCCTACAAAACATGCCTGTTTCAAATATAGGTTAAAAGATATGCAACGCACCCGCAGAAGCATATGGGGCAGCTGGGCTTTCATTAAAAACAGATAAAATCAGGGTTCTACAGTTAGGATCACAATAACCTATATCGGAAGAACGCTAATACCAGCCCAACAATAATCTAATGGGCCGAGCTGTTAGCCTCTTGAAAGAAGCTAAAATAGGGGTAATATGTGCATACCTCTTAAGTCGTCCTCTTTATTAAAATCAACACTGATCAAATCTTCCTGCACAGAACTTTTAACATCATCTGCAGCTTCATCGTAGTTTTCGTTCTGCCAGTTCTCAGGTTTCAGATCTGAAATGTGTAAAGTCTTTACAAAAGTGTAGGACTGGGCAGCGTCATCTGCCTCTTTCATCTGCTCAGCTGGCAAAAGTTCTTCCACTCTTATAACAAGACAGTCTGCTTTTCCATTAGTGTCCTCTCCTGAAATAAGTTCTCTCCTTTCTCCTTTGTTTATAGAACTTGGAGTTTCGTCACTGTCTTTTTCTTCGCCTGAAATTGCTGACTCATCTAAAGCTAACACAGAGAAATAAAGAATGAATTAGTTCATTTGTCAAGACTTCTTTCTTTTTAATTGGTCAGTTAACATTTGGACATACAGTAATGTAACCATGCACAACAAAGGCAGCCCTTTAATAAAGTTTGCGGAGACAAGGGAGAACAATGAAACCGAGATCCACTAGATGCTATTGATGAAAATGCACTATATAGTTAATGACTCTTTCTATAAAGTGAAATGTATCAACAAAGCTGCATACCTCAACTCTAACGAATTAGCTCGAGTACCTAGATTCACCTCAATCCAGTGACCACTTGATCCATCAAATGCAATAGAGAGGATGCCACATCTTTCAGCTACCTCGAAAAAAGATCTTGAAGCAGAAATCTAGCACTGCCCTTCGAAGCACCCTCACATTCCTGCGATTCAGTAAGAACCTGCAAATGGATCTGTTTGTGGATTTGACTCCTAAAGATATGACAAATCCAGAGGGAGCATTGTTCTCTTCCTTATACAATTGTGTTTCCTTGCTCTTCTTTTCCTTGTTTTGTCTCATCCCCTCTTCACTACAGCTCCTTCGGCCTTGTTAAGGAGGCTATCTTGGAAGAACACTGACGCTTGCTGCGGCACTGTGTGACTGTTAGAAACGGGATCCCTGGTTGGCCAGGGCTCACGCCAAAGTCAGTCAGAGACCACCACTCCGAAGTCAGGGCAAGGGAGTTACACACCAAGATAACCCCTGCTCACCCTCTAGGTAACGTGGCGCGAGCAGCAAGGCTAAACTTGGAGGCGGTATGAGTTAAGTATTTGCGCACGCACCCCAGCAACAACACCCAAGGCCCACCACAAAGGAAACTCCACATAAGGTTATATAAAAAATAGCCTTTGTATTATAGTAAAAACACATTAGATAACACCCAAACTTTACAATGTGCCAACAGGCACGGGCAGAATTTACAAGGGATTATGTACAGGACAGGGCCACATGGACCACTGTCAGGGGTAGGCACTTGTTAGAAATAATACTTGTAGGTATACACTTAGCACATAAACATATAATGACTAGCACCAAAATAGTACATGTAGCACACAACCAGTAAACACTGGTAAAGAGTAAATACCTCCTACGCAACCCTAAACACTGTAGGAAAATCACGCAGGGAACTAGGACCTTATCATCAGGACCTAAGGAAGGAATACCATCACCTAAGCAGGTCACTTTTAGCAAAGGGAAGGAAACCTAAACAATCACCTAAGCAGGTCACATTTAGCAAAGGAGATACACATAAAATACCTAAGCAGGTCACTTTTAGCAAAGGTAAGGGGACATCAACAATCCTCTAAGCAGGTCACATTTAGCAAAGGGGATAAACATAAAATACCTAAGCAGGTCACTTTTAGCAAAGGTAATGGGACATCAACAATCCTCTAAGCAGGTCACATTTAGCAAAGGGGATAAACATAAAATACCTAAGCAGGTCACTTTTAGCAAAGGTAATGGGACATAAACAATTGCACATGAGGCAATAAACACATTCAGAGGTGCAGGTTAGAACATTTGCGCAAGAATCACATCATCAGTAAATTACAATGCACAGGGTGCAAATAGCACAACACTAGAATTGTCCCTCAGGCCAACTGGCCTCGCAAGGGCTGGAATGCCCTGAGTCTCAATGTCAGGGAGGCTGCGCAGGCAGCCAGGAACACAAAGCCTAAACGTAGCAACTGTCCACTAAGTGCTGGACAGTTGTGAATCACTGCAGGGCAACCGTTGGAGCCACGTGGGCTCAAGAACAATGGTGAGGGCAACACAATGCGGGAGCCACGGGGCTCTAGAATCAAATGTGGCACCCAAGAGCTTCAGCGCTCTCAAATGATAAAATGCCCCCAGAGCCTCTTGGGACTCGTAAATCAATTTGGCAGGTGGAGCCTCTCGGGCCCGTAAAATAACTGTGGCTGGAGCCCCTCGGGCTCAAAGAACAAATGCGGGGCCCTGGAGCCTCGTGGGCTCTTAAAATAATGGCCCTTCGTGTGAGCCCCTCACGGCTCTGCACAAGGGCGGGCACCTGGGAGCCTCGTGGCTCAACTACAAAACATGCCCTGGGTCATCGGAGAGGCCCTCTGCCAACTGGGGCCGCTCATAAGCACAAAGACACTGCCCTCACTCGGAGAGAGCTCACTGGGGGGGGGCGGGCACCGGCAATGTGCCCTGATGCCCTCCTCCGCAATACCCCACACTGGTACCCACTCACCGGCTCTCCTGGCACTGCTTCGCTTCTCTGCGCGGTGGCGAGGCGACTTCCGGTTGCTTCTCCCGGGGCCGCGCTGGGATTGGCAGGCCGGCAGGAACACTTCCGGGTCGTCGCGGGCAGCGTGGCGGCCCTGCAGGGTCTCCCGGGCTGCGGCGGTGAAGTCGCGATTCACAATTCCTCGGGGGCAATGCCGGGTGGGCACCGGCCTCTAATTAAATCATAAAGCGAGGTGGGCACTCGCTCGGGGGCATAAACACGGCACAAGGTCCCTGGTAGGGTGGGCACCTGCCAGGAGACTCTGAAATCGGCCAAAGTAGACGGGCAGATGCCGGGTGGGCACCGGCTGCACAAAAGAGCGCTCCCCAGCGCTCAGGGACAAAGCACACGGCACAACTGCGGCATGGGCAGCCGTGAAAGTCAAATAAAGCGCTCCACAGCGCTAGCAGGCAATTAAGCGCTCCCAAGCGCTAGGGGCATGAAATAAAGCGCTCTCCAGCGCTATGGGCAAAAGCAAAAGCTCCAGCAGGGTCTGGAGGCAGACAGAGGGGCAAGGCAGGGCCAGAGCCAGCTCACTGGGTCTCCAGGCAGGGAGACAACCAAGTGGCGGTCCTCTTGGCCCCAGCAGCAGCAGCAGCCCCCTCTGGCAAAGATCCACAAGCAGAACCAAATTGTATGGGGACACAGCCCCTTCTTATACTGTAAAATCCCTTTGTCTGTAGGTGCAGGGTGGGGGAAAACCAGTCGCAGCTGGTTTTGAAGTACCCTTGATAGCTCAACCACCCATTTCATTCACTGGCAGGGCTAGGGACATCAGTCGCACTACAGGGGGTGGAGCCATCATTGTGTGGGGAAAGTCCAGCCCCATCAGGGACCAGGTGCACTCCTCCCAAGCCATCAACATGCTAATGTCACACTCACCACCGGGCAGACCCATCCAGCCTTCCTGGAGCCAGGCTCACCAGCCAGCTCCAGCCAATCACACGGCAGGCATATTTTACATTAATATGCCAAGCCCTAGAAGCCCACAAAGACACTGCCCTCACTCGGAGAGAGCACACTGGGGGGGGGGCGGGCACCGGCAATGTGCCCCGACGCCCTCCTCTGCAATACTCCTCACCGGGACCCACTCACCGGCTCTCCTGGCACTGCTTCGCTTCTCTGCGCGGCGGCGAGGTGACTTCCGGTTGCTTCTCCCGGGGCCGCGCTGGTATTGGCCAGCCGGCAGGAACACTTCCGGGTTGTCGCGGGCAGCGCGGCGGCCCTGCAGGGTCTCCCGGGCTGCGGCGGTGAAGTCGCGATTCACAATTCCTCGGGGGCAATGCCGGGTGAGCACCGGCCTCTAATTAAATCATAAAGCGAGGTGGGCACTCGCTCGGGGGCATAAACACGGCACAAGGTCCCTGGTAGGGTGGGCACCTGCCAGGAGACTCTGAAATCGGCCAAAGTAGACGGGCAGATGCCGGGTGGGCACCGGCTGCACAAAAGAGCGCTCCCCAGCGCTCAGGGACAAAGCACACAGCACAACTGCGGCGTGGGCAGCTGTGAAAGTCAAATAAAGCGCTCCACAGCGCTAGCAGGCAATTAAGCGCTCCCAAGCGCTAGGGGCATGAAATAAAGCGCTCTCCAGCGCTATGGGCAAAAGCAAAAGCTCCAGCAGGGTCTGGAGGCAGACAGAGGGGCAAGGCAGGGCCAGAGCCAGCTCACTGGGTCTCCAGGCAGGGAGACAACCAAGTGGCGGTCCTCTTGGCCCCAGCAGCAGCCCCCTCTGGCAAGGATCCACAAGCAGAACCAAATTGTATGGGGACACAGCCCCTTCTTATACTGTAAAATCCCTTTGTAGGTGCAGGGTGGGGGAAAACCAGTCGCAGCTGGTTTTGAAGTACCCTTGATAGCTCAACCACCCATTTCATTCACTGGCAGGGCTAGGGACATCAGTCGCACTACAGGGGGTGGAGCCAGCATTGTGTGGGGAAAGTCCAGCCCCATCAGGGACCAGGTGCACTCCTCCCAAGCCATCAACATGCTAATCTCACACTGACCACCGGGAAGACCCATCCAGCCTTCCTGGAGCCAGGCTCACCAGCCAGCTCCAGCCAATCTCACAGCAGGCATATTTTACATTAATATGCCAAGCCCTAGAAGTGGCATTTCTACACATGACACACACATGCCACATACACCATTGCGAAGCATTCATTCTCACGAGCTCGCACATACCAAATTCGAGCATGCACTCCCCACGCATCAGGAACTACTAGGGACACAGACATTCCCTATGCATTCCAATGGTAGAGCAGGCCAGCCTAACTACATGCACGCACTTTACTCTGCGACACAGGGAAAAAGTGCGCACAGACCAGAAAATCATCCATACAGATCACAGATCTAAAGCAAAAATATTAGGGATGAACCTGCCTTAAGTGCCAAGGCCAACACAACCCCCTTCCAGCCAAAACGCAGGGCAGACCAATCACCACCGTGATGGGCTTCCCTGCTGGGGGCGATAAAACACGGACGCGGGCCAGCAACTGCAGGGGCACCCTCCTGTTTTATGCCACAGTGAACCCCTGGGGTTCTTTCTAAAACTATGGTAGGGACTAACTGGGCTACCCCACTGGTACTCTCCAGCTGCCCTCGGCCAGGACCAGGCCCTAGGCCACCCAGGTGCCACTGGTTCCTGCCTACTCACAAAGTGGGGGGTAGTAACCCCTGGCACATAACAGCCATTTTCCACTCTTCCTGTCTGCAAGACAGGGCTAGACTGCCACTGGTTCTCCAGCCTAGGGTCTACAACCTTAGGTGGACCAGGAGTCTCAGGGAAGGCTCTCCTCCCCTTACCTCTTCTCCTAGGGTTTCTCCTCCTCCTGCGAGGGGTACCCTCTAAACACCATTCTCCCAACCTAGGGTTTAACCCCTCAGGTGGTACCGGGGTCAGAGGTGGGCTCTCCCACCCTCTGCACCCCCTTCCGGAGTCCTGCTCCCTCCCAACCGGGGCGGTACCTCTGGAGAAAGAACTGGTTAGTACACGGATTACAGTATTCCCACCCTTCAGGTCAGGCAAACCCTGGACCTGGACCTCCAACCTCCGGTCTAGAACCTTTGGTGGAACCACTGCCTGGCACTCCAGGACTTCTGGGGACTCACATCCTATTCCCCAATCACTCCTTTCACTGGACTTCTGTACTCTCCCTACTGGAGCAGTACTGCCAGACTCTATAACCATAGAAGCTCCGCTTACAGATGCTCCAGGTCCTCCACACACTAGGAGATCTCCCTCAAGTGAACTAACAGGTAAGCTTAGGTCCCCACCCTGGTGTTCCCTAAAGAAACCATCCAGGCGCTGAGGCAGGGCTTCGGGCGTCTGGGGACTCTCGGTCTCACACTCACTTCCGCTCCACTGAGACAGACAGCAAGCCCCTACACCCTCCTCACTATACTGGGACCTAGCTGGGCTACTTTCACCCTCCTCCACCACGCTGGGTTGGAGAAAACCTGACCCACTATTGTTGGAATCACTCACTAGTGACGTTAAAGAACCTCTTGCACTTTCCCATTGGTCGGCTTCCTCTGGCAGGTCATATGGTTCAGACAATCCACACCCTACTAGGTGTTGGCCCAATCCTGGATAAACAACACTGAGCAACTGCTCTCTGAGAAACATATCGAACAATATGTCCCAATCACATTTCGTGGGCTCCCGTACCCAATCACACAGGGCTCCACAACAGTCATCCACAAAATCTTCCCAAGACTGATGAGACGGTTTCCTAACGTTCCTAAACCTCACCCTATTCTCCTCCTCTGGGGAAACAGGAACCATACTCGGGGAACAGGGAGTGGGACTGTCTACACTGACATTTAAAAAGCTGCCACCACTGGACTCCACCCTCCCTGGGGAATCCAGACAATTACAACGGCACTCAGGGGGTAACCTACTCTCTTGGGCTACCTTCTCCCTGAACAAGGCCCTTTCAGCCTCTAGCTTGGCATGCTCCAACCTGAGCTGTTCCATCGCTAGCTGATGCTCCCTCTCTTCCTTCCTATCCAACCACTCTTCTGGGGACAGGGAAAGGGATGGGGCGCTGGTACTGACACTGGACCCAGCAAGGGACTCCCTATCTATGGGGTCCTCACTATCTGCTGACATCCATCCACTGTCATCACCATCCAACTCACATTCTTCATCAGAATCTTCAGGGCTCCCCACAGACTCACCACCCTCATGGCGTGCGGCCCGGGCCCTATCTCTCTCACTGTGCTCAAGATCCCACTGATCCTTTTGCCATTGGATCAGGCTGTCCCTAAGCTGGGACTGAGTATCCAACTCACTCACCTCTATGCCTCCCTTTTCACAGAATCTGACCAGCTCTAACCTACTGTATCTAAAAAGACCACAGAGATCAAAAACTGGCTCCATTTTGGCGGACGTTCTCAAGAAAACTTTGACACAAGGAACCTGGGGTCTGAGCTAAACAGGAGTATACAATCAACAAAATTCAGCAAGATTCCTCTCTCAGAGAACTCGCACTCCACTGTCCAGTGTAACACAACACTCATTCACACACAACCCTCCCCTCGGACTGGTAAGGCAGTTTCTACCACCCCTGATTTTCTCAACCTGACCACAAGCGACACAGGTACCAAACTCTGGGAGCAGGGCGGGGAACAAATGTACTGGACAAAATACAAAATGACACCTTTCAGGAGAAGCAATACTGATCTTCACCTAAAAAACAATAATCCCCAAAATGTGGTTATCTAAAAATGTAGAGCTTTGTAGTGCGGCCGGTCGCCACTGTGGTACAGCGCAAACACAAATCCTTATCCTCACCGCTTGCCGCCAATGTTAGAAACGGGATCCCTGGCTGGCCAGGGCTCACGACAAAGTCAGTCAGAGACCACCACTCCTAAGTCAGGGCAAGGGAGTTACACACCAAGATAACCCCTGCTCACCCTCCAGGTAACGTGGTGCGAGCAGCAAGGCTAAACTTGGAGGCGGTATGAGTTAAGTATTTGCGCACGCACCCCAGCAACAACACCCAAGGCCCACCACAAAGGAAACTCCACACAAGGTTATATAAAAAAATAGCCTTTGTATTATAGTAAAAACACATTAGATAACACCCAAACTCTACAATGTGCCAACAGGCACGGGCAGAATTTACAAGGGATTATGCACAGGACAGGGCCACATGGACCACTGTCAGGGGTAGGCACTTGTTAGAAATAATACTTGTAGGTATACACTTAGCACATAAACATATAATGACTAGCACCAAAATAGTACATGTAGCCCACAACCAGTAAACACTGGTAAAGAGTAAATACCTCCTACGCAACCCTAAACACTGTAGGAAAATCACGCAGGGAACTAGGACCTAATCATCAGGACCTAAGGAAGGAATACCATCACCTAAGCAGGTCACTTTTAGCAAAGGGAAGGAAACCTAAACAATCAGCTAAGCAGGTCACATTTAGCAAAGGAGATACACATAAAATACCTAAGCAGGTCACTTTTAGCAAAGGTAAGGGGACATCAACAATCCTCTAAGCAGGTCACATTTAGCAAAGGGGATAAACATAAAATACCTAAGCAGGTCACTTTTAGCAAAGGTAATGGGACATCAACAATCCTCTAAGCAGGTCACATTTAGCAAAGGGGATAAACATAAAATACCTAAGCAGGTCACTTTTAGCAAAGGTAATGGGACATAAACAATTGCACATGAGGCAATAAACACATTCAGAGGTGCAGGTTAGAACATTTGCGCAAGAATCACATCATCAGTAAATTACAATGCACAGGGTGCACATAGCACAACACTAGAATTGTCCCTCAGGCCAACTGGCCTCGCAAGGGCTGGAATGCCCTGAGTCTCAATGTCAGGGAGGCTGCGGAGGCAGCCAGGAACACAAAGCCTAAACGTAGCAACTGTTCACTAAGTGCTGGACAGTTGTGAATCACAGCAGGGCAACCGTTGGAGCCACGTGGGCTCAAGAACAATGGTGAGGGCAACACAATGTGGGAGCCACGGGGCTCTAGAATCAAATGTGGCACCCAAGAGCTTCAGGGCTCTCAAATGATAAAATGCCCCCAGAGCCTCTTGGGACTCGTAAATCAATTTGGCAGGTGGAGCCTCTCGGGCCCGTAAAATAACTGTGGCTGGAGCCCCTCGGGCTCAAAGAACAAATGCGGGGCCCTGGAGCCTCGTGGGCTCTTAAAACAATGGCCCTTCGTGGGAGCCCCTCACGGCTCTGCACAAGGGCGGGCACCTGGGAGCCTCGTGGCTCAACTACAAAACATGCCCTCGGTCGTCGGAGCTGCCCACTGCCAACTGGGGCCGCTCATAAGCACAAAGACACTGCCCTCACTCGGAGAGAGCACACTGGGGGGGCGGGCACCGGCAATGTGCCCCAACGCCCTCCTCTGCAATACCCCACACCGGGACCCACTCACCGGCTCTCCTGGCACTGCTTCGCTTCTCTGCGCGGCGGCGAGGCGGGACTTCCGGTTGCTTCTCCCGGGGCCGCGCTGGGATTGGCCGGCCGGCAGGAACACTTTCGGGTCGTCCCGGGCAGCGCGGCCACCCTGCAGGGTCTCCCGGGCTGCGGCGGTGAAGTCGCGATTCACAATTCCTCGGGGGCAATGCGGGGTGGGCACCGGCCTCTAATTAAATCATAAAGCGAGGTGGGCACTCGCACGGGGGCATAAACACGGCACAAGGTCCCTGGTAGGGTGGGCACCTGCCAGGAGACTCTGAAATCGGCCAAAATAGATGGGCAGATGCCGGGTGGGCACTGGCTGCACAAAAGAGCGCTCCCCAGCGCTCAGGGACAAAGCACACGGCACAACTGCGGCATGGGCAGCCGTGAAAGTCAAATAAAGCGCTCCACAGCGCTAGCAGGCAATTAAGCGCTCCCAAGTGCTAGGGGCATGAAATAAAGCGCTCTCCAGCGCTATGGGCAAAAGCAAAAGCTCCAGCAGGGTCTGGAGGCAGACAGAGGGACAACGCAGGGCCAGAGCCAGCTCACTGGGTCTCCAGGCAGGGAGACAACCAAGTGGCGGTCCTCTTGGCCCCAGCAGCAGCAGCAGCCCCCTCTGGCAAAGATCCACAAGCAGAACCAAATTGTATGGGGACACAGCCCCTTCTTATACTGTAAAATCCCTTTGTCTGTAGGTGCAGGGTGGGGGAAAGCCAGTCGCAGCTGGTTTTAAAGTATCCTTGATAGCTCAACCACCCATTTCATTCACTGGCAGGGCTAGGGACATCAGTCGCACTACAGGGGGTGGAGCCAGCATTGTGTGGGGAAAGTCCAGCCCCATCAGGGACCAGGTGCACTCCTCCCAAGCCATCAACATGCTAATCTCACACTCACCACCGGGCAGACCCATCCAGCCTTCCTGGAGCCAGGCTCACCAGCCAGCTTCAGCCAATCACACGGCAGGCATATTTTACAGTAATATGCCAAGCCCTAGAAGTGGCATTTCAACACATGACACACACATGCCACATACACCATTGCGAAGCATTCATTCTCACGAGCTCGCACATACCAAATTCGAGCATGCACTCCCCACGCATCAGGAACTACTAGGGACACAGACATTCCCCATGCATTCCTATGGGAGAGCAGGCCAGCCTAACTACATGCACGCACTTTACTCTGGGACACAGGGAAAAAGTGCGCACAGACCAGAAAATCATCCATACAGATCACAGATCTAAAGCAAAAAGATTAGGGGTGAACCTGCCTTAAGGGCCAAGTCCAACACAACCCCCTTCCAGCCAAAACGCAGGGCAGACCAATCACCACCGTGATGGGCTTCCCTGCTTGGGGCGATAAAACACGGACGCGGGCCAGCAACTGCAGGGGCACCCTCCTGTTTTATGCCACAGTGAACCCCTGGGGTTCTTTCTAAAACTATGGTAGGGACTAACTGGGCTACCCCACTGGTACTCTCCAGCTGCCTTCGGCCAGGACCAGGCCCTAGACCACCCAGGTGCCACTGGTTCCTGCCTACTCACAAAGTGGGGGGTAGTAACCCCTGGCACATAACAGCCATTTTCCACTCTTCCTGTCTGCAAGACAGGGCTAGACTGCCACTGGTTCTCCAGCCTAGGGTCTACAACCTTAGGTGGACCAGGAGTCTCAGGGAAGGCTCTCCTCCCCTTACCTCTTCTCCTAGGGTTCCTCCTCCTCCTGCGAGGGGTACCCTCTAAACACCATTCTCCCAACCTAGGGTTTAACCCCTCAGGTGGTACCGGGGTCAGAGGTGGGCTCTCCCACCCTCTGCACCCCCTTCCAGAGTCCTGCTCCCTCCTAACCGGGGCGGTACCTCTGGAGAAAGAACTGGTTAGGACACGGATTACAGTATTCCCACCCTTCAGGTCAGGCAAACCCTGGACCTGGACCTCCAACCTCCGGTCTAGAACCTTTGGTGGAACCACTGCCTGGCACTCCAGGACTTCTGGGGACTCACATACTATCCCCCAATCACTCCTTTCACTGGACTTCTGTACTCTCCCTACTGGAGCAGTACTGCCAGACTCTATAACCATAGAAGCTCCGCTTACAGATGCTCCAGGTCCTCCACACACTAGGAAATCTCCCTCAAGTGAACTAACAGGTAAGCTTAGGTCCCCACCCTGGTGTTCCCTAAAGAAACCATCCTAGCTCTGAGGCAGGGCTTCGGGCGTCTGGGGACTCTCGGTCTCACACTCACTTCCGATCCACTGAGACAGACAGCAAGCCCCTACACCCTCCACACTATACTGGGACCTAGCTGGGCTACTTTCACCCTCCTCCACCACGCTGGGTTGGAGAAAACCTGACCCACTATTGTTGGAATCACTCACTAGTGACGTTAAAGAACCTCTTGCACTTTCCCATCGGTCGGCTTCCTCTGCCAGGTCATATGGTTCAGACAATCCACACCCTACTAGGTGTTGGCGCAATCCTGGATAAACAACACTGAGCAACTGCTCTCTGAGAAACATATCGAACAATATGTCCCAATCACATTTCGTGGGCTCCCGTACCCAATCACACAGGGCTCCACAACAGTCATCCACAAAATCTTCCCAAGACTGATGAGACGATTTCTTAAGGTTCCTAAACCTCACCCTATTCTCCTCCTCTGGGGAAACAGGAACCATACTCGGGGAACAGGGAGTGGGACTGTCTACACTGACATTTAAAAAGCTGCCACCACTGGACTCCACCCTCCCTGGGGAATCCAGACAATTACAACGGCACTCAGGGGGCAACCTACTCTCTTGGGCTACCTTCTCCCTGAACAAGGCCCTTTCAGCCTCTAGCTTGGCATGCTCCAACCTGAGCTGTTCCATCGCTAGCTGATGCTCCCTCTCTTCCTTCCTATCCAACCACTCTTCTGGGGACAGGGAAAGGGATGGGGTGCTGGTACTGACACTGGACCCAGAAAGGGACTCCCTATCTATGGGGTCCTCACTATCTGCTGACATCCATCCACTGTCATCACCATCCAACTCACATTCTTCATCAGAATCTTCAGGGCTCCCCACAGACTCACCACCTTCATGGCGTGCGGCCCGGGCCCTATCTCTCTCACTGTGCTCAAGATCCCACTGATCCTTTTGCCATTGGATCAGGCTGTCCCTAAGCTGGGACTGAGTATCCAACTTACTCACCTCTATGCCTCCCTTTTCACAGAATCTGACCAGCTCTAACCTACTGTATCTAAAAAGACCACAGAGATAAAAAACTGGCTCCATTTTGGCGGACGTTCTCAAGAAAACTTTTACACAGGGAACCTGGGGGTCTGAGCTAAACAGGAGTATACAATCAACAAAATTCAGCAAGATTCCTCTCTCAGAGAACTCGCACTCCACTGTCCAGTGTAACACAACACTCATTCACACACAACCCTCCCCTCGGACTGGTAAGGCAGTTTCTACCACCCCTGATTTTCTCAACCTGACCACAAGCGACACAGGTACCAAACTCTGGGAGCAGGGCGGGGAACAAATGTACTGGACAAAATACAAAATGACACCTTTCAGGAGAAGCAATACTGATCTTCACCTAAAAAACAATAATCCCCAAAATGTGGTTATCTAAAAATGTAGAGCTTTGTAGTGCGGCCTGTCGCCACTGTGGTACAGCGCAAACACAAATCCTTATCCTCACCGCTTGCCGCCAATGTTAGAAACGGGATCCCTGGCTGGCCTGAGGAAATATGAATTTTTATGGTCAATTGTGTCCCCTATCGTAGACCCCAACGGCTCCATGTACGTGCTTCAAGTACATGTATGTTCCCTCCACTTCCAGCTATGAAGACGCAAATACATTTGCGTCCAACGTTAACATGTCCTCTTTCAGATCCACCATGAATGGGTCGGATATTCAGTTCCTAAGTATGCCTTGCCACCGTCTTTATATGGTGGACCTTTCACGTTTTTCGGCTCTGGCGAGTTAGGCCCTGATTTCTGCCATCGAGCCTTTTCCTGCCTTCTGTCTCTGGATGCTACAGCCTGGACCTGCATCTGTATCCCTGACCTTTGTCTTACTCCCTGCGCGGCTAGCGGTGCCTGGCTCGGCCTGCTTGCCTGCCAAGACTGTATTTTGCCTTCAAGTTATCTGCTCCGCTCCTCGAAAATACATTCCTGTCTAGTAGTTTAGGTAAACATCCTTCCCAGCTGCAGAGCAAAGGGCCCGGCCTTTCTGTCTCCATGCAAGTAATTCATTGCTCCTGTTACCATGGTAGGCCCATGCCCCCCTCACATCTCATGTAGACACGTAGACGCATATGCACGCACTAGCAGTCAGTATAGAATAGCCTCTGCCCGAGAGACCTTTTCCTTCCAGATAATACAGTTCCTCAAACACCAGATATTAGATATGATTTGGGATTAGGTTGTTCTGACACCCCAGACTTCTGTCTCCTCATGTAAGGCTAAAAGTCAAGTTCCCTTCACCCTCCAGTTCCACGTCAATTACACGTCATGCTGCTGCGCGCGCATCTCTGCCATGTATTTCTGCTGACACTGCAGGATTCTCTTATGGATCCACCCACTTGTGACACCTCTATGTGACGTTTCTAGTACACGCCCTTGTGCACACCTTCTGTTACGCCTTTTTCATTACGTATATGTGTTCTTATCTCTTCTCTCAGCTGTTACGCCTTCTGCATCCATCACCACTGTAATGCATTGACTATATATATGATATTCTGTCAATAAAGTATTGTCTATCCCTTCCTGAACCTTCGTGGTGATGGAACATGATGCCTGGTTCGAACCAATTCCTTTTTAAGGAATAAAACCCCTTTTAAAACCTCAGATGCCACGGACTCTGCCTCTTATTTTTTCTGAGTTATTCTTATTGAACTTTACCGCATAAATTAAGTATAGGTAATTTAAATTTACCACATAATTGGCGCCCGAACAGGAACCCCTCCCCCACCTTACGCGCCGGCGGTGCGTTGCAGGCCCGGTCCCCTGCCACAGCCGTGACGGACAACAACGCGTACCCGCAGGATTTCCTGTACCTCCCTCAGGCCAACGGAGGTGACTGAGGCTGCGATCGACACCCAGACGAGGCGGTGAGGAGTGCGGAGGATCCCGACCAGAGCCCAGCTGAGAGAGCAAGGTCCGAGGTATTCAGAGGCCCACCAGGTTCCGAAGTTCCGAAGTACCTACGTCACGAGTCGAGTCGAGTCCAGTCCGGTCCAGTCCAGTGTCGAGTTTCCGAGGCCTTCTGTTCCGTGCTTCCCGGTGAGTACCGTTGCTGGAGATGCATCTAGACGAGCGCATTCATTTGTGCCGGTCAAGACGGGTTTGGGTACACAGACCCGGTCTGCACCGTTTAGCGGTGTATCTGTACTGTTTAGCAGTATATCCGGTCTGCACTGTTTTAGCGGTGTATCTGTACTGTTTAGCAGTATATCCAGTATGCAGTTAGCTAGTTTTATTCTAATTATTGTTGTTCGTTTTTAATATGTTTTAGTGTGTTTTTAAATGTCGTGGTATGAGTGATTGTTCGATCTTCATTACTGTGTTTATTGTATTAACTGTGTTCAAGTTCGAGTAAGTATCAAGTAGAAAGGTTCAAGATGCCTTTATTTTCCAAACTAAGACAAATAAGAACTAGAAAAGGGATACTCGAGGAAGCTGTTCCCATCCCACCCAGGGACACTCCCGGATATTTTATGTACCATAAGCACGGCCTAGATGCCGTATTATACCTTGACTTGTGGGTGGACTACACCAAAGATTTAGCAGAGAATCTGAGATGGCCCGTTACGGGGACATGGGATGCCGACTGCATCATGAGAGTAGAAGAAGCATTATGGAAAAAGAAAGCCAGACAGTCACAGAAAGATGCCATTGAATTATGGCGTAAAGAATCGCATAGACGCACAGAGAAAGCACTCAGAAAAGCAGGGAAAAGTAGAGAGGATTCAGACAAAGCCCGAGAAAACGTATTAGTTGAGGAAGGTATACGAGTTAAAGCAGAACAAGTAGACCGACAGCGAAATACTCTTGCGAATGGTATGTATCCTCTTTTGGCCGAGGGTTTACCTAAGGCCACCCCGGAAGTACCAAAAGATCTGCCACCTCCATTGCTCCCGACTAAATTACGCCACAAGACCGCAAAGGACATTTTCCTTTCTTCCTATTTAGACGATGTAGCCCCCGAATATATCAATATTCCGCCAGCATGCATACCACCTGCTGACGGCACCCCACCCCGAGATAATCTACACCCACTTCCGCAACAACAAACTCCTCCTCCCGTTCCACATCCTCCGCCGATTCCCCCAGCCCTTCCTGCACCTATTATTCCTACCATTCACCCACTAAATCCTTTTGGACCTGGCACCTCAGGAGGTACGACAGGAGGTTTCCAGACCCTGCCACAAACACATCGATTGACTTATAGGGATTTAGCACAACAACGTACACCTCAAACAGCGAGTTACGACATACTTAAAGAGCCTCTTACAGACTGTAGATATGATCCAGTACCCGGTAAAGACGACAGAATGATGCTATCATCAGTACGTCTACGACGAGTTGCAAACTATTTAATGTTACTACCAGGAATGATTGATCATCTAGACAGAATATATCATTTTGTCCAAACGGGGGAAGGTCCTGAAAGTATTGGCCAGGCCATGGCACACCAGAAAGTTGACACTCAAAGGATGATATTACGTTTCTTCATAAACTGCTTGATAAGAGACCAAGATAGGCCTGGTGTAGACCAGGAAGAAATGAAAGCACTTAACAAATGGGGTCAGAATATAGCAGACGGAAAACATGATAAGCAGAGTTGTATAGAAAACATGTACCGAAGGATCCGAAAAGCAGTAGAAAAAATACACGAAAGAAGACAGCCTGAGATAGAAATAGATTCAGACAAGAATGAATCCTCCGAGGAGGAGGAACAACCAGAAACGACAACAGGAGCATTGCAATTACCAGCTAGAGAAATGATAGCATATGTAGGTAAGGGAAGACCCTTTAATAATTCAATACGTCCGGTACGTCCAGAAAGTAAGAGACTTTTTCAAGCTGCTATGTCAAACCCGAAGACCCCTGAACACTTGTTTCAGGCTACCGATAAAATACTTCAAGAACGAATGGGGTACCATGTACTCGATTCCATGGATGAACAAGAATTAGCCAGGTCAGCAGTACAATGGGCTGACAGTTCTGATAAATATAGTGATGACGCATTAGCGCAAACATTTTTGAATCTTTCCCCAGATGAACAGCGTCTAGCTGGTATGTACATGATACAACACCTCCTTATATTGTATAAAAGCCAACACTCTGATCCTGGTCCCCTACCTGATATATTAATAGAGCTACTCATGAATAAATGGAGGGGCCTAGGTACCGATTTAATTAAAGTGATTCTAGAACATCGGCACAGATATAGTGCCTTCCTGTGTCCACAGTTTGATCCAGCTCCACCCATAGAAAGAAAAACGTATTACATAGACAGACAGAATCCCTTACGAGAAGTGCACCCAGTCAGGAATGATGATAATACTTTTAGACGCGTGTTTGTGTACACGCCCATAACTAAAATAGAACTATTGGAAATGAAGAAATTAGTGCCCAGCCATGACAAAGATCCAGCAGGTTTTCACCGTGAAATAAAAGACATGTTACTCATGGGTGATTATACATATCCTGACATCATGAAAATATTGAAAGTACTACTGCCTGCCGGTATTTACGAGAAACTCAAAGAAAAAGAATGGGAGGTGGGAGAGCAAAAGATTGCTTGGGCTGCATTAGAAAACGAAGAAAACACTCGAACTCCAGGCCCAGGGCTTGGGGACAAAACTAAAGCATTACTAGGATTGTTAGTACAAGTATTGCCACGTTTATTAGCAACGAAAAAGGAGGACTGGGGTGCAATCTCAGCCTGCAAACAGAAACCCGATGAAGACACTAGTGATTTTTATTCCCGATTTGAGAAATGTTTTGGTATTAATAGCGGCCTGAAAGCAAGTAGCGAGTCATATCCACATCTTTTTGTAACAAAATTAGTCGAGAATTCCCTGCCCCAGGTTAAGAACAGAGTACTGAAAGTCGAGAGCACATGGCAAGCTAATACCCCTTCACAAATGTTACAAATGTTACAGTACCACCAGAATAGAATTAGAGAAGAACAAGAGCACGAACAAAGACGTATGAAAGACATGAAAATGAAAATGCTAGTTGCTCAGTCAGTTCCAGCTGACGGTCAGAAAAAGGGTATGACCCAGTCCGGTAATTCGGCGGCTCCTGTTAAAGGGACATGCAACTATTGTAAACAGCCAGGTCACTATATAAACGATTGTGCAGTTTTGAAACACAATATCTCTACAGGTAAAACCAAAGAGAGACCGCGTCCACCTAGACAAGATCAGGCCCAACAACAAGTACCCCAGAGTGTACAGCCTATGCATGCTTCACAACAGACAGTACAGACCGTAGCAGTACCACAGCCACAGCCCATTGCCGCAACACAAAACACGACACAACAGATGTACCAGTATGCACAAAATGATTATCCCGATTATCAACGATACACATGAAACAGCCTAGAGAGGGAGGTTGGCTTGCCTCTTATTGAGGTTCCTGTAGATCAAGAGGGTCCTTATGTACATAGTCAAGTATTAGGGAAAGACAGAAAGTTTTTAATTGATACAGGGGCAAGCAGGACAACTATAAGTCACGACGAGGTTCCAGGGGCACCCCTCTCAGGCTCACAGAATGTTTCCCTTGGATTTTCAGGAAAGCCTATTGTTAATGAAGTATCGCAACCACTTCCTCTTGCAGTTGGTCCATTGACACGTACTACAGATTTACTACTTACAAAATCATGTCCAGAAAACTTGTTAGGTATAAAGACACTGAAAGCTCTAGGAGCTGTTATTTGTTGTTCTCCGGAAGGAGTGAGACTGTTTTTACGTGACTTTAAGGGTCACTATGTGTTGAGAGATATGGACCACAGGTTACAGAATGTCCCTGCACATTTATGGGCACAAGGCCCCACTGATGTAGGTTGTATGCACATCACACCATATCGAGTCACACTCAAGCCAGGAGTGGTATTACCACAAATTCGACAATACAATTTACCCCCAGATGCTGTAGCGGCTTTACTAAAAATCATTGACGAGCTCATTGCACAAGGAGTGGTTGTGGAAACCGACTCCAATCTATGTAATTCCCCAATCATTCCAATTCTTAAACGCACCGATCCAAATGCACCCCCAGTTTATCGATTAGTCATCGATTTGCGCGAATTGAATAAATGCATTGTACCACAGTATCCCGTGGTCCCAGATATCTCTTCATTATTGACAGCCATTGATTCCGAAGCAACGTTCTTTACTGTAATTGATCTGAAGAACGCCTTCTTTAGTGTCCCAATCGATCCGGAAAGCCAATATCTTTTCGGATTCTGTTTAAATGGTCGAAGCTTCAAATTTGCACGCGCACCTCAAGGATTCACAGAAAGCCCCAGCATCTATAGCCAAGCACTGAAAAGACAACTCGACAGTATTCACATGCCTGATAACACTGCCCTGCTTCAGTATGTCGATGATCTACTGATCACCGCCCGAAGCGAACCTGAATGTGAACGAGCATCACTGACGGTTTTGCATTTCCTGGCCGACAAGGGGCACAAGGTGTCCCCTTCGAAGCTGCAATTCTGTGTTCAGCAAGTTGTGTACCTTGGGCACTTGCTGTCCTAAGGGGGGAGACAGCTCACACCTGACCGCATCCAGTTAATTGTAAACATGTCACCACCCAAGACACAAAAGGAGGTGCGGGCCTTCATAGGCCTCACTTCTTACTGCAGACAATGGATTCCCCAGTACGCATTTCTAGCAAAACCACTCATACAGTTGACAACCCAGGAGGCAGCGACATCGACTGTCCTCCCTTGGACTCAGGAACATACCCAAGCTTTTGAAGACTTAAAGAAAGCCTTATGCCAAGCACCTGTTTTAGCAACACCATGTTACAGTAAGCCTTTTACACTTTTTGTCACAGAACGCGAAGGTACTGCATTGTCAGTGCTCACTCAGGAACAAGCTGGTTCACACAAACCGTGTGCTTACTTTTCTAGTACATTAGATCCAGTAGCCCAGGCTCTGCCTGCGTGCTTGAAATCAGTAGCAGCGACAGCCCTAGCAATCAGACAAAGCGATTCCATAGTGTTAGGACATCAATTGACAGTGCAAGTTCCACATTCCGTGGAAGTTCTTTTAAACCGAACACAGACCCAGCACTTGACTATAGCACGACTGACAGGTTATGAATTGACATTGTTTCAGCCACACATAGAAATCAGACGCTGTAATACATTGAACCCTGCTACACTTTTGCCATTAAGTGAAACAGACCCATTGGCACATGATTGTATTGAAATCATTACTATTACGACGAAACCCAGACAAGACTTGACAGACACTCCATGACCGGACAATGAGTCAATGCCCTATATTTTTACGAACACTAGAGACATTGTTGGCAATGAGATGTTCGTGATTTCAGTGGCCCAAGCACAAGCAGAATTATGTGTACAGAGTGTATGTTATATCCCTGTAGGTGTTAGTGATTGTATTATTGTGTTAAATATTGATGGTCTGAATAACAGCACATTCCTTGATTCTCATAACACTTACTTCGTATGTGGTAACAGAGGTTATTACGGATTACCAGCCAGATGGTCTGGAGTATGTTATGTAGCATTTTTACTACCGCCTGTATTCCTAGCACCTGCATCATATCATAAAGATTTGAAATTATTGAATAATGTAACTGTAAACAGATACAAACGTACTTTTTCTATTGATGATGTAGACCACACTGACACTAGTCTGCAACAATATATAGATTTCAATTTAGGATTATTTTTCTTGGTTGGAGCTGCTCTGAATAGTAGAAAGATACGGCAATTAACAAGAGTAGTGGAAGCCGTAACGAATGAAACTGCCGCAGCTCTTGGTAATCTCACCGAAGAGCTGCAAATTACTAGAATTGTTGCGTTACAAAACCGAATGGTTTTGGACGTGAAGTTAGCAGATAGAGGCGGTGCTTGTAGAATTATTGGAAGTAGTTGTTGTGTATTCATCCCTGATCACACTCCTTCTATGTACAAGGCAATTAATAAATTACATAAGATTGCTGCTGATATACATGTTGAAAATGGAACTTGGACGTTTTCCAGTTGGTTCTGGACTCTGATCTCCACATGGGGTTGGAAAGTTATTACTGGCCTCTGTATAATTATTACTATTATTTTTGCATGTTGTATATGTATTCAATGAAGTCCAATGATATGTTCCCTATGTGTTCCATTTTGTGTACCTAATAAAAGAGCTGTTACTGAGGCTACCCACCAGAAAAGCATAACTAGAGAGGTAGCTGAAATGATGAGCATCGACATTAACGATGAGTATTTGGATTATCCTAGAAACCCGAATGTCTTCAGCTAATGCTGAAAGGGTCGTCTGTTGTAAATAAAACAGCGATAATGTTAAGCATTAGCTAAAGACATGATATCGTGATTCACCCTGCGTTTTCCCGCTCAATTTCTGATACGGTCAGACTCCATTTTGTTTTCTGTCCTCCATTTTGTTTGCTACATATTGCTATGTGCTCGCCATTTGATGAGTCCTACCTCTTCGCTAGTCGCCCCTAGGATCTGCCCAGCAACAGTCTATAAATAGCCCTTTGTGTGTCTAGCGCATGCTCAGTAGAAGACACATCTGTCTTTGATTAGCGTAGATAGGAATGTGCATTTTGACGGGCCTCAAGAACCGTTACCTTCACCCATGTATTGATCATGTTCAGAAATGTCCGTATATGGTCGTAAATCATGTCTTGAGTTGTACCCGCCTACTTATGAGCCCCTTCTTTGTGTATTAAAGGGGACTGTGTACTCGAGTTATTTGTGCTACCCTGTACAATGCTGTAGAGTGTTGTGTGGACCGTAGGACCACCTTTAAAGGTTTATTAAACTATGCTTTTATATTTCCAGTTTCCGTGCCAAATTCTTTGTGTAGTCTGAGGACTTCGTGCACAGAAGGGCGAACCCTTTGCACTCGCAGGCCTTGCTGAGGTGAGGTACCGGGTTTTTAGGAACCCGGCAGTGCCAGGGGGAACACCCAGAGGCCTCTTGAGTTCTTCCTGTTTTGGACCACATAAACACAGAGTCTAGGTGATGTCAAGGATCGAGTTTTATTGGCTGCAACCAAGTAACAAGCGTCCTAGAAGTACAACAGCACGGTGTGTATATTCTCAGGAGACTGTTCGTTTTTTTAGAACCAGCCTTCTCCTTTTATACAAAAATATCAGCTTCAGGCAAGAATTCCTAGGTTTACAGTTTGGTCATATAAATATTTCTATTACAAAGAAAAAGCAAAGTCATGATGACAATCCCACATTTTCGTAGGTCCAGTTTGTGATAGATTACCCAGCCAGGCCCAGAACTTTCATCAGATATCGATGAACCCCCAATAAAATCAGGCACCTCCTCCTTGTAAAACTAGCCATAAAGAAGAAACAGGGACAGGTGTGTGTATGATAAAGCGTGGTTTTTATGGGATAAACGGTTTATGACATGTTGTGCCTTGATGCTAATCTCGCTCGGCCATTGGGATGAGGACTGCCCAAACAGGTTTGGCTTGAGGCAGTGGAGTCAGCTCGCCCAGGTCACAGAGGAGTCAGGAAAGGTGGACGTGTCCTTTCAGCTCGAATTCGGCCTTGGTCAATTGACTATGTAAGGGCAACCACAAGATGGCTGCCGCTCACAAAATGGAACCCGAGGGTTCAAGACTGAAACTATGATTTAAGGGTGATTTCGTCACTCAATCGTGACGCAAATGCACAGGTATAATGTCCTCATCATTACCGGTCTGCCGATACCAAATTCGTCATGGTATGTTGATATTTTCTGACACGAGTGTAGAGCTTCGGTACCACACCATAGTCGGGTCCAGAATTTTCAGTACCACAGAGGCCTGTACTCATCAACAGGGTGTGGATGGGGCCAGAATCAGCCGCAGGTGAGAAGAATGTGTCCCGAGGGTAGCGGTCCGATACTGTGGAGACTCCCAAACAAGTGGCATGCTTGACCATCCCAGAAGACTGGAGAGGAGGAAAAGCGGGGTGATGAGCGATTGGCATATTGTTCGCGGAAAGCATATTAGCGCCAGAGAATTTGCGGAGCCCGTCCCAAGCCCAGCGCAGGGTCTCAACCGTGACGATTTCAGTGCGGAAATGAAGAAAATGGGCCTGAGAGCTGAGCACATACAGCTTGAAATCCGGGGCACCAAGTACGCCATGCGAAATCAGAAGAGTGAGGATGATATAGGCGATCCGGGGTTGTCGATGAGGGTGATAAGCAGAAGGTGAACCTTGCAGAAGAAGTGATAGGGATATTGACGAATAAGTATAAAAACTTCGGAAGTACCACCATTTTGGCAATGGCAATTCGCCCGACCAACGAAAGCGGCAGCTGGTTCCAAAGAGGGATCTTGGACTCAAACCAGTCCACTGCACGGCCAAAGTTGACTTTCCAAAGTCCATCCACATTCCTGTTTAACCAAATGCCCAGATATCCAGTGGGCTCCGATGCCCACACAAAGGGATAGTCAGGAACAAAGGGTGTTATGAGGGGGAACAGTATAGACTTATTCCAGTTGACCTGAATTCCTGAGTAGCCACCAAAGCGTATTACCTCACGGACCAGTGGGCTGAGGTTCTCTTGGGGATTGCGGTCATAAAGAGTAACGTTGTCCGTGGACATGAAGACTAGCAGGGATCAGGCCGCAAAGCCAATGCCTCTCTGGGTATGATGTTGCCAGAGACGAGCCGCAAGGGGTTCCATTGCAACAGCGAATAGCATGGGGGACAGCGGACAACCCTGCCAAGTACTGCGCCCGATGGGGATAGGCTCAGGAATCTGTCCATTTATACGGAGACGGGCAGTAGGAAGAGTGTAAAGAAGAAGCACTTTGCATAAGAAGACCTCGTTAAAACCCAACCGGGGAAGGAGATAAAACAGGAAGGGCCACTCCAACGTGTTGAAGGCTTTGGTGGCATCGAGCAGGGCGGCCATTGCCGGAAGCGCGGGATTAATTTGATGGAGGACGGAGAAAATGTGAGAGGTCGCGCATCCGGGAATAAAACTGGACTGGTCTGGGCTGGCAATGAGCGGCATGAGAAGAAGGAGACGGGAAACAAGCAATTTTGCAAAAATTTTATTGTCTGTGTTGATGAGGGATAGAGGACGGTAGAAGTCTCGTTGTTCAGGTGGTTTGTCCGGTTTAAGGAGTAGAGTCAATAATTCCTCGCACAGTGACGGAGGGAGGTGACCCATCTCGAAAGATTCATTATACATGGAGGCTAGATGAGGAATCAAAAGCGGGGCAAAAGCTTTCTAGAATGAGGCTGGCAGACCATCTGAGCCGTGGGACTTGTCACCGGGCATACTGTTGATTGCTGCTAAAATGTCTTCTTTAGAGAAGGGCTCATCAAGGAATTACCAATGGGAATTGCCACTCAAAGGAGCTGAAGGGTGTCAAAATATTGGTTGAGTACCTCGTGTGGTGGTACCGATCCAGCCGTGTAGAGTTGTGCATAAAATGTAGTGAAACGCGCCTTAATTTCCTCAGGGGAGGTAGTACGGGCAGGGCCTCTGTCCTGAAGGGCGGTGATGTAGGAGGCAGCCCGAGGCTGGCGGAGGAGGTTGGCAGGAGTTTTTCAAGGGAGATCACCCTCAACGAAGCGGAGTGCTCGTGCCTCCCTACCGAGAAATTCATGTTTTCTGTTGGCCTCGTCGGCAAAACCAGTGAGTTTTGCGCGTATCTGAGCAAGGGTGTCAGGGTGAGGATCCCGGGCATGAGAAGCGTCAAGTGCCATAATCTCCCCTTCCAATTTGTCAAGAGTGCTACGGATGGAGCGGAGGATGCCAGACTGCTTGGAGATACATTCCCCATGAATGACGGCTTTGAACCCTTCCCAAAGCGTGGACGGGGAGTCCACAGAACCCTCGATGAGCACGAAATAATTTCCGATTGCAGTTTTTATTTTGTCACAGAAGACCGGGTCGCGTAGTGCATTAGGGGGAAGCCGCTAGGAGAAGGCACGGCAGGAGGAATGTGGAAGACGGAGGCATAGACGAACAGAGCATGATCTGAGAGAGTGAGCGCCATATGATCAACAGAGGTAAGCCAGACCAAGGCATCTGGAGTGGTGATCCATAAATCTAGATGGGACCAGCAGTAAAGGGAGTTGTCAGAGAGAATGGAGCTAAGGAGTGAAGCCGTGAGCGGGTGAGGGACATGAGTGCCGGATCGGTCTAAAGCGGCGGACAATGTTACATTAAAATCACCCCCCCAGAGGAGCGCAGGGCCAAAGGATGAGATGTGGTGCCAGACTTGCGCGAAGAAGTCCTTATCCAAAATAGATAGCCTGGATATGACATCCACCTTGTGAGGGCAGACAGAGCATGCCCCGCCACTAACAGTTCTGAAGACGTTACCTCAAAATCACTAACATTTGGTAGCTATGGGTAAAGGCGGAAGCCCACGTCCAAAAGATTATAAGGCCAGACAAGTATGCCCCTTCGAAAGACAAGCCTGATTTCAAATGTGGTATCCCAGTTACAGTGAATGGACCCCAGGACTGGTCTCTGAGCTTACACTGCAGAATGTTTTAAAGACACTCACAGACTCAAGAAGTACCCTTGCAAACACTGTCAATATAAAAATTAACTTACTACGCAATGTCATAAATATAGGTTGAAGAGTGCAGAGAATGACATCAGAAGTTTAACTGCTCATTAAAATACACAAAAACAAATCTATGGTGACCCTGATTGAAGAAGTGCAGATTTGCCATCAAAGCAGTTCAGTTCAGTTCATCTTTATTTCGGTGGTTAAAAACCATCATAAAAATACACAATACATTACAAATCCACAATCAACATTTTACATTGTTATTCTGAACTTTACAATGTTAAAAACAAATTTAAAATATATATTATTATTAAAAATAATTGAAAGGGAGAAATCGATTAATTCATTTCATCCTACATCAACCCCTAGTATTTCTTAATTTGACAACAATTTAACAAAAAACTCATTATAGAACACAGAGTACGCATGTCAGTTGCTCTTTGCAAAAATAATAAAGCAGTTTTAGCATTAAAGATTTTTGACTCCTTTAAAATATCCACAAGAAATATTCTGCGTGGGATTTTATAAAAAGGACATAATAATACAAAATGAAGGGTGTCCTGCGGAGACCTATTGTCACAGCCGCAGGCACCCTTCTGCTCAATTGTTAAAGTAAAACCAGACGGATAAGCTAAAATGTGTGGTAACAAATTGAGCCTAAAACGACACATTAAAAACCTCTCTTGTTGACTATGCATTAAAAAAAGATACGGTTCCATGCCCATTTCATTACTCACAAGAGAGTGCGCTACTACAGATGTTTTATTATAGTCAAGTCGATTCCTGCTATGATCGTATTTATCCAATAACTGCTTTTGAATATGATATTTGCTAGAGCTATCAATCTTTGAGGGATCAGTAAATAGCATTTGGTAGTCAATAGACTCTAGAGTTTCTTTAATGTATTTAAGCCAAGGGATTTGCAACCATCTGTCTCTCCGAAGACAATCTTCAATAACATGTCTAATTAATTCAGCGTTTGGATTTAGCCAAATTCAAAGCCAGGTCAAAATTGGTCTTATTCTAATCAGGTCAGAGATGTACGGGGTACCAAGCTCCTTGTGTGTGACTGCTGCTGGGATGCTCTGTGGAAGCTTTAGCAGTTTCTTTAGGAATTTATCTTCCTCAGTTTGTATCTGATGTGCATCCCTAAAGCCCCACACCTCTGCCCCGTACGTAGCTTTAGAAATACTGACCGCTCTATACAGTGTCATTACTTGTTCAGGGGACCAACGACCCATCCTTCGCGCAAAGTTTAAAATGGCACCATTCGCTAAAACAAGTTTCCTGCACCTTTCTTCCAGCAATGGGGCAAACCTAATATTTTCATCAAACAAGAGGCCCAAGTATGAGAAAGTATTCACAGTGTCCAAAACAGGGTTCCTATTTTGAACGGAAATCTCTTGAGGGTTTTTTTCCCTGCCACCATGATAAAGGACTTAGTCAGATTTACAGAGAGATCTAGATTCTCCATGAACCTTGCAAAGCCACTAATTAGCTGCTGCAGACTCACTGCTGTTCGTGAGAGCAGGACCGCGTCATCCGCGTACAAAAGTACCGGTATGTGACGCGATCCTACTCTTGGGCAGTCAGTCCCCAGTGTCAGCAGAGCACTCTCCAGGTCATTTATGTAGAGGGAAAATAGAAATGGAGCCAGGATACACCCCTGCCTCACCCCGCTAGTGCACGGGAAGGGATCAGTGCTCACCCCTCCTGTGCTATAGCGGATCTTGGCAGTGGTGTTCCAGTGGAGTTCCATAAGTATGTTTATCAGATCTGGATCAATTTCCAATCTGTACATAAGCGCCCAGAGTTTAGTTCTGTTTACATTATCAAATGCTGCTGCAAGGTCCAAGAACCCCATATATAGGGTTCCTGTATCTGATTTAATGTATTTAGCGGCTAAAAGGTATAAGTTGAGACATTGGTCACTAGTTGACTTGCCTGTTCTAAACCCATACTGAGTCTCCACCAGGGTGTTATGTACTTCAGTCCACTCTGTAAGGCGGTTTAGTATTACCCTACCTAGTAGTTTCGCTGAGACATTAATCAGCAAGATTGGTCTGTAGCACTGCGGATTATCCCTACAACCTTTCTTATATATAGGAACAATCACTGCAGTTGACCAAGATCTCGGGAGACCAGTTTTAATAGCTGCATTAAGTACTCTGGTCATAATCGGTGCCCAAGGTCAGTGTTACTTAAAAGGAGGTCTGGGGGTGTGCCGTCCGGGCCTGGCGCCTTATTACGCATAAGCCCTAGCACTGCCTTTAAGACTTCCGGCAAGGAGAATTCTAGCTCAACTGTTCTGGGACCCTCCCATACTGCATCCCCGTTTTCTATCTCCTGTTGATTATACAAACTTTAAAAATGGTTCATCCATTGTTCGGGGAGTATATTGGTACTAATTTCAGGGGAGCTGGAGTCTTGGTAACAGGGTCTATTTATGATTCTCCAGAATTGGGCATAATCTCTGTTTTCTCCTGTTTCTCTAAGGTCTGCCCAGACTTCCTTTTGAAGTGCACTCTTTCTTTGCTTAACCTGTGTTTTATAATTGCGTCTACAGAGGGCGATTTCATTCTTGTCTCTCGGGGACTTCTTTAGGCTCTGTTTTAATTCTCTCAGTGCCCGTGAGCAATTCGAATCAAACCATCTTGGAGTAGTTAGGTCCTTAGTAGGCCGCTTAGTTTTTAATAATCCTTCAACTATCCTAGTTAAGGATTCAAATGTCAGGACCACTTCTCTACCCTCTATTGCAAGGTCTAGACAGATCTCTATATGTTCTTTTCCTCTATCCACTAGGCTGCTATAAAAGTCTTGTGGATTAATCATTGCCCATCTTATGCGCCTCCCTTGGTCCGTTGGTCGGATTGCCGTATCCCCCCCCTGATGTTTTACTGGTAGATTGTTATATTCTATTTCAAAAGGGCTCCACTACGTTCTTACCTTAATAATCTGGACTTTAGCAAAGGCAGAGATTACTATAAAGTCTATTATAGAAGCACAACCTCTTCCTTTAAATGTAGGAGTGAGGGTGTCTCCTGCTTTCAGTGGCAACAGGTCCATTGTGTGAGTAAGGGCAAAGCTATCAAGTAGCTTCATAATCAGTGTGCCTTCTCTGCTAGGTTCGAAGTGTGGTCCACTTTCAACAGAGCAGGAAGACCAATCAGGGGAAATAGGGAATAATTTTGGGCACAGATGACAATTAAAGTCCCCCATTAGCAGGACGATTGGTTCGGGCCCCCCCTGCCTTAAGTCTGTTTCCTCGTTTAACCTGCTCTCTAGCTCTATTAGTGTGGGGAAATTTCCATCAATTGGGCCGAGTTGTAAAAATGTAAGATTAAAAATCTCTGCCTGTGTCCCTGAAATTTCACTGCTTGTATGGTGTCAGACACCCAGACTGGTTGTGACCAAGTGCCTTTTAGGTCTAAGTCAACATATATCACTAACCCTCCTTTCGCCCTCCCAGATCTCGCTTCTTGGGCTGGCCTGAAGAAACATTTATAGCCCTCCAGTTGGCAGGAGTCAGGGTCTCGGGCCCATGTTTCTTGTAAGGCTATAATATGAAAGCTCCTTATGTACTCTCTCCACTCTTTATTGTCAAGTTTACCCCCCAGGCCTGCTACATTCCAGGACAGAAAGGCTACTCCTGCCCTGTTTACATTCCTTCCCTCTGGACTGTGTTCATTTATTCTACAGTTTCCTGTTTCATGGGTCTCTGGAATTTTGTCATTCTCTTCCCTCTGTTTTGGGGGATCTTCTATCCTAATTTGTAGCCCGTTCCTGCTATTAACAATTCCCTCCTCTATTGTAGGACAAGCTAGTCCCCCTGTAGCAGTAGTAGTTACAAGCTCTTTGTCTGTGGGGGGTAGTCAATCATTTTCGTCGAGCAACTGCAAAGGGGCAAATCTATTTCTCCACTGGGAGTAATCTCGGGGTGGGAGGAACTGGTCGGGGTAGTTTGTGGCTCTAGCCCTTTGGACATGTTGTGGCCTTCCCGAGTTCCACATTGAATGGTCAGCATTATTACTGCTCCATCTCCTTGGGTAGAAGTACCCAAGGGGGAGCGCACAGATTGTGCTGGTGTGATTTCTGTTGGAATTCTTCAGTATGTAGTCCACCAGTCTAGCATCTCTGAAATTAGCCACAATGCAATCCCCCCTTATGTCATTTTTCATACCACCTAACCAGTTAACTCTTCTTACATGCACTATCTCCCCCCTTTCCCCAGCATTCAATGGTCTATGTATATCCAACCACTTGGAGATTTTAGCATGTAATTGAGAGTGCGATTCTTTGTCAGAGGCCCTGAGTTCCGGTACCCCCGCAAATACTATAACATAGGGACTGGCTTCCGGAGGTAGGTTTATGTGTGGGGGAGGGCAAAGTGGACTGTAGAAAGGGTCAAAGTCCGTGTAGGGTGAGCTATAAGGGCCATTTCTAACATGATGATCTTCCTGGCCCCTTTGTATTAGTGGTTGCAGGGGGGCTTTATCAGTGTTTTTGGAGCTCATCTTTTGATTTGGTCCCCCTCTCTGATCTTGAGAAACTGTCGGGGCATCATGAATCTGGGCAACCGTATGTTGGATATTACTGACACAATTGTTGTTTACCATTGTATTATTATTAGGGGTATTAGCGGCCACACTTAGAGGTTGATTAGGACCTGAGGGGGGATTCTTAGTTGTCAGGTCTAATATCTTGCCGTGTTTGGTCAGTTCACTCGCTATTTTGTCCACCTTACTTATGATAGGTTTCAACTGGGCAATAATGAAAGTTTCGAGATGTTTCTTAAATTCTCCTATAACATCCTCAATCCAACCTGATGGATTTGTGTTTGTGAGGACCTTGTCTTCTACCAGGATGACATCTTGCCTATTTTTTAGACCGACCATCTCCTATAAGTGACATAGTATTCCTCTGTTGTCCCTTAATCCTCCCCCGCCGTTTTGGTTTGCTATGGGGGGGTCGAGTCACTGTGCCCTGAGATTTTTGCCCCAGGGATAGGTAAGGGTTGAGCACAAGGAACAGCTTCTATCGGGTTACTTGGTGACACTAAATTTCCAGTCATATTGGGGCTGTCCGCTAGTGTGTGATCCCTAGATTGTGTTGGGGTAGCTGCTATAGGATTGGGTGAGGCAGAAAGGCTCCTTTCCATGCGTTCTATCTCCCCAGATACCTTCCTCAACATTAAATCAATTGCGGTGTTTTTTTTTACTTTATTGGGGGCAAGATTGTTTTTTTCGGCTAGGGTTTGATCAGGGGTTTCACCTAGGGGTGCTTTGCTTGTGGTCGAGTGTGTTTTAGGGTGATTAGACATAGTGAATGAGATTTTAGACTAGCTCTTGACCTACCCTGCAGAGCAGTCCAAGCTTCCTGGTCGTCCCCGGAAGGCCACAGACAACCCGCCCTCTGCCCGGGCTCCGCCCGGCGTCGCCCGCACGCGTCCCGCGACGCGGGATGGTCTGGTCTTCTTTATGCGCCTCCGGGCGCTGGCAAGTGACGCTGCTGGCGGCGTCGTCGGGGCCCCGCAGGGGACGCTGGAGATTGTAGGCCGCCTGGGAAAGCCTGGAGTACTGCGCCGGTAAGCGCTCCCCCCTCTCGGCGGCCGCTAGGCAGTGCGGCGGCGGGGGAGAGCGAAACAGAGGAGCGTGTCCGGTGGCAAGACCTCGCTGGTGAGTGGCAGGTCGCGTCGTGCCCCCAGTCAGGTTGTGATTTACCCTGATTGAAGAAGTGCAGATTTGCAACCAAAGCAAAATGGAGGTCCGGGAGAAGTAATATGTGCCTGATTGGAATCGCTGAGAGGGCGCAACAATCCTATATGGCACTTTTAGTGGAAAAAAAGGAATTTAAATGCTGTACAACCTAAGTGGTTGTCAACATTTTGCTCAGTGGAACGCATTCACCAGGCTACAGTGCCTTCACTCCCATCCAGAGCTTATAGTAAATGACCTAATAAACATTAGGGGCAGAGACACTGTTTTACCTGTCCGGCAAAGGGGCTGCATCCTATACAGTAATTACAGTGACAGAGGAAAAACTTTGAAGCAAAAGAGAGAAAAAACAGAGAATTGAGATATATGATGTTTCCGAGGGGCTGGAGGTGAGTGCTTTAGATAAAATACAGCTTTTGAGTAACCCAGAGGAGGAATGGGATGGGATTGGCAGGAGAATTTGTGGCTGGCCAGGCTAAGGGGCTGGTCACGCTGTGATTGACTGAGACAAACTTTCTGTGGGGAATACCCTCATGTCCTTGTGGAAGCAGGAAGAAATGCAGGTCAATGCTTCCACAGCCATAGAGAGAGTGACTCAAGTTACTGATCAGTCAAGGAGAGATGACTCTTGGCCTTATTGAGTAGGAGAGATGAGGGATCGTGTTGGGTAGAAGTGATTAAACAGCACATGGGATCAACAGCAGCCAACAAAAGGGAGGCGAAGTTATGCTCTACTACATCAAGGAGTGAGGGTGATGGTCTTGCAAATTTTGTAGGAGTGAAACAGAATCCATGTTTGACTAGTCATGATATACTTAAGGTCAGAGGCAGTTAATATCGGAAGAGAACATATATACTGGAAACCAATTGCAGAGTGGCAAAATGCCAGGTCTCGGTTGCATTTTGGCTAATTTTTTAAGAGGCTGGTGTGCCTGCTGAGAAAGTTAAACATGTGTATTAAAGCAAAGAAAGCCAGAATGCTATTTATGGATCTTTAATATGCAATCATAACACATGCATATGGAGCATACGTCAAATGAAAGGTGCTTTTCAAACTGCCTTATATCTCTTTTGAAAATCGAGAGTAGAATATTGGCCAAAGTATTAACTAGTAGTTTCTTACCAGTTGTTTACAAACTTATGCAACTGAACCAGTGCATACACTTATGTTTCATCAGTCTACCAGGCAAAATCTCAGCAGGCTAGTACTGTTGTGGTGCCACTTACAATACATGAACACTAACTCATATTTGCATTAGCTATCGGAGGAAGGAACAAAACAGATTGCCCCAAAAAGGGTATCATGTGTGTGACACCTGCCACAGAGAGAGGATGACTCTTCAGCCACGCCTCACACATGGTACTTTACTAGGAAAACTGCTCTAAAGAGCACTGTCGGGTTCCACTGTAAAAAAAATACTTTAATGCAATTACCACTAAGGTTATTACAATGCCGGGCCCCAGACAGTAGCTATAGAGTATACATAACTTTGCTCTCCAGGTGGAAAAAAAAGATGAGCTTCGTTGTTTTGCTTTCCAAGCAAAACTTCTACCAATGCTCTACTTAGAGCCCAGGGGCTTATATACAAGTTCATTGCGCCGCCGGTACGTCACTTTTTATATGTTGAAAAAATGACGACCCAGGGGCACAAGGGGCTTGTAAATAATCCCCTGGAAGGGTACACTGACCCAGGCTACTCCCCTCTGGATAGGTAGGATGACAATGGATGTAAGGCAACTGAAATTATTTATCCTCGAGAGAAATTCTGGACGCAGGAACCATAAAATGCTTCTTGACTTACAAGCAGGATACAGCCTGAACAGTGAACTACCTTATTGCCTTAAATCTGCCATGCTGACTAGAAGTTAAATTCACAAGAAGTTGGAGACGCTTGGATATAGAGGTTGAAGGTATATGAAGACTTTGCAACTCTGTGGTAAAAATTGAAAAAACAAATAGCAAGAAGTTGTGAAAATTGTCCCAACCTTTCGAGGGATTATAACAAATACGGAAGAAGCAGTGGACTTTCTGTGAAACACGTGTTGGCTGTTTCTTGACAATCTTTTTACATTTTCCAGATACTGACTTGAACGCAATGGAAAGTAATTAAACGTTTTGGAGTTTGTATAAATGCAAATAGATTTACAAAATTGGATGCAATACATGTTATATAAATAATAAATATTTTTCAATTGTTTTTAATTGAAGAAGTTTATAAAAATACAGATGTGCAAGAAAGTCAATGATTGTGTGATTGTAAGATTGATTCCTCATACATTTGGTAGCATACATGTGATGCAACTTTAATTATAATGTGAACCATCAGGCTGAGTCCTACTCTTCCTCGTCACAATATTCACGGCCCTCCTTTGGTCCTCGAGTGTGGTCTGGAGTCAAACTCTGGTCTGCAACACCTTTGACGCTGCTATAATAGACTGTTTAGAGGTTATGTGGTGTCTTTGGTCCTACTTAAAGGATACCATGGAGTGGTAGGAGTTTCCTTGAAAAAGTTTGCTTTTAGATAAATTATGAGAGTGCCTTTTACTAAGGTCTAGACACATCTCTTAGAATATTTACTGTAATATGGTGAAGTAAGACTGAGAGTTATGGAGATTTCTTGCAAATAATCAATTTTTCAGTATCCAAATAAGTGTGACCACTAAGTAAACATCTATATTAAAAATCACTTAATACGAATACTCAAAATACTATTATACAAGAACTTATTCTGCACTAAACCAAGAACTACGCAGAATAGATATTTCCTGAACTGTATAATTTCAAATTATGATTCATACTTGCCTGTCTTTTCGTTTAATTTGTTTTCTGACTCATCCTCCTGAAAATTGGAAGCTTGTCCTTGCTCTGCTTGTGTTGAGCCTCGTTGCCCTTTCAACCATACATTACTTCCTGTCAATTTAAAGTCTGATCTACTTCTTCCATAAAATCTAATCTGGTATTTTACATCGCCCTCGGAAATCACATGCCGAATCAAAGCTGTGCCATTTCCTCGTCCTAAAAAACATTTATTACAAAATATGTTTTCAGAAAAGTGTGAAAATCGAAGCACGTACATTGTAATCCTGAGCAGCGTTATGGAATAAGATTGCCTTAAACTGTACTGTAAAGCAGCGGGTGAGTGAGCTTTAACATGATGGAAAAATCACCTCCTTGAAACCTTGTTTTCCATCAGAGGTATCTTTGTTAAATTCATGAAAAACTAGAATATCTCTGCTTAAACTCTTATGTATCGATAAGCCCTCTTTATAAAAATATTTCATACCTGTCTGAAGGAAGAAGTTATTTTTTAATTATAATAATAGAATTAAAACACTTTATTCATCTGTACTTTTATGATCTTACACTATAAGTATTGAATAAAGTAACTGACTGACTGACTGACTGAATTAAAACACAGTTTAAAAGCAATCGGTCTGCTCTACATCACTCTTAGTTTTACCTTTGAAAATGGCAATGGAAAGAAATGGAAATGATGGGGCTGCTCCCTATTTTCAAGTAATTGGACTCTAGTCTTAAGCTATGTTGCTCCAGATCCCATGTGCGCTGCAGATTCAGTTAGAATATTATTTTGTGAGCTTGCTACCAGCAGGGATCTTAAGCTCTACATCTCCCTCCTTTCTCCTTGCTTTACTAGGGAGGTGAGCAGGTTGTTTATGATGTAGATACAGGTGGCAAAGATGAAGAACTATGATTACAAGTAACTTTACATTTTCCATCAATCAATTCTCATTCACAATAAAAAAGAACATAATAGCAAGTGTGTCCCCCTGTGAAGAGTACTTGGAAAGCCTGAAGAACCATCAATTAGGACCATGAAATCACTGACACCGAGTCCTTAAGTAATGTGTGCTTTGATACTGAGAAAGGCCTTGGTGTCAAACAATGTCAAAAAGATAGATAGATTGCCAGCAGACCCTGTGACTTTGGAAAATCAATGTCGACCAGGAACAGGAAGGATGATAGTGCCACTTCTCTGAGTGACCCATACCCCCAAAGCTTTTGCTGAACATGGAACCTGATCCAGAAAGAGTGCCACTACTGTCTGAAAGATATCAGGAGTGCTTCTTCACAACACTCAGCTTAAACAGCAAGCAACATAACTACTAGTTGCTCTCCCTACCATATGTACCATATGGCATTTCTTCACAAACTGGTCACTCATCTATGATGTGCATGCTGGAAAACCAAACTGTGGGCCTGATTTAGAGTTTGGTGAATAGGTTACTTCATACATTTCGTTGTGAATCGAGCATTGTGAAGTCCTTAATTATGTATATTGTCTTCTAGACATTTTGTATGTATTTCAACAAGGGTATTTTCCCTAATTCTCTTGTTTGATCAAGCAGGCTCCACACTTCACCTTCATCCTGTGACTGACAAGGCTTTGGAATCAGTGTACAATATGCACTTTGAAACCATGTAGTCACTCTCTGCTATGAAATGAGGCAGCACATTTGTGACCCACTTATTAAGACTCAATTAAATGTCTAGCACTCCTTTAATAATGCCAGTGTACGCAGTGTTCCATCCCGTAAATTCACCCAATATTTTTGCCACTATTGTAACACTTCTCTGAAGGCCATTTTGAGAAATCTATAAAGAAGATGTTGCAGGCTATTTTATTACAACTGTATTGGAGCTATTTGACAAAATTGCGACTAATAAATTCAAGTACTCCACCCTGGAGAACTACCAAGGAGCCTTTATCACAGACTTTAGTGTTCACCCAAGGCTGCAAGGCAAGGGTAGTAACCTGATCTCACCACTTCATTGACAAGACCCTGATTATAAAGGAAGCCTTGAGAAATAATGCTGCACATAAACCCAACATTTACAGAAAAATCAGTCAACATCAACACCAATGGCACACTACTGATTCAAGTCAATGATCGAAATCTAAGAACACTTGAACTGACTTGCCATAATATAAAAAAATTGTTAAACTAGCTAATCATTAACATACTCCCATATCAATATCAGACCATCCAAGGCAGGTTCAAATCTGCATACCACCAAACTAGCACGAGATCATGCTGAGCTTGTAGGGACAGAAGCACTCTTTCTAGACTCAACAGGGCCGCAAACCCCATCCCGGCAATGCCCCTTATCAATCCACGACACAAAAAAGGTATAGCCTGCCTTCAGAAACAATGGTGAAGCCTAAATCCATGACAACTACCCCACAACCTCATTGAGTTGATCCACCAGTATATTGGGATTAATCAAACTAAGATTTATAAATTAATATCACAGTTGTTATTGAAGATTGATCAAAAAATAAAGGTGGGTCTAATCAATACTCACTCAGCCTAAAAACACTGCACCAGTACTCAGGCTCTGACTCTTGGGAATCAGTGCCACTTAATAGATGTAACACAAACTTAGTACGATAGCAAAGGTGTGACCAGAGGCAACTAGTCACAATATGGAGAAAAAAAAATATCGACTGGACAGAATATCAAGCTTTTTATGTAGAATGGACAGAATATCGAATTACAAAAATATAATGGTGCAGAATATCGAAATTCAGGTAAGAAATATTGATTTTCATAATATCGAAGTTAGTAATATCGACAGTCATAATATAGATGTTAAAAATATGGATTTTTTATAGTGCTTTAAGTGTTAGTATATATGTTAAAAGTATGTAATATTTTTGTAATGTATATTTGAATTTTTTTAAAGTAATTAATTTGATGTTCTTTAATTTTTGCGTAATTTAATTCCGTAGCGGGTTGTGAGTTTATAGGGGAATAGGGTGGGAAGCAATTTAATTATAGTAAATTAAATGTTACATTTGAGGAAATATTAATTATTTTTAATTCAATTTTGCGTTTTAGTTCTGTACCGAGTTGTGGGTTTATAGGGGAATACGGTGGTAAGTAATTTAATTGTAATGATTTATTTTTATTTATTGGTATTAATAATTAATTTATTATTAATTAATTATGAATTAGTAATTATTTTTTATTTATTGATTAATTGATAATTATATTAATTGTATTCATTTATTATTTGGAGCGGGCTGTGGGTTAATAGAGGAATAGGGTGGTAATTTAATTGTAATTTATTAATTATTGAAATTATTTTTGTGTATTGATAATGAATTTACTGGTAATTAATTATTAATTGGTATTGTTTATTTAATTACAAATTAATTTTTGGTATTGAAAATGAATTTGCTGGTAATTAATTATCAATAGTTAATTAATGTTTAATAAATAATATTTATTGATTTTTATAATTAATTATTACATATTTTGTAATTGGTAATTAATTTTAATTAATGTTTTAATTGGTATTGATAGTTAATTTATTTGTATTTAAATAATAAATCATTACTTTCCCTACTCTTGCACTCGTGGAGTGGGAAGAGTAATTTTTACCCCTACGCTATCCAACTCTTTCCCTACTGCCGCACTCTCTGGAGTGGGAATAGTAATTTTTAACCCTACGCTATCCAACACTTTCCCTACTGTTGCACTCACTGGAGTCAGAATAGTATTTTTTACCCCTACTCTATCCAACGCTTTCCCTACTTTTGCAATCACTGCAGTGGGAATAGTAATTTTTACCCTCACGCTATCCAACGCTTTCCCTACTGTTGCACTCACTGGAGTGGGAATAGTAATTTTTACCCCTATGCTATCCAACGCTTTCCCTACTGTTGCACTCCCTGGAGTGGGAACATTCAATTTTTACCCTCCCGCTATCCAACGCTTTCCTTAATGTTGCACTCACTGGAGCGAGAATAGTAATTTTTACCCTCCCGCTATCCATTTTCCTTACTGTTGCACTCACTGGAGTGGGAATAGTAATTTTTACCCTCCCGCTATCCAACGCTTTCCCTACTGTTGCACTCACTGGAGTGGGAATAGTAAAAGTTACCCTCCCACTATCCTATGCTAAAAATATTGATTTTTTTTAAATATGATTAAGTTAATATATAAATATGTATTAAAAATGTAAATGCATGTTTATATTTTTACATTATATTAATTATTTATTAATTTTAAGGTTATTTAAGAATTTTTAAGTATGTTTTACTTAATTATATTTATTATTTCATTAATCTACATTACTTTTAAGACATTTAAAAAAATCGATATTTTAACAAACTATATTATTTACAACTATATTTTGGATTCAATATTTTTGTATTTACCTGTTTGCAGATAAGAATTCAATATTCTGGTAGTCAATAGTTTGTCATCAATATTTTTGTAGGTCGATATTTAGCTCCTCGATATTCTGTCAGTGATTGGTGACCATCTTAACCAAGTTTCTCATTGTGGCCTACAAAATCATTTAACAAATAGAAAATCCAAGAAGTGACCAGAGTGACTTCAGATTGCAAATCAGAGTTGATGTGCAGAGAAATCACTGGTACCCCTCTTTCAAATGCATTGCTCTTCATTTTATATTTACCACAAATACTTTATTTGTTATAGCTCCAAATTTAAAGAACACATGGGCATAACAGTTTCTCAAATTAAATCCTTGATCTGACTGACCCTACACCCAACAGAATCTTATAAAATCTTACTTTTGGGATACTTTGATCTGTGGGAGGTAATCCGACATCAAATCAGCCAGTGGATTTCTGGAAAACATACTACTCACACTCCTGATCATACCTTCGACTTTCTGTTTCATCAACACAATGAATCTAAAAGGTTCTCAATGAAACCACAAATTGGTAAGTGTTTCCCAGACTTGTTCACCCCATTGATATATCCTGCTTTGTGTGGCCAGGCAGGCTTGTTTGGCCTCAACCAGTAGGATACTCTGGTATTGTTTCTGCTGTGTTCCTAGTTACCGAAGTTCACCACTGCTGTTCCGCTCTTGCTAAAATCTGGGCTTCAAGCTCTATTAGGGTCTGCTTTTTTAGGCGTTCGGCTGCCGTGCAATGACTAATGTTGAATCCCAGAACAGTAGGTTTCATACCTTCCTACAAAGTAGTGGCAGAGCTTGCCGTCCCTCGTTTAATGAGAAGTATTCCAGCAGGGCGATGTGTAGATTGGATTTGTAGCTGGATTATGTAAATTCCAGGGAGTCAATTGCCAATTAAACTGAGACAGTAGAATAGCCCAGATGTAGTCGCAGTTTGGCCCTGTACTTTCGCTCCATAGATATTTGTCCCCTATTTGCTTTGGCTATTCACTATACCACAACAGGCCAATTCATCACAATGGGTGGTGCTGCGGCTTCAGTCCCTCATCTGCCATGTATCGCACTGCTTCTGTTCCGAGGATATTGTCAGGAATATATTTATTTGACAGCAATTATGAGTATAATATAGCGTATTTGAGATGATGTACAGTATTTTATTTCTAATGTAGTTCTTGCCGCGTCTTACATTAGTGCCGTGTCTCAGGGCTGTGTGGGTATGTGCCTAGGACACCTGCGGGGCCCCCGCAGCTCACCTGTTGTCCCCAGTTGTCAGGCGGCCGTTTCGTCACAGGTTCGGGACCTGGCACGTCTCAATCTGGCTAGCCGATGCCCCAGACACACCCGAGCGTCTGCACTGGAGGACCTGTATCTTCGGAGACGAGCACGGTCACCTCGCAACTCCCGGGCCACGCCGCCTGAGGCATAAGCTCCGGTTCTCAACAGCCACCTGTGCCAGCCACCGCAGTAGAGGAGTCCGTCAATGCCCCTGGCGCCCGGCAGCCACGAGGTCATAGAGGTGATGTCTCGGCCCAGCCAGCAATTCAGCAGGACTCAGGTGCACCAACCTTTCAGGTAGTTCGGGGCCTCGATAGCACCCGGGCATCCGCTGCATCTCTCTGGGCGGCGAGCACAGCCGCCCTCGGTCTCAGCGTGCGAACAACCAGCACCTCTCACTTTCTCCACCTCGGCACCCCGTCTTCCCGGAGGTGGATCATCGCTGTAAGGGGGCCAAAGCATTTCCCAAGGCACCGGGCATCAACGATGTTGCATTGGTTAGGGGGTGGCTATACTGGCAGGATTAATAGGGATACTCACGGGCTACGGGAGACAGGCTAAAACACGTCCGCCAAGTTGGACCGCATGGCTATACCCCAAAGTTCTTTAATTTTGTTCTATGTTTTTTGCTCATTAAATGCGATGGACAGTTTGCGGTCTCGAAAGAACCACATGCCTTGGTATTTGAGGGCAGAAAGTTGCCATTTCAGGTCAAACTTGCCAATAACATCAGCTGTGCAGTGTATATTTTGGGGGAATACCTCCGTTTTATCTATATTTAAGGAGTAGCCAACAACCTTTCAAGGGCTACTTACTTCTTCCATAATAATTGGTATGGCTAGTGCGCATTTTCAGTAAAAAGTAAAACATCATCTGCAAATGCGCAAATACTTGTCTACCACAGGAATTGGATGACTGGGATTTTAAAGTTGTTTCTAAAAGTGGTAACGAATGGTTCAATAACTAGTAAGAAGAGCAGGGGAGATAGAGGGCATCACTGACGGATGCACTGTGAGAAGCCATGGACATGCCTATAAAGTTATCTAAAATTTATATTTATATAGAGTGGTTTGCAGGAAGGCCCATGAGACCTTGTTGAAATTCTTCTCTGCGGCAGGTGCTAATGCCATGGTTGGGGAGAAGCAAAGTTTTGTCCTTTCTAGGACATGACAGAAGGTCTTGATCTTGTCAGCAGCCAGCCTATTTGAGTGTTTTGTCTAAGTTTTTGGATGACTGCTTCCAACTGGCTGGCTGAAATCTTGGCATATATCTTGCAGTCATTGGTAATCAGTGAGATCGGTCTGTAGTTTTTGTTATATAAATGATCTTTTCCCTCCTTTGGTATCACTACTATGATAGACTTAGTGGCTGAGCCTGTAATCCGACCTTGAGAGGCATACTCTGCGCAAGGAGAGGAACGTACAGACTATCAGTGAACACCTTGTAGAATTTAGCCGAGTAGCCATCTGGGCTGGGGTCTTTCCTTGTTTTAAGATAGCAGATGGCCCCAGAGAGTTCCTCTGACCTTATTAGTTTATTGATCTCTAGCTGATCTTGTTGGGATGGTTCTGAGAGGTCACACGATTTGAGATAGTAAGAGATATTTTTGGGGGGATTTTTTGGGTGTCAGAGTTGTATACCTCTATGTAGAACATTTTGAAGGAGTCCGGTATATCCGGGGCAGAGGTGATGATCGTCCCATTATTGTCTTTTATAGCTGGGATGAGTGGGTTATTTTTGGTTCAATTTATAAGAAACTTTTTGCTGCTAGTTAATTGTTGGTCAAGGGTGTTCCATAGAGGATGCTTAGAGCATGTGCATTTTTTAAGAAACTGTATGCCGCTTGTTACTGTTTGTAAGGACCATTCTATGTGGATGCATAGAGCACTTGCACTTTATTGCATATTTTATAAAAATACCCTGCTGCGAGAGGAGGTTGTGAAATAATTTCCCAAAAAGTTGCACAGAGCACTTGCACTTTTTTCGGACGTGTTAGTCGTCTTTTCAAGTTCTTATGTGCACTTTAGGAGATACTTTTGCTGCTAGTTATTTATTGGTAAAGAGTGTTTCCTAGAGGATGCTTAGAGCATTAGCACTTTATTGCGCACTTTATAAAAACTTTTTGCTACTAGTATTAATTGGAATAGCTTCTCCAAAAGAAGATGCACAGAGCACTTGCATATTTTTTTCTGTCTTTAGACTTTAAGCTTAGGTTTTTATGTTTACAACCAAACGTGTATCTTTTTAAATGTTGTGAGTTTGATATTTATTTTTGGATTACAACCGTATATTAATTCTTCTGTGTACCTCACTTAAGCAGGTTTTCCTGATAAACTATAGTGTGCTGTAATTGAAAGAAGCCTGTATATGTTGAAAGATTATCTGCATTGAAATTAAGTTGACCACCGCAGAGTATAGCTTAGTGAACAGAAAAATTGTTTTTTTTTAATTGAATTTTTTTAGCATTGAATTAGCTTAAACAATCTGTATAAATTGGTAATAATTCATATATGGTAACTTTATTACCTAAAGCTCATGTCTTTTTAAATGAAAATGAGAATCTGTAATTTTATTTGAATTTTTTGGTGTATGAAATTGTGTTTTAATCATGTATTTTATGTGGAATTCTTCCGAATTCTAAACCATAATAAAATATTGAAATTGAACAAAAAAAAGAAATTGTTGTCTTCAGGTAGTTTGCCACAGCTTTGCCAACATTGTTGTTGTTGCATAAACGGTTGACTTTAAATACATCGATCAATTTCTGGGCTCTCCTGCTTAGTATTTTGTTATATTAGTACTGCTTAGTGTACAGTTTGGGTAGAACAATGAGCCTTTGGCATTCTTGAGTTCAGTGCTGAATTTTTTAATTGAATCTTCCAGTTCTTTGAGGAGGGTCAAGATGGCTTTATTTTTAGTGGACCCCATGCTTATTTAGGTCCCCCTCAGTGTTGCTTTATGTGCATCCCAGAGTGTTGTCTGTGATGTGTCATTCATCATATTTTCTTTGAAGACGTTCATAATGGCAACTTCTATCTGGGGTTTACACCTGGGGTCCTCAAGTAGGTCATCATTCAGACACCACTGACGGGAAAGCGGTGTGGGGTCGTTGATGTTCAGTTTGAGGCGTAGGCGTGGTCAGATATCGTTATAGGTTCTATTTTTGGGGAGTGTGCGGTGTGAAGTAGGGTATTACTGACCATAATATAATCAATACGAGTGAAGGAGTGGTAAGAAGAAGAGTTAAATATGTATTAATCATTACTGCGTGATAATTACCTGTGGGGTTGTGGAGACGCCACATATCTATTAAAATGTTGTTATTACAGCAACATTTCATTTGTTTATGGGCTCTGTTTCCTATGAATTGTAAGCTGATAACCTTTGAAATAGTTACTGGAACCACGGCTCCGTTGTCCCTAGGTGCGAGATTCCAGTAGTTACTGGACTAATTGTTGGCGATGACTTCTGGACTACAGTACAATAGCAAGTGTTGGAACTATTCCCCCTGAATCTTTAGTCAGAGCCTGGATGGAGCGTGGTCTTCTGCAGGAGAGACATGTGTTCTCTAAGGTTGTACATTGAAGATTGAATAAGAACTATCTGGTTTAAATCTGTTCAAAATATTGCTCCGATGAATTGAAGGTCTGGATTTGCAGTGCAATAGCTGTTGACTTTGGCAATGTGTTGTGCACCTTATGTACACCAATGTGGCTGTTGTTCAGCATGGCCAAAGGTTAGTGAAGGGTGGTGGGGTAGTCTAGAGTGAGGTAGAAAAGTGTGGTGTATTTTAGGGTATAGTGGAGATGGATATATTAGAGTGGATTGGGGTAGATTGGAGTGGTGGTGTTAGACTGGGATGAGGTCAGGTAGATTAGAGAGTGGGGTAGATTAGGGTAAAATAGATTGGTGTGGGGTAGATTGGGGTACAGGGGGTAAAACTGAGTGGAGTAGATTGTGATAGATTGGAGTGGGGTTAATTGGGGTGGAAGAGTGGGAAAGATTAAATTGGGGTGAAGTGGAGCAGTTTGGGGTGGAGTGGTGTAGTTTGGGGTGGAGTGGTGTAGATTGGAGTGGAGTGGGGTAGATTGGAGTGGCATGGGGTAGACAAGGGTGGAGTGGGGTAGGGTGGAATATGGTTGAAAGGAGTGGGGTACATGGAAGGTGGGTAGATTCGGATAGAGTTGAGTGGTATATATTAGGGGGACTGCAGAGGAATGGGGTATATTGGGGAAGAGTGGAGTGCAGTAGATTGGGGTAGATTGAAGTGGAATGTGGTAGATTGGAATGCAGTGTGGTAGATTGGCCTAGAGAGGGGTAGACTGGAGTGGAGAGGAGTAGACTGGAGTGGGATAGATTGGGTGGATTATGGTAAGGTAAATTGTAGTGAAGTAGGCTAGTTTCAAGTGAGGTATTTTGGAATGGTGCGGGGTAGACTGGAGCGGAGTAGATTGAGTTTGTGTGGGGTAGATTGGAGTGAAGTAGATTGGAGTGGGCGGATTGGATTTAGTAGAATGGAGTGGGGCAGGGTAGACTGGAGTGGGGTGGATTGGGTTGAAGTAGGTTAGATTGGACTAGAGTGGTGGTAGATTTGGGTGGTATGTGGTAGACTGGAGTGAAGTGGAGTATGGCAAATTGGGTAAAGTAGAATTACATTTGGTAGATTGGGGTAGAGTGGAGTGGGGTAGATTGCAATATATTGGAGAGGGGTGGAGTGAAGTTGAACAGATTGGAGTGGGAGAGATTGGAGTGGAGTGAGATAGATTGGGGAAGAGTGGAGTGTGATCGATTGGAGTGGAGTGGAGTGGGGTAGATTAGGATAGAGTGGGGTAGATTGGGTGGAATAGAGTAGGGTCCACTAGAATGGAATGAAGGAGACTGGATTAGGGCAAACTGGAGTGGAGTACACTGGAGTGGGTCGGATTGGGGTGGGGTACAGTGGAATGGGGTAGATTGTAGTGGTTTGAGGTGGGGTAGATTGGGTAGGGATAGGTTGGAGTAGGGTGGATTGGGGTGGAGTGGGTGGGGTACATTGGGGTAAACTAGATTAGAGTGGGGTAGATTTGAGTGGAGTGGGGTAGATTTGAGTAAATTGTGGTACATTGGAGTGGGGTAGATTGGAATGAAGTGGAGTGGGGTAGATATGGGTAGAGTGGATCGGAGTGTGTTAGAGTGAAGTGGGGTAGATTGCAGTAGATTGGAGCAGGGTAGGTATATTGGGGTAGATTGTGGTGGAGTGGGGTAATTAGTTGGATAGATTGCAGTGGAGTGGGGTAAATTGGACTGGGGTAGATTGGAGTGGAGTACAGTGGAGTCGGGAAGAGTTGAGTGGGTTAGACTGGGGAACATTGGAGTGGGGTAGACTGGGGTAGATTAGAGCGGAATGGGGTAGATTTGAGTGCAGTGCGGTAGATTGGGGTGGCATGTTGTGTCTTGGAGTGAGTGGCCTTGATTGGAGAGGCGTGTCGTAGAGTGTCTTAGAGTGGAGGGGCAAAAAGTGGAGTCTCATGTCGTAGAATCAAGTGTCCTACAACAAAGTGGCATGGAATAGAGTGGAAGGGTGTGTAAAGGAGTGGCATAGAGTGGAGTATGTATGGTGTGGTAGCGCACAGGCCATTACAGCCAACACATTTTCAATTGAAATGGGCATTACATTTGCATCAAAATACGGTTTTACTGCACACAAATGATAATGTGTTCAAATGTCATCACCTAGTGTACTGATGTTTTGATCCTATTCAAATATTTGTTTCCACCACACATGTTTAATTTCTACTAATTCTTATATATGTTACAACATCAACAACGTTAATTTTTTTTGTGCTAGAAATAAAAAAAAATCCCAAGCTTGTCCTCTTGCATGGACACTCAGCAGGATTGTCACATAAATTGGCTCGCTTTGAAGTCAGAGAAACACCAAGCTCTCTCTGAAGAGTAAGCCTGACATTTTGCCTCTATCTTTTAATGTACAGAAAATGTGACAAGATAAAAACAAGATTTAAAGGCCTTTTTACAGAAAGTGAGTTTTTGGAAGAATACAGTAAACAAGGTTTGGGCAACAGGAGGGACGAACTCAAGCTGGTCGGCCTAAAGCAAACAAGCATTGGCAGAGCCCAAAGGTCTCGCCACGACGAGAGCTATTGGTTTTGGAAGTGTGTATTGGCCATGTTGTCCATCAGTGTGGGTGCTGTTCAGCAGGGCTAACCGGTAGTAGCATGGTATGGGTTGGGGTAGATTGTGGTAGAGTGGAATGGGGTAGATTGGAATAGCGTGGAGTGCGGAAGATTTGTTTACAGTTGAGTATCATGTGGTAGACTGAGGTAGAATAGAGTGGGATAGATTAGTTTAGAGTGAAGAGGGACAGAGTGAGGTAGAATGTGGTAGATTGTAGAGGGGTATATTAGTAGAGTGAGGTAGACTGGAGTCAGGTGGATTGTAGTGGGTTAGATTGGAGCGGGGTAAATTTCTGTGGGGTGGATTGCAAAGGGGTGAATTGGTAGATTGCAGAGGAGTGAATTGGAGTGGCGTAGATTTAATGGGGTGGATTGGGGTATATTGTAGTGGAGTGGGTTAGACTGTGGTGGAGTGGGGTATATTGGAGTGGAGTAGGCTAGATTTGACTGGACTGGGGTAGATAGGAGTACGGTAGATAGGAGTGGGGTTGATCGGGTAAAGTGGAGGGAGATATTTTCGGGAGCAGTGGAATGGGGGGGATTGGAGTAGATTGTGGTGCAGCAAATTGAAGTGGGGTACTTGGAGTAGGGTAGATTGTGTGGCTTAGAGTAGGGTAGACTGAAATTGAGTAGGATATATTTGAGCGAAGAGGAGTGGGGTACTTCGAGAGGGGTATACTGCGTATATTGTGTGGATTGGAGTAAGGTAGATTGGAATGAAGTAGGGCAGACTGGGGTAGACTGGAGTGGGATTGATTGGAATGGCTAGTTTGAAGTGGGGTAGATTAGAGTGGAGTAAGGTAGACTGGAGTGGTGTAGGTTGGGGTAGATTGGAGTGGGTTGGAGTGGGGTACAATGTCGTAGAGTAGATTGGAATGGAATGGAGTTGATTGGGCTAGACTGGAGTGGGGTATATTTGGGTGGAGTGGGTTAAATTGGAGTGGAGTGTGGTAGATTTGAGTGGGATTATTTGGAGTGAAGTGGAGTAGGATAGATGGGGTAGAGTTGAGTATGCTAGATTGGAGAGGAGTACAGTGGGGTAGACTGGGTGGACTGGAGTAGGGTGAGTGAAGTGGGTAGATAGTGGAAGAGTGGAGTGGGGCAAAGTGGAGTAGATTTGGATAGAGTTGAGTGGATATTGGAGTGGGGTAGATTGAATGGCACTAAAAGGGGTATATTGGTGGATTAGAGTAAGGTAGATTAGAGTGGAGTTAGGTAGACAGGAGTGGAGCGGGGTGGAGGAGATTGGGCTAGACTGGACTCGGGTAGATTGGGGTGGAATGGGTTATTCTGGAGTGGAGTGTGGTAGATTGGAGTGGGATAGATTGGAATCACATGGAGTGGGGTAGGGTGGAGCATGGTAGATTGGGGTAGAGTGAAGTGGAGTGGGCTAGATTGGAGTTGGGCAGCCTCGGTGGATAGGAGTAGGGTGGAGTTGGGTAGAGTAGAGTGGAGTAGATGGGGTAGAGTAGAGTGGGGTAGAGTGGAGTGGGGTAGAGTAGAGTGGATTTGGATACAGTGGAGTAGAGATTGGAGAGGGATAGATTGAATTGCACTAGAGTGGGGTAGATTAGAGTGGACTGGGGTAGATAAGAGTGTAGTGGGGTAGATTGTAGTAGAATGGAGTGGAGTAGATTGGAGTGGAGTTTGGGTAGATTGGAGTGGAGGGGGTAGATAAGGGTGAAGTGGGGTACACTGGAGTGGAGTAGATTGGGCGGATTAGAGTAGGGTAGACTTGAATGGAGTGGGGTGCATTGAAGTAAATTGGAATGGGATATATTGGAGCGGGGAAGATTGGAGTGGGGTAGATTGGACCGGAGAGGGGTAGATTGGGGTATATTGGAGTGGAGATGAGTAGAGTTGGCTTGGGGTAGATTTGAGTGTGGTAGATTGAGTGGAGTGGAGTAGATTGGAATCGCCTTAAAGTTAGGCCTGCCGGCTTTTGTGCCACACTACAAGAGGGTTAAGCACAGGTTAATTGGTTGACCATTGTGGTTCACCCTGACAAGGAACGTGATTGTTGCTTAAGAATGCCTAACACCCCCCTCAACCAACAACCCAGTTTCTCACACCCATAAAGCCTACTCCATACTGACATTGTGTAAGGAAGAGACTTTGTTTCTATTGCAATAAAGTCTCAGAGAACACAAGTGTGGAGATACTATTCTCCCTCCAGGTGTTCATGTGTCAATGGTTTGGTGGGAAAAGGGTCCTGGTTCAGCTGGAGCATATCAAGACTATTTCCCCACTCTGGCCCCTAGAGCATACCAAGGACAGGACAATCAATTTTACAGCAATTGTATCAAGTGCACCTGTGCACACTCCCACTTGGCTGCTGGAGTTTGCCAAAGAGGGGGTTTCATACACTGGTAAGCCGATTTATAGTTGTGGCTCAACCGTTGAAGCAGATCGATGGCAGATATCTAATTTCTAAAAATAAATTTGCTTCATCTGGCGATTACAGCATTCTGAATGCTCTTCACCCGCATGTAGTGAGAGCATTCTCACTTGACTGCAGAGGCGTTTTTAGCGAGAAGTTGTTTACATTTAGCTTCAGTACACAGAGGAATAAAGGCTCAAATGAAACTATGGGTTACAAATTAAAAATGAAGAATACACTTACACTTACAATCAGAAAGGGATAATTAGGGTCCTTACTGAGATAGAAGGATCAGAAAGTTTCTTGGTAACCAATCTTTTTTACTTCCAAGGTGTTCTGATGTTTTTTTGGCTAAGTCGAACAAGCTAATGACCTTAGATAATGCTCCTTCTGGTGGATACATAATCTTACTGCAGATTCCTAATCTTTAGTACATTCCTCAGGCGCCAAAATGGATCTGGAACCTTTTTGTCAGCAATACTCCCATGTGCTGCAAGGTAGCAACATTCTGGCTCAATGCTGGCTCTGTTCTGCCAGGAAATAAGGAAGATGAGCCGTTTATAAGGACCATCCATGTGTGCTGATGGCAGTTTCTTGCTTAACTCTTTTCTTGCCTTCAGACACAAAGCATAACACAATTGTTGGCACCAGTGTGCAGAACCCTAACTTGAGATCTTATTACATGGTTAAAAGAGGCCACTCCACAGAAAGGGGATGTTGCAGGGTAGTGAGGAATCTGCGACTAGGTAGAGTCTCCACCAGAAAGAGTGCTGTCAAAGGGCCTAGCACTCACTCTCACTCCCTGCAGCAATAGAAGCTCGAGCGAAGGACCCTTCTTCTCTTGCCTCACAGAGAAAGCTTGGAGCGACCTCTCTTTGCAGGTCCATACGTCCCCATCTCTACCGGAGTTCTGAAAAGCCATCAAGACCTGGCTATTCGACTAAGCCTACTGCATCCTGCAAGTGCCTGGGTACCCTCTCTGGAGATTAGGTGCGCTGTACAAATCGACTGATTGATAGATTGAAGTAACCTGTTCTTCTGATTGCTACTTCTAAACACAGATTTCTCATCTTTAGAATAGATATCAAAGCAGTACCAACCAAAGATGGCGGGTATGTTAACTGAACTAAGATAAATAATTATTGAAGGACTGAGAAGGCAAAAATCACCTTTCCATCAGACCTGACTGTTCAGGCAGAAGTGTTTCATAAACATATGAACTAGCACCCATACTGGAGACTGGCAGATGTCAAAAACAGGCACTCCACATGCCAATTTTTTTGTAAAACAATTTTTATTGCAGATTCCAAGTTAAGCAGTACAGTTAGTATATAAGTACGTATATGCGGGATCCCAATGTCTCACACTCCTGCTACCAATTATTTACACAGCCTTATTACCCGCATCCCTGGGGCCGGGTGGCAATTGTCTCACATAGTGTAACGTAACCGCCATTACTCGATGGCGTATCCAGTGATCTACCGCTGTCTGCTTTTAATTTTTTCCCCCCACACCCCCCCATCCAGCCTCCGGCCAGGGTGGTCTGCGAAATACGATGTCGATGGGATGCTGCACTCCCCCCCCCCCTCTCAACACCCCCCCCACCCCTCTGGTGTTCTATGGCGTCCCGTGCCCGGTTTGCAGTATTCTGAAGTGTGTTGGTGACCTGCGGAGTCTGTAGTTGGTTAATGAGTGTGTGTGTCCGTGGAAGGCGCTGGGATTGGCACCGTTACCTCAGGAACCCCCGGGTCTTCTGCGTCCCCCTCCTCTTCACTCTCCACTGTACTATCCCTGAGTGCCTGGACTAGTATTTCCCATGCTAGTGCTGCTTCCTGAGCCTTCCCGTCAGGTCCCCGTCGTGCCAGTTGATACCTGATCGTGCTCTCTGCTGCCGCCCATTTCTGAAACTCAGCTAGCCATTTCCGGTGTGTCCGCGCTACCTTAGATTTCCATCCCCTGGTGAGTTCCCTCTTCGCAAGGAGTAGGCCCATGTCTATGAATTTGCTTGTCAGGTTAGTCTTACGTGTGTGTGGAAACCAGTGTAAGAGTGTAGTTGCGCCATCGTAATGTAGTTCCCCGGCACTCCACATGCCAATGCCGTAGTCGAAGACTTATCCCAGGTGGAACGGGCTCTCAGACTTTCCGATAGGCTGTTTCTTGTGCAGTGTGTAGCAGATTTTAATGCAGAGAACTATCCAATATGATAGAGTCCTCTTCTGCAAAGCCTTCCCTTTATTCATCCAGAAAAAAGCCCAAAAAAGTTTAACATTCACCTAAAGGTCTTTGGTACGATTGATGTAAAAGCTTAAAGCCCTCTTTGGGTCCAACCCATAGGGACTCTCCTCCTCTTTCAAGGGATAAGGAGGGGCAAATAAAGATGAGAGAGTAATGGATTGCCAAACGTGGAAATGAATTATAATCACAAATTTTGGCAAGAAAACATCCTGAATCCTCAGCACTGGTTTGTCTTAAAGGTCAGAAGATGCAACAAGCAGCTGTGAATTTGCTCATAGGGCATACACATGAGTATGTCAGGACGAAGTTAAGATTTCACTGTGGGTCAAGGAATGAGGGGGAACATGTGTATCAAACCTTTAAGGAAAGGCCAAGAGAGGTAGCAAACAAATCAAGATCAAGGCTTATACAATTCAAGATTCTGCACAGAATCTATTATGATCTGGTTCAATCACACAAATTTGGAAGGGCCGAGACACCAAACTGCCTCAGAAGTGGGGACCATGGTGGTACGTTCTTTCACACATTGTGGGACTACCCCAATATATGCCCATACTGGAGTGGAATAATAAATGAGCTGGGCAACATCCTGACTACGCCTCTTCAGGAAAACCCCAAGGACATGCTTCTTGACATCCCCAAAGATTTTGTTATCCTGAGAACTTCTCTCTGCAATCTACGTCTGGTAGAGGCCAAGAGAGATATAGACAAATATTGGGGAGCACCTAGGACCCTCACCCTAGTGGAATGAAGAATGGGGATGAATATTTACATGGCTACAGAAAACGTTATGTGTAAAGCTCGAGGTTGTTCAAATAAATATGCTAAGATTTGGAGTCCCTAGTGCAAATATCACGAAGAGGATACGGTTGACGAGGAAAATGTGTTCATACTAGAATGACCCTTAAGCTTTCCAATATTACTCTGTGTACGGCTGTCTACGACTTGCTGTACATTAGACTGCCCAATGTGAGAGCAGGCTGCACTATACTGTCACATGAATTTAATGATAACTTTCAACTCAATGTGCCAGGTTGTTATGTGTGCATATTAAAGAACCCCTTATTTCTTGGTTTGAAAAATAAAATAAAAATATATGTTTTGTGTTTGCCAAAAATATATATTTTTTGTAAAACCTTTAGGAAAATGCATCTCAACAGGTGGTTTAAACAAGGGCGGTTGGTCTAGCAAAAACAAAAAGGTAGAAAGGGCTAACAAACAACCTTTAATAGAGCCTACTGCGAGGCTTTGATAGGCCAAAGACAAAAAATCAATAAAACATGCAGCAGTTCGACTTGTAAAGGGACTGCCTAGCAGACTCCACAAAAGACCACAAATTTGTCCCAGTGCCTGGCCAAAATGGACTTTGTTGACAGGCACCTGGCAGCCAAGATGGTGGCCACAACTACGGGTGGCAGATCAAATGCAGTTCACTGCCACTTTTTACTCTCCACACATGGATGTGTAGATTGTGCAGGGTTCAATGAAGGACCCTGACTTGCTGTTGCAACAGACTCCCAAAGTAGTAGAGGGAATAGAGAACAGATGCTCATGCCCAAAAGTTTCAGGTATCACATTCTCCTGGCCCAATCTGGAGCCACCAGGATGAATTGAGCCTTGTTATACCTGATCTTTCTCGGAACCTGGAGCAGGAGAGGCAGGGGTGGAAATGCTTACAGGAGTCCTGTGTTCCATTCAAGCCGGAGTGCATCTCCTAGCAAGTGTCTTTTTGGCAACTATAATGTGCAAAATGTTTGACACAGAGCGTTCTCAGTGGTGGCAAAAGGATCTAGCCAGAGTTCTGTCCTGTTCCAGAATGATGACTTGCACTACCTAAGTACATTGGTGCAATTCCTGAATTGGAAGATACTGCTGGCTGAGCTTGTCCATCCTAGCATTCAAGAATCCCCCCCATGTGGTTCACGATGAGGGAAATGCTCTGATGCTCCAGCCAACTCTAGAGGTGCAGAGCCGTGTATACAGGACACAGGATGCCACTCCATCCAGCTTGTGGCAATACCACATGGTGGGTATTGTCCTCGAGAGCCTGCACCAGCCTCACCTTGATGGACAGCAGGGAGACCTTCAACGCCAGGTGAATGGCCCACAACTCCAAGAGATTGTTATGGGGCCAGATTCTGCAGGAGACCAGAGGCCTTTGATCTCCACCTCCCCCAGGTAACTTTACCAATGATGCATATATCACCACCATCATTTATGGGTGAGGAAGGGAGAGGGGCCTGTCACTCTTCTAACTATGGCCGAGCAGCTACCACTGCAAAATGTGTGCAGTCTCCTCTGAAATCTGAATGGCATCCTTATGGGCACTCCCTATAGGGCTCACTAGGAAGATGGTCTTCTTTTGAAAGTAAGAAAGCATTGAGGGAATCAACCCAGAAAGTAGGTTATACACTTTATATGGCCTATTTGAGGGAGGAAACCGTTAATAATCTTTACTCTGAAGTCCCTAGGCCAAGAAGTTGTTTGCTTAGTTTGCACAATTGCCAGACCCCAAGATACAAAAGCAAATTTTCAAATGAGACCGGGAGTGCTGAATGGTATAAGGATGTACGGGATGAAAATGGCTCTTGTGTGTGCTCCCTCAACGTGAAATGCTCATTGGGTTTGTAGGAGAGTAGGGTCTGCAATCCTATGATCACCCCAGATGTTTGCTTTTTGCTTCACTGGTTTACAACTTCCATGGCTGTGGGCCTGCTAATCAGACCCACAGCCTAGCTGTTCTCTCACTAAATTGACACGTGTACCTTAGGTGCATTTACCAATTGGTACTGGGCCACCTTATCAGACCCTGTAACTCAGGGCATAGGTGTACCCAGGGCCTACCAGGGGCTGCAGCATGTATTATGCCACCCCTGTCAGGCCATCTAAATCAGACACAACTGGCTGCATGACAGCTGGGGCAAAGTGGTGTAATCACCCTTTGCTGTAGATATAGTATACCTATATCTAACCCTAAAATGGACACATAGATTCCTATCAGTCACTCCTATGGCAGGCCTTAACAATCCTGAAGGCAGAGTGCTTGGAATAATGTGAGATGGTGCTCTGGCATGAGCTGAGCCCGTTTGCAGCTTGCGGAACCAAGTCCTAATAGCTGTTCCATGATAACGCATACCATATACTCTTAAGTGCATTATAATCCTCGCGGTTATATGCCAACTCTGGTATCGCTTTATCAAAACATGTCGAGTAAGGTGTCATACGAATTGGAATACTAACCCCTCGCCAATTCTGGCGACGGGGTTAGCATTCCACCCTTCTAAAGGGACACGACATGCGTGTAACTGTGAACCCCGGTTAAAGTTAACTCGAGCCTCAGCATCACAAAATGGATGCTGCCACCACCGACACAAGTCTGACCTCCTGCTGCTGGGAGTCCTTCCAGCGAGGAGAGCTTGGACAAAAGGTTTCCTGTCAGGGGCAGTGCTAGCACCATCCCAGACAGGGTTTTGTGTATCCTGGGTAGGCAGGGCTGAATAGGAAGGTGACTGCAAGTGGCACCCCGGTGCTCACTATGCATCTGCCGGCTAGAACCAGTTCCAGGGGCACACCAGCCCCTGAGCTGGGGAAAGTCCGGCATGGGAGAGGGGTGTAACCACCCCCCTTCCTGGTCCCACCCATGGGCAGGACCTAGTCCCGTACCAGCCCCTTTCTTTAGTATAAAGGTGGGAGCGGGGACCCTTCCAAATCAGATCATCTTTGAATCCTGAAACTACTTTCTACGAAAGGAACTCAAGACTTCTTCTCAAGATTTCTCCCTTGTGACTAAGGAGTAGTCACCCTGCATCTGCAGGCACCAACTAAGTACACTGCGCTTTGCTGCACCTCCTTCCTCCGGAACCAGACCGACCAGCACGACGAGACTCAGCTTCCCTGGCACCTCTGACCTCTACCTACATCATCAGCCCAGCTGAGATTCGTGGGTGTGACGAGACCTCGAGGGACCGGCCATCTTCAGAACTGCAAGACGCTTATCCAGCACGACTGCCGAGGGATCCTCGAGTGAGTGCTTTGGGGTTTGAGAAGCCCTAACCCTGAGCAGCTCCAGCACCGAAGTCCAGCCCCCCAGCATCCACCAGATCTGCGTGGGGCCCTTCTGCTCTTTGCTTCTCACCGCGTTGTCCCGCCACTTGCCTGCTGGCTTGTAGCCCCCTTGACGACGAACGACGACATCTCCATCGCTGGTCTGGTTGCTCCAGGCTGGCCTTTGCTCCTCTCCAACAGAGGAGCACCCCGAACCCTCCTGGTCCACTCCAGACGCCATTTTGAGTCCACCGCGTGGGCTTGCATTTGCCAAGAGTTGTTGCCCCAATCCTGGGTCCAGCGACGTCGACAGCAGATACCTTCGTGGGACAGCTCGCACCTCATCCTGGTCGCCGACAACGCCTCCTGGTCCGAGAGACTGCAGAGCCCAGCGTCGCCCACTCACCTGGTCGAGGTGACTTCGTCCGGTGCCATCCTGGTGCCCATCTAATCACTGGCTAGTGATTCAGAACTTGGTCCCCTCTGCTTACAGGTATCCTCCATCATCGATCCAGGCTTGGATCACATCGAATTTCATCACTGGTCGCCTGCCAGCAACTTCTTCTTTCAGGCTCCGTAGACTGCAACGAGGATTCCCGACGTCTTTTCAGCCCTATGCAGCTGCAGCCCCTGGGCTAGGTAACCTGAGCATTTCGGTGCTCCACCATAGCTTAACTATCTAAGTGTCCAGATCCTTTTTCGTTTCAGCTCTATCTAGTCGGATTCGTCCGATAACACTAACTTTACGAAATCTAGCATCCATAGACTTTGTCCCGCATCCCGCGTGAGAGTGCACACTCTGCACCCGATCTCCCTAGGCCTCCTGCTCGTAATCTGAAGGTTCAGTAGTCCAGTCCTAGCGATCCTAAAGCCTTTGAGACTAGTTACTTACCTGCTAGTATTTCGCATTCCACTTTTGTAGTATATGGTTTTCCGTGCCCCTCGAGCATTTGTGTAAATTGTGCGACTTTCAGAATTTCTTGAAGAGCTTTGTATTGTGCTTAGCGCCCTGTCCTCATAAAGAGTCCAGGGCTGTTGTGTTCTAAATAAATATCCTTTTATTTTCATAACAACTTGTGTGGTGTCCTTTCACTTGGTGTTCAAGGGGTATATATGATGGTATAACAGCTGGCTTAACACGCCCTCTAAGAGTTTAGCCTAAAGACTGCTCTTGTCCATGCTACTAGGATAGCTGGTCTATCAGGTTGACTTGCAACCAATCATCAATAAGGGTTGTTTGGACTGATACATAGTGAGCACTAGAATAGTGAGCACTGCATATCAGGCCAACTTCTCACATTGGTGAGCAGCGGTTGGGATTTGAGCTTGCTGTTGTTTTACCACACGTATCCTAAGAATATCATTTGAAAGATCACATAAGTACCAAGGTACATATAACTTAGCTTATAATACTCTGAGTTCTACTGAACCAGCTGTTGTAGTTCAACAGGGCTTAGCACACCCTGACTACAATTCTTAGCAAGGGATCAGTAGGCAAACAAATAGTGTAGGTGGGTGCATCACTTACACCACACTAGAAGCATGTCAGACAAAGCAGGGAACTCAGAGGCCCCCCTTGTGTCAGTTGACCCTCCACAGGTCACTTCAAGATATGCTGCTCTTAGCTTCCAGGAGATGAGACAAGTGTGTACCTCCAGGAAGCTAAAACAGGGTTCTAACCCTACCATTCCCTTTCTGATTGGTCTCCTAGATACTTATGATGCCAGAAGGACTGCAAACACAGACCCTTCTAATCCAGATGGGAACATGCCCCCCTTAGAGGGAACCCTTGGGGACCCTGACCTCCATCTCAATGGAACAGTTAGTGAAGGAGAGGAGGAGGATCAGGAAGTGTCAGGGGATGAGGCAGACAAGGGTCAGGTAGAAGTCAGTAGACTCACCAGGACCAACTTAAGCAGGCATGAGAATGGATTTGGGGGACCCCCAGGGCCCCTCTCAGGCAGGCTTAACATTGGGAGTGGACGAGTTAGGTCTCTATCCAGAGGCTCTAACAGATCCATTCGAACCAATGGCTCTCAGACCTCTTCTCACAGAGGGATGACATCCCCTCAGAGAAGAGAGCATGAAGCTAAGATGAGGGAAGTCAATCTGAGGATTGAAAGGGAAGAACTTGCCCTGGCCAAAGAGAGACTTGACCTTGCTAGAGAGCAGAAATTGTGTGCGCTAGACCCCACTGGTGGCAGCATTTTACCTAGAGAAAAGGACAGGAGTTTAGACACTAGACACCTGAGTAAGATAGTGCCCCCTTTAAACAAGGGGATGATATCCACAAATGGATAACTGCTTTGGAGAGGGCCTGCACTGTCCAGTGCGTCCCCCAGAGTCAGTGGGCAGCTGTCTTGTGGCTCTCCTTTGAAGGCAAAGGTAGAGATAAGCTCCTCACTACTAGAGCTGAGGATGCTAACAATTACCAAGTCCTGAAAAATACACTGATAGATGGGTTTGGCTTAACCACTGAGCAGTACAGGTTGCTGTTCGGGGATACCCAGAAAACTCAGTCTCAGAATTGGTCTGACTTTGTGCCACTAAGGCTTTGGAGGGCTGGTTGCTGGGCAGTAAGGTTACTGATTACACAGGATTGTATAATCTGATCATGAGGGAACAGATTTTAAACAATTGTCAGAACCAGTTGTTGCATCAGCACCTTGTTGACTCAGATCTGACCTCTCCCCAGGAATTGGGAAAGAAGGCAGACAGATGGGTCAGAACAAGGGTTAAGCAGAACCAGGGCCAGAACCAGGGTGGTCAGAAGAAAGCAGACCAAAAGGGTAATACTAAGAATGAGCAAAATGACCAGAAGTCTTTGACAGGCCCCCAACAAACCAAAGAGGGTGGGGGTCAGGCTTCACAGCAGAAAAAGAAAACTCAAGAAGGCCAGTCTAAAAGGTGGTGCCAATACTGTAAAAGTAAAACTCACTGGTTTAGTGAGTGCACCAAGAAAGGAGGGCAAACTCCTACCACTGCAGCCCCTAAGGCACCTGCACCCCCTAGTACAGTCAGCAGTGGTAGTGCACCTCCCAAGGGATTAGTTGGGTTAACCTTGGGATCTGATGGGGTATGACAACTTAGTTGGCACACTCACTCAGGCTGTCCTTGTCTGTACAGGGGATATGGATATACCCCCTGATGCAAGTCCCAATACTTTGGGCAAATACAGGCAGACACCTTTTATAAATGGAAAGATGGCTCAGGCCTATAGGGACACTTGTGCCAGTGTCACAATGGTGACACCTAACTTTGTGGACCCTGGACAGATCATACTAGGTACAGACTACCTAGTGACCAATGCCAGCAATGTCACTACCCACCATAGTATGGCAATTGTGGCTTTCTCCTGGGGAGGGGTAAGTGGCCAAAAGAAGGTTGTTGTTAGTTCAGACCTCCCAGTTGAATGTTTGTTGGGCAATGATTTGGAGTCATCACTATGGTCAGAAGTGGAGCAGAGGACTCACATGGAAATGTTAGGTGTGTCAGCACATGTCCTTGCTGTGACTAGGTCACAGGCCAGAAGATGCCCCACTGAACAGGTGCTGGATCCTGGAACAATGGACCAGACACCTTCCAAGAAGAAGAGCAGTAGGGTTAAGGCATTGCCTTCCCCCTTGCCCCAGGTTGAGGATCAAGTCTCAGAGGAGGCTGACCTCAAAGAGCTGAGGGAAACTGAGCCTAAAGAACTTGAACCTGATCAGGTTGAGTTCCTGGGTTCAGGGGGACCCTCCAGAGAAGACCTGGCACAGTTAGACTGCCCTTCTCTTGAACCCCTCAGACAGCAGGCTGCTGCTGAGGCTGCAGGGAACGCCACAGGTACCCACAAGGTATACTGGGATGATGGACTCCTGTACTCTGAAGCAAGAGACCCCAAGCCTGGTGCAACCAGGAGGCTGGGCGTCCCCTTGTCACAGAGAGGTTTCCTTCTTACCTTGGCCCATGAGATTCCCCTTGCAGGACACTTAGGCCAGAATAAGACTTGGGACAGACTTGTCTCACACTTTCACTGGCCTCATATGAATGAAGATACCAAGGAGTTTTGTCGCTCCTGTGTCACTTGCCAAGCCAGTGGTAAGTCAGGTGGCACAACAAAGACCCCCCTTATACCAATGCCTGTGGTGGGGGTGCCCTTTGAAAGAGTGGGGATTGACATTGTTGGTCCAATGGAACCCCAGACAGCATCAGGGCACAAGTTTATACTGGTGGTGGTGGACCATGCCACCAGGTATCCTGAAGCTATTCCCCTTAGAACCACTACAGCATCTGTTGTGGCAAGAGCCCTAGTTGGAGTGTTCTCCAGAGTGGGCTTCCCTAAGGAGGTTGTCTCTGACAGAGGTGCAAACTTCATGTCAGGATATCTGACTGCTATGTGGAAGGAATGTGGTGTCAACTACAAGTTCACTACACCCTATCATCCACAATGCAATGGGCTTGTTGAAAGGTTCAACAGGACCCTAAAAGGGATGATTCATGGACTACCTGAAAAGCTCAGGCGTAGATGGGATGCCCTGATACCCTGCCTTTTGTTTGCTTACAGGGAAGTCCCACAGAAGGGGGTTGGCTACAGCCCTTTTGAACTTTTTTATGGACATCCTGTAAGAGGACCCCTGTGTTTGGTGAAGGAAGGATGGGAGAAACCTCTCAAAAAGCCTGCAACCAACATAGTGGACTATGTACTTGGTCTCCGCTCCAGGATGGCTGAGTATATGGAAAAGGCTTCTAAAAACCTTGAGGCAAGCTAAGAACTCCAAAAAGCTTGGCATGACCAAAAGGCTGTCCTGACTGTGTACAAGCCTGGACAGAAGGTGTGGGTGTTGGAGCCAGTGGCCCCAGCAGCACTCAAAGACAAATGGTCTGGGCCCCACACAATCATTGAGCAAAAGGGAGAGGGCACCTACCTGGTGGACCTTGGAACTCCCAGGAGCCCCCTCAGGGTGCTCCATGTGAATAGGCTCAAAGCATATGTCGACAGGAAGGACATGAGCTTGCTCATGGCCACAGATGAGGGACAGGAGGAGGAGAGTGACCCTCTCCCAGACCTGCTCACTCAGAACCCTGATGATGGGTCAGTAGATGGTGTTGTCTTTTGTGGCAGCCTCTCTGAGCATCAGCAAAAGGATTGCAAACAAGTTCTTCAATCCTTTAGACATATGTTCTCTCTGACACCCAGTCAAACCAATTGGTGTACCCATGAGGTTGACACTGGTGACAGTCTGCCAGCTAAGAGTAAAATCTACAGACAACCTGATTATGTCAGAGACTGCATCAAGACAGAGGTGCAGAAGATGTCGGAGCTGGGAGTCATTGAGCCCTCAGATAGCCCTTGGGCTAGTCCAGTAGTTCTAGTGCCAAAGCCTCACACCCAGGGTGGTAAGAAAGAGATGAGGTTTTGCGTAGACTACAGAGGCCTTAATGCAGTCACTAAGACTGATGCCCACCCAATACCAAGGGCAGATGAACTTATAGATAGATTGGCTTCTGCCAACTACTTAAGCACATTTGACCTGACAGCTGGGTATTGGCAAATCAGGTTAGCTGAGGATGCCAAGCCCAAGACAGCCTTTTCTACCCCTGGTGGGCATTAACAGTTTGTGGTAATGCCCTTTGGTCTGAGAAATGCACCTGCCACCTTCCAAAGGCTGGTGAATCAAGTTCTCACTGGGCTGGATGACTTCTGTGCAGCATATCTTGATGATATAGCTGTCTTTAGTTCCACCTGGGAGGATCACCTGGTCCACCTGAGGAAAGTGTTAGAGGCACTGCAAGCAGCAGGTCTCACTATCAAGGCCACAAAGTGCCAGATAGGGCAGACACAGGTTGTATACCTGGGCCACCTTGTAGGTGGAGGCCAGGTTCAGCCACTGGAGAGCAAGATACAATCCATCAAGGATTGGGCTCCTCCAACCACCCAGACTCAGGTTCGAGCTTTCTTGGGCCTGACTGGTTATTACAGGAAATTTGTCAGAAATTATGGATCAATTGTGACTCCACTTCATGACCTGACAAGTAAAAAGATGCCAAAGAAAGTTCAGTGGACAGAAGGCTGTCAAAAAGCATTCGATGACCTAAAGCAGGCCATGTGCACAGCACCTATCCTAAAGAGTCCAGACTACTCCAAACCATTCATTGTCCAAACAGATGCTTCTGAGTTGGGTGTGGGAGCTGTTCTATCTCAGCTGAATTTTGATGGTCATGACCAGCCCATTGCTTTTATAAGCAGAAGGCTGACCCCCAGAGAGAAAAATTGGTCGGCTATTGAGAGGGAGGCCTTTGCTGTGGTTTGGGCCCTGAAGAAACTGAGGCCATACTTGTTTGGCACTCATTTCAAGATTCAGACCGACCATAAGCCCCTCTTGTGGCTAAATCAGATGAAGGGTGAAAACCCCAAACTGCTTAGGTGGTCCATTTCCCTACAGGGGATGGATTTTACAGTGGAGCATAGACCTGGCACTGATCATGGCAATGCAGATGGGCTCTCCAGGTATTTCCACTTAGAGCAAGAAGACTCACCTGGTCAAGGTTAGTTTATTGTCCCAAAGTTTGGGGGGGGGGTGGTAATGTAGGAGAGTAGGGTCTGCAATCCTATGATCACCCCAGATTTTTGCTTTTTGCCTTTTGCTTCACTGGTTTACTACTTCCCTGGCTGTGGGCCTGCTAATCAGACCCACAGCCTAGCTGTTCTCTCACTAAATTGACACATGTACCTTAGGTGCATTTACCAATTGGTACTGGGCCACCTTATAAGACCCTGTAACTCAGGGCACAGGTGTACCCAGGGCCTACCAGGGGCTGCAGCATGTATTATGCCACCCCTGGCTGGCCATCTAAATCTGACACAACTGGCTGCACGACAGCTGGGGCAAAGGGGTGTAATCACCCTTTGCTGTAGATATAGTATACCTATATCTAACCCTGAAATGGACACATAGATTCCTATCAGTCACTCCTATGGCAGGCCTTAACAATCCTGAAGGCAGAGTGCTTGGAATCATGTGAGATGGTGCTCTGGCATGAGCTGAGCCCGTTTGCAGCTTGCGGAACCAAGTCCTAATAGCTGTTCCATGATAACGCATACCATATACTCTTAAGTGCATTATAATCCTCGCGGTTATATGCCAACTCTGGTATCGCTTTATCAAAACATGTCGAGTAAGGTGTCATACGAAGTGGAATACTAACCCCTCGCCAATTCTGGTGACGGGGTTAGCATTCCACCCTTCTAGAGGGACACGACATGTGTGTAACTGTGAACCCCGGTTAAAGTTAACTCGAGCCTCAGCATCACAAAATGGATGCTGCCACCACCGACACAAGTCTGACCTCCTGCTGCTGGGAGTCCTTCCAGCGAGGAGAGCTTGGACAAAGGGTTTCCTGTCAGGGGCGGTGCTAGCACCATCCCAGACAGGGTTTTGTGTATCCTGGGTAGGCAGGGCTGAATAGGAAGGTGACTGCAAGTGGCACCCCGGTGCTCACTATGCATCTGCCGGCTAGAACCAGTTCCAGGGGCACACCAGCCCCTGAGCTGGGGAAAGTCTAGCATGGGAGAGGGGTGTAACCACCCCCCTTCCTGGACCCACCCATGGGCAGGACCTAGTCCCGTACCAGCCCCTTTCTTTAGTATAAAGGTGGGAGCGGGGACCCTTCCAAATTAGATCATCTTTGAATCCTGAAACTACTTTCTACGAAAGGAACTCAAGACTTCTTCTCAAGATTTCTCCCTTGTGACTAAGGAGTAGTCACCCTGCATCTGCGGGCACCAACTAAGTACAGTGCGGTTTGCTGCATGTCCTTCCTCCGGAACCAGACCGACCAGCACAACAAGACTCGGCTTCCCTGGCACCTCTGACCTCTACCTACATCATCATCCCAGCTGAGATTCGTGGGTGTGACGAGACCTCGAGGGACCGGCCATCTTCAGAACTACACAACGCTTATCCAGCACGACTGCCGAGGGATCCTCGAGTGAGTGCTTTGGGGTTTGAGAAGCCCTAACCCTGAGCAGCTCCAGCACCGAAGTCCAGCCCCCCAGCATCCACCAGATCTGCGTGGGGCCCTTCTGCTCTTTGCTGCTCACCACGTTGTCCGGCCACTTGCCTGCTAGCTTGTAGCCCCCTTGATGACGAATGCGGCCATCTCCATCGCTGGTCTGGTTGCTCCAGGCTGGCCCTTGCTCCCCTCCAACAGAGGAGCACCCCAGACCCTCCTGGTCCACTCCAGACGCCATTTTGAGTCCACCGCGTGGGCTTGCATTTGCCAAGAGTTGTTGCCCCAATCCTGGGTCCAGCGACGTCGACAGCAGATACCTTCGTGGGACAGCTCGCACCTCATCCTGGTCGCCGACAACGCCTCCTGGTCCGAGAGACTGCAGAGCCCAGCGTCGCCCACTCACCTGGTCGAGGTGACTTCGTCCGGTGCCATCCTGGTGCCCATCTAATCACTGGCTAGTGATTCAGAACTTGGTCCCCTCTGCTTACAGGTATCCTCCATCATCGATCCAGGCTTGGATCACATCGAATTTCATCACTGGTTGCCTGCCAGCAACTTCTTCTTTCAGGCTCCATAGACTGCAACAAGGATTCCCGACGTCTTTTCAGCCCTATGCAGCCGCAGCCCCTGGGCTAGGTAACCTGAGCATTTCGGTGCTCCAGCATAGCTTAACTATCTAAGTGTCCAGATCCTTTTTCGTTTCAGCTCTATCTAGTCGGATTCGTCCGATAACACTAACTTTACGAAATCTAGCATCCATAGACTTTGTCCCGCATCCCGCGTGAGAGTGCACACTCTGCACCCGATCTCCCTAGGCCTCCTGCTCGTAATCTGAAGGTTCAGTAGTCCAGTCCTAGCGATCCTAAAGCCTTTGAGACTAGTTACTTACCTGCTAGTATTTCGCATTCCACTTTTGTAGTATATGGTTTTCTGTGCCCCTCGGGCATTTGTGTAAATTGTGCGACTTTCAGAATTTCTTAAAGAGCTATGTATTGTGCTTAGCGCCCTGTCCTCATAAAGAGTCCAGGGCTGTTGTGTTCTAAATAAATCTCCTTTTATTTTCATAACAACTTGTGTGGTGTCCTTTCACTTGGTGTTCAAGGGGTATATGTGATGGTATAACAGCTGGCTTAACACGCCCTCTAAGAGTTTAGCCTAAAGACTGCTCTTGTCCATGCTACTAGGATAGCTGGTCTATCAGGTTGACTTACAACCAATCATCAATAAGGGTTGTTTGGACTAATACATAGTGATCACTAGAATAGTGAGCACTGCATATCAGGCCAACTTCTCACAGGGTGGCTCTCATGGAGTGTGTTTTTTATAAGGTGGCCCATATTAACCTTTTATAGCTAAGGGCCTGATTTCGATTTTGGTGAACAGGTTGCTCTGTCACAAGGGTGACAGATAACCCATCCGCAGAAATATATTTCCCATAGGATACAGTGGGACTTATATTTCGGTGGACGGGATATCTGTTAAAGTTGTGACGGATTAACCTGTATGCCAAGATCTATTTCAGACCTTTTATTTTTAAAATCTTAAAAGTTCTCTAGGATCGATGAAATTGTGTCATTGTCTGAAATGTATCTTATAAATGTCGCAGTTGGAATTGCATGCTTTTATGCTCTCTGTTAGGCAGTTGTTTTTAAATGATTTGGGCTAGGCCGATCTTAATTGTAAGTATTTATGGTTTTTAGAATGTTTTAGAATCTATGTATTGTTTTTTAGTATGTTTTATCGACAATTGTCCCAATAAACATATTGTTATCTCTCTGAATGCTAGGCTCATTGGAATTTCAGATTGCATCATAGTTCCATCTGGTGTAGTCGACACGGAGGATGCAGGAGGCTAAAAGACCAAGAAACCTCAGAGCTGCTCTCACGGAGATCCAGCACTGAGGCTGAAACATCAGGATCTTGTGTGGATTTGTTGTACTATACCAAATCCAGGACAGCTCCAATGAAAAGAATGTCCTGCAAAGGAGTCAGGTGCTTGTTGATCGTGAACCTCAACAATGTCAGACAGTTCGTTGTTGTCTGAATCAATCAATCAATTAATCAGAACACTTGTAAAGCGCGCTACTTAACCCTTGAGGGTCTAAAGGCGCTGAGAGGAGGGGGTGCCGCTACTGCTCGAAGAGCCAGGTCTTGAGGAGTCTTCTGAAGGCGAGTAGGTCTTGGGTCTGACGTAGGTGGGTAGGGAGGGTGTTCCAGGTCTTGGTGGCGAGGTAGGAGAAGGATCTGCCACCGGAGGTTGTTCGTTGGATGCAGGGGACATCGGCGAGGGCGAGGCTGGCGGAGCGGAGCTGGCGAGTCGGGGTGTAGAAGTTGAGTCTGCTGTTCAGGGAGGCTGGTCCGGTGTTGTGGAGTGCTATGTGTGCATGGGTGAGTAGCTTGAAGGTGATCCTCTTGTCGACGGGGAGCCAGTGTAGGTCTCTCAGGTGGGAGGTGATGTGGCTGCGGCAGGGGACGTTGACAATCAGTCGGGCGGAGGCGTTTTGGATGTGTTGTAGTTGTCGTAGGTGTTTGGCTAGGATTCCTGCATAGTGTGTGTTGCCGTAGTCCAGTTTGCTGCTGACGAGGGCCTGTGTCACCGTTCTTCTTGTTTCGGTTGGGATCCATTTGTAGATCCTGCGGAGCATGCAGAGGGTATTGTAGCAGGAGGAGGAGGCGGCGTTGACCTCTTTAGACATGGAGAGGGAGGAGTCGAGGATGAATCCTAGGTTGCGTGCATGGTCAGTGGGTGTCGGTGCTGTTCCCAGTGTGGTCCGCCACCAGGAGTCATCTCAGGCTGAGGGGGTGGGTCCGAGGATGGTGGATGTGGTTTCGTCTGAACCCGGACTGGGACGGGTCCAAGATGTTGTTGTTTTCCAAGTGGCGGGCCAGTTGCATGTTGACGATTTTCTCGATGACCTTTGCCGGGAACGGGAGCAGGGAGATGGGCCGGAAGTTCTTGAGGTTCTTGGGGTCTGCCTTGGGCTTCTTGAGGAGGGTGTTGATTTTGGCGTGCTTCCAACTTTCCGGGAATGTTGCTGTTTCGAAGGAGATGTTGATGACCTTCCGTAGTTGGGGTGTGATGGCAGCGTCTGCTTTGTTGAATACGTGGTGTGGGCACGGGTCTGACGGAGATCCTGAGTGGATGGAGTTCATGACCTTGCGTGTCTCGGTGTCGTTTACGTTGGACCAGGAGGTCAGGCGGTTGGCGCTGGTGGTGTTCACGGGGGGGTGGAGTCTGGCATAGTCGGGCGGTCATGGTGTTGAAGCTGTCATCGATGTCAGCGATCTTGCGGTGAAAGAAGATGGCTAGTGAGTTGCACAGTTCTTGTGAGTGCGATATGTCATTGGCGTTGGCGCTGGGGTTGGAGAGTTCTTTTACGATGCTGAAGAGCTCTTTGATGTGGTGTGCGTTGTTATCCAGGCGGTCTTTGAAGGAGGATCTCTTGGCTATTCTGATGAGGTGGTGATGTCTGCGAGTGGCGTCCTTGTGGGCTGCGCAGTTGTCCGAAGTGCGTTTGTGGAGCCATATCTTTTCCAGTTTCCGGCAGGTGCGTTTGGAGGTCTGCAGCTCGTCGGTGAACCAGGTGGCTCTCTTGCTGGCATGGTTGTTGGACGGTTTCTTAAGTGGGGCGAGGGTGTTGGCGCAGTCGTCGATCCACTGTCTGAGGTTGCGGGCTGCGTCGTCTGGGTTGGTTGAGGTCGGTGGGTGGGTTCTGGGCGAGGGTGGCGATCAGCTGGTCTTCAGTGACTTTGCTCCAGCAGCGGCTAGGCAGCTGTTGGCTGTGGTGGTGAGTGGTTGATATGTTGAAGGTGAAATGGATGCAGCAGTGGTCGGTCCAGTGTGGTCCAAGGCGACATGGGTGCCTGTGGAGAAGATGGGGTCCAGTGTGTGGCCAGCGTTGTGAGTGGGTGCGGTGACGAGTTGTCTGAGGCCGAGGTTGGCGAGGTTGTCGATCAGGGTGGCGGAGTTGGCGTCGTTGTTGTTCTCGAGGTGGAAATTCAGGTCCCCGAGGAGGATGTAGTCTGAGGAGGCGAGTGCATGGGTGCTGGCAAGGTCGGCGATGGAGTCACTGAATTGTGCTCGGGGTCCGGGTGGTCTGTAGATGAGTGTTCCTCTGAGGGTGGGGGTGGGGTCGGTGTGGATCTGGAAGTGCAGGTGTTCGGCGGTGTTAAGGGTGTCGTCTGCGTGGGTGGTGACCTTGAGGGTGGACTTGTGGACAATGGCTATTCCTCCTCCGATTCCCTTGGCGCGATCCCGGCAGGTGATCTTGTAGCCGTCCGGGATGGCTATGGCGATGTCGGGCACCGAGGAGTCGTTCCACCAGGTCTCCGACAGAAGGCCACATCTGGGGAGGAGGTGTCGAGCAGGTCCCAGAGCTCGACGGCATGTTTGCGTGCGGAGCATTGAGGTTCCGTGAATTCTGGTTTCGTCCCGAATTTGATAGTAGCGAACCGTAACTAGTGAGTGCGGCAAGTGCGAGTGTTTTCGCCATTTTAGATTGATGGATTCACTACGTATTTAGGGATTTTGTTCTGAACCCTTGGGTTCCATTTTGTGCATGGCAGCCATTTTGTGGTTGCCCTCACATAGGCCGATGACTACGGCCGAACGAGTCTTTAGTACACGTACACGTTAACTGACTTCTGAATGACCTGAGTGAACTGACCCCGTTGCCTGAAGCTAACCTTGTTAAGCCAGTTCCTTGCCCGGTAGTTGATCGAGATTAAGGATAAAAGAACAGGACATTGTTGAGTTTATTACACACAAACACACCCCTTATCCTACTTTTCATCTGTTTCTGTTCCTTCTTTTATGGCCTATTTATGGTATGGTTTGTGGTCTTTTATTATGGGTTTGTTCGGCTTGTCCGAGAAAGAATGTTGGGCTTTCCTGTTTAATTGATGGTGGGCTGGACAACTGAAAAGTGGGTTTGTCGTCATGTGATACCTTTTGCAATGATGCTTATGATTGGACAAACTGTAAATAGTGGGTGTTTGTCCGGAAGGTGATTTTTAGCATAAAAGACAATGTCTCGCACTACGAAAATTGAGCAGTCTCTGACGAACCTACCCGTGTTGTACTTCGTAGATTTCTGATCCTGGTTGTAGCCAATAAATTTGATCTTTGACATCACCGAGAAGTATCCTGTGCCTCTGTATTCTAAGACAGGTGAACTCGAAGACTTTGGACGTGCCCCTTGCGCCGCTGGGTTCTAAAACCCGGTTCTTCAGTTGGTGCCCATCGTGGGGCGACTTCCGTGGTACCGGTCCAAGCCTGGAGATCGTGAGGAGCTTCGTGAGGAAATTCTGGAAGACGGCCCCCACTTCATCGACCCCGGTATGTCGAACGAGGACTGAAGGTTTTTGCTGCGAGGCTTCCCCGCTTTCCGACGGCTACGAAGGACTGCTGCCCTGACTGTCGCCCTGTCTTGGACCCTTCGAGATGATTTGCAGAGCGAAACGATAGACGGGTATTCTGGTGACGTGATCGATACTTCAGTTAAGTATAAGTGTGTCGCTCCCAGTCCTTAGTTTTGGGTTTCCTTCGGGATCTTTGATTTGGAACTTGCAAGTGCCAAAGCCGAGGGACTCGTATATTTGCGAGACTATCGCTTTTGGTAATCCCTTGAAGTTTGAAGCTAGATTAGTGAGCAAAGATGCCTGGTCTTAGCAAACTTGGAAAGATATTTTGTTGTAGTTGTAACAGGGATTCCCGATTGGAGGACTCGTGTCCGATACCTCCGGTTGGAACTCCGACTTATGAGCTCTATTCTAAACACGGCGTGGGCCCTATTACGTTTAATGAAGTATGGGTCCGATACACTAGGAAAGACGGAGTCTTAAAATGGCCCCAACATGGTAGTTTCGAAATAGAGATTTTAGATAATTTGGAAGTTAAACTATTTAAGAAGAAAGCCCGGCCGGCGATGTTTGACTCTTTCCGCCTTTGGCGTAAGGAAGCCAAACATAAAGCAATTAAACAAGCTAAAAAAGAGAAAAGAGAAAAGGGTATATCGATAATGCAAGCTGCTAGGCAGTTTAAAGATAATGAAGAAGATCAAGCGAGTGAAGAGTTGCATAGGCAACATAAAATGGTCATCGATAAATGCTATCCAGCTTTGTCACCTCTTCTACAAGGTGCAACGAAGGACCCTGAAAAGGATCCTTTGATGTCACATTTGTTGAGTTCACCACCCCCTTATGTGCAGAGTGCTACGGCACCTCCGCAACCTCCAGCTGTTGTGCCTCCTATTGTTGCACAGCCGCCAGCTCCTCTTCAGCTGGTTCCTTCTCCTCTGGCGCAGCCTTCTCTGGGGCCGCCGAATTTGCTATCAGTTCCGCCTCAAACTTCTGCGACTTTTTCTCCTGTACTTGCTACTTCTTCTGTTACTACTCCTACGTTTGTTTCATCTCAGTCTGCTTTGTCTCCTGTCCTTCTGACAACTTCTCCTTCTGTTCGACAGAGAATGACTAGTACTGTTACTGGTCTTTTGTCTCCTTTCTTTGGGTCATTGATTGTGACCCCTGTTTCAGCGCGTAAACAGTTTCGAAGCCAGTTTCCTGGTCACGAAGAGTGGGCAGTATTGGACCATTTGGCTCATAAATGTGTTACTAATTCTTTGAGATATGATTTAGAGTCGGTTATGGATGTCTTCTGTCAATGGAAAGCACCGAAGCAGAGATATGTCTTCGATATCATGTGTACTTTCCTCCGTAAGGAATGGGAAGATAGTGAGTTGGGTCAGACCCCATTAGAGTTGCTTGATGTACAGTCCGAGTTTGCGAAAGGGACGATAGTGGGTTCCGATGTTGAGAAAGCAGTTGCGACGTTGCTTGCGTTTAGGTGTGTGTTTCCTTCTCAGTCGTTGTTTGAGCCTGATCCTTCTGTTAGGAGAAAAGCGAGACAGGACCCTATGAGAGAAGTTCCTCCAGTATGGAAAGAAGCAGTACCTGCTGGTGCGAATAATAATCCCCCAGCTGTAGAAGCTCATTTTCAGTGTGTTTGGGTACATGTTCCGTGAGAGAGCTGAAGTTTTGGCCCTTAAGCAGACTTTACCTGACCCCCGCAAGAATCCTGCAGGGTATTACAAAGAGTTGTCACAGACAGCCGACACGTGCATTATGAATTTAGCCGATATAGACATGTTGTTTGGTAATGTAGTTCCTCAACCTTTGTGGGGAAAGAGTCGTCATGTGGATCATGCGCAAGAGTTAGGTGATACATGGGCTAACATTACAGCTGCAGATGGTCTTCAAGGTGGAGGAGCTAAACCTGAGGCTTTAGTTGCGGAACTCCCCGGTAGGATTATTAATTATATGAAGACTTTAATGCCTGCTATGCGAGTGAATTGGGATAAGTTGTCTGCATGCAAGCAGAAGAAAGATGAAAGTGTGTCTGATTTCTTCACTAGGTATGAAGAGACGTTTATCGATCACAGTGGTCAAGATATGAGTACGGAAGGTGGCCCAAGGTTGTTCGTAGATAAGTTTGTTCATAATTTGCTTCCCGAGTTATGTAATAAGTTGAAGGATTCTGAGAGTTCATGGGCTGTTTCTTCGTCGGCCCAGATATTGGCTACTGCACAATATTACGAGAATAGGGATAAGGATGAGAAAGAGAAAATGACTAAAGATTTAAAGACGAAGGTTCTTTTGCAACAGGCGTATGCGCCTCGTTATAATCAGCATGAGTTTCAGCAAACTCAGCAGTTTCAGAGAGGATCGCAAAGGCCCGAGTCTTTTCAGCAGCGTGTTCCTGTAGGCCCTAATCAGTGTGCGTATTGTAAAGAAGAAGGCCACTTTAAGAATAGTTGTCCGGGGGGGAGGAGCTTCGCGGGCAACCAAGATGGCCGCGTAAGCTCGGAGCTCCGCGGACCTTCCGATCCTCCGCAACCATCCTGCCCGTAATCCTGATCCACGTGGGTGGATACTTGTTGCTGATGGTCCTCTGAGGCGAGAACCGTTTTCAGATCCCGAATTGGTGTCTCCTACGCTGAGCTACGTCGAGTGGGACTCCGTGCCAGTTCAGTGCCATTGTCTCTCCGGACTCCGCCACTACGCACTGCCGATCTGCGGAGTGCCTGCCTGCCTTCACCAGCGGCGAGGTGTACTGGACGGCGGAGCGACCCTGTGACGGCATTCTACGGTCTGTCCCGGACAAATCTCCGGCTCCCTGGGCTCGGACTTGCCTGGCATAGCCCTTTGTTCTCTTGGACCTAATATGGCGGGCAAGGGGGACCCCGATAAGACATCGAACAGAGGTGTCCGCGGCAAATCACAGCAACAACAGAACAGGATTGAGCGCTATACCCAACCAAAGACGCCGCCTGTTACTGGGCCCTCTGCCAAGAACATCCCGCACTCGGGCTCGCCGGACGGCTCTGAGCCCACTTTGAGTGACATTTTGGGGGCCATTACAAGTTTCCGGGCGGATATGCAGCAACAGCATGAAGTCCTTACGCATAAGGTGGATGGCATGGCCGTTGATCTGACTCTCATTAGAGCCGACCTGGGTAAAACTAATGATCGAGTCAAGAATTTGGACATCAAGACGTCCAGTCTGACAGGAGACGTCTCGGACTTATAAACTGAAGTCCGGAACCTGCAGAGGACAGCGGAGCAATTTGCAAGGCGGCTGGATGACTTTGAGAGCCGTGCCAGGCGGCGGAACGTCCGCATTGTCGGTGTACCGGAGGGTTCGGAGGAGGCGGCGACGGACCTCCTCGTGGAAGACCTGATCAAGACTCATCTGGCGCCGCCTGGCCTCAGCAACTTTTTCTCGGTGGAGCGAGCCCACCGAGTGCCGGGTGGCCCGCCGAAGTCGGGCGTGGCACCCAGACCCATCGTAGCCCGGCTGCTCAACTTCCGTGACAGAGACGCGGTCCTGCAGGCTTCCAGACGACATGGACCGCTTAAATTCCAGAATGCCGATGTCCATTTCTATCCGGACTTCACCAGGACGGTTCAGCGACAGCGCCAGAGCTACTCAGGGGTGAAGCAAAGACTGCGGGACCTGGGATTCAAGTATTCCATGATGTTCCCTGCCAAGCTCCGGATCGAGCACGAGGATGGTGCCCTTTTCTTTGACTTTGCTGAAAATGTAAGTGACTGGCTGGACACTTTATCAACGCGCCGAGACGCACAGGAGGACCATGAAGGTGGCGCTGCTGGCGGCCCGGACCTATGAGACTTGGCTCTATAGTGGGTGATTCCTCGTCTGTAATATTTGCCTCAATTGACTATCGAATGTAGCTTTAAGATGCCGTATTACCTTTCCTGTCAGTACATGGAGGGTGGCGGGGGGTGTTCGTGGAGATTCCTCACTCCTCTGGGTGTCTTCTTGTAGAGTAGTTATGGGGCGACAGGCACACTGCTGGTTGGGGGGGCTTTTTAGTCATATGCAGGGGTGCAGGGTGGGGGGTGCAACTATGCAAGTTTTATTGTTTGTTTGTTCTATCTCTTTCTCTTTCTTGAGGCAATGGGCTGTGTGTTTTACTATGCAATTGGAAATTGAGTTGGTTGGAGTCGGGTGGGGCGGGTTGCTGGTTGATGGGGGGTAGGAAATTGAAAGTGCTTAGCTGGAATGTCAATGGACTAGGTGACCGAGTTAAGAGAGGGGTGGTAATTCAACTGATAAAGAGGCACATGCCTGATGTTGTGCTTTTGCAAGAGACGCACTTGGTGGGAAACTCCTGTAGGGCCCTAAATCGTAAGGGTTACAAAATGGTTGCCCACTCTGGGTTCTCCTCGGGTTCCCGGGGGGCGGGCATCCTTGTGCGTGCGTCCCTTCCTCTTGAAATAGACGTCACACTACTTGATGACAGAGGACGCTACGCAGCTGTGGCGGGAAGATGGGAGGGGCGTTCCTTGGCGCTGCTTTCGGTTTATGTTCCCCCAGGCCTCCAATCTAGCACCTTCCAGGACCTTGGTAGCGCCATCTTGTCCCTGCCTTCGGGCCTATTGATCCTAGGGGGCGATTTTAACTCAGTCTGCTCTGGCACCCTTGATCGCCGGCCACCTAGGGACCTACTGGGCTCCCAAATGTGGCTGCCGACCTTCCTTGACTCTATGGGTTTGGTGGATTGTTGGCGGCTACTGCATCCTGCGCTCCGCCAGTTTTCATTTCTTTCCGGTGCCCATGGGAGCCTGTCCCGCATAGATTATGTTCTCACCCTGGCGGCGCAGTCGCCTGCCATCTCCGAGGCCCGTTTTCTGGCAAGGGGCGTCTCCGATCACTCGCCGTTGTGGGTCTCCTTTGATTTCGGTGTCGTCCTGTCCAGCCGTCCGGCAGCGGTGAATCCTTGGTATTTCCGCAACCATAAAACGCGAGCACTCCTGGCTAAGGCCATCGACCTATATTTCACTGAAAATGTGGGTTCCGTTGGCTCTGCGGTCACCCTGTGGGAGGCATTCAAGACTGTGTTGCGGGGTGAAGCCCTAGCTCTCATTGCAGAGGCTAAGCGAACTCGTGATGCCGACCTTCTGCATGTGGAAGAAGAAGTCTTGGATCTCGAGTCCCGTTTGGGGCCTGAGCCTGACCCTTCTCTCCTACACGAACTCTCCCTGAAACAGTCGGAGTATCATGATCTCGCTACGAATGCTGCCCTGGTTTTGGCCAAGGAGCAGCAGGGCCGCATTTATGATGTCGGTGACAAGGCCGGTAAACTGCTGGCCTGGTTGGACAGGCGGGAGATGGCAAGCCGGGTGGTCCCGGAAATCCTGGGCGAGGACGGAGTGGTGGTCACAGATCCGAGTGCCATTGCCGAGTCTTTTGCGGACTATTTTCGGGGTGTTTATACAGCCGGCTCGGATCGTTCCGAGGCCGATTCAGCTGAGTTCCTCGCGGCGATTGACCTCCCTTGTCTTTCGGAAGAGGAAAGTGTCGATATGGACCGGGATATCACCGCGGACGAGATTGCTTTGGCGATCCGCGCCCTGCGAGCGGGTAAAGCTACCGGCCCCAATGGCATACCGGTTGAATTGTACAAGATCCGGCCGGATGTGATCTCTCCTTATTTGAGGGATATGTTCCTCCGGGCCCGTGAGGAGGGTGTCCTTCCCTTGGACCAGCGGCTGGCCACCATAGTGGTCATCCATAAGGAGGGCAAACCGCGGGATGTTTGCAGATCCTACCGCCCCATTTCTCTCCTAAACGCGGAGCCCAAGATCCTGGCTAAACTACTGGCTAATCGGCTGGTCGGGGTTATCAGCGACTTGGTACACCCGGACCAATCCGGTTTTATTCCCCGCCGCAACACTGCCCTCAACCTGAGACGCCTGCACGGGGTCATGGCCAGAGCTCACGCCCTTACGGAACCGGCGGTACTTGCCTCCCTTGATGCCACGATGGCCTTTGATTCCCTAGAGTGGAGCTACTTATGGGCGGTACTGACAAAGCTTGGGTTTGGGCCGGGCTTCCTGGGCTGGGTGCAACTTCTTTATGCTTGCCCTCTGGCTGCTGTCACGGTTAACGGCCGCATGTCTGCTTCTTTTGCGCTCCACCGCGGCACCAGACAGGGTTGCCCCTTGTCTCCACTCCTGTTTGCGTTGGCCCTGGAGCCACTCGCGGCTATGCTACGCTCGCACCCTGACTTGCATGGGATCTCCTGGTCCCCGGGATTCGAGGACAGGGTCTCCCTGTATGCGGACGACATCCTGCTTTACCTCACCTCCCCCTGTAAGTCGCTTATTGTGGCGTGCGACGTGCTTAGGTTGTTTGGGCGCTATTCTGGCCTGATTATTAATTGGGCCAAATCCTCCCTTTACATCCTCAAGGGTGACACGCTGCACCTCCCTAGAGGTTGCAACATACAACTGGCCGGGCAAGGCTTCAAATACCTAGGGATCTATATCTCGAATAATCCTAAGGCGAGGTATGACCACAACTTACTCCCGCCGCTCCACCGATTGCGGAGGGATGTGGAGAGTTGGCGCAAGCTCCCTCTCTCTCTCCTGGGCCGGGCGGCATTATTTAAAATGATGTCCCTGCCCAGGTTCTTATATGCCTTGCAGAACACTCAGGACCTTGTTCCGGCTCGTTATTTTAGGGAGGTTGAGAGCCTGCAGCGTGCCCTGCTTTGGGATGGTCGGCCCCGTGTCGCTGTCCAGAAGCTTACGATGCCGTGGTATGATGGGGGCATTGCGTTACCGGATGTGCGGAGGTACTACTGGTCCTCTCAACTTACCGCTATTAACCATGGCCTTTACGGTCATGTGGACAGCCCGGGCTATGCTATGGATAGATGGCTCTTGCAAGGCGGCAACTACTACCGCGCCCTCTATTCTAGATCCTTCGATCGGCGCCTCACAGGCCCGACCAAGGCGGCGGTCCACACGTGGCGAACGATCAATAAGATACAGGGCTGGCAGGGCAGACTGACGAAATTCACCCCTCTATATGATTCAGATATCTTAGGCAAGCTCTGGCATACCAAGGGTTTCGACAAATGGGACTTCATAGGCATTTCGAGGGTGGAAGACATGCTGGCCAGGGGGGAAGTCAAGACTTTTCCGCAACTACAGGTGGAATACCGACTGGGTGGAACGGAGTTTTTCCGTTATGCCCAACTTAAGCACGCAATAACTGCCGCTAGACCGGAGGAGGGCGAAATCCCCGAGAGCTCCCCCTTGGAGGACAGAGTTCTGGACGGACATATGCCAGATAGCGCCATCTCTCTGTCCTACAAGAAGCTGATTAATGTTAGAATCGACCTCCTCCAGCGCTTGCGGGAACAATGGGTAGCCGATGGCCTGGAACTGGACGACGAGGACTGGCAGAGTGCTGTGTCCTCCCCTAAGGAGGTCGCCATCTCCTCGCGTCTGCGGCTGGTGCAGTTTAAAATCCTCCACCGGGTGTATGTTACCGGCCCCCGGCTTGTACGTATGGGCTTCTCGCCTGATGGCTTTTGTCGTCGTGGCTGCGGAGCCCTTGCTACTTTTATGCATATATTATGGGAGTGCCCCGTTATTGCCCCTTATTGGGAGAGAGTACATCGAGTGATGAGGGAGGTGACTGGAGTTGAGTTGGCTGCAGAGGCGCGTAGGTGCCTCCTCAATGTTTGGGAGCCGAATGACTACAACACGGCGCAGACTCGTTGGGCTACACTGGGCAACATGGTCGCTAAGAGGGATATAGCGCAGAAATGGGGATCCAACGCGGCCCCCCTGGTGGTGCAATGGAAGGCCAACATGGATTGGTGTATGCTGCGAGAGAAGACTGTGTATACTGCCAGGGGGCGGCCTCAGACATGGAATAAGGTGTGGGGGGCATGGAATGCTTACAGAGGTGACTTGTGCCTGCCACCAGAGCCGATTCCCCGCGATGAACACCTGTCACCGTAGCCGATGACACCAGCTATGCTACTCGTATCGTAATTCTCCTGTTCCTTCCTCCCCCCCCCCCTTTCCTACATCCTACTTACGTTCCTTTCTAAATCTTACCTGGCCTCTGACGCCTCCTACTGACTCATAGGCATTTCTCCTTCTCCATTGCCTTTCTTCTGCGCCCTCGGGCGCCTCTGTTTAGGTTCCTGTTTGTATATAAAATAAAAAAATAAAAAAAACAACCTGCATTGTCCTGATATGAATCGCTTTGCACACTACTTCTTCTGATACCATGCTGCCTTGCCTCCGGGATGTTAGGCTGAATAGCTGTGTGCTTTACTACAATAAAGGTTTTAAAAAATAAAAAATAAAAAAAAAAAAGAATAGTTGTCCGGTTCTGTTACAGCATACGAATGGTGCTTCTGGTGTGAGAGGTCGAGGTGTTCAGCAAGTTCCTAGAGGTAGGGGACTTGGTGTGTTCCCCCAGAATGCACAATCCTTTCCTCTACAGAATTCTATGAATTGCTTTGATCAGCAGAATGTTGCGTCTGGTCAGTCGACTCAGTATTATGCTGATGATTACTATGTTGAGAGTGAGAATGCTGACGGTAATGATTGCTAGGACAGCCATAGACAAAGAGAGGGAGTAGTGTCAGTTCCAGTAGATCAGAGTGGACCTTATGTTGAAGTGACTACATCAGGTGTGTCAGAGCCTTTTCTGTTGGATACTGGTGCGGCGAAGAAATCTATCATGCACTCTAAACTCCCTGGCGCACCTTTGTCTGGCTTGATTAATGTTTCCGTGGGTTTTTCTGGCGCCCGAGTTCGTATTCCGGTCTCTAGTCCTTTGTCTCTTTCTGTTGGGCCTTGTGAATTGGAAGCACCCCTCATTTTGACGACAGGTTGTGGTGAGAATCTGTTGGGTTTGGATTTGCTGAAGAGATTGTATACGACATTACATTGTTCTCCTTCGGGAGTACAGCTTACATTGGGTAAGAAAGTTATCTCTCTGATGTATGTGTCTAAAGATCGGCTTCCATTGGAATTGCGTTCTCTACCTGATACTCTTTGGGCAACTGGTCCTAATGATGTGGGTCTTTTGGAGATTACACCATATGTTGTGACGCCGAAAGCGAATGCTAGATTGCCACGTATTCCCCAATATAGGATTTCTAGCGATGGTGAAAGAGCGCTTTTAGCGATCATCTATGATCTGATTGAGAAAGGTGTGATAGAAGAGACGAGAGGTAATGTTTGTAATAGTCCGATTTTGCCTGTCTTGAAGCATACTGATTCTTCTCAGCTGCCTGTGTATAGGTTTGTGATCCATCTTCGAGAAGTGAACAAAATTGTTGTGCCACAGTTTCCTGTTGTTCCGGATATCACTGCTTTACTGACTATGATTCCTGCTTCAGCTGCCTGGTTTTCGGTGATAGATCTGAAGAATGCTTTCTTCAGCATCCCGATTGCCGAGGAGAGTACAGATATTTTTGGCTTCTCTTTAGGAGGCCGAAGTTTCCAGTTAAGTGAACTCCTCAAGGCTATTGTGAGAGTCCATCCATCTATAGTCAGGCTTTGAAAACACAGCTTGATACGATTGTCTTGCCTGATGGTGCTGCTCTTATTCAGTATGTCGACAATCTGTTAGTTGCTGCTGATGATGAGGAGACTTGTAAAGAGGCTACTCTTTCTTTGTTGCGACATTTGTCTGACCTTCATCATAAAGTGTCACCTTCGAAGTTGCAGTATTGTCGACAAGAAGTGACCTACTTGGGTCATCTCTTATCGAAGGAGGGAAGAAGGTTGACCCCAGAACGAATTCAAGCGATTGCGAAAATGAATGTGCCAACTACACAGAGAGAAGTGCGTGCTTTCTTGGGTATTACTTCGTATTGTAGGCAATGGATTCCGAACTTGTCGCTACTTGCGAAACCTTTGTTAGCACTTACTCTTAAGGATACTCCGAATCCTCTTCCTTGGTCTGACGAATGTCAGAAAAGTTTTTCTGAATTGCGAAATGCAATGTGTTCGGCTCCGGTGTTGGGTACCCCCGACTACAGTAAGCCTTTTACACTCTATGTTCACGAGAGAGAGGGATGTGCATTGTCAGTCGTGACACAGTAGTTCGGCAATAAACAGCGTCCATGTGCGTATTTCTCGTCGACTTTGGATCCGGTAGCAAGAGCGTTGCCGAGTTGTTTGAGAGCTAAAGCGGCAGCAGCTGTTTCTATTTGACAGTCTGCTGGTTTGGTGATGGATAATACGTTGATTGTGATGGTTTCACATGCAGTGAATACTTTATTGAACAGGACTAAAACACAGCACTTGACTAGTGCTCGATTGTCAGGTTATGAGTTGACACTTTTGGCGAGTCATGTGCATATAAAGCGATGCAACACGTTCAATCCAGCTACGTTGTTGCCGATTTCTGTAGAGACAGATGCTCAGGAACAGCATGATTGCTTTCTCAGGACAGAGGAAGAAACAAAGGGTAGAATCGATTTGCAAGATACTCCTCTTGCAAAGTGTGACGGTAGCTTATGGGTAGATGGTTCATGCTTTAAGCTTCCGAATGGTGATAAGACTGCAGCATATGCGGTTAGGACTTTGCATACGATTGTTGAAGCTGCACGTATCCCACAAAATTCAGCTCAAGCAGGAGAGTTGATTGCACTGACGAGAGCGTGTGTGTTGTTGAAAGGAAGGAGAGTGACTGTGTATACCGATAGCCAGTATACGTTTGGTGTTGCCCATAGCTTCGGACGTTTATGGAAGGAACGTGGGTTCCTTACGTCGCATGGTACGAAGATCCAGCATGGTCAGTTGGTGAATGAGCTTCTTGAGTCACTTACGTTGCCGAAGCAAGTTGCGATCGTGAAATGCAGTGTACATAAGAAGGTTACCGATGACGTTGGTCGTGGTAATGCGTTTGCGGATGAAGTTACGAAAGAAGCGGCGAAAGATGTGACGAGTCGAATGTATGTTGCGGGTCCAGCGAGATGGGTTTTGGATAGAGGAATGTGTGAGGATACGATAGAGAGTGTGAAGTCAATTCAGGCTGAAGCTACGGAGAAAGAATTGAATGTGTGGAGAGAGAGTACGGGAAAATTGGATTCGACTGGTTGTTGAAAGAGTTGTCGGAACATCAGCGATGGTTGTTACCTGATGCGTATGTGCTTGCAGTGGTTACGATGGCGCATGGAATGGCTCACATTAGTGCGAAAGGGATTTGTAAGTTGGTGGCTCCAGTATGGCAGAATGTACCCCATCGTGGTCATTTTTGTCTGCAAGGTAATGGCAAGAATCCAAGAGCTCAGTTAGGGAAGAGTGTTTGCACTGAGACGTATGTTTTTGCGTCTCAGACTTCCCCACCATTTTTAGCAGCTTAGGGTACGTATTTTGTTTGCTATGATAGAGCATATACATGGTTGCCCCCTGATTTTTCGGGAACATGTTATGTTTCGTTTCTGTTGCCCCCTACGTATACTGAAGCTGCAGATTACCACAGAACGAGAGTAGTTAGAGGTGTCTTCAGTAAGGAAGATACTTCAGGACAAGAATTGGGAGACTTTCTTAAGGGTTTCCTGCCGTTTTGGGGACCTATGGTTAACAGTGGGAACATACGGCAATTGACGAGAGTAGTTGAGTCCACCATAGTTGAGACTGCTGGTGCCCTTAGTAATTTGACTGCTAAGCTCCAATCGGATCGTCTTATGACGTTGCAGAATCGAGTTGCGTTAGATGTCATACTTGCAGATAGAGGAGGGGTATGCAAATGATTCAATCGAGCTGCTGCGTTTTCATTCCAGACAATGCTCCGACAGTGTACCAGGCCATTTCCAAGCTACATAAGATCTCCGAGTCTGTATATGTGGACGAAGGAGATTGGTCATTGATGGGATGGTTTTGGGAATTGTTATCCACCTGGGGATGGAAGATTCTGATGATCATTGGGATGGCTTTAGCTATTCTTTTCCTGTTCTGTCTTTGTGTACAGTGTGCTCCTGCTATATGTGTCCTTTGTGCCACTACGTGTGCAAGGAGACCTGTCTCGAGAGAGATACTGAGTAATAGGATGTTGCTCCAGCAACATCTTGATGATCTGATGAATATAGACCTGGATTCAGATTGACGTGAGTTTAGGTTATTGCCTATGTAAGGGCAAAAGGAGGGTCTGAGGTTCCGTGAATTCTGAACCCGATTTATAAAGGTCATGGTTTTGTTACGAATTTGATGGTAGCGAACCGTAACTAGTGAGTGCGGCAAGTACGAGTGTTTTCGCCATGTTAGATTGATGGATTCACTACGTATTTAGGGATTTCGTTCTGAACCCTTGGGTTCCCTTTTGTGCATGGCAGCCATTTTGTGGTTGCCCTCACATAGGCCGATGACTACGGCCGAACGAGTCTTTAGTACACGTACACGTTAACTGACTTCTGAATGACCTGAGTGAACTGACCCCGTTGCCTGAAGCTAACCTTGTTAAGCCAGTTCCTTGCCCTGTAGTTGATCGAGATTAAGGATCAAAGAACAGGACATTGTTGAGTTTATTACACACTAACACACCCCTTATCCTACTTCTCATCTGTTTCTGTTCCTTCTTTTATGGCCTATTTATGGTATGGGTTGTGGTCTTTTATTATGGGTTTGTCCGGCTTGTCCGAGAAAGAATGTTGGACTTTACCGTGTAATTGATGGTGGGCTGGACAACTGAAAAGTGGGTTTGTCGTCATGTGATACCTTTTGCAATGATGCTTATGATTGGACAAACTGTAAATAGTGGGTGTTTGTCCAGAATGTGATTTTTAGCATACAAGACGATGTCTCGCACTACGAAAATTGAGCAGTCTCTGACGAACCTACCCGTGTTGTACTTCGTAGATTTCTGTTCCTGGTTGCAGCCAGTAAATTTGATCTTTGACGTCACCGAGAAGTATCCCGTGTCCCTGTATTCTAAGACAGGTGAACTTGAAGACTTTGGGCGTGCCCCTGGCGCCGCTGGGTTCTAAAACCCGGTTCTTCAGCGGGTGTTGAGGAGTATGCATCGGAGGTGTTTGGGTCCGGTCCTTGGAGGTTTGGTGTTTCTGTCGCAGGTGAAGCTGCAGGTGTGGCAGGTGAAAGGTCTGTGAGTCCGTTTCGGTGTAGCATGGAAGGAGGTGTGGTTTCCGCCGGCGTTGAGTGCATAGAGGGTGCTGGCATCATAGCGGAGTCTGGTGTTGTGGCGTTCGCGGGGTCCAGGGGTTCTGGCGCTGGGCATGGTCCAGGCGCGGACGGGCACAGACGGGCTTGCCTTAGGCGCGCCAGCGCCCGCTGCGCAGCCTACATAAATGGAGGAAAGAGAGGGAGGAGCAGCTGGGAGGCGGGAGCGGGGTGTCCAATGGGGAACAGGGGGGCGGGGCCGCAGGGACGCAGCAGCGGGAGTGAGGGAGCGGGAAACAGCAGCAGCAGGTAGGCAGGAGCAACGAGGCAGCTGGCAGCTGTGTGGTGGCGTGGGGAGCCACCTGCCTGCGAGCAGGGTCAAAGGTCTGAAGGTGGTCTACGACTGCCAATGATGAGCCCACCTTTAACAGCCAGTCATCAATGTAGGGAAAAAATGGTATGTGAAACCTCCAAACATAGGCGGCGATCACTGCCTTCACCTTCATGAATACCTGAGGGCCACTGGTGAGGCCAAAGAGGAGCATGACAAAGTAAAAATGCTACTAGCCTTTAACCACAGGTAGTGTCTGTGGGACTGCAGGGTTGGTATATAAAACACCATCCAGTCTTTTGGGTACAGGGTAGACAGAATCTGAGCCAGCGTGGGTATTTTGAATTTATTCTTCGGCAGGAAGGCATTCATTCAGAGGACAAAGAGTTATGCTGGGTCGAAGGTCCCATCATTTTCCAGCATGAGGAAATAGTAGGAGTAGCAACCATCATCTATTTCCAAGAGCAGAACCCTCTCAATGGCTCCCTTGGAGACTAAAATTTGCACCTATTGCAACAGAATGGACAGATCCCATGAGACTTGCTGTCATGTCAGGGGAAGATTTGGTTCAGTGGAAAGAAAGGGTAAGGCATAGCTATGGTCAAAGATTTAAAGGACCCATTTGTTGAATGTGATGCTTTACAACACTGGGAAAAAATGCTGGATCCTGCTTCTCCACAGGGTGGTTGAGCACCTCTGATGGTAAGTTAAAACAGCTTTTTGGCTGTTCCTGCAGGAGAAGGGGACTGACCGGACTGGTGCACTTTAAGGACTGCAGGTTGTCTGTCGATCCGCTTCCCCATCTCGAAATGACTTGGATAATTGTTGCAGAGGATGTTGAGACTAATATTGCCCGTACGCCAGCCCTCTAGTTGAGCCTTGTAAATTCTACAATTGGCGTGGGAATTGTTTGGGAGGAGTCATAGGGGGTCAAAGAGCGTGCTGTGGTCCTGCTCTCTTAAAACAGGTTTCAAGGCAGAATTGGCTTGTTTGCTGAACAGGCGTGAGTCAATGAAAGAAATCCACAAGAGCGGCCTGTAAGTATCCGGAGAATCCTGTAGAGCTCATCAAAGCCAACCGCCCTTGCCAGACAATACGAAGTGCCATGGTCAAGTCTAATACCTCACAGGAGGTTACTATTTTGCATAATTTTGAGCTTGATACATATATATTTAAGATCCATCGCAAGCAACTGCTTTTTGAGGACCTCCTTTGTTACTGCATAAATATAGTGCTAACATTGGGACATACATCAGGTTTCTATTCGTTCTATACATTTCTGAGAGGATACTCCTGTAATTTGGCACCTTAGCACCAATGGCTTAGCAGAGACCCAAGATGAGTCCTTTCTTGCCTTCTCAAACGTTCCAACTTATCTGATTTTACATCTACATGATCAACAACTTGCGGCCTCAAGCCTCCCTTTCAGCACTTCAGTCTTAATCAGGAAATCTGTCACCTGTGCTTATAGGTTTCTTCACTGTGTTTACAAAGTTAGAGATCTTGATATCTTTGTCTCTCCTACCCTCACAAGACACATTCTGTGGGTTAATATCCACAACAACTGTACTCATTCCCTCACCAGGTATATCCAATTACCTTTTATGCTCTATAGTATATCACACACTGGGACTTCAATTTTCTGTGATCTCTTTAATAAAATGGACATTGCTACTTTGTGACACATCAGAGGGTGAGTGATTTGGGAAATGGAGGTGTGTATCTATAAACAATGGTTTCCCATGTTTCCTGTCATACTAGGACTCGTATGTGGCCTATGAATATGTGATGTCTGACTCTGCATCTTTTTTGTGTCTGAAGCCCTAGTGGATTTATTTGGTCAAGCCCACATGTTATTAGCCACAGAGGTTTTACTCTATTTGAGCACTGCTAATGTTCAAATCCTCCTGCAGCTGTGTGGGTTCAGTGGCCATAAACTTGAGCATCACTACCTGGGTACATACTAACACTGTTTGATTGTTGAGGTAGCCAAACATACATGTTGCTCTTATTCCCACTGAAGCCCATCTGTGATTTCTCTCCAGGCTAGGGTGTGCCCACTTACCTATCTTTGCTATTATTTGTTACTTGGCACTTCACACCCTTTCTCAGTTTTTTACCTCCCTCCTGGTTTCTGACACCCTAGAAACTACAACTCAGCTCTTGTTACTCGCAAGCTGGGGATACATAATAACAAACAAAGACCTGCTCTAAAACGGGAAATTCTTCATGAGCATGCCCAAAGCCATATCTTGGCTCTAATATTTAAGTACCAGCTATCTAATGCTGTATACTCTAGGTGCTCCTATTCCTAGTTTAAAAATTGTCATGTGTCAGACCCCAGTACACAGAAGGACCTATATATTTCACACCAAAAATATACTGTGCAAATCACAACAAAGAAAAAGGTGTGAAGGTAATGGAGGCACCTCACGGAAACACCACCATGGGAGCTGCTGATAGGTTCTCATAAGTGTGCTCCGGGTTTCATCATTCAGTTTTAAGAAACAAGGGAACCCAACGGTAACCAAGGACCTGGGGATTAGTATATATAACAACAGTGGTCCTCAATATACATTAGTTAAACCAAAATACAATTATAGACAGCAGTCTGTACTATAAGGAAGCATGTGTCCAGCCGGACACAATTTTAATCAATGTAAGGTAAGAAAAGGGTATTGAAGCAACCAAATACAAAGTGGGATACAGTCCTGTATCCAGCACAAGTAACATAGAATACAAAGAGGGGAAAAAATAAAGTTTTTCAGGCAATTCAAAAAAGAGGAGGCACTAGCATTGGTTAGAACAGTTACAGCAAGCTGACCTCATGTAGTTTGCACATTACAGTTTAAATTATTGTGTTACTACAAAAACAGTCAGCGGTGTTTCGATCCTATAGGGGGCAAAGGATCATCATCAGGACTAGGGTTAATTGCCTGATCATGCAGAGCCTCAGGGGCTCGTAGCTGGAGGTAATTGCGGCAGTAATTCTTAAGGAGAAGTCGGAGAGTTCTGGTATTAGAGGACCAGGACTTCAAGGGGGAGTCCAAGGTCATTCAGACAGAGCCCCGATGGGGTATGTTGACCAATTAATCCGGCGACGAGGTAGGGGCAGAGGGGACACGGGGGATCGTGCCCACGATCAATATTCCGACCAATTAACAGTTCACGGGGGTATGAGGAAAGTTCCTTCAGGAGTAGGTATCCATTAGGCGGGGCACAAGTTAAGTGCAGGCGTAATTCGAACTACTCTTAAAGTCCGAATAGGGACATGTCAGCGACCTTCCGGCACGATGGCACTGTGAAGGACTTTCATCATTGGCAGCCTCCAAAACCATAAAGAAATAGTGTGAAAAAAGTGCACAAATAAGTTGAAAGTGTGAAAATGTAAAACACGCACTTAGAAAAACCTCCACGTGCCACCCAATCCTGACCCCCTACTATCAAAGCAAAAACTCCCACTCTTTTTTGCTTTTACAAGCTAAAAACAAGCTGAACAACCACTGGCACAGCCATCAACTTTTAATCACTGCCGTGTGACTGCTCAATTTAAAAACAGGACATACTGTCGCACCCCATCAGTTCTTATGGAAAGCCATTGCTTCATTGCCTTTTAAAAGATTTCCGGCAGTTTCTTCAGGGCTAAGGGTCAGTCCTCGTCACACTGTTAGTTAAGTAATGTAACAAATCCTTACCTTCTCCTGAGGCGGAAGCCGGGAGACCACTTGCCACATTATTTTAAAAATTGTATAATTGCACTGTGTTTTTAATTAGGCACGTTCTCCCCTGAACACTGCACTTGGAAAGCAGACTCACTCGAACCCGAACAGCGGATCCTAGCGCTGTCACGGGCTCCGTGTACAATTGCCGCCATTACCGAGCATACAGGGACACGCCCACTACCGTGAGGCCACGCCCCCCGCCAGCAGTATAAATAGAGCGCGCTGAATACAAGCGCGACTCTGACAAATCCTTACCTTCTCCTGAGGCGGAAGCCGGCAGACCACTTGCCACATTATTTTAAAAATTGTATAATTGCACTGTGTTTTTAATTAGGCACGTTCTCCCCTGAACACTGCACTTGGAAAGCAGACTCACTCGAACCCGAACAGCGGATCCTAGCGCTGTCACGGGCTCCGTGTACAATTGCCGCCATTACCGAAAATACAGGGACACGCCCACTACCGTGAGGCCACGCCCCCCACCAGCAGTATAAATAGAGCGCGCTGAATACAAGCGCGACTCTGACAAATCCTTACCTTCTCCTGAGGCGGAAGCCGGGAGACCACTTGCCACATTATTTAAAAAATTGTATAATTGCACTGTGTTTTTAATTAGGCACGTTCTCCCCTGAATACTGCACTTGGAAAGCAGACTCACTTGAACCCGAACAGCGGATCCTAGCGCTGTCACGGGCTCCGTGTACAATTGCCGCCATTACCGAGCATACAGGGACACGCCCACTACCGTGAGGCCAGGCCCCCCGCCAGCAGTTTACTCTACAAAACAGGTGCATTCCTAGGACGCGCAGCGGGCGCGCCGAAGGCGCGCCTACGGCAAGCCCGTCTGCGGCCGTCCGCGCCAGTACTAGCCAGGAGCCAGGCACGAGGGCTGGGATGAGGACACCATACTCATGGGATGCCTTACTCCACCTTAACCGTCCTGTTCCACCGCCATGTTCCCAGGTATTGAGAGGAGACTCTTGTTTCACCCATTGCCCCCACTGTTCTTTTAAATGCACTCCCTCTATTAACAAGGACCCTACCTAGACGACCAATAATATGGCTCTGATCAATTGCAGGTCACTGCCCAAACATGCCCTTGAAATACATTTACTTATCGAGGAACACCACTTAGAAATCCTGTTTCTCACAGAAACAGGCTTGCGCCTGATTCAGACACTGACATAGTTCAGGCTCTTCCCCACGGATTCCTTATTCAACATCTGAACCGCCCCAAGGGCAGGGGAGGAGGAATTGCCGTCATTTTTAAAGAATCGCTCCCGTGTAGATTCCTTGACAGCCCCCTGTCGGACTGTGAAAATGTTCATTTCACTATTCAAATTTCCCCTTGCATCTCCCTTTCGGGAGTCCTTATTTACCGTCCACCCGGAGCCATGGGGCAATTCCATAACATACTTCTGGAATGCTCCTTTGCCATGGCCAGTATTCGGCCCAATTTCCTCATCTAAGGGGACCTCAATGTCCATATGGAAGATAGTAAAGACAAACTAGCCACAGAACTGATTTCAGATCTGGCAGTTCATCAACTGCACTTACAGAACACCCTCCCCACACACAGTCGTGGACACTTGCTTGATCCCATCTTTTGCAACTTTCCTGACCTCGTGGTCGGTACGCCAATCCCTGTGCCATGGTCTGATCATCTGCTCATCCCCTTTAGTTGGCGTATTCAGTCCACTCCGCCTCCCACCCAAGCACCAGGTAGACCTTCTCGCCCTTGGGTGAAACTAGGTTATGATAAATGGAAACAAGCTCTTGAGGACACCAGACCACATCCCAGTTCGAACCCCTATTTAGCAGACGTGGAGTTCTCATCCTGGGTTACTAATTCTTTAGATACAGTCCTCCCCAAAAAACCTCATCGGAAACCTGAGGAAAAAAGCCACATCTCCATGGTTCACCCAGGAGGTACGCCTCTTAAAGAAAATCTGTAAGAGAGCGGAAAGAGTATGGAGGAAAGACTTCGATCTTAATAGTAAAAATTATTACAGGCGGACTATCCTCAACTACAAAAAGGCTCTAAAAAACGCTCAAATATCTTTTTTTAATGAAAAAATCAGCGAGGCAGCTTGTTCGTCCAGAGAGACGTTTTTAATTGCGAAAAAACTTTTAAAGACCCCAGCACCTTCAGTTACACACAATCTCTCGAACGATCATTGTAACGAGCTAGCCACATTCTTCGATTTAAAAATACAAAACTTCTTCAACACCTCCCCCCTCTTCTAACTGTGGACCCCGCTCTCTCTAATTCTTTATAGTGCCAGAACAGAGATACAGATTTAAGCAGGTTTTCCCCAATCAGTGAGGAAACTCTAGGACCCATCCTCCAATCCCTCAAAAGCGGATCTCCGCATGACCCAGCACCAGTCAGACACCTAAAACAGGTTGCTCCTATTGTCTTAGCACCAATGGTGAACCTAATAAACGCTTCCATTAAAAATGGAACGGTTCCCACAAGCTGGAAGAAGGCGTTGGTGAAAGCCCTTATCAAAAAACCCAACCTTGACCCTGGCAACCTAGCTAACTTCAGGCCGATCTCCCTCCTCCCTGGCATCAGCAAGATGGCTGAAAAATACATCAAGTCCCAGCTATCAAATTATTTGGAGTCCAACGACCTGCTCAAAACATCACAGACCGGTTTCCGCCCGGGCCAGGGCACAGAAACAGCGATGGTGGCGGTCGTCGAAGAGGCTAGGAAGATCATTGATGCAGGAGGATCAGTGGCAGTGATCCTCCTGGATCTCAGCGCAGCATTCGACACCGTCAACCATAGCATCCTGGCTCAGCGACTGGAAAATCTTGGTATCTCTGGGTCTGCCCTTTCCTGGCTCAAATCTTATCTCCACAACCGCTCTTTCCAGGTGGCAGAGGGTGACTTCATCTCCAGGGAGACCCCTATACGCTGCGGAGTGCCCCAGGGCTCGTCATTGAGCCCAACGCTCTTCAACGTGCATATGTCACCCCTGGAAAAAATTGTCGTCCCGTATGGTATTAAACTTCTGACCTACGCGGACGACACTCAGCTGGTTGTCTCCCTCAGCCAGTCAGATAACCCCACCATTGATCTGCATTCCTGCCTGGGGGACATAGTCAGTTGGATGAACGCCTCCCATTTAAAGTTCAATGGGGATAAAACTGAGCTAATGGTATTGGGTAATCAGTGCCATTATCGTCCGGAGTCTCTATGGCCCCCGAGCATCGGCCCCCCCCGAATCCCCAAAACTGACATCAAAAGCTTGGAGATCTGGCTGGATCACAATCTAACCCTTAACACCCAGGCCAGAAAAACAGCGGGAACATGCTTTGGTCTACTGCTTCCTTTCCAGTCAAAAAAATTACTCCTACAGGGTCTCATCCTGTCGAGACTGGATTACGGCAATGCCCTTTACCTCGGTTCACCAAAAAAAGTTATTGCCAGGCTGCAGGTGGTGCAAAACGCGGCCGCACGGATTCTCACGGGCACAAAAAATCGTTGCTCTGCCAAACCAGCGATCAGAGCACTACATTGGCTTTCGGTGGAGCAAAGGGTGCAGTTTAAGGCCATGTGCTTAACTCACAGAATCCTCCACGGAAACGCCCCGCCTGTCCTTAAAGATCTTGTGATGCTTTATATCACAAACAGAACCCTCCGATCCTCTAATGTCCACCTCACTCAAATACCTAGGATTAAGAAAACACGCTTCGGAGGCCGGCGGTTCTCCTACCAGGCGTCCAAGATGTGGAATGTTCTCCCACTGGACCTTCGTGCCCAACCTAACCTTCTGTCCTTCCGCAAATCCTTGAAGACATGGCTGTTCCCCTGACCTTCTTCTTGCTTCCGCCTGACCTGACTACATGGATTTTCTGTCAGCGCTGGAACGCTCTTGGGCAGCCATGCGCTTTAAAAATCTCATTCCATTCTATTCCATTCCATTCCTGGGGATAATAGACACAGAAAACACATAACACAAAGTTAGGCACAGAGCACGGTTTAAAATCACTACACGCACCGCGTGATTTTATATAACTCACTGCTCACATATACGGAATATTTACCCGGTGGTTGCCCACACCTATGTCTCGGTAAGTGGGGAGGAGATCAGATTCATGGTGGTGAGTGCCAGCAAGGGCTTGGCTAGGCCCATGGGAGCAGGGACGACTGCTCCAGCTTTTTTCCTTACGAAGGGACGATTGAAATAGGGTCTGTGTATATGCAGGCATATACACGCAGATAATCACCTCAGCTGTATCTGAAATGTAGGCGTAAGACATAGGTGAAGGCGGGGAGGGGAGTAAATCCCGTATCGCATTGTGAATAAAAATATCTGTGTTATCTCACCAGTAATTGAGGTCTATATCTCTCTCCAGGTTGACAGATAACAACCTTAATAATTACGTGTGCGTGTTGTGGGCATGTACAGATCCCCAGGAAAGGTGGCTGCTGGTATGCAAGGTATGGGCAACCACCGGGTAAATATTCCGGACGTTTTTCTAAGTGCGTGTTTTACCTTTCACACTTTCAACTTATTTTTGCACTTTTTTCACACTATTTCCTAATGGGTTTGGAGGCTGCCAATGATGAAAGCTGGACCACAATGATGAGAACCTATCAGCAGCTCCCATGGTGGTGTTTCCGTGAGGTGCCTCCATCACCTTCACACATTTTTCTTTGTTTTGAATTGCACAGTATATTTTTGGTGTGAAATATATAGGTCCATCTGTGTACTAGGGTCTGACACATAACAATTTTGAAACTAGGGATAGGAGCACCTAGAGTGTACAGCATTAGATAGCTGGTACTTAAATATTAGTGTCAAGATATGGCTTTGGGTATGCTCACGAAGAATGTCCCATTTTAGAGCATGTCTTTGGTTGTGATTATATATTTTGAGTGGAGGGCGAACTGCGCTATATCCCTCTGTAGCTCCTTTTTGTGCGTGAAGCTGGAGATACAGACAGACTACCTGTTAGTCATTTCTAAATTGGGTGGGGGAGGTGGAGGGGGGCAGAGTAGTCTCGACCTGGCCAAAGGAGATTACTTGGTCAGCCACATATTAAATGAGGCTCTTAATGTACTGTAAACAGATAGTGGCGAGTTTTATGGTAATATATCATGTAGGAGCATAGCCCCAGAATTTTTGGGATTCCTTACACTTCTTTTGTCTTCGGCTGGCAGGATGATCTCATTGTGGTGTAGGCTGATTGAAAATTGAGATTCTTATCTACTGTGCTGGTGGTATAAGAATTTAGAAAATGTGATATATTATCAGTTAGGTTGATTGATCAATGTTATGACCCGTAATTAAATTAATGTCCTCTATATGCACTGTTATATATTGGTGAATGCACATGGAAACTGTGATGTGCTGCCTTTTTATGTCGAAGCACTGTCTAATTATGAAAAGGCATTGTGTGGGCAAATTTAAAGCTTCTCTGGGAATGCATTCCAGACATTGCTTACCATTGACTTTGCAGTTTGTCTCGCTCCTTTTCTGGCTTTCAATTTGCTGGCTTTATTTGTTTTAGGCTCTCCAGCATATCTTTGTTGCTTCCATGGAGCAAACCTTGTTCATCATTGCTCCTTGTTTTCTTCCACGAGTTTTCTTTTTCTGTAATCAGGACTTTAAATTTTGTTCTTATCTTGTCACATTTGCTGTGCACTCAAAGACAGAGGTCAAATGTCAGGCACTCTTTTTAGAGGGAGTTTGGTGTTTACTTTTCTTTCTCTGACTACAAAGTGGGAGGATTTATGTGACAATCTTATTGGGCCAATCCATAAAAAAGGAAATGCAAACTCCCATAAAAATTACCGCTTAATAAACCTTCTAGATATAGGTGAAAAGGTCTTTTCCAAGGTAATTCTAGGGCTACTAAAGGAGTGGGTGGAAGACAAACAGATAATACCCCCAGAGCAGGGGGGGTTCAAAGAAGGCCACTCAACGATTGACCATTGTTTTGCTCTGTGGTCCATTGCACGGAAGGCAATTGATCAGAGGGGTAATTTAGTCTGCTGTTTCGTTGACTTCCGTGCAGCCTTTGATCTTGTGGACAGGGAGCATCTGTGGTCAACACTAGTAGGGTATTAACTACAGGATGACCTGCTGGTCCTTATCCAAGCACTACATACAGAAAATTGGGCACAGATAATATTGGACACGGACGAAGGACTGACTGGGAAAATCCCTATTGGGAACGGCTTAAGGCAGGGGTGCGTCCTAGCCCCCCTGCTGTTCGCCCTGTTTTTAGCTGACCTACCCCAAGTATTAAGAGACGTCAGAGGGGCGAACCCGAAATTGGGAGGGAAGCACATATCGTGCCTCCTTTATGCAGATGACTTAGTTATTATGGACCAAACGGAGATAGGCCTCCAGAGAAAATTAAATAGGTTTAAAGAATATTGCATGAGTAAAAAATTAGTGGTAAACATGGATAAAACTAAAATTGTATGTTTTGGGACAAGGAAAGCGAAGTTTTCGTGGTATCTTGGTACAGTTTTGCTTGAGAGGGTGTCCAATTACAGATATTTGGGAATGTGGTTCTTATGTAACTTGAAATGGCACACACACCTGCAAGCATTAAAAATAAGGGCATTGGCGTCGGTCAAAGGCCTAAAAGGATTTAATAATACCTATGGTGAAAGGTCAGATAGGCCGGTCTTAAAAGCCTATCAAGCAATGGTCCCCCCTCAATTTTTGTATGGAGCCGAGGTCCTTTACCTCAGTGGCAAGACCTCCTGGGATAGAGAGGAGGGAAATATATTACAAAGCTTATTTGTGCCACCTAAATCCTCTATGGTGCAGGCAGCATGACTGGAGCTGGGAATAACCTCCTGGGCTATAACAGCCTGCATGAGCTTTGTACGCTTCTGGCAGCAGTTGGGACTAGGGGAACTTACTTAAATCTCCCAATGGGCTAAGGAGGAAATTACCATTAGTGAGCTTCCCTGGGCAAAAGAGGTGAGAGCTTCAATAAGTAAGGCTTACGGGGTGTTAGATTTGAAGGTATGCTTGCCGCAAGACCCCACAATATTTGGGAAAAAAGAATTAAAGATTCAAGGGGTCAATATAAAGTCTTGGAAATGCGAATTGGTATAAACCCAGGCTATGCGAATAACGGGGCTCTAAACCTAATGATAGGATGTAATGGGAAATGTACTTGCACTTTAGGAACCACCTGTGATATTTTACATATTTTATTAGATTGTACAAGATTTTTAGATCTTCGAAAGGAGTTTTTATGTCCGATTTAAAAAAAATATAAGATTACACACAGAATGCAAGCTGCAACTCTTCTGGTGGAAATGGAGAATTTAGACATGGCCTGTGCGTTGGGGAAATATATGAATAAAGTTAAGTTGTTCCTCAAATGCGCAGAAGAACATGTATAGTGCAGCCCCTACCTCCGAATAAAGGTAGAGATACTAAGCCATAAGAGTAGTAAAAACTGCATTCTGAAGAAGTTATGTATAGGTAAGATTTTAGCGATTTTAACAAATAAATGTAATAATACTCCGTTTTAAAAGGAACAAGAGAAGTTAAACTACACGTATTTTGAGGTGTAATTGTGGTTTTAATATTGTCATGTTATGCTGCTGTTCTTTCTCTTTGCTGAATATTGTCATGTTGTGCTGCTGTTCTTTCTCTCTTCATGGAATGTGGAAAATGTACTTTTAAGGTTTTAACAAATCAAATAAAGTTTTGTTTGACTGACTGACTATTGGGTACTGGGAAACAAAAGGGTTTTTCTAGCACACAACACAATGTTAATGTCTGCAATTGAACTGTGCAAATTTTTCAGAATATATAAAAATTACAAAAGCACAAATGAAGCAATTTTTTTTGTAATTCTGACATATGCTGAAAACAATTATTTTAATAAGATCAAAATACTAGGTGATGCCATTTCCACATAATTTGTTTGTGCACTGTACAATTTGATCAATTAAACTGCAAGTGCAAATGTCATTTTCATTTCAATTCAAAATGTGTTGTCTGCAATGGAAGTGCACTACCACACCATGCCTACTCCACTCTACACAACTTCACTCTATAACAGTTTTCTCCACTCTATGCCCCCTTCAAATCCACTCCACTCTACAACACTCTAAGACACTCTACTCCACAAAACAACACTATTCTCCAACACACTCCACTCCACTCTACACCACTCTATGCCACTTCACAGTAGGCCACTCTACTCTGATCTGCGCCACTATTTAGCACTTTACTCAACTCTACGGCACTCTTTGACACTTTACTCCAGTCTACACCATGCCACTCCACTCTACTCTATTATATGGCACTCTACGCCACTCCACTCTATGACACTATACTCTATCCCCTCCACTCCAAGACGCTCTACTTTACCCCACCCTATGCCACTCCTCAACACTCTATGCTACTCCATGACAATTTAATCTACTCTACGACACCCTGCGTCACCCTATGACACTCCATTCTATGATACTCCACTTTATAATACTCTACGATGCTCCATTCTATGACACTTTATTACCCTCCATGCTACTCCACTCTATGCCACTATCTTTTAGGCATGTCGAACAGCAGCCACGTTGCGATACAACATGGCTAAACCACAGTGGCAAAGCCAATAGCTCTTGCATAGGCAAGACATGGAAGTTGAAGTTGAGGAAATTTATAGAGCGCGCATTTACCAAAACGGTTTCATGGCGCTAAACGGGTTTGGCACAGAGCATATAGCAGTTAGACCTCAGACGCTCTAGCTAATAGCCAAGTCTTCAAGCCTTTAGGGAACTCAGAATATGATTGCGAGAATCGAAGTGTGACCGGGAGGGCATTCCAGAACTTAGGGGCCAGGAAACAAAAGCTCGATCCCCCATGTTTTTTCCTAACAAAGCTTGGGACAACCAGAAAGTTTTTAGAAGAAGATCGTAGATCCCGAAGGGGGAATATAGATTAAGAGCCTGGATGCCACATATTGGGGAGCCAAGCCCGCCAAGGATTTAAAAATGAGACACCCGAGTTTGAATTGGCATCTATGAGCAACCGGTAACCAGTGCAGATGCCTCAGAAGCGGGAGGGCATGATGGAATCCGGACCTACTATAAATCAGCCTAGCAGCCTGATTTTGAATGAGCTGTCATCGGCGTAATTCATAAGCAGGAATGCCAATATATAGGGAATTGGCATAGTAAACCCTTGTAATAACAAGGGAAAGAAGAATAGATTTAAGACAGTCGATGGTAAAAAACCGGGAGACCCTCCGGATGGTACGAAGACATAAGAAGCAGGAGGAGACAATCATACTCATTTGGGTGTGCATCGAAAGATCGTTGCTGATTTTAATGCCCAAACTTTTCACAGATTTAGCCACAGAAGGGGCTGGTCCAAGAGAGGGGGGCCAGAAGGTAGAACACCAAGGATTGGGGGAGCCTCCGATCAGGACTAACTCCGTCTTTTCAGGATTCAACTTCAGGTGATTCATGCTCATCCAATCCTGGATGAAGGTCATGGTATTCTGAAAAAAGAAAATAGAATCAGAAGAGGAAGAAAGGGAAAATATAAGATGAAGGTCATCTGCATAATTATACCTTGTGACCTTCCGGTGACGTAAGGCAAAAAGTAAAGGAAAGATATAAAGATTAAATAGGAGGGGGGATAGGGCCGAGCCATGGGGGACACCACAGGTTACCGCCCGTGGAATTGAGGAAAAGGGGGAGAGCTGGACCGCCTGTTGGCGGTTCTCCAAAAAAGAGGAGACCCAACTCAAGGCCACATTCGAAATGCCCGCACCTCTGACACGGTCGACCAAGAGAGAATGGTCGACCGTGTCAAAAGAGGCAGATAGATCCAACAGTATCAGGGCCTGTGCGGAACCCTGATCAGCACTCACTCTCAGGTCATCCAAAACCGAGAGGATGACCCATTCTGTAGAATGGGAGGGGCGAAAACCAGCCTGATAGGGATCCAGATAATTAGAGCTTTCAATGAAAGAGCTCAGACAGTGGGTAACATGTCTCTCCAACACCTTGCCCAGAAATGGAAGCAGGGAGATGGGGCGGAAGTTAGAGAGACATGAAGGGTCAGCCCCCACCTTCTTCAAGACTGGAACTATCTTAGCCGACTTGAAGAGGTTAGGGACGACACCCAAGGCCAGAGATTCATTGAGGAGGGCAACAGGTGGATCAGAGCAAGCTGAGAAAATCTCCCGAAGAATATGTGACGGGCAGCTGTCAGTTGGGGAACCAGATTTCGTGGCGCTCACCAAACTGAGAAAGTTCTCCGTCCAGATAGGAGGGAAATGCGTGAAAGAGTGAGTACTTGGGGTAGGTAAAGGAGGATCAAAAAAAGGGGGAGGTGAAGATATGTGAATTTTAATTGAAGACATTTTTGTGAAGAAAAAATCTTACAGTGATTCACATAAGTCCTGAGACGGGAGCGGTTTAACAGTGACTAGGTCAAGTTTGGATAGACTATTAAGAATAGAAAAAAACTCCTTAGATTTGTTGGGGGAGGATAGAATCAATCCAGAAAAATATTGTGTTTTAGCTGCAATGATTTCATTTTTATATTCCCTAAGGGTGGTGGAATAGATAGTTTTATCGAGTGGGTCGTAGCCTCGACACCACTTACGCTCTGCCCGTCTAAGCTGAAGTTTCTTCGCTTGTACAGAAGGAGCAAACCATCTTTGTGCATCGTGTGAGCGCTTACATCGGATTGATCTTCAAGGGACCAGTTCGTAACAGTATGAAGTAAGCCAGGTGTTAATGGCCAAGGCCTGATCGTGGAGAGAGGATTCTGAGCTGACTCCTCTAAGCAAACTAGAAGAACGGAGCGAGGCACACAGGGAAGTAATATTAACACTCCCCCAGTTCCTCACTTTAGATTGCGTGGGTAGAGGGATGCTTGTTGTAGGTTTTAATGATAGAGCGAAGGAAACCAAAAAGTGGTCAGACCACAGGCAAGGGAGAACCGAAATTAAAGAAATGTCCAAGTTAGCAGACCAAATTTGATCCAGAATATGGCCAGACTTGTGTGTGGGCGACTCAACCAATTGTGTCAAATTCAGATGAGTAAGTAAATCAGAGAATCCCTTGGATTGAGAATCCTCCAAGGGATCCCCAGGCCAGTAGTTAAAATCACCTAAGATCACAATACGAGCATTGTTTACTGTTAGGTTAGCAAGGATCTCCCCAACCAAAATCGAAAAGGTGGGCATAGACTGTGGGGGGGGGGGGGGGGCGATAAAACAAGACACAAACCAACGGCGGAGAGACCGACTGAGTCTTCATAACCAGATAATCTGCTGCCGGGACTGCCGGGGAGAGCAATAAGGGGAATGCCCATCTAGAGTGAATGATAGCCGCCACCCCTCCTCCATTCTTACCAGATGTACGCTCAGAATGCAGAATCTAATAATTATCGGGAATGGCCGCTAGGATGTCAGGGGAAGATGCAGGAGTGAGCCAAGTTTCGGTGAGAAATAGGCAGTCAGGCTGGATCTGGTCGAGATAGCTAAACGTCTCAAGTTGATGTTTAGCTAGTGATCGAGTGTTAAGCAGACATGCCGAGAAGGCCACAGAGGGGCCAACCGGGGGAGGGACCGTAGATCGAGTCTCACTGTCTATAGAGATGGTGGCCTCCTCAGCTAGAGGTACTATGAAGAGGGGGCCGGAACTGAAAAATAAACCCAGCGAAACAAGCTTGGCCTGAGTGTGTATAGGAATAGGCCATTGGCCTTGAAACGCCTTAAGCTCAGAAGAGGAATAATTAAAAAACTGGGCAGGGTCACCGCCCCTATCCCCGGTTGGCCGCGGACGGGCGCAGACGGGCTTGCCTTAGGCGCCATGAAACCGCTGGTGTACGTGCGCTGTATAAATATTTTTAAATAGAAATAGAAAATGATGCGCGTCGGGAAGACCATGGGCTTAAGAAGACTAGCCCGCTAACCCCTGACTCCACCCTCGAACCCGGAAGTGGGGCCAAACACCAAGAGAACACCCACGCTACCCTCCACATCAATTAGGCGCAGCCAGCGGTGGACCGGGGTAGAGGGAGAAGGAGCAACAAGTAGGAAAAGTAAATTTTAAAATGAATAATGTGCCAAATACAACACAAGTTCAAACATAAACTCGTTCGTTTAAAATTGAGCGCTGAATCGGCAGCTAGCAGCTAGCACACCTCACCCTGTGATAGTGCAAGACCTATTGTCTTTGCCAATGCTTGCTAGTAATGGTCAAAACTTCACCAAATAAATGCTTAAAAAACAAACAGACGCATTGGTGTAATGTTCTCTCTCTTCCGTCAGGTTGAGTTCTCAACCCAGTGAAATGCATGCCCATGCCTGGAAATGAAAACTGCTTTAATGGAAAAGATGTCTCCCTGGACGGGATACAGAATGCCAGAGAAACACTTTTTTCTATGTTGTCATTGTTTTTATTATTAAAATATTCCAAGGCAGCAGGGGAGCCAGTGGAAGCATGTCACAGGGCAGGGGAGCAGCAAGTGTGCCACCAGAAACAATGTACAGTCAGCATCGTGCCTGAGAGTAGTCACTTTTTCAGGTTTTCGCCTACACATCGCTTTCTTGCGAAATCTCTTGTATTTTAAAAAAATCTTAAAGGGGGCTTAGAGCGCACCCATTACTTACCTTTACTTACCATTGGCTGGCTTCCACATGGCTTCCACATCACTCTTGTCACCTTGCTTACTCTTGATCATATCTACACCTTGACTCCGTCTTCGAGTCTTCGTCCTGCCATGCTGTTGTGGAGCCGAGCCCAAGTACTGCTTCCGGTGGCCAGTGTTCTTCCACTGCAGGCTCTTGAAGTACAGACTCTCTTTTTACTTTTTGACATGAACTCTGTCTCTACAGTGCCTCTACTTTACCCCCTGCTGTGCCACTGCTTTTGAAGGGCCGGCCCAGGCACCATGTCAGTATTTAAATGAGCATAAGGGCCATTGCTGATGAGGTCTATGCAGCGTGAACTAATTATTTTCACCAAACCATGTCACTACAGCCACTATAGAGCTAAGAAGATAAAGTGTAGGCAGTACAAGGTTTCCTAATTATTTATACCACGCTGTCCGCATTACTTCAACAATGGATTTTAGTGTGCAGTGCAGGTGGTTGACCCAAGAAAGAAGGTGCAGTATTACGGCATGAATGGATCTACCAATTAATATAGTGCCATGAGAACCTATTTAGACTGAAGTAATAATTTGTCATCCAAATTATTCCTTGCCTGCATCATTGAGTTTGAAGCAAAAACATTTTTATGAACACCAATTTTATTAAAAATAGATTGTTCACATTCTTGTGGTTTCTTTTCAGTGGTTTGTCACACATCCTTTTACTTGACTGTTCACTGGTTACCTCATTGAAAGATAAGGCAAGAATGGCTTCAGAGTGATGTCACTTGGGCATATCAGATGGATGGCGGTCGCCCGTTGAGGCAAGTCACAATATTGTGTCTTGAAGTATTTCAAATGGCAGCCGGCTTCGGGTAGAGATGTGTTTCTTTCCAATTAGGATTGGTACATGGGTGGTGGCTAGTTTACATTCGCCTTCGCTTGTCTAAATAAATGAAAATCCCCAAGCAGAATTGGTTAGTTTTATTGTTTGTGATTTGGACATCTTTACAACTTTTAAGAATTGTAGTCTTGCAGAGGAGGCCATTTGAAGATAAGTTGTCACTGTCTTGCACTTGTTGGCATGTCCTACTCAGTTTGTCAATGTTGATGGCTCTGTTGTTGTGTTAGATGTAGCGTGTGGGTAGATGCCAGTATTTTATTGAAAGATAAGGGGTTCTTGTCTGGCACTACAATACACTGCTTTCACCGATTTATGACTGAATTGCTTTTTGTTGTATTCAGGCCACTGGAATTATATGGTACAGAAGAAAGTGGTCCCAGTGGAACACAATTGAAAAAAACAATTCTTTATATAGGAGCATTGATTGAATTACTCACTATGAAAGTTCCTATTCAATATTGTTTAATCATATTGAACACATGTTAATATATTCAAAACTTAGCACATATCGGAATAATTTGTACAAAAGTGCTGCAAAGTAGGAAAAAGGGAGGTTCAACCAAGTGCAAAAGTGAGGGTTCAATGGAAAAAGGAAGGGTAGTGACAATATATGCTTCAACAGTATTATATACAAAAGCCTGTCCAGCCTGACATAGGGCTAAAAACAAATATTCAAAGTCATTATGTTTAGTTTGGTGCAGTGAAAAAGCACTGTTGTCCACATTGGCATAAGAGACTGGATTGACGACGTTTCGACCCCAGGAAAGTGTAGGGTACCCTTGATCATTACAAAGGAGTCTTCCTCAGGACTTGGGGGGCACCTAAGAAATAAGAAAAATAACTCCAAAAACAAAGGATAAAGAAATTACCGCTATCCAGTTGTGTCTGTGGTGGTCAAATGGTCATAGCGGGCCTCCTGTGGTGGAGAGGGGACCTGAATGGCAATCTGAAACAAAGGTTTTCATGCCATCAGAATTGTGTGACTAAGCAGATATCAACCTTACAACTGCTTGTCAAAAGCGTGTACACGTCACTGTGTTACAAAAAAGACCAACTTCTGTTTAAATTGAAAGGATTTGTTAATTTATCAAAATGATGGCCAAGAATATTCTAAAGGGTCCGTGATTCTAAAAAGATAAGCGGAGAAAAATTGAGATTCACCACCATCCTAATAATATGCTCAAAAAGTAGGACAGGGAGGTTGTAGCTCAAGATTACCTTTCCCTCGAATTCTGCGCAATCATTCACTGACTCGTAAACGGAGCACTGTTAGGGAGATTCATTAAATACCTGTAAAAAAACACCCAGTGGTGTGCACGCGCTAAATCGCACTAGCAGACGCTGGCTGCTGCCACTACATAGTCACGGAGGGATTTACGGACCGCCGGTGAAACGCGGTTTTGTGTCGGACAAAAAGGGAATGTAAGGTACTGTGTATATACATGATTAACCTTACACAATATAACATAGCTATTGTTCCATTGTTATTGCATGAATTGCAGTGGTTTAATAGTTGTTTGTCATAAGATACAGGAATTTCACAATACCAGTGAAACTATGGCTTTCAAACACCAGAAAGGAAGCCTTAAGACCCATTTTAGTTTTGCTGCACAGCACTCTAGTTGTGCTTGCAAAATTGCTATGATTTAAAAAAAAATCTACAAAGGGGGTTAGAGCCTGCCCATTACTTACCTTTACTTACCACTGGCTGACTTCCATGTCACTCTTGTTTCCTTGCTTACTATTAGTCAGCACCCATCCTCACCTCTGTCTTCTTCGGGGGCTTCCAGTCGAGTCTTTGTCCTACTTTGGAGTATGAAACAAGTACTGCTTCCTGTGGCCAGTGTCCTTCTACCGCAAGCTCCTGCACTGCCGGCACTCTTTTTTACTTTTTTCAACACACACTCTTTGAGTGCATGTCCCTGCAAACCCTCTCCTTGGCCCATGCTTACAGAAAAAAACAAAAAGAACGCTATGACCTGGCCAGTACTGTCTGCGTTATAGCGCTTTTTTTTGTCTTTAAGCCATGTTGCACAGCAGCTCAACTGCTGAGCAACATGTAAAAAAAATATTGACAATGCTTGTTACCTTTCTCACCAATGAAAACACAGCAAAAGACTATGAACATCTGCTAAATGCCATAAGCTGATCCAAACTGTAATGGACTGCCCACTCAACTATTGCTTGAAGGGGGTTCACCCAGACGGGCGTGGCCAGCAAGATGGCCAACTAGCAGCACTAATTGTCAGCTTACAGCCCACAAAACGTATCCTCCACCATCATCCCAACCTAAAAATCCTGTGATTACCCCATACTTCCAGCAATGTGGAGGATGTGTTGTGAAGTGAGCCAGTCAACTCTGCGGTCATTCTAAGAGCTGGGGCACCGATGACTCGAATGCAAAGATCCTTAACTAAAGGGATAGAGACACACAAGGCCCGTCAAAAGGAAAACCCCACTTTCAAAAACCACGTTATTCACATATTCTCTGACTAAACACAATAAGTCCATCAACAGAGGCAGGCATGTGGCGGTGTCAAGCAAAAGCTACAAGATATAGGCCATAAATATATATGTTGTGTTACCCTACAAAATGAAAGGTACTGCATGAGGATGTCTACATTTCTTTATTAAGCCAAAGAAGGATGGGACTGGCTGAATGTTATTGGGGTGGCCGTGTCTTTACACCAGCCTAAGAGGGAACTCGTGGCTGGTCCCAAAGGGGACATCAAATAGGGTTGGCAAAGAAGAAAAGGAGCAGACACAGGAAACAGTCAGGATCAAGGGTGGTGGTACAACACTGTGGCACAGTGGGTGTGGCACAACAAAGATAGGAAAGGGAGTAGGCCGGAGCCCTGGTGGAGACGGTAAACTCCGCTGCATCCACTTAGTGGCTCAGATTAGATGGAGGGATGCCAGGATTTCCAACCACATAGGACTCAAGCTGTCAGCTTGAGCCTGATTATCGACTTTGGCCCTGCAATGGACTTGTGAATTGATCTAGGGCACGAGAGGGCCCTCCTCCTGAGATGGACATGCAGCGAGCGAGGTATTGAACTTTGCCTGCAGAGGCCATAATTACTTTAGGATGTACCGGGCCTCGATAGATGGTTTAATTGTATTATCTTGGACTAATTGCAGATTCTCAATGAGGCTTGTTTTTTTTACTCGAAACTGCTCAACTGTATGTATGAAGCCATGTGGTACTATCTCTCTTTTCATTGTTTTTTTTTTCAATTACTCTACTGAAAAGTTTAATAAAAATAACTTTTAAATAAACTTTGACTACAGAGGCCTGAAGGAACCAGGGGGGCAGTGCAGACATTGTGTATAGGTGCCTCCTTTGTGGACTATATACCTGGAAGAGGTGTTGCCGGTTGATTAGGGCGATGAATGCTGAGTGGGCATGGCCTATAGACAGAGCCCCCTTCTTTCTTTCTTCTTTCCTCACTTTACTCTTTTGCTTTTGTTTTCATCCTCTTTCCTTATAGCCTCCTTCTTACCCTACGTCAGCGACTTCCTCGTTTTTCCCCCTCCATTCTTCTTTCTACACCGTGGCTGCGAGTGTCTGGAGTGTGACTGACACCAGTTCCTGGTGTGGATGTGAGTGAGGGGCAGAGTGAGTGCAGTGACCCTTAGGGACGACTAAAGGGTGTCAGAGAGTGGCTCGGATCGCTCACCTGCGGTTGATCCCTGTTCCTACTCCACCCCCAAGATACATTCCACTAGTGGAGAAGAGGGGATTGGGTTCTGATGACACATACTAGTACAGCCTCGATGTTGTATTAGTTCATTTTAGCGGGGGTGGGTGCACAAAATGGATGGGAGACAAGTTTGGTTTAAGTGTGTTTATCTGGGGAAGGGAGTTGGGAGAGACTGTTGGTTGGGGTTTGTTGTCTACGGCACAGAGTGGCTCTCCATTCTCTTGGTGGATGTTCGAAGAGACAGGAGAGAGTGTGGAGGTGGAGGATGGAGACGGGAAGACCGTGGACTCACAGCAGATAGTCAGCCATGCCGGGAGGACCCACACGCTTTGTCACGTGGAAGATGAGGGGGCTGAACTCCTTACTCAAATGATATAGGTTGATGCCTACTTATATATGGAGTATAGTTTAGGCAGACACCACCCTGGCGTCCCTCTGTGGCGAATTGAGCCCGAAGCCCTGGGCGACCCTGGGTACCAGGCTGACATGCGAATGTACCTGCAGGGATACTTTGACACCAACAGCAAAACCATGGAGAAGCATGGTATGGAGTGAGGTGCCTTTGCCTTAAAAATGGTGGTCAGGGGAGAGAGCCTCAGTAAGACCTAGAACACCAGAACAAAATAGAAGAGGACTTCCGGGAGGGGGAGGACCTATTGACCTGCCTGCAAGGACGGATGAGGGATGGGAGATGGAGAAGGCAGCACTAATTGAGGTAAACCATACAGTTCAAACTTGTGGGACAGGCTAAACTGACACGTATGATAGGACTACCAACAGCGGCTTCATGGGGGGGGGAACAAGTCTAGACACTTGTTGACCTGTTTGCTTAAATGGGAGAGACATCCCACAACCCTGACCCCTGCCCCAATGATCCTCTCCCTGACTTTTGCCGATGGCGGGCACAGTGGTGCAACAGGTCGCACTAAATCTGGTGTTGCAGGACTACCTCGCAAGAGTATACATAACTCCTTCATAGGTGGAGGAAAATGAAGTAGAGTCATTCCTAGAGAGTGTGATGATGCCTAGGCTTGTGGAGGCTCAGTGGGAAGGATTAGAGGAGGAGATAAAACTGGAGGAACTCCAGGAAACCCTCCGGGACATGGCTCAAGGGACATGCCCCAGCCGGTTGGCCTCCCCGTGAAATATTACCAGCTGTATTGGGTCAAATTGCTCCTCAAGCTACTGGAGACTTTCCGGGAGGCAAAATCGGGAGGTATACTGCCAATATACATGCAGGAGGCCTTAATCATTATGCTCTCAAAGCCAAAAGACCAAAGGATCTGGGATCTTACATACCACTGCCCATACTAAATGTAAACACCAAACTGCTAGCTAAAGTGCTCATGATGCAACTAAGTCACATGGTAACGCACTTGGTGAACAACAACTAGTGTGGCTTTATGCGGAGATGGGGGACCCATATGAACTTCATAAGCCTCTCACATGTCATGCATGCTTTCCAGGGAGCGGCTGAGGAGGTGGCACTGGATATTGAGAAGGCATTTGACAATATGGCGTGGGGGTACTTATGGGAGGTGTTGCAGAGAATGGGGATGGGAATGGGGTTCTTGTCCTACGCGCGATTGCTATATACAGGACCCCTAGCGAGAGTAGGGGCTGGAGAGGTGGTTTTGGATGTAATGACTGTGGGTTGGGGAAAGAGACAGGTTTGCCCTCTGTTCCCGCTCCTCTTCGTCTTGGCCATGGAGCTGTTGTCAATGTACTTAAGGAGTGAACTCGGTGCAAGTTGGCAACACTACTAATATCATATCAATGTACACAAACAATACCTTTGTGTATGTGAGCACGCTAGAACGTTTGGTGCCACTCATGAGACTCATGACAGACTTCGAGAAGGCGTCTGGCCTACATGTCAAAAGCAACAAGCTGGTACTTTTCCCCCTGGCGGCCTTGGCGGGCAGACACAAGACTGATCTCCTGGCAGTGGGTCACCGTGGGAGACAGTGCAGTTTCGCTATTTAGGAATACAGATGTCTCTACGCTAAGCAGAACTCATTCTGTCTCTGCCGAGCTCCCTAATGCTGGAAAATTTGGTAGGGGTTCTGCCCAAATCACCCTCCCATACCTGAGCAAGGGACATCCAAAGATGAAGAAGTAGAAGAAAATGGTACAGAGGGATAAATCAAAGATTTAATCACAAACAAGAAATAATTAATTATCCTGTTGATTGCAAGTATTTAAATACATTCATATTCAAAATTTCATATAGACATATACACGAGTCAACAGAAAGAGTGGCGCAAAAGAACAAACACATATGAAAAAAATATATATATAACAATACAGCATACACAAAATATACAAATCACATATACAAACTGTATATAACAAATACTACAATCTATCTATACATCAGTGTACCCTAAGAAAATGTACAAAACTTATCACAGTATCCACTTCTAACTTCGAGTGGTGTACATCCCAAAGGGGAAGTCCCAAAATGTGCGCCAGAGCTATCACTTCTCTACACAAAATATATTCATCACGGCGCAAAAAACGAAACTTAGACTAGATATAAGTTTATGGGGACTACTTATGAACAGGGTGTTGACGCAGTTGCGGTCGCGTTTCAGCCAGATGTCTTTAGGGCTTCATCAGGACATGGGTACTTTCACGCACAGAAAAAAACAACGGAAATCTAGGGGGAATCCAATCCCACAGGGCTGGGTGGGTACTTCATCCACTAAAGACTATACGTGTTTCTAAAAGGGACTGCAAACGCCCATAAATGACGTCCAGTCGTTTGGTATCAGGCAGTATTCCACTGCGGTAATTCAATTATGTCTCCTGCCTCAGAACGGGGTCAGGATACGCCAAACTCTATCTCGGGGCATTCAAAGCGGCCAACGGCAACAGTCCGTGTAGTCGAACCTAATGCTGCAGCTTAACAGTATGGTGGTATCGTTGGCAAGGACAGGCAAGTGGGGAAGAGTGTGGCTGGACATCTTAAAATTAGAACCGGTGGAAGGTGTACGGGGGTTACCAGACCTACAGCTGTACTTTTGGGCAGGACTCCTGCAGTATCCATGCTGTGTTGCAATAAACGCCCCAACTAGAAGAAGCTCCTGGTGGGTCTGGTGATGGAAGGAGACCCCCCCAAGATACTCATGGGTGGCCGAAGATTACCGGAGGATACACCTTTCATGGTGAAACAGGTAGCACAGGCATGGGAACAGACAGTGACCCGGGGCTTGAGTCAAGCGCCTTAAGTCAGGTTTCTTCCTATCTGGTGGCTACGACCTTTCCTAAATATACGCGCCTGGATGTCTGTCAATGGACGGGGTGGGCGGCTGTCAGAAGGCGGGAGACCTTTTCCCTTAACAAATCTTTTGTGATAGTAGCTGAGGCCGGGACGCTCTTTGGAGTGGGACATGGGCAGTGTTTGCAGTTTGCAGGCCTAGCTCATACAGTCTGGGAGATATGGACAACTTTCCCTGAGGAGCCCAGCAAACCCTGTGTCCTGATGGTTATTTTAGATCCGGGCTCAAGTAGGGGCCTTATTTCCACGATGTATTCTGCCCTAAAAGAAGAAAGGCACATGGACGTGGCAACCACGTCAACCTGCAACAACTGGACAAGGGACCTTGAGGACCCCCTCTTGAATGGGGAATGGAAACCGGCTAGAGCTCAAGTGAAGGAAACCGCCAGTAACTTAAGGTTTAAACTAACACAATTGTATTACCTCCATAGGGCCTTTCTAAAACTGCAGTGATTACACAGGAAGTTCCTGGACTGGCCAGCAGGCTGTATTCAATTCCTTCATGTCACTTGGGAGTTCCACAGGCTGCAGTCCTACTGGACTGGAGAGGTGCGGTAGTTGACTGGGGTCAGATTAGAGCACACAGTGCGCTATTGTATCCTGGGTATTTTGCCATTCCCCGGAGAGGGTAGAAGATGCAATACAGATTTGCATTGCTGGGCATGGTGCTGGCCATGCTTCGGGTTGCTATTCATTGGATCAGTCCTTTACCACTATGTAAGTGGAGGGCAGACATTCGTGGATGGGCAGGGGGAGAAGAGTGCAGGCAGAAACAATTGCAAATGGACGACAATGCGGAAAGTGATCTAGAGATGTGGGGCCTGATGGTGGTCTGCTTGGGAGATGGGGAAGGGGAGGGGAAGGATGCCCTGCCCAGATCTCGCCAGCAGCTGTAGTGGCATCCCCCCTAGAGGAGGGGAGCAACCTGAATTCATCCTAGAGGTGGCTAGTGGTTTCCCCCACACACATTCCTGTTTTGTCTTATCATGAACGCAATGGGTGTTGGGACAGTTGGGCTTGTTGGTGGAATAAATCTGGCTCCCTTTCATCCCCCAGAAAACTGATCACCAGTCTGCTACATTCCGGATTTACACCCCCACCCCCCATTCCAGGCCAGAGATTGGTCACATCTGTCGGTTGCAGGGTGCCTTGATGGTTGGGGAGAGACAATGCTCCAGAATGGTTCTGTTGTTCTACTGTAAGATTTACTCTTTGCAATGTTTATAGAAAAAAAGTCATAAAGAAAATTAAAAAAATAAAATAGGGCTCACCCAAACCAGGCAATGGCTGAAGGTGGCTCCAAACAAAACTGTTTTTTGACGTATGTGTGTATATATGTGTTTGTTATGAGGGTTAACCCCTTCCGTGGGGCCGCAATTTTCCCCGTGTGCGGCCGCCGGCAGAACACGGGCGGGCCATGACGAACCCCAGCCGTCATCAGCACACGAGCACCGTAGTGCATGATGGCTGGGGTTCGTCACCAGCATCGAAGGGGTTAAAAAAAGACAATAGGTATTTTGAGATGACTAAAGCCATCTTAAGTGAGACCTTAAACAAACATTTTGAGTGAACAGGGGTCAAATGTGTTTTATGTCGGGAAGTTTTTGAACATAATTTTGGTGTAGTGCTATAAATGAATGGCAAAGTATGCACAGGGTGCATGGACACTAGAGCCACCAACAACCTCTACAGTATTGGTTATGTTGTTACATAGTTTGTTTCTAAAACATCAGTTCCTTTAATACACTTACCTCCAGCATGTTTTTTTTTTATAAACTGAAAATTCTCATTATTATGGTTAGCCTTCCGAAAAGGAGTAGAAATATGTTATAGTATACTGATGAGGGTTTCTAACCCTCATCAAATCTGACATGGTCTGTTAACCACATCGCTGCTGCGCATTTTCCCCTCCTGTGCTGGAAATATGTGATCCTCAGTGTATCATGACGAGCTCAGCTCGTCATCAGCACAGCTCAACTGTGCCTCATGACGAGCTGAGCTCGTCATGAGCATGGAAGGGGTTAAAAAAGTACAGGACTTGCTGTAGAAGTTTTGTTTTTGCTTCTGTCTGAACCTTACAACATTTGTGCATCACAGGAGTGACTAATTTCAGCCCTAATACTTTTTTGGGTTTTCTTCATTCAGCACAGTATACCATTTAATATTGTCATTTATTGAACCAAGGTTATCCTTGCATAAAATATGTATGAGGCAATGATTAAGAGACAGAAGCAGATAAACGTGATTACAAGCACCAAGAGTGTAAATTGAAGGTAGTTCTACTATAGTGCGAAAACAATGTATATATGCAGGCATATAAACAAGGTAGTAATCTAGTGTGCTCCAACAATGCAAACCCTACTCTAAGCCTACTTAAAGTGTATGTGGGTGTAAATACAGGAATCCCCCCCTAAGGGACAATCTAACCCCCATAACCTGATGGACCCCATTTCGGTAGCCAGCTGGACACCGCTCTTGAGATGTCAGGCCATTGCGTGGTGATCTCTCAGCATGCACGGACCCTGGGTGTCTGCAGAAGTGCATCCGCTGCCAATATCAGGATGGTCATCTTTTATAATAGAAAGAAATCTTGTGATGTAAACATAGATTAGTGATGGTGTGGATATCTAGGTAGGCATGTTGCCTCATGGATGATGGCAGTACTGACATTTGTACGCAGTAAGAAACAAGACCTTGTACATGATGTTCAGAGCGTTTCAGAGAAACTAATCCAATATGGTTGTGCGTGCAAATGTATGCCAGAGGTTATAGCTTAGAAAATGTGTATTTGTGAGGACCATGTAAGAAATAAGCTGCCTCGCTACATGGGCCTAACTCGAGAATATAACACCCACTCGTAAACCTAAGAGTCGATACCTAAAAATCTTTCTAAAAGGCCAGAAGACAATTATAAGAGCATTAAAAGACTACACTTTAAAAACATCTAAAATATATAAAAACAGTAAAATATGTAAAAGTTTTAAAAGTTATACATGTCATTTGAGATCCCAAGCACTCGGAAAGCCATGGTGTCTGGAAAGAGAAAAGCTGTTTTGTTGTAAAATGAAACCAAATAGTTCCCACACTGAAAAAAAGACTAATTGTTTATGTATTCCGAGTGATAGATGCAACATCGATGTTGCACATATCTGCAGAGGTTTCCAGAGGCACTCCTCGTAGCATTGATGGTGCAAAGGTGAACTCATCCGTTTCCTACAGCGGCTACTGAGAGAGGCGTCACGTTCCGCAAAAGATCCATAGAGCCGTTGTTCACATAACCATGAGCCGAAGCCTCCCAGGGTGCCTCTAAGAATGCATTCTCATAAATGGAATACGCTGAGGACAGCCATATGCTTGGGCCCTTAAGGGGTCCATCAGTACATCAATGGCAAGTGGCACAACCAATTCTGATACAAGACATATATCCAGGACGCATGCTTGGCTGCAAAGCAGACAGTGGAACACAGGTTGAATACAGTCAAGCCAGACCGGCCTGAACAACAAGAACCAGAGTTCATTTAGTTCTCAAAGCTGAGGTATGCCGAAGCAAGATATCATACGCTCACGGCAACAGAGAACTTACAGTGCTGTCTCCATTCCAAGTTGAACTGGGATGTCCATTGCGGAGTAGAAAAAATAAAATCAGGGTCCCTGCCACAAGTAGCAGGACAAGAGGGAGCCTTCCAAAGACGCTTTCCAACACTGAGTGTATGAAAGGTACTCCATAAATTGTCTGAAATGTGCTAACCAAACTGGAGCCGATACATTTAAAAAGTGCACTATTGCCTTCATACCAGACAAGTTAAAGTTATGATGAACCATCTCACCAAATTGCAGTGGGAAGTTAGTATGGAGCATTGTCTGTGTCTCAGACGAGGACCTTGAAACCTAGAGATCAAACAGATCTTTGGCTGAAGTTAAGGCCACATCCTTTTGAAAAAGTATGGCTTTCAGATTGCTCAGGGAATCAAATTTAAAGTTGGAAACATCTTACAAAGGCCATAATGCTGCCTCCATAACTGAGTGATACAAAAGGGGATGATGGACGGCAGCGTTTGAGCAAATCAAACACTCACCCCCAGTCAACTGATCTGGGTTTAATCCATCACCATTCTTTAGCTCACTCAGCCACCCCAGTTCAGACATGGCCATATGCAAATCAGTCTGACCCTGTGCCTCATGGGAACAGTCCAGCCCGAACTGCCAAGACATGTCTTCCCTGGACCGGAAACAAGCATCCTGGGACTGGTTTCGGATTCATAATTCTCATCAGCCAGGCTATCTTGAATCCAGTGGCCAAGTGAGCAAGGGACTCACGTCTGAGCATACCCTGCCAACTTATGGCGAAAAAAGCGATACAAAAGGGGATGATGGGCGGAGCGTTTGAGCAAATCAAACACTCACCCCCAGTCAACTGATCTGGGTTTAATCCATCACCATTCTTTAGCTCACTCAGCCACCCCAGTTCAGACATGGCCATATGCAAATCAGTCTGACCCTGTGCCTCATAGAAACAGTCCAGCCCGAACTGCCAAGCCATGTCTTCCCTGGACCGGAAACAAGCATCCTGGAACCGGTTTCGGATTCATAATCCTCTTCAGCCAGGCTATCTTGAATCCAGTGGCTAAGTGAGAAAGGGACCCACGTCTGAGCACACCCAGCCAACTTAGGGCGAACAAAACGATACAAAAGGGGATGATGGACTGAGTGTTTGAGCAAATCAAACACTCACCCCCAGTCAACTGATCTGGGTTAAATCCATCACCATTCTTTAGCTCACTGTGTGCGTGGGGGTGTGGCGGACCGGAATACCAAGCGCGGAGGCCGTATATAGTGGGCAATGTTTGATTTATTTCTTTACTTCTGGTCACAACAGGGTGTTTATCGAACTTCAATGTTCCACAAAATAAAGGCACAGCTCCTCGGGTGGAAGAAGGGTCCGGGTTCGGTAACATGTTCAGCTGGTTCTCCGGGTTTTCAGGTCTTGGGGATGTCCTCGGAGGTACCGGGAGGGAAACAAAGAAAAGAAAGGAGCCGTTAGTCCTTCCGGACTTCTCTCGTCCGATCCCTGTTACCAGCACCGGGGATTGTGAGGGGTATGAAGACGAAAGTGAGGAGGGGACGGGAGGGTCGGGTAGGTACAGACACAAGCTGGGTATCGAGAAGCAGTAGGGGTGTTGGGTGGTGGGACGTGAGGGTTTGAGGGTTTATTTACAAAGTGGATGAGTGCTTCACAATATTTACACAGTGCTACGGGTGGCGACGTGAGCCTAAAGGGGTTTAAACTATACAGAAGGAGTTATTTACACTGCACCTAACGTGCTACAAGGGTGGTTCCGTTTCACTCACCCGCTCCGCCGCAACTCTCCAAGTTGAGTTGCGGCCGCTCCCCAGCAACCTCCGGTGGACTCCACCAATCTTCGGACCAGTCTTCTTCCTCTTCGGTCGTCTTCTCCTTCGCCGCTCCGGTCGGGGTCTCCTGCCACAAGCTCAATCCGAAGTCGGACTGTTTCCTGGTTCCGGTCTTTCTAGTGTCCGGATCACGTGAGGGGGAGGTACTTCCGGGGTCGTGAGGTAGTGCTTCCGAGTGTTCGCCGTTCCGGATTGGGTCCTGGAACAGAGGACAGAGGGTTGGACATTTGGTGGGTTGGGCTGTTACTATGGACGCTCTGGCTGGGATCTCTGCCCTACACGAAGGACTGCAATAACGTGGACCAAGACGGGCATGCGAGGACGCCGCATCACATATCCTTCCCCTAGCTGTCCTTCTAGTACGGGTTTGGGCCATGGGGTATCGGGAGAGGAAATCGGCATTGCCTTGTTCGGTTCCTTTACGGTGAACTGTCCGAAATCTGTATGGCTGTAGGGCTAAGAACCAACGGAGGACCCGATCATTATGTCCTTTATTACGGGCCATCCACTCCAGAGGGGCGTGGTCAGTATAGATGATAAACTCTCTCCCTTCCAGGTAATACCTTAGACTTTCCACCGCCCACTTAATGGCCAATGCTTCCTTCTCAACGACAGCATAACTGGTTTCACGGGGATACAGCTTACGGCTCAGGTATAATATAGGGTTCTCGTTCCCATGTTCGTCTTTCTGTGAAAGGACTGCCCCTAGACCCTGTTCTGAGGCGTCTGTCTGTAGGAGGAAGGTCCGTGAATAATCCGGACTTACCAACACAGGTTTGGAGGTCAAGGCAGTCTTGAGTCGAGAGAAGGCTAGCAGTAGAACGGGAGTGGGATTCTTTAGGATGGCTTCTGTTTTGGTCGACTTCTTTAAGAGGTCAGTGAGGGGGGCTGCAGTCTGGGAAAAGTTGGGTATAAACCTACCGTAATAACCAAGTAGGCCTAGGAAAGCCCGGAGGTCCTTTCGTGACTGGGGGAATGGAATGGACTGAATGGCCTCAACTTTCTTGGCCTGAGGACGTATCACCCCCTCCCCTAAGAGGTAACCCAAGTACTTCACCGATTGGGCTGCTAGAGTGGTCTTTGCGGGATTGATGGTGAACCCAAAAGTGCCCAATGAAACAACAACTTTTCCTAGTTGATCGAGGTGTTCTGCCCAGCTATTGCTATACACAACAATATCGTCGAGGTAGGCCCCGGCATACCCTGCATGTTGTCTTAACACATGATTCATCGCCCTTTGGAAGGTGGCTGGTGCCCCGTGGAGCCCGAATGGTAACACCGTGAATTGGAATAAGCCGTCTGGGGTGGAAAAGGCAGTTTTCTTTCGGTCCTGGGCTCTTAGTGGGATCTGCCAGTAGCCTTTGCAGAGGTCTAATGTGGATATGTATCGGGCTTTCCCTATACTTTCGACCATCTCATCGACCCGTGGAAGGGGATAGGTGTCGAAGGTTGATATTTTGTTTACCTCTCGGAAATCTATGCAAAACCTGACGGACCCGTCAGGTTTAGGCACTAGAACAATGGGGGAATTCCATTCACTGACGGAAGGTTCAATGATCCCCATACCCAGCATCTGTTTGGTTTCTTGTCTTATCACGTTCCTACGGGCTTCAGGGACCCTGTAGGGTCGTAGCCGTACAATCTTTCCGGGTTCTGTTTGTATGCTGTGTTCTGTGATAGTTGTGTGACCTGATGAGGTAGAAAACACTCTCTGTAAGGGTTGTAATGCCTTCCGGAGGCTCTGTTTCTGCTCTCTGGTCATCTCGGGATCGAAACAGGATTCAAATGAGAGAGAGGGTGGTATATCAGTGGTGGATAGGACGGGTCGGGGTCCCTCCCATTTTTTCAGAAGGTTGATATGGTACACCTGTGTGGTGCCCCGAGTAGGGTCGAGTTCCAACTCGTAGGTGACAGGAGTCACTTGGCGAAGGATCACATAGGGTCCTTGCCATTGCCCCAATAGTTTATGGTCAGATGACGGTCTCATCAGTAGAACTAGATCTCCATTGCTAAAAGAGCGGGGCTTGGTACCTTTATCATATTGTCTTTTCTGGCTGGCTTGTGCGCTCTCCATATTCTGGCGGACAATATCGCGTAGTTGTGAGAGATGGGTTTTTAGGTTTTCGACATATTCTGGCAGGGGTCGAGTTCTGTCAGGTTCGGCCTCCCATGCTTCTTGGGCCATGTCAAGTAGGGTGCGGGGTGGTCGACCATACAGCAATTCATATGGAGAATATCCTGTGCTACTCTGGGTTTTGCAGCGTATGGCAAACAAGGCCAACGGCAACATCTCTTCCCACCTCTTGGCCTCCAAGGCCAACATTTTCTTCAGAGTCAACTTAAGGGTAGCGTTGTATCGCTCTACCAGCCCGTCCGTCTGGGGGTGGTAGGCGGAAGTGCGAATCTGCTTTATCCCCAGGTTTGAGCACACTTGTTTCATCAGGGATGAAACGAATGGGGTGCCTTGATCCGTAATGATCTCCCTGGGGAACCCTACTCTCGAGAATATGGAGATGAGGGCTTTAGCTATGGTCTGTGTCGTAGGTTGGCGTAAGGGCACTGCCTCAGGGAAGCGGGTGGCGTAGTCCACCAGAACTAGGGCGTAACGGCAGCCACTGCGGGAGGGGAGTAGGGGGCCTATAATGTCCATTCCCACCCGGGTGAAGGGGATGTCAATGAGGGGTAGAGGGAGTAAGGGAGCCCTGGGAGGTCGGTATCTGCTGTTCCTCTGACATACCGGGCACTCTCTACAGTATTGTTTGACCTGTTGATGAACTCCCGGCCAGTAAAACTTCTCCAGGATGGACAGACTGGTTTTTTCGTCGCTGAAGTGACCCCCTAGGAGATGGCTGTGTGCAAGGAAGAGTACCTTCTCTCTAAAGGGTCCGGGAATCAGCAACTGGGGTGGTTGGTTTGGGTTCCCTTTCCTATACAGTAGTCCGTTCTTTTTAAAAAAATAGGGACCTACGTGAAGGGGGTCTTCCTGATCTAAGGCCTTTCCCCAGGCTTCTTGCAGGATAGGATCTTCTTGTTGTGACGCCCGGAATTCCCTATCTGTTTGCCAGGGATGGACATCAGGAACCACCGGGTAGGCGGTGGTGTGGTTTCGCTTCTCTTTTCTCTTCTGGTTACGGGATTTCCGTGTTCTGGTCGGATCTTCAGCAACCGGTTGTTCTCTGGAAAAGGGTGCTTCTTCCCACCATTGGTTCAGGGAGTCTGTAGTGTCTTGCACTAGTTTAGGAAGGCCAGCATAGTCACTGCCTAAGATCACTTGCTCAGGAAGGTTCGGTATCAGTCCCACAGTGAGTTCAGTTCTGGGATCAGCTGGGTGCCGTACTCGTACCTGGGTGGTTGGGTACTTTTTGGTGTCTCTGTGTACGCACTGGATGGCGACCATGCTGGTGGGTGGTCTCGGTGGGGTTGGTAGGTTCTGGGGACGTAGAACACTCTGGCGACAGCCCGTGTCAGCCAAAGCCAGGAGGGGATGTCCATCTACATACACAGGACAACGGAACGGTGGGGGCGTCTTTCCAGGTGTTGCCTACCTCCATGGGCTCGTCTTTCTGTGGACATACACGCGCTATGTGTCCATAGCCACCGCAGTTGTAACATTGTGGACCCGGATTGGGTGGCCGGTATACGAGCGGAGGTGGCAGCAGGGGAGGCGGATCCGCTTTCCGTGGAGGGGGGGGGGGGGTCGGTGGGGTCGGACTGCGTTTATATGTGCTCTGTGGGGATGTTCATCTCTGCCCCTGGGTGTTTCTTGGGCTCGACTGTATGCACTCGCGATCTCCACCGCGCTGTCAAGGGTGAGACGTGCATGTTGCCGTACCCATCTTTGAGTGGCCGGATGTAGGGATGCCAGGAATTGCTCCAAATATACTTTAGCAAGGATATCATCTTTGGTGGAGGTATCCGGGCGTAACCAGCGATTAGCGAGGTCTTTAATGCGGAAGGACAGGGCCCTAGGGGTTTCCTGTGGCCCTTCCTTGGCTTGGCGCAGTTTCACTCTATAGATCTCATCATCTATGCCCAGTCTCTCGAGTATACACTTCTTGATATCAGCATAGGGCGTGTTGCCCTGTATATTGGCTTGCTGATACGCAGCCTGGAGGTCTCCGGTCAGTAGCGGTCCCAAATATTGTCCCCATCGGTCTGCTGGCCATGAGGCGGCCTGGGCTAGCCTTTCGAAGTTTGTAAAAAAGTAGTCCGGATCGTCCCCTGGAACATACTTTTGTAGAACCACTGATGGTAGGGAGGTTATGGGTCGTTGTTGCTGTTGACCGATGACGTCCGTCAATTTACCCATGGCCTGGTCGTGGGCATCCCCTTGACCCTTGAGGACGTCATGCAGTTGCCCCCTGTCTTCCTCAGCAGTTTTCAAGAAACGCTCCATCAGCTTTCCCAACATCTCTTGGGACTCGGCCATTTTCTGAACGACGGCCTCCATGCTTCCGGATCCCACTTCTGACACCAACTGTGTGCGTGGGGGTGTGGCGGACCGGAATACCAAGCGCGGAGGCCGTATATAGTGGGCAATGTTTGATTTATTTCTTTACTTCTGGTCACAACAGGGTGTTTATCGAACTTCAATGTTCCACAAAATAAAGGCACAGCTCCTCGGGTGGAAGAAGGGTCCGGGTTCGGTAACGTGTTCAGCTGGTTCTCCGGGTTTTCAGGTCTTGGGGATGTCCTCGGAGGTACCGGGAGGGAAACAAAGAAAAGAAAGGAGCCGTTAGTCCTGCCGGACTTCTCTCGTCGGATCCCTGTTACCAGCACCGGGGATTGTGAGGGGTATGAAGACGAAAGTGAGGAGGGGATGGGAGGGTCGGGTAGGTACAGACACAAGCTGGGTATCGAGAAGCAGTAGGGGTGTTGGGTGGTGAGACGTGAGGGTTCGAGGGTTTATTTACAAAGTGGATGAGTGCTTCACAATATTTACACAGTGCTACGGGTGGCGACGTGAGCCTAAAGGGGTTTAAACTATACAGAAGGAGTTATTTACACTGCACCTAACGTGCTACAAGGGTGGTTCCGTTTCACTCACCCGCTCCGCCGCAACTCTCCAAGTTGAGTTGCGGCCGCTCCCCAGCAACCTCCGGTGGACTCCACCAATCTTCGGACCAGTCTTCTTCCTCTTCGGTCGTCTTCTCCTTCGCCGCTCCGGTCGGGGTCTCCTGCCACAAGCTCAATCCGACGTCGGACTGTTTCCTGGTTCCGGTCTTTCTAGTGTCCGGATCACGTGAGGGGGAGGTACTTCCGGGGTCGTGAGGTAGTGCTTCCGAGTGTTCGCCGTTCCGGATTGGGTCCTGGAACAGAGGACAGAGGGTTGGACATTTGGTGGGTTGGGCTGTTACTATGGACGCTCTGGCTGGGATCTCTGCCCTACACAAAGGACTGCAATAACGTGGACCAAGACGGGCATGCGAGGACGCCACATCACACTCACTCACCCACCCCAGCTCAGACATGGCCATATGCAAATCAGTCTGACCCTGTGCCTCATGGGAACAGTCCAGCCTGAACTGCCAAGCCATGTCTTCCCTGGACCGGAAAAAAGCATCCTGGGACCGGTTTCGGATTCATAATCCTCATCAGCCAGGCTATCTTGAATCCAGTGGCCAAGTGAGCAAGGGACTCACGTCTGAGCATAGCCTGCCAACTTAGGGCGAACAAAGCGATACAAAAGGGGATGATGGACGGAGCGTTTGAGCAAATCAAACACTCACCCCCAGTCAACTGATCTGGGTTTAATCCATCACCATGCTTTAGCTCACTCAGCCACCCCAGTTCAGACATGGCCATATGCAAATCAGTCTGACCCTGTGCCTCATGGGAACAGTCCAGCCCGAACTGCCAAGCCATGTCTTCCCAGGACCGGAAAAAGCATCCTGGGACAGGTTTCGGATTCATAATACTCATCAGCCAGGCTATCTTGAATCCAGTGGCCAAGTGAGCAAGGGACTTACGTCTGAGCATACCCTGCCAACTCAGGGCGAACAAAGCGATACAAAAGGGGATGATGGACGGAGCGTTTGAGCAAATCAAACACTCACCCCCAGTCAACTGATCTGGGTTTAATCAATCACCATTCTTTAGCTCACTCAGCCACCCCAGTTCAGACATGGCCATATGCAAATCCTTCTGACCCTGTGCTTCATGGGAACAGTCCAGCCCGAACTGCCAAGCCATGTCTTCCCTGGCCTGGAAAAAGCATCCTGGGACCGGTTTTGGATTCATAATCCTCATCAGCCAGGCAATCTTGAATCCAGTGGCCAAGTGAGCAAGGGACTCATGTCTGAGCATACCCTGCCAACTTAGGGCGAACAAAGCGATACAAAAGGGGATGATGAACAGAGCGTTTGAGCAAATTACTCACCCCCAGTCAACTGATGTGGGTTTAATCTATCACCATTCTTTAGCTCACTCAGCCAACCCTAGTTCAGACATGGCTATATGCAAATCAGTCTGACCCTGTGCCTCATGGGAAAAGTCCAGCCCGAACTTCCAAGCGATGTCTTCCCTGGACCGGGAAAAACATCCTGAGACCGGTTTCAGATTCATAATCCTCATCAGCCAGGCTATCTTGAATCCAGTGGCCAAGTGAACAAGGGACTCACGTCTGAGCATACCCTGCCAACTTAGGGCGAACAAAGCGATACAAAAGGGGATGATGGACGGAGCGTTTGAGCAAATCAAACACTCACCCACAGTCAATTGATTGGGGTTTAATCCATCACCATTCTTTAGCTCACTCAGCCACCCCAGTTCAGACATGGCCATATGAAAATCAGTCTGTCCCTGTACCTTATGGGAACAGTCCAGCCCGAACTGCCAAGCCATGTCTTCCCTGGACCGGAAACAAGCACCCTGGGACCGGTTTCGGATTCATAATCCTCATCAGCCGGGCTATCTTGAATCCAGTGGCCAAGTTAGCAAGGGACTCACGTCTGAGCATATCCTGCCAACTTAGGGCGAACAAAGCTATACAAAAGGGGATGATGGAAGGAGCGTTTGAGCAAATCAAACACTCACCTCCAGTCAACTGATTTGGGTTTAATCAATCACCATTCTTTAACTCACTCAGCCACCCCAGTTCAGACACGGCTATATGCAAATCAGACTGACCCTGTGCCGCATGAGAACAGTCCAGCCCGAACTGCCAAGCCATGTCTTCCCTGGACCGGAAACAAGCACCCTGAGACCGGTTTCATATTCATAATCCTCATCAGCCAGGCTATCTTGAATCCAGTGGCGAAGTGAGCAAGGGACTCATGTCTGAGCAGACCATGCCAACTTGGGGCGAGCAAAGCGATACAAAAGGGGATGATGGACGGAGCGTTTGAGCAAATCAAACACTCACCCCCAGTCAACTGATCTGGGTTTAATCCATCACCATTCTTTAGCTCACTCAGCCACCCCAGTTCATACATGGCCATATGCAAATCAGTCTGACCCTGTGCTTCATGGGAACAGTCCAGCCTGAACTGCCAAGCCATGTCTTCCCTGGACCGGAAACAAGCATCCTGGGACCGGTTTCAGATTCATAATCCTCATCAGCCAGGCTATTTTGAATCCAGTGGCCAAGTGAGCAAGGGACTCACGTCTGAGCATAACCTGCCAACTTAGGGCAAACAAAGCAATACAAAAGGGGATGATGGACGGACCGTTTGAGCAAATCAAACACTCACCCTCAGTCAACTGATCTGGGTTTAATCCATCACCATTCTTTAGCTCACTCAGCCACCCCAGTTCAGACATGGCCATATGCAAATCAGTCTCACCCTGTGCCTCATGGGAACAGTCCAGCCCGAACTGCCAAGCCATGTCTTCCCTGGACCGGAAAAAGCATCCTGGGACCGGTTTCGGATTCATAATCTTCATCAGCCAGGCAATCTTGAATCCAGTGGCCAAGTGAGCAGGGGACTCACGTCTGAGCATACCCTGCCAACTTGGGGCGAACAAAGCGATACAAAAGGGGATGATGGACGGAGGGTTTGAGAAAATCAAACCCTCACCCCCAGTCAACTGATCTGGGTTTAATCCATCACCATTCTTTAGCTCACTCAGCCACCCTAGTTCATACATGGCCATATGCAAATCAGTCTGACCCTGTGCCTCATGGGAACAGTCCAGCATGAATTGCCAAGCCATGTCTTCCCTGGACCGGAAACAAGCATCCTGGGACCGGTTTCGGATTCATAATCCTCATCAGCCAGGCCATCTTGAATCCAGTGGCCAAGTAAACAAGGGACTCACGCCTGAGCATTCCCTGCCAACTTAGGGCGAACAAAGCGATACAAAAGGGATGATGGACGGAGCGTTTAAGCAAATCAAACACTCACCCCAGTCAACTGATCTGGGTTTAATCCATCACCATTCTTTAGCTCACTCAGCCACCCCAGTTCAGACATGGCCATATGCAAATCAGTCTGACCCTGTGCCTCATGGGAACAGTCCAACCCGAACTGCCAAGCCATGTTTTCCCTGGACCAGAAACAAGCATCCTGGGACCGGTTTCGGATTCATAATCCTCATCAGCCAGCCAATCTTGAATCCAGTGGCCAAGTGAGCAAGGGACTCACGTCTGAGCATAACCTGCCAACTTGGGGCGAACAAAGCGATACAAAAGGGGATGATGGACGGAGCGTTTGAGCAAATCAAACACTCACCCCCAGTCAACTGATCTGGGTTTAATCTTTCACTATTCTTTAGCTCACTCAGCCACCCCAGTCCAGACATGGCCATATGCAAGTCAGTCTGACCCTGTGCCTCATGGGAACAGTCCAGCCTAAACTGCCAAGCCATGTCTTCCCTGGACCGGAAACAAGCATCCTGGGAACGGTTTCGGATTCATAATCCTCATCAGCCAGGCTATCTTGAATCCAGTGGCCAAGTGAGCAAGGGACTCACGTATGAACATACCCTGCCAATTTAGGGCGAACAAAGCGATACAAAAGGGGATGATGGACAGTGTGTTTGAGCAAATCAAACACTCACCCCCAGTCAACTGATCTGGGTTTAATCCATCACCATTCTTCAGCTCACTCAGCCACCCCAGTTCAGACATGGCCATATGCAAATCAGTCTGACCCTGTGCCACATGGGAATAGTCCAGCCCGAACTGCCAAGCCATTTCTTCCCTGGACCAGAAACAAGATTCCTCGGACCGGTTTCAGATTCATAATCCTCATCAGCCAGGCTATCTTGAATCCAGTGGCCAAGTGAGCAAGGGACTCACGCCTGAGCATTCCCTGCCAACTTAGGGCGAACAAAGCGTACAAAAGGGGATGATGGACGGAGTGTTTGAGCAAATCAATTACTCACCCCCAGTCAACTGATCTGGGTTTAATCTATCATCATTCCTTAGCTCACTCAGCCACCCCAGTTCAGACATGGCAATATGCAAATCAGTCTGACCCTGTGCCTCATTGGAACAGTCCAGCCTGAACTGCCAAGCCATGTCTTACCTGGACCGGAAACAAGCATCCTGGGACCGGTTTCAGATTAATAATCCTCATCAGCCAGACTATATTGAATCCAGCGGCCCAGTGAGCAAGGGGCTCATGTATGAGCATACCCTGCCAACTTGGGGCAAACAAAGCGATACAAAAGAGGATGATGGAAGGAGCGTTTGAGCAAATCAAACACTCATCCCCAGTCAACTGATCAGGGTTTAATCCATCACCATTCTTTAGCTCACTCAGCCACCCCAGTTCAGACATGGCCATATCCAAATCAGTCTGACCCTGTGCCTCATGGGAACAGTCCAACCCGAACTGCCAAGCCATGTCTTCCCTGGACCAGAAACAAGCATCCTAGGACCGGTTTCAGATTCATAATCCTCATCAGCCAGCCTATCTTGAATCCAGTGGCCAAGTGAGCAAGGGAATCACGTCTGAGCATACCCTGCCAACTTGGGGTGAACAAAGCGATACAAAAGGGGATGAGGAAGGAGGGTTTGAGAAAATTAAACACTCGCCCCCAGTCAACTGATCTGGGTTTAATCCATCACCATTCTTTAGCTCACTCAGCCACTCTAGTTCATACATGGCCATATGCAAAACTAGTCTGACCCTGTGCCTCATTGGAACAGTCCAGCCTGAACTGCCAAGCCATGTCTTCCCTGGACCGGAAACAAGCATCCTGGGACCGGTTTCGGATTAATAATCCTCATCAGCCAGACTATATTGAATCCAGTGGCCCAGTGAGCAAGGGGCTCACGTCTGAGCATACCCTGCCAACTTGGGGCGAACAAAGCGATACAAAAGAGGATGATGGAAGGAGCGTTTGAGCAAATCAAGCACTCACCCCCAGTCAACTGATCTGGGTTTAATCGGTCACCATTCTTTAGCTCACTCAGCCACCCCAGTTCAGACATGGCCATATGCAAATCAGTCTGACCCTGTGCCTCATGGGAACAGTCCAGCATGAATTGCCAAGCCATGTCTTCCCTGGACCGGAAACAAGCATCCTGGGACCGGTTTCGGATTCATAATCCTCATCAGCCAGGCTATCTTGAATCCAGTGGCCAAGTGAGCAAGGGACTCACGCCTGAGCATTCCCTGCCAACTTAGGGCGAACAAAGCGATACAAAAGGGATGATGGACGGAGCGTTTGAGCAAATCAAACACTCACCCCAGTCAACTGATCTGGGTTTAATCCATCACCATTCTTTAGCTCACTCAGCCACCCCAGTTCAGACATGGCCATATCCAAATCAGTCTGACCCTGTGCCTCATGGGAACAGTCCAACCCGAACTGCCAAGCCATGTCTTCCCTGGACCAGAAACAAGCATCCTAGGACCGGTTTCAGATTCATAATCCTCATCAGCCAGCCTATCTTGAATCCAGTGGCCAAGTGAGCAAGGGAATCACGTCTGAGCATACCCTGCCAACTTGGGTGAACAAAGCGATACAAAAGGGGATGAGGAAGGAGGGTTTGAGAAAATTAAACACTCGCCCCCAGTCAACTGATCTGGGTTTAATCCATCACCATTCTTTAGCTCACTCAGCCACTCTAGTTCATACATGCCATATGCAAAACTAGTCTGACCCTGTGCCTCATTGGAACAGTCCAGCCTGAACTGCCAAGCCATGTCTTCCCTGGACCGGAAACAAGCATCCTGGGACCGGTTTCGGATTAATAATCCTCATCAGCCAGACTATATTGAATCCAGTGGCCCAGTGAGCAAGGGGCTCACGTCTGAGCATACCCTGCCAACTTGGGGCGAACAAAGCGATACAAAAGAGGATGATGGAAGGAGCGTTTGAGCAAATCAAACACTCACCCCCAGTCAACTGATCTGGGTTTAATCGGTCACCATTCTTTAGCTCACTCAGCCACCCCAGTTCAGACATGGCCATATGCAAATCAGTCTGACCCTGTGCCTCATGGGAACAGTCCAGCATGAATTGCCAAGCCATGTCTTCCCTGGACCGGAAACAAGCATCCTGGGACCGGTTTCGGATTCATAATCCTCATCAGCCAGGCTATCTTGAATCCAGTGGCCAAGTGAGCAAGGGACTCACGCCTGAGCATTCCCTGCCAACTTGGGGCGAACAAAGCGATACAAAAGGGGATGATGGACGGAGCGTTTGAGCAAATCAAACACTCACCCCCAGTCAACTGATCTGGGTTTAATCTTTCACTATTCTTTAGCTCACTCAGCCACCCCAGTTCAGACATGGCCATATGCAAGTCAGTCTGACCCTGTGCCTCATGGGAACAGTCCAGCCTAAACTGCCAAGCCATGTCTTCCCTGGACCGTAAACAAGCATCCTGGGAACGGTTTCGGATTCATAATCCTCATCAGCCAGGCTATCTTGAATCCAGTGGCCAAGTGAGCAAGGGACTCACGTATGAACATACCCTGCCAATTTAGGGCGAACAAAGCGATACAAAAGGGGATGATGGACAGTGTGTTTGAGCAAATCAAACACTCACCCCCAGTCAACTGATCTGGGTTTAATCCATCACCATTCTTCAGCTCACTCAGCCACCCCAGTTCAGACATGGCCATATGCAAATCAGTCTGACCCTGTGCCACATGGGAATAGTCCAGCCCGAACTGCCAAGCCATGTCTTCCCTGGACCAGAAACAAGATTCCTCGGACCGGTTTCAGATTCATAATCCTCATCAGCCAGGCTATCTTGAATCCAGTGGCCAAGTGAGCAAGGGACTCACGTCTGAGCATACCCTGCCAATTTAGGGCGAACAAAGCGTACAAAAGGGGATGATGGACGGAGTGTTTGAGCAAATCAATTACTCACCCCCAGTCAACTGATCTGGGTTTAATCTATCATCATTCCTTAGCTCACTCAGCCACCCCAGTTCAGACATGGCAATATGCAAATCAGTCTGACCCTGTGCCTCATGGGAACAGTCCAGCACGAACTGCCAAGCCATGTCTTCCCCTGGACCGGAAAAAGCATCCTGGGACCGGTTTCGGATTCATAATCCTCATCAGCCAGGCTATCTTGAATCCAGTGGCCAAGTGAGAAAGGGACTCACGTCTGAGCATACCCTGCCAACTTAGGGCGAACAAAGCGATACATAAGGGGATGATGGACGGAGCGTTTGAGCAAATCAAACACTCACCCCCAGTCAACTGATCTGGGTTTAATCCATCACCATTCTTTAGCTCACTCAGCCACCCCAGTTCAGACATGGCCATATGCAAATCAGTCTGACCAGTGCCTCATGGGAACAGTCCAGCCCGAACTGCCAAGCCATATCTTCCCTGGACCGGAAACAAGCATCCTGGGACCATTTTCGGATTCATAATCCTCATCAGCGAGGCTATCTTGAACCCAGTGGCCAAGTGAGCAAGGGACTCACGTCTGAGCATACCCTGCCAACTCAGGGCGAACAAAGCAATACAAAAGGGGATGATGGACTGAGTGTTTGAGCAAATCAAACACTCACCCCCAGTCAACTGATCTGGGTTTAATCCATCACCATTCTTTAGCTCACTCAGCCACCCCAGTTCAGACATGGCCATATGCAAATCAGTCTGACCCTGTGCCTCATGGGAACAGTCCGGCCCGAACTGCCAAGCCATGTCTTCCCTGGACCGGAAACAAGCATCCTGGAACCGGTTTCGGATAATCCATCACCATTCTTTAGCTCACTCAGCCACCCCAGTTCAGACATGGCCATATGCAAATCAGTCTGACCCTGTGCCTCATGGGAACAGTCCGGCCCGAACTGCCAAGCCATGTCTTCCCTGGACCGGAAACAAGCATCCTGGGACCATTTTCGGATTCATAATCCTCATCAGCGAGGCTATCTTGAACCCAGTGGCCAAGTGAGCAAGGGACTCACGTCTGAGCATACCCTGCCAACTCAGGGCGAACAAAGCAATACAAAAGGGGATGATGGACGGAGCGTTTGAGCAAATCAAACACTCACCCCCAGTCAACTGATCTGGGTTTAATCCATCACCATTCTTTAGCTCACTCAGCCACCCCAGTTCAGACATGGCCATATGCAAATCAGTCTGACCCTGTGCCTCATGGGAACAGTCCAGCCCGAACTGCCAAGCCATGTCTTCCCTGGACCGGAAACAAGCATCCTGGAACCGGTTTCGGATAATCCATCACCATTCTTTAGCTCACTCAGCCACCCCAGTTCAGACATGGCCATATGCAAATCAGTCTGACCCTGTGCCTCATGGGAACAGTCCGGCCCGAACTGCCAAGCCATGTCTTCCCTGGACCGGAAACAAGCATCCTGGAACCGGTTTCGGATTCATAATCCTCATCAGCCAGGCTATCTTGAAACCATAACTGTGTGGGCAGGTAGAAACAGTACTTGTGTACAAGTGACTATAGAATTAACCCAGTTCCATTTCGCAACAACCTTGATCATTCAGAATTCAATAACTCCCATTCAAGAGACAGTTTGCCCACTGGATGAATCACAGCAGCTGGGGAGCCCTTCAGTTAACAAGACAAATTCGCCATTGAAGCCTTAAATGCCCCGTGGAGAGAAATGTCCTTGCAAACCAAGGAACCGTTTAAGGCATCTTCACAGTCGGAGCCACTAAGAAAAACTTCTGTGTCCCCATGGTGGCATCTAAACTTGAACGGTAATTCCCAATACTCGGGCACATACCCTTCCCCTAGCGCTTCATATCTGCCTACCTGTTGGTACTGGAGACAATATTGGAATTGAAAGGTTGTGACAGGTAGGGTAAGGTAACCATGGATTATCCAGTCAGTGGATGGTGTCTCAGCCACAGGAAAAGGAAATTGGTCTAATTTTCAATGTGCACCATTGTATATTTTGCATCTCGTATGCTAAATACAGATTTGTATTATTGATGTAATGCCATGGCACATGACCAGAACGTAACGTCTGCAACGTTCAGCTCAATATTACTACAGAGCGTAATTGCGTATGTCCATGTTTTAATATAAGCTTCAAATGTGCTTCCAACTGGTGATTGGTTGCATCCCGTAGGGCACACTTTAATGGTTCAGTCTCGGATTCCACTAATGTTCAAAAAGATATTCACAATTCAATCTTGAGAATAATTTTTATTTTCATGATTCTCCATTTGAAATTATTTTCATTTCTTTAAAGTTCCATAAACCAAAAATAATATCTTTTTATGTTGAGTTCATAATTAGCTCCAATGCATTTTGGGCGCTATGCCCTTCGTCTGAGAGCGTATCTGAAGTACAAGAATAACATTGCTAAGTTCAACTCTACATCTCTCCATAATAAACATTACGTGTACATTTGTTTGGTATTAACCACATGCATGATGTTTATAAACCTGGCTAACAAGGAACTGTGTGCTTTAATATCAGTGTTACTGTGGCGTGTTTACGTGACTAGGTAAGGCCAGGCTAACCATGTGAACCCCTCTATTTGTGAGTGTGAACTGATGGTGTATAAAATTGGGCACGGTGAGAAGTGACCCGTTTATGTGCTGGGTACATGTTGTAATATAGACATGCCTTGCTGTGTTATGGTTATGTCAAATGTGAAAGTCACTATGCTGCCCAGTGAATACATTCTGGATGATAAAGTTGTCACGCAGTTGTCAACCACAGCAATGCTTTCTCTAAATTAACCCTCTCAATCTCGCACAATCGCTCAGGAGCTTCCTGTTGAGAAATCTTTCATAACTCTTTGTTTATTTTATGCAGAAAACGCTTTTGAGGTGGGTTCGGGGACCTAATAAAAAATCCCAGTGATCCATGTTATCAGAAAGAAGGGACAAGTGTTGTTACATCTGGGAGAATGTTGAGGTCTTTAGCCATTCTATGCATAACTTGCCAACGCTGTATGACGTCACCACCCCGAATGTTCTGTGTGTACGTATCGTTGATCAGGCCTATTTATTCAAAACCTTCAGTTTTACCAAAGAACGTAGACTGACATTCGTTTGTGTCCACAGGCCAAACCATAGATTCTTTTCCTTAGAATTACCCCCAGGCTTCAGACTGGATCTGGAGAATTTTTTCCTCAGCAGTACTCCCGCGCGTCGGTAGGTGGCGTCTGTCAACTCTGCACCAGTCGTCGGTGTCATGGTCGACGGGATGACTTCGGGGTGTCTACTTAGACGCCACCCCTGCGCGCTAATGTCAGTTCTGACACGACTTTCGCAGTTCTGACACAGAAGCTCAGAGTCAATTTGAAACACTGACCACTGGTGAGCCTTAACTAGGGCCCTACAAGGGAGTCCTAATCCCTAGAAGTCAGTTAGCAGAGCGGGGAGGATGGGTGGAGCAGTAAGGAACCTATAACTAATAAATATCTCATACAGATACATCGTTACCATAGGTAAGTAACTTGTTCATCTGAAAGAGACCATTAATTATAGATTCCTTACCTTAGAATAGATGCCCCATAAATGCCAACCCCGGATAAGGGTCTGCAAACCTAGTTCACACCAGAAAGTCCTGGAGGGCAGAACGGGCAAAGTAGCCGTCCCTCCGGACTATCCAGGCAGTTATGTCTGGTGAACGTGTGCATAGATGCCCATGTGGCCGCCTAGTAGATGTCAATAAGTGGGACTCCACGTGACAAATCAGTTGTTGCTGCCGTAGCTCTAGTGGAATGCACCCGCAGCCCTACTGGAGGTTTCTTTTTTTGCAAAAGCATGAAAAATCTTTATCCAAAGGACAACCCTTTTAGAGAAGAGTCATTTTTAAACAGCCTTACCTTTCTTGGCACCCACACAGCCAACGAAGAGTTGATCGTCCACCCAGAAATCTTTACTGAGGTCAAGGAAAAAGGACATCGCACGTTTTGGGTCTAGACAAAGGAGGGTGCAGAGGCGGGAAAAGGGTGTGCAGACTGATTTTCTGTCCCATGTGAAAAGGAGTGACAACTTAGGTAAGAACCAGGCTCTAGTTTAAAGGACCACTTTGTCTGGATGCACTGAGAAGAAAGGGAGCTTTGAAGAAAGAGTTTGAAGCTCACTAACTCTGTGAGCAGAGATGATGGCAACAAGAAAAGCAGTGTTCAGTGTGAGAAGCCTAAGAGGACATACAACTAGATTACAACAAGGAAGTACCTGTGAGTATTTCACCACAAGCAAGTTAGTCAACACCATTTGACTAGCTGAACAGTTCTTTTTATATTTTACCATTATTTTAGCAGTGTGTACTGTGTCTGTGAAGTTGTAACTCTTATTGTTATTGACACTGTTCTGAGCATATCTTTTTCTCTAGTTTATTTTTGTTGGCACCAGTTTTCATTAACACCCTGTTAAATTTAGTTGGTTTTACCATGCAAGCGGTTCCACCACCTCCACCGTTTTTGGAGACACCTGGTGAACCACTCATCAAGTGGAAACAGTGGTTTGATGGGTTTGAGACATACCTAGGTGCGATTGGAGCAAGTAGATTCAGAGCAGAACGCAGAAAGTACCTTTTGTTTCACTTCTTGGGTTTTGAAGGGAGAACTATATTACAGCATTTTCCTCCACCTGTTATTGTTGGTGAGGATGTTCTCGAAGAGTAGCAAGACACTGTTAAAAAGTTGCAAACAAGGCTTGATGTTCAACCCAGTCTAGTTGTACTCCGTCACAATTTTTTTTACGTATACAAAACACTGGCGAAGATGTGGACAATTACATTATGGCTTTAAGGAGGCTTGTTTCTGAATGTCAATTTGAAAACTTTGCGGACCAGTCGGCACGCGACCTGTTTATTTGTCATTGTATGGATAAAAACATCAAGCATAAGCTTCTTTCTATGCGAAACCCGAGCCTTGAAAAAACGATCAGGATAGCGAAGAGCCTTGAGACGTCACAACTTTCTGCAAAGTAATTGGATAGTAAAAGCAGTGAACCTGTCTCTGCTGTTAAGGTAAAAGAAAACAAGGACAAAGAAGAGAAGACTACAGACAAACCACGTCCCAGTTTAGGAGAAAGACAAAATTCCTTCTTTTCACAAAGTAACATTTGTTTTAGATGTGGATATAAATCTCATTTTGGAAATAGTAAATGTCCAGCTAAGTTCATGACTTGTAGGATCTGCAATAGAATGGGACTCTTTGCTAAGGTGTGTGAGGTTGGCAAGAACAAGACATTTTCACAAACCTCTGCAGCCAAATGTTTTGTTGATAGAAGTCCGGGTAGTGAGGATGAGGAATATGTCACTAAAGACCTTAGTGATATGGTTTCAGTTGTACGAGATGATGGGGTCATTGTAGGAAATCCAGAAATGTGTGTTGATCCTTATGTTGAGATCAAGGTTGGGGATAGAGTGTTGAAATTCCTAGTTGACTCTGGTGCTCGTATCTCCATGATCCCACAAGACCTTTTTGATCAAACAATGCCTTCCAGATCCCTCTTACCCCCTGATCGTAACGCAGTCTCTTATGAGGGGCGTGAGATCACTTTATCAGGGTACATTGAAGATATTATGGAGTTTAAGGGAAGGAGGATTTCTGGTAAGGTGTATGAGGCATTTTGAACATTTTGGGGTGGTTCCACCAGAGATTATTCCGAATGGTATTGAGGCCTGGGTCAACTGAGCAGGTTTTGGTTGTAAGGGACAGTCCAGGTGTTGAAGATTTAGTAAACAATTTTCCCAATGTGTTTTCTGGTGAGCTTGGCAAGATTAAAGATTTCCAGCACAATATCATTATGAAAGATGGCGCAGTACCCATCAAACATAAGTTGAGAAATGTTCCATTTAGTGTTAGACACAACTTAGAAAATTAATCTAATTCTCTTTGTGCTAAAGGAATAATAGAAGCATTGTGGTTATCTCCATTGGTGGTTGCGCGAAAGCAGAATGGTGAGTTGAGGGTCTGTGTGGACCTCTGCTGTTTAAACAAAGGAATCTGGGTAGATTCCCACCCACTACCCAATATCAATGAACTTTTGGCAAGTTTGAAGGATGCTAAAATATTCACAACACTGGATTTAGCCTCGACCTACCATCAGGTAGAGTTAGCCCATGAATCGAGGCATCTCACTGCATTTGTTTTCCCTTTTGGAACCTATCAGTATGTCCGCATGCCGTCTGGCCTTGCGTCAGCTGCATCAGTTTTTCAGCAGCTGATGAGTAACATGTTGAAGGGGATTGAGGGGTTATCTATTTTCCAAGATGGTGTCTTAGTTTTTGCACCCAACAGGAGTACCCATGATGCCATTCTTCGTGAAGTTTTGTCTAGGTTCCAGTCCAATGGTGTGGTGTTATGCAGAGATAAATATGTTTTCAGGACCAGAGAGGTTGAATATCTGGAACATCCAGTCAATGATAATGGTATTCTCCCTAAGATCAGTCTTGTTGATTCAATTGTCAAATCCAAAGCTCCCTCTGACAAGACTGACCTCATGTCCTTCCTTGGCCTGTGTGAATTTTATTCTCAGTTTGTTCAAGATTTTGCGAGTAAGTTGAGACATTTGTCACAAAGGCTTATGAAGGGTGTACATTTGAGTAGAATGATGAATGCCAGAATGTTTTTGAGTGGGTGAAGCTACAACTCGCGTCACCTAATGTTTTAAAACACTATGATCCCTCTCTTACTTGCACTCTCACAGTGGATGCTAGCAATGTCGGTGTGGGAGCTGTGCTGAGCCAGAACAAAGATGGTGAGGACAGGACCATTGGGTTTGCCTCAAGAGTATTGTCTCCTTTGGAAAGGAAATACTCGGTTATTGAGAAGGAATTTTTGGTGTGTTGGTGGGCAGTGATGACATTCCGGAATTTCATTTGGGGGAGAAGGTTTTGTCTCCAGACTGATCACGAGCCCTTAGTTTTTATTGAGTGGCAGAACTGTCAGATGTTTCACCCCCAGAATTGCACGGTTGTCTTCAAAACGTCTGCAATTTGATTTCTGTGCTGAGTACATATCTGGTTGAAAGAATGGGTGTGCAGATTTTCTTTCATGTTTTTCTGACATTGTGGACGATGAGCATGTCATGGGTGAGGAGGACACGGAGGAGTTCATTGTTGCAGCTGTGGATCTCCTATGGTTGTGTGCTGTTTCTGAAAGTGAGTGGCGTCAAGCCCTTAACGGTGATGTGTCTTTAGCTTTGGTCATGAAGTATGTAGAGAAAGGTTGGTCAAAGGAGAGGAATCTGAATTTTGAGTACAAAACATATCTTCAAGTTGCAGACAAATTGTCAATAGAGGATGGTTTGCTAATGACAGGACACAAGCTTGTTCCCCCTCTTAGTTTGAGGTCTGGTTTGATCAGGCATGCTCATGAGGGGCATTTGGGAGCTACAATGACAAAAAAGGGTAAATCTCTCCTTTTGGAGGCCTTCCATGGACAGGGAGGTGGATGAAGTTGTTAAGTCATATGTTATTGTTAGGATCAATGTTAGTCCTCTTTCTTTGACCATGTACTTAGCATCACATGACCTACTTGGCCATTGGTTAAATGTTGTGCACACCCTTGTTTCAGTGCTTGGTTTCTTTTTAATGTTGGGATTCAACGCCAGGTCAGGTTCCTGTTAGCAGAGTTTTTTCAGCTTCAATTTGCTCACGGGCTCGTGAGTTCTGTTTTCTGTCACCTTTCTTCGTGTTCCTTTACTTTGGATTGGGTTCGTTCTATCCTGCTCCTCCCTCCCCACCCCCTCCCTTCCCTTTGTGACTCTTGTTCATTTTTGCCGGTCCTATTCGATCCTGGGCACTGACCATTTCAGCTAGGGTATTCAGGGCTCCGATACCCTTTGGACTAGCCTCTCCTCCCTCCTTTCCCTTGGTATCCGGAGGATTGTGGTGGTGTCTATCGGCTTGTCCTGGAAAGCCGTTCAGCGCGTAACGAAGACGCGGCTCCTGCTTCCACGTCTTTTGGAGCCAGTCCACTTCATTGTGTGCAGTTTGGATCCTTCCGCGTTTGGAGTCAGACGAAGGTAGTGGCTTCTACGCTTCGGTCCTGTTCGTTTCTTAAACTTCTTGAGACTATATACGGAAACACTAGGGTTTTTTTATGCCTATGTACAGACTTTTTTACCCCCTGAAATACATTGGAGACACGTTTGGGAGCTGCCTGATTTTACCTCATTCATTGAATACATCTCAGCCCCCGATCACACAAGAGGGTTGCATTAACTCCCCAGTGGGACTACGCCGACACCATGGACTGGTAAGAGTCATGTGTATGCTTGTTGTTGTTGCATGGTCATAGATAAGAGGAGTGGGAGCTATTTATGTGAGTTAGAGCAGTCAGGTAATTTTGGTGCTTTTTGTTTTCCAGGTGCAGACCTAGTGTGGCAGTACTGTTCTCTGGGGTGGTCCAATTTGCGCTCGACAGTCTCCCGGATCCTTTTTTCCCTCTCTCTCCCTGCACTCAATTGTTTGCTCGTTGTGTTGTATTCAGGGAGCAGCCTTGGGGTGCAGGTAGTGTGTTGGGCCATACTTCGTTCCTGCAGTGTTTGGGCAAAGGTGAAACCTAACAGTTATCTGTTCTAGTTGTGACAAAACGATCAAATTACGCATGCTCCCCTTTCTCAAATTGATTTACCGTCTGCAGCATGGGTAGAGTTGGGGCTCAATATTGTAGGTCCTTTCAATGCGCTTGATCCATCATCTAAGTTTGCTTTAGTCATGAAGGACTATTACTCCAAGTTGCCAGAGGTCAGGTTTGTTAGGGAGGTGAGCTCTAGGACAGTTGTTAAATTTCTTAATGATGTATTTATGAAGGAAGGTTTTCCTGAGTTTCTGGTGATCGATAATTGTGCCCAGTTTGTTGCTAGTGAGGTTGAACATTTTCTTCATACTTGTGGGATCAAGCACCTCAAATGTTCTCTGTACCACCCCCAGAACAATGGTTTAGTTGAGCGCATGAACAGGGTGCTGGGGGAGTGCATACATTGGGCTCTGGCCAACAAATGTGTTGGTTACAAATCTGTGAAGGGCATGCTGTAGTTCTATCGAACCACTCCACATTTGGCCACAGGAGTTTCACGTTTTGAATTGTTACGTGGCCAGAGAGCTTCCACCACTTTTAGTCCTTGTTGGATGAACAAGTGGGTCAAGGGTAGACAGTGGTCGGATGGCAGTGTGAGGAGTCATGGAGGTATGACTCAAAGCAAGCAGAAAAGCTATTTTGACTCCACGAAGAAGGTGAAAGACTTGGAGATCTGTTTGGGTAATTGTGTCTGTGTGAAGAAACCTCTCCATGTGAGGAAGGGCTTTTCTAACTTTGGTCCTTCATTCAGGGTTGTAAATGTGAAAGGCAATTCTGTGAAACTTGAGAATGGACAGTGGTGGAACAAGTGTTTTCTGATGAAAAATTGTGCTTTGGGTGAAAGTTTTGAAAGTGGAAGTAATGAGAGGTGCTTAGAGTCTGTTAATCATCCTGCTTTGAGTTTGAGGCTTAGTTCTCGAGTCAGGAAGCTTCCTACTCATTACAGAGTTTAATCCATTTCCTTTTGACAGCTTATTTCTCTTCAGGTTTGTACTTCATTGTTGTACTTTGTTTAACCTTCTTTTCTTTTCACAGGCATGGTTCAGCTTGTTTGTTAGATTATTTTATTTTATTTTCGGGTTCTTTATGTTGTTCTGTTGTAAGGAAAGACCCATGTAGTAGTCTGTGCTTGTTGTGGAACTTCACTAGTTTGGAACCTCACTGAAGGTTCTGCACTGGGAGTACTAGCAGTGTCAGTTGGTATTAACTGTGATCTCCGCTGCTCTGCTTTGATGGTCCAGCTGTATATGAATAAATTCAAATTCATCTTACCTGGCGTCTCCTGGTTCTTCACAACAAGAAGGACAAAAGAACCTCAGAAAAAGGGGAGGAAAGGAGATCCACAGCCTTTGCTGTGCACCATGCCACAAACCTGGTCCACCAACAGGTGTATACCATCTTAGCAGAGGGACGCATGGCTGCCAAGATGACATTACAAACTTCGGGCAGAAGGTCAAATGCTGTCAACTGTTGTCGCTCGATCTCCACGTAACAAGGCGGAGGCTGGGCAGGTTGGGTGGGGGACCATCCCTTGCTACTGCGACAGAAGACCCTCCTGAAGGGGCAGTCTGATCCGAGGATCGATAGTAATGCTCAGGAGCTGAAGATACCAGACTCTTCGTGCCCAGTCCAGTGCCACAAGAATGAGATGGGCCCAGTCGCTCTTGATCTTCTGCAGCACTCGGGGCAAAAGAGGTACAACTGGAAAGGCATACAGGAGGCTGCAGTTTCACTCACGACAAAAAGCGTTGCAGAGCAAGTGCCGCCTTGGAAATTACAATGCACAGAACTAGTGGCATTACCAGTTCTCTTAGGTGGCGAACAGATCTAACCAAGGCTCCCCCCACTGCTGAAGGAGACCTTGGACCCCCTCCGAGTGAAGACACCATTTGTGATCCACCAGGCACCGACAGCTGAGTTCCTCCGCCCTGGCATTCAGGGAACCTGCCAGGTGTTCTTCTTGGGCACCAGAAAGTAGCTGGAATAGCAACCATGACCTACTTCTAGCGCAGGGACCCTTTCGATAGCTGCCTTGGTCAAGAGAGCTGGGAGAGCAGAAGGGAATGTGCCCTTGAAAGAAGAAGCTTGGACCACAAAGCTCTCGAGGGAAGGGTGTTGGGTGAAGAAAATGGGATCACCCAGGGCCGGGCGGTGGCGGCGGGCAATAGTCCGTTCCACTGGAGCCCCTGTGCTGGGCTTGGACCAAGTGCCCAGATTGACATCCGTGAGGGCTTCATTGAAGAGCAATAGGGGTTCGGAGGAAGTTGCCACAGGTTGAAGCACCTCCGTCAGGAGATTTGTCCTGACTGACACTGTAGGGAGCTCCAGGCCCAAGGCCTTGCCTGCCCTATGCACCACTACAGCATAGGATGCTCCCTCCTCTGAAGCCACGGCAGGGGGAGAAAGCATGCCAAGGTCTGGTGAAGTGTCCAGACCACTGGCATCACCCAATTCCTCTCTCCAGTCTGGTTTTTCCAGCTGATCTGCCAAAGGGTCCAGCAAACCCTCCCAGTCCTTATCACCACCCTCAGGGCAATAGGGAACATCTGAGATGAACAAGGGAACAAAAGTACCCTCCGGCATTGGATTCGACATCGACCAATGTCTGTCCGGCTCCAGGTCCATCTCGGGGATTAGGATGGGGACGGCATCAGCCCTGCGACCAGCCGACGCCGGGGGCATTGTCGCCGGGATCGACGCCGGGGAAGGTCAACCAGCAGCGATCCGGATCTAGGCCAGGATCCACGGAGGCCCTCGGGTGCCAGAGCCTGCAGCATTGAAGGCCCAGGGCCCCAGACCTACTCTGCGGGGCCCAAAGGTGCGCCAAAGGAGTCAGGCTGCCCAAAGATTTGATGGAGGGCTTCATAAAATGTACGAAGCTGGGCAGGGGATGCTCTGGCTCCCGGAAAAGGGAGAAGACGCGGAGTCGTCCCTGAGTCAGGCACCAGAGATGGAACTTTGGAGTGACAACGCTCTGGGTCCCTTCTAGCATTAACCTGCCGACGCGGAGAAGGGAAAGCGCGATGATGCTTCGTCCCCTTCTTCTTATCCGATGAGTGCAAAAACTCTGACGAGGTGTGGTGGCTCCAAGACCGGTCTCAAGAGCTTCCCCTTGAGCTGGAGCGACGCAGAGCCGACTGCCGGGCCTTCAGAAGCTTTCGGGACCGCTCTAACAAAGACCTCGGATTCATTGCCCAAGACTTGGAGCATGACCTCGGGTTGTGGTCGCACTCCAAGCACCAGAGACACAGGAGGTGCGGGTCCGTCACAGACATCAGTTTGTGGCCGACCTTGCAGGGCTTGAAGCCGGTCTGAGGATGGGACATCTCTCGTGCACCAGGAGTCAAAGACTCAAAAAAAAGTCAACAAAAGGCAAAAAAGTTTCGTCAAAAAATGACTAAGGGCAAGCTCTCTCTGATTCTGCGCTAGGCTGCCACGGAAAAAGAAAGAACTGATGTCAGCGACCATGACGCCGCCGACGGATGCGGAGTCGACCAACGCCACCTACCGACGTGCAGGGGTACTGCTGAGAAGAAAATTCTCCAGATCCAGTCTGAAGCCTGGGGGTAATTCTAAGGTAAGGAATCTATTACTAATGGTCTCTTTTAGAAGTTGTGTTGCACTGTCTTATTCAGGAAAATTATTTGATGTGGTATTAGACATCTTCTAAATAAGGCCTCCATTCCCTGAACCTGCCAATCTTTTGTCACCCAAATAGATTTCGTATCTATACTGTCTGTCCAAAAGTCTAAACCGTGTATAGTCAGGAAATAAAAGAAGCAGAGTATTACAGCTTGGTGTTTGTTAGCATATTTTTCTTAGCTGGTGTCGGTGCTAGCCTATAATAATATTAGACTGGGTCAGATGTATCAAACCCTGAAAAATAAGCAGACTTTTGAGCAGAAGTCTTTGAACTACCTTTTGTTGGTGTTGGGCAATGTTCTCATTGTGTGTGATTATAGGCAGCGTGTGGGATACTGGCTTTTGTAAAAAATGGACACCATAATGTTGGCAATAGGACATGTCTCAAAAATTACTAGTGAGGTTCCACCAAGCTGCACAGCCACAAAGCTCTATGAATCCAATGAGTTAAACGCCAATATTTTCAACTATTATCCTTAATTTTCACCTTATATTTATCTTCCATGTTTATCTGTTTATCCAATTCATTTTATCCATGTAAAGTGCTTAACCCTAATGTTTCACAAAAGGCTCAGGAGCTAAAATAGGTGCCACACGTCATGATTTTAAACCATCCACCCAATGCATTTCAGGGGAAATTCCCTTCGTCAGAGACTATAAAAAAATACAAACACATTCATTTGACTTACTTTTTAACAGTAAAAAATAAATTTCATTCGAAACCACTAAAATCCTACAAATGTGCTCAAAAGTAGTGTTTGCAATAAACCTACAAATTAGACTATACACGTTTTTCAAGCCTATTGCCAGGAGCTTTTCACCATCAAACGTACATATATGCCAACAAACTCCGACCCATGCTATTCTTAAATCTTACACAAAAGTACATTACGGCTTAATGCTTCCAACCCCTTAAACTAATGGCTTAATATCACGTTACTTATTAGCACAAAACTTGCTAAGAACTCCTTCGTGCTTACCATGACATGCAGTCAATCCTGTAATTCAAACGTCATTCCCAGAGATTCCAACATCTTTTAACACAACATGCCGAATTCTCTCACGCCATATTTCCATTTTCATGCGTGCCAAGGCGCGCGTGTTCTGTTCAAATACTGACTATATCCCTCAAGTGAACCAACTGTTTTATGCCTCTCCCCCTTTCATTAACTGCTGCCAGGTGATTACATGCAAATACTGAGTTCTAACGAAAGCTAAACAACGGACTTTAACCTTTCCTTTCACACTCCCCCTTTTTGCCTTCGTTTTCATTATAAATAAAATATCCCAAAATGCAATGTGCCCCATCCCTCTGAGCTCCCGATCCTTAACAGGCCCAAAATCCATGATCCCATCGATTCAGTATTTCTAAATGATGGAAAAAACAACCCTGTATCACCCCATGACAACATGTAAAACGTCTTGTGTTTCATTAAAGCAATCCATTTAGGTAGCGATTACAGTACACAAACATTGATCACAGTTTGGAGGGATAGTTGGTATTACATCACATTTTGTTCACATTACAAGCTGTTCGTCACACGGGATAGTCGGGGGGAGGGGGGGGGGGGGTCACAGATGTTACCTCTATATTCATTCCAGGTGGTCCATACTTCTATCCATTTCTTCTGGCACCCTCGTGCCATGTACACTGTTTTTTCCTGGAGCATGCACCAGTCCATGTCAGTTTTCACGAGCCAACTTTAGGAGGCTGAACTGCCCCCCACAGCCTAGCGATGTTTCTTTTAGCAATTGCAAACCCCAGTGTAGCCCATAGCTTCCCACGATGTGACAGGCCTGTTGGATCCCAAATGTTTAAAAGGCACCTCTTCGCCTCAAGTCTAAGCTCCAATCCCCCAAACCTCCTGCATACAGCGGGTCACCCGGGCCCAGTAGTTAACCAGTAGTGGACACTCCCACAGTCTATGGAAGAAGGTCCCCACCTCTCCGCACCCCCGCCTACAAAGCCCATCTGCGCTCCGACCCATTCGTTGCAGTCTTGTCCCCGAGAGGTACGTTCGGTGTAGTATTTTTAGCTGAATGAGCCGGAGTCTGGCCGATATGGCAACCTCCTTAGGGGAGGCAATTGCAGTTCTCCATTCTTCCTCATCTATTTCTAGTCCGTCGGCTTCCCATTTCCCTTTGATGGGGAGCAGTAGGTCCGGGGAGTTGTTGATGATTTTTTTGTACGTGAGTGATATGGCATGTTCGGGGAGGTGGCCATCTAGAAGCCTGTCTTCTAGCGGGGAGAAGTCAGGGGGTTGTGTTCCCATGGGGATGTTTGCCTGGAGGGAGTGCCTAACCTGTAGGTACCTGAAGTGTTCCGAGTGTGCCAGCACGTAGGTGCGTTGGAGCGAGGCAAAGGATACCACCCCGTCCGGGCCCCACAGATCTCGAATGTGAGAAATGCCTATGAGATCCCAGTTCCAGAACCCTTTGGTGCGGCCAAGTGTGCCCAGTTTCTCTGAGACCCATAAAGGAGTGGCCATCGTGAGGGTGTCAGCCCACCTTAGTTCGCGTTGTACGATGTGCCACAGCTGCACTGAGTGGTGCGTGGGCCCAGTCAGTGCGTATCTTCCCGGCCTGGAGTAGAGCGCAGCTTCAAAGTTCCCGCCTGGCAGGATCCAGCCGTCCATTGCATATCCCGGGTCGTTCCCATCGCAGTACGTGCCATGATTGATGGCTGAGAGGTGTGCAGCCCAGTAGTATTTACGGATGTTTGGGAGTGCTATGCCTCCGTCGAACCATCCCAGGGTCAGCTTCTGAAGGGATATGCGGGGCACTACCGACCACAGCAGTTCCCTCTGTGTGGCCTCAATAGAAGCGAAATAGGAGTGCGGAACAAGGTCTGGGTAGTTTTGTAGAGCGTATAGAACCTTGGCAACGCCATCATTTTGAAGAGCGCCGCCCGCCCTAGGAGGGATAGTGGGAGCTGTCGCCAGGAGGCAGCGTCCCTTCTGAACCGTTGCAAAGGCGGGAGAAGGTTCCTTTCGTATATGATCATCGTTTCCCGGGAAATAAATATGCCAAGGTAATGGAATCCCTCCGTGGCCACCGCGATCGGGCAGGTTCGGGGGAGCATGGGAGTATCGCCTCGTTGGACATACAGTATGAACTTGCCCCAGTTGATGCTGTATGCTGTGGAGAAGTGTGGCTCAATGGTTAGAGGTGGCAGACCCGGAAGCTGAGATCGGCCCGGGACCAGGGTTCGATTCCCAACGCGGCAGGGTCTTGGGTCAAAAATGTCTGCGGGCCTGATAATTCTCACCTCAGCGCCTACTCGAACCTTGGGTCCCACTCTGCAACTCTGGGCAATAGCTTGCTTAATCTTCACAACGGCCCCTTCAACGCCGGGGATGCCTGGTCTCACCTTGGGGTTGCCCAGAAGGGACCATCTCACAGGGAAAGGCAGGAGAGGGTTCCCCAGAGGTATACAGCGCCCGGACGCCCGCGGTGTGGGCAGGTGTGCGCTTTACAAGTATAAAACATTTACATTTATATCCTGAGTTTTTCCCGAAGCTGGCGAAGATATCCATGGCCACTATTAGAGACTTACGAGGCCACGTGAGGTAAAGAAGGACGTAGTCCGCATAGAGCGAGATCCTGTCCTCCCACCCGTCAGCCCAACGTATCCCCTTTAGGGACAGGTCCTGCCTGATCCACGCAGCCAGGGGCTCAAGAGAGAGGGCAAAGAGGAGGGGCGACAGGGGGCATCCCGTCGCGTTCCTCGTCCGAGTTCGAATACTTCCGAGATTTTATTGTTTACCGAGACATGAGCCAAAGGCGCCGAGTAAAGGAGGCGCACTCATCCCATAAAGCTCGGGCCGAAGCCCAGATTGCAGAGGATCGCCATCATGTATGGCCATTCGATCGTGTCGAATTCCATTGCCGTGTCTAGGGATATTACTGCTGCGTCCTCCTGGAGGGTATGGCATCTACCCAGCACTCTGTGCAGCCTGCGGAGGTTGAGTGCTGTGTTGCGGAGGGGCATGAAGCCAGACTGGTCCGGGCGGACCAGGACGGGCAGGACAGGTTTGAGCCTGTTTGCGAGGACTTTGTCTAAAATTCTGTGTTGAGTAGGGATATGGGCCTATAGGAAGCACAAGAGTCCCTTGGTTTCCTTTCCTTGGGGATGGCCACTATTGTTGCAATACGCTGGTCTCGAGGTAAAACGCCCCTTTCCTTGCTCTCCTCAAACATCCTCTTCAGGTAGGGACTGAGCCCGCCAGGTGTGAGTTTGTACTGTTCTATTGGCAAGCCATTTGGCCCCAGCGCTTTTCCTGGTTTGAGGTCCACAATCGCCCGGGTGAGTTCCTCCACTGTGAGCAGCTCTTCAAAGGCCTCTCGCTCCGCATCCGAGAGGGTAGGCATCTGGATGTCAGTTAGCATGGAGACTGAGTCTTCCTCTGGCCTGCCCGAGCCGCTGCTGTATACCTTCCAGTAGTGTGAGGCGAACTCCCTAACTATAGCTTGGGGTTCCGTAATTACGGCTCCAGACTCCGTTTTGAGCTCTGCGACTATTCTTTGAGCCTGCTGTTTTTGTCTAGCAAAGCTATGAGCTTGCCTGCCTTGTCCCCTTGGTCATAGAGTCTACCTTCTTTATCTCTAGCTACGGTCCTGGCCGCGTCAGTGTCAAGGACCCTGTATTCCGCCGCCTTGAGTTCCATAAGGTGGATTGCCCCTGGCTCATCCCCAGCCTGGGCCTTCTTTTCCAGCTCCAGGAGGTCCCTTTCCATATTAGCAATTTGTTCCTCTCGTTCCTTACGGCGACCTGAAATCGCGGAAAGGGCCTCCCCTCAAAGCACGGTCTTAAAAGCCTCCCAGAGCACCGTGGAAGAGGCCACTGTACCGTTGTTTTCCTCAAAGTATCTATCCACCGAGAGGATGAGTTTCTTTCTAATGTTTTCACAGCGCAGATACCAAGCGTTTATCGGCGCAGTGCAGCCCTCCTGTTTGTCCCCAACTGTGAGGTGTGCTAATAACGGCGAGTGGTCCGAAATTCCTCTTGCTAGATGTGTAACTTCCTGGATTGTAGTGTTGTGATACTGTGGCACTAGAAGGTAGTCAATACGAGCGAATGACCGGTGTGGGCCGGAGAAGAATGTGAATTGCATGTCCCGAGGGCTTACTTGCATTTTCAACTTGCTTATGTTCATTTATCTTCTTTATGTTTTATTCAAATTCCTTTTTATCCTTGGAGCTATCTCTCAAATTTGAGGTGAACAGTTCATGCAATGAATTAAAGGGGTGAGAGATGCACACCTTCGTTGTTACATTTCATCCATGTTTACACCGATCCATAACATTATCGGCATGCAAACTTGAACCGCGCTTCGTCCCATTGCGCTGCAAGTATACCAAGACACGGGTGAGCCAACTGAGGATACACTAAGCTGCACAGCCACAAAGCTATATGAATCCAATGAGTTAAACACCAATATTTTCAACTATTATAAAGTTTGCACGCCAATAATGTTACGGATTGGTGTAAACATGGATGAAATGTAACAATGAAGGTGTGCATCTCTACCCCTTTTAATTAAAAAATTACTAGTGCCATTATATAATTTATCATTAGAAAATGCAGCTGATTACTCTAAATCGGAAAGCAAGTAATGCACAGTTTCAATGTCCCAATAATCAGAGAAAGTAAGAGAGAGGTGATGAGGTAATCTGAAGAAATTTGTAAACAGATTTGGAAATTTCAAAAATTCAGTAGAACCATATACATCATATTATACTGTGTCCCATACAATTCCTTTGGGAACTGGAACCGCTGTAATGTTCACCAGGGACAAGTCTCTTAGTTCACGATGTGATGATGCATGTGGCTTAAGGACCAAGTTTACAAGTGGTACTGCAGAGCGTTCTGGGGGAAAGTTTCCATTTAGAAATAGAAACAAGACAGTTACTATACAAATCCAGAGTACCAGGAATAGTAATTCAATTGTAATCCATAGATGTACCCAGGGAACAACAAAGTAAGTCTTTTTCAGCCAAAGATAGAAATCCAAAATTCGAAGCTTGAAAGGCAGGGGCGGTGTCGGCAGCTTAGCTTCACTTGGATCTGATGAGAAGTCATCCTAATTCACAAAGTAGCCAGATGCCATCTGCTCTATCCTTGGCAGCTCAGCAGGTTTTGTGGAACTGGTGGATGACTCGATCTGCGGCACATTAACATAGACTTCATCAATTTTTCTAACTGAAATTTCTGTACCTCTTGACTGTACAGTTGTGTTTGTTTCAACTAGAAGAAGCATCACATCATTGCTGTTCACGGATTCTCTTTGGAGGATGGAGTCTTCAGTTCTTATTAATGCTTCCATCTGAACTTCCTGTACAATAGCAAGATGAGTGTGATGGCTAACCGGGAGCCCACGTGGCCTACTGTTTAGGATTAGCCACATAGTGTGATTTAATCAGATCAATGTAGACAAACATTTTGTCTCAATAACCGGCAAGGTGCGGAAGCAGGACCGTCCTTGTTCCCTCAACAGCCAGGACAGGTACAGGTGATCTGTAGAGTGGCCCAAATTCTTTCTTGTCCACAATTTTCTCTCTGACCATGTCCCCAAACTTCGGGACCCTGGCAGGTCTTGCCGTTACCGTTTTAACTTCCCCTGTGGCGGCGTGTTTACTTGGACGTTGCTTCGTAAAGCTGCAAATTCTTTTAGGTCCTGTAAAATTTCTAAATGGTCATTGAGGTCAAATTGAGTTTCAGCCGTCACTGTGCTGACATTATAGAGTTTGGTACCCACATTCTTATCCATAACAGGAGCTCATAAGGTGTCCAACCCCCTAAGGATTTTCTTGCCATGTTGTTATTAAATGCATTTTAATATATGACCTTGCTCATTTGAGGCACATAGTTTGTGGTAGGAATTTGCAGACACAAACAAATGGCATATGAAGGAGAAAAGTGAACTGGAGAAGTTGGGAAGTTGGGAAGAGAGATGAGTTGTTTCCACTGTTCTATTAGTGATAAACACACTAAGATGCCTGCCTGCTAAACACACTGAGATGTCTACCTACGACAGTGTTCAGTGGCCTCAACATAACCCTATCATTATTACAAAAAATCTGCTCAAGACAGGAAAAATAGCTAATCTCAATATTTGCCAGAGTGACTGAAATAATTACAGACTCTCTACACTCTCCATTAAGCTCTGTGACTTGCATACTTACAGTGTCTGTGCATGCTCACATCTTTACACTCACAGCAAAAGAGGTTGTTACAAGCAGTAAAACCTAAGACCATAAGTGGTAATCTCAAATCGACCAATCTAGATTAAAAAAGAGAAAAAAGGTATACGCAGCTGGTCATGTCATTTTGTAGGCGCGTGCACCAAGCATGCATGCACCTACAAAATGAAGCGATTGCGGGTGGAAGCAAGAAACACAGCGCAGAAAGAAGACATTGGGTGGGGGCAACACCAAAAGTGAGTGAAAGCAAACAGGCGGGGATACGCGAAGCAAAGTGAGGATAGGAAGCAACATGCAAAGGGAGAAGGAACAGTAGGGTGGCTTGGGTGGGTGGAAGCAAGACAAAGAGGAGAGCAAACAGGGAGAGAGATGAATATGGGGGAGCAAACAAATGACAGAGAGCACAATGTGGAGGAGGGGGAAAAGCTTGGTTGAAAAAGCAAAGGAGGGGTAGGATAAGCACACAAGGGTAGGGGTTTCCCAGGTAGTAAGGGTGGCAGACAGGGTAACACAAAAAGGGGAGACAGCAGAAAAACATACACACTCTAGTATTCATGGATTTGTGACAATGTTGTGGTGGGCCATGTTCATTCCATTCCATTTTTCTTTTTGTATCTGCATTCAGTTAGCTTCTTTCCACCAATTACTTTAATCTTTTCTTAAATGTAATTGCCTTTTCTCTTCATTTTAGTTTAGACTTCATATAGGTTGTTTGAAAGAAACCATCTTGTGTGTGCTTAATTTGTGTACTGTTGCTTGATAGCCGATGATATCTCTATTTTTGTTTAGCTCTGTTTTTTGTATGCTTCTTTCTACTCTATCGTCAATGGAGATTTCTGTCTATATGCACAAATTCACACTTACAATATTATATGTTTAACCATTACAGTTCTATTTAAAATTAATTCATTTTTTTTAAACCTTGTTATCAATACTACTGTGTTCTTCAAATCATGGGTCTCTGCATGTTATTTTAATGTATGCCACGCTTTGTCTTACATAACATTTTTCATTATTTTCTTGTCACATTTCTTCACAGGCTAAACCTGTGTACTAATTTCCTTTTGTCATTTGAATAACATTTAGCAAAAGTTGTCTAGTTTTCTTTAATCTATTAAGACATACATGTTTTCAAAGTCTCTCTGCTTTACTTCTTTAAAAGACAATTAATTATTGGTGCTTTAATGTCATAGCTTTTTAGTTTTCTTTCCCCATCCCTCATTTCCTGCTAACCCTATCCACCTAAATTAAGCTACTACCTGGTACTTATCTATCTTTTCTAGTCATGTTGCCCAAATCATTCCACCTGTCTTCACCCACATTGAAATAAAATCTAGTATCTTCCCGTTTTGTTATAGATTCATACAATACATTATGATCTTGTGGAGAGACAAATTGGCTGGGCTCTCACCCAACTAAACATCCAGTTATTCCATCCATTTATTGGAGGAGAACCCCTAGTTTCCGACTTCCTAGCGCGCAGCTAGCTCCACTGATGGGGACCTTTAACCAGGCAGCCCGTCAGGCACAGGACTGCCAAGAGTGAGTGGTGATAACCCTGCCCTACTTAGGACAGGTCCATCACTACTGATTTTCCTTCCAATGCAGGTCTAGGTAGACTCCAGCAGGAAAAACAAACGAGAGCAGAGGAACACAGAGAAAATCTCCTGCTTTAATCATTATTGGTTTCTTTTTGGTCTTTTCAAAAAGACTTAAATTCTCACTTTGAGATACATATGTGGAACAGAATTTAGCAAGTTTCTATTTTCGATTATAGCAATATTAATACATTTCAAATGCTCATTAACTAGTCTTACAATCATCTTAAATATGAATGAAGTCTGAGAATGTCATACCTTGATCCCTGTGTCCATGAATAATCGATACAGATTGAGTACTGGTTATTACCTTTGCTTCATACTTTGTAACATTTTTCAAGTTGCATCGTAAATTTTTTCTGATTAGAGTCTGGAAAAAAAAGTTTTGTTACTGCTGTGCATTAAGCCAATTACATCTTCAGGTGAGGAATCATGCATTCTTCAAAAAGCCTGTATTGGCAGAATGATTTTTATTTCTTTTCTGTACATAATCATCTACATAGCAAAACAAATTCAAAATCAAATTTTCCAAAACCTCTCAAAACATTTAAGAATTTTTTAATGAGGGAGGACCACAGTAGGTGCAGGAGATTCAACTACATACCACATTTTCAGAATGTTCATGTAAAATTAATTTAAAAGCAATACATCTGCATAGTTATTGCACAGTGAGCAGCTATCGTGAAAATCATGCATGGATCCAGCCTAACTGGACATATGCTGGAGATCCTTGTTTTAGACCAAGAAGGAGATGCACTGTTGCATTATGTTTGGGTTTCCAACACAGACACAATAGAAGTCTTGTTTATAACAATGAGATAAAACATTGAAAGACAAGTAAAAGTTGCTGACTTGTACTCTGAGTTCTTCACCCTCGGTATTAATAAAAGGTAGCATATCTCCGCTTATGTGTGAGATCCCATAACACAATTTCTTGTTATATTTTTCAATCAACCAATGAACCAAATTATAAAAAAGGCAAAGGAAAAAGGCAACTCTTGCTGGGAAACAGCCATTACCACGCAACTTTCACAACGCACTACCATTACAACGAAACTTTTACAACACGGGATCCATTACAACGCATGCCATTACAAGCATGCCATTACAACGCAGCTGCTGTTACAATGCATGCCATTACAACGTAAGTATGGGTAAGTATTTATTTTAATTTGAACCCCTACACCACCCAATACTTACCCTACTATTACACTCCCTGGAGTTAGAATAGTAATTTTAACCCCTACACTATCCAACACTAACCCTACTATTACACCCCCTGGAGTTTGAATAGTAATTTTAACCCCTACATTATCCAATATTTACTCTACTATTACATTCCCATTAATTAAAATTTAAAAAAAATACTTACCCATACTTACGTTGTAATGGCATGCGTTCTAATAGCAGCTGCGTTGTAATGCCATGCGTTGTAATGGACCCTTCGTTGTAAAAGTTTTGTTGTATTGGTATGCGTTGTGAATATATGTGTTGTAACATCATACATTCACTCTTGCTGTTTATTCAATTATCCAAAATACAAGTCAAACAATATTTACATAAAAACAGTGAAGTCAGTGAAAAAGAAAAGTAGAGCATGGCTCCCTAATGAAACACATTTCACTATGTGTAAATTTGCTCTGCGTCTTTAAGAACCATGAAAGTCTGTCCTATCCAGTCATGGTGAGAATGATTTCAGTGGGCAGTTCCTTTTTGGGAGCCATAGGAAATAAATATATTAATGCAAAATCCATTTCAAAATCTGTGGCCCAAAAAGTGAAGAGGAGGGTAGGGATCTATGAGTTCACAGAGAATACCCATTGTGAAGAACTAGGATTTTTAAGTAGGTAACATCTCTTCGTTATAATTAAGATTCTCTGGGATAGTCCAAAAATGTAGAATAGAGATAGCTAACCCAAACTTAACAGCTCAATCAGGCCCGAAATTTAAGTATTTGTCAATTAGATTTCAAAGAAGCTTGATCCACCACAGTATCGATCGAAACCATACAGAAGTTTTAGCAAATGTATGGAATTAGTTCTTAATGATACCCAGTTCATCAGTACAGAGAATCTGAAGCTCACTTACTTGTTTGGCTGAAGTAGTAACCAATAAAAAAGTAATCTTTCTTTCAAAATAGGTGCTGTAAATCAGTCTTTTGCATTGGTTCAAAAGAGAGAACCATCAACTTGCCGAGAAGCTTTTTTTAACTGAAGGAAACACTTTCCTAAGACTCAACATGAAATCCTTAATCAATTCTATAGCTAAGAAATATTCCCGGGAAGGAGACTTATAATAATGAGTGGTATGGCACCAAATGCACTTTGATAAAAATGAACTGAAAACACACTTTGCCAGATATAGAAACTAAAGTCGAACGAAATCTCCTGGAGCATTCTAAGCTCTTATTTTTAGTGATACTTCATGAGCATAACCTATTCCACTTGAATGCAAATTAAGAGCTTGGAACAATGTCCCACCTCTCTTAGGATGGCCATGCAGTCATCAGGTAACTTGAAGAGACTACCATTCGTTATTTGGGATAGCCATCTATAGGTAAGGAGAGAGGCTCTTCGAGGTTTATTTTGGCAAGGCCATCTCTGCCCTGCGACATTCAGTCTCATTTTGGACTATCCGCCCTCTCTCTGTTAGTGGCTGGGTAGCTGTTTCTAGAATGGTGATTTTGTCACGACTGCTCCACTCGTTTGCGGTTCTGCCGGTGGGACTCCCTTGAGAGTTCTTTAGGGAATTGGACAGCACTCCTCTTACACTATTCTGGGGATCTTCAAGACGTCGGGTAGCCCAGTGGAAATTGCAACTACCAGTGGATGGGGGGTTAATGGCTGCTCAGAACTTTGAGATTTACCACCTAGCTGCCAGGTGTAGTGGGTAGCTCAGTAGCAATATTTCATCTGTATGCTTTGGGCCATGGGAAGCACGGACTGCCTTCTAAGGCTTTTTTGACCCGTAAATTGTTAAAACCAACCCCCCCATCGGTTGTGAGCTGCTAAAATGTATTGATTAGGACAGCGAGGCACATCAGGGCGAGGACGCTACAGAGGACACATACAAGGGTCCCCTATAATTGTGAACTCTCCTTGTTGACTGCTCAGTATTGGCAACCTCAGGGGAGCTAGGGTGACTTGCATGTATGGGTCAAGGTGGGACTCACTATAATGGGTGCCTTGTTCACGGGCGAGGCAACCCTTTTCTGGACCTGGGAGAGACATATAGTATCCCAGCTAGACACTTTCTACTTCATGGGACCCTGATGGGTAAAGTGTGGACCTGGTGGGAGCTGGGATCCGCAGACCCTCTGGAGCATTAATGCCTACGCAATCTCTACCTTATAACGGGGAGGACGAAGGCTGTTACACTGCTTACAGAGCCCTACTGAAAGGATCACAGGTAGATTTATCTCAGTTGCATTAGCAGTGGATGGCTTCCACTTGGAAGAAGTCCCTAGCCCACACCCCCAAGGTATCTTCTAATGCTAGGTTTAAACTGACCCATTTTTATTTCTTGCACCGGGCGTTCCTAACTCCTTGTCGCATTCATGCTATGTTTCACAGGGATTGATCAGCATGCCCCTGATGATGCAAGAAGAATGCAGATGTGGTCCTGTTGGTCTGCCCAACACTGTACATAGGGGAGGTTTATGGTGGAAGAGACACATTCTGGAGAGCACGCGTTGTGTTCAGCCTGGCGGCACTCCAGTCACTTAAATCTGGGGGTTCGAGATCAGGTCTGGGACTACTGCATGCTTAACCATAGCATGAGTGACAGCTCTAGCATGCATTAGGGTGGTTGCCTTTTTTTATTGTGCCACTGATTCATTACTGCTTCAACATTAATAATGTGTCTCACCATACAAGTTTCACTCTGCATATGTGCTTACATAAATTTCTTCGTTTATTTATGTCTTGTGACTGTCTTCTTCGTGGGCAGATGTATGTTTTTATCTATTATTGCTTTGTTGTATGGTTTCATTGAAAATTACAATTACATATTTACAAAAAAAGGGTAGCTTGAAGTGTCCATAATATTCTCCCATGGCGTGGGAGGTCATTAGAAAGGTTTCACTTTTACATAAGGCCATGTTTTAGGTGAAGGTTTGTAAAAGTACAAACTGGCTATGTGTTTGCCCACTCTAAATTGGGTGGGCGGACAATTGGTCAAATCTGCAACTGATCTTACTGTCGGGCCGTCGGAAGGTTGGGTAGGCAGTGGAGACAGAATAGTTTTTGCCTTCTACATACTGAAGGTCGGCCCATTTGTAAATCAGGTGGGCAGCCTTTCAGGTTGGTGGAAAAGGGTACTCCGTTGCAACGGAGTACCCTTTCAGCCAACATCTAAATCAAACCCTAAATGTGTATTCAGCTAAATATATTTTCCTTTGCAAAACTTTTTTTGTTGTCCATACTTTTGCTACAATATTTTTGTAGCACATACTTTTGTGGTTGATACTGTCACATACTGCCCTTTTTTAGATCTTACATAGGAACTTTTTTCATATCTAAATAACACAAACAGACTCAGTTACTGCACATAAATGCCTGGCTATGTTATTAAAGAATGATTTGAAACGTATCATATTGGACTCTTACTTCCCCGGCTCCTGAAGTTTTTCTACTAGATTAAGCATTATTTCTAGTTCTCAGTGATCATTTGTACTAGTCTGTAGACCGCTGTGAGAAACTCAGAGGCATATGAATGATTAGAAATAGGACTGTCCCATGCTAATTCAAATGTACACGCACCAAGGTTCTGGATGGCGTCAACATTCAGTCTGACAACTCTTCTGTCTCAAGGGTTGTAAAATGTTCAGATCTTTTTCTTTGTTTGATCTGACTATGTGCGCCCCTCTCTTTACGCACGTCAAAGGCCATAAACTTGACATGTGTTGTTCAAACTCATCTCTATGTTAGTCTTCTGTCCTTTCCAGTGACATGGCATAATCACTATTGCGTTCATTTTGCGTGTAACTCCCTGAAAGTCCCTAAGGTAATCACTGACTCTACTTACTCAGCGGAATATCGAAACTGAAAGAATATTACTGCGGAGGACCCTTCTCTCCATATGACTTTCCCAAACAATCCCACGGTTCAGGATACGAAAATTCTGTCTGTTGAACGATTGTCTCAGGCAACTGGGGCGAGTTGTGGATCAGATTACTCCTGTAAGGAAGATTCTCTATAGACAGCCTCATATCTCGATCAACTGGTTCTTCGGTGAGCTTACAGAACTTAAAGACTCTGAGCCATAGTTATGACCCAGTTTGCGCCACTCTTGCACCATGAAAAGTGTTGCAAGAGCAACGCAAACCATAAGATATGTTTTTGAAACCATGCAAAGCCACTTTGCGTGGCTATGAGATGTTCCAAAAATATGGAGTAACGAAATGCAAAACAAATTGCTGCGATGCGTTACTCTGCCCTGTGTAGGCGGTCCATGGATGTTTGCATGGGTGTTCCCACGCAACTCTCATGGTTTTTAACACATTCTTAGATTTACAAGTCTTCGTAAACCTGGGAATGCACCACAAAGATATGCCTCCACAGGGAAGGCATAACAAGGAAAATATATTTATATCTTCTTGCTTTTTTCTCTTTCTATGTGTGCTGCACTGTGTATCACACATAGGAAGAGCAAAAAGCCTCAGCTGATTATTTTTGTGCAGGCAGGTGCCCATTCCTTGCATAAAACAATCCTGCATACTACACAAGCATCTTTGCATCATGGTGCAAGGGTGACTACGCTGGTGCTAGGCTGCCAAAACGGTGGCAGTGCAAGGGAAAAGGACAAGAATGTCCAACATTGGATAAATACGGCGCATTCCTGCCCCTTCCCAGTGACACAGGACAACGCCTCAAGATGACTTGCTGCACTGCTCTGTGCCACAAAAGTCATAAGTATGTCCTTCTGTGTTTGTTTGAGCTCTGCTGGAACCATAATTATGACCCGACTCTCCAAGTCCAGTAGATAAAGCTGAATTGTAAATACAAACCGGCAATCAGGAAGGTGAAACCTGCATATTATTCAAATAAAAAACCTTCTGCTCCCAAAATGGCAGCAGCAATGTTTGATGCCAACAGAGATCTGTGTAGCACACCGAGAATGCCAGATCCTTTGTGTCCGGAAACCAAGTGCAATTCAATTTCAGATTTCTATAATAATAAAGTTTCTGCTTTTCCAGACCCCAATACATCATTTATTGCCTTCCCTGTTTCCATTTGCTGTCCAGCACAAGCTTGTTTTTTGTCCTAGTTTTCTCCCTTAGAGAGGGGGACTTTCCTACAATAGCGTGAAATAGCAAACGTTCAGCCTCACCTGTTGCTATGCTACAACCAAGAATTTTTAAAAATGCCCTGATCTTAGCTCCTGCTCTGCCAGAGCCATCCTGAATGCTTCTCACACCTCAGGCCTTGTACCAGTAAGCTTAAAGTATTCCAGTGTAACCCCGCAACTAAAAAGCCTTTGTTGGATCCAAAAAGTCTATCAAACATTCATACAATTTCCTAGCTCCCCTGTCTGGCCAAGGTGCCGGGAATAGCCATTTTTTAAAAACTGTCTAATTTCGTAGAAGGCATCTTGGCTTTCGGTTGGGTTGAAGCACTGTGTTTACAGTCGTCGCAGCCTACCAAGATCTGCGTTAAAGCAGGAACCATAATTCCCCAGTCGCTCTGATTTTAGTGAACCTCTCAGTGGCTTTTGATGCAGTGAATCACTCTATCCTGCTGAAAAGACTCGTAGAACGGGGTTGCTCCTTTTGAACACTCTGCCAGACCATTATCATGTTGGGTCCCATAAGATCAATGTTGCCGCCATTAGTTATGTCCCTGTTGGGATGCACTGTCGTGAACATTTAAAATTAGAAATCTATCTGATGTCTGTAGAGCTGCGTGATTCCTTCTATGGGACCATGGAGGGGGATTTTGAAGTAGCTGAGTCGCTGGTTAATATAAATATATATTAAATATATTATTATATATATCATTATATATATATATATATACACACACACACACATTTATGTATATATATATATATATATATATATATATATATATATATATATATATATATATATATATATATATATATATATATATATATATATATATATATATATATATATATAAATAAACAAAGTGCCTTTGGCATTCGAGAGGCACACAACAGTCCTCTGCCCTCCGGGCTTCTCTCTCAGCATGCCTTTCCACACTACATTCTTTCAGGATATATATATATATATATATATATATATATATATATATATATATATATATATATATATATATATATATATATATATATATATATATATATATATATATATATATATATATATATATTTATTTATAAATGTATATAGTTATATCTTTGGTTGGGTGATGTGCACAGCGGGGCCTTCAATTTACACAACTAACTAGGGTAGAATGTTGAATGAAGGCCAATATTCTGAAGATAAACAGTTGAATAGAGACATGGCGTAGATTCTTAGCCACCCTGCTAGATCTTATCCGGCCTTCTTTCTCTGGAACCAAATTTAACCCTGCCCCCTATGTGAAAAACTTGGGAATCAAACTTGTTCCAGCATTGGCCATGGTTGATCAAATCAAGCTTTATTGAGAGCCTTCGTTATCCAGCTACATCCACGAAGTCACATTCTTTGTCTATCCTTTTTCATATAAAACCCAAATATTGAATATGTCGATTTCAGTTTGTTTTGATTATTAAAATGTAGTCTATTTGAACCTACCTAGATTCCCGGTCATAACGTACAACTTATTCAGAACTAGACATTACATTGGCTAACATTAAAGGAGCACATTAAATGTTTGTCTTTATGTCTAGTTCACATAACTATTTGTGTCTCCAATCTGTCTTCTCGTGGACAGCGGTTCAAGTGGTAAATCAAAAACCGTGGGCAGCTGTACTTTTTTTACAGGCCACAGCAGCTTTATAGAACTCTGCCTTTACCTTCATGTCTAGAAGCATATTTTCTTACTTTTCGCAAAGTCTTAAAACACAGCTATTCCTGCAATCCTGCACGTTTTAACTCAGAGGCCTTTTTCTTGTTCATTGCATTTGGTTTTTGGGTAGTTGCACTTGGTTCTACAGTGCTAAGATACTACTTGGGGTGAACATCGCACTTAATAAGTTTCTACAACATGATATTGATTCTTTGGTACTGGCCCTATTTCACCTTTCTGAAACAGAATTTAAGTCTCCTTGACCATTTGGCGAAGCACTGTAGGATTTTTGCCCCTCAGTGGAGAGCAGGAAAACCATATTTTGTCTTCAATTCGCACAATATCTAGCACCTACGTATCCTTCCTAGTTTTCTGACACACTGGAAAATGGGAGTGAAAATATTGCATCCCACCAAGGTATTAGTCAGTGAAGAAAGAATATGGGCGTCATTATTTAGCAGAAGCCTTCCATGTGGCAGTGGGAGGATGTTGGACATTATCTCTACCTTAGGAACACCTTTGCCTGGGACTGATGCAGCTATAATTTATGCTCTTGCAGTTGCCATTCCCAGAATAGGATGTGAGAGTGCCGATTCCCCTTATTGAAGATGTCAACTACATTTCCTTTTCTAGAAACACATAGACGTCAACGTCTCCACTTCAGTTTTCTGTGTGTACATGTCCTCATCCACGGAGGGTCTGAAAAGAATTGTCCTATTTAAGGTGAATTCCAGCATTTTAAGTTGCGCATGAGTGAGTGGTCAATGTATTATGCCTGAGCGAGGAAGGAATCTTACTGAAATTTCATAATAAGTATCAGCAGTTTTCCTAATGACACACCATCAAATTATCGAATGTCATTGGTGAATATATGATGTTTCAACGCATGCATTCTGTAGTAATTAAAAGATGCAGGTTCATAAGATGTCATTTATTCTTCACAGACAGCTTATACATCCACACACGGTGAGATCTAGCCTTGCAATGCCAACTCCCATTAAAAGAATGTACAGCACAGAAGGAATAATAACATTCTAATAAAGAACATCTAACACAGGAATACCACACACCTTCCCCCTTATAAAAAAATAAAAAAAGAATTAAAAAAAACAGAAAAAGAATAAGAACAATTAGTAGTTAATAATGAATAACATCTTTCAATTTTACTGGAGTATGCTTAATAGGAGAACTTTTCCTTAATTCACCAACATTGCTTTCAGATACAAGAACATCATTATATGTCTCAGCATTGTTATCATTAGACAAAGGAGAAGTTAAATCCTGAGAATTATCAACACTTGTTGAACAAGATCTTGAAGCAAAAGGAGTAGAAATGGCATTGTCAAAAGTATCTAATACAAAAGAAACATTTTCATCCTCAACAGAAGGATTAGAAATCGTATATTGAGAAAATGATTGTAAATTCCCAGATTTACATAAAGAAATACGTCTGAAATTCCAGATTTTCCCCCCATCAACTCTTACCGCCTTGCTAAAAACTTCCCAAACTTTACAAGGATCTGACCATTTAGCCCACTTCTTGCCAGAAAAACCACCAAATTTGACACAGACAAAATCTACCACTTTAATTTTATAACTGTGGTTACGATGTTGCACAAAATGACCCTTCATTTTCTCCTGATATTTCATAACACGCTCCCGAACCTGTGCTAAATTAAAAGCAGAATCATTCGATGATCTAACTTTCATCCACAAAGGTAACAACTTAGAACCTTTACTTTTATTAATCTTTATTTCGACGATTGCCATAAAAGATACACATAAAATTGGTACAAGCAAAAACAAACATCAGTATTACATCAAATCGACAAGGACATAAGTACAGAGAAGGATGCGTCACCTGTTCTTTATAACAATCCATCAAGCCACCAATGATTCCCTAAAACAGTCTAAAATGTTACTAATTTTCAGTTAAAAACAATAAATCGGGTAAAACTAAAATCTTACATATAGTGGCATGACACAGAAATTTTTAAGACAAGATAGCACGATCAGGGGCTCAGGAATGCGGTACCCTTGGGATTAGGAGCAATCTCTTGTGCCATACTGCTTCTAGAAATTTGGCCATTGCAAACACGGTCGCTTTTGATAAGTCAGTTTTAAGAATTCTTAAGGCCTCAGAGCATTTGCGAAACCCTAGATTTTTACATAAGGGAATAACCCAATACCTTCTGGCCGCAGTGTAGGCAGGACAAAAGAAGACTATGTGCATTTCGTCTTCAAGCCTACCATTGCAGCCAGGGCAGTTTTCCAGGGACTGCTGTTTCCATTTACTTGTGAATGTTCTTAGCGGAAGAGTACTGTACCGCCATTGGAGGTATAACTTCCTAGCCAGATTTGGAAAAATATCATCGAACACTGACTCAAAGTTATAAGAATCTTTCACCCCGAGGAAAATATTAACCAGAGAATCTGGACGTATACCCTGTGTACGAGATGCCAGGTTGCATGCATGGTAGGTTGCCACCAGATGTTTAGGGGACAACTTAGAACCAGGTCTCCTCCCACGTAACATCTTGAACTGAGATAAACCAGTGACAGAATTCGGAGAGGTACGGTAAGATAACAAAGTAGCACGTAGAGCCTTCCTCCAATCAAGTCCACTCTTCATAGCCAGTTGGATAGATTCCTTGACTACCTGTTAAAGTGCTCAACCTGACCATTGGCATGAGGGTTATAATTGGAAACTCTTTTATGCAGGATGCCACACCTTTCAAGAAATAGATCAAATTCCTTGCTAACAAATTGAGGACCATTATCAGAGACTACTTCTTCGGGTAGCCCTTCACGACAAAAAAACTTAATCTAAAAATGCAACTATTTGAGGCGAACCAATTTTATTAACAACCTTTAACTCTGGCCACTTGGAGAAATAATCTATTAAGACTAAAGAATAAACATCCTTGTTAGGAAACAAACCAAGAGGACCAATGAGATCAATGCCCAATTTTCTCCATGGCCCTGAAGCATACTCAATGGGAGTAACATCAACTGACAATGGTTTAACCGATTGTCACATTTAGAACAAGGAAGGCACAACCAAACCCATTTGTCTACCATACCATCAACATCAGGCCACCAATAAAACTCCCTAATGCCTCATACCCATGTGACCTTCATGAGCCATAGACAAGATTTTCCCCCTAATCTTTTGAGGAGGAACAATTTTATCCTCTCTTGTCACAAAAACTTGAGAGAACATAAGCTCATATTTGACTTTACAAAAAGATAAAAGGTCACCAGTTAACTTCCTTTCTTCAGGCCAACCCACCTGCACGAATTTAACCACTTCAGCCAAAGTGCTATCCTCACACATAGCATTTTTCCACTCAGATTCAGAAATGATTTCTGATGATGAAACACTAATGTTATCACTACAAAAATTATGGAACAGACAACCTGACCAAGGTTCAGGACAACCATAACATAAATATATATAATAAGTGTAAATCCGGTGCAGCACACTTCCGGTGCCCGTCGCCACAAGGCACAAAAAAGGTCAACAAGTTTCTTCAGATGATGGAAGGCACGATGTACACTCAAATTGCGGCAGCGGGTCCCGGCATAATAACTGGGAAAAGACGTTTGTCTTTTCCCAGTTATTATGCCGGGAGCCTGCGGGAGCCACCGGGTTGGATTCACCTGGTGAAGAGTTAATCCTCATCTGTTAATTCTGAATTGCCCTGACGAAGTTCCGCCCAGGAACGAAACGCGTTGGCTGTGCAACTTGTTTGGCATAATTGCTACAATAAAGAATGTAACACTTTGGATTAAAAAAGATTCCTCTCTTATATTAGAGTGCACCTTCCATCATCTGAAGAAACTAATGTTACCACTATTGACATCATCAATTGTGTATGCAACATCAAAATCAAAATTGTTGTCACCAGAAACACAAGTGTCTGACAAAGGTAACCGAGACATGCAGTCAGCATGAACGTTTAAACGCCCAGGAACATATTCAACAGTACACTGATATTTTTGCAATTTAGCAGCAAGGCAAGCCAAACGAGCAGTGAGCATCCTACCACCACCAGCCGCTAACATATTAATCAATGGTTTGTATTCTGTCCTCAAGCGAAACTTGTTACCCCACAAAAATTGAAGGAAATGTTGGACAGCCCAAGTACATGCTAACAACTCTTTTTCGATGGTGGAGTAATTATACTCAGATCCATGTAACATTCTGGACGCATATGAAACAACATACTCTTCGCCTTTGCTTTTCTGCATTAGTACAGAACCTAAACCAACATTGCTAGCATCTACACTCACAATTCATTCCCTTCCTACCTCGAAAGGTCTTAAAAATGGAGCATCAGCAATTTCTTTTTTCAGAAGGTCAAAAGCACATTGTTGTTCTTTGTTCCAGCTAAACTTTACATTTTTCTTTAGCAATAATCTTAATGGATAAACTTTTGAAGAATAATCTTGAACAAACTTGCTATAAAATTCTGTTAAACCTAAAAAGGAAACTAACTGCTCTTTCGTAGAAGGAACAGGAGCATTAGAAATACTTCGAACATGATTAAGTTTAGGTTTAATACCCTCAATGGAGATTTCATGTCCCAAGTATTCCACTCTGCTTTGTCTGAACTTACATTTTGAAAATTTTAAAGTCAAAGCTTTCTTTTGTACACATTTCAATAATTTTCCAAATTCTTATCATGTTCCTCATTTTTCTTTCCATAAATTAAGATATCATCCTGGAAGGCGATGGCACCAGAACATCTTTACAGAACCTCTTTCATGAGCCTTTGAAAAACTGATGCCGCACTAGCTAAGCTGAAAGGCATGTGAGAAAACTGAAGCACACCTTCAGGTGTAACAAAGGCAGTCAGAAATTTAGAATCCTCATGTAAGACCACTTGATGATATGCACTAGCAAGGTCAATAGTGGAAAAGACACAAGCCCCAGAAAGTGTGGAAATTAGCTCATGTATGTGGGGTAAGGGATGTATATCAATCCATATTTCTTTATTTAAGCTACGAAGATCCACACATAAGCGAAGCTCGCCATTACTTTTAAGGGATAAAACCACTGGAGAAACCCAAGGAGAGAATTCGATAGGCTCAATAATTTTTTTTAAACAAGGCCAGACAAAATTTCCTTCAACTTGTCACGGTACGCTTAAGGTCCATTCCTTACCCTATGTCTGACAGGAATAGCGCCATCCATGAGGATAATTTTGTGTTTGAAATTCACGAATTCACCTAGATCTTCTGTAAAAATAGCGTGAAACCTGTTCTTTAATTCATTAGCAAGCTCCTCACTGTCAGGAGGAACAACATAAACAGGTGACAAAGCATTGGGGTCTAACTTAATACCCATCTCCTGCTGGTGAGGCCAACCCAGAATTGATACACCTTTGGTGGCTACGTATACTTTCCCCCTAGTTCTTCTATTTTTAAATTCAAGATCCGCCCACATAAACTTATCAAGATCAATCTTGTGACCAGAATAACCCCCTGGTTCAATATCGGGTGGTAGTAATTTTTCAGTTTTCCAAAATTCATTAAAAACAACCCTGCCAATAATGCTATACCAGGCACAAGAATCTATTAGCATGGAAGTCTCAAAACCATCAATTGAAGCTATACAGCTGGGAAAACCTTTGCAATTGGCTTTACCAACACATAACAGACTATTGATGTCTGGAGGAAGTTCACACTCTTCATGTGACATGAAGTTAATTTTTTGTGAAGATTTGCAAACCTTGCTGAAGTGTCCCGGTTTCTTGCACTTAATACATATCTTGTTCCATGCAGGGCACCCTTTGTAACTCCCAACATGGTCAAGACCACCGCACCTATAACAAACAACTTGAGGTTGTTTTCCCACAAATCTGTTGTCTTTTCTATATTTCTTAGCAGTAAAAAGAACACATTGGGAATAGGGTTGATCCTTTACTATAGATACTTCCGGAACAATTTCCTTGACTTTAACAATTTGACCCCTAATTTCACTGACAAACTTCTCAGATTGTTCAATTCCCTTAGCAATGTTCACAACAGCATTTGACTCCGTGCCCATCCATAAACGTTCTTGAATTTTCTTGTTTTTAGTTTTCATCATTATTTTGTCCTTTAAGACTTGTTCGAAATTAATAGTCTCAAAAGCACAAGAACCTGCTAATGTGTGTAAAGCAGCCACATAGTCTTCTATGAATTCATCCTCATTTTGGGCACGAGAATAAAACTTGAATCTTTCCATAACAGTATTAATTTTACTACCAAATCTGGTGCTGAATTGTTGGATGGTAACTACAAAAACATTGGTATCTCCAGATCCTTCAATAGGTGGAAGATTCGCTAATTCTTTCACACCTGCTCCCCCTAAACAGTTCTTTAAGAGAGCAAGTTTTCTTTTAGGAGAACACCCATCTTCTTCTAACACATTAACATAAGCTAAAAACATGGGATACCATAAATCCATTTTGGGTTCACCAGCAACTGGTAGGAAATGTGGGGGTGCAACAATATTTGACATGCTGACAATACATATATATCAAGCAAGTAAATATATAATGAATCAGAACGTAACCTGAAAAAGAAGAGAATTATTTGAAAAGTAATGTGACTAAAATAATAAAAGTAGTCACCGACGTCCAGATGCAAATAAATGAAACAATGAAAAGATTCTGTAATAAGCATAACACATCGTAAAATACCTTGTAAAACTCAGCTGATAGTAATGTACAGGTAATAAAACACAAAAACGTGTGAAGTGCTCAGCTGGCCGTGACATGCGGTGTGCACATCACCGATGAAAGAAACGATTCCTTAATTTCTTTTTATTCCTTGACACTGAACGTGAAACACTCACTGCTATGACGATTTCATTAAACAAAATGGAGGCACGCAACGTGACCAGGTGTGGAAACAGGATGACGTGGAACGTGAGACGTCACACGTATGCTTCCAAGAAATCGAATGTGGAATGGAAATGCGCAGTTAAGGTCCGCCGCGAAAAATCCACAGCAGTGTTGGCTCGCACATGGAATGATGCCGTTACTCAAAAGATGCGGCAGAGAAAACACCACTATAAATACAACAAAACTTTTACAACGCAGGATCCATTACAACGCATGCCATTACAAAGCATGCCATTACAACACAGCTGCTATTACAAAGCATGCCATTACAACGTAAGTATAAGTAAGTATTATTTTTTTATTTTAATTAATGGGAATGTAATGGTAGAGTAAATATTGGATAGTGTAGGGGTTAAAATGACTATTGTAACTCCAGGGATGTGTAATAGTAGGATAAGTGTTGGATAGTGTAGGGGTTAAAATTACTATTCTAACTCCAGGGGGGTTTAATAGTAGGGTAAGCGTTGGATGGTGTAGGGGTTAAAATTAAATTAAATACTTACCCACACTTACGTTGTAACAGCAGCTGCGTTGTAATGGCATGCATTGTAATGGATCCTGCGTTGTAAAAGTTTTGTTGCAATGGTAGTGCGTTGTGAAAGTTGCGTTGTAATGGCTGTTTCCCAGCAAGAGTTGCCTTTTTCCTTTGCCTTTTTTTTATTTGGTTCATTGGTTGATTGAAAAACATAACAAGAAATTGTGTTATGGGATCTCACACATATTTTCACCAAGTAATAATTTGGCACCTGCAGAGACAGATGATTGTCTGTTTAGGGTTCTAGGGGTCTCCCCCTTTTTCCATTCCATGCACTTAAAACGATACTTCTCATACATTTTAAAACCTTGTGCGGGTATTCTTGCTGTTCCATATAGGGATAGCTGCAGTTTACTCCACCTTGTATTAATTTGGCAACTGCAAAAACAGGTAATTGTCTGTTTAGTATTCTTGGGAGATTCTCTCTCAGTTTGTCTTGTATAGTTACATTTAATCACTCACTCACCCTTATTCATGATAACAGGTTTATTTGTGAAGGAGCTCCCCTACTCTAAATTTTTTTCGCGTTGATTTTCTTTCAATTCAGTTCCTCAGGTATATTCTTTATTTCCTGAATAGGCAATGTATTAAGTGGCTATTAGTCACTGAATAATTTGAGTACCAATTTGTATTTTTCACATATTACCAAAAAGCGCTCACCATTAGTTGTAAATTTTCATCTTTCTCTTTCTCAAATGTAGCCGCATACGTTTAGAGCACCTTTCTTTCTTTTTTGCGGAATTTATTCAATTATCCACAGGTTCTGCTCTGTAATGAAGACACCGAAAGGCACTTGACTGTATATTGTTCATGATATGTCGCTATTTTTCCTTTTTTCCTTTCCTCCTCTACTTCCAAGTCGATCTCTATATTGTTTCCCTTAATGGATTACGGTGGTGTTGAGAACAAACCTCCCTCATACCACTGTTTGCAGCGTTAAAAGCATGTTCTATATGGGTATCCATAGGACCAAATATATATTTCACTTTCCACTTTTCTTGTTGTTATTATTCCCTATCTCCCTATTCTTGTCCAGCTATTATCCAATACATTACTTTTATATATATATATATATATATATATATATATATATATATATATATATATATATATATATATATATATATATATATATATTCTCTCCACCCACATCCTGGCCGTCTTTATTATTATCTATCGCACCAACTGCGACATATATATAGTTTATATTCTTTCTGCTATATATCTAGCATTGAATCATATTATATTTGCTCAATAGGAGGCATGACCCAGATTTCTGCATACCCTGTGCTCGTTACCGAACACACCTTAATTCTATTTTTGGCCCATTGTTGATAATACTCGTCAGCACATTTCCCTTTCCCGTGTGCGTGCATCTCGCTTGTTCGTATTTTCGTGTTTTATTTTCCTGCAAGTGTCATTTCAAAGGAACATTAATTCCCTTCTTTCACTATCCAATGTATACCTAACATTGCTCAGTTTGTATTCGCCTTCAATATTACTTAAATACTATTTTGTTCCCTATTTTGCATAGCATTCTCATCTGGGGTTTTTCGTAGCGGCAGAGTGAGTCCTTCTGGTATATCGAGCCAAAGAGAAAGGCACGCCGGTAAAATTCAGGAATTTAAATTAATCGTCACAATCACATGATTCTTGGTTTTAGTCCTGTAATGTGCCCCCGGACCTCTTGTCCTTTTTAATCTGTTATTACGGGCGTCATCTTATAATATTACATTTAGAAAGCACCGATGTATCTTTTCCATTATAACCGAAACATGTATATTCTTCTTGCTAGCTCTCTATTTATTCCGCAGTAGCGCTCAAACAGCGCAGCGTAAAGAATGTTAAGAGTGTTTGTTTTTACGCTACTTAGCGAACTGTCCTAATTCGGTCAAACGTCTGGCCTCATGCTACATTATTGTTATTCTAGTGCGAGTTGTATCAATGTATCACACTACGTGGATATATCCAAGTCCTTTTTAATGCATAATAATAGCTAATGTGCACACTCTATAGCCATCCTCATTAGACCTAACGGGTACGTTATTGTGACAGCCCGAGACCATAGTGTTCCCTCGGACACTTCAGTCTGCAGGTGCCAAACTAATACTTGGTGAAGGAACTTGCGACTATCTTTATATGAAACAATAAGAATATTCGCACAAGGTTCTAAAAGGTATGAAAAGTACAGTTCAAAGTGCGATGGAGGGAAAGGGGGTAGCTAAAAATTTGCAGAAGAATTTTAAAGGGTGTAGTATGAAGTATGAATGTATGGAAGCTGAATAGTATACAGTAATCAAGATGTAAGTGGGACTACAAACAGCAAAAGAAAGTAGGAAAGTGATTTAAGTAAATAATGGAACATGAGATACCAAATGTACTTTAGTGATTTTGAATTTTTGTATTTGCAGATCATTGTGTTTTTTTAACTGTCCTGAGGAAGGTGGGGCGAATAGCTGAATCCACCAAAACGCGTCGACAATAAACCTCTGTGGTTTTATAATTTGTGGTTGTATAAAAAGTTTTTAAATGTGAGGCTGTATGTTGGCACTAGGCACTGTATAATATACAAATATATATGCTAACATATTGGGATATGATGAGTTGTTATAAAATTAAAAGTAAACATTTTTAACTGATAAACTCAGAAGAGAACGTTTTAATTGTTTTAATAAAAGTAAATGGAATGGCCATTTGGATTTGTAGATCTGTTTTGAATCTAATGCTTTTGTGGTTTTACTTATACTTGTGGGGTGAGTGAAAATCATAATATAGTGTGGTCTAATACTAAGTAGGAGACACTGATGTGTGGAGCGTAAATGATTAGGTTAAATAACATATTGTGAGAACAGACAAATATAAAATCACCAAGGGAACAATTTTGTTTTAATATTGTAATTTTCCCAGTTCCCTTTTGGTTCAAGGGTTACTCTCTATTTCTTATACTTGGTATTGTTCCATAGTGACACCCCTTAATGACTTAACTTACAAGAAAATGCCAAAGTTCAGTGGACAGTCAGCTGTCAAAAGCCATTTGATGACCCGAAGCAGGCCATGTGTTCTGCACCAATTCTGCAAAGTCCAGACTACTCCAAATTATTCATTGTTCAAACAGATGCTTCTGAGTTGGGAGTGGGGGCTGTGCTTTCACAATTGAATAAAGATGGTCAAGACCAGCCAATAGCTTTTATTAGCAGAAGGCTGACCACTAGCGAGAAACGTTGGTCAGCTATTGAGAGGGAGGCCTTTGCTGTGGTTTGGGCCCTGAAGAAGTTGTGGCCATACTTGTTTGGCACTCACTTCAAAATTCAGACAGACCATAATCCCCTCTTGTAGCTAAATGAGAGGAAGGGTGAAAATCCCAAACTGCTCAGATGGTCCATTTCCCTACAGGGGATGGACTTTACAGTGGAACATAGACCTGGGAGTGACCATGCCAATCCAGATGGACTCTCCAGATATTTCCACTTAGAACATGAAGACCCAACTGGTCAAGGTTAGTTTAATGTCCCTGCGTTTGGGGGGAGGGATTGTGTAGCAGAGTAGGGTCTGCTTCCTATGGTCACCCCCACTTTTTTTCGACTTTAGTCTGGCTGTGGCCCTGCTAATCAGGACCACAGCCTAGCTGTTCTCTCTCTAAATTGATACCATGTACTTTAGGTACATACCAGATTGGGTATTGAGTCACTTTTGTGAGTCCCTGTATAGTCTACCATAGGTACCCAGGGCATAGGTGCATCCAAGGCCTACCAGGGGCTGCAGCATGTATTATGCCACCCCTGGCAGGCCCTACACACTGACACCACAGGTCTGTTCACACAGCCTGGGTAAGGTGGTGTAATCACCCCTTACTTAGATATAGTATACCTATATCTATATATATATATAGACACATATGCACCTATAAGCCACTCCTACAGTAGGCCTAGACAATCCTGGAGGCAGAGTGCTTAGTTTTATATGAGAGGGTGCCCTAGCATGAGCTGATCCCCTCTGCAGCTTTCGGAACCATCTCCTTATAGCTGTTCTATGATATAGCCATACCATATAATCTTAAGTGCATTATAATCCTTGCAGTTAATGCTAACTTTGGTTTGGCTTTATTGAAACATGTCGTGTAAGGTGTCAAACACTTTGGAATACTACCCCCCCCCCGCCTGTCCTGGCGGCGGGGGTAGCATTCCACCCTTCTAGAGGGAGAAGACATGTAGTTACTGGTAAACCCGGTTAAAGTTAAACAGAGCCTCAGCATCACAAAATGGATGCTGCTGCCACAGACACGAGTCTGACCTCCTGCTGCTGGACGAAACTCCGGAAGGGGGGGCATGGACAACAGGTTTCCTGTCCAGGGAGGTGCTAGCACCTACCCAGACAGGCTGTAGTGTATTGGGGCAGGGAGGGCTGCATTCATCAAATGCTTTTCCAGACACGGCCTGGGGCACACAAGGTGCTCCATGCATAGCCCGGTTCAAACCAGTTACTGGGGCACTCAGCCACAGCTCTGGCACGAAACTGGACAAAGGGAAAGGGGTGTAACCACCCCCTTCCCAGGTCCACCCATAGGAGGGACTTGCCAGGTAGTCCAACCTCTAAATGTAGTATAAGTATAGGAGCTGTGTCCCTAGGACTTTAGATTACCCTGGACGAATCTTTGAAAGACATATCCTGGACCTTCGACTTTCCATTTCGACTGGAAGATGGAAGACATCTCCCTTGTGGTCAAGGAGTGACCACCCTGTGCAAACACGCACCAACAGCAACTTTTTTGGACTGCATTTTCAAGGCTCCCGCCGGATCCCGAAGAATCTGCGACACAGGACATGAACTTCCAGACATCTCTGACCCCGACCCACACCCACAGCAAAGCTGAGACACGTGGCGGACACGAGAGACGTGGGACCGGAGCTCCCAGACATCCTGCATTTTGCTAACTGCATCAACTACCGAGGTATCTCGCAGTTCTGCATTGGGGTAAGACAAGCCCTAGACCCGAGCACAATTTGCACTGAAGCTCAGGCCTTCACACTCCACGAGTCTCCCATGGGGCCGGCTCTTGCATTTCAGCTTGACACGCCTTCCTGGTTCCTAGTCCATTGGCTAGGGAGCCCCCTGAAGACTTTCTTAAAATCTAACTTGCTTTTCTGATTAATCCAGGCTTGTTCCAGCTTCCCTACAAAGGAGAAGCACCACAAATCTTGCTGGTCTGCACCAAAGCCAATCTTCATCTTCTGCATGGATTCCGTTTGCCAAGGCTTGTTAGGTCCCATCCGGATACCGATACCGCAATCAACTAGATCCTTTGTGGGACAGCTCGAATCCAGCTCCTGGTCATCGTCGACACTTCCTGGACCTCGTGTCTGCAGAGACAAGCTTCACCTCTTCACCTGAAATCACCTGAGTTTGCCTGATTCCTTCCTGGTACCTTCCTGGTCACTGGCTAGTGACCCAGACTCTGTCCCTTCTGCTTTCAGGTTCTTCAGATCTTTGATCCACTCTTGGATCCACCTGGACACTTTTCCTCTGGTCGCCTGCAGCACTTCTTTGCAGCTCTCCATTGAAACCGAGGACGAAACCCGACACCAAAAGGCACCTATGCACCCAGCTTCCCTGGGTGAGGTAACACGAGTACTCCGGTGCTCCTGTGGGTCTTGACTCTAGAAGTGTCCTAGTCTAAAGGGGTTTCATCGTAGTCCATCCGGAAGTGTCCCTAAATTGTAACTTTGTAACTTCTTCGTTTCCCATAGAAAGTCAATGGTAACTCGCGGCTGTGCTTAGACACTGCACGCGTCTACCGTGGGCCTCCTGCTTCCTAACCTTTGGTTGTTTAGCGTAGCCCCAGCAATTCCCTAGGCCCTAGGCCTACTTTCTATTCCAGACGTGGTTCTTATACCACTATTTTAGTATATGGTTTGTGAGGCCCCTAGGGCAAAACGTATACTGTGCAACTTATAATATGCTAATTAAGTAACTTGTGCTGTACTTTTACCTCTGACCCCATAAAGAGTGCAGAGGGGTTTTGTTTAGAATAAATACATATATATTTGATATATACCTTGTGTGGTGTCCTTTCATTTGTTACTCAAGGGATTTTAATTGGTAAAACAAATTGCTTACCATCGCCTAAGGAGTCTTAGCCTGATGACTGCTGGTCCATGCTACCACCAGGATAGCTTTCTATAAGGTTGACTTTACAACCACCATCAATAAGGGTCGATTAGACTGGTGCAAGGTGCCCACTAGAACAAGTGGACATCATATGCCAGGCTAACTTCTCACAGTCATGCTTTTCATACCTCCCTTGTGGCCCCATGATTCCTTTGCTCTCCTATGTACTCCAAAGTCGAAACTTACACAAGAATTGTATAAAAACCAAGACTAACTGAATCTATTGAGCGCCTGGGGACACTACCAACTCTGATTTGGCCCTATCCTTGTATTACTCTGCAAACCCCACCCCGTTTGTTCAGTATCTTCTTTTTTTATGACCCTGCAGCACTTCAACGATTCCCACAATTCCATTGCGGGCTCATCCATGCTCTGCCCTTTTCACCTAAGATTACTATACCTCTTCTTATCACCTAGGAATAATATACATTCTATTTCAAATATTTTTCACATATGTCAGACCATATTGTTTGGTATAAGCAATTAATGACTACAAATCACAGAACACATTTGGGTGGCAAAAGATAGGAACGTAAACACTTACTACGGGCTACACAGAGATTGAGGTCTAGGAGCATCTGTTCCACATCCTGAGTGCACTTAGTTACATTCTCACTCTCCTATTAAACCATGCTGCGATCTACTCCACAACAGAATAAAAAAAAATATTTAAAAACAAGCATTGGCATAGCCAATAGGTCTCGCCTTTTGGGCCTTATAAGTGTTTAACCATGCAACAGTTAATGTTGTTGCACCAAGGATATTGTGCTGCATAACTAAATACTTATAAGAGCCTAAAAGCGAGACCTATTGGCTATGCCAATGCTTGTACTCTCTTCTGAATGCACTTCCTCGTTTGCTTCACCGCCCCAAACACAACGCCCACTCGTCCGTTAAGACAGCATTTTCTTTTACTTTCTACTTGTCAATAGATTGATAACTGTACACCTCCATCACACACATTTGCACAGAATCACAATTGCAACTGGAATACATGTCAACTGCTCTATGGGCTCTGCAGAGGCCAAAGATTGGATGGTCACGGATTCTGAACACATGTGTGACCCACTGACAGGCACTGTGAGAGCCTGGCACTGCCTTCATCCTCAGCGCCAGAGCTCTCAGCTGTGGCCGTTATAAGCACCTGGAGGCAACTCAGTGCAAAGTGTGCGCTGTACAAGAGAAACAGCTGCACCAGAAAACAAGCATTGGCATAGCCAATAGGTCTTGCCTTTGGGACCTTATAAGTGTTTAGTTACCCAGCACAATATCTTTGGTGCAATAACATCAACTGTAGCATGGCTTAACACTTATAAGGTCCCAACGGCGAGACCTATTGGCTATGCCAATGCTTGTTCAGGGTGTGGGAGAACCATACCAGAATTTTCCAGCCTGAAAAATCGTAAGAGACTTTAGCTGTAGCAGCAGTAGCCAAGACTTGTCTTCTGTCTGTTTTTTTTTAACCTGATAAGGAGAATGCAATGCTCCCATAAACCTCAAAACACCTTTCCCTTCCCTCCCCGCTCCCCCAGCTCCTTCCCTCAACCTCATATTACCCAGGTCTTTGCATACTTTTACCCCTCTTCGGAGCAGTTGGTAAATGTACGATATACCCCACGGAATCATGGTTGGTTTTACGATCAGTAATCAACCCTACATGGTAAGCCCACATTTATGAGGTTTAACTCGTGATTGCACAAAAGTGGGGCAGGTTAACTGCACAATAACTGTAAAATGGTATGTCATTTTTACTTTCCCTCGGTACTGTGCTACTCGTAATCAGGGCAAACGTCTTTGAGGTTTGATGTAGTGGTTGTCAGGGTGACAAGTCGCATATTTTGTGTCATCCTTCCATATAAATGAGTCCTCCATAAGCTGGGTATTTATCAAAAAGAGGCTGCATAGTAATTTAAGGTAACAGTGTAGTGAAACACTCGCATTCAAAACCCTTAACAAGGTTGCAAATAAATAAACACTTATTGAAAGCCATGACTACCGCCCACCCCCAAATAGGCTGTTATAGCTAAAAACAATTTAGGATAAAGGAGGTTTGCACTCGGAATTTTCCTTACAAAGTGGAAACAAATAAATTACCTAACTTACACCATGGTCAGCATGATGGGATACCGAAGTCTGTCAATAATCTTTTGTTAATTATATTCCATATCTTGTCACGTTTAGGAGGGCATCCTCTGGTCTCATAAACAGCTTCCCTTGATGGGCACATCAGTACACCCAGCGTCACCACTGTGATAACGTAGGAGGCTCAGAATATTTCCAGTGGGATGCTATATGCGTTTGGACACAGTTATAACTTACTTGTCTCTTCCCCACTGCTCAGCTAGAGTGAGTGCTGGTGTACTTGATGATGTTTGGAATGTTGGATGTGTGTGATGTCACGGGATGCTTGGGGTCTTTATGCATGTACATTGTGGATTGCTTCCATCCCTTCTATTTTATGCATGTACATTGTGGATTGCTTTCCCTTTCATTATATTGCTGGTCACTATAATGTTTTTCTCGTTGTGTGTGTGTGGGTGGGTTCAAGGTCATGGTTTGTGCCTAAGGTCTGTATCAGTGTATATTGCACTGTGCAGCCATTTTAGGGGAAGTCATGGGGTGGTGTATTCTGTCCTGAGGTGATTTGATAGTTCTTGGGGTGTTTAGTGCTGTTTAGTTTGGGGTGGTGAGTGTTCTATTCGTTTGTGAAGTTGGGGTGGCGAGTGTCTCAGTGCTGTTTATTTTAGGGTGGTGAGTGCTCTACTAATGTGAATTTGTGGGTGGTTAGTGCCTCATTGCACTTCATTGTAGGGTGGTGAGTGCCCTGCGGTGGTGAGTTTGTGGGGTGGTGAGTGCCCCAGGGGTGGTGAGTACCCTACTACTGTGAATTTGGGGTGGTCAGTGCCCCAGTGCTGTTTATTTTAGGGTGGTGAGTGCCCTATGGTGGTGAGTTTGTGGGGTGGTGAGTGCCTCAAGGCTTTCTTTTTTTTTTAGAGTGAATAGTGCTCTAGGGTGCTGGGTTTGTGGGGTGATGAGTGCCCAGTGCTGTTTATTTTAGGGTGGTGAGCGCCCTATGGTGGTGAGTTTGTGGGGTGGTGAGTGCCCCAGTGCTGTTTATTTTAGGTTGGTGAGTGCCCTAAGGTGGTGAGTTTGTGGGGTGGTCAGTGCCCCAGTGCTGTTTAGTTAGGGTGGTGAGTGTCCTACGTTGGTGAGTTTGGTTAGTTTGTGGGTTGGTATTATGTCGTAGTTATGGGGTGGTGTGTGCCCCAGTTTTGTTTCACCGCTCTATGTGTTTGGTATGGTGTTGTTTTTTTTTCCCCTAAGGAAGGGGGATAGGGTTAATCTCTATTAGTGTATTTATTGGAGGATGGGGTAAATCCCTATCAGTGTATTTATTTTTTGTATTTGGTTAATTCCATAATTTCATGGATGTATTGGTGGAATAATTCCATTTTTTCTGATGTTGTATATTTTCTGATGTTTTCAATTTATCTGCATTATTTCTCTTTTATGCATGTACATTTTGGATTGCTTCCATCTCTTTTTACGTAATGTTTTAATGATGTTTCAATTTATGTGCATCATTTCTGCTTTTAGTTTCCCTAAGGAAGGGGGATGTGTTATAACTTACTTGTCTCTTCCCTACTGCTCAGCCAGAGTGAGTGCTGGTGTACTTGATGATGTTTGGAATGTTGGATGTGTTTGATGTCACGGGACGCTTGGGGTCTGGAGATGTGTGGAGTGGCAGTTAGTGGATGCAGGCTGAGCAGCAGGGAGGCTGCTCCTGGTGGGACTTTGTCATCTTTTACTTCTCTACTTGAAACTTGACTTGGTACTAAGCTTTATTAAATCCAGCGTGTTATATATACCTGGCTCAAGGACTTCTTTAATTACAACAGACACCATAGTTTCCGCACCCAGTAGAGCAAGGTCCACCCATGTGCCCTTCACTGCATTGTGTACCTCAACAGTAACAGCAGTGGGGAAAGTTCCACTTCCCATCCCAATAACTCTGAAAGTTCCATAACCACAGCTTCCCAGTATCGTTTTATGATACAGCAGGACCAAACCATTTGGTAGGAGTCTGAAGGGGGCTGGAAGCAGCGAGAGTATTCAGGGCTTGCAAGGAGGCCTGCCTTAAACAAAGAGTCAGAAGTGAGATATGCACACTTGAAATAGTATGTTTGTATCTGTCAGATTCTGGAGGATATCGTGATGACTCTGGGGAGGCATCACTGCATCTCTCCAATCCTCATCCTCTCGGGATCCCCTCCAGCCGTCCCACCGAGTTCTAAGGTGACTCAGTGTATTGGGGGCATTGATGATTAGTGTGCGGCATTTGTGGGAGACACCACACTTTTTTAGGGCACCCAACATAAGGGAAAATTTCAAGAGTGATGTACCTTGTGAGATGTACGCAGTGAATATCGCAATTGCAAATATTTACTGAATTGTGTTGTGTATAATGCATATTCAGTTTAGAGCTCTTGAAAAAAAGTGCATGTGCGTTCTGGACCAAACATCCGATTGTGTGATGCCTTATAACGCCCCATCGCTTAAATCCTTCCAGCGCCGCCACCTCTCCAACCCATGTGTCCTGACACAAAGGAGTCTTTTGAGTGAGTGTAGAGCTCCATCCAGTATTGCGAAGCGTAGCCCTCCACTCAAAAAAGACTGTCCGAGTCACCTCAGGTAGTGTGGCAGTGAAAGTGACGCCCTAGAGTATCACCATGATTCGATGGAATCCTACAGAGGAAAGCTCCACTCTGTGTTCCGGGTCAGACCATTCCCCATTCCTGGCGCTGCAACTAGGAGAAGATTGTGGAAAACACTCTGCCCAGCCACACCTACGTGATTGAACAATAGTGCTAACTTTCTAGGTGGTTCATAATAAAGAATTTGTAAATATAATGCAAATCTGCAGACAAACAAAATTATAGCCACAGAATGTTATAAAGAAGAATGCACACGCTGCAATATTGACAGAGGAATGTCTTGAAATGGAACAATGTCACCTGAAAGTAGGAGAATCATGGAAAATAGGGGAATGTGCAGAAAAAGTAAAATTATTGCAGATAATGCAAAAATAAAGCCCATGTGTGCTTATTGAGAAAGCAATTTGTTGAAATGCCAGGGTGTCACCCGAAAGAGGGAGAATGGGCTATAAAAGCGATTTCTTGAAATATCATGTGCCATAGGAGTGATCGTGAGAAGACTGAATTTAGCCGGTCAGTGTCATAGCAACGATCGTGAAGCGAAGATGAGCATACACATTTCTTTGAATTTATCCAAATTTAATTTGTAGTGCTACAAGCAATTATACATTGTGAGACCGTGCTGACCATTGACTGCATGTTGCTTTAATTACATTTATGAGCACGGTTTCATCTTGTGTCGGTCTGACCCTGCCTTTCAGCTGCAAATGCAGACAGGCCCCGGTTACTTGCACACATACAGATTGCTTAAGTTTCTCACTTCACCGAGCGAGAGAGATGCGATGCGTACAGTGTCCAAGGATAAGAATGTGAAGAATTCTGCCTCAGTTCTAATCGGAGCATGGTCAGCTCAGTTGAGTGACCTTAACGCAGAAAGTGTAGCCAGCACCCAGAGTGCGGATAAAGGGAGGGTGAGCTTCTAGATTTCCCTCTCTGTGTTAGTAAAGAGTATAAATACAGAGACCTCTCGGCACTTTGACAGTAACTCTCCTGGGAGTGGACGCACAGCCCAGGACTTTTGTTTCCGGTTGAGACCTCCTGCTGAGACTTACGGGTTCCCCAGTCATTCTGGTCAGGATGATGCTAAACAGACAACCGGTGAAGTATTCCAAGTTCAAATTACTCATTCTTGTGTACATGGAGTTATCTTTCTATGAATTTATTCTTGTGTACATAGATTCACTATATGCATTTACTTTACATGTGCATTATTGCCATTTGATATATGGGAGCTTGCTACAATACATATTGCCCTTTACTTGGCAAATGAGTGTTGAGCTTTGTTTATTTTGTATTTTCGTACTATAAAGTGTGTAAAGTCCTATTTTGTGTTCCTGTTGTGTCCTGGTATTTTGAAGTCTTGCTCAGGTGGCAGCCATGCGCGTGACGTCATCAGGCTGCCATCCCAGAATGCTTTGCTAGTGTGATGTCTGTGTCCCAATGGGCGTCATATGAGACGAATGTGAAGGATGGAGAGTATGTGCTGTCAGTTGAAGGGAGAACTTGCGCTGGAGCTTCTCATGTGCCTCACAACTCGCGCAGCTGAGCCTAAGCACAGACATGTGCCAGCAGCAGTTGGCCTTCCCTCTCAAGCTCCTTGACTCATGCTGCAGCTTAAGTCCTAGAACAAGCCACAAACAGTCCTCAAACAAACAGCAGCTTAATTTTTAGATTTTTTTTTAACCACACACCTCCACCTTGAATGCAGTGACAAGTGGTAGATGATAAATATCAGTATACGACCAGTGGATCTTTCTGTCGTTTGTGAATTTGAATCGCGCAAATGGCAAAAATGTTCAAACCACTCCTGGGACCAGAAAGTTGTACTGGGGCAGGAGCAAAATTGACACAAATGGAATAACAGAAGGTTAGTCAAGTTGATTGAAGAAAGATGTATACTTTCGAGATTTAACAACCCACAGCAATGTTGAGGCTGCTATGGTCAAAGGCATAACACCAATTGGCATTCCCTTTGCAACACCCGCCACTAGAGGCTCTATAATAGAAACACCAGTATACTCTAATGTCCACGGATAAATGAGGTCAAAATTGGATACCTTTAAATACACAGTGACATAGACTTATTAATACATGGGCATAATGGCAAACAGGGTCACAGGCACAAATATTTTGTCAGATTTGAGCGCTACAGGGATATCCAGCAAAGTAACACCTCCAATCCAGGGTTCACAGTCTGGGTATGTCGGTCTGAATGCACCCACATCTGCGAAGTCTGCATCATCAATTACAACATCCATCCTATTTTTTAACCAGTGGCCAGACATAATGGTCACAGCAAATGGGGGAGTATACACAAGCTTTGACCCTACAACCTTGGACACAAGTCAAAGTTTCAACAATGTCGCACACATCATCATCAATATCTAGGTGTCTGAGCCACTTAGTGTTTCCATAGTCAGGCTTAGTGAGAGGGATACATCGTTAAAGTCTCATTCAGTCACCTCCACATTATGCAAGAGGTAACTTGAGCAATGTGGTTCCACAAAATGGCTCTACAAGATGGCTTTCACTATGTAAGGGTAAATAATTAAGGGAAGACGCTATAACAAGTGTATCTTCTTACCGCATATTGCATGCTATTAAATAATATAGCATAGTCTCCTTTCTGTTTCATCAGATTGCGGTGAGAGCCTTGTTCAGCAATGTATCCATCTTTCATAAATAGGACCTCGTCGCAGTTCACAAGGTACTGTAACAATCACAAGAAGGTTTGTGTCAAACTGAGAAATATTTCCAGAATATTTAATAAATGTATTTTTTTTTCAAAAACACTCCTCATTACTTCTTACAGTTATGCAAAGCTCAGCATTTAAATTTCTGCTTTGATTCTTTATATAGTCATGGAATCCTATTCAGCTAGAGTAAACACCTGCAATGCCAAGATGAACTAGGCAGATGTAAAATGTTCCTCTTGCATGTAAAACACTAAGGGGCAGATTTACTAATATTTGGCACAACACAACGCAGCAGGACAACCTGCTCCATTTCATCAAATGGAAAGGACAGCATTGTGCCATATCTACTCTGCGCTGATGCACCAAATGCAAACTAGCACCAACACAGGCACCCTTGCACTATTGTGCAAGGGTGTCTGCTTTACAGCCAGCATTGTTTTGGTGCAGGAAGAGATGAACAAGTTACTTACCTTCGGTAAGGATGTATCTGTAAGAGACATATGTTAGTTATAGATTCCTTACCTTAGAAATACCCCCAGGCGTCAGACTGGATCCGGAGAATTTTTCTCAGCAGTACCCCTGCGTGTCCGTAGGTTGTGTCCGTTGACTCTGCGTCTGTCGTTGTCCTCGCGTTTACCGGGTTGACGTTGCACTGTCTATAAGGATGCCGCCCCTGCGCACTGACCTCACTTCTGACACAACTTTCCACGCTAGAAGCGCAGAGCCATGCAAGACACAGGCCACTGGTGCGCTAAACCACGGCCCTGCAAGGAAGTCCCTATCCCTAGAAGTCAGGTCGCTGAGCGGGGAGGATGGGTGGGGCGGTAAGAAATCTATAACTAACATATGTCTCTTACAGATACATTGCTACTGAAGGTAAGTAACTTGTTCATCTGAAAGAGACTGTTAGTTATAGATTCCTTACCTTAGAATAGATACCCCAGCAATACCAACCCCGGAGGAGGGTCTGCGAACTAAGTTCACACCAGAAAATCCTGGAGGACAGAACAGGCAAAATAGCTGTCCCTCCAGACTTGGCAGTCCAGGCAGTAATGTCTAGTGAACGTGGGCAAGAATGACCATGTGGCTGCCTGATCGATGTCAAGGAGTGGAACTCAGCGAGCAAGAGCTGTGGTGGCCACCATAGCTCTGGTAGAATGAGCACAGAGCCCCACTGGAGGTTCCTTCTCCGCCAAAGCATAGCAGATTTTTATACAAAGGACAACCCATCTAGAGATGGTCCGCCTTGAGCAGCCCAACCTTTCTTGGCACCCACATAGCCAACCAAGAGTTGATTGTCCACCCGGAAATCTTTCAAGTGATCAAAGTAGAAAGATAGCACACGCTTGGGGTCCAGATAGTGGAGTCTCTCCGGACCCGCAAGTCAACCTGGCTGCCTGTATGGAAGAGGTAAGAAGTTGGATGACAGCATCCTCTTTAAAACTGAACGGTGAAAAAACCGAGATCATGCTTCTCGGCCCTCCCTCTCTCACCACCATCGACCAGCTATGGCCCTCCAGCTTAGGCTCACCTCCATCGCCGAAGGAGAACATAAAAAGCCTAGGAGTCTGGCTGGATACATCTCTTACCCTCAATACCCAGGCAACCGAAACCGCAGCAACTTGCTTCGGGCTCATTCGGATGCTTAGAAAGATCTTTCCAATTCTGTACCTTTGAAGCTAAACAAGTTGTCATTCAGGGTCTAATTCAGTCCCGGCTTGACTTTAACAACGCCCTCTACCTGGGAGCCCTGGAATACGTATTACAAAAGCTTCAGCGGACTCAGAACTGCGCAGCTCAAACCCTACTCCAAATATCTCGCAGAGAATCAGCCAAAGCAGGGATTCGATTACTCCACTGGCTCCCTGTTAGGGAAAGAATAAAATTTAAGGCCCTTTGCATTTCCCACCAAGCCTTTCATAGAGTCGGCCCTATGATCAACCACTCTCTTCTTACCCCCTACTGCCCTGGCAAACAGCTTCGATCAATGAATGCATGCCTTGCTGCAGTTCCCCGAATCAAAAGGTGCAGAGCAGGAGGCAGGTCGTTTACGCTCAATGCCGCCAAACTCTGGAACTCCCTCCCTCAGTCACTAAGAGCCAACCGGATCCTCTCGTCCTTCCACAAAGAGCTAAAAACCTTCCTCTTTAAAAACTAACCACCCCCACTTCCCTCAAAGTACTATGCCGTCTACTCAGCACTTGGACGCCCTCGGGCAGCAGTCGCGCTATACAAGTCCCCTTTTCATTTCATTTCATTTCTTTGGAAGGATGTGGAGGTGGGAAAAGGGTGGGCAAAGTAAGGGTCTGTTCCATGTGGAAGAGCGTTACCCCTTTGGGAAGGAACAAAAGCTGTGTCCTAAGCACCACTTTGTTCGGATGCACAGAGAAGAAAGGGGGCTTAGGCTGGACAGGTTCAGGTGCAGAACCCTCCCCTGCTGCAGTGACAGAAAATGCTCCTGAAGAGGCAGTCGGAGTGGAGGATCGATGGCCATGCTCAGGAGCTCTGTGTACCAGACTCTGAGTGCCCAGCACGGAGCCCCAAGAAAGATTTGGGCCCGGTTGCGTTTGATCTTCTTGAGCACTCTGGGCAGAAGTGGTACAGGCGGAAAGGCATACAGGAAGCCACTGTTCCACTCGCAACGAAAAGCGTTGCAGAGCGAGTGGCTCCTTGGAAATTCCAACATGCAGAATTGCTGACATTGTGCGTTCTCTACTGTGGTGAACAGATCTAACCGAACGTGCATGTTCCAGGATAGGCTGTCTGTATGCAACAACAAGGGAACCCAATCGGTTATCCGGGGACCGTGGGTAGCTATAGTCTAGAAATAACAGTGGTCCCCAAGAGTATATAAATTCAAAATCAGATAAACAATAGTCCACAATGGGAACTATATTGGCCACTGTCCAGCCGGACAGGGTAGTTTATTTTTTACAATGAAACAAATACTGGGGTGTGGAAGGGCACAATCCTGTACCGTTTTCAGGAACAAACAAGGGGAGTTTTTTAGGCAAGAAGGAGCATGATTGGCCACTTATAATTCAGTAGACATTGAAAGTAGTGCCAATAAAAGTGCTAGACACAGCGTAAATCAGACATAATAGTAGGGCTGTGAAAACACTTAAAACAAGTCGACGTTTCGATCCCATATGCTCAATGTTGCGGGACCATCATCAGGACTAACAATACATACATTTGCTTGCCTGGTATAAAAAGTTAACCACACAACCGCCCATATGGGTCGGGGGGTTTCAGGGAATTTTAATAAATGGGTCCTCGTTTTGATATTCGCCTGTTTGGTACAGGTCGTTCCGTTATGTCCACCTCATTTCCGTTAGGGCAAAATTATCTTGCGGAGGGGATTGGCCTGTTAGGTCCGGTAATACTCAAAACGAGTCTGTGGGAGGCAGTGCCTCCGTAGTGTCTGTGGTCCCTGGGTGCTCTGCCGAGTCGCAGTCACTCAAAAGCCCAGGATAGGCTGTGCAATACAGAGTATATATTACAACCCAATCCTCGCTCAGAGATCTAGCAAGCCACCCCCTCCGACTCCCCACCATCCCTCCCTGTATTGACAAAGCACCACATATTTAAAGCATGGGGATTGAGCTACAAGAGTGAGCCCCTGCATTATCCAGGACCACTGCTTCCCTCACTAGAAAGAGGGAGATCAGTTTTAAGAGGAGCAGCGGTTACAGGTTTAAATCAGAGAACCCGCAAAAATATAACAATTTTCAAGTTTATAAGTAGCTACATCCAGGGTGTGGATCCTCCTGAACAAACAATGGCACCCCTGCAAACAATCAAGGTAGTTTATGGCCCAACAATAATCGAGCCATAAAGCAGTCCTGACAAATCAATAGAAAACCATAACATGGAGCAAAACACCAACATCAAAATGTGTTCCTGGAATACTCACGGGCTACAGAACTTACTACAAAAGAATGACGTTATGGCATTCCTTCAAGCTCACAATATAATCTTGATGCAGGAAACATGGAGTCCATCTCCAATACACATTACGGACTATACAGCTCATCCTGAGGTAGCAAATAGATCTGCGAAATTTGGTCACCCAACAGGGTCTCTCCATATTTTGTTCAATAAAACACAACTGGCATACAGAAAAATTGGAAACCGGACTAAACTGGTTCTTATCAATCAAGGTAGATAATCAGAAGGCGAGCATCTCGACAAGAGCAATCATTCTAATAAATGTTTATATCCATCCCAAAAAAGAAACAAAAGGAAAACACATGAAATTGTAGCTTGAAATAATACAAACAATATAGAGACAACACAAATCAGCCCTGTTTATCGTCACAGGAGACTTTAATACAGATCTGTGTAAGAAATCGAAGAATACTCTTCAAAGTGAGAACGCATATAGAACGCAACGAGAACAATTAGGGCTAAACCATCTGAATGGAAACACAAAAGATGACTCACCTTCGTCAATTACTTTTTTAAGTGGTGGTAAAACCTCAACTATTGACCACACATTGGTAAGTGACTTTGGAAAGCCTCATGTATGCCAATTTCAAATAACTCCTTGCACTGGGAGCGACCATTTTCCACAAATCATCAGGATAATGTATAAAACGGATTTGATATCATCAATTAAAGAATTAACTTTGGGGCCCCAAGTATATAATCTAAAGAACCTGAAATGGAGAGGCACAAGGCCAGAAACGCTCATAACGGAGGTCTACTCCTGTGCAGGCTCCATAGAAGTAACAAAGAGCAAATTAAATCCACAAGAAAATATGCATTTAGAAGAAGGTGAACGGCAAAAAGCATGGGAAATGTTAAAGAATACATTATTGGAAAAATGTCAAGCAAACAATCAACTAAGTGAGAATAATTTCAGTACAACACACAATGATATATTTAGATCCTAGTAACAGTAAGTTTCAATTCTATTAAGGACATGGAGGCGAGGATTATGCTTTTCCTTCTTCGCTGTTTATTACAACCAAAACTCACAGCAGCCCAGAAAAGCACTCAAGTTCAGAAATTTCTATATCCCAAAACAAAAGGGATTAGGAACATTACATCAGAAAAAATTCACCAGAAAAACTACATATCCCATCAGTCCATGAGTATCAACATAATATTAGTCCTTCCATAGTGTCCATAACATGAAGATAGGGCGTCCATCTTGTGCCATCTTCCTCTTTCTTCGTGCGAGTCACGCCAATATTTCAACGGTCCAGTTTCGAACCTTCCTTACCTAGCGGAAGAGACACAACAGCGTAAGCGTCGAAAGACCAAGTAGATCTCTCAAAGCAAACTCCTCACAGGGATAAGAATTGCAGTAACAACACAAATGAAATTGACAATGAAAGCAAAACCTGCTTACTTACTTCCATACGGGTGGGATCTCCCAAGGAGGTCTGGGAGGGATAATCCTCGCCTTCGTGTCCTTAATAGAATTGAAACTTACCGTTACTAAGCTAGACAAATTTCAATTCTATGTCAGGACGCGAGGCTTCAAATTATGCTTGTTTAAAGCTTACTTACCACTAGATTTGCAATATCCACCACCGGCTTTAAATAAAACTTTTTAAAGGTGGAATCCGAGGACCAATCTGCTGCACGCATCAAGTCCTCCAAACACGCTCCTAATGAGAAAGCCTTTGAGGCCATGGACCTCCTAGCCGAGTGAGCACCAAACATTTTAGTATCAATGCCTGCTTCCTGCAACACCTACTGCACCCATCTGGCTATAGTGGGAGAGGATACAGCTTTGTGTGGTTTCCGTAAGGCAATGAGAAACTGCCTCTCGCCCGGAGGGCAAAGCTCAATAGTGACATCCTCATATGTTTTAAAGGCACTGAACAACACAGAGTTTGGGAAAGTCCACAAACGCTGGATATGAGATCGATCTCATCGCAGACTTTGTGCGGTGTCCCACGGTAAAGGTAACCCCTTCTGGGGAAAAAATCCTCGCTGAAATATCCAAGGCTCGCACATCCGAGACCCTACGACACGACACCAAACACGGGAGCATAGCCAATTTGGCAGACAGCTCTTTTAAAGAAAGGTACTTGTTGTGTTGCCAAGAAAGAAAAAGATTCAGGACACGTTGACGTCCCACAGGACTGAATAGCGCGGTTCCGGTGGTAAAGAAAGCCTCACGCCCCTTAGCAGTTTACACACAAAGGGATGCTCAAAACTGTCCACTGGCTCATGCGCCGCCGAGATTGCAGAACGCATTGCGTTAATGGTGCAGTACGCCAGACCGCCCGATGCTAATTCTGCCAGGAAATTCAGAATGGGAATGACACCTAAGACCAGGGGATCCAGGTCCCGTCGAAGACACCAACAAACCCACCTGGTCCAAGCGGATCAATACCTTTTTGCGGTACTGCTCGCCCAGGCCTTTGACAAAAAGATTTCAGCCGATTCCGGAAAAGCCTGGGAGCGACCAACGTCTCCGGAAAGTCGCCATGCCATGAGGCGGAGAGAATTCTGCATTATGAGGTGATGCGGGTCCCCGTCCGGATTAAGAAGAAGACGAGGGAGCCAGGGGAGTAGGATTGGAGAATCCCAAGAAAGTTCCAGAAGAATTGGAAACCAGACTTGTGACCTCCAAAACGGCGTCCCCATTGTCCCCTCCACATTCTGACGGCGAAGTTCGGCCGCTGCCCGCACCACCATCGAGAAAGGAGGGAATGCATAAGGCCGTTCTTGACTTCAATTCTGGAGAAATGCATCCGTGGCCTCCGCGAGAGGATCCGGCCTCCAACTGAAAAACCTCGGTAGTTGGTAATCCAAGGAGGACGCAAACAGGTCCACCAAGAAAGGACCCCACAGGGCGTTCAACCACTGGATCACTCGAACGTCCAATTTCCAAAGACTGGAATCCCGCAGGTACCGCGAGTGCCAATCCGCCACTTGATTGGCTCGGCCCGGTAGGTATTTCGCCGTCACCGAGACGTGATGGGCCAGACAATAGTACCAAAAATTCTTCGCCAGATCTGCTAGGGTTCGGGATCGAGGACCGCCCAGATGGTTGACGTATCAAAGCGCTGAGACATTGTCCATTCGTAGGAGGACACATGATTTTGCTGAATCCCTGGTTCAACAGCGGACTGCAAAGGATCCTGCCAGAAGCTCCAAACAGTTGATGTGGAGCTTTTGCTCTTCTGATGACCAAGCGTCGCCTGTGGAGCAATCCCCGCAGCGGGCGCCCCAGCCTGGCCTGCTGGCATCTGATTCTATTACTAAGTCCGGTATTGACCCAAAAATTTCTCGGACGTTCCATGCCTCCATATGGGAGAGCCACCAGGTCATTTCCCCCTTCACCTCCTCCGATAGTTGAACCAGCTGGTCGGAAGTCAAACCTCTCCTGAGGTGATGCGCTTTTAGGCGGCACTGAAGGGCCAGATAATGGAGGGGCCCCAGAAAGATTGCCTGAATGGTGGAGGAAAGAAGTCCTACCACTCTGGCAATCTAACGCAGGGAAGTGTGTGACTTGGAAATCGTCTGCCTCAGCACATGTCGAATTTTGGCCATTTTCTGGGATGGGAGACTTAGAGAGGCTTGCAAAGAATCCACAACGAACCCCGGAGATATCACTTTCTGAGATGGGGTGAAGACTGATTTGTCTTCGTTGATGATGAAACCGAGGCCCTGCAACAAGGAAATCATCTGATTGAGCTGAAGTACCAACTTGTCGAGCGCTGGGCCATCAAAAGGATGTCCTCCAGGTAGACAATCATCCGAATGCCCTGGCTCCAAAGGACTTCCACCACCGGATGCAACAGTTTGGTGAAGCATCAAGGGGCCGATTAAAGCCCGAATGGAAGGGCCGTAAACTCGAAAACCTGATCCTTCCAGAGAAACTGAAGGAATCGATGATGGGGAGGATGGATGGGTACCACCAGGGACGCGTCCTTGAGGTCCAGACGGACCATCCAGTAGTTTGGAAGCAAAACATCCCGGAGAAGATGAATTCCTTCCATCTTGAAATGATGGTAGTCGTTCACTCGTTGAACTCTCTGAGATTGATCACGGGCCTCTTGCCCCCGTCCGTTTTCTCCACTAGGAAGATGTTGCTGAGGAAACCGTAGGGATGCCGCGTTGACTGACAAATGGCCCCTTTGCGCCGCAGCGCCGAGACCTCTTCGTCAATCAACTGCGCATCGGCCAGGGAAAAACTTATAGGGTGTGGATCCCTTAGTTGGCAGGGCCGATCGTAAAATTCTATACGGAAACCGCGCACGGTTTGAAGGACCCATGCGTCCGCCGTAATTGCTGCCCAAGCCCCTGGAAAAATCCGCCAGCCGGCCTCCAATCTGCACTTGATCTGCAGGGAATCACACTTACCATGGGAACCATTGTCTCTGGCATCGTTCCTGAAACCGCCGCGCCCTCTGAAGCATTGGCCGGTAAAAGTTGCTGTAGTTGGCTGAGGTGTTGTACTGGCCTCTGCCGGAGCCTTGCCCTTTGTTGGGTAAATTTTGGCCACCACGGCTGGTCGCGTGGACCCTACCGCGACGGCCCCCTCGGGAAAAATGCTGTTGAAATACCCTTTTTATACTGGACTGGGCCTTGTCCAGGCAGGTGAAAGTTGAAACGAATTTTCCCAGTTCTTTGATAAAAGGGTCCCCGAATAGGCCGCCCTGCGCTACTGCTCCCGCCTCAGAAGACGCCAAATCCCCCATCTTGGGATCCGATTGAATCAATAGGGAGTGACGACGCTCCCTCAAGAGGGCACAGTTGGCGTTCCCCAAAAGAATTTATGACGTTACAACGCATACTTTTACAATGCATACCTTTACAACGCAACATCCATTACAGCGCATTCCATTACAACGCATGCCATTACAACGAATATTTAAAAACTACCTTTACAACGCATTCTATTACAACGCTTACTACCTTTACAACGCATACCATTACAATGCATACCATTACATTGCATGTATGGTAAGTATTGGATAGTGTAGGGCTAACAATTACTATTCTAACTCCAAGGGGGTGCAACAGTAGAGTAAGTGTTGGATAGTGTAGGGGTAAACATTACTATTCTAACTCCAGGAGGTGCAACAGTAGGGTAAGTGTTAAATAGTGTAGGGGTAAAAGTTACTATTCTAACTCCAGGGGGTGCAACAGTAGGGTAAGTGTTGGATAGTGTAAAGGGACTATGCGTTGTAATGGTATGCGTTGTAATGATATGCGTTGTAATGGTATGTGTTGTAATGGCTGCGTTGTAATGACATGAGTTGTAATTGTATGCGTTGTAGTGTCATGCGTGGTAATGGTTGCATTGTAATGGCATGCGTTGTAAGGGATGTTGCGTTGCAATGACTACGTTGTAATGGTAGTGCGTTGTAAAAGTTGCGTTGTAAAGGTTGTTTCCCACCCCAAAAATATGATGACACTCTGCGCCCAATTTGATGGCACGTCTGGGGATATGGGGGAGCCCAATACCTTCGCTTCCTCAGCCATATCTAAGATCTTTGTAATAGGGCCTTCTGTGTCTAACAGCTTGTCCTGGCATGAGCGCCAGGAACGGTCAATCACCTTCCGGGGGTCTTCGACAAACTTTGCCATGACGTGGCCATTTTGCCATCCAGCTCTGGTGTCATGGCGACTTTCCCTTCCAGAGTGGGACGTAGATACCCTCCTCTCAGACAGCTCCTCGCCTCCTTCTCCAAGGGCTTGCGGAGGTGCCTAGCCACAAACTTTGCAACTTTATCCTCAAGTGTCCAAGCAGCCGACCTCCGGTGAATGATTTCGTCCGGGTCCAGCATGCCTGAACTATCCTGTAGTAACTCGGCCGCGGAGCTGGACGGCCTCCAAGAACACACCGACTCCTCGTCGTCATCTTTGTCTGCTGGGGAGATCCCTCCCGAGGAGGAAGGGGCTGTCCCCGTCGGCACTGAAGGTCCCAGGGCCGGGAGTGGCGCAGGGGTAGGATCGGTCGCCTTAGCCAAAAAAGCATCACGTAGGTGCTCAAAGGTGTCCCTGTCTACACCCTGCGCTCCCCCGGAGCCCTCGTCCTTACAAACATTTTTAGGTGCGGGTGGGTCTCCCTCCAAGGGTGCTGAGCTAACCCCAGAGGTCCCTGACTTCGCTTGCGCCAGCTTTGCACACTCTTCTACTATGCGAGCGGAAAGCCTGTCCTCCATGGGAACCACTATCTCCTGCACACATCTGTTAATTGAGCTATCTACAGCTTCATAAAACTCATCATCGTATAAATACTGATGAGTTTCCTCCTCTTCTGCGTAGTATCCCTCTGCCATAATTGGTAACCCCCTGGCTATTAGCCTAAGGCAGGCTGAGGTCCGCACTGGTAACCGCAGTACCAGAGTATGGGCCAGCCGAAGGATAGCATTAATGTTCTGGGGCTGGTGGAAACAGAAATTAACTGAGGCAGCACCAGCCTCTGCGCGCGCAGACCCTCTCTAAGAGATGAGTCTGGGCTGCCTCCCTACACGCTTGTGAAATTGGATAGATAACACCTTGGTAACCGCCAAACTCGGCCGGTAATGACAAATGCGGTTAAAACCGCTGTTGGTGCACCCTTACCGCCCGTAGGCGTCTTCGCGGTAGAACCACCAATACATACCCCATTGGGGCGTTCACAACTGTGGCAATACACCCTGAACGGGCGTTTACGGTGAGGCGGTGGGCAAGGCTCCGGCACGGCTTTTCCTCCTCAGCGCGGCTCTCGTCAGTGAGAGCAAACTGCGCTGAGGAGAACGAGATGCAACAGCTCTCTCTAGTGGCCAAAACAGCGCCGCAATCACATCGGGGACATCGCGTGAGGGGCAAAAACGCCCCCGCGATCAAAGGACTCTGTTGGAATAAACATGCAACGCGCAGTAGCAAAGGTTATTACAGAGCCCCCAAAATGACAATAAAATAGCAAGCTACCATAAATAGAATTTAATAAACAAACGCAAGCAAAAAACCCCATAAAAACCAATTTAAGTGAGAGATGAGCAAAAGGTACTTAACTGGCTGCGAAGCAGGGAAGAAAAAGGAAGATGGCACAAGATGGATGCCCTATCTTTACGTTATGGACACTATGGAAGGACTACTATTATGTTGATACTCATGGACTGATGGGATATGTAGTTTTTCTGATGTATTTTTTCTGATTTAATGCTCCTAATCCCTTTTGTTTGGGATATAGAAATGTCTGGACTTGAGTGCTTTTCTGGGCTGCTGTGAGTTTTGGTCGTAATAAACAGCGAAGAAGGAAAAGCATAATGTGAAGCCTCCGGTCCTGACATAGAATTATAAAACCAAAAAAAGCTAATATTAAAAGAAATTAAGAAAATCAGGAAGTAGTTTAGACAAGGAATCCAACCGGATAAAATAAGATTGCAAAAATTAAGAACTCCATATAAGAAAAACTGGTGGAAAGCCGAAACAAGATCAAAAATTGACTTGTGGAATAAACTCTTGATGGCAAGTAAAAACTCGAATAGCAAAACATTTTGGCAGTTGATAAACGGATTGGCTCTTGGAAAGAACAGACAACAAAATGCGAGAATAAATGCTTCCTCATGGGAAGCTCACGTTCAAGGAATGTACGCAGATCTCAAACCTAAGGTTAACAAAGGCAGCATAGATGTGGATTCCATAATGCGAGACCGTTTATTCCAAGAATCGCTGACTGACAGACAATCAATCAATCAATCAATCAGGGGGTTTATAAATTGCGCTACTCACCCGTGAGGGTCCCAAGGCGCTGCAAAACAGTTTACGAGAAAGAAAACGTGAAAAATATACATCACAACGCAAATACATTGTTAATACCAGACACAGATCAATTGATAAAAATCAAAAAGAAATTAAAGCCAGAAGGTGCGACAGAACCGAACAGAATCCCCAAACGCTATATAAAGGAGACGTGATATATTGGGCTCACTCATTTTTTCCTCTATTTTACAAGCTGTATCGCACAAATCAAATCCCGGACTTGTGGAAAGGTAACTAACATCTTTCAAACGATTTTTAAAAGTGGAAATCCACATCACCAATAAATTATAGGCTCATAGCCTTAATTGACAAAGAAGCGAAGCTCTACACCTCCTGCCTATTGGAGCACCTTAATTCATGGACAGAGGACAAAAAGATTATACTGCGGTTCCAAACAGGATTTACGGCAGGGATGGGAACATCAACAAATTTAACAGCATTAACATTCTTAGCTGAAAAGGCAAAAAGCACGAAGCCCTGGCTCTTTGCCTGTTTTTTAGACCTTAAATCCGCATTCGATAGAGTGCCTCGCGAGCTCTTATGGCGAAAATTGGCTAAATGGGGCAGTAACAGCAGTTTGCTGAGGGCTTATTATTGAGTTATATACCGGAACCTGGGTGCAGGTTAATATTTGAGATGGCAGACAAGCGACTAACAAAATAGAGAAAAGGAACGGATTAAAACAGGAGTGTGTGTTACCTCCCAGTTTGCTTAATTTATATCTTGCCGACCTTGCAGAAGCACTTCAGAATGAAAACTGCCACCCGCCTTCTCTGGCGAACAAGGAAATAAGATATCTTCAGTATGCAGATGACATCGTCCTATTAAACCAAACCCCAATAGGACTACAACACAGCACGAAAGCTCTAAAAATGTGTTTGAACAAACAAAGATTAGAATTAAATCAGCAAAAAACGAAAGTGGTTCAACTGGTAGACTGCAAATACAAGTCATTCTCCTGGTTCACGGAAAGGAAAAAGGTAGAGGTATCCGAAACTTATAAATTTCTAGGATTTAATATCGACCATCAAATGAAGTATAAACAGCACTCTGCAGCAATGATGGCAAAAGCCCAATCGCTAATTTATGGTTTTAAGCTACTGAAAAGGAAATTGAGCTGTCAGTCCTGCGTGCCCAGTTAATGCCAACAGTTACGTATGGCACAGAAATGATGAAGGGTTGTGAAGCAACCATCCTAAAAAAAATTCAAACGAGTATATAAATCAGTTTTTAACATATCAAAATCGGCTTCTCCGGTGCAAGTCCGTCTTGGGTTCGGATTGATAAATCAAACATTTCAAAGCAAAGCAGCCTTTGTTAAGGTATGTTGGAGACTGTGCGCATCTGAAAGAGACTCTATTGATAACTTGTGCTGGCAGGAAATAGAAGAACGAAAACTGATCAATAAAAAAGGATCCTGGGGAGCTTGCTTAATGCAGGCAATTGAAGAATTAGGTGTGCACGAAGTTTGGACGGTGCGTATAGGAAAAGCGGTCTTTTATCAGGCAATTAAAGCCACAGCCAAAATTTTGGCCAACACAACTGACAAGAATATTCACACATGAAGACGCCACACCTGGACAGTGATCAATTCCTACAAAAAGAGGCAGCCGCAGGAATACCTTTCAGCTCATTTCTCAAAGAACATAAAACAATAGTTCATGCAAATTCAAAATTAACTTTATTCGGATTTCAATATGAAAACCACAAAAGTACAAATTTATACTGTAAAAAACACTGATAAAAATAGATACATTTAAAAAGTACATGATATGGATTAAAAATTTGTTCACTGTATTCTGTGCAAAAATGCATTTACTAGAGGCCATTTTTAGATGGGTTCACGTAGTGCTTATAAGTTCATACGGTGTTTAAGGCACACTTTAAGATAATGCGCCACGGATCTTGAGACTAGTAGATTGTCCAAATGCTGCAGTGCCAAAAATGCTGGGCGACATCTTCTGATCTTCATTACTTTTAGGATAGGTAGAATCCATCTCTTCCGGAATGGTGTATAGAAGGTACAGAAGAAGAGGACATGGATTGTGGACTGTGGAGAGGTGGAGTCACAGGGGCATGGTGTTCTAGTGTATGTCCAGTTGTTTTGGGTGGGGAATGAAACCATGATGTGGAAAAGATTGAACCTAAAACGGGTTAACAGTAGCTTTTCGAAGTGTGTCAGGTCTTCCTGTAGATATGGTTGCATGGACGGAACAGATTGTATCATGAGGCTATGTTGAACTGCTGGTTTACCTATTTCTGACATCAGTCTTAGTTGGTTTAAGTGGGACAGACATATCTTTTTTAGTTCCTTTTTTGCTATGTCTGTGACTGACTGTGGGTCGTTGAAGAACCTCTGTAGGCCAATATCTGTGAGGAAGGTTTTTACATACTGAAGCCCCCTGATCTTTTCCATGTGTTCTAAGTCCATGCAGTCCTCAATAATTGCTCTTGTGAGTGTACATTCTTCCGTTGCCCATATTCTTCGCCATAGCATTATGGGTTGGATCTTGATCAGATCTGAGATATATTCTAGTCCAAGTTCTAAATGGCATCCAAGGGTGGTCGTGCTCTTAGGGACTGCTAGTAAGAATTTGAGGAAGGTGTTTTCAACCTTTTGGATTTGCTCAGCGTTTGCCATTCCCCAAACTCCTGCACCGAAGATAGCCGTGGTGATGCATTTTGCGTTATATATCTTTAACAACTCCGCCAGGGGTTTTTTCCCTAGACGGAGAGAAAAGGCTTTTAGGGCGCCGACTGTTCGTATGAGCGATAACCTGCGGGAGTTAATTGCATCTTTCCATTTGAACTCCTCATCTATGGTAATTCCGAGATATGGGTAGGTTTTTGTTGTTTCGAGTGGTGTGTTATCTACTAAAATTGTTTTCATCTTTTTCCTTTTACTGCCGACATGCATCACGAAAGTTTTCTTTATGTTTACTTTCAGATTGAGGTTGGTCATGAAGGTACAGTAATAATTTACGGCTTTTTGCAGCTGTATTGGAGTTCGGGCAAGGATCACCGCATCGTCGGCGTATAGCAGTGCTGGAATTGGTCGCCGTCCTGCTGTTGGAAAATCTTTTGTGCCCTGTAGCATTGCTGCCTCTAGACCGTTGGTATACAGCGTGAATAAGAAAGGGGCCAGTACACACCCCTGCCTGACCCCCTTCCGTATTGGGAAGCTGTCTGTGAGTTGTCCTTCCAGCCCGTATCTTACCTTGCCTGTGGCGTCAGAGTATAACTCACGTAAAAAATCTATGATTGGGGGGTCGATCCCCATGTCCTGCATTATTAGCCATAGTTTTGTATGTACCACACAGTCAAACGCTGCCGTAAGGTCAACGTAGACTAGGTGGAGACTGGTTTTTTTGACACTTGTGTACTTTGCGGCCAGTAGAGTTAGGTTCAGAACTTGGTCCACGGTGCTCAGGCCGGCCCTGAACCCGTACTGAAGATCTGAGAGGACCCCGTGTTCCTGAGACCATTCCTGTAGACGATTGAGGAGAATCCTTCCTGCCATCTTACCCACAGAATCCAGAAGTGAGATGGGTCGGTAGCAGGAAGGACTGTCTCTGTTACCTTTCTTGAAAATGGGAATTAGGATTGATGTTGACCAAGATTTAGGGAGGGTGCTTTCTTTAGCTGCGTTCAGTACTTTTGTTAAAAGTGGGGACCAAAGGTCAGGAAGAGATTTATAGAGGTCCATTGGAACGGAGTCTGGGCCTGGCGCTTTACCATTTTTTGCTGAGTTAATGGCTTTCTGTGTCTCGTTGATAGTAAAGTGTATATCTAATGGATACTTCACCGGTGAGAGCGCTGGTCCTGTGGGTGGAACTTCAGTTCTTGCCTCTCCGAAGACTTCTGAAAAGTACACCACCCAGTCTTTCGCGTTGATTGCTACGTCTAAGGATGGACCCTCCTTATTCCCCACCAAGAAAGGAGTCTTGAGTATTCTCCAGAATGCTATGTTGTCTTTTTGCAAGCTACTATTTAAAAGCTGAGTCCAGAGATTGTGTTGAATCTCTTTTTTTCGTTCTTTAAGTGCTTGCGCGTATCTTTTCCGTAGTTTGGCTATCTCTTCCCTATTTCGTTCTTTCTTTGCTAAGGCTTTCTTTAGGGTAGAGTAGGCTTTTGTGCACTTGGTGTTAAACCATCCTTTTCTTTGGGTGTTGTTTTGTTTTCTAGGCTTAGTTAATTCATTTCCTATGGTTTTCACTATTCTGTCATAGTCAATCAGGATTTCGTCTGCGCCTGCTAAAGGATTTAAGCAGCTTTCGATGTATGGCCTGCATTTATCCACTATTCTTTTGATAATAAGGTCCTGGTCTAGGGTGTCCCATTTTAAGGTAAAGCCATTTAATCTGTTTAACGTGAGATTGTCTTGTAATAATAGAGTTTGGTTGTCCTTTACTCGATTCTTGTGGCGATCAGGTTCGAGGTATATTAATTTGAGGGGATAGTGGTCACTAAGTACGTTGTTAACCACTTCAAACTGCTTTATAGAGTCTGCATTGGTGGTAGAAACCAGGATATAGTCAATTAGTGTTTGCGCCCCTCTTCCATGAAAGGTTGGCTTGAATGGGGTTGTTGGTGACGTTATCATATTTGCAAACCCTAGGTCTAGCTCGAAGATAGTGGCTTGTGTGTTGTTTCCTTCTTCCGTGTGTTCCAAGTGTGTTAAGGGATTATCATACTCGTCGATGATCCCACAGGTAGGTGCATTACTTTGGCTGCAGATATGTAAGTTAAAGTCGCCTCCCCAGATTATTGTATGTGTAGTTTTTGCAAATTTGGTTTTTTGCATGTTTATTTTTTCAGTTATTTCACTTAGTGTTTTGGATAGGTCTTCTGAGCTCATATTGTTGTAGAAATTTACTATTGTATAAGAAATGTTGATGGTAACTTTGATATTGATTATTTGATAGTTCTGGTGAAGAACTACAGGTGTTATATCTTGACAGGGCCAAAGATTCGAGATGTATGTTATTAGGCCTCCTTTGCTTCTCCCTGATTGCGATTTGGTAGCTTTTGAAAAGAATGTTCTGTAACCCTGTAGATGGACTGGATCGGTCAGCCATGTCTCCTGTAGACATATTAAATCTTGTGTGTGCACCAGTTCCAAGAAGGGTTTTTCTTGATGCTTTGTTGCAAGACCCGCCACATTCCAGAACAACAGGTTCCGCTCAACTTTGTCTGTCAGGTGATTGTTAAGGGGGACGGATTTTTCTTGTGTGCTTGATTTTGGATAATCAATTATTTGATTTGTTTTGAGCAGACATTTATTTAAAGGTGATGATGGCAGTTTTTGCACAGCCGGGACCAAATTACCATGTTGTCGTGTGGGTTCGGTCTGACGGGCTCCATTTGGTTTTCCCTGTTTTGGTGTATCATCATTTATTCTTAGCTTTGTTACGGGCTGAGTTTTTCGTATGATATTTATTTTGGAAGCAGTAGGTGGCAGAAGTGGTGGCGTGATGGTTTTATGCGGGAGATTTGAAGAATGGGGCTGTGATGGTGGTCAGTCTACCATGTCTAGACAGCTAAAATGATTAAATGTCGGAATTCCCGACCATGGTTCGTTATGCATTTGTTGATGTGGTCTTCTACCGAAATTCCAGTCACCTCGGTTGCTGGGTTCGTATCCCCAGTCGTTCTGTGGATGGAACCTCTGGTTATATCCTTGTCCCCTATTTCCCTGATGCCAATTTCTTGGTCCTTGGTCGGGTTGGCTCCAGGACCAATTTGATGGCCAGGTAGGGTCCTCGGAGCGATGGGATTGTCGGGGGTAGAAAAAGGATAGACGTTTAACACTTATTCCTTCGTTGTATTCTGGGGTATCCCAAGAGCAAGTGTAATCGACTGCCCGTGGATTTTCAAAATTTACGATTATGCAGTCTCCTGGGATTGTTTTGGGCTGGTGGCCAATCCACGAGACTCTTCTTACCGTGGTTATTCTGGAAATGTTATTAGGGTGGTTGGGTCTGTTGATATTTAACCAATAGCGTACTTTATTTAGTAGGGACCATGTAGGTTCTTCTGAGTCTCTGCCTAATTCGGGGACGCCCGTTAGGATGGCTACGAACGGAGTTGCTTCAGGAGGGAGATTAACTACCTTTCTCCATCTCTTATTTGCTTGTCCTGTTTTGGTATTGTGGGTCTGTGTTTGTTCGAGTCTTGAAGGGGTCTCAGTTGGTAGTTTAGAAGGTTTATTTGTCTGTGCGGCGTTTGCTGAGTTGGAATCTGTATTTGGTTGGTTTTGAGTACTTGAATTGAGTACTGGTTTATTTTGATCGGACTTTGTTTTTACGGTGTTATTTTGATTGATAGATTTGTTTTCTAGTTCTGTGACTGTTTTCGTTGTAGTTTTTGTGGTGGTAGTATGGACTGGTTTGTTGACTGTTTGTTTTGGTGGGTTAGTTATATTTCCTTTTCCTGGGTCGATGGCAGCGCCTAGAGGAACAGGAAGATCATTTTTCTTTGGGATGGTGGTTGTTTTTGCAGAGGCTATTAATATGGCCACTTGTTTTTCTATTACCTCGAGGCTTTTTTGTAGAGGTTGTAGTTGATGTCTTATCATTTCTGCGATTTTGTTTAACAGTGATATATCTGCTTTAGAATGATTTGTGCCTTTTTCTGCTCGGGCAAGTGGTTTGTCTTGACGAATCTTATTGGAACTGGGTCTATTTGCGTGATCTTCAACTATGAGGACATCGGATATGATATTCTTAGAGGAATCTGTGATGACGATGTTCTCCTGAATTTGTTGACTAGCAGTATCTGGATTAGTGACACTTATGTGAACTGGGCTGTTAGATCGTAATTGTAAGGGGTTTTGTTTTGGAATTGCTCCTTCTCTTAAGCCTCTTAGTTCTTGTTGTGTTGGATCATTGGTTTTTGGTTGGAGGCTTGCGAAGATATCAGGGGTCAGTTCAAGATCCTGTGAGGATTGCGAGTTTGACAGTTGTGACAATTGTGTGGTTACCGATAAGTCAACAGTGTTAGGTAGGGCGTGTATTTCAACATTTGTATCTATAGTAGATTTATTTAGGGGTATCGCATTTGGTGTTTGAGCCTGTGCCAAGGTGCCCATAGATGAGCGCCGTGCTTGGTCTAGCTCGTATGATACACGACGATCAAGCAGCATAACTGTTTGATCTATGGTTTCATTTACTTTGTGTAGGAATTGTTCAATTGGACCGACGGTAGTTGTTACGTTTTTTTTCATAGTTTTGCTTCTGGAGCCTCTCGTGGTCATTGTATGTTTATTGAGCAGGTATGGAGCAGAGGTAATGACCTTGGGTGAATTTGGTTCAGAGGGGAGGAGTGCTTGTACTTTTTATTGAGGAGCCTTTCCTCAATGGTTTACCTTTACTTAGTTGTTAGGGGGGTGCGCCCGGCCCGGTCTCCTCCGGTCTGTGACGGGCTTGGACGGGCCCACCCTTGGCCCAGGCTTCGCCCAGCGTCCCGCTCGCGTCCCGCGAGGGGGGCGATGCCGCCCTTTATGCGCCTCCTAGCGCGTCGTCAAGGGGGTGTGGCTGGAGACCTCGAGGGCTGCCGGGAGTTGTAGGCAGCCCCTCGCCTCGCTCCACTCGGCGGCCCCGCTGTCAGTTGGCAGGAAACAGCAGGACGGCGGTGGAGAGGCGGTGGGGGGTCTCGACAGCGCGGGAGTCTATGATGATGGCAGAGCCTTCCTCGCTCGCTCGGCAGAATGCAGGTTAGGCCGGTAATACAGCTGGGGTGCTTTGTTGAGAAACAGCGTGTGTCAGTTTCCCTGTGGCAGTAACGCCCTTTATGCGCCTCCTAGCGCGTCGTCAAGGGGGTGTGGCTGGAGACCTCGAGGGCTGCCGGGAGTTGTAGGCAGCCCCTCGCCTCGCTCCACTCGGCGGCCCCGCTGTCAGTTGGCAGGAAACAGCAGGACGGCGGTGGAGAGGCGGTGGGGGGTCTCAACAGCGCGGGAGTCTATGATGATGGCAGAGCCTTCCTCGCTCGCTCGGCAGAATGCAGGTCAGGCCAGTAATACAGCTGGGGTGCTTTGTTGAGAAACAGCGTGTGTCAGTTTCCCTGTGGCAGTAACGCCCTTTATGCGCCTCCTAGCGCGTCGTCAAGGGGGTGTGGCTGGAGACCTCGAGGGCTGCCGGGAGTTGTAGGCAGCCCCTCGCCTCGCTCCACTCGGCGGCCCCGCTGTCAGTTGGCAGGAAACAGCAGGACGGCGGTGGAGAGGCGGTGGGGGGTCTCGACAGCGCGGGAGTCTATGATGATGGCAGAGCCTTCCTCGCTCGCTCGGCAGAATGCAGGTCAGGCCGGTAATACAGCTGGGGTGCTTTGTTGAGAAACAGCGTGTGTCAGTTTCCCTGTGGCAGTAACGCCCTTTATGCGCCTCCTAGCGCGTCGTCAAGGGGGTGTGGCTGGAGACCTCGAGGGCTGCCGGGAGTTGTAGGCAGCCCCTCGCCTCGCTCCACTCGGCGGCCCCGCTGTCAGTTGGCAGGAAACAGCAGGACGGCGGTGGAGAGGCGGTGGGGGGTCTCGACAGCGCGGGAGTCTATGATGATGGCAGAGCCTTCCTCGCTCGCTCGGCAGAATGCAGGTCAGGCCGGTAATACAGCTGGGGTGCTTTGTTGAGAAACAGCGTGTGTCAGTTTCCCTGTGGCAGTAACGCCCTTTATGCGCCTCCTAGCGCGTCGTCAAGGGGGTGTGGCTGGAGACCTCGAGGGCTGCCGGGAGTTGTAGGCAGCCCCTCGCCTCGCTCCACTCGGCGGCCCCGCTGTCAGTTGGCAGGAAACAGCAGGACGGCGGTGGAGAGGCGGTGGGGGGTCTCGACAGCGCGGGAGTCTATGATGATGGCAGAGCCTTCCTCGCTCGCTCGGCAGAATGCAGGTCAGGCCGGTAATACAGCTGGGGTGCTTTGTTGAGAAACAGCGTGTGTCAGTTTCCCTGTGGCAGTAACGCCCTTTATGCGCCTCCTAGCGCGTCGTCAAGGGGGTGTGGCTGGAGACCTCGAGGGCTGCCGGGAGTTGTAGGCAGCCCCTCGCCTCGCTCCACTCGGCGGCCCCGCTGTCAGTTGGCAGGAAACAGCAGGACGGCGGTGGAGAGGCTGTGGGGGGTCTCGACAGCGCGGGAGTCTATGATGATGGCAGAGCCTTCCTCGCTCGCTCGGCAGAATGCAGGTCAGGCCGGTAATACAGCTGGGGTGCTTTGTTGAGAAACAGCGTGTGTCCCAATAGTTCATGCAATTCTGCTTCAGCGTGTGGGAAAATAAAGATCTCTCTCCAAATTGGAAATATCAGTGCGAAATCAAGAATGTTGGCTGTGTAAATATAAGAGTCTTTAGCACATATTCTGTATGTGTGCCCAACGTTTGTAAAACTGCTGAAAACTATTTTTACCATATTGAAAATCTGTACCTACAGGCAAGCCGTAACAACTTAGCTGGGAGGAATGTCACTCCCACTTGTCTGCAGAGGGGTAACACTTTTAAAAGTTAATTTAAAAGAAATGGACCAAATAAAGGACTAATAACATAAAAAGTACATATGTAAAGTGCAGTTGATTTACAAATCGACCAAGAGTTTAGCAACCCTAAACAAAATGATTAAGGATGGCACCCTATTAAGAAGAAAATTCTGGGTCAAGGACAATATTGAAATTTACCACGAACAATGACCTTGACGGGAAACATTATTCCGATTTTATACACGAACTTTAAAACAAAAAAGGATTCGCTTTGTATCTTACTCTGACTGTAAAAGATACATTGTTTGCCAATGTTCTGTCGAATGAGAGTTATATGAATTTTAATGAGATGACATTACAAATGTTCTCGTACATTTATACTTATTTTTTAAATTTTGTAAAATAATGCACATAAGGTTTCATGAATGCTTTTTTTTACTTTTTATTTTTTAATATCATATAGTGTAATGGTTTTAAAAAGACTAAACACTAGAATAAAAACTTGAACTTGAACCCTCCCTGTCTCTTGAATTTCCCCCACATCATGGTAACGATTATATTTACCTCTATGGAAGGTGGCATCGCATGTAGTTGTGAATCAAGGCAGGCCGCTCTGGGGGGCTCATTTGTGAGTTCATCCCCAGGGTCGTGATCTGTGTATATGGAACTGTTGAGGGAATCAGCATCTGGTGATTTCAGGCATTGCACCAAGGCATCCCAAGCGCTAGCTTTGTCTTTAGTACTGCACCCTTTCCTCACTTCTTGGAATATAATTGCACCCTCGTATCCTGCCCACAGTAACAGGCTCTCTGTCAATTTGTCTACCTGGTGGCTATTTATGATTTTGCACTTTGCCAGTATTCGGGCAAGGTCCACAAATTTAGTGGCCATTTTATATTTCGTTGGCCATGGAAATCCCCTGGGGGAGCACCTTAGAGGCTTGCATGGGATCATTCTTTCTGTAACTTCATTTATTCATGTTATTACTCCTTCCCAATAATCCCACAGAGCTGGGTTCCCCATACCATATGAATCATCTCCACTCCCATTTCTCCACATCTGGGACGTCTTGTGCTCCAATTGATCACTTGATTTTCCCCGGGATAAGCTATACCCTGTACAGGAAATAAAAGTTGATCAGTTTAAACCGTGCCTTAAGGGAAACCATGTATATGTTAGTTATTATTGTGGTCCAGTTCAGGTCTGTGATCAGGAGGTCTACATCTTATTTCCATTGTCGCCTTAGATCACCAAGGGGCTTGTTGATAGCTGCCCATAGCACTCGGTACAGGAGGGTGATAGCTCTGCCCCTGTCAGTCATTGTACAGAGGACTTAGCAGCCATGGTGAACAAGAGATTCCATCAGCCTAGTCCGCCAATGGCCTCTTATGGTTGCTGTCACCGCGATACAGCAGGAACTGTCCTGGGGGTAGGTCATAGATGTCAGTTAATTCCTCAAATGACATGAGATTAGCTTTCCTAGAACAGATCCCATATGAGGGTCATACCCAGGTCCAACCAGTTCACCACCCCTTCCAGAGCACCAGCGTTGCTCAGCGCTGTTAAGCACTGCAAGAGTAGATCTGACGTGTACGACTAGGAGGATCAGATGCACTGCAAGCAGCGACAGCATACATGTTGCACAACTCGCAACTCCCCTGAACACCTTGGCAGAGGACCTCAGGGGCAAAACGAATCGAATAGAGCAGAGGGAGCCCGGGTGCAACAATCGGAGGTCCCTGCACTGGATGCAGACGATCATGTATCTATTGTTTGAACCATTGAATCTGGGCTGCCAGATAGTAGGCCTCAAAATCCGATGCTGCTAAACCCCCATCAAATATGGGCTTTTGAAGTGTGGCCAATATCACTCTGTGCCTTCCAGATCCAAATATCAACTCTACTAACAGCGAGATCACCTCTGTAAATGTTTTACAGGGGATAATAAGGGGCAACTTCGAGAAGTAATAAAGCCGGCGAGGAAATGCCACCATCTTCCTAAGTGCTATTCGCCTAGCGACCAACAGCAGGAGAGGCCTCCAGAAGCCCACGTGAGCACGGATCACTTTGACGACCACACCGATATTGCCATCAAGGAATTCACACGTGTAATGGTATATTTTAACTCCAAGGTTATTCATACATGAGCATTCTCATGTTAACCCTCTAAAATCAGGTGGGACAGTCATATTGTTAGCAAGGGGGAATATTAATCACTTCTCCCAATTAATGCAGTGACCGGAATTGGCACCAAACTGTCCCAACAGTGATATCGACCCAGGTAGGCTTTCCCCAAAAATTTTTGTGAAAGAGGAGCATATCATCCACATAGAGCACTATTTTATGGGAAACTCCATGTTGCTCTTGGCCCCTATAATAATTCCCCTTGCGCTCCCCGCTGGTCAGGGTTTCAACTGCGATGGCGGACAATAACGGTGAGAGAGGGCAACCTTGCCTGGTGTCCCTCCTCATTATATAAGAGTATGCTATCACGCCTCCAGTGTGGACAGGCGCCGAGGGGGTAGTGTTGAGCATCCTGGTCCGCTGGGTGAAGCCCCCATCCAACGCCATTTTGCCCACCACCTGAAACAGATAGTCCCAGCGGAGGATATCAAATGCTTTCACAATATTGATGGAGATGATCGTCGCATTATTCTCACCAGGTCCCATCGTCTCCATGATAGAGAGGAGACGACAAATATTCAAAGCTTAATTTCGCCCAGGTATAAAATCGCTTTGATTCCTGTGGATAAGCGTGGACATATGGGAAGGAGGCGAGTCGCTAATTTACAACTTAAAATTCTGTAGTCCATATTCAACATTGATAATGGAAGATAGGATCGCACATGCTGAGAAGGACTACCTGGTTTCAGTAATTGAATCACTAGCGCCTCACTAGTTGTTGACCGGAATCTGCCAGTTTCCCGAGCAGCATCATAGAGTTCAACCAGTTTGGGTGTCAACTCCTCCACATATGTTGCATAGAATTCCACTGGGAATCTGCTGGTCCCTGGTACTTTGCCTCGAGCCATGGCTTTGATAGCTGAGCAAACCTCTTGAAGGGTCACCGGGCTTCCCAACTACTCAGTAGTCTCTCCATAGAGGGTTGGTACAGAAACTCTGCAAGGGCCTCTGGCAATGGTGCAGGGGGAGCATACAGGGCCAAGTAATATTCATTAGAACTAAGGTTGATGTTCCCTTGTCCGTAGAGTCTTTCCCGCTCGAGGCTAAAGTATTGTGAGGAACTCTCCTGCTCGCCGCTAGTTTCAATCCGGGAACAACGCTGACTTGGGGCTTCTTTCGTGACACTGCGGGACTGCGAGGACCAGGTTGCCCAGCGCCACTGACACCGGCCGCACCTGGGTCCTTTTCCCGCCCCGCCCTCCAGAACTACAAAGCGCCTTGCGGCCCCCGCTTCGCGGGCGCCGCTCAAGGCTACAGTATCGTGAGGAACTCTCCTGCTCGTCGCTGGTTTCAACCCGGGAACAACGCTGACTTGGGGCTTCTTTCGTGACACTGCGGGAGTGCGAGGACCAGGTTGCCCAGCACCACTGACACCGGCCGCACCTGGGTCCTCTTTCCACCCCGCCCCCTCAGCATTCCCTATTTAGGCCCCTTAACTCACGCGCACGCGGGCGCCGGGCCAAGGGCGGGCCCGTTTAAGCCCGTTAAAGACCGAGTGAGACCAGACCGGGCCCCCCCTCTTTACTTTTATTTTAATTCTGCTCATATGCAATATGTATGTATGTATTGTTTTGTAACTAACTGTTTTTAATACATAACAGCAAGATTTGTGAATACATATTGTTCTAATACTATACAATGTCCACAAGAAGTAGCAGAAGTAAAACGGCTGCGGGTGGAGCACAACTGATAGGCCCTTTAGATAACTTTATAATAAGGGCCAATGAAGCGATAGATCATGGTATTATCCTTATAGAACGTGGAGTTTCCCAAGATTTAGCACTGGCTAAACGATCATCCTTGGGATCTCTTGCGTTAGCAAGAACCCCAGCACAGGCTATGGAGAAAGGCTCTACAGTAGAAGCTCGTGCAGACGTGCATAGTATGCCAAACGAGGTTGATTTATCAGCGTCACAAGTTTTATCAGACTCACAATTAAGCTTGGCATTAGAAAGGATCCCGGAATTAGTCATTAATCTTACACCAGATGACATAAGTATGAGGCAGTCAAGGGGAAGGAGGGAGGGTGCTATACAGAAACAAAAGAAACAAATTAAACAGACAAAAGTCCCAATGGCTAAGGAGACCTGTGTACTAACTAAAAAGCATGGGAAAGGATTAAACCATCCCCGACAGAAAGGGCATGAAAAAATACACTCAAATGTGACAAATGAGGCTTTGAACTCAGAAAGCATAGAGGCCTCGGACACTCCTGGGGTATGTAATAATTGTGAAGCCAAGAGCCAACTTTCAGTAAGAATTGGGGAGCTTTTCAATATTAATTTGTCTCTGATAGAGACCGGACTTATGCATATAGAAAAACAACTGGCCGAATTGAGTACTCTCTCCAAAAACCTTCCCAACCATGGGGCACCAAAGATTGGGGGGACTAAACCGAGTAATAATAAATTAGTAGGTTCATTAGCTAAGAAAACATCCGCCCCAGCGGTAAATGGTAATGTAAACGAAATGCCAAAGACCCCCATGGTCCTATATAAGAAAATGGCAGATAAACCAACAAACCCTACTGTGCATACTAGACAGGTAGACAATACACCCAACGTCCACCTCACCCCCCAAAAAGGACTGGAACAGGGGAGTAAAAGAGGGTAGGCTCGCTGTTAATTTGCCTCCCTAAGCGAGTCCCCTTGTGTTGGTTATGACTGGGGTTCCAGAGTTGGCGGATCACATAGATGAATCTAGCTGGTCACTAAAGAACAAAGTCCAACACTGGCTTAACATTAATCGACCCGTTACCACCCCGTTGGTCAGGTAGGATCTTAATGGTGCGTAGAATGCCCTGGGTGGGACAAGAGAGGAAAAAAACCCATGGTGACTGTGTTATAATTAACTTTGAGGGTCCACGCACTGCTGATTATATATGCTCATGGAGAATGCAAGGTAGTAATGAAGGTATTGAAACAAAACAACTCTCCTTCTTCTATCCCCCTAGGAGTCATGCCGGGCCTAGTTACAATGGGAACTGGAGTAGAGCAGGTCACCAAGATTGGAGAGGAGAATGGGGAGAGTGGGGAGGGAACACCAGGAGAGACGGAGTATTTATGGAAGGTTGGAGAGGAATTCCGACTACCAACAGATATAGCTGTCTGGAGATGGTCAATTGACCGATAGCACCTACCGGGCTCTCAAAAGGAGATTGGGAGGGGTTTAGAAAGCTTAACAGGAGAGTTAACCAGATGGCGGATAGGTATTCAGAGTCCACTCCTGACGATAGTTATTCAAAGCTCACTACTGAGGATAGGGATATAGATGTAGTTGCAGCATCCACCAAACAGTGTCTACCAGTTACAGGGACAAATAGTATGGAGACTGTAGCGATCAAAAACTCTGGTGGTGGTGAAGATAGTGTGGTAGCTAAATATAGGTCCTTAAATGACCTGGCTATAAATGGGAAAATTACTGAAAAATCCTGTTCAAATAGGTCAACTAAAGCTGACCTTAGGATCCTTAGCTGGAATCTTTCTGGGTTGGAACCTAGATTATCGGACCTGGACTGGTTAAAGATTTTGGGGCAGATTTATGATGCCCTTGCTCCGCAATTGCGTCACTTTATTTGACGCAACTGCGGCGCAAACAATGTGCCCTATTTACAACATGACGCATCTAGGAGATGCGTCACGTTGTAAAGCCCTGTGCCATAAGGAGGCGTTCCTGCGCAGGGGGGGGGGCGTTCCTGCGCAGGAACGCCTCCTGAAAGTGGCTGAGTGAAATCTATGAGATTTCACTCAGTCACTTTCAGGCCAATGCTGCGTCAAAACCCTGCGCCTGCTTTTTGCACCATGGGTGGCGGAGCTTTGGCGCACGTTAACTGGCGCATCCCTGAGGATGCGCCAGTTAACATAAATCTGCCCCATTATCTGATAAAGATATAATAATGCTCCAGGAGACATGGACTATAACAGATCTCCATATAGAGGGTTTTTATTGCAATAGTCTAACTGCAACTAAGCCTGATTTTGGTCGGCCTGCGGGCGGGTTACTAATTGGGATCAGGATAACTGCAGGTGGTAGTATAAAGATAATACCAACCACAAGCCCGAATATTCAGATTATTGAATATAAAAGAAAGGTCCCACTTTATGTGATTAATTTCTATAATAATGATTTCTACTCAATCCCAAATAAAAATTTTATAGAACTTTTTAAAACCCTATCTGATGTGATTGAGCCACTAGATAAAAATATGGGTAATAGGATTATCTTAGCTGGGGATTTCAATGCGAAAATTCCAAAACTTGAACTAAATGAAGCAAATAATCGAACTGACCGAGCTGCACAACGGGGCATAGAATTGGATTGCTTCATCCATCAGCATATTCTAACTAACGCCATGGATGTAAGCCCTACCCCTACAACCAATTATGTCCCAACATTTAGAGGTAGAGATCACTCTAAAACTATTGATTATATCTTTATGTCACCTCAGTTAGCTGATTGCCTCACAATGGCTTAAGTCCTAGAAACTACTTTTGGGGACCATTATGCACTAGTGGCGAATATTAGATTGGGCCCTACCCCAGTGTTTATTCGCACACTAGGTGCCAGAGATATCACGCCCGCAACAAATAATTTGAGGTTGAAATGGAGGGGGGTTGATAGTGGAAGCATAGTCGAGCTTGTTATAAACAAACATCAACATTTAATCGACTCATGTGGACTTTCAGATGGGAACTATCTAAGGGTAATCACAGATTTCACTAGTTTGTGTACAGTAATAAAGTCACTCCTAACTGTCCCAAACCAAAGAACAGATAGGGATCCCAGGTGGTTTGATCGCAATTGCTCAGCTGCTAACAGGGCCTTACGTAAAGCACTGAGCGCAAAACCCAGATGTCAAATGGAGGTTACGGTGGCAAGAAAGAAGTACAAATCTACAATAGTGGAACACAAGGCAGCAATATTGATAGAGCAGTGGGAGGTGCTAACTGATTCCGCAGCAGGGAAGAATGGAACTGCTTTCTGGCCTGCAGTTAAAAACATGCGTAATATGGGAAACCAACTATCCACAATTAGCTGCACTATCCCAAGTAACCGGTGGGAAGATCATTTCTCCAAAGTGTATGCTACACCTCCAAAGGTAAATGACAGCTATACACCAGGTCAATTGTGTTCTTTGCAGATTAGCCTAGGTGAGGTGATAGCGGCCATCAAACAGAGCCTCGGTAATAAGGCTCTGGGCCAGACGGTTTCCGAATAGATATTATTAAATGGAAACCGGAACTCTGGGCACCAATCTTAACAAAGATCACTTTTGTTCCGTTTAAGGGCAGGTACTGTTAGATTGTTATTATGTTTCCTATTAGGCCATTTTTCTACAAAATCCATAGACAAGTTTTGCCCATGTGATGGAGTGAGCACACAAAATGATTTACATTTTTTCTTTTCCTGCAAATTTTATTTAAAATACATCAAATGTTTTTTTTTTTATTTTTTTTGGTCCTCATCTCACCTTTCAAGCCTCTGCGGTTCTTATAAAGCCGTCTTCGTAATCTGTCGCCCCTACGGCTTACCGCACTCGCTTGGGTCATCCGACCAGTCCCTTTATTTTGTAAGGGACCCTGGTGTAATCATAAGACCAATGATGTTTACAATAATCTTAGCTTCTTACCCCAGTTCACGAGGGGGTGCCAGGTATTCGATATCTTGTCCTCCACGCCTTCGTACTCTAATCGTGCCATAGAGAATGCAGCTTTGAGCCAGTCTTGCCTTTGCGGGGGTAGGGGATCTTTCCACCTCTTGCACACTTCCCTTCTGGCCAACAATATCAAATACAATAAAAGACCCCTATATTTCTGAGAGAGGTTCTGGCTGAGGCGGCCATCATCTCCAAAGAACACCAGTTGTATATTAATCTCTATGTTGGTATTAAAAATGTCCCATAAATTGTCACCAACCGAAGTCCAAAATCTCGCAAGTGTTGGACACTCATAGAAGATATGTAGGTCATTGGCAAGAGGTGACGCCCACCTGGGGTATTTGGGGGCAGGGTCAGGGGCGAACTTTGCCATTTTTGCAGGGGTATAGTAGAGTCTATTGATGACAAAGAAATGTTTTTTTTTAAATAGGCAGGCTTGACAGATCTGTACAGGGTCTTTAATGAAGATTCATACAAAAAGTCTGTTGACGGCCCAAGTGGGGTTTCCGTCCATACTGCAGCAAGGGGGGATGTCTCATGGTCCTCTACCTCCAACAAGCTGTTGTACCACACAGAAATGTCCTTGTTTAATGGGCATATCCCTCGCAACAGGTCTTCAATCTCTCTATTTCCACTGGTCTCCCACTTTTCTGCCTCATACCATGATGTTAGCTGTATGTATTTAAATCTTGAGAGCCCCGGGCCGATCTTTGCCCTCAGGTACTCCCAAGGATATATCCCCCCAGAGTCCAACAATTCGGACCAAATTGTAATACCTGCCCTCTTCATCGGCAATGCCAAACTGTCCTGTAAGCAGTCCGGTGTTCCTGGTGTATCCCACACAGGGGCATTTTCAGAGTAGTATCCAATGCCCCAGCTGAGCCTGAGCCTGCACCATAACTCCAAAGCTGCCCTCAAAACTTTCAGACGCACCCTCTTGAAGAACCTAGGTGACCCAAACTTATACAGAAACGCCTCGCCATCTCCTCCCCCTTCCGCCCGCACCATTTCTTCCAGCAGCCTCCCCCAGGCTGATTCCCCAGGTTTCACTAGCAGCATCCATATGCTTTTAAACTGGAATGCTGCTGCGTACAGCCTTACATCTGGGAGGGCTAACCCACCTTTTTTTAATCTGCGTCTGAGTTTTTTCCACGCCAGGTGAACCCCTTTATTGCCCCAGACGAAAATGCTGATCTTACTCTGTACTTTCATCAGACTTTTGCTAGGAAATGTTAATGGAATTGAAGAGAAGAGGTAGGACAACTTAGGAAGGATAACCATCTTGACCAAGTTGGTTTTCCCATAGATGGTCAGGGGGAGATTCCTCCATCTGCTAAAGAGACTATCAATTTCCTTTACCACCCTCCTGAGGTTCAACTAGGGTATCTTTTCAATTACCTTCACTACATAGATCCCCAAGTATCTCATCTCTTCACTTACTGTCCCTGACCACTCCAGATTCCAACACATCACCTCTGTCTTAGTTTTATTAACAAGAAACCCGGAGAGCAATCCAAACTCACACATACACTCTTCCACCCTCGTGATAGAGGTCTCTGGGTCACTTGTGTACAATAATAAATCGTCAGCATACAGAGCTATTTTTGAGCTATATTGTTCTGATCTAAATGGATAGATTGAATCATCCAGTCTGAGCATCTGTGCTAATGGTTCCACGTACAAATTAAACAAAAGAGGTGATATCGAGCACCCCTGCCTAGTTCCTCTCTGAATGTTGAAGCTCGCCGTAAGGAGACCATTTAGAAATATTCGAGCAGAGGCACCCTGATAGCAGTTCTGCAGGGTTTGTATAAAGATTGGGCCAAAGCCCATAACCTTCAGAACCTCCCATAGATAAACCCAGCAAACTCTATCAAAGGCCTTGGCCGCGTCGACACAACGACGGCCAAGGGTTCTGCCTAATCGATGTTGCCAATTAGGAGCTGCGTTTGTTCCTGGATATATCTCCCTGCGACAAACCCTTTCTGATCTGGATGTATTAACTTTGTTATCAGTTTGGCCAATCTCCCTGCTAAAATGCCCATAAAGGTCTTATAATCGGCATTCAGCAGGGAGATTGGACGATAAGAGTCTGCCTTTTTTTGGATCCTTGCCAGGTTTTAATATCAGAACTATTATTGCCTCTTTCCAAGTGTTAGGGACATTTCCAGTTAAACTATAGATTGAATTAAAGGTATCTCCCAATGCTTCTAAAAGCTCCTCTTTAAGATTTTTATATATTTCGCTCGGGAGTGCATCTGAACCAGCAGCTTTTTTGTTCTTAGATTTATTTATCTGAGCTGCAATCTCCTCTGACGTGAAGGGGGCATCTAAGTTGTTTTTGCTTTCTTCTGAAAGTACAGGGAGCTGTTTATTGCTGAGAAATGACTGAATCGAACTTGGCAGGGGAGCCAGGTCTTCTCTATAAAGCTCTGAGAACATGGAAAGAAGAAAGGACTGTATATCCTTGGTCTTATTTGAAATGTCCCCGCTGGCGTTGATTTTAAGTTCTTTTATATCATTCCTAGCTCGGTCAGTCCTGGCTTTCCATGCCAATAAGGCACCAGCCTTTTCCCGATTTTTGTAATCCTGCATCCTTCTGGTATCCCACTGCACCCTACATTTAGCTTCCAGTTTCCCTCTGTATTCTGATCTTGCCTCTTCCAACTTCCTCAGAGTCTGAGTGAGTTGCTCCCGGTCCCCGTTACTAACACAATCTTTTTCTCTCTACAAGCCACTTAACTTCCCTTCGATACCCTTTAATACCCCAGCTTCGATCTTATTCTTATAACAGATAATTCTGTGGAGTTTACCCCTAAGCCAGGCCTTATAGGCGTCCCAAACTACATCAGGTGTTGTAGAGCCTGAGTTCAGCAAGAAAAACTCAAAGGACGGGGCCTGCACAGCGGCAATCACCTCGGGGTCCAGCAACTTGGCCCTATTAAGGGTCCACCTTGCTTGCCGCAGTACCTCCTTAATCTGATATACAAAATGTAGGGGTGCGTGGTTGGACAAGTGACTCAGGAGGACTGAAACCACCCCTAGGTTGGCTATTGAGCCTCTGTCAATGCTTTTTGCTATAAAAGGTAAAACCATTCTCTTCTCCTTTTATTTCCCTCCATAGATCGACTAAATCCATATCGTGGATCATGTTAACTAATGCCCGACGTACCTTTATAGTGACTTAAATTAGATCTATCCTTAAGGGGGTCTATCAAGACATTAAAATCTCCCCCTATCACGTATGCTGGAGGTTCCAGCATCAGCACAGATTGTAATTTGTGGATATAGGCTGGATCGTCCGTGTTTGGACCGTAAAAAGAGACACAGACCATATCATGATTCTCGAATGCTAATAAAACGGTCAACCATCTACCAGAGGAGTCTGACTGTGCTTTTTTTTATATTGCAGGGCGACCCTTGTTTAATTAATATGGCGACCCCTCTATTTTGGGCTGTTTGTTTTGAGGCACCAAAGCACTTTACCCACATAAGTTGATAGTTCTATATGTTTAAGGATTAGCCTCTGCCTCCGAGGGCACCTTAACCCATTGACGTTCCACGAGACAAATATAATCCCTCTATTCTTTAAAATCGCACCTGCCATCTTCCTCTTTTCCTACGTGAAAACATCGTCCCTTTTTGAGGCGAGAATTGACATGGATATACAGAAGGTTTAGATGAAGTCAAATTTTTTTCCCTTTTTTTCCCACTGCTCCCCCACCATGTGCCCCCCTTCCTACCCGAACCCCCCCCATGACCATGACCCCGTGCCCCCTCTACCCGTGAGGAACCCTCCCTACTAATAGGCAAAAGCCTATTTAGCCATCCCCCCCCCCCCCCCCACGGAGCAACTATGTGATCCCCGCTATTTGTTTACAAAATTTCCTACTGGTTACACATCATTTTTTATTGAAGACCCACTTAATCTATTTCACCCCCTGCCCCTCTTTTCTGTCTCTGATCTTGGCTATAAGAGCGTCACCTGATCTGGTGCAAGTGATTATTCCACATCACTCTTAACTGTGTCGGAAACTTCAACTGCGCCTTGGCTCCTAAGCTGTTCAGCTCCTCCAGCCTTTTTCCCAACTCCCACTGCCTTGCTGCGGTAATGTGTGATATATCAGATCTTATATAGAAGGTAAAGGGGTTGGAGTTGTTGAAGTATATGGAGCCTTCCTTTAGTGCGGTGGAGAGAATCTGTTCTTTTATGGAATAAGTCAAAAAGTTCACCAGAATCTTTCTGGGCTTCTGTTTTGTGAGGTTTCTCCTGAAAGGGTCACGATGTACCCTCTGTATGTCGTGCGAGAGATCCACCTTTGGTGTATCTTTTATCCCTTCAGTAAAGATATGACAAACCCCTTAAGTTCGCCCCCCTCCATGGATTCCGGCACATTCAAGATTCTTAGATTATTCCGACGCGAATAATTTTCCAGATGCTCAATGTCCTCCTTGAGTTCCTTATTTTGTGCAGATAGCTTAGTGACCTCTGCTTCGGTAGTACTCATCAACTCCTTGATCTTAGGAAGTTCCAACTCCATTGCCTCAGTCCTGAGAGTAACCTCATCTACCCTCTTGGTCAGTTCCTCACATGAAGCCTTTATTGCTGTTTGGTTGGCCTCAGATATTGAAAATCTGTTGGCCATCTCTGCTTGGTTGGTTTCCGATACTATGAACCTACTAGTGATTTCTTCCTTCATGGTCATTAGTATAGCGGCCAGTGTGCCTGCAGTTGCGTCTGGTTTATCTATATGGAACTCGGCACCTGTGCCTGTACTGTCAGAGGAGTAAGATTGATGCTTTGGAACATCTTGCACTGTGTTCAATATATCTGTGCTTCAGGCCAATGTTATGATATCCTGCGTGACGCTTGGGCCATCCTCCTCTAGCGCCGAATATCGATTGGTCAGACCGATGTCCGGATGTAATATTGCCTCCACCTCTACTGAGACAGTACAATTGTCAGTGCTGTTCCCTTCAGCACCTCCCTGTGTCAATTCCCCTATGGTGCTTGCCTCCGGGGTCCCTGTGGTAGGCTGGGTATGCTGAGAGGACTGGATACCCTTATTGTTCTGAGAAGGCTGAGTAAGAGATGTATGCTGGGCAGGTTGAGCTTTCAAGGGGAGGCAGCTAGTAGCAGAGGTTGTGGTAACGGTGTTAGACATTACCTTATAATAGGTTTTGAGTGAGGGGGTCACTTTTATACTTGCCTCTGCCACTTTAGCTCCTTTATATTTTCCCCTGCTTTTGATGTTTTTAGGGCTTAAATACTCTTCAGAGGTATTCAGCCTGGTTTTCCCCCTTCTTGCACGTTCCTTTACTTCCAAAATGGGGGGTGAGATGCGCAATGGATATACAGGTTTTCCCTTGGATGAATCATACACTGTCCTGGCTCTTAATGTGTACCTGTTTCTTTTCTCGGGGAACTGGCTTTCCTCTATGTTACTGGCACCGTTTGTACTCTCTTTGCCACTGGCGCCTTTGCCTTTGTCACAGCCACCCTCTACATCCATACACCTTGCCGATATCCTTGTGAAGTTATTGTCATTTAGTTGGAGAGGGTTAAATCCTCTGAGAGCGCTAGCTCGTTTACTACTCTCACTCCCTCCGCCACCCCCGGCGGCTCTGTCTCACAGCTTGCACCTCTTCGCTCCCAGGACAGAAGGCTACTTGCGGTTTCTGGTACTGCTGGTACTGCTTCTCTCACCTCCTCAGCTCCAAAGAAACTCCTGCTGGCTCTGCCACCACTGACCCGGAACACTAACAAAGCGAAGTCGCGCCTCTTGGCTTGGCAGTTCGGTCTCGGCTGTTCCCATGAGGCACAGTATCAGACTGATTTGCATATACCCATGTCTGAATTGGGGTGGCAGAGTGGGCTAAAGAACGGTGATGGATTAAACCCAGATCTTTTGACTGGGTGTGAGTGTTTGATTGACTCAGATGCTCCGTCCATCACCACCCCCATTTGTACTGCTTTTGGCCGCCATAAGTGTGGCAGGGTATGCTCAGACGTGAGTCCCTTGCTCACATTGCCACTGGATTCAAGCAAGCCGGGCTGAAGATGGCTGGAATGCCAGAAACCGGTCCTCGGAAGCTTGTTTCCAGTCCAGGGAAGACATGGCTTGGCAGTTCGGGCTGGACTGTTCCCATGAGGCACAGGGTCAGACTGATTTGCATATAGCCATGTCTGAACTGGGGTGGAAGAGTGGGCTAAAGAACGGTGATGGATTAAACCAAGATCTTTTGACTGGGTGTGAGTGTTTGATTGACTCAGATGCTCCGTCCATCACCACCCCTTTTGTACCGCTTTTGGCCGCCATAAATGAGGCAGGGTATGCTCAGACGTGAGTCCCTTGTTCACTTTGCCACTGGATTCAAGCAAGCTGGGCTGAAGACGGCTGGAATGCCAGAAACCGGTCCTCGGAAGCTTGTTTCCGGACCAGGGAAGACATGGCTTTGCAGTTCGGGCTGAACTGTGTCCAAGAGGCACAGGGTCAGACTGATTTGCATATAGTAATGTCTAAACTGGGGTGGCAGAGTGGGCTAAAGAACGGTGATGGATTAAACCCAGATCTTTTGACTGGGTGTGAGTGTTTGATTGACTCAGATGCTCCGTCCATCACCACCCCCTTTTGTACCGCTTTTGGCCGCCATAAGTGTGGCAGGGCATGCTCAGACGTGAGTTCCTTGCTCACTTTGCCACTGGATTCAAGCAAGCCGGGCTGAAGACGGCTGGAATGCCAGAAACCGGTCCTCGGAAGCTTGTTTCCGGTCCAGGGAAGACATGGCTTGGCAGTTCGGGCTGGACTGTTCCCATGAGGCACAGGGTCAGACTGATTTGCATATAGCCATGTCTGAACTGGAGTGGCAGAGTGGTTGGATTAAACCCAGATCTTTTGACTGGGTGTGAGTGTTTGATTGACTCAGATGCTCCGTCCATCACCACCCCCCTTTTGTATCGTTTTATTGTGCATGCAGCAAGTAGTTTCTGTACTTCGAGCAGTTGCAGCTGTAGGCCTGGTCGCTGAGGGCGCGTCTTCTCTAACCTACTCACACGGCCCTCCTGGGCCTCCACCTCCGATATTAGGGCACGCCTTACTCCCACTACCTTAGAAAGACACATGCCCCAGATAAACGATTTGAAGGCATCCCATTTAGTTAGGAGGGTAGGAGGGAGGCCGTTGAGTCAGCATTATCAGCAAAGTATTCACAAATGGCTTCACTGATATTTTGCTGGAATACCAGGTCCTCCCAACCGATACCTTGGGGCGCCAGACAGGAATAACCAGTCTCTCCCTATGCCAGTCTAGTATGAGCATTATTGGGTTATGATCCCATATCGTATGACGCAGATATTCCAAGTGACATACTTTTCCCCTGTAGTTCAGGGGAGCAGAGAAAAGTGTCTAGAAAAGTGTAAAGCCGGACATGTAGGTCATGTTTCCCTGAGTAGTCCCTACTACCCGGGTGCATGAGTCACCAGTAATCAATGAGGCCCCATCTCCTTTGCCAATCATGGAAGGCATGTGCTGTTCTCATCACTGGAGAGTCTCTCAAGGGTGGATGGGAGCGATCCATAGTGTGGTCGGCAACACTATTGTAATCCCCTTCTAATACAATAGGTTGTATGAGGTGCCACTTTCCTGGATAGGTCCGCTAAAAATCACTCCTGCTCTGAGTTTGGTGCATAAAGTCCACCAATAATCAAGTCGCGCCCTGCCAGCCTGCCTGACATGAGGGCATACCTTCCATTGAGGTCTACGAGTTTGCCTGTTTTTTTGAAACAAGACCTCATTTAGTTAATAAAGACAACATGATTGTCTATACATTAGGAAAAATGGTGCTCAAGAGGAGGAGCAGAAGAGAAGTGCTCAGGAGGAAAGTGCATTTGTGAGGGTTACAGAAAAGGAAAGGTAATGTGCCATTTGTACATTAAATTCTTGTGCTGAAACCTGTCCAGCCTAAAACCGGCAAATTATTACAAAAAATCATATCACTCTATTGACGGAAAAAACAAATCTCTGTCATCTTAGCTTGTAACCAAGAAGGAACTATTGTCAACGTTTCGACCCCCTTCATGTAATCAAGGTTATTGAGTCCTTAGCCTGGGGTCTTCATCAGGACAAGAGAGGGGGGAGCACAGAATCAAAATGGCAGCAAGAGAAATCAGGCTGAAGAATAAGAACAGTGGGCTCCTTAAAGCTCTCAGAGATTAAATACAGACGCAATCGGTCTCCTTATCGTGGTCATAAGGTCCACAGAAGGAAGTGGGTCAAAACATCCCACACAATGGTGTGAACGTCCGTAATTGGCTTCCTTCAATAAGCGATTAAAACACCTCCTTTTTGTGGTTAAGAATCGATCTGTGTCTGCCGTCTTATTTGGATACATAACTCTCTGCAGTGGGCTGGGCAGTGCTCCGAATCGGCAAGTCAGCTGACTGTAACGACACAGTAATTATGACAATTTATTGGCAGTGGAGACCATCTGCACTGGGGCCTCTCACATACTGTCTTGTACAGCTAGGTCACATGCGCCCTTCCAAATCCAGCGTTTTGCAGCAGTTTTCTGATATTTATATGTTTCACTCGCCTTCATTGCTTGATTTTGCTTGTGAGAAAATGTCACTCATAGTCGTTGATTGTCACTCATAATTACACTGAAATTACGAAAATGTCACACATAAGCAATCTGAAACCTTGGCAGCTATGTATAGCGTATATGGCAGCAAGTTCGGAAGTAGCGGTGTCGTGTCCCCACCTGGTTGCGAGGCAAGCTAGGACTTGGAGTCCCTCTCCTGGAAGCCCCAAACCAATGTCAACTGGTCGAGGAGTCCCCTGTAAACATGCATGTTGTAGTTTTGGTTGGATTTACTAACATTTTTATTTGGTCATAAGGGAATGGCTTATCAAATTCTATATTTTGCGTCAACATAACAGTTAAAACAACGCTTCTAACATTTGCGATTTGTTACAATTCCATTTTGTCAACCTTAGTTTATGTGAAGCTGACATTGTGTAGCGTTACCTTACAACACATCATAATTGTTTCCATTAAATATCTAAATTCACACAATTTTAAAAAAAATATGCATACATTTTACACTGAAAACACTAAGACACAATCCTTTAAAATGCTGTGCTGCCTCCTACAAACACACTTAAATCTAAAATAGACAACATGTTAAACTCTTTGGAAAACATCTTTTAAGCATTTAATCCTATGATTATGTTGAAAAACAGTTCTTTGACCAAAACTTTCTCCTCCTTTAAATGTCTAATTGCATATTTTAGCGGGAAATTAGCATTCTTTACTATTTAGAATTTCTTAAAAATTAGTATATAAACATTGTACTACTACATGTTTGGTAAAGGCTGCACAATGTCAGTTCTTGTATTTAGAAATATGATATCCTTTTTAAATATAGAGCATTTGATACGCAGTATTGCACATATTGATTCAAAATGTCTGTCTTATGTTTCACCTTTCTTGTCACTGCACTGAACTGGTCAAAGATCAACAGAGGAAGGCCTGGAGCAAAGAAGATGATCCTTGGTTGCGAGGTAGGCATCTTAGCTTTCTACCACCAACGAGGAAGAAGATGCTCCCACAAGCAGGGTAGAGCACCCGTCCAGAGACAAACAAGATGTGTCTCAAAAAGAAACCAGGCCGGGGGCGTGGCTTCGTGGGCGAAGATGGTGGACGCAGCCTTCTAGAGCTCCCGCCAGCCCGACACTTATCCGTCGATTTATCCTGGCCCCCTGACCCAATCTGCAGACTACACTTGGGGCACTTGTGGCGAAAGGTGGGTAGGGTCCTCTGGTGCCGAGTGCTGTGTTCCCGGACCCTTCGACGCGGACGTAGCGGCAGGGGCGGCCTGCGGCCTGATCCCGGGAAGTGAAGCCGGGGCCTCGATTTTGGCGCCTCCCGGTCGAGGAGTCTCCGTGCGGGCGGGCCGCGCCATCATTCATCCTGGGCCCAGCGCCTCTACTTGACAGCGGACCTTTGGGTGATTCCCCTGCCTTAATTACCGAGTAGGTTGAGACGGCCAGTGTGTTGGAGACGCCCGGGGGAGGCTGAGGCCTACATCGGAGCTGTGCGACCGGGACCTCTAGTTTGGTGGTCCCAGGCTGCGGTGCGAAGAATCCGGCGGAGCTGAGACCTTTGATACAGGGCCCACTCGACAAGCCGGGCACGGCGTTGCAGTGCCTCCTTGCCCTGTGAGTGGAGGGGCAGCTGAGCGGTCCGACGAGTATCACGCCCGGACCGGGAGAGGCCCTGCGAGGGAGTCGGAGGTGACGGAATGAAGGCATGAGTGAGTGACTTTCCGGGGTCCCCTCTGAGAGTGATAACGAAGGGCGAAGGGGACTTGGAGCCGGCGGTGCCTGTTGGGGCCAGGCGCCATTCAGCGGTACGACGAGGGCACTGGGTGGCCGGGAGACAGCGGTGCCACGTGGCCCTCGGTGGAGTGTGGGCCAGACCGAGAGCAGAAGGCCGGGACCTGGCTGGAACCGCGCTGCGCACCTACAACAAGGGTGTGATCCTACACATCCCAGTGTGTGCCCCCCCCCCCCCCCCCCCTCCCCCGGTACCGGACGGCGGCAGTGTGAAAGAATTGTGTGCTTGGGGCAAAGAGGACATTCGTGCGAAATACCCTTGGCCGTTGCTGGAGGTGCGGACGCTCTGAGGGCATCGGCCCCGGAGTGAGCCTCGGCCATGACCAGAGGAGGGTGTGGGCCCGCCAAGCAAGGACCTATTGACAAGTTTACGGGACCGAGTGGGGGGCCAGGTGGCCAGGGATCGGGACCGGACAATGCGGCGCTCATGGCGGCGATCACCCAGTCCAGGGACATGCTGGATGCCAAGATTGGGGCAGTTGGGGCAGACGTGACCCTGCTGCGCCAGGACCTGCGAAACGCGGTGGCACGTATCACAGAGGCCGAATCCAGGATTTCGGTGGTGGAGGATGATGTTGGGACCCTGAAGCAGAAAATGGCGGCGATGGAAAACATTCAAAAGGGCCTAGCGCTTCGTGTGGAGGATGCTGAAGGGCGGGCGCGTAGAAATAACCTTCGCTTTGTGGGTTTTCCGGAGGGTTGTGAGAAGGGCAATATGGAACAGTTCTTGTCCCAGTGGTTGGAGAGTTGGCTCCCCCCGGATGTCCTATCCCGCTGTTTCGTGATTGAACGTGCCCATAGGGCCCTGACGCAGAAGCCGCCAGTGGGTGAGCGGCCCAGACCGGTGATTGCTAGAATCCTAAACTTTCATGACATAGACACTATATTGCGGGAAGCGAGGGCCAAGGACTCCCTTCTCTCCGAAAACCAGAAGATCATGATCTTCCCCAACTACACCAGAATTGTACAACAACAGCGGCACTCCTTTATTGCCGCCAAGGCGAAACTACGAGGCCTGAAGATTCAATACTCCTTGATCTACCCGGCCCGCCTACGGGTGGTCTTCCAATCGCAAACTCTCTTCTTTGATACACCGGAGGATGTTTTCAGATAGACTGATGAAACGGTGAGAGTCAGGCCACATGCTCAACCGGGTTTGGACCCGGGCCACTCGAGAGATCCATCGCAGGATGTGGGGACCAGAATGCCCGAGGCAAATGGAACAGGAGGTCTAGATTTCGGAAACGCTCTACTTCTCGCAGTGGAACTCAATCTGCTGCACCTAGTGACTCTGATCACTCTGGAAAGGGCCGCTGAGGGACTGCAGGGAACGGTGTCTTTCTACAGATGCCATAAGCTCCAGCTGGGAGGAGCTGTACAGCTGTGTTCTACTGTGCTGATGACTGAACGCTGAGTATATTGCCACAGCTAATTTGTTATTATGACATTGTGTGGGGTTGTGGAAGGGGTTCGGGGTGCTCCTTTATAGGGGCTACTTGCCTCCTACGTGAGTGGGAGCTGTTTAAGGGGGGCGGGGGGGGTTCTTTTGTTCAGTGGGTAATTGGGATCCTTGGGCGCTCTGTTTTGGGCCCGAGGTTGCCCATGCCGCCAACAGATACTTCAGTGTTCTATGAGGTATTGGGGTGGGGGGCGAGGAACGGGAGATGGGGAGTTGAGGAGTTTGTTTGGAGGGCAGGTGGGGGGTGGGGCTTGGGTTGGTTGGTGGGGGGTACACGCGACATTTGGTGCCTTGTTCTGTGATGTGCGCCTGGGCCTGGTGCGGGGCGTTCTTGTGTTGGATCCCGTGGGATTATGGCTGAAGCATCCACCCCGGGGCTCCCTAGGTAGTCACTACGTATACTGAGTTGGAATGTTAGAGGGATGCTGGATAAAATCAAGAGGGGGGCGATATTGCGGTGGGGTAAGAGGGAAGCGGCGGATGTTTGTTGTTACAAGAGACTCACATGATGGGGACGAAAGTACTTAGTCTGCAAAGGTATGGATACCAACAAGTCTTTCATGCGGGGTTTTCCAGGGGCTCCAGGGGCGTTGCCATCCTGATCCATCGGAGGCTGGCTTACATGCACGAGAAACAGTGGATGGACCCCCAGGGTCGATATGTGTTTGTTCAGGGGATGGAGGGCACAGAATCAATTGTGTTTGGCAGTATTTATGCTCCCCCCCCTTGCAGTGGTCCCTGGCTGAGCATTTGTTTGCAGTATGGGCTGAAATTCCGGATTCCCTAGCGGTACTAGGTGGTGATTGGAGTGACGTGATGGATATGCATGAGGACCGTCGGAGGATGCAGGGGACGCTTGTTGCTGCCGCCCCTACTCGGCTACGTGCCATGGTGGAGGGGCTGGGCTGGGCGGATGTTTTACGACATATGCATGCCAGGGCCCGTGAGTATGCGTATGTCTCTGCTGTCCATGGTTCCTTCTCCCGGCTGGATTATGTATTTGTGCCTTGTGGATTCCTGAATAGAGTGCAGGAGGCTAATATCCTACCTAGGGGACTGTCTCACCACTCCCCTGTGGCCGTGGTGGTTGACCTACATAGGACGAGGCAGCCATTCCGGTGGCGGATGTCTTCATGGCACCTTCGGCAAGCTGATTATGTGCAACACATGCGTGGTGCGATTGCTAACTACTGGCGAGAAAATCTGGTGGAAGGCACAGATCTAACGGTCGTCTGGGAAGCCATGAAACCTACTTTGAGGGGAATTGATATTGCGTGGTGTGCGGCGGCCCGACGCAGGCATCGGGAAGCTATAGTGGCGGCGGCGGCTCGGGTGGAGGCTCTGGAGCGAAGGTGTCAGAAGGAGGGGGACGCAGTGGCTGTGCGGCTGCTTCTGCAGGCGCAGCAGTCCTATGCTTCGGTGTTACTGGACGAGGCTCGACTGGCGTGGTTGGCCACGAGGAGTAGGGTTTATCAATGGGGGGACGAGTCCTGTACTATGCTCCACAGGCTGTGCCAGTGTACCCTGCAGCCAATTGCCCTGACTGGTCTTACAGATGGGGACGGTGTCACCGTTACAGACCCAGCGGTACTGGCGGCTCGCTTCGCCAGTTATTATGCGGAGCAGTATGCGCCGCAGGGTTGCCTTTCGGCTGAGGCGATTGACAAATTTATCGCTGACCTGCCCCCGAGGGCAGTCTCCACTGAGACACGAGCGGCTTTGGACCTTCCCCTCATGGCGGAAGAACTGGGTGATGCACTGGGACAGCTCAAAACTGGGAAGGCACCCGGGCCGAGCGGCTTCCCGTGTGAATTCCATCTCCAATTGGGGTCCCATTACCGGGCCGCGCTAGAGGCAGCGCGAGAAGTGGGTAGGCTGCCAGCTGACTGGCCCCATGCTGAGGTAGTGGTGTTTCAGAAACCGGGTAGGCCCCGTGATCGTCCCGACTCGTACCGCCCTATATCATTGCTCAACATCGAGGCTAAACTGTTGGCTAAGGCATTGGCGAACCGTCTCCTCCCGTATGTAGCCGATCTGGTCCACCCGGATCAGGCGGGCTTTATGCCACGCAGAGCGACACAACACAATATTCGCCGGGCGCAGACAGCCGTCGATGCGATGAGGGCCACGGGAGAGCGAGCGGCCCTGCTCTTGGCGGATATAGGCAGGGCCTTCGACTTGGTGAGTTGGACATATTTGTTTGCGCTCCTGCCTCATCTTAATCTGGGCCCGGTGTTTATCTCCTATATTAAACGTCTATATACTGACATCACGGCGTCTGTGCGTGTCTCCGGAGCGATCTCGGAGAGGTTCGCCATCGGCCGGGGGCCTTGGCGAACCTCTCCTCTTGCTGTCCCCATATTTATTTGCGTTGATCATGGAGCCTCTCGCCTCGTGGGTGCGCATTGATGCACAGCTCCGGGGTTTTGTATGGAATGGGGGCCTTACCGATAGAATCGCCCTCTATGCGGACGACTGGTCATCAACCTGGTGGCCTGCAGCGATGGGTGACCCCCCACGCCGGCTGCCAAAGTTAGGAATTTGGGCATAATCTTTGATGGGGACCTCAACTTTTTAGCTCATGCAAACAAGGTAGCAGCAACAGCCCACCACAAGCTAAGGCTGATCAGGAAAATTCTCCCATTTCTACCGGACTCTGCTGCTAAAACCCTGGTCACCAACCTAGTACTATCGTCCCTGGACTACTGCAATGGTTTGTTTCTAAATGCTCAGGTAAGGGTTATCACCAAGCTTCAAACTATTCAGAACGCAGCCGCAAGTCTGCTCTCAGGGACTCCTAAGTTCACCTGCATATCAAACACCATCAGGAAATATCATTGGTTGACCATCTCCAATCGAATAAAATTTAAATCCCTGTGTATTGTATATAAATCACTGAACGAGTCAGGGCCTCGGTACTTTAAGGATCAGTTTAGTTTTTATAAACCAACCAGACAGCTTCGATCGGCTAACCTAAACTTACTAGCTACCCCACGATCTAAAACTGTTTCCTGGGGTGACAGTCGCTTTTCGGTTGCAGCATCTAAGCTGTGGAATTCGCTACCCCAGCACATTAGGATGTGCCCTTCTTTGCTACTGTTCCGTAAGGGCCTTAAGACGTGGTTGTTTGACCAATAATTGGGTCTGCACTCGGTGAGCTTTCAGGATGATATAGGGTATATCTAGTGCCAGGACGCCTACGGGTAATCGTGCGCTTAACAAATAGCAAAAATAAATAAATAAATAAATAAAACATTTACACTTAAAGGAGGAAAATGGAACTAAACTTTCAGGAAAACAAAGTTACTGTTAAACCCCACCCACCAGGCAAGCAGTAAAAAACAGGTATGCTCAGATAAAGTTTGAAAAAGTATATTTATATCCCTAACAAAATAATCTCCCGCAAGACCCTCCCTAACCCCAACGGTTGTCCTTTAAAAGTCCCAAACCCAACTCCCGATTCCCACCCCCCAAAAGTCTCTAAAAAAGGGGCAAGGGACACTATGGGTGGATGCTGTTTACTTTTTGGGCCAGGGCATCATACTCCTGGCGGAGCAAGGCGTGCTCTACGCGGAGCCCCTCCAACACGTTTGTGAAGTGGTGGAGCTCCTGCTGAAGGCGGGACACCCTCAGGGTACTGCGGTGCAGGCGTGCCTTGCAGTTACAATGGCTGTGAGAGGCAGCTGTTGTCCTTGCTGCTCGGCGGTGGCGTTTGGCTTTGGCAGCCCGGCTCAGTCTGGCTGGAGCACTGTGCTGGGTGGCAGCCCGTGGGGGCATGGAGGCCGATGCAGACGACGTTGTTGTTGTGGTCGACTGCACACTTTCGTCATCCTCCAGGGCCACCAGCCGCCGATATTCTGCAACAGTGGCAGCGATCCTCGTTGCCGGGCCGCTCTAGCCAGCTCCTTCCTCCTTGTTTGTTTGGAAGGAGCATCTATATGAAGAAAGAAAGACATAGTCTGTAACCAATGCTCTTTAAGATTAACTCAATCATTCAGCAGAAATTTGTGTTGCAGTACAAATAGCAACTTGCAAGCGCATTGCATAACTATTGAGGCCAGTATCTATCTAACCTCCCACTTCTTCATCCTTGCTCTAACATTAGTGGGAGTTTAAGGAACAAATTCTACGAGCACTATGGACTTCCATTGGAGTCGACTATGAAAGTACATCAGTCTTATTCTTTTTCTTGTCTCTTGTTTAGGAAAATTGGTACGTTATCTTCTGCAAGCCGGCATAATGCCAGCGCAGTGAACTTGCACCCGTGAAAAAGAGACGCACGCCATGATGAGTGACCTAGACTTGCGTTACTGTACCGGTCCAGTACATGCAGGTGGTGAAGCTCTTACTTTTCTATTACGGGTGGCACTGAGAATACTCTGTTACAAGGGCTACTGCTTAATTAATTTAACTTTCACCCTACAGTGCAAATGAGTACTAGAAATGGAAAAATGAAGAAGATAAATAATCTGAATATCTATCACTTCACATGGGATGTTTTTGCTTACATATGGGATGACTTTAGGTGCTTTGCTTTTTATTGAGTGACCAGTGATACATCCACACATGAATGACTGAGCACTACTAAACTTATTAAGAGAGGTAGGGAGTGGCCACCGTAATAACCGGATCTATGCTGTGCTTGCAATACAAACAACTGCTACTATTGATGGTAGTATTTGGACAAAATTACAACTTCTTTTCCTTGCCTTTCCTACACTGGAATGGACGTGTGGGTGCTGTGTTACATGCTCTTCAAAGTTACACTTAGTTCATCCACTGACCGTCTACTCTCTCTAGATCATGGGTACTCACAAACTTTCTCTCAGGGGCTAAATTTACAGTGTAGTTTGTGGCCGAGGGCCGCACTGGTGGGGGCGAGTCAGAGGGGGCGGGGCTAAAGCAAAACGAAAACTTGTGACCATGAGGTTGCACACAGGTCCCTGCAGCAGATGCCTTCATCCACTGAGCCACCAGACCCAGCATTTACATACATCTCTCTCCCTCCTGCTCTCCCTCCTGCCTTCATGCCCTCCCTCTCCATCTCTCTCTCCCTCCTGCCCTCCCTCTCCCTCCCCCTCTGTCATCTCACTGTGTGTGTGTCTGTCTGTGTCAGCCTTCAGCCCGGGCTGAGACAGCTTCCTTAACGCGCACACACAGACAGCCACACCAAAGTACTTAACAGGTCTTTAAAAGACCATTAACATATTATTGAGGCTTTGTTTGTTGTAGCGCCCCTGCATCTCCACCCTGACAATCACTGCTTGCCCGGCCCCACAGAGCAGAGGCTTTGTTCTATTTCACCTCTTTGTGGCCCTGCATCTCCACTCTGCTCTGTGGGGGCCGGGGGAGCAGTGATTGTCAGAGTGGAGATGCAGGGGCGCTAACAGGTGAAATACAACAAAGCCTCTGCTCTGTGGGGGCCGGGGGAGCAGTGATTGTCTGCAAGGTCTGCGCACCGCCAAGGAAGGCTTGCCGGGCCGCCACCGGCCCGCGGGCCGTACTATGAGTACCCCTGCTGTAGATACACATATGCTATCTAAGAGTCAGATAGTAGCATGATCCAGGTATATTATGGACACATACAGTTTCTGTGTCACCCACCCAGGCTGTTGTCCTTCAGTTCCACTAATCATTGCTTCATCATTCACCCAGCCATGCATCTCATATTCTTTCCTTCCCAGCCACGTCTTCAATCTCAATAAGTAAGGAATATATAAGAGCTTACCTCTGCCCGCCACCACCACCGTCTGAACTCTCACAGCCGGCACTGGAACCGCCGCATCCTCCCCTGAGGAATTGCCCTCCGCCTCCGTGTCGAGCACCACCACCTCCACATTGGCCCCGCCACCAGATGTTCCACCTACAAAGTACATTTAAGAATGTTAGAATAAACCACTCACTAGTATTTGGTCTAGGAATGAAGACATGTGAAAACAATGTAATTTGTGACTGTGTACTCTAAAGTAAAAAAATATGTCCCTTTTTCCAGGGAAGGGTGTTGTCTTGCTGCACTTTTTGGCACAAATGATGAAGGCTGGCTTTTTAACACGCACCATTTTTCTCCACACAGACAGAAGATGGACTTCTAACAACAAGATCAAGTTGAAACAAGGTGAGAGCTTGGCTCGACCACAAGAAATGTCTTCAATTAATCGTCAGCACTAACCACTTTTCCAGTCTCAGTTAAACGTTTAGTTTTTTTATTATGACTTCATTTTAATAAATGTGTTTACTTTTAATAAAGCTTTTAAACTTAAATAGACTCTGTGTTTTTTGGTCCAGACTAGAGTGACTGAGCGAAAGGTTTTGCAATTTTTGCAAGCATGAGTCCGTGCCTCTGACACTTCTTGACTCTGACTCCGTACTCTTGAGCTACGTTGGATAATCATCATTGGGGATCAATCATGGATGAATTCGGGAGGTAAATGACTGTGCCACACTATGTAGTCACTCAGTAAGGACATTGGGGGTTCAAAGTCTGTTATCACAGAGGTATGTGGAAACTCTAACAGCGCCTATTATAATTGATAAGCAATGCACTATTTATTGTCCATAGTTGTTTCTGCAGAAGAATTGTCCCCTCAACAGTAGTGTTATGGATTGTCCTCCTATCCAAACCAAAAGGTAGTATCTTATTCTTTCTTGGTGGTCATTCACATTTTATAGTTGGGAATTTTCAAAGCAGATAGAACACTTCAAAAGACATTATGGACAATCCCAGAGGACTGCACTGCACTAAGTTGATAGAGCTATTGCTGACTAGAATGGGAGTTTCGCCAACCGTGCAATCTTAGTTAGCTACACAGACAGACTAATAAGAATAATCTAGTAATACCACAGGGAGTCATAGTAGAGGCAGGATAAGAATTTAGATACAGTCTACAAGAAGATCAAAGACGATTTTGAAAAAATCAAATGAGGAACGCTAGGAAAAATAGGTAGTAGTCTAAAATGAAAACTTACTGGGGCCAGCAAAGGAGCCCTCGCCTGCCCGATCCTGGCCCTGTTTAACAGCATCCGCCGCCTGCTGCTCCTGTGTCCCCTCGCCCCTGGGGGGAGCTGACGTACAACATGAAAGAAAGAACAGAAAACATGGATGATTGCTGCTTGTCAATGTCAACCAAATCAAACATTTCAAAACAACAATAACAAAATATTTCCGCGAAATTCTATTGATTAGGGTTAGTTTTCATTGATTTGCGGACCTGCGACTTCGAAAGTCACGTAACTCACTAAACAAAGTACTGAAAGGTTCACCTAGGACTGGCAGGCAGCAGTCCGCAGGCAAGACGCAAAGTGACAGACAAACTCCATTGTGATTTCAGTCAGATCAGTGACAACACTAACAGTTGCCTGCTACATAACCAGTCATTTAAATAGTCAAACTATCAATCCACCGCCACTATTTTTCTTATTGTCAGGGGTACAAAGGAAGGGGCAGATTTAAGCCCCTTGCGGCTCTTTTGCTCCGTTCTTGCGTGACTTTTGTGACGCAGCAGCTAAACAAAATAGGCGCCATGGTGCGGCGTATAATATTATAACAACGTGACGCATTTGGGAGATGCATCCCGTTATAAAGCCCTGCGCCATCAGGGGGCGTTCCGGCGCAAGGGAGGGCATTCCTGCGCTGGAACACATCCTAAAAGTGGCTGAGGGAAATCTACAAAATTTCAATCAGTCACCTTTAGGACAATGATGCGTCACACAAACCCTGCACCTGCTTGAAGCAGACGTACGGCTAGACCCAGCATTGGGGAGATAGGGTACCCCAGAGCATTGCTGGAGCTACGCCATCGTTGCGACGCAACTCCAGCAGTAAAGCTTCGGTGACGTTTTGGGCCCATGGTGCGCCGCATTGCAAATACGGCGCACCATGTTTGGTGGTGGTAGCGGGCCGCACAATTACTGGCGCATCCCTGCTACTTTGCAGGGATGCGACGGTAATTGCAATTCTGCCCCTTAGGGGCATACTTACTTACGCGTTCTGGCGCATCTCCAGAGATGCGCCAGATCAAATGCGTCACGCTAAACCACCCTTGCGACACGGCAGATGCGCCTCATTTACAATGCGGCGCGCCCTGGCGCAAGGGTAGGCACTTGCGTGACGCATCTCGTCACGTAAGAGCGGCGCATCGCTGGAGTCACGTCGCCAACGCAATGCAACTCCAGTAATGCTCAGGGCCACCCAATACTTAACATGCTGTGTCAGTCCTTACGCCTGCTTCAAGCAGGCATAAGGAATTGAATTGACGTAGCAGCGTCGCAGAAGTGCCTGCGTTAAATCTTGTAGATTTCACGCAGGCACTTTTGCGAGGCGCACAGCCGCAGGACGGCCCACCCTGAATACTAGGAACGCACCCATTGTGGCGCAGGCCCATGGCTTTATAACGTGACGCATCTCCCTAGATGCGTCACGCTGTAAATGACTCGCAGGGATGCGCCACGTTTACGCCGCTGTTGCGTCACGCAAGGCAACGTAAACGTGGCGCAAGGGGCTTGTAAATGTAATCTGCCCCCTAGTGTCTAGCATTACGCAGTTCTGTAAAGTACACTCATACATAATTGTTACTCAGACCAATGAGACCACAAAATAGAAAACAAATAAGCATAGTAGCAACGCCACTGAGAAGGAGAGCAGTGCACCTGAAATGCACAGAAGATTTTGAAATATAATTTAACTACAATGTAATCGTCAGCAGAATTATTGGCTTGCTCCATGTAAAAAACAAATATTTGCAATACAACAACACAGAGCAGGAGAAAACATAGTAGTGAGTGATGAAATAGCTACTACTACTCACCAAGCCCGGGGATCTCCAAGCCGAGCTGGTCCAGCAGGTCGCGCTCCCTGTCCAGGACGTCCGTCCAGCGGTGGGTGACCTTGCTGTAGGTGCGCTGGACCCCGGAGAGTTGGGACATGGCCCAGCACACCTTCTCCCACCGCTTCCGGCGCTCCCAGATGTTGTAGCCGGCCGCGATCCTGCCGCCTCCCGCGATGGTCCTGGGCAGGCGGCGCTGGACGAAGTAGACCAGCGCGCCCACTTCCTCCGGGCTGAAGATCTCCCGTCGGGTCACCTGCTCCCCCCTCAATCGCCCGCATGCTGTCCTGGCACGGGGTCCAGGACTCCTCCTCCCCGCCGCCGCTGCGTCCCTCAAGTGCCTAGGCAGCTTCACGGCGCCTGGCTTCACCATAGTCTGGGCAGGTAAGGTAGGAAGTAGAAAATTAAGAAGGAATAGGATAGGGAAGAAGAAAAGAAAAGAGTTTAAAAAGTAGTTTAAAAGTAAACAAAAATAGCAGAAAAGACAAAAATATACAGCTAGGAAAAGAGAGGGATAGATAAGAAGCAAAATCGTTTGAAAAAAACCTGAAAACAAGCAAAGGATGGCAAAGATAGCAAGAGGATAAACACCATGCCCAGACACAGGAAATGAATGAAAAACAAGATGGCCGCCCGTTCACGAGCGCGAAAGTAAGTTTGCACGCAATTTTTCTCGCGTTCTCGTGCGAACTTGTACTCGCAATGCGCTTACCTCGCGAGATTATACGTAGCGGGCGGAAACGGAAATACGTCACGCAAACAAAATGGCCGCGCCCGTACTCGACCTTGGGGTAAATTCGTGTGTAGCGCTGCAAGCGGCTCACGAATACTGCAAAAAACTCGCGAAATAACACGCTGCAAAAAAAATATAAAGTTCATTCGCACGAATTGGCGGCTTCCGCGGTCGGTTTCGCACGACGTCGAGCCTCGCAAATAGCGCGAAATTACCGAAGAATGATTTTTGCAAAAGCAAAACAAATGAGCAGGTGCAAAAGGTCAATCTCATGATTTGTAACGATTCCCTGTTGTGCTTCCTGAGGGGGCCCTCCAGAATTCGGTTGCCTGCTTGCAACAATTGTGTGACCCTGCTATGACCTTAACTGTATGCCACAAAGGTCCTGACTCCTGATTTACAGCTAAGGGAGCAGACAAGCAGGTGCCAGGCCGGAACTTCAAATTCAGTGACACATTAATTAGCCCCTAATTCATTATTGTCAGTTGGGGCAGGGCAGGTGTTGTTAATAAACTAACCCCAAATTAATTCATGTCAGTTGAAGCAGGGCAGGTGTGCTTGCTTTTCCCCCCCCATCTTCTACAGTGATGATGTAACAGAGGGTGGCATGGGTCAAAGAGAGGGTGGCAGTGGTGAAACAGAGGGTGCTGGGAGGCTGTGATGATGAACCAGACGTAGAAACAACATAGTCGCGACCGTTGCGAGCCGATAAGTAAGTTCGCAATTGCGAACTACTACCAAATCCTCGCGAACTGGCAGAAACACTTGCGAACACACAAAAAAAAATCCGCAAATTCGCGGGAATTCGCAGATTTTGCGGACTGCGAGTTCGCAAATCCGCAAAATTCGCGAACGCGAGATTCTCAAAATTTGCCCATACTGATTTCCAAACTTCTTTGATGTTCAGCTTTGGGTTTCCTCCTTTTTTATAAAGAGAAAGAAATTGGAGAAGGGGCACGCTGAAACAAGGTCCCGTAAACATACGCCCAATCAGCAATCACACGTAAACATCATTGACAAGCTAAAGGTTCACAAAATGAGATAGTGATTTGCAGAAATGTGGGGCTTTAACAGACTGAGCCAGATTCCCACGTAAGGTGATAGGTTCTTGAATTGACTTTTAAACATCTAAACATTTGACAATGGTTTTCCATTTTAGAGTGAAACTGTGGGATGGTGTCCCCGCTTTGTCCCCGTGTTAGGATCATCATTGATGAAACTCGGGTAAATTGGGCACCTTACATGGAACTGGGCACTTGGTGTTAAATACTGGAGATCCCAGGGAGTGTGGTAATTTCCTCTGGATGTACGATTTTAAGATTAAGGGGAACATAGAATTGGGTGAAAAGATGAACACAAAAAGATAAAAGATATTTTACCAAACACAAGGTGGTATTTGACAGTTATAGTTATATGGATGAAATATAATTATAATTATGAATGTTGTTTTATTCCTGTAGGTGCACAGATGATGTGTGTCTACAAAAAGGCAAGTATTGTCCCCTACCAGCTAGTGATTCGACTAGGAGGAAACACTATTAGTAGTAGTAGTATAAGCTTTATTCGAGATAACTTCTCATAAAAGCACAACATATAATCAAGTACAATACAGATAAAAACAGTTAATTCATTCATCATATACATATACATATTCTAAAAGCAGTTGTACGAGCTCATACAATACTAAGTAATAAGAATTACACACAAATATAAAACCAGATTGCATTAAAATTACATTAAATTTACATTAAAAAACCCTACCTATCAACCTCCGCCTGATTGACCAAGCCCACCCCAAATATTTGGCCACTCCAAGAACAATCGGCTCATCAGTGGATGTACATAGGATTCTCATAGCCACTACACTGCGTCGTGTCCCAAGATTTTGCAAACTGGGGTTAGCCATACCCTCCTTGGTAACGAATAAGCATCACAGACAAATAAAAAATGGCCTAGACTTTCAGTAGCAGCATTGCACGCTGGGCAACATGTAGAGGTCGAACTCTGCCATCCTGCAGTTAATATTTTTAAGGGAAGAGATCCTGACCTTAACTGGAAGAATAACTTCCTATCCATTGGGGCAGTAATACTGTCCCAATAGTTTTCTAAGATAGGACAGATTTTGACTTCCAGAAAGCGGCCAGCCATAGAATCAGATCTCCTGCCCCTCAAAAGGCTGCTATCTACCCAATCCCAGTATTGGGACTTGAGGGCTTCTTTACTTGGAAAGACTTCCCCCTGGAGATTGGTCCAAAGATTAAAAAGACCCAGTTTAATTAACATGGCCCTTACATTTTTTAGCCAGTTGATCTTATGGAAATTGTCTTCCTTGATTATTGCCAGGAATCCATCTGCGTAATGCTTAATCTCTGGAGTTGTCCAAAGACGTCTCCAGTAAAGAATGGGGCGCAATCGCGCTCCATCACTGATTGATCATCTGCCTAGGTCAAGGAGCAGTGGATTTAGGGGGGTGCTCTGGGGTACACCCGTAATTCCTCTAAGAAACCTATTTTCTGATGTCTGTAAGGTAGATAACTTTTCCCAGGCCCACAACTCTGCACCATATAGGGCCGCACCTAGAGCCTTTGCATCATACACAATAAGGGCAGGCTTAATAGGTTTGGTTTTAGATTTTCTATGTTCCTCCCGCAGTGCCCTGAGATTTGCTGATGTTTTAGTGCCGTTTTTTCCAGATGATGTGACCAGCCCAGACCATCTGCTATTTGGACCCCTAGGTATGTGAATTCCCTAACCACCTCTAGCTTGGTGTTATTCAGAAATACCCTAGGGTGGGCTTTATGGCGCGGGGAAAAGACCATTAACTTCCTCTTGCCCACATTTACTTCAGGGCCGTGCTCTTTACAAAAATCATCAAATATATTTAGGGCACGCTGTAGACCTGCAGGAGTCTTTGACATAATTAGTGTATTGTCAGCGAAAATCTGGATCGGGACCCTGACACCCGCTAACGAAGGTGCATCTACACTAACATCTAACATCCTCCCCACAATCCCATTAATAAATAGTGAGAAGAGTAGGGGTGCCATTGCACAACCTTGGCGGACCCCCCTTTCTACCGGGAAGTCCGATGATGACTCGCCATTCCCACCCCACTGGACCCTGGCAAAATTACATTCATGCAATCGCATGATTAGGGTAAGGAGTTCAGCTGGGATGGCTAGTTTGTGTAAGACCATCCATAGCTTACACCTTGGGACCAAATCAAAGGCTGCCCGCAAGTCGACAAATGCAACATACAGGCAGCCTTTGCCAAGCAATACCGTCCTCCAGCGCAAAATGGTGAAGCAAAAAACTTGGTCGATTGTACTGGTGGCCCGCCTGAATCCTTCTTTGTTAGGGGGAAAGAGCATTATTATCGTCCACCCAGTCCATAAGCTGATTTACAACCATTTTTCCCGTAACGTTTTGTATGGTTGCAATCAAGCTTATTGGCCTGTAGTTAGCTGGGAGAGACCGATCTCCTTTTTTGTAGATGGGTATGATAATGGCACCTTGCCACAGCTCAGGGACCACCCCTCCCTTGGCAATGGCGTTACCCAATAGTAAGACATACCTCGCCCACCTTTTCAAGACATCCGAGGGTATCCCGTCTAACCCTGGTGCCCTCCCCCCTTGAACAGAGCAAATTGCTAGTTCAACTTCCTTAAGGGAAAACAGGTTACCAGTAGCAAAAACTGGCGATAACACCTCCCCTATCCCGTCCTCCCTTACTTCTGCATATTGTGGTCTAAAGTACTCAACCCAGGCTTCTTCAGCTACGTTATTGTCAGGCCTATCAGGGGTACCGCCTCTACCCCACTTTATATTCTTCCAAAAAAGCCTAGAGTCCTTACTACTGGAAGCCTACTTTAGCTCTGCCCAGTGCTCTTCATCCCATTTTCTCTTTGCCTGGAAGATGCTTATATTGTAGGATTTTCTGGCTGCACTAATTGCAGCCCTATCTCTTTTTCTAACAGCATGGCCCAGTGCCAATCGAGCTGACCTACACTGGCGGTTAAACCACCTGGCCGCTTTAGGAAGTTTTTTACCTTTAATAATTTGTGGTTGCATAAAGTGTGGTCTTAAGAGGCAAAAAAACTTATTGTGAATATCTGTAATTTCCCTGGAACCAGGGACTGTAGGTTTTGCCGCTTCCATAGAAGTAAGAGCCTTATCAACCTCATCATTAATAGTGGTCATGGATTCTTCATTTGCTAATACACTTGGCCATTTCAGCCTTCGCATGTCGTTGGCCATTACTGGAAATTGGTCATTTCTTACTTGCATGTTTTGAGGCACAACACTCAACCATTTATGGGTCACACAAAGGGGATTGTGATCACTTTCCAATCTACCCTTAACGACCATATCAAGAACCCCCTGCCAGAGTGAAAGACTACATATAGCATAATCTATTCTGCTCCTACTATGACCATTGTCAAAAGCTCAAACACCCTCTTTGTCCCCTGGTGTCCTCCCGTTCAGGGCTCTTAGCCCGTGCTCCAAACACATGGCATTTAGTAGCAATATGTCCTTCGTCCACCGCTTGACAGGATCTATACTCAAAAATGGTACTCCCCAAAGCGTATCCTCATCCTGACCTAGGGGATCATTTGTACTGTCAAGTGGTTCGAAGGTCCTATTTAAGTCCCCAGCTACTACTACTCTGTTACCTAGGGACTTAGTTTCCTAGAAGGCGAACAAGGCCTCTAGAGTGGGAGAACTTCCCGAATTGGTACCTCTTGCATAGATGTTATACAGATCAATCACATCCCACTTTTCTGAGGACAATCTTAACATTTGTATGTCACTAAGACCCAAATCCAACACTTTAATAGAAATATCCAAGTCCTGCTTTATCCATACAGTAAGCCCTCCCATTGGCCGACCCCTAACCCCTCTAGAGGCTGGGATTGAAAAGTTTAAATACCCACGGAGGAAAACAGGGTCACAGGCCCATGTTTCTTGAAAACAACACACGTCGAACCCATTAATAAAGTCTAACCAGGTTTGTGATTCTAACTTACTACCCAGCCCAGCAATATTCCAGGATAGGAACTTCCCAGAACTAAACCCATCCTCACATACTGCATTTGCTATAGGACATGGTTGAGGATTCATTGAGCTTTCATCATTCCCGACAAGTCTCTCGATGTTCCTCGTGCTACCCCCATCCATATCATTATCGACATTTGCAGTTGGTGTGGGTAACTCCCCCTTTCCATCGTCAACACTTACTTCCCCACATCCTTCCTCCACATTCGCGATCTCATCGCCAATATTCATGACAACTACCGTCACACCAGCATTTGAATCAAGTTTATTACAATCCCCGTGTTGATTCCTGCTATTTTCTCCCTCACTAGTATTCATGTGATCAAGGGTTTGTCAACATCCCCAACCTAAATCTTGCCATCCAACCGGAAGATTATAGTTCGGGCCGGTAAGATGGTTTTGGCACTGAGGCAGTGGGACAGGTTGGGAAATCCTTGACCATGGAAGGTTAGAAGGACAGTTTTGCTCATTAAGCATACCAGTCAGAACACTAATAGGACGTGGGTAAAAAAAAGTAAGATCAACAATGTCGATTCCTCCGTTGTTTGTGCCCCATCCCAGTCTTGTTATCCATACTGCCACCCTTGGATCTTGAAAGTTAACCACAATGCAGTCCCCCCCAAACTTTTGGGTGTACAGCCTATCCAGTCTATTCTCCTCACCCCCAATATTAATCCATCAACATCCCCTGGTAGAGACCGGTTTACCCTTAACCAGTGCATAACCTTATTTTTAAGCATCTGGGAGGTTTCTCTTTGTCCCATTGAAAGTGGTGGGACATTTGTGAGGACAACTACATAGGGAAAGGAATCTGGGGTAAGGTTCATTGGGGGTTTCTTTTGAGGTGGCTTTGTCAAGGGTGGTAATGACGGTCTGGAAGCTATAGGAGCAGGGCGAGGTGCAGGTTTATTTGCTAGGGGCTGGTTACTAGTTAATGGGGCAGTTGGTGCAGCAGTACCTGTTCCAGAACACGCAATACCCCCTGCCCCCACAGTAAGCGAGGGTTTTAAACTAGGCGGCTGTGGTTGCGCCGCAATCTGAGCTAAGGTTACAATATTAGGGCAATTTTTGGCAGGGCCCGGTGGTGCTAAGTCGAGAGGCTTGGGTAGTCTCTTCCCAGCCGCACTGCCTGACTTAGGTGGCACTGGAGAATTAATTTGTTGCCTTCGTCCCTTGTCCTGCGGTACACATTGAGTATTATTCTGGGGCTTGCTACTTTCATCTAGCCTTACTTGAGTTTTTATCAGTGCCTTTGTTGAAAAAAAATTATCTAGTGTTACCTGCTCAAAATGATCTAGCCGATCGGATAGCTTACCAATTCGTTCCTCTATTGGAAGCAAAATTGACCGTAGCAACCTTTCTAGGCCAGGAAACAGGTGGCAAAGAGGTGGCAGTGTGCCGGCCGTTGCCAAGCCAGTCACAGAAGAATTATTAATGCTATGATCTGGGCTGTCTAATAACACAACATCCCCCTCTTGTATAATTTCCCTACTACAGCTTGCTTCAGTGACAGCCTTACTGGGGCACGTACTTCTACTTACTTTCCTAAGTTTGTGTGGGGGTTTAGCTAGATAACATTTTCTAGGTGCAGTACTCCTTTTTCTTTTTGATCCTGATTTGGGTTGGGGCAGAGAAACCGGGGCAAGTAATTCTGATGTACATATTATGGGGTCAGTATGGCTCACACAAGAAGATATTGATTCAACTACAATACCCTGGTTCTCCTCATTAGTGATAACATCATGACATATTTCAGCTACAACAGGCAGGTTTAATGATGATAAGGGCGTTACTATTGCAGGATAGATTTGTACTGAGCGCTTGTCTACAGGATTTTTGAGACGTTCGATAGATAATCTACGCTCAGCACGCCTCTCTGCAAGCGTTATCTCTTTGTCGATGTCCTGGGTGGGCCGGTTAAAGTATTTATCTAAAGGTCGAATAACTACAGACCCAGCCTCAACCGGTGAGGTCATCGGAGTGATACTACTTGGAGATATAGGCATACTTTGTGGTCACCAACCCTTTTACAGAACTTAGAATTTAGCACTTATCTGTCGCAACACTTTTCTTGTTACAATGTATTCCGTTAGGGGAAAATGTCAGAGGGCTGGCCCAGCCCGGCCTCCCTCGGCCCCGGACGGCGCGCTCCCGGGCGCTCCCACGCAGCGCTAAAGACCACTCCTAATAAAAGGAAAGAGGTGCTTAAGGGGCGGGGCAAACAGGGCGAGCGTCCAGGTGCAGGTGATGATAGCAGCGCAGGGACTCCTGGGCAATGGAGTCCCTGTCCCTCACCTGGCGCTCGCAGCCCTGCTCTTCCCAGTTCCAGCCCGCAGGATCCAAAGTTCGAGTCTTTAGCAAAACGAGGCGCCCAGGCACACGGGCGAAGCGGGACCCGCGCAGCGGGTACCGCGAGGTCTTAACAAAAACCACACAGTCCTGGAAGCAAAAACGGCACACAGATAGCTCTCCCGCTCGATAATCAGCAAGTGTCTCCCCACTATTAGGACTTTTTTTAGGGATCTGTATCCTGACGAATGCCATTGACCCTACCGGTTAGGCTGTCTAGGGCAGACACATGTTATTACAGGAGATAGGGTAATGGTGATGTTACTTTTGCCATTTACCCATATTCATTTCCTTTTTAATCCTGCCAAGTGGGAACCACAAAGATCTTGGGTACCCACTTAGACAGTTTTAGATTATTCTATGCCATAGGGATCCCTACTTTTGGAATTCTTCCTTTTCTATATTCTATATTTTTCCTTGCACTCCTCCCTGGACGTTGGTCTGTGTAAGGCTGTCATAGAGGCCCCATTATAAAGCATGACACTCATTGAGTGGGTGAGGGCAGTATTTACAACACTTAGGAAGTTCTAAAAGGTTCTTTACCTCCAGAGGTGACTCAGGCACTGGAATTTCCAGCCCCCTTCTAGGGGGATTTTTGCATGTTTTTCTCTTTTCACTTCTAACCCATGTGGGACCTACCAGCCCACCTTTAAAGCGGGTGATTTATGGTATCATTCATTACCCCAAAGTAGAGGTCCTTCTCATCTTGTGAGTTATATAATACAAAACAGAAACAGCTGCAATGCCTGAGGAATCAAAGTATTAATATTAGTAATCATTATTTATCCCTATCACCACTTGCTTTACCACTCAAATAGTAGCTTTAAATATATATACGAAATTCAACCGTTTTTCTCCAAACATCCACTTATACATTCTGGAAATACACACATTTTTGTATCAAATACACACTTAAATTATGTTTATTCATATATTAATTCAACAAAGCAAAAGTGTCTACTTAATTAGGACGGGCTGCACACAGGAGTTATCCTAACTGGTAGCTGGTTAGCCTATTTTAGTCCGTGGCAACTTGAAGCCATCACTGATTGATCTTTAGTACTTTCAGGAGGTAGGGAGTGGGTTAGGGATAAACCTAGGACACAGGTGTAGGGTGTATTTCGTTTTTCTCTAGTGTTTCTGTTCCCTCTCTTCCTTTACCTGCCTCTGTTCCATATCTGAGAGCATTTCTCATAACAACATGGCTGCCACTGAAAGTATAGCTCTAACTTTATCCCATTAGAACATTTAACTAAACACAGGGTTACAAAGTAACACAACACAACTATGGAAACATTTCACCTTAGATTTTCATCAATCTCCTAACCCTATCACTCGAAATAAGTGATCAAGCTGAAGGCTAAGAATAATCTTAAAATACAGTATGAAAATGCAAAGGGCTTTAACCATCCCCTTAAGAGGAAAAACAACAAGGAGTATTGTAGGAAATTAAAAGGTGACATAATCCTCCTACAGAAGTCCCAAATTGGTCTTGCAGAGGCTTGAAGCAGGCAATACCATTGCATTAAAGAATACATGAATTCCCAATCTAACAAAAAGAAAAAAGGATATCAAACAGTGCAGGGATATCTACTATTGACAAAGTATTAGATGGCTTGTCTCAAAGAAATCAAAAATGGTACTGAATTTTTTTATGATAAATATCCCGACAAATGATGACCAAGGGTTTTGAACAGAATTACATAAAAAGATCTCAGAGATACCTTAATACACTGGAATTATTATGGGTAGAGACTTTAATCTCCCTGGCACGTGCATTTGGAGAGCATTTAGAGCGGGTGAGCCTTTTCCTACATTGCTCCTAAAGCAAGGATGACCTGCTGCTAAACAAAAGAACCTCCTTCTCATTTCTTGAATTCCACACAAAGACCTGGCTTTTCTAGTAGTGCCACTAGGTATGGCTAGACTCACACCTGTTCAGCGCCAGGATACCCTCCCGGGTGATAGTGCACTCTACAAATCCGCATAACATAAGAAGTATAGGCTGATTATGTCACATATTCAAATGAGGAACCTTTGTAAGTTAAATAACCTAATTGATATATTGAGGGTCCTTTACCCCACAGGGAGTGAATTTACCTGCTATTCTCACCCTCTTTACACTCTGACAACAATAGATTCTTTACTGGTTATCAACACATTGATCCATAAATCAAGATATCCTAGGACTGAACCGATCCTAATATCAGACAATAGTTGCATATCGATCAAGATGAATATGAACCAACCTTCCCTAAAAGAAAACACTTGGAGAATAATTGCAGAGAACTTACCGACCTATTGGAAAAGAAAAAGACTTCTCTTCCATCCAGAATTTCTTTAGACAGCAAGGATAAGACTCTCAACTTAAAACTAGAAGCCTCAGAAAAGGGTATCAAAATTTTAAAAATTATCTTGTCACAGTCTAGAGAGACACAGATTTGCACAAATTAAAACCACTAAAGTATGAATACAACAAAATCATGAGTAGCATATCCCATCTCTTATTCTCCAACATCCAGACGAAAGTACAGTTGAGGCAGAACAAGGCTGGGAATTTCCTGGCCAATGATCTTAAATCAAAATCCACAAAATTTAATGTTGCTGCTATCAGAACTAAAGATGGGAAGAACCAAACTGATATGCCAAACATTCTAAAACATTTTCTCAAGTTCTGTTCAAACCTTTATAACCCTTAAGAAGCACCTAAGTGGGAAGAATGTCAGAACTGTCCTATTAACCTGCAATCACCCAAATTAGATGATGATGTTAAAAAACGAATTAAAAAAAGAAAGCTATGGAAGCAATTAAAGTACTAAAATGCAGGAAGGCCCACTTCAGAAACTCAAGAAAGATAACGGGTTCAGCATGAGAATCCACTGTTGTGAAGATAAAAAAGAGAAAAAGGACTCAATAGAAACAACAAATATTGCTACACAATGTAGATTGTAGATTATATGCCAAGGTATTTGCAACACGATTCGAGTAGATTCTCCACATAAACAGGTTTAAAGAAAAAAGCAAATATGTCAATGTCAATAGGAGGCTATTTTGCCATATGATAGAAGATGCAAAACTACTACCTCCTCCCACACTGGCAATGGTGCTAGATGCAGAGAAGGCCTTCAATAAAGTTTCATGGACCTTCCTGCGTTCAGTGCAACGCAAATTAAATCCTGGTGATATATATATATATGTATGTATGTGTTTAGTAGTAATAACTGTATTTCAGTTATATGAATATAAACCATAAAAGTACATTTAAACGATACAAATATACTAGACACATTTAAAACAATGTTCTTAAAATCTCAACACCCAGTAATAATGTACAAAGGCAAGAGGCATTCAACCAATGTCAAGTTCATAATCCATATCCTGGTTAGCCTGAGAAAATCAGAATACTGCATAAACAAAATATAGCACTCCCAGATTGTAATATCATGATCATAGTTAAAATATTATGATCCTAGTTAAAAGAAAAAGAAAACCAAAAATATAATCCAATACGATTACAATGGCTGACACTGAAAGTATGGCTCTAACTGTATCCCATTAGAACATTTAACTAAACACAGGGTTACATAGTAACAAAACACAACTATGGGAACATTTCACCTTAGATTAATAGGGCATAACAATCATCATAAAGGCATATTAAAATGACAAGTGCTTCATCATGAAGTTGAGGTCTAGGCAATGTTCATTTCTGCTGCACCCTCTTAATTTAATCATAACATTTATAGAAGTTACTTGTCTCCGGGAGGGCCAAAGAGAGCTCTTGTCCTACTCCGTGGATGAGCTCATTTCTGGGGAGGAAGCAAGATAGCCTGCTGAAGCTCAGGCAAAGTGCTGATTCCACTGCGAGTGCCTTGCTGTCTAAAAGTGTCCAACCTAAAGGTGTAGTAGCAGAGCAATATACTACCAAAATCTGTGGCATTCCTCTATTAGAGCCTCAATCATCAGAAGCAGGCTTAGACAAATGGTAAGCTTCCTAATTAAGGGTTCTAGCCTTTATGTGCCAAGCCCAGTTTAATAACGTTGATAGTGCAAAAACAATCAGTTCATTTGTGTCATATTTGATATACAGCGCCTCGGAACAATATCTAACACCCTAGTCGCGACAGATCTGAATAATCCACTTGGAGGGTGGTAAAATGTACCTAGGGCATAAGAATAAAAAATGTGCTTCTGTTTCCATAATCGCTGTGCAAACGGGACATTCCACTGTATCAGCTTCTCTCTCATTCCATTTCACAGTGAGCATATTTAAAGGTAATGAACCGATTCTAAAATGAATGTACAAGGTTCTTGCAGCAGGGGGATAACACAACGCGCTATAAGCACATCAGGCAGTCTGGCTCCTTCTTCTGGCCATCAAAGGGCACTCTGGGGATAGTGGGATAGTGGGATAGTGGTCCACGCACCAATTCCTCAGTAGCTGCAATAGGTATCCTGCGGGCTGCAATAACATCACACGCTATAAGGGCTTCAGGCAGTATGGCCCCTCCTTCTGGAGACCACAGGTCATCCTGTGGGCTGGGATAACAAAATGCAGATAAGGTAGCCCCTCCCATCTTGCTAGAGACCACAGGAAATTATAGTGATATCTCTGGCCATGGGTATTTCGCCAGGGATGTGGATCTCTATCGCCCAACACATATTGTTTGAGGTCAAGGGCAACACATTTTAATGTGTATTTTGTCCTTGGGACAAGTAGGCCCAACCCCCCTACTGCACAAACTCTTTGGCTGCCAGATACAGTAATACATTACAAATTAGGAAAGGGTATTGTCTGCAGTTAAGGTAATAATTGTACCCATGAGGTATTGCTGTTCAAACTTGTATTTATGTTTAATTAATGCAAAGCCTTTATTATTAGGGTGAGTGCTCCACGTAAATATAAGCTCGCACTGCACTACTGACAGTTGTTCCAGTATGAAAATGTGGACACACGTTATCAAAGTTTAGCAAATGAGGCTATGTCTAATGCTCCCAGAATGCTCTCTCATTAGATGCAAATATATGCAGAAGCTTCAAAGCAAGTAGATGAGTCTTTGCTTTCAAAATAAAATCTTCACAAAGAAATGCAAGTAAGAAAAAAAATATTTAGCTAAACTACTCTAAAGGTTTCAATAACATTTCTTTGCAGCATCATTGTTAAAATGTGTTAATGTATGCTAGTATTTCCCAAAGATATTCAAAATAGAAAATAAGTGTAACTAGTTTCAATAAGATTATGAGAAACATAAAAATAAACAAGCCTTGGCAAGGCAGGCAGGTATGAAATGGGCGGTCAGCCTTTTGGTTTTGTCAATGTGTGACTTGTTTTAGCATGGTTTTTGTAAACCTTATTGGTGTGGGAGCTGCTGGGCCCTCACCATTATAACAAACATTGGCAAAAGCAAAAAAATGTTTTGGTCTCAAAAAGCACATATTCCCACAGTAGTTCCTGGCACTGAACAAAACTACTTTGTGTGCCGATATGCTCCTTGTGAAAGAGCAGAACCCCGTCACACACAGTGAGGTCAGCCATCAGAGAGAGAGAGACAGACAGGATTTTAATAAACACAAAAGGTCATGGTTAACGCCAGACCTAATTAGTGGCCCAATTATTAAAGAAAGTCTCAAAAGTGCACCCATGGTATATGTCCTTTCATTACGTGCAGATATACAACTTTTGTAAATTCACAGAAGAATTACAGAAGTAGGCCAAGAAATAGTACTCTTAGAAAATATTTGTGAACTGCATTTTAGCATGAGCAAATTTGCATGCTGGTGACGGCTCCCATCCGTCATGGCACACAGTGCTCGTGTGCTGATGACGGCCGGGAGCCATCATGACCACACCCGCGATCGTAATGTGCCGCACAGGAGCGGAATTCCGACCGTAGGCAAGGGGTTAAGCACAAATCTGAGTGTTTGCAATTTCACTTTCCCTCCAACCACTCTTTTCCCTACCCTGGAAAAAGTTTCACATCTGCCATTGTCAGGAGTAAAGTTCCAACCTTTCTCAATATGGGAAAAGATTAGAGAAGAGTTGGTAAAAACCCTTAAAACATGCAATTAGTAGCTTTGCACAGACTCAATAGGGCATTCCAACCCTGGAACTATTGTTTAACTCTACCTTCAGCCCCAGTATAAAGATCCCTAATAGCTTCTCGTGCTTAATCCTTTTTGTAGGACATTGACCAACCCAAAATGCGGAGCTTGTCGGCTGACATCCTCGTACTACAGTTGAAGCCACCTCTTAAATACATCCTACTTTCTAAGGTAAGCCGTTGTGGCACTGCAAGTGAACGTATTTTCAATTTTTAATAATCTGATACACACCAGACCCTGACCACACCTATTTTACACTTATAGGCTGTCTAACTTTTGCAGTCCTTAGGAAGACCCGCTTTTTAGATGCAGACAAATCAGCGCATCGACGTCGACGTTCTGTCTATGTATCGGTCCACACAAAGTTTCAACGAACTAAATAAATAATTGATTCGTTTTGAAACAAGTGTAATTAATAGTGGACACACGGGATGTAAAGATTGTGTGTATATATATATATATATATATATATATATATATATATATATATATATATATATATATATATATATATATAATATATATATGTCCATGGTTATGTTTTCTGTCTAATCTTCTGTTGAGCACCCAGCCACCAGTCACGACTCACTTCTTAAGTGTACAGTTTGTTTATTTATTGTATGTTGTGGGACAGCTGTAATTGATTCAAATAGTGAAGAAGGTCAAAATACAATAATTTGCCTACACCTTATTTTTTGGTCAGGTGTTTGTTTTTTCACAATTTCTTCTTAGTTTCTTAAATTGTATATACAGTATATTTTCAATGTAATTGGGTTTTCCGACAGAACCATGGTTTTTCTTTAGTCCAGTTACAGTATATAGATCTGCGGAAACGTGGCAACATAAGGGAATGGCTGGTATTCAACCCCTACTATAGTATGAGCCCTTGCATAATAAGAGAGGCTATATCAGCGCTCTTATATAATGAGATTGCTGCCATGATTTGTCTCTGCATTACATGGCACAAAAGGGACAAGTGGATTTTGTAACAGGACAAGTAGATTTATGAAGCAACCTGCCCCATGGCCCAGTAGATATTTTATTAAATTACACACCCCTGTTTTGCACTGGTTTTCAATGAATCGCAAATGCATGCGCCAAAGGAATGCTCTGATTGGCTGGTCGGAAACTGAACAGATAGTTGCGGCCGCCATTTTATTGATCAGGAATGGTGCCCGGGCCTGAAAAGTTCTGAAAAAGATAGCATAAGGGGTCAGAGTAGAGGTACTCTTAGCCCATGTTTGATAATTGGGGGTGTCACTGACACACGTTATGTGTCCGAAATAGATTTTTTTATTGCTCCACGATCACCAGCGCAGACACCATGTACCGTCACTGGGATGTCACAACTACAGACGTTGACGCGAATGTTGGTGGGAATATAAAAAAATTATATCACTGAATCATTAATACGCAGTGAATAAAATTAGGTAGTGTGTTAAATGCCTTAGCATTAAGTCTTATTCTTGGCTGTTGTTAAAAAAAAGAAATGTCATACGGACATGGATATGCTTTTGAATCTGTGGAGTAAAGCACACATGCTGTATCTTATTTGGAAGTAGCATGTTCCTTCTAGAATGTGCTGTGAACCTGTGACCTACTGGTTCCACTGGGTTGCTAGGTACACTGAGCTAAGAGTGTACTGGGGGGGGAAGGGTGTTAAAAAGACAGAACATTTTTTTTTTAAATTGAGGATTAATGACACAATTTAAGCAATGGCAAGCTTTAATTTACAACTGTGTAATACGGAGCAGAAATACTTTATTTGAGCGGTAAGGGAGTCTGGGACCTGGAAGAAGGAAAATGCTTGAAAAAGCTCTTATCCCTACCCCCATCGGCAATGGTGCAAGCCATAAGAACAGAGCTAGGGACAACTGCTTGGGGGGTCAAGGCAAAATGTGCAGTAATTAGATTTTGGAAACGCCTTGAAAATGATCAAAAAGTTGGCCATTGGTGTCGAAATGAAATACAACATAGCGACCTAAAATGGGCAAAGATGTGTAGGAAGAGAATGTTACAGGCCTGCGAAAACATAAAAGTGGATATATCTTGTGATTCGCTAACAATCGAGTGCTGAAAACATGAGCTAAGAACCAAAGGACAAGCCGCTACTAGAAGTACGGATAGGGAATATCTTGGCAAAAAAATATCGGTGGAGTTTATGATGACTGCATGGGCAAAGGAAACCTGGTTCCCTTATTTGGATCTATTGCCTAACCCGTGGTTTAGGCAAGAGATCCTAAGGTTACGCATTGGGATCAATCCATGGAAATCAAATAAAGAACTCAAAACCAAAATGTTGGACCCTAATGGGCACTGTAAATGCAGGTTGGGTACAAAAGGGGATACCTTGCACTTTTTGTTGGACTGTACAAATATTTTAGAAGAGCGTAAACTTTGGCTGCGTCCAATATTTGTAAAATATGATATAAGAAATAGGAGACAAGCACTTGATCTAATTACAGAACTTCCAAGCATTGATATTGTAATTGCACTTGGGAAATTTATAAAGGTTGTACAGAGTTTTATAAAAAGTCAGGAATAGATTTTAAGGTTTTAAATAGATCTGTGTCTAGAGATAACGGGTTTTATGAATTTTATAAGGACAAAAATCATTTGGAGTAATTGATAATATGTGTATCCAGTTTTAAATGTCATACGTCTGAAAGAAGTCCATTTACACCTTTCTTTTAAAGGAATGAGATCTTAATGAGAATTTTGTATGTATTGCTGTTGATAGATATTATTTTTAATGTAAGTCAGTACTGTGTATTGGTTTAAAGATTACGATCTAAATAAACTTACTATTTGAACCTGAACCAACTGTGTAATAAACTGTTGTTCAGTATTTAAATTGCGATCATCGCAAAAATGCGCTGACAGCAACTTCGTTTTGAAAGAGAGGGAAAGGGTTAACAGATGCTAGCCATTCACGAGTCAAGCTGCAGGAGTATATGGGAGTTTGATTAAAAAGAGTATCACAGTGATGTGAAAAAAAACATATTGGATGAACTGTATCTGGCAGAGGGTATGTGTTAAGATGTTAGTACTGTTGAAAGTTAACACGAGTAATGCCTTTAAAAAAGGCAATGTTTTAAATGTCTAAGCATCATGACAGATCTATGTCATTAGCCTTCTGGGACTGTAGTACTTTTAGTTACATTATTAAATAGGAGTAGTGTAGTCATGAAAAAAACAGAGGGAACATGTGCTGTGCCTGTATATAAATTATAAAGTACTAATACTTGTTAGGTATGGATTAGGAAGTGTTTGTCAATGTATTTTTTAACTTATATGACCAAGTGGCGTAGCTGGGGGGGGGGGGGGGGGGGGGGGGGCGTGCACCGCCCCAGGTGGCACGAGATTTGGGGGTGGCAGATGCCCCCCCCACATTTAACTGCAGCCGCACAAATCACCAACAACCCCCCGCTCTTCGATCAGGCCGCCGGGGGCCACTGATATGACCCGTTTGCATATGTTTAGATTGTGAAATATGTTTTTTCTCATTGAAGATAGTTATATGTACGATGAGACTCTTGAGCTCACTTAAAAATGCAGATAACTATATATTTTGGAAAGATGGCCTGAAGGTGTGCATCTATTATGAAATCACATATATGTTTACATGGTGATCCATGTTCTTTAAGGCTGTTGAAAATGTAATATAACTGGTCAGGGTGGGGTATTTCTTTAAACATGCTATGCTCTTAAATTGAGGAGGGTTACTAGTGTAGAATGTCTCTTGAGAGTTTGAGGTCACCTAGTCATATAGGACACATAGACAAGTGCGGGTTTGTCGTGGATTTTAATAGTCGAGCGCAAAAAAAGGTTGCAAAGGAAGGTTAAGAGTCGGGGTCAGGTAGACGCCAGAATCAACAAAAAAGCTGGAGGGTTTCTTTCATGGCAGTTCGGTCACTGTATGCCGGAATGGTCCTCTCTTTTTCCAAGGTCTCGGACCGGTGTTGGTTGTTGCCTTTGGTACTTTCACATATCTTTGCCAGGACAGAGGAGGGGGGGAAGTATGGGTGTGACCCCGGGAGGAAAACAAACAATAATCATGTTGGTACGCCCCTTTTCCAACAGGATGCCTAAACCGTCACCTTCACTCAGGAACGGGATTGTGATGTTTAAGTGTGACTTAAAAGAAAGGGCATCAGTGTTAGCAAGCAGGTTTGTGTCACTAATGCCCCAACTGCCACCAAACCTAGGTGAGATCACTAATGAAGGGTACTTGCCAGAACCACGGCCCTCCGGAGTCGTGGCATGGAGAGTCTCACCACCCTCCTCTTCTTCAGGTAGGCTAGATTTTCTGGCGTTGCCTCTGGGTGATTCCTCATGTTGTGTTACTGCGTCTTTTGCCTCAGCGTCTTCTCCTTCCAGCACCAGGACTCGTGGCTGACCTCTGGGCTCCAGTTCTCTCTCAGCAGAGCCGACGATCCCCCTTTCACACTCCTTGGCGTTCCTTTCGTTCTCTCCTCGCCCCTCCACTTGACGGATCAACGTTACGTCCTGCGCATGCTCTGGAATGCTGACCTCTTCATCCTGCCGTTCAGTCTCGGGCGCCATGTTGTAAATCCCACCTGGGAGAGGCACTGCATTGAAGAGTTCTTGTGCTAGCTTCACTTGGCATGTAACTTTTCTTTGATAAATGCTGAATATATGTTTTAAAGACACAAGAAATATTTCCAAAATGATGTAGGTATGCCATTAAGAAATGGCTCTGTGCTTTGAAAAAGTGAGAATTGTTGTTTTCAGTTTTAGAAACTTACTGAAGCATGTGCATGCTGAGAACCAGAGCAATGCATGCTCCTAGAGAGCCATGTATGCAATTAAATATCAAGTGGACCTGCGGGCCGCTTTTTATCTTGTTCCCAGGGAAAAACTGTGGAAAGTGTTGGCAGATCTGGGCCTCCTGCCCTATCTATTGAACATCTTGACTAGACTGCATGTTGGCAATTACACCCGAGTTAGGTGTGGGAGACCTGGTGATCTCTCAGCCCGATTCCCTGTCTCCAAGGGTGTGCGACAGGGGTGCATCCTGGCTCCCACGTTATTCTGCCTCTACACCAATGGCCTCGTGGACGTCATAAATGCTGTAAAGGACAACAATGCTCCTTGCTTGGCCACTGGGCGGTTGCCCGCTCTGATGTTTGCAGATGACACCTTGCTGTTATCCAAAACATCATCTGGCATCCAGCGCACTTTGGACGGTTTCGCAACATTCTGTGCCTGACGTGGACTGGAGGTCAACTTGGCTAAAACCAAGTATATGATATTCAATCCCCCGAGGCAGACCCGCCCAAATCCCGTCCTGAGCAGTATTCCTCTGGAACGGGTCAAAACTTTCGTCTACCTTGGTATCACCTTGACGGAAGATTTTGACTGGGGCCACCAAATCACGAAATCAGCTCTTAGACTATCGCAAATAGTGGGGGGCATTAGTAAGCTTCATAGAACATCAGATTTTAAACCGGTTGCCCCGGTTCTTGAAATCTATGGACTTCAGGCCAGAACAGCCGCAATGTATGGTGCCGAACTCTGGGGACATAAGAACACATCCAGCCTTTTGAGGGTCGAACAGTCCTTTATAAGGAATTTGGTGGGCTTACCACAGAGCACACCACTTACCCCCTTGCGACTGGATCTGGGGTTGGAGTCCATAGAGGAACTGGCAACTGCTCAGCCCTTGCTCTACTGGAAGAGGTTCTGGTTAGTACCGGAACTGGCCCCCTATAGAGAAGAATTCTCGAAGGTTTGGGGACAAATAAAAAATAAAAATATCCCTTGGCTACTCCACATCAAGATCCTTACCACTCACGTAGGCTTGCCCCAGCTTTGGGAGACCTCCGAGTTGAGCTGCCCGAGGATACCCAGGTTGGAGCTGCTAACCTTGTTAAAGCGACAAAATCTACTTGCCCGACAGCGATCAACAACCCAGGGCAGGCTGACTGCTGAGTTTCTCTTAGTAAAATCAGACTCACGACTAGAGGAATTTCTAGACGTAATCCAACCCCCTCTTGCGAGGAAGCTATATACCCAACTGAGGCATGGCTGCCTGCCTATCAGGGCATTTACCACGAAATGGGCCAAAACAGAAAATGGAACCTGCCCGGCATGTAATTACACCAGAGAAGATGTTCCCCATGTTATGTTCTTCTGCCCAGCGTATGCAGCAATAAGAAAATGCTGGTTGATCCCACTATGTAGGAACTTGGGCTTCAGACACTGCATGCAGGCGTGTAGAGTTTTAATGTATGATACCTCGCCTCCCATAGTCTTTGCTTATCCCGTTTTTTACATGGTATGTGGCGCAGAAGGAAAGGCTTTGTCTGATACCAATGTTAATATCTCTGATAATTTTTTTAAATCTCATGCTATTTGGTTCATGATAACCTCTCAGTTTACTATTTATTGTTTTTACCAACTGTGCTCTGTATGTATTTTATCTGCACTTTTATGGTCTCTGACCGAAATAAAGTTATCATTGACTTGACTTGACAAATATCAAGTGTGATCTCTAGACTTATTAAGTCACCAAGGCACTACACATGCACTCTTCCAATCACGCAGGCACTAATTATGTACTCATTGAACTATGAAGGCAACACCCATGTGTTCATCCAATCACTCAGATAGTAGCAATATAGTCATGTGAATGCAGAGGCACTAGCTATGCAGATATAGAACCACTGATGTAGTTCCTACATACTCAGGGGATCATGCTGGAACTACCTTTATTCTGAGAGAATCACCTAGGCACTTTTTTTTTAAACAGCTTTATTGATTTTCCAGTGGTCATATTTAAACATTACACAAAATACGATTGGAATTACGCATGAGTCTCATCCTACATTTTAAAGTAGTTAAACATAGTAACCTCAGGATATCCAGTTACAATCGACTATCAGTCCCTCTAATGAGCAAGAAAATAGTGTCCATCAAAGTCCCAGGCTGATCTCTAACCCTCTGCTCTTTAGAGCTTTGCAGCGCATGCTATCAGTAATGAATCTCCTCGAGGTGATACCTCTGAATCAGTGCCCCAACAGAGTCCCTCCCACCTCACCCACCCCAACTTCCACCCTACACACCCCCCAGGCATGCCGCTTTGTTATGAAATCAACCTCGTGTGGGTGCTGGTCGATCCAACAGTACACAGTAAGTGCTATTCCATCTAACCTGACCTGCTATTAAAGGCAGAATGGGGTGCTTGCGATATCAATCAGCCCTATTTTACGGTCAGCATTCAGGGACGGTAGATGGACCAAGTGGCCAGTTGCCGTAGTAGTTCCACTAATGCCACTTATCCCCTCGCTGCCTCCAACATCTTTCCATTCCTGGTTCTTTGGGCCATTTGCAGTCTGAATGTCCCCTCGCATTCCGCCCACTTCTCAAACTCCCTCGTCCATCTTGACACGCTAGGACCATTTTTCGCCTTCCAATGGCTAGTTATATCTCTTTTAGCCAGCACCAACCCCAAGTCTATGAACTTGCTAGTAACCTTATTCCTGGCAGTATGAGGGAACCAGTGTAGTAAGCAACTGCCTGGGGTCAGTGCTACTTCTCTCTCCGTCGTGGCCTCTAGCCCTGCAGCAACCTTCCTCCAGAACTCTCCCAGATGCGGGCAATCCAAGATCATGTGTAAAAACACTGCACCCTCCATGTTACTGTGCGGGCAGGCGGTCGAGACCCCGAAATATTATACTCGTGGTGAGGTATGCCCTATGCAATACATAGAAGTGAATCAGCTGAAATTGCACGTTTCTAGAACTCTTCCAGACCATTTCCACAAGCTCTCCCCACAGTCTCTCACTGATTGGCTCGCCTAAGTCCCACTCCCATTGATGCGTAAGGCTGTCAGGGGTCAACGCATCTCCTGCGTGAGGCGCCTATATAGACCAGTTACTGCCTTAAAAGTTCCAGCAGCTATTACTATCTTTTGACAAAACCATTGAAGTCTGGGATTCCACTAGCCTCTCCTGCCAATGCATTCAGATAGCTGCTGTCAGTGAAGCATGTAGAAGAAAATCTCCTCTTGGCAGGTCGTAGCGCTCTAGGAGATCATTAAAAGGGAGAAAATAATTTTCCTCTTATAAATCCCCTATTGTGGGGGGAAGTAGGTGGCGCATGGGCAAAATGGCCGCCGTGGTGTAAGGCTCCCTTAGCCTGGCGCAGACATCCTACATTTATCCTTGTCTCTATGCAGATATTTTCCCTGAATTACAGCGTCGAGCGGAGCGCTGCGCCTAGGGCAAAAGCATGCCAAGTCTGAAGAAACTCCAACGCAGCATGTCGCAACTGCAGTCTCTGGAGTGAGAGACTGAGGCGAGTCCCCTCACGGTCCGGTGCTGCCGGGCGTGCACAATCGGCAAGCAAGTACTGCGGCGCTCACGTGGTGTCTGGGCCGCGGCGCTGGACGGATTGCAACAGAGATGCGGTGAGTGCCTTTGTGGTGACGCTGGGGGGCCTATGTTTCAAGCGACACGGAGGCCTGTATAATTATGCTGCAATGCCAAGGATTGCGGGCGTGAGGCGCTGCGGACAATAGGCCTGAGATTCCATACGGGTGGCGGATCGGCCAATGGTGGGGGCCATACCGCACGCGTGCCTTTGAACGGGGGGCACCTCTGCCATGAGGAGCGCTGACATCTGAGGCAGCGCAGCGCTATCATACAGCGCTCCACCATTATCCTGTGCCCTGGGGCTGGAGGCTGAAGTGGAGACATTTGGACTGCTGGTCAAGGAGGATCATTGCAGCGGAAGGAGCGCGCTGCTGCCATATCAGCATCCATACATCCCCTGGGACCCACCAGTGCGCCCAGTGGGGTGCCAGGGTTCCGAAGGCGGGGTGCTGACCGCCAGAGCTGCACATCCTAGGTGGAATACCAACAGATACGCTGGTCACACATTGATTGTTGTCCCCCCCCACTGCTGCAGTCGACGCCGTTGGTTTTATTTGCGGTGCACCCCACAACAGCAGACCACAGAGGTGGATAATGGTGCAGAGTGCTCATCGCAGGACCCGCATCCTGTACCAGGCGATGGTATGCAGGCAATCCTATAGGAAGTAAGACAGGGATTTGCAAACATGGCTGATAAGATGAATACCCTATCTACACGCATAGATGCGATGGTTCACAAGCTTGATGGCCATGAGACGCGAATTAAGGAAGCCGAGCACCGCATTTCAGAGACTGAGGACAACACAAACCGCCTCCACAACTCGGACATGCAGATAGACAAGCTGCTTAAAATTATAGCTGCGAAAAATGAGGACATTGAAGCGCAAAGCCGGAGAAATAATATTCGCGTGCTATGCATACCGGAAAGTACCAACATGGGCAAGATGGAAGAGTATATTGAAAAACTGTTGGTGGAGGTGGTGGGTGTGGAATTGTTATCCCCTCACTTTATCGTCGATAGGGCCCATCGCTCACTTGGACCAAAACCGCCTCCGGCCAGTACCCCCCGACCTATCATCGCGAGATTATTGAACTATAGGGATCGCAATGTGGCCCTTAAGGTAGCAATAGAAAAGAAGCAGCTACACTTCGAGGGGGTACCCTTCACCATGTATCCAGACTTTACCACACATGTACAAGAGGAGCGGCGCAAATTCCTACATAGGAAACAAAAGTTACGGCAGGCTCAAATTGATTATGCCCTCCTTTATCCCACACGCCTTCCGGTTACATACCAGGGCAAACAAATGTTTTATACCAAGCCCCAACAGGTCGAAGAATTTCTAAAACAGATCAGGAAACAAAAGGTCGCATCCTCTGCACAGGCGGGCTCGCCGAAGTCAGTTACTATCATCAGACTGATAGCTAAACCAACAGTTGGGCAGTCAGCAGGTCACTTGCTCATGAGAATGGACATCGCCCTGCGCTGGAACTGAGTGTATCTTCCACATATGCTCCATAGCACGTTGGGGCGCCTGATGGAACGGACAAGAGATTCTCCCTGAGGGGGCAAGAAGTGTGAAGACAACCAGGCACCCTCGAGGCATACTATGGGACGTGCTTGACATCACAGGCATTCCCCGAACGGCGAGGTGTTATCCGTGGACCACGTAGTTGTTTTTCTCCCCCCTACGTGTAATCCCCACATTGTCTCCCATGAGACCTGGTCATTGACCGCTAAAGTTTGTAGTACTAGTTTGGTTATTGGATAACAGGGAGGGAGTGGAATGTATGGAACTGGCATGATTGGAATGCTCCAGTGGGTGGGGGAGGTAGACGTTTGGTTTGAAGTACATAATGTCAGGCGAAATTCAAGGCTTTTTTCTTTCAATGAGTTTCTCATGCTATCAGATTTTGGTACTATGTAACATGGTGCTCTAACAGTTATTACATGGCACAAGGCTATGGCGGACAAGGGGGATAAAAGTCAAGTAAATATAATGTCCTGGAACGTCAGAGGCCTGGGAGATCCAAGGAAGGGTAGGCAGATTTTAGCGTTTCTAGACCGTGAACAGACAAGTATAGCACTGCTTCAGGAAATTCATACTGACCCACGCTCCCCGGGCACGTTCAATAGCAAATGGGCGGATGGCAGTTTTTTTTCCTTGTACTCATCTTATGCTAGAGGCACTGTCATCTTGATAAAAAAAGCGAACCCCCTTTGCATTGGCAGGTGTGTGCACTGATCCCCAGGGACGTTACGTGATAAAAAGGGGGTCGACTGGGTAGAGATTCTGTAACCATAGCTAATTGCTACTGCCCCAATGTCGACGCACCAGATTTTTTTAATGTCATTTGGGGTAAAGTTGCGAGCATATGGTCCACACATATCATATGGTGCAGGGATTTTAACGTTGACCTCAATCCAGCCCTGGATCTGTCTAATACCGCGCCGCATCATTACACTAACTGCCAGGCGTCCCTACAGGGTATACTGGCAGAGGAGGGTTTGTTAGATAGCTGGTGGTACACCCACCCACGGGTCAAGGAAGGCACACACTTTACAGTGCGTGCTGGGACGTGGGCTCGACTGGACTACTGTCTACTCAGGGGACTGGGACAGGCTATTCAGAAGGTGCTTCATCTTGCTAGGACCTTTTCTGATGACTGTCCCGTGAAGCTCATACTCACACTCCCAGGATACGATACACCTAAGCCTAGCTGGCGGCTGCAGCCTACTGCTCTGTTGGACACAGTATTTCATACTGATCTGGGGGAAGAGATACAAGATTTGCTCTGTAGACAATGTGGAGATTATCTGGGAGGCCTTTAAAGTCACAATTAGGGGGTATTGTATGGCAAAAAGTTTTGGTGTACTCAGGGATATACAAAATAGGCTCTTGGCACTGGAGCGGGACCTAAGAGCGGTGGTGGTACGGGTGGGAACTGGGCAGGTACAGACTGACTTCCGGGAGAGACTGCCAGAGTATGAGGACACTCCAGCTGGTGAGACAAAATTTAGCGTGCAATATTGGGTGGCCCGGAGGTATGGAGAGGGCGAACGACCAGGGAAAGCTCTGGCCGAAGTAATCAGGCGCCCACGTTTTTCTTCTAATATCCTAGAGATCAAAGGGCCGGGCGAAACTATCTTTCGAGACACAATTGACACACTCAATACCTTTACCATACACTATCGCACCTTATACACCACGCAGCGCAGTGGATCACTACACATTGATGGCTTTTTGGGGGACGTCGCGCTTGGGTGGTTGAGTGACACCCAGAGGAAGTTCTTATGTCTCCCATTTGAGCTGGACGAAATTACAGAGGCGATTACGCAGCTTAAAAATGGGAAAGCGCCTGATTTGGAAGGCATTCCCGCCAAGTTCTAAAAGCACTATATAGATATCATGGCTCCAGTTCTTAAGGAAATCTATGAAGAATCCCTTGAAAGGGGAATGCTCCCCCTTTCGATGCGTGAAGTGTTAATCACTTCTCTTTTGAAGCCAGGGAAGGCCCCAGAGACTTACGACTCGTATAGGCCGCTCTCACTCATAAATTGTGATACAAAAATACTGGCCAAACTTCTAGCTAATAGGTCAACCCTCCTAATGGATAAACTCATACTTCCCAATCAATCTGGATCCATTCCCGGTAGGGCCACGACTCACAATCTCCGCACCCTGTTTTCCCTATTACAGAATGTTGCACCTGATTTTCCTGGGCCGTTTGAGTCGGTGGATAGGGATTATTTATTTGGAGTTTTACAACGCATGGGCTTTCCTAATCTGTTTATCTCTTGGATTAAGCTGTTGTATCAGCAGCCCAGCGCTAAGGTGTTGATCAATGGACATCTCTCTCCCGCGTTTCCTATTACGAGGGGCACGCGGCAGGGATGCCCTTTATCCCCACTTATTTTTGCTATAGTGGTTGAACCGCTGGCATCTAAACTTCGCCAACATCATCGCGATCTGGCGTTCCATTGTTGTATGCGCCAAATCTTAATATCCCTTTACGTGGACGACATTACTTTATATATCAGGGATCCCCAACAAAATGTAAAGACTATATTGCGAGAATTCCTCGTATTTGGTAGGCTCTCCAGGATTAACATCAACTAGGGTAAATCCCAGTTATTTCCTTTAACACCTGCGGTTGTCCAATTTGCGCTGGACTTCCCACTGGAATGGTGTGGCACTGACCTGCGCTATTTGGGTATACAGCTGACTGGAGAAAGGGAGGCCACCATACGGCTCAATTATGGCTCAGCCATTATGACGCTGGCTGATAAGGTCACTCGCTGGATATCCCTCACTCTCTCGTTTGCGGGGCGGGCCTCTTTCATTAAATGGTTGTGCTCCTGAAATTTTTATATCTCTTCATGAATATACCTTATAATCCTGGTCCTTACTTCTTTAAAACTCTACGCACTGAATTGTTGCGTCTTCTATGGGTTGGGAAGCAGCCACGGCTGCAGTGGTCCATGCTAACAAGGCCCTATGCTCACGGTGGCTTTGACATACCAGACTTTGAGGTCTATTTTCTCAGTGCATCAGCGCACTATGCATATTATTGGATTAATCCCCCCAGATATATGCCGCAGGTTGCTACGGAGGACTGGCTTGAGGACCCCATTCCGGTCTTATACATGCCCCTGCTAGGACGCGTGCGACACCTCCTACTACAGTTACAGGTATGATAGATGCGAAATTCAAGACTTGGCTGGGAGACTTGCTCTACTGTTAGGAACTGTCCACTATTTACGCTGAGACACTTCCACTAACCTCTAGACCCAAAGATATCTGGGGCCTGCTACAAAGTTATCTTCTCCTACAGGATAGAGATGGGTCAGACACTGCCCCTCTACAAGCTGCTGCTTAACTGTGTTGTACGGATACTCCTCATGGATGCCGCCCTCCTCTTCGGCGTAGATATATGACACTTCCTTAATGCATTGGACCTACACACAAAACTCCCCTACCTGGCCATTACTGCTAGACCACCCTCATTGTTGGGTGTTGACGTATTATAAATGGGACTGGCTTATATATCTACTGAACTGTACACATGATATTTTTGAATCTGCCTTCTCCACATTATTCATGAAATGTGAGCATCCGATGTTACGACATACGTTCAAAGATTTGTTTGCCTGCTATGTTTTATGTTGAAACACACTATGGGGCCCATTATGATCACGGACGGACTTGAGTCCGTCCGCGATCACTGAGTAGGAGGGAACCTCCGCATGGCCTGCGGAGTTCCCTCCTGTGCAATTAGGATGTGACCGCCACCATGGCGGTCACATCCTCTATTTTTAACATTGCAGCGGGTGCGGCTTCAAGCTACATCCGCCGCAATGTTAAAAATGCATGCAATGCATTTGTATGCAGAAAGCGGCAGGCACTGTGCGGTGCCTGCCGATTTCTGCATACAAATGCAGGGGGGTACCATAGGTACCCCCCATGTGCACCCCCCACCCCTCCCTTCACCCAGGGGGCCCGCAACGGGCCCGCGCAGTGAAGGTCCGTATGCTTTTCCACGGCGGAAATTTCCGCCGTGGAAAAGCATATTTTTTATGGCATCCTAATATGGCTGGCGGAGTCTGAGAGACACCGCCACCATATTAGGGCTTTTCTGCTGCGGTTGTAAGCCAACCGCGGCAGAAAAGCTGCGGACTGAAACCAGGACCCACCAGCCATCCTAATCCGGCGGTGGGTCTTTGGTTGTTCCGCTGTGGTTTTTCTGCATCCTCCGGGCCGGCGGTGGCTTCCGCTGGCCCGGAGGATGCGGAAAATCCGCACTCCTAATGTGCCCCTATATGTTGAAGCATGTAACACTTATGATCTCTGGAATTTTGTCTCCTTATTTCTTTCTTTTCTCGTTTTAATGACAATGTAATGTATACTGCCTGAGATGAAAATAATAAAAGTAAATGTTTAAAAAAATAATAATAATAAATCCCCTATTGTGGAGATTCCCACCTTCCCCCATGCCTGCAATCTATGGCAATCCCCACCATGGGATAATGTCTTGCATACAGCTAGTGGGATGTCCGGCGCATAGGGGCATTGTATCTGCGTTGGTCTAAGTGACCGATTCCAGCAGTTGCCCAGCATCTGCAGGTCCAAGGGGGTCGCACGATCTCTCATGGGGAGTTGCAACAACACCCGAGAAAGGAGCTACAAGCTCGGATCCTGACCCCCAAGATCTCCTGTGTTCCTGATAACTGCCGCCATCCACTTCGTGAACCACTACAACTGTGCTGCATAGTAAAAGGCCTCGAGGTCTGGCACTGAGAACCCCCCCTCCGATCTGGGCCCCATCATGGTGACAAGCGTCAATCTCCGTCTTCCCGTGCCCCACAGAAACCCTATAATCAATGTATTGAGCTGAGAAAATATTTTGGGGGGAATCCAGAGTGGAAGCGACCCAAAGTAGTAGAGGAGCCTAGGCAGCGTCACAATCTTTAGTAATGCCACCCTGCCCGCTACAGACAGTGGTAGAGTCGCCCAGAACTCAAAGTTGCTTTTGGTGCTGAGGATTGCTCGCCCTATATTGCCCTCCAGCAGATCTAGAGGGGCATGGTATATTTAAGTACCCAAGTAGGGCAGACATCTATTTTCCCATGTCACTTCCTCCGTTTCTAGCGGCCCAACTCTTTCTGCGTTAGTCGGGGAAAGGCACGACTTGGCCCAATTTCCCCTGAGCCCTGCGACTCTCCCCAGTAAACTCAGGAGATCTTTGGCTCCTCTAAGGGCTTCTCCTGAACTAGTCAAGAACATCAGGAGGTCGTCCGCATATAGCGTTATATATTGGAGTGGCCCCGTCACCTCCAAGCCCTGATAATAGCAGCCAGATCTAGGGTGTGTGGCAAGTGGCCCCGTTGCCAGTGAAAATAACAGGGGCGACAAAGGGCAGCCTTGTCTTGTTCCTCTGTCCATCATGCAGGCATCCGAAATCAGCCCTCCCGTCCTGACTCTGGCAGTAGAATTTTTATATAAGAGTGCCGTCCATTCCACAAAGTTTTCCCCCAAGCCAAACCCCCTCATACCTCATAACTCGGAAAAGATATGGCCACGATGCTATCAAAAACTTTCTCGACACCTAGGCACTATCTATGCACTCATCCAATCATCCAGGGAGTATTGTTGTACTCAACTAGAAACAAATGTATTTACAAGTTTTAGTGAGCAATATGTACTCTTTTAGAACCATCTGTTGAAGTACATATGTAACCTGTCACACACTGTTAGCAAGTGCCCGGAAGAATTTTATGCTGTGATACAGATTAATGTGCAGATTTTTATATGCAGTGTTTCTCAAACTTTTAATTTGCCACATCTTAGTAATAAAGTATTGAAACACTTAATGTACCAGCGACACAGTGGTAGTGAGGCACAGAAATAGCTCTTATGTTGTGTTTTTGGATTTACAGTATTGCAACACTGTACTTTTACACTTTGGTTGATGTTTATTTTAAAATTATTTAGTACATAAGGGATAAAGTGGTCTTTTAGCCTGTGTAAGTGAGAACTGAGATATGGTGCAAGTGTGTTGTAGGAGAGGGTGCTATAATATTAAAAGGTAACTAAGAAATTACTTTTGATGTTTTGGTTTGGGTTTGGTACATTAAAGTAAGTGCTTGTAGTTATATAGGTAAGTTCATTTGTAGATTTAAAACAGCAACATAACTGTTTTTGTTTTATGTGTAAGCTAATAGTAAAGTAGTTGGTACATTGGCTAGAACAACAATTTAAATATAGTTATTTTTTATTTTTACAGAACAATATCTGCATAATTACAGACAGAATGCCTGCCTACAAAAACTTGGAGGAAATAAGAGCAGAAGCAACTAAAGAATATTTGCAGAACTGAGACTCAAAAGGGGAAAAGTGAAGAATAAGAGGTGAACCAAAAAAGAGTTATTGGTAAGAGGGCAAAGGCATTTCTTAAAAATGTACTTTTGCATGGTACTGTGGAAGACGTAGAAAAGGTTTGTGATGATGTGCAGTTTAGTTTCTGAGCAGGATTCTAGTGCAAATGAAAAATTGTTAAGAGGAGGAGCAGCAAAACAGTTCACAGATATTACAGATGATAATTTTGAAAAAGAGATTACAAAATTTAACAGAGTGTGACCTGAAAAACCAGAGTATGTTTGTATATGTTGTCAACGTACTCAGTTGAAGATTCAAATGCAGACTATTGACTTTTATTTAAAAAGTGAAAAAGTAAATAATGATAACTGGCAAAAGTTAGTTGTGTATTTATTTGCAGAGGAATGCTTTGACTTGTCCATATGGCAAGTTATATGTAAATAGTCTTACAATAAATTAGAGGATAATAATAAGAAGAGCACGTAGATATTAGATACCCATTTTGTAAGGTAATAAAATGCCTGGTAAAACACTTTGAAGGGCCAAAAAGAAAAATAACATCCACATTTGTGATTCTTTGCAGCATTGCAAAGGGCTCTTATGGACTGATCTCCAGCACTCACTGTAACTCCACAATCCATGCAGTATGATGTCGTCCGGGAAAACTGTGGAGGCAAATCTTGAAGTTGAGATTGGACCTCTGAAGGGACTCTCTGCCCCTCTACCCCCTACACTACACAAACACCACTGCACTACCCTAAACTCTAAAACCCTACCACCAGCACGACCCACAACACTACCCATTCACCACTGCACTGCCCTAAACCCTAAAAGACTACCCCAGCACGACCCCCTACACTACATAAACATCACTGTACTACCCTAAACCCTAAATCTACCACCAACCGACCCCCTACTCTACACAAACAGCACTGCACTACCCTAAACCCTAAATCTACCTCCAGCACAACCCCTACACTACCCAAACACCGCTGCACTACCCTAAACCCTAAAACACTACCCCCTACACTACACAAACACCACTGCACTACCCTAAACCCTAAAACCCTACCCCCAGCACGACCCCGTACACTACACAAACACCATTGCACCGCCATAAAACCTTAAATCTACCCCAGCACGACCCCCTACACTACCCAAACACCACTGCACTACCCTAAACCCTAAAACACTACCCCCTAAACTACACAAACACAACTGCACTACCCTAAACCCTAAAACACTACCCCAGCGTGACTCCCTACACTACCCAAATACCACTGCGCTACCCTAAACCCTAAAACACTACCCCAGCACAACCACCTGCACTACCCAAACACCACTGGACTATCATAAACCCTACAAAACTACCCCTTACACTACACAAACACCACTGCACTACCCTAAACCACTACCCCCAGCACGAACCCCTACATTACACAAACACCACTGCACTACCCTAACCCTATATCTACCCCCAGCACGACCCACTACACTACCCATTCACCACTGCACTACCCTAAACCCTAAAAGACTACCCCAGCACGACCCCCTACACTACACAAACACCACTGCACTACCCTAAACCCTAAATCTACCATCAATCGACCCCCTACTCTACACAAACACCACTGCACTACCCTAAACCTTATATCTACACCAGCACATACCCCTACACTACACAAACACCAGTGCACTACCCTAAACCCTAAAACACTACCCCCTACACTACACATACACAACTGCACTACCCTAAACCCTAAAACACTACCCCAGCACAACCCCCTACACTACCCAAACACCACTGCGCTAGCCTAAACCCTAAAACACTACCCCCTACACAACACAAATACAACTGCACTACCCTAAACCCTAAAGCACTACCCCAGCACGACTCCCTGCCCTATTATGTACTAGGGCCTTACAGAGGAGGTCATGCTAATCACATGGGTACCCCAACGCATAGTGTTCCCTAGTGTAAGTAGGTGTTTTCACTGTATTCTAAGTGTATTTTAGCATACCACTGGCTCTAGGCCTGGTTAGTCAGAGTCAGTTACCACCAATGGGCACAGGATGATTTTGTAACAAGGCCTCTTTCTGCTCCTCTGTTGGTTCTTTCTGCACATATCTTGCTTCTTCCTGCACTTTTCTTCATCTTTGTGGACTTCTGTTGCTTCTTTATGCATTTCTTTTGCTTCTTTCTGTGCGTTTTTTCTTCTTTCTTCACATGTCCTACCTCTGTAGGCATCGTTAGAAACTAGCATTTGAAAAACCTTTGAAATTCACTGAGAAAAACATAAGTTTCAGGCACGTTATAGTTAGAAATTAGCATTTAAAAAAACCTTAGAAATTCACAGAAAAAAAACATAGGTTTCAGGGGTGTTACAGTTAGCTGGACATTTCACTCATACAAAATCATAGAAATTCCTCCGTTATAGTTAGTTCTGCTAACTATAACTCGCGCCCCTGCAATGCACTGCTGATGACGTCACATATTACATCACTCATGACATGGTCAGTGACATCACTGATGACATCTCAAATTACATCACTGATGACATCTCAAATGACATCACTGATGACATCACTGATGACATCATCTATGTGAGGAAGTGATGCATCTTCTCACACCCTAATATAACCTTTGATACAGCCACTCTAAATTACAGGCTGCCATTCTAAAAACCATACACACTCCAACAGCAATAACTACATACACACTCACTGATTCTTGGATTTACACACACAAATCCACTCACTCACCTGTACAGTCACTCGCACTTATGGTCACTCAGTACAGGACTATCATATGCACTCATACACCTATATAAACACTCACACACCACCACTCATCCATAGAGGTACTCACACACCTAGTCAGTCATGCAAATAATTAATCACACTGCCATTTACTCACCTATACAGTTATACACACCAGCTCAAATACTCATACAAATACTAGCACATTCTTACGCTCTTATACAATCACTGATACAAGCACACACCCATCCATACAGCCACTCTCAGAATCAGACACTCTCACTTAAAGCCATTTATATACTCCAACACGCATATATACTGCCTTTCACATATGTAGTTACTCACACACGCACCACTGAGATATACATTCACTCACTAATATGGCCATACACACAGTCACCCACCCATACAGTCCATCACAGATGCACTCTTGAAACCATGCACCCAGTGAATCACCCACTCACACATCTATGCACAGAGTCACACACACCCCACCAACATAAACACTCAGGCACCCATACAGATACTCAGACAACCAATCAATAACACATACAGACACTCATGTAGCTATTCACAAACCCATGTGGCTGGTTACACACCAACAGAGGGCCGGAAATAGACATTCACACAGTTTAGTCACTAAGCCATGCATTCAGTAAAATACGTTTAATCACTCACTTATAGAGTCAGTCACGCACCTACTAAATCATCCCACTCATTCTTCAATATGCCTTTCCTTATATATATTAAACATATTTAAACTTTACAGAAACACACAGTCACTGGATGATGTCATCAGTGATGTCATCAGTGATGTCATTTGAGATGTCATCAGTGATGTCACTGACCATGTCTCCCACCAGCCCACGAACAAGTTTGCGTAGCTGGGGGAGAAGCACGAGCCCATGGAAGTCCCCCTCGTTTGCTTGTACAGTTGCCCTGAAAAAAGAAAATTTTTATTATACAGGCAAAACCTCATCATACTTAATAGCATGAGGTTGTGTTTCTGATATTTTTCAGGTTTCCTATCAAGGAACCATTTAGTTGCCGCTAGTCCGTTCTCATGGGCTATGCACGTGTATAAATTAACAACATCCAGTGTAATGAGAAGCATGTTAGGTTCCCACGTGATATTGTCCATTAATCGGAGGAAGTCCTGCGTATCCCTCACATATGAGGGTAGTTCCTTTACGATTGGTGCCAGGTATGAGTCTATAAAGCGCAATGTGTTTTCCAACAAACTACCGATGGATGACACAATCGGTCGTCCTGGTGGTCTTTTGGCATTTTTGTGGACTTTCGGCAGATGGTAAAAAGTGGGTAATACTGGTGATTCACACCGGAGGAATAAAAATTCGTCCATGTTGAGCATGCCATCCTCCTTCCATCCTTCCAACATCAGTTGATAATCAGTTGTACTTTTGACATACTCGGTTCTTTTGATGACATTGTAGGAATCAGGATCCTTCAGTTGTCTTAATGCCGCCTGTTCATAATTGTCTTTAGTAAATATCACGATATTGCCCCCTTTGTCGGAGGGTTTGATTTCGATACTTTCGTCATTCTTTAGGGATTTGATGGCTTCCCATTCCCTCCGAGTTATATTTGAAAGTCTCATATCCATTTTATCTTTTGCCAGTTTTTCCTAATCCATAGGATTGCTTCGTTAAAAACATCTATGGCATCATGTGGAGCATTAGGTAGTTTCTTTGATTTTGTTTTTTAGATTGCTCGGATCCCGAACCTGTGTAGCACTAGTATCCTCAGTCCGTTGGCTTTGACCATTTATTTCAAGATTTTCTTGAGTGGGAGCCAAGATATTCAAAAGTGTGTCCGAAAGCTCCTCTCTTGTCTCCCCAGTGTTCTCATCTACGCCCACCGAGTCCTCGCCACCTTCCATCTTTTTCGGATGTAAAAGAAAAATATTTTAGAATTTGAGTTTTCGAATGTACCTAAACAAGTCAATCCTTGTTCTGACCAAATCAAACTCGCTTGAAGGACAAAAACTTAAACCTTTCTTTATGACCCTAGTTTCATCATCAGTTAGTGTTCTCTTAGAAAGGTTAATAATGTTGGTGTCGTCCGAATAATTTACCACTTCTTGCGCCTCAAAACACTCCGTGTTACTCTTGGAGAGGCGTTTGGCAGCGTTCCCCCTCTTGCCCCTCCTGGTTTTCCTCTTTGGCTTTGTAGGGGTGGATGATTGCGTTGCTGTGGTCTCTGCCGAGTTTCCTTTATTATCTGGGACTCGCCGAAAAAAGGTGTCTCATTTGCTTTTTCTTTTGCTGTGGGAGCGGTTGCCTGTTCACCATCTGATATCTCCACCTCAGATTCTGAGGTCTCTATGTTGCTGGTACTCGGAGTTCCTTGGGCAAGACGTTTTCTCATGGCATCGAATTTTCGTGCAAAGGTTAGGATTCTACCTGTCAGATAATCCTGCTCGTCACGTTGGAATTTAGTTTGTTTCTGCTTCCTGATTCCCATTTTGTATTCCTTCAATCTTTTGGTCATGGAGTTTCTCATTTCTAAGCTGGTTTTCGTATCCTTTTCTTTTGCAATCTGTTCTTCCAGGTCTGCAATTTCCTTCAGACACTTTTCTCTGTCAGTCCATGCGTATTTTATCAGCATGCATACCATTCCCATTGCTGATTCTGCTGTATATTTAGCCCATTCTTTTAATGAAGCCGGATCAGGATTTTCAAACGAAGGTACGGTGAAAATACGTAATCCCCTCTGCATTCTATTGCAATCCGCATAGCGTTGGAGGGAAGTGGCCTCCCACCATTTCCTGACTTCTCTCTCCAGCAACTTTTCCAGTCTTTGAAATAATATATATATATTTTTTTGAAAATCTTTATTGACATGAAGATATCATTGACATATACAATATCGCAGAAGGATGCAGTCCGATTTCACTATACAGTATATTGGTATTATTGGGATTACAATATGGAGATGCTTGGTCGATCATGTATTGGACATTGTTCCTTCAATTATTTTGGTTCGTATCAGTACTCGGTCCCAATACAGTGTGTGGAACAACACTAATTTGTCTCATTTCTTACTAATGCGCCCCTTTCGAAACTAATCTTCATGGTAAATCCTGTTCGTAGTTTTCGATTGAAATTAATGAAACATGAAAAAACAAAGGTAAGAAAATCAACGTATTTGTCGTCATATAACGTGTGACATTTTTACACCCCCGCATATAGCAGCCAGTTAAATGCTTCACAATTCGGTACCTGAACAGACATAATTATGTGACAGCCCAGCGCATAAAAGGCAAAACACCCATCCTGTTAATCATTCTCTTCCTCAGAATCTAAATCTTCTTCCTCTGGCAAGGGTTCACAGATTCCTCCTCTATAAATGTTCCAGGGAGCCCAGATCTTGTTCCATTTCCTGGGGCTCGCCTGTTATGGCTGTCTTTTTGCTAGCTCTTTGGAGAAGGAGAATGATGGAGAGTGACTCCAGCCTATCACCCCCATAGCATAGGGATTAGGCCGATAGACAGGGGCCCTGTCTTACATATATAAGGGTATTTTCGTACCATTTTCCTTAGAGTAAGGCTTATGAATTTAAGTTAGGGGATAGATATATAAGTATTAGTCATGATTTGCTCATTTGCTAACATGCTAGGCTATTTTCCATGGAGCTATGCATATTGTGGGCTCCGTAGGCCTTAAACGAGACAGACTCCATTTTGCTTTCTGCCCGGTAGCTCGAGAAGGCTTTCTAGGTGAAGAGTAATGTTTTAGTTTCAAGCTGTTGTTCGCTTGGAGAGAACCGGTTCAGGCTGACCCTTATCGAAGGAATGTATTTTTCTCCACTCCGAAGACACAACTTCAGGCCGGCCGGCTGGGAAAGTGTCCTTGGTACGGGGAGGTACAAGAATTTGGTGGGCGGCAGGTTACTGGCCGTAACTTTCCATGAAGGAACGGGCTTTGATATTAGCGAAGGTGTTAGTCAGTTTGTGAGTTAGTCCGTAGGCGGCATCTAGCCGTTAGCATCTCTGCCATTATTCATTTTCATGGTGGACAAATCGCCATCTTTGAAGTCGGAGAAAGATTTAAGACCGAAACTCTCTGAGAAAGACTGAACGAGAAGTAGCGCGGAGCGCACTGATACAGAGAGAGAGAGAGAGAGACGGTAGCTAATAATCAGCAAGGTTCCGAGGTCCTGAGGGGAAGCAGACGAGGTTGAGCCTAGCGGTGCAGACGTGTACTTGTGACGGCTGAGGGTGACTGCGAGGCGAGCCAGGACACAGAGACGAGAAGGGAACCTAGATGACTGCCGAGCCCAGACTTCATATTAATCAGGTGACGTCCGACCAGCTCTAATAGAATGTGCACTCTAATCTTTACCTTTTCTTTGCAGAAGTGATGTTGCATAGTAATGTGATTTGTGTCTATTGTTAATAAATACCCTAATTCTTATGGAATTATCGTGTGCCTTGTGTTCCTGTTCAATCTCGGTAAATGCATCTCCTAGTCGAAAGTTGTTTATGTGAACGGATGTGTAATCCCGATCAGGTAAATGGTGATCGAACAAAGAGGGAGTGAGTGGACCTTTGATGCCAAGAACAGAAAGTACACCATATAATTTGGAACCGTGTTTAAAGTCATTATTATAGTTTTATTCCGAGTAGGTAACTGAGATATTATCCTGATAACTGTTCATAGGAATGTGGTCGTCGTTGATATGCGGCGTTAATGAGAGCACTGGGGGGGATTACCAGTGTGGATACCCACAGGATTGTGGCTTGAATAAGTGAGAACGCCAGGGAGGATACTGGCGTGTAGTTTCGCAGGATTGCGAACAGTTTGGAAAAGAGAGCATTGGGTTCTGCAGGCCCATGTGTAGACGCACCGGATTGTGTGTCAGATCTGCCCTAGGGTAGAACGGTCTGGGTCGGGGTGGCCGCGAGACCAACTGATGTGAATAAGATATTGTAGAAAATCCGTACATGTATATTGTCATTCCCCATCCTTAGGTGCGACCTGTATATATATCTGTATATCTATTCATTGTGAATACGATCTGAGGAGGGAAGGTGAGTACGTTTTGGCTGGGTCACAGGGGCCCCTGGGGGCTGATCCCATCTAAACAGAAAATCCAGCCATTACATCGCCCTAAGTACATACACTGCCCTTTCCGTCACCATCAACAAGTCCATATTCTTAGCCCATCGAGTCGCTGTAGGCAGTTCTGGAACACCCCATTTTTGCGCTATGTCTCTCTTGGCCACTGTAATGGCCAACGTGACCCACAACTGCCCATACCTGTCCAAATCATTGGGGTCCCAGATGTTCAATAAACATTTTCGAGGTTCAGGTAGGACTGACACTTTAACTGCTTGAGAAACTGTACGCATAATTTGTTTCCAATACTCCTGTATCAGCGGGCATTCCCACAGGGTGTGGTACAGAGTCCCTTCCTCCCCGCATCCCCTGAGGCAAAAAGGGTGAGGTGTTCGTTGTATCCTGTGCAGTAGTGTTCTCGTGTAATAGACTCGGTGTAGAATTTTGAGTTGTACTAGCCTGAATTTAGCCGATATGCCCACTTCCCTCGGTGAGGCAAGCGCCTCATTCCATTCTGTTTCATCAACCTCTCCTATGTCCCTTACCCATTTCTCCTGTAGCTGTAATGTGGGGTCTACCAAGTTTTTGACCAACTTTTTATAGGTAAGAGAAGTAGCACTCTGAGGCATATATTCCGTGAGCAGCCTGTCCTCTAATGGTGATGACTCTGGAAGATCTGTGCCCGGCGGAATCGCCTGGAGTAGTGCGTGGCGTATCTGCACGTATCTAAATGTCTCGGTAGGGCCCAAACCATACTGTTGTTGAAGTTGCGGTAATGCAATCACCGTGCCCTTTTCTCATAGGTCCCCCACCGTGGAGATTCCTATGCGATCCCACTGTGTAAATCCTTTACATGATCTAAGGTTTCCCAGTAATTTGGTATCCCATAGCGGTGTTAGTCTGGTAAGTTTGCCTGCCCAACCCAGTCGCGTTTGTGCTTTGTGCCACAATGCAGCCGTGTGTTGCGTCGGGCCGATCAGTTGACCGACCTGGGATTTGTTATACAAGACTGAGAGCATGCCGTCTGTTCCAAGCTGGGACCAATCAGCCTTATACGCCGGATCGTCACGCGAAGCATGCACCCAGTGATTAATTATCTTAAGTTGGGCCGCCCAGTAATACAGTTGGACGTTGGGCAATGCGATCCCACCTCCGTACCAACTCCTCACTAGTTTATCATGGGCTATACGCGCCGGACCGTTGTTCCAGAGTAAGCTGGAGACCAGCGCCGCAATCTGTTTAAAGTAGTGTGGTGCAACCAAATGAGGGGTATTTTCCAAGACATACAAAAACCTGGGAAGCGCCATCATTTTGTATAAAGCCGCCCTTCCTAACAGGGTCAGGGGCAGAGTCGCCCAGTGTTTGACATCCGCTTTCAGGCGTTCCAGAGGAGGTTTCAAATTTGCATTATAGAAGTCGGCAGCGCTTCTCATAATGTGAATACCCAAATATTTAAAGGAGGACGTCGTTAAGGCCAAGGGACAGTCCTCCCACAACTGTGGCTCTGGGCCCCGGAGTACATATACCACAGATTTTCACCAGTTTAATGTGTAACCTGATGCCTCCCCGTGTGTGTTACAAAGTTGTAGTAAGGCAGGAATCCCGCTATCAGGGTCAACCATGTAGATGAGCATGTCGTCCGCGCATAGGGAGATTTTATCTTCCCACCCCTCTTTCCATGTGATCCCTCGAAACAGCGGCGTAGTTCTGATCAGGATTGCTAATGGTTCGAGTACCAAGGCGAAGAGCAAGGGAGACAATGGGCATCCCTGTCTCGTCCCCCGTCTCCGTGGGAATGACGCTGAAATGTGTCCATTTGCAACCACCTGTGCCACTGGCAGTGTGTACAGCAGGCATATCCACGCCCTAAATTTAGGTCCGAAGCCCATTTGAGTAAGCACTGCGAATAGGTATTCCCATTCTACTAGGTCGAAAGCCATTGTGGCATCGAGGGAAAGGATCACCGCTTGTTCATGGAGGAGGTGTGCGCGCGCCATCACCCCATGAACCCTCCTCAGATTCATTGCCGTGCTTCTGTGGGGCATAAAGCCCGATTGGTCAGGGTGGATCAGTGTGTGGAGATGTTGTGTAAGACGGCTGGCCAGAATCTTAGCTAGGATTTTCGCCTCCACATTAAGCAGGGAAATGGGACGGTAGGAGGTGCACGCAGTCGGTGGCCTACCTGGTTTAGGTATAGCCACTATGGTGGCAGTGCGTTGGTCAAGCGGCAGAATCGCCCTATCAAGGCTGTCATTGTACATGTTTAGCAATGGTTTACTGAGCATGGGGGCCACTGCCTTATACCATTCCACAGGCAGGCCATTGGGGCCCAGCGCCTTACCAGATTGCAAATTTTGGATCGCCAGTTGAATTTCATCTTCTGAGAGATCAGTATCTAATTCTTGTTGTGTCTCTTGTGTGAGTGCAGGGATGACGATATCCTCTAGGGAGATCATCGCTTTCTGTGCAGTGACGTCACGGTCCGGGGTGTATATGTCCTGAAAGTGATCTGCCAGCGTGCGTACGATGTGTTCAGGGTGTGTCTGCAGTTGACCATCGTGTGTGTATAGCCTCTGTATGCCTCTGTTGCTACCTCCTCTCTTGTCCAGCCATGCCAGCATTTTCCCGGCCTTATCCCCTACATCATACACCCTATGGAGCGTGTTTGCCTGATGAGTGTAGACGGTCGTTTTAAGGTGATCATGGTATTGTTGTTGGTGGAGCTGCAGTAGGTGTGTCGTTTCCGGCGTGGGGTTCGACATGTGAGTAATATTTGCGTTGTGGAGTGTGAGTTCTAGTTCTGTAAGCTCCCGTCTAGAATCCCGTCTATGACCCGTAATCGCTGCTATCGCCTCCCCCCTAAGGACGGTTTTATAGGCCTCCCAAAGGATAGAGGGCGAAGAGACGGTCCCCTCATTTTCGGCGAAGTATTGCATAGTCGCCTGCTTAAGCTTCTTTCGTATCTTAGGGATTTTTAAATAATTGGGATACAGTGGATAGGTTCTTGCACTCCTCTTTCCCTTGGTGGTAAGCGATAAGGATATCGGAGAATGGTCAGATATACCCCTCGGCAGAATATCCATTTTGTCTACCAATCCTAATCCCACCCCTAGGAATAAAAAATAATCTATCCGTGAAAGGCTCTTATGTACAGCAGAGTAGTATGTGAAATGTGAGGTCGTTGGGTTCAAATGTCGCCACACATCAGTGAGGCCCATCGCCTCCACAAAGTCAGGAAGTGTGGTAGAACCACCCGGGCGAGTGCGCACGGGTAAAGTATCTAGTGCCGGGTCCATTATGGCAATAAAGTCCCCCCCTATTATTGTATCCCCCTCCGGGAGGTCTAGGAGAAATTTACCAAGTGCAGGCAGTGCTTCTGAGTGAAGCGCCGGGGAAATATACACCGAGACCACATTTAGAGGCCGACCCTCCCACTGTCCATGCAGCGCCGCGAAGCGACCCTGGTCGTCTAGTTTATGTCACCCTACAAGAAAGGGTGATGCTTTTTTCATGAGTATCCCAGTGCCTCTGGATCCCGAAGTAAATTCTGAATGCACTGCCATAACATATCCACGTCTGTTGAGCGCTTTACAAGTGGATCCTGCAAGGTGTGTTTCCTGGAGCAGCACCAGGTCAGGTCTCTGACGTTTAATCGCCTGCAAGACCAGACCTCTTTTAATTTTATTTCCCAAACCCCGAACATTCCAGGTCAATATACTTAAGGGAGGCACATCAGTCACCGCTAGCGCGCCCTCATTGGACGCTGCGTGTACCTGTTGGGCCATCGGGTCGCATAATCATCATTAAGGGCGACCGGTAGCCGACATCAATCCAGACGTGGCACTGTGTGTTAGTGTACCATAATTGTGTGGCTTGCAGCAGTGTGGTGTACCATAGAATAAAAGTGATGACAAAATACAACAATAACTTTAACAATGAAACACCCCCTCCAACCCCCCTCCCTGCTCCCCTGCTCCACGGACCGTTCCCCGCCCGCTTCCCCAACTTGGCAGAGTGCTTTTCCCCATTCCCTACTATGTTACTTGCTCGTGGGGTTGGTGAGTCCCCTACAGGCACCGGCTAATGCCCACCCTACTCAGCTTAACCAACTCCAGGTCCTTGTATTGCACATAAATTGTCACCTGCAAAGTTCACATCTAGATCGAAGCCAGCTGTCCAGAGTCAAGAGGGTCTCTTTCCAGATCAGAGTCTAGTCCGGCAGCCTCCGCTTGTTGTGAAGGTCGAGCGTTCTGGTCGTCCGCCTGCTTGTCGGTGCGATGATTCGGCCTTTCTCTGTGCGGACGCTGCTGCTGCCCCGCCTGTCTCCATCCGTCGAGCCAGTCGCGCACCACTTCTGGCGTATCGAAGAACCACGCCTTGCCATCTGCCACAATGCGCAGTTTGGCGGGGAACAACATCGAATATTGCAAGCCCTTGTCCCGCAGTGCTTTCTTTACCTCCGTAAAGGATTTACGGCGCCTTGCAACCTCCGCCGAATAATCCGGAAAGAAGACAAGAGTAGAGTTTTGGATCTTGACTGGTGAAGAAACTCTCGCCGCTTGCAAGATGGCGTCCCTGTCCCTAAAGTTAAACAATCTGGCTAGTACCGGCCGCGGTGTCGCACCCGGCTTGGGTGTCCCACCCGGAACCCGGTGCGCTCTCTCAACGGAGAAAAAATGGGACAGACCTTTAGGCTGCAGTTTGTTTTTTATGAGGTCCTCGACGTAGAGGTCCATGGCTCCTTTCCCTTCTGTTTCCGGTAGGCCAAGAATGCGTATGTTGTTCCTGCGGGAACGCCCTTCTTGGTCGTCCAGCTTGTCCCGCAACATCTTGGTGACTTTTTCCATACGCTCCATTGCCACTTGTAGGTCAGAAGTGTCCTGAATAAGTGATTTAGTAACCACTTCAACTTGAGAAACCCTCTCGGTGATTTTCTGAAAGTCCGCCCGCAGCAGAGTGACCTCAGAGGAAATGGAGCCCACCGTTGTTTGTACCTCTGAAAGGGTTTTCATAATGTCCTCCAGTGTCACTTTTTTGGTGCCATCCACGTCCGGTGCTGCACTCGAGGAGTGTCGGCCGCCAACTTGTGAGTGTCCCTGTTGGCTATAAGCAAACTTGTCCTGTTTCGCCTGCGTCGACGAGCTTCGGGTTCCTTTGCCCGCCATGATGCGAGGCCGTGTGTTCCTAAGTTGTTCCTGCCTCGGGAGGCCTGGCACCAACCAGGTGGTAGCTGCGTTTGGTACAAGTCTCTTTCATACACCGTCGCCGCGACAGTGCAGCCCCAGGGTCCTGATCAGGATCCGACCGTTGTGTGGGGCCCCTAGGCTGTCGGCTGTATCAAAGGTAGCCTCGATGGTAGTTCCGCTGTGCCGCTTCGTACCCAGTAGGTGCTCACTCTTAGTCTCGGGCGTCCGAGGCGGGTAAACTTTGACTCCAAAATGGCGCCCAACAAAGTCCCAAGGGGCCGCCCTTCTTGTGGAAGTATTCACAGTTCATTCACCGTCTTGGTTCTCTGGGGTGTTTACGGCTTAAGCAGACGCTCTCAATCACTATTCTTGACGGCCCCACAAAGTCCTTTACCAGCAGATGTTTAAAACTGTCCGCCCTATGGGGGGCCGGTCGTCGCCACTGAGTTCAGCCCAGGAAGGTCGCACTTCCGTCGGGGTGGACGGACACTCCAGGCCGGGGTCTCCTTCTCGCTGTAGGCCTCTCCGCGCACAAGTTGAAAAGTGTAGTTCTCGACAACCGATTTTCACAGAGGTTAGATCAGGAGGTGCAGATTCGGTTCCTGAGCAGGTGCCGCCGCTTCGGGCAGGCTTTGTGATAGATTAAGTTACCGGATTTTACAGAAGGCCGTTATGCCGTGAGGAGCTCCCACTTCATGCTGCCGCCATGCTCGGCCGCTAGCCACGCCCCCCCCGAAATAATATTTTTAACTTACTGTTGGGTGTTAGCGATGTTGTTAAATTCACAGTTCTCGTGGGTTTGTCTTTCGCAGACATGAACATTACATCTGCGGCTGACTCTCTTTCTCCAATAATCCCTTTTGTGCTTGACATGTCTTTTTGTTCAGAGCTCGTATCTTCAAATTTTTACTTAGGGTGGTCACTTCTCACAGTAACGGGGTTTGTAATGATCGTCGGTACCATGCGGGACAGAGGCCGACCATTAGTTTATCTTAGCAAACAGGACCGTTCCACTCACCGAGTCAGACGCGGGTGCTTGGCTGGCGTCTTCCGACGTCTTCCTTACAGCTGCTCTGATACGTCCGTGTGCTTCAGTCGATGTTTTGCTTGGAGTCCGATATCCGTTCTCCGTGCTGATTTCAGTTTGGTTCACATCGCCTCGGGGCTGACGGCCATATTAACTTGTTGCACAGGATTATCACCGCTGTCGCTCCTCCAATTCCCGGGTGCTTAAAACCAGCGGTGGTGAGCCGCTTACAGATTCCAACACACTTTAACTCGGTTGAGTTAAAAAACGGCAAGCACTCAGATATCCGTTCACCCAATGCTTTATTACAAACCCCTCACCCCCGACAGACGCGTTTCGCTTTGCAGCTTCGTGAGTGTCAGTTAATGTACACACAAAGTTGCCATTTTAACCCTCCGGTTTGCCCAGAAGCTTCAACAACATAGAAGACGGTGCCTAATGCAGCTATTACAAATGCAGTGGCCATCTTTAAATACATCTGTACTTTTTCATTTAATTGGGTTATCATGGAATACAATAAAGTGCTCATTAAAAAAAATATGCGACAGCAACTAATTAATAAAGTGCATACGTGCTTTGAACATTATTGGGGACTTTGACATGATTATATATACCATTAAGTTGTATTATCATGTGCTCTCAATGGCACTTTGCAATGCATGTGTCAGATCAGTGTCCCTTTATATATTTAATAAAAAAATATATATATATTCATATATATATATAAATATTCAATGCTCAGTGGGGTGTCCAACACAGAAAACAGCACTCTAACGCAGCTTCGCTTTCCCCGTAAAAGCCTTTAATGGTATGCATCTCATCCATTCTCAGTCCTAAATAAAGCACACTTACGCTGCCTGACACTTTTCGCAACTTCACTTCATCAGAGGCTAAGCGGTCGAAAGAGGCTTTGCGATCACGCCTCCCTTTAAAACAATATCCTATGCTGTGATGCAGCTGCTCTGAATGAGACTGTATGTAGGGTTTCATGGGAGATGTAGTCCGTCATTTGTCTTCAATGGAAGCCCCTTAAAAAATGATAGCGGGATACAAAGCTCTCCATGAGCCCCAAGATGCGAGGACATGCTCAATCCAGGAAGCGCATTCCACTGTTGCGTGACTTATGCGTGACTGTGTGGGGTTGAAAAGTAGTTGTGTAGTCTCTTTGTGGAAGAAACGTTTGAATATTTTTAGAAGAGAGAGCCGGTACCGGACTATCTTTATTTTTTGTCAATGTGTTCCTTGAGGGTGTGGTTGGTGTCCAAGTTGAAACCAGGAGACTTGGCATTCAATGGGAGTTGGGGTTCAAAGCTGCTCATGTATTGAGCCAGGTTTGCACTGTATCTTGTTTGTTGTTCTTGGCAAATAAGAGGAATTCGGTCTTGGTTAGGTTTAGTGTCAGGTAGATGCTGGACATCTAGTGCAAGCAGATGTTTGAGCAATGGAAACCTGATGCAGAAGAGTCTTTCAAGTAGAGTTATATATCATGGGCATATTAATTGATCTTGATGCTGTTATCTGTGAGCAGAGCATCCTCTGGCTCCATGTAAAGGTTAAAGATGACAGGAGACAGTACGGAGGCCTGGGGCATCCATATGTGATAAGGATCTTTTGTGACCTAGAGGTAAACAAACTGGACTTCGTTGGAATAGTAGGAGGAGAACAAATGAAGGACACTGACAGTGAATCCCATTCAAGACTCCAGGGTGCTTGGGAGGGTAGAATGATTGACTGTGTCAAAGGTAGCTGAGAGTTCTAGCAATATCAGGAGGGAGGGGTCATCTTTATCTGTAGTCAAGAGGTCATTGTCTCGATATGTAAGGTTCTGATCTGCATGCTGCTGCATGATCTGAAGCAAGACTGGTAGTGGTGTACGAGATAGCATTGATGTCACCTTGACGCTGAACATAGACTGCTTTTTCAATGATCTTGCTAGAGAATTGTAGGTGAGTGATGGACCAATAGTAGACAAGGTCACAAGGGTGTAGTGTAGGTTTCTTTAGGATTCAGTTTCAATGTACTCCCCAACTATCTAGGAGATATCTAGCAGACAGTCTGGGTGCATTGGAACTGAATCCTGGTCTCATCAAATTATGTCCTTGCAGACCAAAACATATATTTTGAAGTTCAGGGGTTCTGACTTTCCCTTTTGATTTATACTTAACGGATAATTACCACGACCTGCTCGCCCATAAGGACACCTAAATATCCTTAAACATATCATCACTGATCCACTATGTGACACAGAACTGAGAGTAGAGTGGCAAAATGGCAATACTAATTGGGAATAGAATATGATTTACTTTTCCTTAGAAGTCAAATTTATGGACTAATTATGAAATAGTCCTGAAGAAGTCAGTGTTGTGGCACACCACACGAAACATGTGTTGGCTAGGGCCAATTGTGTTAAGAACCTGGAAGATTGTTTTAGTAAAAAAAGATTGAAATATACCAGCTGTGGGTGGACAATATTTATATACAAGTGCTGTCACCAACTGAAAATTTCATTTTGTATTGACGTGGATTGTTGGTAGGACGATAAGCAAGGAGATAGGGATAGCAAAGTAGTTGATCCAGTCCAGGGGTATAGGGGGTTTGCATAGAATTTTTGGTGATTTTGAAAAGGCAAGGTCGAGGATGGGGCTTCAGGAGTGTGTTGGTTGTGTGACATGCTTTGCCCATTAAATGTATCAATGAGGTTTAAGAGGGTGTCTCTTGAGTTTTGAACTTGTGTTGTATGAGAGTGAAGTCACTCAACAGAGTGGTGTCTGCATGTCTGATGGACGAGGTGGTGAGGAGATTTGAGAATTCATAAATGAAGTCTTTGTTCTGCCCAGGAGGCCTACAGATGAAATGGAAGGGGGTGGTGTAAGCTGCACAGAGTGGAAAATGGCATGTCAGCAGCGTCACTGAAAGGAGTGTTGTTTGCTTAGGTGCAGGACTGGGAGGACTTATGGATGAAGGTGAGGCATCCTCCTTTCCTATGTGTGTGGTCTATAGATAAAGGATGCAGGCTATGGGAATAAGGATGTCTTGGATGTGTGAAGATGTGTGCTTTACTATGTTTCTGTGATCAAGAGGGTGTCAAGCTTGTGACTTGAGATAAGATCTGCAATGTCTGGTGCGTAGAGTACTGCAGAGCGAGCACTGTTGGAATGTGTGTTCTGTAGATTAAGGATGTGGGGTAGTTAGTGGAATGTGTACAAGATATGGTCTATGTATTGTTAAAATACTATGCGAGTGTCTGGACCACATGCATCTCGGTGTGATTGGCAGTATGGAGTGTTGGGTGCATGTGATTGTAAGCCCAGTTTTCCATTCCTCACTTTTAAAACAGGTCATAGGCAAAAATAAGATCTCAGTCACCTTCCGTTTTCAGTTAAGGGACACATAGAATATGAAGTCCGATGTATTAAGGATTCTAGATGGAGAAATAACAAATTATGGAATAATGGGACCCATGCATCAAATCTTTTCCTGTTCGCAAATGGGCTGATTCGCAGAATCATCCTGTTTGCGAATGGAATAAAGCCTTTTCCTATGCATGTAGGTTTTGGCATTTGCAATTTATGTCATCGCAATTTGTTTTTGATTACCTAAATTGCGATTGCAATTAGGGAATCACAATATGTGATTCCCCAATGCTGGTGCAAGAAGCCTTTCCTAAATGCGAACTGTGCATTTAGGAAACTCTAATTACCATCAACTTCAAGTTGGTGGTAACATGTGCATGCTTTGAAAATTGCCCAAAAATACTTTTTTCGAAGTGCCATGTAGCGCACACATGCCTTTAGGGCATGTGTGCGCTACATGTGCACACTTACCTTTTTTTGAGGGGTGCTTCGGGAGGGCCTTAGCCCCCCGGGCACCCTTGGATTTTCATTTGCTATTTGTGATTACCAATTTGGTAATCGCAATTAGCAAATGCAATACCATTCATTCCTATGCCCCTTTAGGACCATAGGAATGAATGGAGTCACATTATCTAATAGCGATTCGCAATTTCTGAATCGCTAGTAGGTAATGTTAAGGAATCACACATTTTTTTGCGATTCCTACATGCATGGCATTTTGCGATTCTCAAATAGCGAATCAGTAAAATTAGCTATTTGGGAAGCGCAAAATACAGGCTTGATGCATGTGCCCCTTGATCTCTTGGAAGGCTTACGGATCCGAAAATTAGAAAAAGGTTAGAAGCTTGTACTTTCCCTTTACCATTTCCAACTGGTGAAAGAGGTTGATATGTTGACCAACCAGTCCAGATACCACAGCAGAGTACCAGTCTACAAGACTGTACTCAGTAAATCCTCTGTTCAGGCAGAATACCTTTGATATCGTCTGTTTTATAGTGAACTGGATGTTGTGTACTATGTAGCGTCACATATACTGTAAATAAGAGCAAAATTTCTCAACATCATTTATGTGGTGAAAACGCTTGGCATGACAAATCTTTGGAATGTAACATCATGAATCTCTTGGCAAGTCAACGTGGAACAAAAGCATAATGGGTCCATTGACATTCTGTACTGAGGTCCATGTTAAGCACTGTAGGTGCTAGCACTTTGGTTTTCACTCTGCAGCCTATGAATAGGATGTACTTGTAAGTTTTTAAGGAACGCATATTCACCAAGGGCCAGATGTACGATCCTGACATTTTGTGACTCGCAAATTGCGCCGCTTTGCAACTCGCAAAATGCAATGTACTACAGTGTAATAGACATTGTTAGCAATTCCATTGGGGTCGCAAATCGCTTGCCTCACCAATATTTGTGAGGCAAGAGCAATTTGCGACTCCATTGGGAATGGCTAGTACTCTTAGGGATGGTGGCCTGCCGGGGTCAGCAGACCACCATGTCTGGGACTGCTTTTTAAATAAAGCAGTTTTCTTTTTTTAAATGCAGCCTGTTTGCCTTAAAGGAAAAGGGGATGCACTTAAAAAAGAAACATTAAACTTTTCAGTTTCATTTTTTAAGGGCAGGCAGTGGTCCCTGGGACCAATGCCTGTTTTAAAAAAATATTTTCTCACACACTCAAAAGGGGTAAGGGGTCCTCTGGCGACCGCTTTCCGTTTGCGAGTGGTTTACCTCCTACTTGAAATGGGTGGTAAACTGCAAGTGTTTTACAGCCGCAAATGCGGTTGCAAAACAATAGTACATGGCAGTGAGTCTTGCTATTAGGAAGGGACGCCCCTTCCTAATAGCGAGAGTTGCAAACGCTATTTTGCAAGTCAGTGACTCGTAAAATAGCGTTTGTACATGCCATTACACTTTTTTGCGATCGCAAACGGGACGATCTCCCGATTGCAAGCGCAAAAAAGGGTTGTACATCTGGCCCCAAGTGAAATACGCTTTAAGCTTCAAGCAAATGTTTCTATGTACTTTAACCACCGATTCCAAGCCATTCTTCGATTCATCTCTACAAGAAGAATCTTGGTGAAGTTTAAAATTCCTTCTCGAGTAAAGAATTTGAAGTCATGTGAGACCCGCATGTTCACAAGCTGCTATGGTGAAAGGAGCACCCGAATTTCGAGAAGACACAGATTAATATGTGCTTTCTTTTACTAAGCTGCATGTGGCTTGTAAAATTTAGACTCATAATAAACATTTAAGACAATAAGCGCTACAGTTTCAAACACACAAACGTGTCAGTACTGTTACAGAAACTGCGGATCAAAATGAAAGTACTTCCACTGAATGCCGATTTGAATTTCCAAAGGCAGAATGAACAGCTTCATGTTTGCAGACAAACGCAGAGCTACTGGCAAATTACCAAAATACACCTGGAATGCATATTTGGCCATTTAGTTTATAACTGACATCTCCACTACAGTTGCTCCCTATGTGGCTGGCTAAATTACAACGTAATTGACATTTGAAATGAAAATTTTCTGGGAAGAGATTTTCTCAGAGAAATCTTTAGCTCAAACATTGTACAGCTCTAGCTTCAAGATCCTGTCACTTCGCAAATTGGGGAATATAAAACCCGTGATTACATCAGTTGCTCTGCCCTGTATGGTAAGTGCAAAAATATGCTTTGGATGAGCTTAGGGCCAGCTTCCACTACAAACAAGCATTGGCATAGCCAATAGGTCTCGCCTTTGGGACCTTGTAAGTAAAATAAAACTGAAGTATAAGACTTCACATTTACATTTACTTCGTATTTAGGATGCAGTAAATGTAAACGTGAAGTCTTACACTTCATTTTTTTTTACTTACAAGGTCCCAAAGGCGAGACCTATTGGATATGCCAATGCTTGTTACTATTTGTGATTCCATGTTATGGAGAAAAGTTTTTGGGAGGTTGACTAATTTGTGGTTGCGCTCTGCCTTTCTGTCTGGCTGATGTTTATAGCTCTCAACAAATGGTTTGAGGGGTTTAAAATCGAAAGGTATGCATTTTAGCAACAATTACTATGTGGCACTTAGCTTTCAGATCAAAGGCTTACGCTGGTTTTTGTGTGATAACATCATTCCTATAAGCTGTATGCTGCTTGAACAGGTTTATTGACCCTTCTTTGCATCTGATGCCTTCTGACTCGTCGGTTCCTGCACAGATTCGTGACAAGTGCTGGTTTGAACTGTTGGTTGATCCACCCGTAAGCACGGGGTCCACACTCAGCCTCGTTTACGGGCCGCCCAGGAGGGAATGGTCCGATAGATCATGGCTGCTTCTGGTCAGGGCAGGTTTGATCACAACAAGGGTTGGCCTAGACAACTTTTGAAGCCAGGCCCCTGATTCTCAGTCTTGATCTTAGATTCTGGGTCTCACTGCCAAGTGCAAAGTACCCAGGCCCCCCCCCCCCACCCACCCCCCGGCTTTAAGACTCTGCAGTGACCGCCCCTCTCCCTGTTGTGCCCTTGCAGGACCACTCTACTTCACTTGCCTTTCTTTGGTAGTTACCGCCTCATGGACGTCGTGTGCTCTTGTATGATGGTATGCACGTGCCGGTGGAAATGGGCGAAAGGGCGAATGATGCAGCGACTAGGCTTCGGCTCCAGGTTCACTTCTGTTTCTATGGTTGCAGCAAATTTTGCAGTGAGAGACCCCCAATGGCTGCCGGTAAGCCGTCTACTCTCCCTTGTACCGGGCGGGACTCTCTGAATACGCAGGCAGAGCTGTGAGTAGGAGGTTGCACTGACTCCACAACCTGCACCCCGACCTGGCGGGGCCGCTCCTGCAGCGTCGCACTCCTCCCTGCGCTGGGCGTCTATCACCGCAGCACTCTGACCGCACTGCTTCCTTTTTTATTGTCCTCGGACGGGAAGACCTCCGCTGCCGCAGGGTCCCTGAGCGCAAGCTCTATGGAGTCAGGGGGTTGTTTGCTGGTGGCTTGGCTCCCGCCCGTTCCTCGTTGGTCCTTCCTGCTTCTTGCGGCTTCATGCGTCGACGTCGACCATACTAATGTAATAAGGTCCCTAATCTGTTCATCATTCTGTGCTTTATTTTTAACCATAATCTAATAATATAACGATGTTAAATTAACATAAGCCTTACTAAAAGTAAGAGGAGCTATGTGTTTAATCTGCACACCCGTGGCTTTGGCAGTGTTTCTACACACATGTTGATAGAGGAAAAAAAGTTGTTTGGAAAACATCCGAAACTGATTTAGCTGGTGGTTGTTGAAATGTACTTCAAAGCCTGTTTTCCCGTGGCTGTTCAAGAACAATGGAAGATGTGCTACAGCATTCCGGTCTTGGAGGTGGCGAGCTGAGGCTTGTGGCGCGTGGTACCTGTCTCACCCCAGCGTGCAGCTGACTCCCCCGCTGCAGCCTCATGAGGGCCGCGCATGCCCTAACGTACCCTGAATCCCTTCACCTCTTCGTGTGAAGGTGACTGCAGAATCAAAGTGTGGTTTAGAGCTCCGTTATCTTTATTGTTTATCACTTCATGCCCAGAGGCGGGTTGGAACATCTCGTGTGCAGGGATGGTACATAGCCTTTAATGGCAAACAAAAGGGCAAGGCTGGGACCCCTGGAATGTGCTGCGCATGAGGGACGGTGCTCGAATGTTTGTGGACTCTAAGCAGAAGCAACAAGGCGCGGTCCATTCAAGCCCTTGCTCGCAGGGCTCATTTATTAGCCGACTGCGAACTTGCTTGTTCTCAAAAGCACTTTGTTGAAACTTCAGAGAGAGGCGGTGAGCTGGGGTTGCATCAGTTTGTAAAATCCAGATTTGTGCTAGCTTTCTGACACATTAAGACGTTCATGGCGTGTCTCGTTGTCCTTCCAGATGGCCGGTTCCCCGACTACGGCAAGATCGAGCTGGTGTTCTCCGGAGGCCTGGAAAGAATTCAAAGTGAGTGATTGCGAGTTCACGCACGGAATGTTCTATTAACTATCCCGAAAGAATGGCGTCACGCTGTGGGGGGGTTGGAAACGCAGCAGAGTTTGCCGTAGAGGTAACAAAAACAAGCACGTGCGCCTCGCGCTGACAGTAAAACGAGGAGAGGAGGAGGCAGCATGGAAGGGGAGAGGGGAGGGGGCCTGCGCCTGTTTCCTTTGTGGGAGCGAGCAGGAACCATCTGTTAATTACAAACATATGGTTTCAAATCTCGCTACCGCAAGGGAATTGCCAAATGTCCACGCATTGCCATTCAAAGAAATGCAATGCATGCACGTTTTTTGCCTCAAAAATGGAATCGATTTCTAAAGGTCTCCTCCTAGGCAGCGCATGCACGCTGCGTAGGCGAGCCCTAAAAAGTACTAAAATAATTTGCAGAGGTTTTGAACTTGACTCCTAAAGATCTTAGGGTAATGATATTGCAAAAAAACACAAACATGCTAGATACTTGTTATCCAACATAGAGTTTAACTCTGGAAAGTGTCTGTCAATACGAAATTGTACAGTATAAAACAGAAACATTTTGAGGAGAAACAAATAGCTATTAGTTTTGCAGTGAGAGGCTGTACTAGTTGTTATATAAATACATAACAAACCAAGGGCCTTTTTTAGAGTTGGTGGGCAGGATATCTGTCATGTGTGTGACAAATACATTGATTTACATGCCCTCATAACACAACTAAAGGAGGAACTACTTTTCATGTTAAGAAATGTCATGGATTAAGAAGACCAATGTATTCTGCATGGAACGTCTCACTGAAATGATACAAGCTTCAAGCCAACGACCAATGTATGTAAGTGGCTAAGCAAGCATTGAGAAATGTTTTCTTATTTAAGTGCACAAAACCTAGGTACACAAAAACACACATCACAACACGAAGTGCATGCCCCTACACTTACAGCAGATTGCGAATAGGAAGTAACTACTCGAAATAAGGACTAATCCCTGATGAAGGGTAAACCAATACCCGAAATGCATTGAAAGCAATAGTCCATATATTATGAGTTGTGAAAGCAATTTTGAAATGAAAATATAATGTATGAATAAAATACATGAATTGATTTGATTTCACCAAGTAGTGGACTACTTTTCATTATAAAAACAGAGCCTATTTTGAAGGACTGAAGTAGTGCCCAAGGGGGACACATCCCATGAAGGAAGTACAATTTCAATTTCAAATAAAGACGTCCAGAGTAAAGACGCCGCCCCGGGAGCACACACCAACTAGTACAACCCAAGCAAACAACTTTATGATAAACCACATAGTTGCGCATATTCCAACCTAAGAATTCTTATTTAAGTGCACACAACCTAGGTACACAAAAATAGATTTATATTTTGTGCATTGCTACTGCATGAACTGAATGGGCCACTCATAACATCAAAGGCCTCACTTAGTGCAAACATCTCATACCCTGTCATTAAGGGAAAAGATTCCAGTCCTGGCCTTCTGTTTCAGCACTCTCTGTGTTGTAGTCCTGGTTTGCTTCTAAGGAACTAAACAGGGCGACACACCCGATAACGATTTGAGGGTGAAACATTCAAGACTGATGCAGAATGCCTAAGAAGATAGAGGCTCACTAGAGGGTATCCCGCAACCCACCGTTTAAATCACACATAATCCGATGCACCATCAGTTAACTGAGGAACTTACATGGCGGCGCTAAACCCCTGATGTGAGACCTTGGAACCGGGTAAGGCGTGAGCAACCCCGGAAGCCTGTGTGGTAGAAAACAGTGAGTGATCTAACTCTGTGTGTCGGCTGGGGCCTAAGGTGAGCGGGCACTCTGGAAACTGGTAGACAGAGGGCGTGGGGTGGGCCGACCCAACTTGAGAAACTGGAGCACTGACGTCGGAGCAAGGAGATGCCGCCGGAGGTGGTGGAGCCCCTCCTGTCCCCACTGGTGGCTGGTGTTGGGTACCAAGTGTAGAGAAGTAGCCTGCCGCTGAGAGAGAGTCCAGAGGGAACTGCTGGGGCAGCTAGGTCCTTGAGTGAGGCGACACTGCAGTGGACCTGCCAGAAGCCGTGTGAACAGAGAAAAGGACATTGTTGCACAGATCGGCATGTAAAGATTGTAGCGGTCCAGACGGCCTAGAGCAGACTGGACCAATGGAGGTGAGGAGAGGTGCTTGTCAAGCTGGTGCAGTGGGAATGAGTGCACACGGGCCCCCGTCAAAACGTAAACAAAGAGGTGGAAAAAAGAGAACGCAGACAGTGCATTTCAGAGGACCTCCCCCCTCTCTGTTGATTCTTGAGTAGAAGTAGTGGGAACAGCCAGGGTGTTGACTGGTTGCAGGTGCCAAAATTCACATAAGCGACACTGGGGGCTCAATTGCAGGCTCAAGTAGCTCATTGGAGTGGCTGGCCCAGGGGCACACCAAGGAGGTGCCTGCTGTGAGCCCTCATCGACGCAAGGTGCGCGGGGGACTTTCAAAAGCAAACGTCAGCCTGCAGAGGGACATTGGAAGTCAGGTCTGAGCTACAGGTGTCTAGGTGAGGGCACAACTGAACATTACTTTACTATCCCCCACTGTACAAGAGGTGGTGTGAACCTACTGCGCTATTTCCTAGTGAGTAACCAGAACAGGTATCAGTCATTTTCCTACATTGATACTGTGTGCAAGGTCTTGTCAGACAGTGATGAAGTGGGACTGAGGACCCTAGGTGTTTTCAGAAGACATCAGAGGGGAACAGGGTACGGACCACTCAGGGGGAAACCCAACAGGCCGCGTGGAGTATCTCAATAGCACACAGGTAGGCAGCGGTGATTAACCCAGAGGGTCTGGTGTCCCTGCATTGTTTACCCCCAGTCACAAACCTTAACCAGGATGTCAGGTGGAAAAGCAACATGCGGCTCACACCAAACAAAATTAGACAAGTTCACGATGCACAAAAGACAAAAGGCGGCAGACAATTCCCAGGACCAGTCTCTGCCACTCACCTAACTGCCGCTGGAGGAGGGAGACCTCACACTCCGTGATGTCATGTGGCCATAAGTGGAGTACGAATGACACTAGAAACACAAATGGACACAGTCACGACTGTGCTGTCACTACTCAAAGCGGACCTCCGAAATATGGTCGACAGTGTTAAAGAGGTGGAAGACACAACAGTTGACCTTTAGGCAGACACAGAGCTACTAACGAAACAAGTTGACGAACTGCAGGCCACAAGAAAACTGCTAGAGACCAAACTTGATGAGTATGAGGGCAGATTGCCACGAAATAACATACAAATAATAGGGGTCCCTGAATGAGCATAAAGGCCTGCGGTGGACCTCTTTGTTGAGGACCTGGTAGTAAATCACCTTCAGCCATGTGGTCTATCTCAATTTTTCTCAGTTGAAGGGGCGCACCGGGTCCCTGGGGAGTACCAAAAACTGAGGCCCTGCTGAGGCTGATCCCGGCCTGAATATTCAATTTTCCTGACCGAGATGAAGGTCCAGAGGCAAAGGAGAAGTTTCTTAGAAGTCCAAAAAGCGCTGAGAGACAAGTACATAAGTACTCCATGCTTTCCCAGTGAAGCTGCGGATTGAAACGGACGACAAGGTGTGGTTCTTCACAACGCTCAGAGGCCTGGGAGTAGATGGACGGATAGAGAGTGGTGTCCCGTATTGCAGGGAGGCAGGGAGGGGGAGTTTGATATTTTCCAGTGTTGAAGGACAGTTTTTCAGAGATTAAAATGACAGGGGGAAGGGACTACACTTTTATTTAGTTGTGTTTTTTTTGATTGGTTGGAAAAGGTAACAATTGAGCTGCTACTCCACCCAGAGCGACAGAGCTGAGCTAAATGTAAGATGTCCATTCCGGCCTGACCTCTGGGACAGAAGACAAATGAGGGGGGGGGGACAAGGTGGCTTTCAGACAGAATATGGCTGCTTGCATGACCACTCCTGTGTTGTGGCTTCTATCCTGGAATGTTAAAGGCCTGAGGGACAAATTGAAATGAAGGATAGTGCTCCAGTACATCAAACAACACTCCCCAGACGTAGTCCTGTTACAGGAAACCCACCTATTGGGCAACACTTGTAGAGCATTAGACGGATAGGGATATAAAATGGTGGCCCATGTTGGGTTCACATCAGGGTCCAGAGGAGTTGGGATACTCCTGAGGAAACTGTTCCCTCGTGTAATTTTTTTTATTTAAAAGAATTTTTATTGCAGCAGGAATTCATGTACAGACTAGTCAGCGATGAAGTCAGCATCTTACATTCGTGGTACAAAAGTTCTAATAAGGAAAACTAAGTCTTACATGGCCATTCAGCTCACACTCCGGAGGTCGAGCGGCAGTATACAATAGTCCATTATTCGCCCATACCTGTAAGTGTACGCACAGATAGCTGTTTCTCAGGTAGCGCATACGGCTGCGTTTCTAACCATCCCATTCCTCCCGCACCTGTTCCAGAGAGCATTGAGCACCAACAAACAACTTTCCACCCTCCACCCAGTCCCCCCCCCTAAACCCCATCATCCCTTACCTCCCTATCCCCTTATCCTACCCCCCTCCCTCATCCCTCCCCCCTGGCGTCTCAGAGGTCCACAAGAGCAAGCCCGATTTCTCCACAGGCACAGCAGGTTCGAGCCCGACAATCAGAATTAAGCCGTAGAAAAGTGCAGTCAGCACGTGGGGCGCGGGGCGATCCCAGGAAGGATCTGGGCCGAGCACCCATCCAGGCCATAGTGTCTAAGGCCCAGGGCTGCCTGCGGGGGAGTCCTCGCTGTCAGAGGCCGGTGATGTGAGTTCTAGTACCAACCGCCCCTAGGCCCGGGCCCGCTCCAAAGCAGTATCAGAGCCTGCCCTGAGTGCCAGTTGCAGACGTATCTCTCCTTCACAACTGGCCCATTTAGTAAGCTCCGCTCGCCACCTCTCCACTGTGGGCCCCCTATTTGCCTTCCATTGGGACGTTATGGTTCACTTCGCTAGCAGCAGACCTAGGTCTAGGAATTTACTAGTGATTTTGTTTTTCGATGTGTGCGGGAACCAGTGTAGGATGCAGTGTGCCATTGTGGGTTGCAAATCCCTCTCAGTGACCTCTCGCAGAGTCTCCACCACCCCCCGTCAAAAGGAGCCCAGTGCCGGGCAGGACCAGAACATGTGCTGGAAATCAGCCACCTCTGCCGGACAGCGTGGACAGGCTGCTGAGTGTGTCGGAAAGTACCTATGGAGCTTGTCAGGGGTCAGGTACGCTCTGTGTAGGATGTAAAAATGCACCAGCTGAAACCTTGCATTGCGCGTCCCTTTCCAGGCCCGTTCAACTATGCCAGACCACGCCGTGTCAGGGATCTCCGTCGTTAAGTCCGCCTCCCATTTCGCCTTCAGAGCTGCTAGCGGGGACTGAGCCTCCTCAGTCATGCGTTTATAGAGGCACCTTATAGCCTTAACCGTTCCCGCGGCCATCACTACGTATTGACAACCCATGGCCAGCGGAGGCTCCCCCAAACCCGCCTTCCAGTGTTTACGGATCGCCGCAGTCAGTGCTGCATGAAGGAGGAAGTCCCCCCCCCCCGGCAGCTTGAAGCGATCCCGCAGTAGGTCGAAAGGCATGAGAGCCCTGTTGTCATAGAGGTCTCCAATGGTCGCTAGTCCCTGGTCCTCCCAGTTCTCTAGCCGGTGCCATGAGCCCCCGTGCGGGAGCGCCCTGCAGAATTTGAGCGGGATCTCCGGTGCATACGGCACTGCAATGTGGCCTCTCCGCAGATACCTATTCCAGCACTTCCGAACCGTCACAAATTCTTGGGTGAGATGGAGGTCTCCCATCGGCAGGCCTAGTATGATCCGGGAGACCACCTGTACCGGCTCATCAGATCTGCCCTCCTCCCTCGTGGCCCTCGCTGCCCACTGTGTCAACCGCTGCAGCTGGGCCGCCAGGTAGTACAGCTCGTAGTCCGGCACCGCTAGCCCCCCCCCCAGCTCGAGGCTGCAGAAGTGTGGACAGCGCCACCCTGCGCCTACCCGAGCCCCACAGGAAGCCGGTCACCATGGACCGCAGCCGACGGAAGTAGCTTGCCGGGATCCAGACCGAAAGGGCCAGAAAAAAATAGAGCAGCCGAGGCAGCGTCACCATCTTAAGGAGTGCCACCCTTCCCGCCAGGGAAAGGGGGAGCGTACCCCAGAAGTCAAAGTTTGGTTTGGTGAGTCGGATTGTCGATCCGATATTGCCCTCTAGAATGTCTGTTAGTATGGTAGATCGAAGTGCCCAGGTAACGAAGGCTCCTCTCTTCCCAGGTTACCCCTTCCGAAGAGTGCGGGCATGTCACGCGCGCCCTAGTCGGGAACAGGTACGATTTCGCCCAGTTCACTCTGAGGCCAGACACTCTGCTCAGCGCCTGAAGCAGAGCCTTGGCTCCCCGCAGGGAGGTCGCAGTATCCGCCAGAAACAGTAGGAGGTCATCAGCATATAATGCGATATGATGCACCTGCCCATACACGTCCAATCCCTGATATGCTCGTCCCAAACGGGCACGCGCCGCTAACGGTTCGACCGCTATGGCGAACAACAGGGGCGAGAGTGGGCAACCCTGACGAGTGCCTCTTCCTACTACGCAAGCCTCCGATATTACACCTCCCGTTCGGACTCTCGCCGTAGCGTTCTTGTATAATAGAGCCGTTCAGCCCACAAAATCCGTACCCAATCCCTTGGTGCTCATAACATGGAAAAGATACGGCCATTCAAGCCTGTCAAAAGCCTTTTCCATATCTACAGCGAACACCGCTGCCTCATCCACCTCGTAGGTGTCAGCCTCCAGTAAGTGGAGTAGGCGTTGTATATTAAGCGCAGTGTTGCGGGTCGGGATGAAGCCCAATTGGTCCACGTGGATCAGAGTGGTCATGTGGGGAAGTAGGCGCGTCACCAAGATCTTGCTCAAGATCTTGTAGTCCAGGTTAAGCATGGACAGCGGGCGGTACGCCGACCTGTCCCAAGGTGGCTTGCCAGGTTTCAGTAGGGGGACAATGAGCGCCTCGCCAGTGGTCTTCGGTAGGCTGCCCAGCCGCTTAACCTCATTGTGGAGCCATGCCAGTCGGGGTGCTAGGAGGTCGGCGTAGTTGTGGTAGAACTCCGCCGGTAGGCCATCAGCGCCCTGTGTTTTGTTCCGCGCCATACTCTTGATGGCGACTCTCACCTCCCTTTCATCAATCTTAGCCCCTAGAGGTTTTGCTGTCTTCTCATCCAATTCCGGTAGATCCAGTCCCTCCAGGAATCCCTGGAATTCAGCTTCCTGCGGAAGCACCCGGCTGCGATAGAGCTCTGTGTAATAGTCATGGAATAACTCATTTATCCCCTGTTGGTCGAACGGCGCCTCTCCCGCATGATCTCTAAGTTCGAGGATAACCGAACTGCGGCGAGCCGGATTGGCCAGCCAGGCCAAGAGCGCCCCGGATTTGTCCCGTTCCAAATGCGCACGTCTAAGGTAGGCTTTGTGATCGAAGCACCTGAGGCGCTCCACCGTCACCGCCACCGACTCCCTCGCCTCAAGGAGAGCCTTCTGAATGTTTGGTCGCTCAGGTCGGTCTTTCTCCAGCGAGTGTAGCTTCGCGTCCTCCTGGTTAATTATGCCGAGCAGGGTCTTCCGCACCCCCTATCCCGTCGCAATGCAACACCCCCGCACCACTGATTTAAAGGCATCCCACTTGATTGTCGCCAATCCCGCAGTCCCCGCGTTATCCCGAAAATACGACTCTATATCCGTGGCTATCGTGGTCGGAAGACTTGATCGTCTAGCGCCTCTGGGCGAAGTTTCCAGGTGGGGATGCGTGGGCGGTACTGTGACCATCGCAGGTGCATCAGCAACGGGTTGTGGTCGGAAATCGTGCGCGTTAGGTATTCGCTATGGGATACTTCACCGTGCACTACCGGGAGCACATGAAGGCGTCTATGCGGACGTGAAGTTCGTGAAGGGAGGAAAAGAAGGAGTAGTCCCTGTCCAACGGGTGGTGGACCCTCCAAGTATCAATTAGCCCCCAACGCCACTGCCAGTCGGAACGCGGAAGCGCCAGTCTGCTCGCCGGTGCATTTAATAAAGGGGGGATGTGACCGGTCCAGGGCAGTGTTAGATACACAATTAAAGTCCCCTCCAAGGAGTAGGGAGCCCATTAAGAATGGTGCCAATGTGCGGGACAGCAAAGAGAAGAAGGCTGGTTGGTCCACATTCGGTGCATATATGCATCCCAGCGTGAGGTCCCTCCCATCTAGTCTGCCCCTCACCACTACATATCTCCCCTCTGGGTCAATAAGCTGTTGCGCGCATTGAAAGGGTACCCCCGCCCTTATCCAGGTGACCACTCCTCTGGCATAGGCCGAGTAGTCAGTGTGATACAACTGCCCCCGCCATCTACGCTGCAGTGCTTTCCCTTCCTGTGCTAATCGATGCGTTTCCTGGAGGAAGGCTACATGTATGCCCCGCCGAATTAAGAATGCGTGGATCTTGTGGCGTCTATGCATGGTGTGCATCCCCCTCACATTCGGGTCCCATGGCAGTACACATTGTAGTCCACTTAGTCCCCCACACGTCCAGAACCCACCCCCCGTCCCTCACGCCCAATATCAAACAGTTCTACCCAACTCCCTCTCCCCAGGACAGACAACCAACGTGGTAACCCCATCCAAACCCTGCAAAACAAGTGACAATCAACAAGAGTAGGCTAGGCTATGTGGAACGTCAATGTCAGTTAGGACCGGAGCCTCCCCCCCGCCCCTCCCAAGCATCCAAAAGTCCACTCAGTCTACCCACCCCGCAACAGTACAGTTATGAGCAACAGAAGCCAGCTGACCCCTGCCACCCCGCAACAGTAAGCCGTACTCCCCCGTGACCCACTACCGTGTTGTAGCGTGTCCCATGACCTCACAGCCGCTTCAGCCAAAGATGCCGTCCGCGTCTGCGGGGTAACCACCGGGAGATCCCTCTCGGAGAGGCCAGTAGCGCTGCTGGAGCTCGGACTCAGTTCAGCATTCTTTGAGTGTTCCGAGCCGTTACTGGAGGGGCTGACCTCCCCTGATGGCTGCCAGCACCGCCTTGTTTTTCTCCTGCTCCCATCCAGTGGGGGAGCCAGGCCGTCACGTCGGTGTCAATGCAGGAGATCCGCGTCTAGGCGTGGGCGCAGCGGGGGTGTTTCCATCAGCCGTCCCCCTGGTCTCTATCCAGTCCCAAGCCTCCTGCGGCATAAGGAAGAAATGAGAGCTCCCGCCAGCAACAACCTTGAGGCGGGCCGGAAATAACATAGCATAGGGCAGTTGCAAAGCTCTCAGCTTCCGCGTGACCGCCAGGAAGGATGATCGTTGACACTGAACGTCCCTGGTGAAGTCCCGGAAAATCATGACCTTGCTGTTACCAATGCGTAGATTCGGCAGGGCCCTAGCCACTTGGAGAATGTGGTCCCGATCCCGGTAGTGTAGCAGGCGCGCCACCATCGGACGAGGCGGACCCCCGACCCTAGGCGGGCGCGACGGGACTCTGTGGGCACGCTCCAGAGCAAAGAATGGGGAGAGCCCCTCCGGCGCCACCTCCGTCCGCAACCTGCGTTCCAAGAAGACCACTGCGTCGTGGCCTTCTTCCCTCTCCAGGACTCCCACAAGGCGGAGGTTGTTACGTCTGGAGCGTCCCTCACTGTCCTCGGCCCTGATTTCCAGCACCCGAACTTTCTGCGCCACCTCCGCCAATAAGGCCTTCAGGGCTGCCACGTCACCTGGAATGTCTTTCATGTGGTCATAACTCGCTCCTTCAGCTTCCGGTGGTCATCCCTCAAAAGGGACAGGTCAGTGCCAAAGGTGTCCATTCGCCTCTCCAGGGCCTCCCGCGATGCCACAATGGCCTGCATAATGTCACTCAGGGAGGGGTCCCGTGGCGGGGCCGTGCCCTCAGAACCAGATGCCTCCTCGCCCTCCGTCCTCGTGTGACCCGGGTCATCGAGCCTCAGCACCTCAAATCCCTTTTTTCGGGCCCCCCGGACCATCTTGCGGTGAGTTTCTGCCACAAGTCACCCACTCAGGTTCAGTGCACCGGGCCCGTCAGTCCTCAGTCTTTTCCGCAGGGGAGCCCCCGGCACCAGGTCCGCCTCTCCTTGTCTCTCGTGGTCAAGAGCACTTCCTCTCCCCGGATAGTGGATGCAGGGGCAAGGTCAGCGCAGGGAGGACGTCTCAACCAGGCTCCCCAGGGAGGGCTCCTGGGCCATCCGCCTCAGCAATCGGCAAAAGAGTGGGGAATCCGGCTCGCGGGTAGCAGGAGGTATAGTTCGCCTCAAGGAGCTGCCCCCCGGAGGTCCAGGCCACTCAACACAAGTCCAGCGCGGGCCCCGCCAAGAGTGGGGAGAAAGAGGCGGCCCCCCGGGTCTTCCCCCTTCTGGGGGTACTCCGTGGAGCAGTCAATGCCGGTTCCGCCGGCCCTGGGACACCAGAGAACTCAGGGGGGTGGTCCGAGACAGCCACCTGTAGGCCACCCTTGAAGGCGTCCCCCAGCCCCCCCCCGATGTCGCGACAGGCCCTCCGTTCCAATCAGCTCTCAGCCAGCGGCCCCGGTCGTCGTGCCCCTCTCAGCACAGGGTCCGCCGCTGCTCCCGCTTCAGAGTCCGGGAGGGGGGAACCGTAGGCCCCCCCAATGTAACAGGCCAGGAGTCCGGGGTCCGGGGTACTCACGCGGGCTCCGCCATCTTGAGGTCAGGTGGCCCGCAAATTCATCACTCCAGAGCGGCTCCAGTCCTCCTCGCCAGCCCGCTCTCCCCACCTCAGATTAGGTGCAGGGCGCTCCGTACCAGGTGCCGCCGGGTCCGCCACTCCAGCAAGCCTTCTTCCTTTGGCTGCCCGCCGGCGTCAGGCAGCTCGGGCCGAGACTGCAGCCGCCATTTTGCGCCAGCAGCGCTCAATCGCTCCGGGGGAAGAAACGGTCGGCTGCGGGGGTCTCGGGGCCACCTAGCTCTCCCAGTTTTTGCCCCCTATGGTCCCCAGACCTTCCGATGCCAGGTGGGGGCCAGGGGTCCGGTGACTGGGTCAGGATGTGTAGTTGCGAGGGGCGGTTACGGAGGAGCCCCGAAGTCCCGCTGCCGATTACATCGGCCTCCAAGCCACGCCCCCTTCCCTCTTGTAATGAGACAGACCTGGACAGATACACAGGGCAGATATGCAGCTTTATCAGGTACATGGGAAGGGAAAACTGTGCATTTTTTGACGGTGTATGTTCCCCCCGCACTACATAACATAGCCTTCCCAGACCTGAGCAAAGTTGTTCTGGGGTCAGGAAGGAGCTTTAACCCGATGCTGTGTAATCAGAGGGACTGTTTCCTCCCACTTTGCCCACCACATTGACACTCTCGAATTTCAGACTTTCTTACCGCCATGGGACTCGGGGATGTGTGGCAAACTCACAACCCGGATATACAACATTACACATTTCACTCTGGAACACACAGTAGTCTTTCAAGAAAGATGTAATTCTCCCCCTCGCTGACCAAGAGACCAATTTTTGTGAGGTGTGACACCTACCGAGAGGAATCTCAGGCCATTCTCCGATATGGGCAACCTATATTTTGGGTACGCCACGCCCCCGGGAGATAATCTTGTTGAACCCATGGTACATAAATGGCCCCATGTTAGGAATGAACTGATAGAGACTGCGGACCACTACTTCAAAGAAAATGAAGCATCAGTAGAATCCCCATAGATCCTATGGGAAGCCTTCAAAGAGGTGGTCAGGGGGTAAGCAGTCTCCCTCATGGTGGAGCACCAAAGGGTCTAAGGGAGCCATGGAGAAGTTAGTAAAGGAGATACTGGACTTAGAGGTGGAAGACTCCGACACCACCTGGCACACCCTAGGTCTTAAGAGACAGGAGTAGAGAGATTTAGCAACCGAGGCAGCAAGGGCTGGACACTTGGCAACGCAACACAAAAGTTACAAAGTGGGGACAAAGCAGGAAAGTTATTGGCCTGGCTGGATAAGCGTGAGTGGGTAAGTAGGTGGGTTACCACTATTAGCACTGCTGCAGGGGTAGTTTTAAAGGAACCACTAGAAATTACCAAAGCCTTCGCCACCCACTATTCTCTCCTTTACACTCCCGCCACTACAGCCACGGGAGCGGATGCTACAAAGTTGTTGGCAGACCTGCCTTTTCCCACCCTTATCCCTGAAGATCCAGCCCTGATGGAGGGCAATCTCACTGACAAAGAGGTAGCCTAGGTGATTCAAAATATCCAGTCCAGTAAAGCTATGGGCCAAAATGTCCTCCCAATAGAATTGTACAAGCTGGCAGCCTCTAGGGTGGCCCCTTACTTGAGAAACATGTATTTGGAAAGCCGGAAGTAGGGGATGCTCCCAAAAGACCAAAGATTGCCTCCATAGTGGTCATTCAGAAGGAGGGCAAACTAAGAGACAAGTGCACCTCATATCGCCCCATCTCACATCTTAATGCAGTAAGTCAAAATCCAAGCCAAATTACTATCGTCCCGATTAATACAAATCATCCCTAAACTGGTGCGCCCAGATCAGTCCAGATTTATGCCGGGGTGAAATACAGCACTCAATTTGCGTCATCTTCAAGGAGTACTTGGGCGGGTGGAACTATACAGGAAGATGCAGCGGTCATATTTCTCGATGCCAGTATGGCTTTCAACACGGTTGAATGGCCTTACCTATCCTGGGTACTTGAGAAGATGAGTTTTGGACCCAAGTTTCTAACATGGCTGCGGCTCCTCCATGCAAAATTGCTGGCCCAGGTGGCAGTGAATGGTAGAACATCCAAGATATTCCACCTCCAGAGAGGAACTGGACAAGGCTGGCCCCTCTCACCACTAATTTTTGCAGTGATTCTTGAGCCCCTGGCGATGTATTCAGGAAGACCCATTGATACGGGGACTGCGTTGGACAGAGGAATGGAAAGATAGAATATCCTTATATGCGGACGACGTGCTCCTTTATGTGGCAGCACCACGTTCCTCCCTAAGTAGAATACTGAATATATTCACAAATTTTGGGAAATATTTCGGGTACACCATTAATTGGTCCAAGTCCATGATTTATGTATAGCGCTGCCCGGCTCCAGCCTTGCCACCAGAGCGTGCAGCAGAGGTAGTGACAGATGGTTTCCGCTGCCTTGATATATATATATTACAACTTTTTTACACCTGCAATCTCCAGGCTCCAATGACTGTATTGCAGGGAGATGTTCAACACTGGAGGTCACTGCCGCTCTCTTTACTTGGGCGAACAGCCTTATTTAAAATTATGGTGCTCCCCCGGTTTATATACGCTTTGCAAAACATGCAGTTCTCAGTTCCAGAATTCTATTTTGGGGCAATACAAGTTGAGCTAAAAGCTCTACTGTGTGACGGAAAACCCAGTGGATAGCCACTAAGAAATTGATACAGGGTGATATGACGGTGGGATATTGTTGCCTGATGTTCGGAAATATTACTGGGCTGCCCAACTGGCGGTTATTAATCAATGGGTGCACCGACGGCAAGATGAACCTGCTTATCGGATGGATAGATATGTCTTACGCCCAGGAGGATATGTAAGGGCACTGTATACAGACCCTAGACACTTCCATCTCTTGGGACCAACAAAACACAAAACTCAACTTTGATGTGCGGTACATAAAAAGCTGGGGTGGCACAATAAGGTAAAACAGAGTACGCCGCTATGGTACACAGGGAAGCTGGGTACGCTGAGCAGATTTCCCGGCTTTGACAGGCGGGACCTCACTGGTATCTCCAAAGTGGGGACTTATAGTCAAGGGGGAGTGGTTCTATTCCTCACATTGCTGCAAGAATACAACCTGGCAGTTACCCAAAAATGTTGGTAGCTGCAAATTCGAGAAGCTCTCCTGGCGGCCATCCCAAGAGGGGAGGAGCTACTGAAGGTTTACACACTGGAAGACAGGCTTCTAACTGACCATATGGACTGTAGAGCAGTCTCCCATACCTATTAAAAACTATTAAATATTTCCTGGCTCTCTCCTTCATCTCTGAGAACAGCAGCACACAGACTTGGGGAAAATAGTAGAAAATGACTGACTGGAGGTGCTAGCCTCCCCATATTCGCAAGGTTCAGATTGCTGCAGCTAAGGATACTTCATAGATACTACTTCTCCTACTCAAGATAGGCATGGGATCAGACTCTGGTTGTCGCAGACAGTGTGGGAGGGAGGGTACATTCTATCACATACTATGGGAATGCCCAGCTATTACAGGTTTCTGGGAGGCAATAATACACTGCGTGCATGAGGTGTCTGGGGTGGAGCTGGTGCCATTGCCTAAGTGATGTCTTTTAAACATATGGGGAGCTACTGCCCTAACCAGCAAAAAGAAGGCTCGGGTGACCTTTGGGATGATTATAGTCAAACGCAACGTTGACCGTTTGTGAGAGAGCGTCCGCCACACCAACTGTCCAAAACTGGGAGAAAGATTTGGACTAGTGCATGGTGGCTGAGAACATTGTATATGAAAGCAGGGGTTGTCCCAGGAATGGGAACAAATCTGGGACAAGTGGAACATCTATAGGGGTAGTCTGTGAGTGCCCCCCTCTGCGAGACGATTTGGTTCTTCAAGTTTGAAATATGATCTATACAAAGAGGGTGCCACTGGGGAACGGTGAAAGAATATGGTCAAACTGCGGTACTAAGAGCCTGTGCACTAAGGATACTGCAGCTACCCTTGACTGCTCTGATGTACTTACTGCTGAATGCCTTGTTGTATTACCAATAAAAAGAACTTATAAAAAAGAAAGACTGGAAACATACTATGCCATGTCACCCAACTTTATATGGCCTCATCTTCTTGAAAGAAGAACATTTGAAAACGATATGTTTGAAAAAGTTGCATTTAAACAATAAGAGTAAAAAAAAGGTTCTCTGCTTAGATTTAATACAAGTTTGATTACAAAGCCTAAAAATTAGGGCTCTATCCAAGTAGCTAGAAAAACATACGCAAATGTACATCGGTATACATGACATGAAACTTTGCAAACACCAACAACATGCACGCACACACCATAAACAAAGTACACAAGCACATATTTATTTACACACAATTAAGAAAAATTCCATTTATAAACACAACACAATCCCCTAGATGCATCAACGTTGTCATTTGCGATTCCTTAATTGCGAAAAATAAGGAATCGCAATTAAGGATTCGCAAATGGCAATGCATCATTAAATTCGCAATTTTATTGGAATTCGGTAAAAATCGCAATTTTTACCGAATTCCAATAAAATTGCGAGTTCCAAATAGCGAATCCGATATTCCCATTCATTCCTATGGGCTGAAATGCCCATAGGAATGAATGGGAATTGCGAATTCGCAATTTCAATTCGGAATGCATCAAAGCCTTTCAAGGGTGGAGAGGGGGGTCCAAAGGACCCCCCCCTGCACTCATGAAATGCACTTTTACATGTGAGTTACATACACACATGTCCTAAGGACATGTGTGCCTGTAACGTACACGTTTAAAAAATGCATTTTCATGCGTTTTTAAACATTTTTGCAAATTACCACGAAGTTCAACTTCGTGGTAATTTGCATTTGCAATTTTGGAAATCGCAAATGTTTTGGGGATGATGCATTGCTGTTAAGGAATCGCAAATGTGCGATTCCTTAACAGCAATCGCATTTTTTGGAACTCGCAAAAAAAGCGATTTCCAAAAAATGCTTGATGCATCCCAGTAACCAATTTAGGAAGTGCAAAAGGCCGATTTATGCGAATCGCACCGTTTGCACTTCCTAAAAAGGTTGATGCATCTGGGCATAGATACAGTAAATACATCCATAAGTATATATAAACAAACTGCAAGATGTAAATGTAAATGTACAGGAATTTATATAGCGCAAATCACCAACCAGTCTCTAAGCGCTTGCTTAGGGAACCCGTCCTGGTATTCCCCTGTGAGATAACCCCGGCAGGGTATCCGCAAGGTGAAAGCCAGGCATCCCGCCGCGAGGGGCCGTTGTGGAGATTAAGCAAACTATTGCCCAGAGTCGCAGAGTGTGAACCCGTGAATCGAGTAGGCACCGGAGCGAGAACTGTCAAGTCCATGGACATTTTAGGACTCAAGACCCCGCCGAGCCAGGAATTGAACCCTGGTCCCGGGCTGACCTCTGCTTCCAGGTCTGCCTCCTCTAACCAGTGAGCCACACTTACACCTAATCAGTTACCATAAATTGGGTTGAATACTGGCAGGCATTTACAGAGAGGTCCTGTTGAGTGTCATGCTCTTGATATAAAGGACTGACCGATATCATTAATAACTGTAAGTTAAAATATTCTGCCTGGTTTCATACTATTGTAAAACATTCAAGAATCTTCCCTTGTTCTCTGTGTTGTTCTTACCTGCAGCTGATGGGTAACGAATAGTACACTTCTTTTTTGCATACCAATCTTAATTGCCTTGTTGAACATTTCTGCTCCTACACAGGCATCAACCGCACTGAGTGGATCATCAAGCAGGACAACACTTTGGTCACTGTACAGGGCGCGGGCCATGCTTATTCTCTGGCGCTGTCCACCGCTGAGGTTGGCCCCCCGCTCTCCAATCTATACAGAGAAGAAATATATGTATCAAATTTGATCGTAACTAGGTAAACTCTAGGCGGGGTTGAGGAGACTAAGGGCAGAGGCCTTCCATTTGGCATAGCAGTCCATACCAAAACATTTTGTCAACCATGCATTACAAGCCACGCTAATCCAGTCCACAGTGAAAGGAAAATAAAGGGCCAAGATCAACTAAGATGACACCCATCTGCCAGCCCTTCCTGTTCCACCCTCAGTAATGTCCACCAAGTCACACGCAGATGAGCATAGGATGCAAATAGATAATTCAACTTAAGACTAAATATACACCATACCCCAGCCTGTCCAAAAAGAGGAGAAAACAGGCACATAAACATGACAACAGCCCACATGCAATTCACACCCCACTAAGTCCTTTGAGTACCAACCTACAGACAAAACGACAAATGCTTCCATCCATAGACAAGAAGATAAAACAAGACTGTACAACACGAGATGAACTTCATTATTGGGTAAGGCACGAGAAGGGAAACCATGGAGGTAATAAATGAATAATTCAGATGAGTGATAAAATTGGAGCATGTCTGAAATGAATTATGGATTTGGGAGACATCAAGAAAGAGACTATCCCAGAATGGAGAATTGAACAATATTGCATAGTTGTTGAATGAGGGAGAGGGAATGAATGAATGAATGAATGAATGAATGAATGAATGAATGAATGAATGAATGAATGACTACTCATTTGTATACCGCATGGTTACCCGGAGGCATCCCAGCGCTGCAGTGGTCCAATTCATCCCCGGTGAGATTAGGGAAATAGGAAGGTTTTCAGCATATTCCTAAACCTAAGATGGTTCTCCTCCATCCGAATAGGGTTGGGCAGGTTGTTCCAAAGTTTAGCTGACTGAACAGAAAAACGTCTGCCGCCCATGCGACTTCTCCTTATTCGTGGGACTGCCAGAAAGTTCTTGCTGCTGGATCTAAGGGTCCTATTCGTTTGGTAAGGACAAAACAAAGGTTGAATAAGATCAGGTCCTGTCTTAGTTAAGGCTTTGTGGACAATGGTCATAGCCTTAAATTCGACCCTTTGTTGTACCGGCAGCCAATGAAGTTGCCGGAGCGCTGGTTTGGCAGAAGTTCTACAAGAAGTCTGTAGAAGCATCCGGGCTGCACAGTTCTGTACAGTCTGTAGGACCCTGAGTGTCCCTAGTGGAGCCCCTAAATATACTGCGTTTGAGTAGTCAAGGCGCGTTAAAAGCAGGGCCTGGACTAATATCCGCCTTGCTTCAAACGGAAGCAGTCCAATGATTTTTCTAAGTGATCTCATCAGGGCGTAACAGGTAGCTGCTACCTTCTGGGCTTGCACCAAAAAATTAAGTAAGTGCTGGGTCCAGCCATACCCCATAACTTTTAATTTTCTCTTTCGGGGGGAGGGGGGGATGGCCCAAAGTGTTAGGCCACCAGCCGTCCACCGCGGAGGGAGCATCATGCCCAAGCATCATGATCTCTGTCTTTTTTCCGTTAAGTTTCAGGAAAGACTCATCCATCCACTCACAGACTCTGCTAAGGCAGGAGGAAAGATTGTCATAGGTCGACATCTGCCCAGAAAGAGCGATGATAAGCTGAGTGTCATCAACGTACGTCACTAGTTGCACCCCCCATGGTAGCACCACCTCAGCCAAAGGCCTCATATAAATATTAAATAAGGTCGGGCTGAGGGATGAACCCCGGGGAACGCCACAGTGTAGATGTATAGGAGGGGAAGAGATGTCAGCCTCAAATACTGAGAAAGTCCGCTCGGAAAGGAAGGATTGCAGCCATTTCAGTGTGGTCCCAGTGACACCCACATCATTCATCCTTTGAATCAGAATAGAATGATTAACGGTGTCAAAGGCCGCACTGAGGTCTAATAACAATATGGCTGCACAGATGCCTCCATCCACAATCTTTCTTGCTTCCTCGATTACTGCCACAAGAGCCGTTTCAGTGCCTTGTTTGCACCTGAATCCGGTCTGGGTTGGATGTAATAAGTTGTTATTTTCTAAATGGCTGGATATCAGAGAGTTTACATATTTTTCAGTAAGTTTACTGATAGTAGGCAGCAGGGAGATAGGGCGGTAGTTGGCCCAGTCATCAGGGTTGAGATTGGGCTTCTTCAATAACGCCTTTACTCTTGCCTGTTTCCAGTGGAGAGGGACAACCCCAGCTGACAGAGTGGAATTATTCACCTCCCGGATCACCGGAACCACAGTATCTGAGACCAGATGGAGAACGGTGGGAGGTGCTACATCAGCCGGTGAACCTGATTTCAGGTTACTCAAAAGTGATTGAACCTTAAGGCAGTCAAGAGGGGGAAATATCTCAAGAAGGGTCAGATCTAAACTAGGAGGCGAAGATAATGCCAACGGGGAACCCTGAAATGTAGAGTAGATATCTGCTATCTTTGATACAAAGATGTTTGCTAGCTCCCTACAGCGTGTGTGAGCAAGACGAGGGTCAGCAGTGGGGGCAGGAGGAGTGACTAAGGACTTAAATATTCAAAAAATTTCCCTGGAGGAACTGGAGGCAGAGGTAATTCTTTCTTGATAGTAATTGGACTGGGTAGTTTTTATAGCCTTTTTGTAATTACGTAATACAGTCCTATAGGTATCTTTACTGGCTTCAAGATAGTCTTTCCTCCAGAGCCTCTCTTTCTGCTTGCAAAGCTGTTTAAGGGTTCTAAGCTCTGGAGTATACCAGGCTTTTTTGTTCGCCCCAGTACGATGGGAGAGTTCAACCTTAGGTAGAACCACGTCCAGTGATTCCTCTAGCCAACGATTATAACGGTTGTTTGCTTCTAAGGGATCATTACTAGATTCAGGTAGAGTTTCTCAATTCCATTTCTCAATTGCTACTTTAGACCATGCTCGCCTAGTTTTTTTTTAAAAACAAGCCTGGCCTGTCTGTTCCTGGCGAGTAAGGGAAAAGGACAGGAGGGAATGGTCAGACCAAGGAATTAAGGTGGATGTTATGAACTCAAGCGTGCTTAGGTTAGTGTAGCAATGATCCAGCGTATGTCCTGCTTTGTGTGTAGGACCTTTGATAATTTGTTTAAGTTGGACCGTGTTTAACGCAGTCAACAGACTCTGACAAATAGGAGTGTCGGATTTATCTAGCTGGATATTGAAGTCTCCCAATACCGTGAAATTAGGAGCGTTGCAAGACAAATTAATAACTGAACTTAACAGCTCTTCACAAAACTGTCCGGTCGCCCCCGGAGGCCTATATACCAAAAGCCCCGAAAGCGAGCATATTGGGGAAAGAGTAACTGAAAACATCATACACTCCGCCCCAGGGATATTGACCTTCTCTACTCTACAGCCTATGGATTTTTTATGCACTATGGCGATCCCTCCTCCTCGTCCGTCCGTCCGATCTTGCCTCGAAATTGCATAGTTCGAGGGGAGGGCCCGGACAATATCGGGGTCGGAGCCGTCGTTAGTCCATGTTTCTGTGAGGAAAAGAACCTCAATGTCCAGTTCCTCCAGAAGCAAGGAGATCTCTAGGGTGTGCTTAGGTAGGGAACGACAATTGAGCAAAGCTAGTGAAAAAGGGTGTTCCTCAGGGGCTATTATATCCGGGGTAAGATAAAATTGACAACCCATACAGGACTTATGATCCTTATGAGTATCTAACAGGGTACAGTTCATTCCGACCTTACCTCTTAATTGCAAGAGTTGATTCCTATCATATGAAATCAGAGGTATATTAGCAGACAAAGGGGCAGAGGGGCTGGCCCCTGGACCCGGCGTGGCCCGGACGGGCCCAGACGGGCCCAGACGGGCTTGCCTTTGGCGTGCCCTCAGCGCGCCGCTGGCGCGCCCGCTGCGCGGACGAGATCCACCGTCCATTTTATGGGGAATAACAGGGCGGGAAGGTGGCCCGACAGCTGGTGCGGTGAGCTAACTTCCCTCACCAAAGATGGCGTCTCTCCGTGTCTTTACCGCACCAGAACCTCAATCGTTCTGTGCGGGGACCAGGGTTCAAGCCCTGCGAGTGCCAGTAAAGTTCCTTAGTTAATAAAAACAATGTATTCACACAGTAAAAAACCACTAAGGAATGGTGAATATTTTAACAAAGTTTTGGAGCGCCTAACTCCCGTCTTTCCGCCTCAGGGGAAAAGAATAAAACGCACTGATCTGTGCTGCCGCGCGAGCGAGGTTTAAATACCCCGTCCGGGAAGGCGGCCCGACAGCTGGTGCGTTGAGCTAACTTCCCTCACCAAAGATGGCGTCTCTCCGTGTCTTTACCGCACGAGAACCTCAAGGGAATGTCGGAGACGCCCCAAAACTAAACTTGAAACTAATTATAAAAACCTCCATGTTAAAGATAATCTTTTGGCAGGGAAGTACTGTTTTAAGTAGGCTTCCCTACAGCCTCAAGTTGAGCCCCTAATTTTTTCTTTGACTTGTTCTTGGCGAAAGTCCTAGGCATCATTGCTTTAAACTGAAGCAATGTCCAACACACTAAAAGATGCATTAACAGAGAGATTTTTACAGTAACACAGTCTGCCACCAACTGTATACCTCTCAATTTTTCTTTTCCAGATAATTCATACCCACTTGCACTTCTCTTGTATTGTCAGTTGTTACTTCACTGTTGTTTACATCTGGAGGTATTACGTCACAGTCATTAAATTACGGGCACCTTCACATCACGGCACATACATTGAGAATACTTGACTTAGCATATACATTGATACATATAGTTTCTAGTGTGCGTGTAATGTATATATTATTATTTTTAATATAGACTTACAATTAACATTTAACATATTTTAAACAAGAATTTTTAAATAAATGAATCTAATAATGCTTTATAGTGTAATATTAAATATATGCAATTAAATATATTTTTTTGATGTCAATTTCATTGTAATGTACACCTTTCTAAGTCCCAAATCCTACTTAATACACCTACACACAGCCCTTCCCAGGACCTAGAAACCCATTACTACAGCTATACAAAACCCAATCCTGAACCCTAAAAACCCTAAAAACCTCTAAATAGCCAATAACTACACATGCCCTAAAAATCCTTTCTATATCAGATTACCCAGCCCTGAATCCTAAAAAACTACTTACTACCCCTATGCACTACCATTCCTTTGCCCTAAAAGCTCATTAGTACCCCTCTACATTACTCACCCCTGAACCACCCCTGGGCCCTAAAAACCCTTACTTACTTTAACTGAACCCTAAAAAACATGCACTACTCCTATACACACACTATCCCTAAACCCTAAAACACCTTACTAACCTAAACTAATTTATTTCCCCAAATTAATTTATATTACTTTTACTATTTACTATAAGGCTGTGTCTTTCAGAAACGAAATTGGATATTTTCATACATATATATTATAGATATACAATGTAGAGGCTGATGGACTAAAGGCAGGGCAAAACCAGTCTTGGGTTGCTTGTGTTATGGTTCAGAGAGATCTGGCTGCAAACTGAACAAAAATGTTGCGGCTGTCGTTTGAAGACTTAGGGGCTGATGAATCAAGATTTCATTTTGTGATTTCTAAATAGTGATTTTTAAGGAATCGCTATTTAGAAATCGCAAAATGGAATGTAAGTAGAAAATCGCAATTTTTTAGTGATTTCTTAGTCTTCCTTATTTGCGAATTCGCATTTTGCGAATTCGCAATTAAGGAATAATTTGCCATGCATTCCTATGGGCCAGGAGGCCTGTAGGAATGATTGCGAAAATATTCTCAATTTGCGGTTCGCAATTTGCTAATCGCAAATTGAGAATAATTTCAAGGGTGCAAGGATGTCTCAAAGACACCCTGCTGCACCCCTGAAATCTACATGTGTGTGCATATGGCGCACATACATGCCCTATGGGCATGTATGTGCGTCACATGCCACCTTCACAAATGCAAAATAGGGCATTTTTACAAGAATTCGCAAATTACCACCAACTACAAGTTGGTGGTAATTTGCGATTTCTTAAACCAAATGCGCAATTTCGAAAACCTACATACATCGCATTTAAGTAATCGCAAAATTTGCGATTCCTTAAATGCTTAAGCAAAATAAGGAACCGCAAATTTTTGCGATTCCCTACTTTGTGATTTTTTGATACATGTCAAAAAATGCTAATAAGCCTTTTGCGATTCGCAAAGGCCGGAATTCTCAAAAGGCTTAATACATCTGCCCCTTGGTTCCTGTGTCTAAAATATACATTAAAAAATAAAATAAGGGAGCATGAACAAAAATAATAGTTTAGGGTGCCACAATCCAGCAGAATCATCAAAACAATAAAAAAAGAGGTCTTGGTGTTAATTGGAGTTGGGAGATAGCCACCCAGGAAAGGAGGGGTTGGCTGCAGGGTTTTTGCAGTGCAGGTTTGGCCAGGTGCTCTGGGGTTGATACACCACTCATCTAACTCGGCTCCTAACTGAAATGTTTCAGGGGGATTTCTCAAGGGGGGGAGAGAAAATGTGTTTTCCCCATGTAATTTCCCTTAGTTACTCTTGACAATTACAGGGGATTGGCAGAAAGCAATATCTTTACCCTGGAATGAATGCGTTTTGTGATTTGGTATACATCTGTTCGGTAGTTTTAAAGAGATTAAGGTTTAAAATGTATAAATATCTAGTGGTGTGGGACACACACAGAACCAACAGATGAAAAGATAAGATATGATTTATAAATGAAAAGAGCAGCAGTATGAAATGATGTGGAGTAGCTGCTCATTTCAAATTCACTGCACCCCAACAACCCGGAAGCGCTCCATAAGAATTTGCGGGGGCTTTTTATATGTATTTGATGCCCTAAGAAGGGGCAGGGGCAGCACCAACCATTTATTTAAATGGTGTGGGTGGGCCTCAGAGAACTCAGCAGCACCGCTAGGAACATTTAAAGAGACTCAAAATAAGAGCCAATTACCACTACGGCTGTCAATAGGACTGCTGTAGGACTGCCACACTGGCAGTCCACCCCCCAGATTACAAGTGCAGCGATGGGACCACCACAGGAGAGCTGAAACTGCTGGGCATTAGTGATCCCATGGCAGTGGTGCAGAGGTCAGAGGCCGCAATATGCTAGCGCTGGCTCTGCGGCACGGCCAATCATATTATGAGTTTCCTCTACGGGACCCTTTTCATTGTGGTGACACCGCCATGAAAAGGGTTGTGGTGAGCAAACTAATGGGGCCCTACAGGTCCCCCTGTTGCCTCTGCACCTGAGGGTGCATGCAGGGGGGCACATAGTAATCCCCTTGTCTGTATGCACCCCCTATTCCTGCACTGCATGGACTGCATGGTCCATGCCATGCAGAGACGTGTTTTGGCGCTCCCACAGTGCTTCCTTTCTAAAGCTCACATATGAGCATTAGAAAGGCACTGCTGTGGGACTGCCAAAGCAGGACCACTCAACATGGATTCCAGTCGGAATTCGGCTACCAATCTGACTACAGGTTTGAGATTGTTGCAGCGGGTGCTAGTGTTGCGGCCCACTGCAGCACAGCTAAACTCGTAGTCAGGCCCTAAGTCTCCTGGGTCATTGAATACATGGACCCAGGAGAGCTCATCATTATTTTCAAAGCACTCCGAATTGGAGGTGTATGCTCTTCAGCTGGAGGGCAAGTACTCTTTGTGGTTGGTCCAATGGTTGCATTATGTGTCCAGAAGAGTGCTATAGAAAGACTCCAACACATATTTATGGTTATTTTGATTAAAAGTGATTTATTTAAAATATTGTAGTAACAATAAGTATTAGTAAACATTACAATGTGTGTATTAATAAGGAATGCATTAGATGAATTATAGTTATTGATTAAATTGGTTTTATTGGTAAATTATGATATATGGCTGATTTATTAATGTAGTGACCTTCTGACAAGTCCAGTAGGCCTGCCGTTTTTTTAAAAATGAATGTGGTGGCCAGGCCCTGCAGCCAACCCCACTCTGCCTGCAGTCATGCACTTTGGGGGGATAAGAATAGTTAGAAATAGTAATAACATCTTAATTTATGTTAAAGAAACCATGGAATGTCCCTTAAAAAACAAAGGTTAAAGTGATGTTATAGTTCGACATGGTAATCATATGTCACATTATACAAAACAGACCTTCATAAATTCACTGAAAAAAACCAAAGGTATCTATAACTTGCAACCTCGCCATGCCCAGCCTATGACCTCAAATATTACATCACTCATGTCATGTTCTATGACATTGAATATATATATATATCTACCTGAGAAATTCACTAAAGAAACCAAAAGTTAAGTGACATTATAGACAGGTGACTGAATGAGGTAACGAGAAATGTGTAAGAATAAAAAAAACACTAAAATAACGGGGTATAATTTAGTGAACTAACTATAGCTTGCACCCCACTAATACATTGAGTATCAATTCACATATTAAATCACTCACGACATGTTAAATGACATTATTGATGACATCACTGATGTCATTTCAAATTATATCATTGAAGACATTACTGATGGACCGAAATGGTCAATGGGAGAAAAAGCTCCCTTGATCAATGAAAATAAGCTATTTTTGAAATTTTTTGCTACCACAGGATTGCAGCTGGACCAACCGTCTAGATAGATCTAACTTTTTCAGATGGTAACTCCTTCATGCACAATTAAATGCTAATTTCTCAAAAACTGCTGAACAGATGTACACCAAACTATATAATGCACGCAATTTTAGGATTAACAAGGAAAATCAGTTTGGGGATCTTCCCTTTTTTCGGGCTCACGTTTTAGAAATCAAATAACATTTCCATGAAGGAGCCAAGGCAGACAAACTTTTCGGTTGGAAAGTTTTATGCAGACTAATCAAATGGCACTAAAGTTACTAAAGAAAAAAGAAATTCTCTTACTGTGGAAATTCTGACAGCCTCTGTGTAATTTGTGTGCATATAACAATTAAGTTAAAACAGTAAAAATTAACTTACTTGTGAAGTAAAGTAGCACACCCCTTAGAATATCATGTTTTACTTTGCTGGTATTTACATCAGAAGTTACTACATCACGATCATTACATCAGAAATATTGTTTTATATCATGACACTTTACATTGGGAGTACTTTATTTGGCATGTAAATTGTAAGTATAGTTTAAAAACTCTCTAAGTGATGCCTGTGATATAATTACTCGCTATGTAACTCCTGCACCATCACTTCGAAGAATTATTTTGATGCTTGATGATTGTGTTCATAATTTTATATCATAGTGCCACCTTGGAGCCACGTGTAAAGCATATAATGAATGTAATCTGAAGAAAATATCTAAATGTATATTGTGACCTGAGCATGTCTATTATCTGTAGTTTGGGGATTTTGTAAAAACAATACAAATTAATCCAACAAAAGCAAACTTATTTAGAAGTTCATAATTTACAGCAGCTTACTTCCGTCATGTCTCCTTGAGGTAGACAGGCAATATCAGGATACAAACAGCATGCTTCCAGTGATGCATTATACCTATAAGAAAGCAAACGATGAGACAAAATACATATACATTTTATCTAATCTTAAAATAGAAAGTATAGCAGTGTTCATGTTTCGGGGAATAAATCCTGTAACTTTAAACAACCTGGTTGATTCCAGGACACCTAAAACGATTTTGTCATTTCATCATCTCCATAACTTAGCTCTTTTTTAATGACAGGGTTGATAGCGCACCTGGCAAACAGACCTTTTATTTATAAAATACTCAGAGTGGACTTAGGGTCCGCATATTCAACAAATGGCTTTTATTGACCAACCTTTTACAGCCACTTGCTTGAGAGTTGTTAATCATGTCATGGTTCAGTCCATAGAAGTACGTCGCTTTAACCTGATGCACGCTTTCTCCCCAATTCAGTGCTTACATCGAACTGCAACGATGGACTACTTTACAGCTATACACCTCTCTACCTGCTCCTGCTGTCTCCCTACTGTCTCTCCTCTTTCCTGTGTGTCAAGGAGCCCACCATCCCTTGCGCTCCTTGCTTCTGCTCCCCCTACCTTTGATGAGCTTGTTCACCACCTTCTCTCGTTCCCCCCCAGCCCACTCTTCCCTGCTCTCAGTTTCTTCTCAGTGCCTAGTTTAAATGATGGGTAGAGGGATGGCAACAAAGCCTTCATTATAGGTGTTACTCTCTTTCTATGTATTAGAAACTAAAGTAGGTTTAAAATGAAGGCTGCCTTACTTTCCGAACTTTAGTTGACATAGCAAAAACAAGCATTGGTAATGCATCGGTTTCGCATATGTAGTAAATAAAGAGTGGTTTTCATCAATCATCGTGCGGGAGAAGGAAAGAGCTCCCTGGCAGCTAACACGGGAGTGGAAAGGATGTGGTACAGCTTCCAGAGCTATTGACTCAAGAGCTGAGGATACCCGTTCGAGTATCGGTGGTGCCGGGCAGCATCCTGTGATTCTTTGAAAATCACTTAATCTCTCCGGGTGATAAATTGTTAAATAAATATACTGCAAGAGTAAAAGGAAAAACTTAATGAAAATATAGTTCCACTAAAGCAGATGTTAACAGTATTTTGGTGGCGGGAAACTGATAAGAGAAGCAGATGAGGAACAAGCATTAGTAAAAGCAGGCAAATATGCTACAGCCAACAAAAATGGAGGAAAGGTAAGTGACATGCACATGAACCAATAAGAAGCCAGGAAAGAGAGGAGGTGGAATGTAAGTCCTTGTTAAGTTGATATTAAAAACAAAAGATTTCTCAAGCGCAGCGCAAGCGCTGTGCAGGCAAAACCTAAAACGGGTGCCTTTAATCACCACAACCTTTTGTTTCTTACATTTGCAGGCTATAATGCACTTAGGCTGAATATGTTAGCACATTAAACCCAGACTCACTTGCTTTGCCAATGCTGGTTATCTATACGACTGGAAGAACCAGTGCGTTTGAATGTGTGGAGACCTGCTCTATCTAGCGGAGTTCTACCATTACAGGCCTGGAGATCCCAGCTTGGTGTAAATGTAGTAAGTTGGGCTGCTCTTACTGACCACTTGATAAAAGGGAGGTCCAGGGATGGTTTGCCCCATTTGATGTCAATGTCACCTTTTAAGTAGTTAGGGAGAAAAGCCAACAGTTCAAATGTGGAACTGAAATCACCTCTTATCAATAGGAGACCTTTCACAGAAATTTCAGCTCAAATAACTTGCAAGCAGTGGGAATGTGGCTGTTTCTCAATTACGGTCAAAGGCTCTATTGTAGACATTAAGAACCCTAAACCTTCGACCGCGGGGTAATTGTATGCTAATACCCATGATGTCATTAGGATCAATCTTCACTTCTTTGATGTTACAATACTGAGATGTCTTTATTCAAAACGTTAAGCCCCCAGATGTTCTCCTCTTTCCTGGATGTACAGCTGCTTTAGAGTATGAGGAGCATCCTGACCAAAAAAACGGGGCCCAGTTGCCAGTTCTTTTGAAAGAGGCAAATGTCGAGAGTATGTCAATAAAAGTACCACAGTTAGGATCTTCCACTTTGGAGCCCTATCCAGCCACATTCCAAGAGATGATCTTTAGGAGGAGAAGGGCTATGACTTCCTCAGTACTTTGCAACCTGACCCTATCACTAGGATCCCACAAAAGATCTTTAGAAAAACAAAAAACTATAGAATGCTTTGGGCATCAAGGGATAGAATTTTCAACTACTAGTTAAGAGTGATTAATACAGTCCTCTAAGTGCACCTTGGCTTGCACATACAAGCAAATCCCTACCAGACAGCAAGAGCAGAGCCTTCTGTTGATGCTAGGTGGGAGAGTTTGTCACTAGATCACTTCAGTGCTGGTTTTAAACTAGAATGTTGTTCGCCCCATCTGTTGAAAAGTACCCCTGAAGAGTTCAAGAGGGATAGGAAAGTAAAGTTGCCAGGGCGGTGGTAAATGTAAGCATTGCAAGGGCAATGGAGACTGACAAGAGAGAATGAAGCAAGTAAAAATATCTCTCTTGAAAAATTGACAAGGGTGTCCAGGCCTACTCCAGGCTATGATGAGCTAAAACGGGCCCAATCTTCGCCAGGGTGAATGCCCCGGAAAGTCCCACGCTGTGGGATTCTGACTCCAGTTTAGCTGTCGCTAGGCAGCAAGGCTGTCTGGGGGACATGGTCTGGGCTTCATGCAGGCAATGCCATACATCAGCTAGCACAAATAAAAGGTAGTCTACTAGAAGCCACTTTTTCAGCCCTGCCTGGCTTAATTCACATCTGAACTGAAAACCGTTAGCTTGGCCCATGTCTTCACGTCAAACATTTTCTGTCAATATTTGTGACCTGGTGGTTTTCTGCCCAGTGAATGCATCATTCCTTGTGACTGAAGGCATATATTTGACCATTACTGTTTGAAGCACTGAAGGCAGAGCAGCGAATAAACCCTTAGCTTCTATTTTTGATCTTTTTCAAAAGCCAGCAATGGTTCAATTAACTAAGTCTAATTGCATGCGTGTTTCATGAACTCTTGCCCACAGATCTGGATCAACATCCACATTTAAACCTTCTGCCTGTTTTATTGTCTGTTTTCCCATAACTTTCACTTTAGAGAGTCCAGATGCCAGTGAGCCAGCCTTGGCGCTGTCAATCCAACCTTGGGCTGCTTCACTGGGACTTCTGTTTTGGACTGATTCTGCTGAGATGGAATTACTTCTGACCTCCCTCGTTCCAGCTAGGGTTCCCTCTGCCGCCTGTTGCTGTCCCAGGTCTAGCTGCAGTCACAGTTCTATGCTCCCTATCTGCTTCGACCACGTCAGGTGGACTCACCTCATGAGGATAGTGCTGCTGCAGGCCCTGGTGTTGAAGCTTCACGCCTGCCATTTTCTCTAGCCAGCCACCTGCTGCAGCATTGTGGTCCCCACATGCGGTCAGCAGGGGCGTAACACAAGCCCCCGCAGCCCCCGCGGTGCGGGGGGCCCCGCACTCCTGGGGGCCCCGGGCCCTCAAGTAAGATCTGCCGCTGCTGTGACAAATGGTGTGCAGCTCGGGCCCCGGCCGGGGCCCCTGTGAGTTTGAAATGGTGCGGTGGCCCCGGCCGGGGCCCCTGCAAGTCTTGAAATGGTGCGGGGCGGGCGGGGGCCCCGGCCGGGGCCCCCCTGGGAGTTGTCAGTCAGTCTTCGTTGTAATTGTGGGCCGGGGGCCCCGAGAGTAAAGAGTCCGACATGGTGGGGGGGCCCGGCGCCGGCTGCGGGGCCTGTGACCACCCGTGTGAGACTGTCACTGAGGCTGGCAGTTGTTGTGTGTGTGGCATGGCTGATGTGCCCCGGGGCGGCTTCCGCTCTGCTGAGTCAGTAAGTGATCGCAGGAAATAAATGTTATACCAGGAATTATACATGAGATGGAATTACTTCTGACCTCCCTCGTTCCAGCTAGGGTTCCCTCTGCCGCCTGTTGCTGTCCCAGGTTTAGCTGCAGTCACAGTTCTATGCTCCCTATCTGCTTCGACCACGTCAGGTGGACTCACCTCATGAGGATAGTGCTGCTGCAGGCCCTGGTGTTGAAGCTTCACGCCTGCCATTTTCTCTAGCCAGCCACCTGCTGCAGCATTGTGGTCCCCACATGCGGTCAGCAGGGGCGTAACACAAGCCCTCGCAGCCCCCGCGGTGCGGGGGGCCCCGCACTCCTGGGGGCCCCGGGCCCTCAAGTAAGATCTGCCGCTGCTGTGACAAATGGTGTGCAGCTCGGGCCCCGGCCGGGGCCCCTGTGAGTTTGAAATGGTGCGGGGCCCCGGCCGGGGCCCCTGCAAGTCTTGAAATGGTGCGGGGCGGGAGGGGGCCCCGGCCGGGGCCCCCCTGGGAGTTGTCAGTCAGTCTTCGTTGTAATTGTGGGCCGGGGGCCCCGAGAGTAAAGAGTCTGACATGGTGGGGGGGCCCGGCGCCGGCTGCGGGGCCTGTGACCACCCGTGTGAGACTGTCACTGAGGCTGGCAGTTGTTGTGTGTGTGGCATGGCTGATGTGCCCCGGGGCGGCTTCCGCTCTGCTGAGTCAGTAAGTGATCGCAGGAAATAAATGTTATACCAGGAATTATACAGTCAGTAAACCCACATTACAAATTCAGAAGGGGCACGGCCACGGGCACCCCTGCGCCGGCGGGCACTCTCACTTTGATGCAATCATCATTAAAATGGTGCTGGGGCCGCCCGTGAGCAGTTTATTTTTTTTTCATTCTTTCGAGGATCAATGAAATGGCGGCGGGCCGGGATGAATGCGCGCGGCGCGCACATACTTGTCCAGTTACACTGTGACGACTTTCACTTTCTATCTAATAATTTCCGCCGCGCGCGTATGCGCGTGGGGGATGGGCGGCGGGGGCAGGGCTGGCTGCTGGTGAGTGACCAATGCCCATTACATTTGGCACTGCAGCACATGCGCAATCGCCAGGTGCCGTGGCACAAACACGCAAATGCAAGGTGTGGCGTGCGTCACGTGTGGCATCAGGGGCGCACATAGGGCCATAATGAAGAAGAAGAGTCCAGAGAAGACAAACAAAGCCAGGCCCACCCACGCTCAGAGTCAGAGAGGACTGTCTGACTCTGAAGTTCTGAACAACTGAAGTTGAAAGTACTAGTAGACTACTGAAGTAAGTCCTTCCGGCGTCCCGTCACCAGTGCGGGCCGGGCCTTCTTTATCATTTAAATGATTGCCCGGCAGCGCTTCCCGTCAGTAAATAACATAGCGCACCTGGCAGCCTGGTGGGCAGCGCCTGCTCTGCGTACTGTAACTGACATTAGAATAGTCTGCACGTTAATGAGAGCTTTCCCCCCCACCCCACCACCCCTTTCTGATTGGCACTGGGCAGGAAGAGATTGAATTGACAGGCCGGCTGTGGTGGCATGACTGTGCCTGGGGGGCGATCTCACGATGGTAAAGAATGGCATTCACCGAATGCTGGGTATGCGAGAGACTAGCTAGTAACTGACTAACTGAAGTAAGTCCGTCCGGCGTACCGTCACCAGTGCGGGGCCTTCTTTATCATTTACATGATTGCCCGGCAGCTCTTCCCGTCAGTAAATGACATAGCGCACCTGGGCAGCGCCTCTGCGCACTGGTACTGGGGCATTAGATAGTCTGCACTGCAGGTTGTTGAGAGCCTCCCCCCCCTTCTGAATTGGCACTGGGCAGCGAGAGGAGAGGTAGATTGAATTGACAGGCCGGCTGTGGCCCTGTGCCTGGGGGGCGATCTCACGATGGTAAAGGCACTGAATACTGGCATGCGAGACAAGCTAGGTTCACCACGTTTATGATGAGGGCCAGCTCACTGACAGAATGGGCAGGTCAGAGGCTGTGTCATCCAAGTATGTATTTCAGCATGAGGCAGCATGGGAACTATCAACTCTTCTAACGAATCGTGCTTGGCACAGCATTCAGCATAACCGACAGCCATAATGAAATATAGCTTATAGTCCCGTCCTACAGTAATCATTACAATGTCAAAGGGACTAAACTTATAACTCAATAACTCAAAAATCACTTGATAAAGAATATCAGGAACTCCACCTAGCTCTAAATGTACGTCTTCACTTTAGAAAGGTGGCCCTCAAAACTCTGGCATATCCTACCGATCAACTAATGTGATCACAGGTTATTTATACGTTTGGTCTGTAATAGTTTAAAAGCTAATGTTTTGCTTGTTACTCAGATTTGGTAGATAAAGTGGGGTCTACACAAATAATATATCAAAGATTGGCTCACCATAGTACCCGGGAGAAATAAAATTAGATGCAGCATGGTTCAACTGTGTCCTTATATTTGATACCACAGGCATTCAAATTCAGAAGAAGTAGCAGCAGTAAGGCTGAAGAATAAAACGGCAGGGCCTGTTTTAGCTGTCTGTTACACCAGTGTCACATTCAGAGCACTCCACTTCACTCACTAAAACCTCCTTGGGAGGATGTCAAAGTTTCTCAGAAACAAAACAGGCATCACATAAATGGACTCTTTGAGCATCCATACAAAGGTCTACTCAACAATGCTTGGACATGTCAAAGCACACATGGAAATACTTAGTTTAAAGATAAAGGACACCACCTCTGTAATGTTCTCCCCACCCCATGAATGATTGCACCATACCAACAAAAAGAACATCAAAACTAATCTTTCTGGAAAATCTCATTCACTCTCTTGTAGAAACAAGAAAACGTCTGAAAGCAATTAGGTTCACAGAGCTGCAATGAACACTTTAATTCATTTATGTAGAATTAAATTAAAGCTATAAATAATAGCGGGATACAGAAGATAATATGTTTTCATTTGCTATTGTCTTTGTGTTTATACTGATCTGTTTCTTTGTCCAGACTTCAACCTCTCCATATTTATAACTGTAGAACAGTTTGTTAAGCAGGCACTTTTTTATGCAGGCTTGATATATAAGGAAAGAATTATGGGTGTTATGTGGTAATAGAGGTTAAGTGAACAGCTGTAACTCTGATGATATCACGTATGTTTGCTAAACGTTTTTTACATTTCCCTGCGCTTCTAAACATACACATGGATCAGAGCAGAGGTCAGGTGACGTCTGTCTGTCCTCACGTAATGTTGCGCATGGTCTGCGGGATAGTAGCAAATGGATGGTAAAGGCACTGATTGCTGTGGGTATGCGAGCAGCTAGGTTCACCACGTTTTTGATGAGGGCCAGCTCACTGACGGAATGGGCAGGTCTGTCTGTCCTCACGTAATGTTGCGCATGGCCTGCAGGACAGCCACATTCATGCCGACTCATGGAAAAGATGATGATCCTTGATTTCATTTAACGTGTATGTGTCAGACTCAAAGGCTACTGATCAATTGCTTATTCATTTTTTTTATTGCTCTAACCAACCAGCGCTGGCCACCCAAGCTACAGACTAGAATGGTTCTAGAAAAAGCTCGAAAAATAGGCGGCGCACTAACCCAAGCAATAACAGCACTTCATCATTGGAAAGTCTGTAGCAACGACATAATGCATTCTTTGCAACAAAAAAAATCCCAAATGAATGCAAAGTTTTCTTTAAGAAGACCATCCCTGGTAATAATCTGTTGAATTGTGCAATTCAACAGGTTATTATCAGTGATGACCTATGTCAAATGCACTTATGCATGAAACATCATGAGAAGCAAGCTGTGGGAGTGCAGTTTCACAAACTCAGATCTCGGGTTATGGTTCCCCTTATGTTTTTATTGGTTCATTGAAGCAGCCCCTTGACTGCAAATGCTTTACAGAAACAGCTAACACTTTGCTAATAATGCTCCCTGCAGTGAGAGATGGTTTGTTCGTATGTCTCCAACTCCCTACAGTATCCTTTAGATATGTTACTCGCTAACCCCAGGTCCATAGAAAACAGACACCAAGCAATACATTGACCTGGCACTCTCATGTCTTTTGTCACTGCCTCACCCCTGCCTCTGTTAGTCCTTTTTCCCTCAGCTTGCTATATCCAAGATGCGCACGTGCCAGCAGACAAAATTCAGGCAAGAGAATCACAATTTTTGAAGCCAAAAAAGGGTTATTTTAGCTGTCTGTCGACTAAAATGAATGCTACTTCAATATGTCAATGTGGAAAGTACATCACCCGATTCTTTTTTTAAATCTCCCACTTTCCTTTTCTAGAATGTTAGCCTATATGAGAATGAACCACCTGAAGGGTCCTGGATGGGATCATGCATTATTAGTGGGGCATATCCTCCAAGAGACCTTATATCCAGCAACCTGCACCTGGGTCTCTGCAGCGGGCGAGTCCAAGTTCCAACCTTCGCTCCGCAAGCAGCCCTAACTCCCCTCGTCCTCCAAGTTTAGACGTACGTTCTACAGAAGGGGCAGGTTGGCTAGTGCTGAGTATAGTAGAGGGTAGGCAGAGGTGGATTTCTTTGTTGGAGTGGGTCTTTGGCAGTTATTGTTTGAAAGAGAGACAAATGTCGTTGCTTTGGGGATGTAGCCCATTCTTGTACTTTTTGGTGGTGGTACTTCTTGTTGAGAGTTCCAGAAGACCACCTGTAATGGGGATGCTAAGGTGGTTTGTCCATGGGAAGGCGATGCCAATCAATGTTTATAGTTTTTAGTGGAAGATAATTTGAAATGTGTACTCTGAGGTATAGATTGTCATTAGGTACTTGCTAATATGGTCTGTTTTTATTCTACATACAGTGTTATTTATGGTGTTGCTTGCACTTGTCTGTAATACGTGTACTTTCAATCTTGTATTTAGTCATTGTTTACACTACAGAAATGATAAATTAAAACAAACATCAGCATCAGTGTTCTGAAGCATCCAAACCGTTTTCTTCCTCAGCCTGGCTTGTTTGCGTGCCTGTTTTGCCGTGCTTACTAATAAAGACATTATCATTGACATTCCTTCCTCAGTTCACGTTATTATCATGCACAACCCTTGACAGTCGCTAGTGTGTAGCGTGCACATAATTCAACAGTCTATTTCTCTTGACTTTCGCAGGATACTGAGTTATAGCTTCTGTACTTCTCATGTAGATTGTCAGTCGAGTTTTTAAGGAATTGCAGGTTTGGGTTTCGCTTTCAAAGTTTCAAGGTATTGTCAATTCTATATCAGACCCTTCATAGTTGTTCTTTGTTCTTCAGCCATAGGCAGTTCATGAGACAATAGTATCACTCCTTGGGATTGTTCGGATTGCTGCCTCAGTTAAATTATCTGCTTTTTACCAGGATTGTTGCAAATGGCATAGCCTGTATGTTGAGAGTGTTTCCCACTTTCTCACTAGAACTTACAGAAAGACAATATAGAGGCATTTTATTTAAATGTTGGAGGTTTCAAAGCAAAATATGACAGATTTCTGCGTGGTGGGGCAAAGTGGTACATGGTGGGCCGCGCCGCCGGGGGGAGGCATGGTGGGCTGCGCCGCAGGGGGGCCCCCTCCATGTGCTTTGCAGGGGGGCCCCCTCAAGTTTCGTTATGCCACTGGCGGTCAGTACTCGGAGCCCATGGGTACCAGGCTGCTCCCTTCCCAGCTAGCTTGCTGCCTCTTTTTTTCCCTACGGCGGCCATTGGCTTTCATCACTGGTTTTGTAGCACACCCCAAGGGGGCAGATAAGTACAACTTATAATCTGAATCCTGTACCAAAAAAACCAACTCTACAATTTGTAATGGTATTTGGAAAACAAAAAGTGTTTGTCCGGATTCTACACCTGCTGTGCCTTCACTTTATGAGGTACAGATCCTTCATTGCTGTCGGTAGGTTTGGGCACATTTTATAATTAATGATGGGTGAGTGGGGGTATATACCACTGAATATCATGCTTGTTCTATCTTTGAGTTTTGCCTCACACAAACACCCCTTAATTTCTAAAGAAATGTTCTAGCAGTACTCAGCAGTCACCTTCAAAGACCTCAGGAGGCTAAGTCAAGTCATGAAACTGTATTTGATTTGACAAGCAAATCATAAAAGCACACAAGTAAAAATTCATACAGTGGGATAAAACAAGAGGTAAAGTGCATAATTTAATTATAATATACAAATGTATTAACATGTGGCTAAGTCGAATGGAAAAGACAAAAGGTGGAGGCAGGTTGGTTATAAATAAAAATAACGGCACACATTAAATCTGTTCCCTCAGTCATTTCACATCAATACTGTTATGAGACCAGAAAAATGTCACTCCAATCCTGCGGTTTAAACAAAGTGCATGTGTAAACTTTAAAGAAATCATCATTCTCACTACATACACTACATTTTAATAGACTCATTTATCCATATCATCTATGTATTTTGAGCGCACCTTTCATAAAATTCAGAACAGCAACACAGATATCAGAAGGGTCAAGAGAATGTAAAACAGAAACCTTCTCTGTGAGAGAAAGGGTAACAAGGCATCAGTATTGGAGGCATACATTTAGATCTCACATTTTTCTACAATGCACAAAACAGTACAAAGTGCAAATTGGACTGTTTTGCAGGACTGTCACAAGGACAGGGCGGGAGGTTATCACACCATCCGCCTTGGTTGGGGAAAGCTACAAGAAAGTGCACCTTGCCCAAACAAAATCTCGCTAAGTAAAATCTATTTTGTGACTCCAGAGGAAAAGATAGATAAAATTGCATCTGCTTTGCAAGGGGACTGGCATTGCCCATACTCAAGGAGCCTTGCTGGATCAATAGCTGTTAATGGTGTGCACTAATGCTTGATTATTACAAGGATTTAATTTAGGAATTTGCTGGAGATGGCATTTTAGAAGAATCATTAAAAAACTCTATTAGATCCAATTCACTAAATGCTCATTTTAGGTAGCCAAACCACGGAATCCTCTCCGCATTGGACACAGAGAGACAGTCCATAATAATGGATCTTGAAAATTCTAACTCCGGTGTGTGCCCGATTTTCACCCATAATAGCAAGGGAGCAAGGTCGATGCGATCCTCTATGTACTCTAGACCCAGTTCTGTATCACAGAACGAGATAGATGCACTCTTGGGGACCATCAGGAGCTTTCTGATGCATGTATTCTCCACTAATTGGAGCTTGCCAGAACTCCTACCACCCCACACTCTAACCCTATAGGTAGCGATTGAGAGGCATTTAGCTTTATAGAGTGTGGTAATTTCCTTGAAAGGCTTCTGTTTCAGTTTTTCTGCAAAGCAAAACAGTACCTCCATGGCTTTAGTCATTTGCTGTTCCCTTAAGGTAGGGGGTTCCATGATAACTGGATATTAAATACAATGCCCTAGATAAGAGAAATTTTGAACTTTCTCAATCTGATTACCCTAGACAGCAAAAGATTGCGACTTTGAGGACTTAGGGCCACACACCATAAAGTAAGACTTTTTATGGTTCTCCTCTAAATCTAAAGACGACATAAAGTCTACACAGGCCTCTAGAGATCTCTGGAGGCTCATGGCTGTCCTTGCAATAACGACAGCGTAATATGCGTAGAGTAACGTTGTGACATTTTTGCCAATCTAAACTCTTTTGTAGTAGGTGGGCTTCTAGGTCATTTCAAAAAATGAGAAATAAGAAGGGGGCCGATATACAGCCCTGAAGGACCCCCCCCCCGTCTAGACAATTGAGTGTGCTCTCTCACTGTCATTACCATAACGTATTTTGACTGCAGTGTTGAAATTAGGCCTACGCAACAAAACAACTAAGGTTCCTCCTCCCCATATCTCCCATTATGCTCCACAATCTGTCACGATTGACGGTATCAAACGCACTGGATAAGTCCATGAAGGCCAGATCTAAACAGCACTTCATGGACTTAGTCAGACCCTCCAGGATTTTGCGATTTCACGGTTTGCCGCGAAATCGGCACTTTTGTAAAAATGCTGCGATTTTAACATAGTGCCCGCGAAATCCAGACATGCCCAGTGTGCCTCCATCCCCAGCCTTTAATACACAACATAACATATTTAAAATCAGTGCACCCCCTGAGCTTGTCACCATATTTTAAAGTGGTTTATAGTTGTTGTTGTCACCGTTGACTTTGCAATCTTGGTGAACGTTACAACGTTATAATTTAAAAAAAGTAGAGCTTGGAAGCTCCTAAAAGTAATTTTGGGAGACTGTGCAAAATAGATACCCAGCAGTAATCTACTTTGAGCAACAACAAAAAAGTCAATGTTGACAATCTTCTCAAACTACAATTTGAAACGTTATCAAGAAATACTCAAACCCCAAAGTGAACCTCAAAAGGGAGGAGGTGAAAACAAAAATCAATAAGGACTGGAAAAACATGGCTTTGAAAAGACGTCTCTGTACTGCGAAGCTTATGTGTATGAAAGGGACATACACTGTTCTTGCCAAGAGTTGTAAGCCAAGAACCCTGGAATATCAGCAGGGTTTGCATTGTGGGAGGAAATGAGATGATGGTGGAGCTGTAACCTGTGACTACGTTTTAACAGCAACGGTTTGTCCAGAATGTTTGTACCTTTGAGCGGGGACCCTAGAATTATGTCTGCGTTAAGGGTAAAAACTGTGCAAAAATACATTTCTTGGGGGCGCTTTGTGGTATCTGGACTTCTATGTTATGACTTCCCTCTCTGTAGAATACTCATGTAATGCAATCCTCATGTGATGTCACTTTATAGAATGTTGGGAGTTAGATAGCCCAAGTTGCCTGGGCTGAGCAGCATGCTGTCTGCTCCTGGTGGGGTCTCCCTATGGCCTTGTTCCTATCTTCTTATCATCCTGTAATTCCTGTAACTATCCTGGAATAAACCATCTCTAAACTTCATGATCACTTGTGGACATTTGATCATTACAATTTGGCGACGATTTTAAGAAAGAACCTACATCTGGCACCACAACTTCAAATAAATAAAGATTCTCCTGCAACTCTTATCAAGGCACCCCATCTGGCATCGTGACCCCACCAGTGACCTCCCACCGGTCGCCCACAGCAGTCCGCCAGTTGTTCAAGAGTTTCGGAGATTCTATTAACGTCTGTCTGTAGCTGTGTCCCTGTGAGGGTAAGCTTTTCTTGCAACAAGCCTTGGATCATCCTGTGCTGTGCCCCTGTGAGAGCAAGCCTTTCCTTTTGTCAAGCCTGCTAACACCAACATCCGCTGTGGCGAGTCCGTTTACACCCTGCCTGGTAGTAGTGTGTCTGTCTTAGTTCCTGCCGGTTTCTACTTGTACAGCAAGATCTGGAGGATGTCTGCCTTTCTACGTTTGGTTCTATTTCTGCCTGCATGCCAAGCCTTGCGTCATTGATCGTTTCCTCCAACAGTGCATCTGTACCTAACTTGTTTTTTCTGCTGCTTCCTTGCCATATTCTGCCAACCGGGTTGGTTAATTTACCTCACAGTCATTTATTGTGTGCGCAGTTATACCCCCGTGAGCTGACATATGTTTCTTAAGAACAGGACTGTGTTATCATAATATCCGGGGAGGGGGACATTTTTATTTTTACTTTCCTACTCTTTTCACTGTGCCTTAGCGCAATGGCAGTTTCACTCGCCTGCCATATTCAATCATTCTCGAGCCTCATACTGCGTGCACGCTCACAGCGTGTGCATTCTCACCTCATGTTTGCTGTTCCTTCGAAGCCTCCTCTTCTTCGTGTGTGACGTCTTGTTTCAGCGTCACTTCAGCTCTCCTGAGTTTTGGTGCATATTTATGTGGAGATCCATCCTGCCCTGTCAGGGGCGTAACACAAGCCCCCGCAGCCCCCGCGGTGCGGGGGGCCCCGCACTCCTGGGGGCCCCGGGCCCTCAAGTAAGATCTGCCGCTGCTGTGACAAATGGTGTGCAGCTCGGGCCCCGGCCGGGGCCCCTGTGAGTTTGAAATGGTGCGGGGGCCCCGGCCGGGGCCCCTGCAAGTCTTGAAATGGTGCGGGGCGGGCGGGGGCCCCGGCCGGGGCCCCCCTGGGAGTTGTCAGTCAGTCTTCGTTGTAATTGTGGGCCGGGGGCCCCGAGAGTAAAGAGTCCGACATGGTGGGGGGGCCCGGCGCCGGCTGCGGGGCCTGTGACCACCCGTGTGAGACTGTCACTGAGGCTGGCAGTTGTTGTGTGTGTGGCATGGCTGATGTGCCCCGAGGCGGCTTCCGCTCTGCTGAGTCAGTAAGTGATCGCAGGAAATAAATGTTATACCAGGAATTATACAGTCAGTAAACACACATTACAAATTCAGAAGGGGCACGGCCACGGGCACCCCCGCGCCGGCGGGCACTCTCACTTTGATGCAATCATCATTAAAATGGTGCTGGGGCCGCCCGTGAGCAGTTTATTTTTTTTTCATTCTTTTGAGGATCAATGAAATGGCGGCGGGCCGGGATGAATGCGCGCGGCGCGCACATACTTGTCCAGTTACACTGTGACGACTTTCACTTTCTATCTAATAATTTCCGCCGCGCGCGTATGCGCGTGGGGGATGGGCGGCGGGGGCAGGGCTGGCTGCTGGTGAGTGACCAATGCCCATTACATTTGGCACTGCAGCACATGCGCAATCGCCAGGTGCCGTGGCACAAACACGCAAATGCAAGGTGTGGCGTGCGTCACGTGTGGCATCAGGGGCGCACATAGGGCCATAATGAAGAAGAAGAGTCCAGAGAAGACAAACAAAGCCAGGCCCACCCACGCTCAGAGTCAGAGAGGACTGTCTGACTCTGAAGTTCTGAACAACTGAAGTTGAAAGTACTAGTAGACTACTGAAGTAAGTCCTTCCGGCGTCCCGTCACCAGTGCGGGCCGGGCCTTCTTTATCATTTAAATGATTGCCCGGCAGCGCTTCCCGTCAGTAAATAACATAGCGCACCTGGCAGCCTGGTGGGCTGCGCCTGCTCTGCGTACTGTAACTGACATTAGAATAGTCTGCACGTTAATGAGAGCTTTCCCCCCCACCCCACCACCCCTTCTGATTGGCACTGGGCAGGAAGAGATTGAATTGACAGGCCGGCTGTGGTGGCATGACTGTGCCTGGGGGGCGATCTCACGATGGTAAAGAATGGCATTCACCGAATGCTGGGTATGCGAGAGACTAGCTAGTAACTGACTAACTGAAGTAAGTCCGTCCGGCGTACCGTCACCAGTGCGGGGCCTTCTTTATCATTTACATGATTGCCCGGCAGCTCTTCCCGTCAGTAAATGACATAGCGCACCTGGGCAGCGCCTCTGCGCACTGGTACTGGGGCATTAGATAGTCTGCACTGCAGGTTGATGAGAGCCTCCCCCCCCTTCTGAATTGGCACTGGGCAGCGAGAGGAGAGGTAGATTGAATTGACAGGCCGGCTGTGGCCCTGTGCCTGGGGGGCGATCTCACGATGGTAAAGGCACTGAATGCTGGTATGCGAGACAAGCTAGGTTCACCACGTTTATGATGAGGGCCAGCTCACTGACAGAATGGGCAGGTCAGAGGCTGTGTCATCCAAGTATGTATTTCAGCATGAGGCAGCATGGGAACTATCAACTCTTCTAACGAATCGTGCTTGGCACAGCATTCAGCATAACCGACAGCGATAATGAAATATAGCTTATAGTCCCGTCCTACAGTAATCATTACAATGTCAAAGGGACTTAACTTATAACTCAATAACTCAAAAATCACTTGATAAAGAATATCAGGAACTCCACCTAGCTCTAAATGTACGTCTTCACTTTAGAAAGGTGGCCCTCAAAACTCTGGCATATCCTACCGATCAACTAATGTGATCACAGGTTATTTATACGTTTGGTCTGTAATAGTTTAAAAGCTAATGTTTTGCTTGTTACTCAGATTTGGTAGATAAAGTGGGGTCTACACAAATAATATATCAAAGATTGGCTCACCATAGTACCTGGGAGAAATAAAATTAGATGCAGCATGGTTCAACTGTGTCCTTATATTTGATACCACAGGCATTCAAATTCAGAAGAAGTAGCAGCAGTAAGGCTGAAGAATAAAACGGCAGGGCCTGTTTTAGCTGTCTGTTACACCAGTGTCACATTCAGAGCACTCCACTTCACTCACTAAAACCTCCTTGGGAGGATGTCAAAGTTTCTCAGAAACAAAACAGGCATCACATAAATGGACTCTTTGAGCATCCATACAAAGGTCTACTCAACAATGCTTGGACATGTCAAAGCACACATGGAAATACTTAGTTTAAAGATAAAGGACACCACCTCTGTAATGTTCTCCCCACCCCATGAATGATTGCACCATACCAACAAAAAGAACATCAAAACTAATCTTTCTGGAAAATCTCATTCACTCTCTTGTAGAAACAAGAAAACGTCTGAAAGCAATTATGTTCACAGAGCTGCAATGAACACTTTAATTCATTTATGTAGAATTAAATTAAAGCTATAAATAATAGCGGGATACAGAAGATAATATGTTTTCATTTGCTATTGTCTTTGTGTTTATACTGATCTGTTTCTTTGTCCAGACTTCAACCTCTCCATATTTATAACTGTAGAACAGTTTGTTAAGCAGGCACTTTTTTATGCAGGCTTGATATATAAGGAAAGAATTATGGGTGTTATGTGGTAATAGAGGTTAAGTGAACAGCTGTAACTCTGATGATATCACGTATGTTTGCTAAACGTTTTTTACATTTCCCTGCGCTTCTAAACATACACATGGATCAGAGCAGAGGTCAGGTGACGTCTGTCTGTCCTCACGTAATGTTGCGCATGGTCTGCGGGATAGTAGCAAATGGATGGTAAAGGCACTGATTGCTGTGGGTATGCGAGCAGCTAGGTTCACCACGTTTTTGATGAGGGCCAGCTCACTGACGGAATGGGCAGGTCTGTCTGTCCTCACGTAATGTTGCGCATGGTCTGCAGGACAGCCACATTCATGCCGACTCATGGAAAAGATGATGATCCTTGATTTCATTTAACGTGTATGTGTCAGACTCAAAGGCTACTGATCAATTGCTTATTCATTTTTTTTATTGCTCTAACCAACCAGCGCTGGCCACCCAAGCTACAGACTAGAATGGTTCTAGAAAAAGCTCGAAAAATAGGCGGTGCACTAACCCAAGCAATAACAGCACTTCATCATTGGAAAGTCTGTAGCAACGACATAATGCATTCTTTGCAACAAAAAAAATCCCAAATGAATGCAAAGTTTTCTTTAAGAAGACCATCCCTGGTAATAATCTGTTGAATTGTGCAATTCAACAGGTTATTATCAGTGATGACCTATGTCAAATGCACTTATGCATGAAACATCATGAGAAGCAAGCTGTGGGAGTGCAGTTTCACAAACTCAGATCTCGGGTTATGGTTCCCCTTATGTTTTTATTGGTTCATTGAAGCAGCCCCTTGACTGCAAATGCTTTACAGAAACAGCTAACACTTTGCTAATAATGCTCCCTGCAGTGAGAGATGGTTTGTTCGTATGTCTCCAACTCCCTACAGTATCCTTTAGATATGTTACTCGCTAACCCCAGGTCCATAGAAAACAGACACCAAGCAATACATTGACCTGGCACTCTCATGTCTTTTGTCACTGCCTCACCCCTGCCTCTGTTAGTCCTTTTCCCCTCAGCTTGCTATATCCAAGATGCGCACGTGCCAGCAGACAAAATTCAGGCAAGAGAATCACAATTTTTGAAGCCAAAAAAGGGTTATTTTAGCTGGCTGTCGACTAAAATGAATGCTACTTCAATATGTCAATGTGGAAAGTACATCACCCGATTCTTTTTTTAAATCTCCCACTTTCCTTTTCTAGAATGTTAGCCTATATGAGAATGAACCACCTGAAGGGTCCTGGATGGGATCATGCATTATTAGTGGGGCATATCCTCCAAGAGACCTTATATCCAGCAACCTGCACCTGGGTCTCTGCAGCGGGCGAGTCCAAGTTCCAACCTTCGCTCCGCAAGCAGCCCTAACTCCCCTCGTCCTCCAAGTTTAGACGTACGTTCTACAGAAGGGGCAGGTTGGCTAGTGCTGAGTATAGTAGAGGGTAGGCAGAGGTGGATTTCTTTGTTGGAGTGGGTCTTTGGCAGTTATTGTTTGAAAGAGAGACAAATGTCGTTGCTTTGGGGATGTAGCCCATTCTTGTACTTTTTGGTGGTGGTACTTCTTGTTGAGAGTTCCAGAAGACCACCTGTAATGGGGATGCTAAGGTGGTTTGTCCATGGGAAGGCGATGCCAATCAATGTTTATAGTTTTTAGTGGAAGATAATTTGAAATGTGTACTCTGAGGTATAGATTGTCATTAGGTACTTGCTAATATGGTCTGTTTTTATTCTACATACAGTGTTATTTATGGTGTTGCTTGCACTTGTCTGTAATACGTGTACTTTCAATCTTGTATTTAGTCATTGTTTACACTACAGAAATGATAAATTAAAACAAACATCAGCATCAGTGTTCTGAAGCATCCAAACCGTTTTCTTCCTCAGCCTGGCTTGTTTGCGTGCCTGTTTTGCCGTGCTTACTAATAAAGACATTATCATTGACATTCCTTCCTCAGTTCACGTTATTATCATGCACAACCCTTGACAGTCGCTAGTGTGTAGCATGCACATAATTCAACAGTCTATTTCTCTTGACTTTCGCAGGATACTGAGTTATAGCTTCTGTACTTCTCATGTAGATTGTCAGTCGAGTTTTTAAGGAATTGCAGGTTTGGGTTTCTCTTTCAAAGTTTCAAGGTATTGTCAATTCTATATCAGACCCTTCATAGTTGTTCTTTGTTCTTCAGCCATAGGCAGTTCATGAGACAATAGTATCACTCCTTGGGATTGTTCGGATTGCTGCCTCAGTTAAATTATCTGCTTTTTACCAGGATTGTTGCAAATGGCATAGCCTGTATGTTGAGAGTGTTTCCCACTTTCTCACTAGAACTTACAGAAAGACAATATAGAGGCATTTTATTTAAATGTTGGAGGTTTCAAAGCAAAATATGACAGATTTCTGCGTGGTGGGGCAAAGTGGTACATGGTGGGCCGCGCCGCCGGGGGGAGGCATGGTGGGCTGCGCCGCAGGGGGGCCCCCTCCATGTGCTTTGCAGGGGGGCCCCCTCAAGTTTCGTTACGCCACTGTGCCCTGTGACGTTTTGCGTGCCGCCATGTTTGCTTTGGGAGTCTTTACATTACTTCTGTTGTTCCCAGCGCTGTATATGTTGTCTGCCTCAACGTCATTTGGAATATTGCTCATGCGATCTCAGCTGTTTCCCTTTCAGTCGTTAAGTCAATGCGATGCAGCGGACAGCGAGACAAGTGAAATTTACCCTCATGTTAAATGGAGTGCATTTCATAAATCTTTTCAAGGTACTGTGCACTTCCTTCCTAAAAATGCCGGAGTCTTTTTTGTTTTTTTTCTCCGTTCTGGAAAATTGGAATCAAACCCTCAGTAACTCGTCTTTTTTTCTTGAGTTGGCGTTTACAAGTAACAGTAACATGCATCTGTTTTGGCTGAATGGTTTTCTATCCTCTATTTTAACACTGTACTGCCATCTAGTGACCTGATGCTGAATTGATTGGGATTTATTCCTACTGCTGTTTGTGTTACATTTACATCGACTTTAATGGGTGCACAGACATAATATCGAGTCCAAAATATCGTTTGGACATAATATCGTGTATTTAATATCGAGTGGACAAAATATCGACAGGACAGAATATCGACTACAAAAATATCGTTTTTAAGGTAAGTGAAGTAATATCGACTGTAAAAAATATAGTTAAAATATCGTAGTATATAATATAGATAGTACAATATATCGAATTTTTAATAATATATAATTTTTTATAGTGTATTTTTATGTTATCATATGTGTGAACATTGTGTATTTATGTTATAAATAATTATATTTAAAGAATTTTGTTTTAATAATTTTTGCGTAATTTTAATCTGTAGCGGGTTGTGGGTTTATAGGGGAATAGGGTGGGAAGTAATTTAATTATAATAATTAAATATGTAAATTTATTTATTGATAGTAATTAGTAATTAATTGCTAATTATTTATATTTGTTAATTAATTTAAATAAAATTGTTAATTAATTTAGAGTAATAGATTAATTGTTAATTATGTAAATTAAACTAATTTAATTCTGTAGGGGGTTGTGGGTTTATAGGGGAATAGGGTGGGAAGTAATTTATTTATAATTAATTAAATATGTACATTTATTTATTGATAGTAAATAGTAAATAATTGTTAATTAATTTATAATTGTTAATTAATTAATTAAAAATTGTTAATTAATTTATATTAATTGATTAATTGGTAATTATGTAGATGTAACAAATTTAATTTATGTAGTGGGCAGTGGGTTTATAGGGGCATAGGGTGGAAATTAAATTATTAATTATTAATTAAATAATAAAACTAATTACAATTTATTTATTTGGAAATAATTGTTATATTTGTTTAAGTTATAAAATATTTATTTGTTAATGTTTAATAATTAGTAATAATAGGTGATTAATTTAATTAATTATTGGTATTTTTTTTTTAATTAATTATTAATAGATATTTTTTTGTAGATTTTTGAATAATATATGAATTATTTACTTTCCCTAATGTTGTATTCTCTGGAGTGGGAATAGTAATTTTAACCTCTACGCTATCCAACGCTTTCCCTACTGTTGCACCACTGGAGTGGGAATAGTAATTTTAACCCCTACGCTATCCAACAGTTTCCCTACTGTTGCACCCACTGGAGTGGGAATAGTAATTTTTACCCCTACGCTATCCAACGCTTTCCCTACTGTAGCACCCACTGGAGTGGGAATAGTAATTTTAACCCCTACGCTATCCAACGCTTTCCCTACTGTTGCACCCACTGGAGTGGGAATAGTAATTTTTACCCCTACGCTATCCAACGCTTTCCCTACTGTTGCACCCACTGGAGTGGGAATAGTAATTTTAACCCCTACGCTATCCAACACTTTCCCTACTGTTGCAGCCACTGGAGTGGGAATAGTAATTTTAACCTCTACGCTATCCAACGCTTTCCCTACTGTTGCACCCACTGGAGTGGGAATAGTAATTTAAACCCCTACGCTATCCAACGCTTTCCCTACTGTTGCACCCACTGGAGTGGGAATAGTAATTTTAACCCCTACGCTATCCAACACTTTCCCTACTGTTGCACCCACTGGTGTGAGAATAGTAATTTTAACCCCTACGCTATCCAACGCTTTCCCTACTGTTGCACTCTTTGGAGTGGGAATAGTAATTTTAACCCCTACGCTATCCAACGCTTTCCCTACTGTTGCACCCACTGGAGTGGGAATAGAAATTTTTATTCTTTTGTTATTGTATGTTAATAATATTGGCTATTATTTAATTATATTTAGTTACTATATATATATGTTTTAAGAAATATGATTAAATAATTTTTATTTTTTTACTTTCATTAATTATTTAATTATCATTAGTTAATTTAAGTATTCTTAAGTATATTTTAGTACTTAGTTTTTAATAATAATTTAATTTAATAGTGTTTTTAGTAAAGTCGATATTTTTTTAAACTATATTTTTGTAAACGATATTTTAAACTCGATATTTTTGTACTTACCTGTTTGTAGATAGAAACTCGATATTTTGTCAGTCGATATTTTTTACACGATATTCTTGCAGGTCGATATTTTGGCAGTCGATATTTTTTCAGTGATCCACTTTAATGTTGGCAATTCTGTACCTGCAAAGTTCATGTTTAATGCCTCATTTTTAAGTATTGTTTTGCCATATTTGAGGTTTTTCACACACCACACATGCATGTCATGCATTATTTTGCCCACTCTCATGAACATACACTTTTGCCTTGTAGTGTTCATTCATAGTGCACATTGTTTTACATGTCAATTTGAGAGGCCATGTTTTTTGCCCACTCTCATGAACATACACTTTGCCTTGTAGTGTTCATTCATAGTGCACATTGTTTTACATGTCATTTTGAGAGGCCATTTTTTTTTTTTTGCTAAGGGTCCCTGTCTGTCCCTTTAGCTTTCAACTGCACACACAGACCTCACTAATTTTGTTTGTTTGTGTTTTGCGAAGGGTTATAGTCCTTTTAGCTTCCAAAAGTGCACGTCCAGTGTCTACACACAGACCTTGCCAATTTTGTTTGTCTGTGTTTTGCTAAGGGTCAGTCTCTTTAGTTTCTAACAGCCAGACCTTGCCAATTTTGTTTGTCTGTGTTTTGCTAAGGGTCAGTCCCTTTAGTTTCATACAGCGCACATTGTGGTAGCACCACGTTAGTTGTCCATACACGGACCCTCAGAATTTTTGGTTTTAGCCATGTAGGGTGTGCGCAACTTAGTTTTTCCTCCCTCCTGGGAGCTATGCAAGGGTGTCAGTCCCTGTGTATTATGTTTATGGGTTCCTACCCAAACCTTCACTTTACATTAGTGCACGTTATGGTAACTCCGCACCACTTGTCCATACATGGACACCTCTTATTGTCAGTCCCTGTGCATTATATTTTGGGTTCTTATCTACCCAGACGCTGTCTGTTAAATTTTTTTTTTTACAAAGGAGTTATGCAAAGGTTAGTTATTTTGTATTTACATGGGTTTCTACCCTATTACGTCATGAGTATCTACTCATATGTGGTGTTTATCGCATTTACATTACTACAGTCCTCTGTGTCTGTTTGCTCACATATTTAGCTTATGCTTTACTTAACTGACTGACTTTTATGCTATCATTGCTAAACATGTTCTGTTTATATTGTATTTTTATTACTACGTTTGCACCGTTATCTTTGCATTTCATATTTGTCTTTGCTTAAGGATAATGGTGTTTAGATAGGGAACCTTTCATTTTTCCTCATTTTTCTTGCTTGTTTCTTCTTTTACGTTTTCTTAAAGAAGTCTTATTCTCGTGTCTCTTGTGGACTTTGAGCTTTCTGTCCCTTTCTGACGTGTTTTCTTCATCTCTGTTCGTCACAGCCTGTTGTCCTGTGTTCTGTTAATTTTTCATTTTCCGGCTCCATTCATTCCTGTTCTGGCCAGTAGATGTGTTTTGGAGTTGTGTGTTGTACTTTCTTTCCTTCTTTTCTCTTAGGTTGTTGCTTTTTTTCTTCTTCTCTGGTGTGTAAGAAGGGGGGATGGCTTATATGTTTGATCAGTTCTGTTTGCTCTATTCTCCTCTTCTTCTCATTTCTACTTTCTCTGTTGTTTTTTCTTTTATTAAGGAGAAAGGGGGATATGTGGTATCTGGACTTCTATGTTATGACTTCCCTCTCTGTAGAATACTCATGTGATGCAATCCTCATGTGATGTCACTTCATAGAATTTTGGGAGTTAGATAGCCACAGTTGACTGGACTGAGCAGCATGCTGGCTGCTCCTGGTGGGGTCTCCCTATGGCTTGTTCCTATCTTCTTATCATCAAGTAATTCCTGTAACTATCCTGGAATAAACCATCTCTAAACTTCATGATCACTTGTGGACATTTGATCATTACTCTCTTCTCTTCTCACTGCCATTTCACCCTTTCAGGTGGGTCTTTGGGAGTCTTTGTTCTAGTTTCAGTTCAGCTGGGTACGTATAACGAAGTCCTTTGTTTTATAGCATGATGCAAGCTCAAGTGACAAACTTGTCTCAAAAAAAGACAACAGACATTGACAAAGCAAAGGGCTGGCAGCCAAACATAGAACCTTTGTCTTTAACAGTGCTGGTTTAGTCTGAAATTAATGTCAGCCGTTTGATGATAAATTGTTTACATCAACACTATTACTGGACATATTTATGTCTATGGCTAATGCAGCACAGGTATCATCATAAACGTAATCAACAAACATATGACCCTCAACATGGACAGAGACGAAATAGCACATCCATGAAATGCTTCTCTCCCATTGCCCCTATGACCAAGCAGTTAGTACCAGGGTATACAAAAGCTACCAATGCTATCAGGGAGCTAAGTCCTACTGGGTTCAATTTCAATGTGCATAAGGAAGTTTTTTTTCTAAAAACATATTTGCATGTTCTCTAATGCAGTGCTTTTGACTTTGGTGGACTCGACACTGTCGCTATTGGAAGCAGAGGAATATATATTCTATAATCCACAAACAAAAAATATTTTTTTCTACTTTAATGTAAAGAAATGGTTCGGGTTTCAAAATGTACTTTTATTTCTAAAACCCAAAGCAATTGACTAGACTTTAGCATACTCTTTTATTCTTTGCTTATAAAGCATCCTCTTTTTGTTGACCCATAGCAATGCTACAATTGAGGCCAGGATTTCGCAGTTTGCTGCGAAATCAGCACCTTGAAGCCAAACAAAGTGTCTACATTGTAAATAAACCAAATATACAACTAAGATATCTGTGTTTGTTGTAGGAAAAATGGCCAAATGAAATGTCGCAAAATTGCCACTAAATTTCCATATTTGTGCCACTAAATTTCCATTTTTGTGCTGCTACATTTGCTAATCCATGCCGCTATATCCTAGGGGGTCTGCTTAGTGTATTTACCAACAGTCAATGACAATTCAAGCACTGTTCTTTTGTGCCCACTCCCCACCTAAACGTAAACTGTGTTTTGGAGAGCACGTTATTTGGTAAAGTCCAGTCTTCTAATCGGGCCAGGAGAACCTACCCAAGACTTTTGCTGCTGCATCGATTAGGGATATTGGCCTATAACAGGCCAGGTCATTCCTATCCCCTTTCTTAAAGATAGGGACTGTGGTAGTATCTTTCCATGAGGCGGGCAGAGGACCTATGATAGAGGCCCTGAAAATATTTGTTGAAAGGTGCACTCCCAGGCCGGGATTGTCTCTGGATAAATAAAGAGGAACCCCGTCAGGGCCGGGTGCTTTGAGGTGAACGCCCCGAGTTATTGCTGTCTCCACATCTTTGACAGAGATTGATTTACTGAGCTGCAAAGCTTGATCCATGCCTTTGATCATATCAACATCCTTGTCCTCAGGATTTGAAACTCTGTTTGAAGGATTGAAGATGCAGGATTAATGTGACACCCAGTCACCCCCAGGTATCAGGAAATCCATTTTTTTGTAGGGGCCTCAGAGAAAACTGGGCAGTTAATGATTTCCCAAAGTTTTTCACGTCCCCCAGTAACCAGCAGGTCTGACCAGGCATCTCTCCTAAGCTTGGCCTTCCTCTGGGCAATAACAGCCTTATAACTCCGTCTAGATGCCCTGACTAACTCTTTGTTGTGGGGTAAGAGAATTTAGGGTTCTTCTCATTCTTTATGAGCTTTTGTACAGCTACTGTTGAACCATCATTCAGTTGGAGCAGTATTATTAGAGCATCTAACTGATGAAGTTAATGAGGTGGCTAAACAAAGTGCCTCAAAATCTTGTACCAGGGCTGCAGGCTCACCATGTCCATGAGGACAATGTTCTCACTCACAATTTTGCCCTCGAAAGCCTGAGGATTTACCACATCCCATTTCTTCCCCAACCCTTTATTCGGGTTATACTCAATAGGGGAAGACAGTTGGTTTTAGGGTCCCTGTCTGTGGACCTAATTTAAAAAGTGCTACTTAAGGGTTTTGATCACTAGTACACTTAGTCACAATTTTAAAGTCCAAGAGGAGACTGCTGTAGTTACAGGATTGCCTTTGTGGTAGTTGGAAGCTGCAGTGGCCCAAATACTCCAAATTAGCCCCCTAGTTCGTCACTGTTGCTGCGTTGCTGTTCCGGCAGATTGCTCGTGGCGGATTGCTGATGCCACGGTCACTGAGACTCTGTTTCCCCAAGGCTATGATGAGACAGGGATTGAAGTGCGCAAGGAATCGAGCCACGGGCACCTGTGACCGCCAAGGAGAACAAACCTCGAGAGGTCTCCAGCAAGGGCAAGGGCAAGTTGGAGACTGGGAGAATAAAAACATCTCTGAGGATTACGTATGGCACAGCACAGATGGAAGGTGGGTCTTTGCAGCTCTCTATTGCAAGCATGTGTGTGGCTTTATCTGTAATGCCACCCTAAATTGATATCCAGGTGGCAGTGGAATGGTAGACTCCTCGTGTGGAACCCTGGTTGGGTCAGGGATTAACAGTGGTAATCTCGATGAAGAGGTAAATCCGGAGTCCCGCCCGACCCGACTTCGGTACTAGCTGCCCATCCCAGGCAAGAGTCGTTGAATATGGAGTTGGAGTATTCTAAAATCACTACTGGAAATCTTTTATCACAGGACACCCTTCAGGACCCCGTTTAGGTAGAGGAGCGGGGACAGATCATGGACACTGGCACCAGTAAAGTGATCACCCCTTATCTCAGACCTAGGCTCAATTCTGAGGGCCGGTCGCAAGGAAGGGCTTTTTCTCCCAAGATGCCCGGGGAGAAATTATTTTCACTAACCGATGGCTCGGATTCCTCTAACCCAGGCAAAATCTCCTAAAGTGATGATGAGGCATCTGACATTAATAGTAGTATTTCAACTGCAGATTTATTATTGATACAAGTAAAGAAATCCCAGCAACGAAAGAAAAAGGGGGTAGGAGGAGGAATAGCAGGCAATTGAAATGGGAGTATTCGGCTACTCACATTGCTTATCCTGACAGAGGTAACCATGATCTTGGTCAAAATTATGTTGACACACCGGGTATTGGACTTTGTGTGGCACCGGTCACCTTCTTTTAGCACCATTCTTCATTCTATTCAACAGATGCAAGAGGAATTTCAAACTAAAAGCCCCTGGGCAAGAGTTGCTTCTAAAAAGCTTCAGGGGCAGATTCGGAAATCAAATAAAACTTGTGTTGAGATCACAGATCGATGGACAAAGGTGATGGGCCAGACGGAGAACCTGGAGATCCAGGTCAACTGCCCAAAAACCCAAAGCACTTCTCAAGGAGCCCTCATGCTCGATGTTTTGTCAAAGTTGGAAGACCAAGAGAACCGGCAAAGGAGGAACAACCTGCGATTTCTAGAGATCCCGGAAGGAGTTGATGGGGGCAACGCCAGATCGTTAATGGTGAATCTCTTGAAAGGCGCATTCCCTGATCAGACTAAATGAGACTGGGATTTGGAACTCCAACTGGCACAACGCTTCCCCATAATTCTCAAGAAACGTCCAACGAATGAAACTGAGAGACCTAAAGCAATGCTAGTGTATTTTGGAATTTTTTTGTTGCATTAATATATTTATGACCAAGCTCGCTCAAATGTTAAAAAATCTCAAGTGGAAGTGACTTTTTCTTTGTTAAACCCGATGTTACACATGCAACCTGGCAACTGATGGCTCCTTTCAGAAAGTTGGTGCTGAGGTTTATCTTCATAACCTCGCAAGACAAAAAATTGTAATTGATGGGAAAATCTGCAGCTTCACTTCTGATTTTCAAGCCCAAGAATATTTGAAGGAGCTTAATCAGGTGGGCGGCAATCACAGGTTTTCCAAAGTAAGGCACTTCTTGTATAGACGTTTTCTTTTTTTGATTAAGGGGTATACCGGTGACAGCTAGTTTGCAGTCCGTCTGTGGTAGTCGGCAGATGTCTGTATCTCTCACTTTATTTGCAGCGGTGGAGTGTGCGGTGAGGCAGCTGGTTAAGTATTCATCATTCAGGCTTTGCCAAAAGCATAGGAAGGGCTTGGTAATGAAGGAAATATGGCTACTGTGATCTCAGGAAGTGGGAAATTACGCTTTACAACCCTGAATATTTGCAGGCTAAACGATTCCAGATAAAGACAAATAGTTTCTCAAGGGCTTCAACAGTTAATGCAGACACTATTTGTCTACAAGAAACCCACATAGAGGGAGCACGGATGGGTGTGCTAAGGAATTTATGTTATAGATTAATCGGAGGGACAACTCCATGTGGTTGCAATTTTCAATCGGCCATAATATGTTGCAATTACTGCAATCATGTTCGGGAACACCTGCAGGGTCGGTGGGTTATCGTGGGTTGCCGGTCTCCTTGTTTTACCCCTTCACTTTATGTTCAGTCTATGGCAGCACAGTAGATGACCCTTTGTTATTTGATTGGTTATCCAACGAGTTAGCACACTGGCCCCTCCAAAGTATACTGTGTGGAGATTTGAATATCAATGTACCCGGTAACAGGGATGTGAGCCAGAGATACACCAGGAGAAAATCAAAAGTATCCCAATTGTTAGTGAACCGATGTAGGACACATGGACTTAGGGATGGGTGATGAGTTTAAAACTGATGGAACATGAGTTTACTTTCTATTCCGCCCCACATCAGTCTCATTTGAGACTGCATTATTTTTTCGTATCTTCCTCTTTAGTACATGAAGGCAGGAGTGAATGTTATTCCAGATTTCTATCCGACCATAACCCTTTAATTTGTTTTATTCAGTGAGAGGCAACTACAAAGATGATACCCTGGAGTTTGGAAAAGGCTCTGCTGTATAATGACTAATATCTGGACCATATGAAAGAATGAATCCCCAAATTTGTTGGTAAGAACGTGGGTACAGTCCCACTAGGTGTTTTTTGTAATACCCTGAAAGCGTGTATCAGAGGAGAAACTATTGAATTTTCTTTCAAACAGGGGAAAGATGAGAAACAAATTATGGAGGAGTCTATTGAACTTAACCCAGGCAGAAGAAATTCTAGTTACAGCTTTGCAACAGAAGACTGGGGTAGAGGGGGCTCAAAGGGCTGTGGTGTTGGCTAAGGCCATAATTGGGGAAATCCTTGCCAAAAATGTAGCAACCAAATTAGCCGCCTATAGGGAAAAAGTGTATGAGTGTAGTGAAAAGATGGGGCATCACTTGACAATGAGAACCAGGCATGATTTTGTACTTAAAAAGGTTATGCATTCAGGGGCTAGAAAATACAAGGGTGTGGGAGGGTCAAGGGGAATATTTAATGACCTGTCTGCTCATACCCCTATTCACAAGATACAATACACAATAAAGCAGACCAGGTCTGAAAATAGTGTGTGCCTAAACCGGACTGTGATCCAGTTGGATGTCTGTGTAGAAGGAAGTACTGTTGAAAAAAAGTAAAACACATAATGTTGTTAAAAGCACAGAGGCTAGAATGAATCCCATCAGACCACCGTTGTGGTGGAAGTAGCGTCATGTGGGAATTACTAGACAATCCATCATGCGACCGGCCAAGTAGTGCCGGGGCGCGAGTGGATGTCAGTGGTCTAACTCTAGTGTTGAACCTAGACTAATGTGAAGAAAGTGCAGTGCTCAAATACTAGTGAAAATAAAATAGGCTACGTGGATCCATGCGGCATTGAAGAGGGAATCCAGGTGTCTAGAGTTAAAAACACGCTGGGTAGTAAGACTACCCTGTAGCGCAACGCAAAACGGTCGACATGTTTCAGCCATAAGGGCATTGCCCCAGCTTTCTTCAGGACCTAAACTGAAAGCCTCACCTCACCCGGCGACCGCTCGGGAGTAGGAGGCCCCGCTCTGTCCGTCGGGTGAGGTGAGGCTTTCACCCACACAAAGCTGGGAAGAAGCCAGATCTTTCTTCCTCCAGTGGGCAAGGCTCCTATCAGATATGTAACTTCTCAAGTACATTTATTGATTGATCTTTTGACTAAAATGAATTGTTTTTCACTGTACTAATTAAGTGTATTTGCAGTAGCCAGTTTAGGTCCTGAAGAAAGCTGGGGCAATGCCCTTATGGCTGAAACATGTCGACCGTTTTGCGTTGCGCTACAGGGTAGTCTTACTACCCAGCGTGTTTTTAACTCTAGACACCTGGATTCCCTCTTCAATGCCGCATGGATCCACGTAGCCTATTTTATTTTCACTAGTATTTGAGCACTGCACTTTCTTCACATTAGTCTAGGTTCAACACTAGAGCTAGACTACTGACATCCACTCGCGCCCCGGCACTACTTGGCCGGTCGCATGATGGATTGTCTAGTAATTCCCACATGACGCTACTTCCACCACAACGGTGGTCTGATGGGAATCATTCTAGCCTCTGTGCTTTTAACAACATTATGTGTTTTACTTTTTTTCAACAGTACTTCCTTCTACACAGACATCCAACTGGATCACAGTCCGGTTTAGGCACACACTATTTTCAGACCTGGTCTGCTTTATTGTGTATTGTATGCATTCAGGGGCCCAGTATTTGGACCTTTATCAGATCCAATTAAGATTCTGGATTCCTTTCAGAATTTTTATAAAATATTACACTCTGATGGACCAGATTGGGAGGCGCATCAGATCCAGGATTTAATTTGTAATTTTCTGGATTCTACCCAGCTGAATCAATTGACCAGGGAAGAGCAAGAGCAGCTCCATGGCCCTTTATCCTGGAAGGAGATCCTTGTAGCTTTGTCTAACTTACCCGACAGGAAGGCGGCCGGTACGGATTTGATACCAACAGAATTTTATAAGATATTTTTGGATCAAATCAAGGACCTTATTTAAAGGTGCAGGGCCTCTCAGGTTATGGGAATTGGCTAAAATTATTGTTTTCCCTAAAAAGAATAAACCCACTCAAGAGCTCGGTTCCTATCGTCCGATCACTTTACTTAATGGGGACTCGAAAATGTATTCAAGACTTTTAGCCACTCGCTTGTCTCAGTTGATTCACAGGATAGTTTCCAAATGGCAACATGGATTCATCCCTGGTAGAGGTACGATCAAACACATCAGAAGGATTATATCTTTTTTAAAGCTGGTCAAGTGTCTGGGGACCCTATAGCCTTGATCAAGCTTGATGCTGTAAAAGCATTCAATAGGGTCTCCTGGCATTTCCTGTGGGTTGCCATGCAAAGTAAGGGGATCGGGACAGATTTTATTAAGGCAAACAAGCGCTCTATGTTGAATCTGTTGCCAGCGTTTACATCAACGGGGAAATGACTGAGCAATTCAAGAGCTTGTGGGGTATACAGCTAGGCTGTCTGTGCTCCCCTCTGTTATTACCGTTGTATATCGACCCCTTTATAAGGATGTTGGAAAAGGATGTTATGATCCCCCTCTATTCACCTGCAAGGGAATGATACTTAAGTTTTAGCCTCTGCCGCCGACATTGCTCTAGTTACCCCCGATCAAAGCGGTGGATGAAGAGGCTTAGATTTTTTCTGCTCATCTCAGGGTATTCTTTAAACAAGGAAAAAACTCAAATTATTATGAACAAGCACATCTTCTTGGCAGACAATAGAGTGGTTGAAAGTGCAGATTATTTGGGGGGGCGTGGCTTGCTGCTGTGGGTAATGGCCGCTGCCTAAATCAGCTCCGTCCCTTCTGCGGAATATTCACAGTATCCCAAGCCATCCGAGATCGTTTGCTGAAGTGTGCTGGTGGGGCTTGACTCCTGACACCCGCGCAAACGTTTGAGCCCTCGGTTGCGCGTCCGCCTCCCAGGACCGGTCCGGACTGTGAGGTGATCCAGAGTTGCAATGGCGGACAGGAGACGTGTCCAGTGAGAGGCGGCGGCCCTGGAGGGTGCTGGTGCTCCTGTCCCGAGGGATCTGCCTGCGGTGGGATGTGGAGACTGACGGCGGCGCCACGGGACCTAGGCTGGTGGGCCTGTGACGCCTTATAAGTACGGGAGGAGAGGAGGTGCTGCTTCAGCGGGCGCCTTGGAAATCGAGGCCCCGGCTTTCAGACCTGTCTGGTGAGGAGAGCTGAGCCGCGGTGGGCGGAAAGGTAGGGGAGCCCTGTGGAGAGTTTGGGAGTGGAAGGAGGCTCAGCAGTGGTGATGTCGAGGGCTGCAGGTACTGATTTATTTCTGTGGACAGGCGGAGTAGACGCTGCGGTGGCTCGAGGACCGAGCTAATCTGTGACAACTGGGGCACTTGGACTGCGGCCCTCGGCAGCGTAAGCCCGGAGGTGGTGATACTGGGACTCCCTGTGTGGGCTTAACATGATCCATGCCTAGTTGTAGGCGGTGGGCTAAGGAAACCTTGGCTATCGCCCACTGTCCAATAGGAGTGCCGCCTATTCCTGAGAGTGTGTGCGGGGCCCGGAGGAGTGCGGAGAGGCCGCAATGGTGGATGCACCGAGTGGCATGAGTGGTGCCTGTGATCGACCTGGCTGGGTCCCCTCTAGACAATTGGTGGTGCGTGGGCCACTGTAGGCGAAAGCCTGGCGCGCCGGATGTAAGGGCACTGTTCTGCGTAGCTGTCCTGCTGGCCAGGCGTGTGGACCCCTGGTGTGGGTGGTGCGCTGAGACTGTGCTATGGCCCATGAAGACTACTATCCTCGGGCCTGGACTTCCTGCTGCGCCCTGCAGAGCGGATGCATTGGTACCGACGATCACTGCGAAGAGTGTTATCTTTGACGAGAAGGTGTGGTGATCCTTACGTGGCCGTGGGGGTGACTGGCCCCTGGCTCCTGTGGTTGGATATTGCTAAAGACGACCTTTTTGGTGTGTTGGACATAGGGGAAGGCACTCCCCAGTGCTGCAGTTCTGTCTTGGCTGTTTGCTTCGCCTGGCTGAGGCTGTGTCCGCTGGCTACCCCCCTGCATTTGCTTTAAGATCCCGGGCCCTGCAATCATGGCTACAGGAGGGAAGGGTCCTAAGGCTAACTCCCAGAAACAGTTGGCAAAGTTCGCATGGACTAAAACGGGGGACAAAGGCGATTCGCTGCGATCGGAGAGAGATGGGTGGGTGGTGGCACCTGCGCCGGGAACGGAGCCGACTCTTCACGATGTCATGGCAGCTATAGGTGGGGTGCGTACCTCATTGGACTCTGTCACTGTTGAGGTTTCATTGCTCAGGGCAGATTTTAAAAAGATGGATGAGAAGGTTAAAGAACTCCAGATAGTAACGAGCCCCCTGCAGACGGACACATCAGAACTCCAGAGACAGATGCTAGACATGCTGCAAAAGCAGGCAAGAATGTTGCAGCAGCTGGATGACTATGAAGGTCGACCCGCCAGAATAACATCTGAATTTTGGGGGTTCCGGATCGGACGGAGGGGCCGACCTATACGTGGGAGAACTGATTACGAAACACCTGAAGCCCAAGACGTAGTCCAGCTACTTCTCTAGAGAAAGAGCCCATAGAGTACCGGGTGGTAGACCCAAGCCGGGTGCCCCTCCGAGACCCCTGATTGCCCGGGTGTTCAACTACCGTGATAGGGACATAATACTGCAGACTTCGCGGTCTAACCCGCCCTTGAAGATAGACAACTATGAGGTGGCGTTCTTTCCGGATTTCACGGCAAAGGTCCAGGTGCAGCACAGAAGCTTTCAAGCGGTGAAGAAGGAGCTGAAAGATCAGGAGGTGAAATATGCGATGTTCTTCTCGGCACGGCTGCGAGTGGAATTGGATGGCAAGTCATGGTTCTTTGACTCACCGGAGGCTGTCTGGGACTGGATGGAGGGCTGGAACATGGTGGGGGACACAGGAGGGACCGCCCTGGCAGAACAGGCTCACAAAGGGTAACCCGGCTGGAGGTGGCAAGCACTGATCCCACTGCGAGACTAGTCGGCTGGAGGAGCAGGACTGATAACTCTGTAGTCGGTCTGCGGAGTCTGGATCTTGCGGTGTACGCAAGTAGAGGGACATTGATGGGGGGGGGGGTGGAAAACCTCACTGCTGCGAGACTGTTTCTGTTTTTGAGGACCTGTGACATGTGCTATTTGCTGGCTACATTGATGTGATTTGATGTTGCTTTGTTACTATAGGTAGAGGATGGCTGGGAACTACGATGACTGTGTTATGTATCCGCGGGAGAGGGGGTAGGTTCCCTCAGCATCTTTAGCATTTCAGGGTAGGTGAGAGGCACTCTGCCGAGTTTGGGGGTGGGTAGTTCTAAATCCACTGGCAGGGAGGCAGGGAGGGGGGTGGACCTGGGGGTATGGGGTGGAGGGGGGTGTTTTGCGGCTGTTTATTGTCCTCAAAGTGGTGGTGAACTCCTATGCTACAGATTGGATAGCTTTCTCACTTTGTTTCAGGGACATACTTAGCTGTGATGGTGCTGCCTTTATTTGCAAGTTGTGTACAGAAGTGAGTACTGTGTTATTGACCTCTTGGGCCATGAGTATCGCCATGCTGGGAGATGGGGGTTGAGCAGGATTCAGTGCTCTCTGTCTTTTCCTGGAATGTTAATGGTTTGAGTGATAAAATAAAGAGAGATACCTGAAGAGACAGTCCCCAGATATTGTCCTCCTGCAGGAAACCCACTTGGTTGGAAATAAAAGTAAGGCTCTTAATAGGTGGGGGTACAGGCTATTAGTGCATGCTGACTATACCACCGGGTCTAGAGGCACATGTATCCTGGTTAGGAAAAATACACCATTGATTGTGCATAACACATGGGCAGATCTGAGGGGGCAGTTTGCGGTAGCTGAGGCCCACAGCATTGGGTAGAGATGCCCTGACAGACCTAGGCAAGGTGTTGATCAACCTTCCTGACGGTACCCTTCTAATGGGCGGGGATTATAATATGACAATGGATGACACGGCTTATAGATACCCGCAGAGGCAGGGGGCAAGACTAAATTAAATTATGGTGGAATTTACTGCGGCATTAGGCCTCTCAGATGTGGGGCGGGAACTGCAGGGCGTGGGCTCTGACTTTACGTATTTTTCTAGTGTGCATAGAAGTCTCTCCCGAATAGACTACTTTTTAACGTACACGGCCTCAGTAGGTAATTTTAGGTGTCCCCGGTTGTACCCTCGAGGTATTTCAGTTCACTCCCCGGTGGGAGTGGATTTCACTTATGTGGAAAGGCAGCAGCGCTGCACCATTGTCATCAACTCGTGGTTGTTGAAGATTCCAAATATCAGGGAGATGCTCAGGGTATAAACTGGCTATTTTCTACAGGAAAATCTAGGGTCGGTGGGATTGGCGCAAACTTTATGAGAGGCGTACAAAGTGGTTCTAAAGGGATACGCCTTGTCGTTGAGGGTGAAATATATTGCTAAAAGACGTCAGCTCTTGGTACAGCTGGAGGTAGCCCTTCGAGAGCTTGAGGCGGCTCACGTGCTGTGTCCTTCGGAGGAGGCACTACATTGCTTAACATTGAAGCAGGAGGAGTACAAGCTCAAGGCACGGGAACACATGTTGGCTAAACAGGCAGCTACCCAACACAGGCTCTATGAGCTTGGCGACAGGGCAGGAAAGACGTTATCATTGCTTGGATTGGAAGGAGCAAGGTGCGGGTTGGGTGCCCCGATTAACGCTGCTGAGTGGTGAGGTTCGGCGTTGCCTTGGAGATGTAGCAGAGGCGTATGCAGATTACGTTGGGATGGTATATTCTCCCTCCACGACATATACAGCGGAAGACTCGCGGCAAATGCTGGCAGATAGTAATGTACCAACTCTTTCTGATATGGATAGGGATCTCTCAAACGAGGAGATCCAAAGGGCTATCGGCCAGATAAAATCTGAGAAGGCGGTGGGGCCCAACGGTACCCCGGTGAAGTTCCTCAAGGTTGTTGCCTCGCAAGTGGTCCCGCACCAGCGGGCAATGTATCAGGAAAGCTGGGAGAAAGGGCCTCTGCTGCCCGACCAGCGTCTGGCCAGTATAATTGTTATCCATAAGGATGGCAAGCCGGTGAAGGATTGTCGCTCATATAGACCGATCTCCCTGATTAATGTTGAGGCAAAGGTTTTGGCAAAAGTCCTTGCCACGCGGCTGGGGACGGTGATATCTTCGCTATTGCACCCGGACCAGTCCGGCTTCATGCCTGGGAGAAACACTGCCCTTAACATTGGTGAAGTTAATCATTTCTCTAGAGACAAGCTGTTATTGAATGTAGTCATGACTCCCTCATTGGGAATTCAAGAAAGGGTGGGATTAGTTGAAGGAGGGGGCTAGCTCTGTATTTACATGACTATCTTTAGGCTATGTGTTGCTTCAGCCTGTCTGGATGTCAAACCTCCCTCTTTTCAGCAATGGGTAACCCAACTTTTAACAGTTTATAATCTGGAAAAGGCTGCTTATGCACAAAAGGGTCGCCAAGCCAGGAAGAAGGAATTGAGAGTTATAGCTGGCAACATTTGACTAAATGGGCTAATCAAGCAGCCTTATATTTGAAGTTCTAAGAAAGGGTTGGGAATACTATGGCCCTGTGTGTGTGTTTTTCTCTTTTTAGGTGTGAATGCACAAATCACTTTAAGGGGTAACTCAATCCTGGGTTAATTCTATGGTATGAGTGATTTGATATCAGGATAACCGCTGTGTTTTTCCACCTTTTTATGCTACTCTACATATCTGTGGGCTCTTTTAAATGATGAATTATTGTGCCCCGATATTGATTTGAATAAATGTTTTGTGCTATTATGCAATTTGAATAGGAGTCGGCTATCCTTTTGAATGTATTGATATGTGATGGATTCTTACCATATCATTTATTGTGTGGGGATGGGTGGGCGGGTGGAGTGTGAGGGGTGGGTTGAGGCTGTTTGGTTTAAAATTAAAATATGCCAATACATTTTTTTAAAGCAAGAGAGAGACCCCCTCCTAATTTCCTCATTTAACTTATCAGCAACCTGAGAATTACGTTGGTCAAATATATCATGATAAAAGTTGCCAATTAAAAAAGCCACAGTGCTAAGACCAGAGAATAAGAACAAGAGAGCAACATAATAAACTGACCTTCAACATGCCATGTTTAACTGATGTGAGCACTGCCAAACCACCCTTCGCCCACCATGAAATAGCCGATGTACAAAAGAAGCAAAACCATTTAAATAAAAATCATTCACAGCCTAGGTCTCTTGTAAAAGTAATATATCATAGGTATACACGAAGCCCACCCAATCCTCACTTCCCAACTTTGTATTAACTCCTGCGATATTCCAAGACAGAATTGCAAGGGTGGAATCGGGGTTACCTGCACCAACTCCTTCATTGGAAATTGAGCTCCCTATAGGGCCCACAACTGGCGGTCCTTCCTGCCCTATTTCAGGGAGAATTAATGTATCAGGTGGGCAGGGAGAAAGAGGGCTGGTTAATCCTGGTAGTCAATCAATTTCTTCAACGGGGTCAAAGCGTTAACGCGATTACTCACTTGGAGCTCTAGAGTAAATGAACAAGCCAATGATGCTGCTGGGTTCCTCATAGGTGCCATCTATGTTCCCCGCCCCGTTGACGTAAGGGGAAGAAAAAAAATAGGTAATGCTCTGATTTGATGCTGTGAATTGTCAAGACGCTAGAGAAACTTCAGGAGATGTCTTACCCTCCCCAGAGATCTAAACTCGACCACCACTTTGTCACTGCCAAAAGAGCCCTGGTAAAAACCAACTTAAGAGACTCTTCTTGCTGATATAATATTGTAGCGGAGGACTACGGCATGCCCCACGTTTGATCCAAACCAGTGGAGCACCTATGCCTTGGTTTCCTTCCCATCTTTTTCCTGAGCCGGGGCGCAGTCCAAAGTAATAATATACGGAGTGGCCTGGGGAGGAATGTGTAAATGCAATTGCTGAAATGGTGTCCTAAGGTTTCGCCCACAGGTCCAAGACCACATAGTGTGTGCTGGGATTTTCTCATACTCGCAGAAGTGGAGTGATTTGGGCCTTCCTCTCTTTGTTGTAGAAACGGCGGGGGAGAATGTAACGGAGCCGGTCCAGCACTTCAGTTGAAGCAGTGATGTTAGTTAGCGGATCAGGACCAGATCATGAGCCTAGTACAGAGTTTGCAGGTGAAATCTTATGTAGAGCTGTACGATTTTCCAATCCCTCATTTAATTTGGCTAGCAGGTTTTTTAAAGCCAGAAACTGGAGTCTCTGGGGCATATTATCAAGGGGGTTTATCTCCGCTTTTTTGGATTTAAAAGCCAAGAAAGCGGAGATAAAATTATCTCCCTATTTACTAGCTGTCGCTAACACCAGTTAGTGACAGCTAGTAGGAGATAGCGACCATCTTGGGCCCCACTTTGCATGTCAGTGATATTTATCACTAATGACATGCAAAGTGGGCGTGCCAAGATGTTAGCGACTGGAAACAGTCGCTAACATCGCTATCTCTTATTACCAACTTTTAGAGATATTCGCGCTAAGCGTGAATATCTCCAAAAGCTAACACCTGCCCAGAGCAGTTCTTAGCCATGTTATCCAATGGGAGGTGGATAACATGGCTAAGAGCATTAGCTCAGTAATGCATGGAATCGCTGACTTTTCAGCGATATTCATGCATTGCGGCCGATTTTTATCGCTTTGCGATAAACCTTGGTAATACCAAGGTTTATATGCGATAAAAATCGCCGCAGGTCGGCGATACATTTTTGTCTCTAACCAAGCAATAGCGATAATTATCGCTTTTGCTTGGTAATATGCCCCTCTATTCTGTAAAGCAACTCCTGGTTGAGGTTTTTAAAGAGTGCATCAAAGTGCTCGCCCAAGTCATCGCTACAGGATCGTAAATCTGGTCTCAGTATTAATCTCCATCAGCTTTTTCCTCTTCACCTGAGTTTAATTCACAGGCTGTTTGGTATGCTTAGACCTTTTTGAGGGGGGTGAGACAATATGTGTAGCGGACTCAATGGGGGACACATGAGAAGATTAACCCACCAGCCTAACCACGGTGGACAAAACCCCCATATCTGGGACCGCATCACTTCTTGCCTCAGATATATTGTTGCTATCGGCCCCATTCGGGGCAATAAGACCAACCGTTTTTGTCGATGCAATTTCAGCCGCCTCATCACCCCTTAAAGAAATATTTTAACACAAAGTCAGATTTTACGGGGGAGATGACTGGGCTGTTGAGACTTGTGTCTTGGAGAGGGACAGTGAGCTGCGTCTGACTGCATTTATTTTTAACTCCACTCAACCTGTCTCACTAGAGAGTGTGTCCATCACTGATGTCAAACAATTTGTAATTGGAGGGTTTTTAGTAGTAGTTAAATATCTGTTTAATCCTCGGAGCGCCGGGGAAACGTTCTCGCTATCTCAGGGTCCGGCTGCTAACTAAAATGGCCGCCCTTCCGGTTCCGGTCTCCGCCTACATGGCACACTAGACTGTCACCACATATCTCCCCCTTTAGCACCCTCAACAATATGTAAACAGTTCAACAGAACAGTCTTACTTGATGCTCATTGTAAAGTCATAGAACTTCTTCTGAACTCTTACGACTCTGCCGGCTCTGGTTCTCACTGCTTCCATCTCTCTCGCACCTCCATTTGATCTATGGGTGGTGTTCTGCCCATCTCTTTTGCTGTTGCTTCCTTGCTCCAATTCTCGATTACTCTTGTGCATCTCCTTCCTACTTTCCTTCTGAGTAGTCTCTTCTCCTGTACCTTTGTCTTCACCTTCCCAGATGTTGCCATTCTCACTCTCCTCTCTTTGCTCTTCTTCTCTTCTTCCACTTCCATGCCCTTGCACCTCTTCTCCAGGGTCCAGTCCTCCTTCCGTAGCCATCTCCCATTTCAGGATCTTGTTACATTTAGCCATCCGGTCTTGTGACCGTACTTTGCCATCGCTTAGCAGTGCTGATCGGACGTATGGTTCAATGACTTTGAGTGGTGGCGTGAACTTACTTTCTCCCTTCTTTTTCAACGCCGCCACTTTCACCCTCACCCCGTCTCCTTTCTCTAAGGTCACTCCTTGCACGTTGCGCCTTTTTTTGTAATGTTCTGTGTATACTTCCTGTGCTCTCTCCAGGTTCCTTTTTACCACTGCAGGGGACCATTTGCTTTGTATCACCATGTGCTTCCATGCCAGGTTGTACTTGGTGAACGGTTCTCTTCCTTTCAACACTTTGAATGGACTGTATCCTGTGCTTCCCGGAGTGATGCGGTATGCCCATAGCATTTTGGGTAGTTTCTTCTCCCAATCTTGACCTGCACTCATTGCTGCTTGGATGGTTCCCATTATCACTCTGTTGAACCGTTCGGCCAATCCATTTCCTGCCGGGTGGTAGATAGGGGTGTGCTTCACCTCTATCCCATTACGGGCCATGAACGCCTCCCATTTGGTTGACACAAACTGCGGGCCATTGTCGCAGGTCATCACTTTGGGGATCCCTTCCTTCACAAATATCTCATTCAGGAATGACAGCACCGCTTCCGTGTCCACAGTTTCTGTTACTTCCACCTCCGGCCACTTTGAGCACCTGTCTACAATGGCATAGTTCTGCACTCCTTCGATGTTGAGGATAGGCCCTATGATGTCAATGGCTACCATTGCCCATGGGCTGCTGGGCACAGGAAATTTTCCCAACTGCGGCCTTATCAAGGTTTGCGATTTGTCTGCCCTGGAGCATGATTCGCACATCCTCACGTACTTCTCCACTTGGGTGTCAATGGCAGGCCACCAGTATGCCTGCCTTGCCAATGCCTTGGTCTTCGTGATTCCTTGGTGTCCTTCATGCAGAATCACCAACAGGTGTTCCACCAACTTCTGGGGAGGAATGACTTCGTCCCCCCTCACCAAGAACGTGGGATTCTCCCCTATCAACAGTTCTTCTCTCACCTCCCAATACTTCCTCATCTGGCTGTCTAGATGTCTCTTTTCCGGCCATCCATGAGTCACATACCCTTTGATTGCCTCCAGGGTTTCATCTTGTCTGTATGCTTCCGCCCATTCTTGTTCGCTGATGACTTGTTCCATGTCCTGCATGGTCGCCACCATGTATCCTTCCCATCCGGGGGGTTCCTGTTCGTCCGCTCCCTCCTTAGCTGCCGCTCTGTTTAAGAAGTCAGCGACTCTATTCCTGGGGCCTGGTATGTACTCCACCTCGTATACATAATCCAGCAGCCTTAGTGTCATCTTCGCTATCCGCGGTGTAGCATGTGCGTGTCCATTTGAGGTTAGTACTTTTATCAGAGGTTTGTGGTCTGTGCGCACCAGGAACTTAGCCCCCCATAGGAATTGCCTGAAACGTTCCATCGCCCACACTACGGCCAACATCTCCTTTTCTATTACGCTAAACTTATCTTCATTTGGGGCCAGGAATCTGGACGCGAAGCAGACCATAGAGACCTCACCAATACTTGATTTTTGCATTAGCACCGCCCCCAGCCCTCTGTCGCTGGCGTCTGTGGTTAGTAGGGATGCAGCTGCCTGATCAAAACCTTTGAGAGGTATGGCCTCGCCATCTCCTTTTTCAAAGCCTCAAACTCTTCTTGTTCTTCCTTGTCCCATCTGAACCCGTTTCTCTCCTTCAGTAGTTGTCGTAGATGATGTGTTTTTGTAGCAAAGTGTGGGATGAACTTGCTGGAGGGGGCTGGTACGTCTTTTATCGCCTCCAAGTTGGCTTTCTTAGGCTCAATACCTTTCTCACTGATTTCATGTCCTAGGTATGTCACAGATGGTACTCCAAACTTGCATTTTCCCCACTCCGCTGAGAGTCCGTTGTTCTTTAGTATCATCAGGACTGCATGTAGCTTGTCATTGTGCTCAGGTTTGGACCTCCCCATTACGAGTATATCGTCCTGGAAGTATTGTACTCCTTCCACCTTTTGGAACATTTTATGCATCAGTTTTTGAAAGACTGCTGCCGCTGCCGCTAGTCCAAACGGCATCCTCACGAATTTGTAACATCCAAATGGTGTTTTGAAGGATGTGTGGTGGCTGCATGTGGGGTGCAAAGCTACTTGATGGTATGCCGAGGATAGGTCCACAGTAGAAAACCACTTTATTCCTTTGGTTTTCATGAGCATCTCGTTAATGCGTGGCAAGGGGAATTTGTCAACCAGTATGTTCTTGTTGAGTTCTCGGAGGTCCACGCACAACCTCACCTTCCCATTGGGTTTTTGTGCCACCACTAAGGGCGATAGCCATTCCGCACTTTCGATGGCTTTTGTTATTCCTCCTTTCTCCAACCTTTCTAGTTCTTCTTGTACTGCTTCTCGGCATCGGAACGGTATGTTTCGGGCCTTGTGGCTGACGGGTTTTGCTCCTGCGTTCAAGTGTATCATGTGCGTGAATTTTGTTAATTTTCCTATCTGCCCGCTGAACACTTCAGGATACTCTCTCTTCAATGTCTCTCCCTCGTATCCTTGTTCCGTATCCATAAGCATCACCTTCTCCACTCCTCCCGGATTGAGCTGAATGCCCAGGGCACCTTGGTCTTTAAATCCGAGCACCGAAGGCCCCTTTTCCGACACATATAGCTTACAGTCGGCTTGGTGTCCTTTGAATTCAAACAATAAAGGGCAATATCCCAACATAGGTATCCTTTGTCCTGTGTAGGTGATTGGTCACAAATCCATGGGATGTAGCTCCTTCCTTATTACCTCTAGGAATTCTTCTTCCCATAACTTTCTCTGCACAATCGTGATGGGAGATCCTGAGTCTGCCACTATGTCGATCATCACTCCTCTTATGTTCATTTTTAGTACCGGTTTGCTGGAACCTTTGCAGTCCACGTCCAACACTTGGTCCGCTATGTAGAGAACTTCTTCAAGGTGCTCTTCTCCTCCTTGCTCCTCTTCTTCATCTGGGCTACCTTGGTCGATGTACTTGACTGCTGCTCTTCTGGGTTTCCGACTGCAGACTTTTTCGCAATGGCAAAATATGCCGCAGAACGCACACTTCGCTCTGAATGCTGGACACACTTTGTCATTGCCCACATGTGATGTGCTACCACACCTGTAACAACTTATCCTCTTTTCCCCACTAGTCTTCTGCGGCGCTCCCACATTCTGCTGGTTTCTTTTCACGTATTGGCTTCTGGGTGGTCCCAATTGTTTGGATTTGTCCCCTTTGTTATTCACCATCACTCTGCATACTGTCTGTTTAGTCCCCATGTCCTTCCTGGCTGCGTCCGCGCACCTTTTGGACAATTCAGCTTTCTTCACCAAGGCCCATACCTCCTTGAGGGGCGCATCTCCATTTACCCACAACTTTTCTTGTACTGCTGTTTGACGTATGCATGATGATTTGATCTCTCACTAGTTCATCATGTAGGTCACTGAACTTGCATGTAAAAGCCAATTTTTGTAGTGCTGCGACGTATTCGTCTATAGTCTCTCTGCTCTCCTGCTTCCTCTGGAAGAAATTGCACCGATCTATGGCCACACACACGACTGGTCTATAGTGCGCATCTAGATCTTCTATCGCGTGTTGGAACACGTCTGTGTCCGTCGCTTGCCTTGTTTTCTTCAGTATATTGTAGTAGACTCTTATACCTTCCGGCCCTAAATTGTGCAGGAGTATCTTCTTCCTCCTTGGACTGGAGTATTCTGCGTCGCCCTCTTCCTCCAGTGCCAACAAATAATTGAGGAAGTACCTCTTCCAGTCCTCCCACTGCATCGTGGGTTCTCCTATTTTTGGCAGGAAAGGCACCATGCTGGTGAGTGATGTGGAGGGTGTTGCCATCCTTTCGTTGCCCCTCGGATTAACTTGGGCTTGACCGTTGACACTAGGCGGGCTGCCCAGTGCTTGCCTTTCTTCTGTTCTTCTCTCCTGGTCCTAGCAGCCGTCGTCGCCGCCTGCTGCCCCTCGGGGTTCCAGGTTTGCTTTCTGCTTTTCCCTCCTTGGGCTGAGGTGTCCTCTCCCCCTTAGAGTGGTCTTTCTTCTGCGCTCTCGAGCCTGTTCTGCAAGGGTTGCGTTATGGCTGTGCCCTCCAAATCCTCGGGACTCTTTGCGTGGGGATCGGCCTGGTGCAATGACTCCTTGTCTCAGGTGCTGCCCTTGCGTCCTGCGCGTGCTCCCTGCTTGGGCTTGTTTCCTCCCTTTTTTTTCCACTCACCGGCTCCGTTTGTGCCCAGCTCGGTGTTTCGTCGCTGCACGTTGTCTGTTCTGGCCCCCCTTACTGTGTCCTGTAGCCCCTTATGATTCTCGCCCTCTGCCCCGCTCCGAGGTAAATGTTCGCTTTATTTTTTTATTTATTTGCCGCTTTGACTGTGTGCTGTCCGTGGGTCCTCGTTGTTTTTCGGATCCCGCCTCGTCGACATTTGTGGAAAGGGCCTTCCACCTTAAATATTCACACAATAGCCTTAGTAGTAGTTAAATATCTGTTTAATCCTCGGAGCGCCAGGGAAACGCTCTCGCTATCTCGGGGTCCGGCTGCTAACTAAAATGGCCGCCCTTCCGGCTCCGGTCTCCGCCTACATGGCACACTAGAGAGACCTCGGCAGACAAGGGATATTGGATTTTACGTTTGCCCACACCGATGGCTGACCTAAATGAGTAAAGTAGAAAATACATTTTGAAACAAGGAAAATACTGCTAATTCCGAGTTCCCACATGTACACCTCGGGATCAATGACTTTCAGTACGGAAAGAAAGGAACTGATATCAGTTTGGCGGGGTGCCACCTATACAGATTTGGTGCTGACAGCGTCTAGGTAGAGTCATCAGCGCCATCTACTAGCACTCAGTGGTACTGCTCAAGATTTTCCAGATCCAGTCTGACGTCTAGGAAAATATTCTAAGGTAAGGAATCTGCAGCTAGAAGTCTCTTCCAGAAATTATCATTTTTTCTTTTCAGTTTGGATTAGAGATGTTGCTATTCTGTGAAAAAGCAACAAGGATGTGGAAGTAACTACGACAAAAACAGATGGGCAAGGGGTGCAAGATATAGCAGAAATTAGGTATATTTATAAACATTATGTCACTTGTGCTCTTTATGGTCCTAAAATAGATGCTCCTCAGCTGATCTGGCTTTTTATGTATTGGAGCTAACGAAGTGGCCAGAGAGGATAATCTTTTTTTTTTTTTTTTTAATTTTTTTATTTGTATCAGATGGACACACAAGAAAAAAAACCCATGATAAACAAAGTTGGTCTATATAAGTTTCAGTAAGATCAATACATTAACATTATATATTCCATAAATCATAGGCAATGTAGAGGCCATACAGTAAGGTCATACAGTAAGAAAGTGAAAAAAAAGACGAGAAAGGGAAGTATACTATTATTGAGACATGAATAAACCCCAGATTCTGTCAATTTTTCGTTTAGCCTGTAGGCCCCTTGAAGCTGCAAGGGCAATCTCCATATTGTATGTTTCCTGAACCAGGCTCCACCTTTCCATAACCGTTGGTGGATTTTTTTAAATCAAAGCTCTAGCAATAACAAGTCTTGCACAGGTAACTAGAATATTCAACAGATCACTAAATACACTAGTACCCCCGCATATACCCACCAACACATCAACTGATGAAAATGAAATAGGATGAGCAAGTCTATCAGAAACCACCTTAGTTATTCCATCCCAAAATTCACTAAGATGAGGGCAAGAAAGAAACATGTGAACAATATCAGCACCACTTAGATCACATTTTGGGCATTTTGTACGCTCACTATAATTATTATTCGTTGCCCATTTAAGAATTCTCTCGGGGGTATGGTATAGTTGACATACAGTTATAAACATTTGCAATTTAAAACTAGAAGATTGAACTGATACATTTAAGCTTTTAAGAGATAGAGTAATTAAATCAGATGGTACAATCAAAGCCAATTTTCTGTTCCATTTCTTAGTCAATTTTGTTATGTCGCTAGTGTAAAAGCCAGAAAAGATCTTATATCCAATGCTAATCATGGCTTTATCTGCTTCTCTATAAATACAATCCCAGAGCTCAGAATCTGATACAGTGGTAAACTCTAATTTCTTCACTAAATAGTCTTTAATCTGATAACATTTAAACCTAGCCAATTCAGGTAAATTATAGCACCGATTCAGTTGTTCATATGCCATAAATCCCTTGTGATCATATAGGTCACCCAAGAATCTAATACAGGAATCTAAAAGTATGCGACAAGCTGAATCATGAAAAATTACAGGAAAACCCGGATTACCCCACAAAGGTGTTTTATAATGTAGAAAAGAAACCTTACACTTAGCCATAATGGAACACCAGATATTAACGGTATCTTGTACTGTCTTAAATGTAACCCTTTTAAAATAGTTAGGGTCATTTAGCCTGTAAAGGAACATATTATTATCCTGTCCAAGTAAAAATTTGTGAAAGTACAAACACTTATCGGAGACCATTAGGCTACGAAAACGAGTCAAGAAAGCCGACCAATAATAGAACTTAAAATCCGGGAGAGCCAATCCGCCTTGATTGAAAGGGAGTTTGAGTGAGGACACAGCCCACCGGGCTTTTTCATATCCCCATATAAAGCTACTAATATTTCCCTCTAATCTAAGAAAGTAAGAGTTATTTACGTGTAGGGGGATTGCCCGAAATAGATATAAGTATTTAGGTAAACTTTTCATCTTAATTAAATTTATTCGGCCAATAATACTAAGCGGCAATTTATGCCATTTCTTAAATTGCATAGCAGTCTCTTTTAGTAATGATTCATAATTTAATGCCACAATTAAATCAATATGCAAAGAAATTTTTACTCCCAAATAAGTTGCAACACAACAAATTCCTGGAATGGGGGCAGGCAATTGATAATTCATAACTATTTGAGTTTTAGTGGTGTTAAGTCTATAACCAGAAAATAAGCCATACATACCCGCTTCTATCATAATACCCTTCAGGGCTTGGGGCACATCAGAAGAAAAAACTGCAACGTCATCCGCATACACAGTGATATCAAGTTTATTTGAGCCATTAAAAAAAGGACTAATTAAAGCCTGACGTTGAAGTGCGACTAAGAAAGGTTCCATACCTAAAGCAAAAAGCAGGGGTGATAAAGGACACCCCTGTCTTGTCCCTCTCTTAATTGGAAACATGGAAGAGCATTTTCCCATATAGGATACCTTGCCCATAGGGTTATCATAAAGCAATTGAATCCATCTCAAAAGCTGGCCTTTAATGCCAAATGCCTGTAAAGCCGCCCATAAAAAGCTCCACCCCACTCGGTCAAATGCCTTTTCTGCATCTAATAAGATCATACCGAGTGGGGCGGACTGAGTCCGTGCAGCATCAAAAGCAGAGATGGCCATGTTGATATGCGTTGTAGTGTCTCGCTTTGGAATAAATCCATGTTGCTGGGAAGAAACGAGCTGAGACATAACTGGCGCAAGCCGAGTAGCCAATATTTTGGAAAAAATTTTGGCATTGCTATTAATAAGCGAGATTGGTCGGTACGAACCTCTCTCTTGAGGTGTTTTACCCTTTTTTTAAAAAGAAAATAATTTGGGTTAGATTCCAGGATTTGGGTGCTTGTTGCCCATTATCTATAGCACGAATCACATCAGTTAATAGTGGTATCAATTCCTCTGTGCAGCATTTATATAATTCCAAAGGAATAGAATCCTCCCCTACAGCTTTACCCGTTGCTAGGGAGTTGATGGCACCCCTAGTTTCTATCGCTGTAATGTCTACCGCTAGTTGTACAGATTGTTCCGGCTCTAAAGCTTTAACCATGTTTAACTCTATATAATTTTTAATATTGTCATCCGAGGCTACAGTTTCTGGTGTATAGAGAGCTTGATAAAATGATGCAAATTGTTGTAAGATTGATTTAGAGTCACAAAATAGTTGATTGTTATCCCCTTCAATTTCTTTAACCATATTCTGGGACCGATCTTCAGCAACTTTATAGGCCAAAAGTTTACCAATCTTATCACCACTTTCATATTGATCAAGTTGATATTTCTTTAATTTGCTAATACTCTTAGCCCTAAGAAGATCTTTTAATGCAGCTTTAAGTTCAATTAGTTTGAAGCTTAATGCATCCAAGTTCGTTACCCCACTAAAAAGAGCTTCTGACATTTGAAGTTTGATATCTCGAATTTCTCCGAGCCTTTTCTCATTTAAGCATTGACGTTCTTTATTTTGTCGCCAAATATATTGTTGTGTAAATCCACGTATGCTAGCTTTACAAGCATCCCAAACTATCAAAGGTTGAGTAGAGTGTATGTTTATGTGAATGAATTATTTTATATGTTCTTTAAGTTGATTCACAAACCCAAGATCAGCGAACAAATATCTTGGAAATGAGAAAGGGCGAGGAGAAGACTCTTCAGTTGTAACCTCAAAAGTTAAGGAGATCGGGTTGTGGTCCGAGGTTACCCTTGGATATATAGCCATCGAATAAGTACCAAGGATAAGGTCAGAGACCCAAGCCATATCTATACGTGAGCAGAGTTTATGTGCTGCAGAGTAATGTGTATAGCCGGCCAATTTAGGGTAGAGACATCTCCAGGCGTCTTTGAGGAAATGAATAGCTGCCAAATCCAAAATTGCAGCTCTAGTTTTCCTCATTCTCTGAAAAGAATTTTTCCTAGTAGTGTCTAGATTATAATTCATAATACAATTGAAATCACCCAGCACAATATATTCCCCATCACATACAAGCAGTTCCATATTAATCTGATCAATAAGTGTTGGCTCATCTTGATTTGACGCATAAACCCCACATATTGTGTATTTTCGACCTTCCAGCTTTATCTGTGCAATAGCCCATCTGCCCGCTTTATCAGTTAATGTCCTAAGTATTTCAGCTTTTAAGCTTTTATGCTTTAGCACTGCCACCCCCGAATTGAAGCATTAAACTCAGTACAAGCTATAATATCGTATCCTAGTTGTTTAAGCAAGTGTTTATCTTTATAAGCTGTGTGAGTTTCAGTAATGACCGCGATTTGAGGGTTATACATCTGAAGCTCCTCATATACAAGACTCCTCTTTGTTCTATTATTTAAGCCCGCCACATTCCAAACTAAGCATTTTATTTGATACATCTCAAAAATATATATCCCTATCTAAATGACCTCTATGATAAAACAAATCAGCTTTGTAATTCCTCTCATTTTTATAACTTTTTCGTCCTCTGATGCATTTTTTACCCAAAAACATATCTCCCTCTTCCCCACCCCACACTCTACCCCACCCTCCCCCCACCCAATAGCTACCTGCAGGTCCCCCCCTTAGATCGGCTGCCGCTATACTGGCAGCCAACAAGCGGAGTTAGCCGCTTATAGGATCCGGGCATTCAGAATAATAAAAAAAAACGTGTTTAACTGTCGTCAATATCTAATGTGACCTATTACCACCCAGCCAAAAAAACAAATCAATCTAAAGAGAGGTAGAAGGAGATAGCAATAGGTCCATAGATGAAAGTCTCAAAATCCCAAAAAAGTGGAGTATACGACCAAAACATTAGTCAATATCCAGTTAATTTTTCCATTCTCCAAGTAGCCATAGCATATTCCACCTCATTTTCTTCCAAGAAAAAATAACACCGGCCGTTTTTGATTACTTTTAGTTTAGCTGGTTCTTGTAAGAAAGCTTGACAACCCAGTTCCTTAATTGGATCAATAAATTGTTTCAGTTTCCAGCGTCATTCCAGAGAAATTTTACTTAAATCAGATCTAACGAAAAATATAACTGAGTCGATAGTAACTGGGGTATTTGGCCGTGCTTTTATTGATATGGCTTGGCGGAGCAGATAGTTACCTATACAGATCAGGATTGGACGAGGATATTTACCACCCTTATTTCTTTGAGATAGGGGTAGCCGATGGGCACGTTGGATCTGTGAGTCCCAATTCCAATCTGAGTCAAGTCAGGAAACGCCTTTTGAAACAATTGGGCATAAAATGCCCTAGGATCAGCTCCCTCGGCTCCCTCCGCAATACCAAAAACACATAGATTCTGTCTCCGTTGTCTGTTTTCTAAGTCTTCAAGTTTAGCTTGCATCTGAAGTAGTTGAGCAGCATGTTTATTCACAGCAATTTCAGAGCGATGTGACTTTTCCTCTATTAAAACCACTCTTTGCTGTAGTTCCTCCATATCTTGGGAGATAGACCCTAGCTTACACGACATCTCTTTCAGAGAAGCTTGAGTCTTACTACTGTCTTCCCTCATTTGCTGATAGTGAATCTTGGCTTCTTGTTTCTGTTCATTTAGTAGCTGTAATATCGTCTGAAAGGATGCAGACACCTCGCCTTGAAGAGTCCAATCCGCTGATAGGAGAGAGGAATGCTCCAGCCCCTCTGAAGCAATTTCTTTGGTTGACTCTGCATTTGAAGCCGGCTCAGTACCACCCATTGCTAATTTTGCAATACTATCTGTATTTTGTACCATAGTATTAATATTAGAAGAAAGTGTAGGGGAGTTGCCCGTAGCTATTATTGGTACTAAAGAGGGCGATTGCAATGTTGTTAATAAAGAAGAGGAGGTTTCTACCAAAGATTCTTTACCAGAGCCAGATAGATCTTGTCCTTCCATTAAAGCCAGTGCAGTTTCTGCATTCTGTGCTGCAATGAGTACTTCAAGTGGCCGTTGGTTGGAACCCGCTGATCCAGGTGCATCCATCACAGCATTAGAAGCGCTTGCATCGTCCGTTACAACGCCCAGATCAGGAGGATTATTTCCTGAAAGTCTCATAGCCATTGATTTAACACCTCCCTTGGCTTGCACCCATTGTCTGATAGGGCTATTTTCTGCTATTGCTTTCATAGTACTTGGCTTAGGTTTGCTTATAGTCTTCTTGGCTTTGTTCTTAGATTTGCCTTTAAGCTTTTTGATTGTAGCTTGGTTACTCGGGGCAAGAGAACCTGTAACTGAACCAATATTGGCCTCAAGTTCAATTTCATTTACATTTGATAGGGGACAACTGTTTGATGTAAACTCAGCATTAGCCTTAGCTTTATCATTGGCTTCTTTATCCCTTGTAACTGCAACAATGCTCTGGTTCTCTAAAGTTACAATGTTCCCCACTGTCTTGGGCAGTATTGAGTGAGCTCCCGTATTTGGTAACAAAGTATCATCAGCGTTAGTTTTAGAGCCACCCACTCTTTCCCCCAGTTTCTCTTGCCTACCGGTAAGTTGTTTGTTTGTTTCTAAAACCAGTGTGTTGCTGGCAGCCTTTTCCACAGAGACCGGGTCGCTAGGAGTGGTAGTCATCGACAGCGTTTGCTTCACAGTTGTAGCCGTGGTCCGGGTGTTCCGCGCTTGAGGTTTCGGCGCCATCTCGAAATGACCTGTTGCCGATGTCGATGGCAAAAACCGCCGATAGACCTTCAGGCCAAACCAGCTAAGCGCCGACCAGCCCCTCGTAGCCTCAGGAGTCAGACGCGGTAATCGAGCGAAGCGAAGCAAGCTCCGCACTCGGCTCTCAATCAGCCAAAGTTGCAGCATCCATCTAGGCTCTAGTCTCTAGTTCGCAACAAGCCGCAGCGAGCCGCAGCAAAGCCGCCCAGTCCGCTGTACAATCCGGGGTCTCCGTTCAAACCTCAGAGGAAGAGTCACAAACGCCAGCAGCGTTAACAGCGTAAGCCGCGATATTGATGTCGATGTTAGGTAGGCAGCCAGAAATCCAAGAAGTGTCCGCTTTTCATTTAACTTTAAAATGCAAGGTCAGATACAGCATACACGGTAAATCATGCTCTCAAGCCCGGACCCGTTCAGCGTTCCTCCGATCTGGCAGTGTCAATCCGCCATCTTGGACCAGAGGGGATTATCATGGCTGATGATTTCAATTGTATGATTCATTTGAGCATTGAATCTATATATCATTGTGCCTCCCTACATATGCAAAAGTCCATAATGATATTGATAAATTAGCTGAAGTATTTGGGCTTTCTGATTCATGGTGCGATCTAAAGGGGGAGAACTGGGATATATGTACTTTTCTCCTGTTCATGAACATTTAAAAATTATTCACGAATTGATATGACTTTAGTTTCTCAAACTTGTCTTTCCGAAATAAGTGTGACTGTATGCCTAAATATAACCTCTGACTACAACCCCTTGTTGCTGGATGTAAAAACAGAGATGATGAATAATGGAACTAGAAGATGGACTTCCAATATTTTTTTGTTTTCTGATACTGACTAAGGTATATTATGCACTTACTACAGGAATTTATATAATTGAATATAGATACAGGTTCCATAAATATAGTGTTGGATGCTTTGAAAGCATACATAAAGGGCATTACGAGAAAATAAGTAATTAACAAAAATAAGAGCCAAAGTATACATGAATGTAAAGGAGATGTTGCCCTTCGGTTAATATAGAAAAAAAATGGTAATGTTATTGGAGTATCCTGTTCTAATGAAAGGGACATTACCATAACAATGAGAAAGTGTTGCGGACGATTAGGTCGACAAATTAGAAAGAAGGCAGCTGCTGTCTACATAGTCCACAAGGAGCAGGCCATTGGCCAAATTTCAACCTATTAAAGTACCTGAAAACCATTATTGCCTGGATTAATAATTGTAACAACGATGATGGCCATACAGTTTATCGGCCCGGATATATCTCAAGGCAATTTCAGTCATTTTACCAGAGGTTATATGCTGAGAATCTTTATACCCCTAAGGTTAAGGTTCTGACATATCAAAACAGCAGCAAAGATTTCTCAATTAAATACTGCATATATTCAGTATTTAGATACTGACATTCTTACAGATGATGTTATGCAAGCTATTTCAATCGTTATCATCCAGCAACGCTACAGTTTGCAATTCTATTCCCAGTGAATTTTTAGATGTGTTAGCCTCTGCTCTGTTGCAAACAATTAGAGGAGTTGATTCAAGACCGAATATACCATATTCCTGGAACCCTATTAATATAGCCATATTTTGTTTTTGAAAGGAAAGTCAACGGATGAGCACTGAAGATCATACAGACCTATTTCTTTTTTTATTGCACAAACTAAAATATTCTGTAAGATTCATGCAAGATGATAGCCCCAGGTTATAGGATCTTTGGTGTTTTTGCATCTGGATGGATTTATACCTGCTCGGATAATACCATACATATTACGAGTAGCATTTCATTATTTGATACTAAGAACACACTGCATTAGCCTGGCTGACGGTTTTAACCAAGGCCTTTGGTAGAGTTTCCTGGCACTTGTTATGGAAACTTATGAAAATGGTGATTTGTCAAACAATTTCTCCATCACACACAGGTGCTATATATGTCAATCCCATAGATAGGGTTATGTTGATGGCTCATACGTCTGATATATTTTTTGGTAAATTGTGGTACCCGACAAGGATGCTCTATTCCTCCATTGCTATTTGTAGTATATTTAGAATCTGATTTTCAACAATTAATACAAAATACATATATTTAACCTGCCACGATTAACAGTAAAGAGTGTATTCCTCCACACCGTCAGCCAAACTATTATTTCTATTGACAAGGAGACTAAATGTTTTCGGAACGTTTCTGGCTATAAACTCAATGCTACCAAAACGCAGGTACTCCTTAATTATAAGGAAAATAAGACGAATCATTTGATTGCAGCTACATACTTACTTACTTAAAATTAGTAGCAGTGTTGGGCAGGTCGCTTGAATTATGAAGCTGCTCTGAAACATTGAATTATTAGCATCCACTACCCATCAGCCTTCGCAGAAGATGTAACATAGTCAACAGGAATATGTTACCTACATTTTTATATTTATTTTGTTCCACTGTTGGTTACCCATTCTCTTTATGAGTCTATCTGTAGCTTCTTGTAGGGGTATCTGAGAGCGAGAATAGCATCTATTTTATTAAGTCATCCTTAAATATAGAGGGTGAGTCTTAGCTAATTTCAAGTTTTAATATAGAGGTGAGATAGGGGCAACGTTTGGGATGTCTTATATGAAACAATCAAGATAGTTGAGTGATGGATACATATAAAATGGCCTTGGGAACGGAAGCATGCTGTTTGCTTTGTTAAAAACTCTGGTTCCAACTATTACAAATCGGAGCATTTTTAAGTGCAAATATGGCTTGATTAGGGTAAACAGGTAGGTATTAACCAAAATCAACGAATATCCCACTTTTGTGGGGTCTTTTATTAAATTTCACTGTACTCTTGATAAATGCCAGGTCCACAAGGGGCAAACTGTTTCCTGCATATATTCGCCCCACAGAGTGAGTTTACGTAATTTCTTTAGTAAATTAGGTATTCAATATTTTTGTCTAGGTAGTTCAGATGATTTAGAGTTAATTAGCAGTGAAAAGAATAGGATTACTATTAGAGAATCTTATTCTGAATCTATTACTGTGGAAGATGGGTTATCTAACCAGGCAGATAAATAGGTGTTAGACTTAGGTTGGATATTTTCCAGACAGTTGTCATGTACATTTTTATGGCCATACATATTTTCTGTCTGCCAAATTAGGATTACAACAATCCTAATTGGGCATATGCTGTACTGCACACCCACCAAGTTACATAAGTGGAATATTCAGCTGGATGGAGGTCTGAGAATGCAAATCATTTGCCTATGCTTGGTGATTGTCCCCAAATACAGGTGTTATGGGTTGATGTTGCACGCTGGGCGTTCTTGAACCTTCATATAAATGTTGAATATACAACACAATGTATTATGTTAGGTTAGTAAACCCCTATATCAGGCTTCTCTAAAGAGTAGCTCATCAGCTAATGGTAGCTCTCCGGCTACCTGTAAATAGCTCTCCAGCATATAAGCGAGTGAACTGAATTAGAAGTTTTTCGTTGGTTGAATTAATATATGAATGGCGAATTGATAAGCTGATATTTTGAGAAAGATTGCTGTATATCCAAAATATATTTAAAGTTGATACTTGAGTGATAAAAATCAAACAGTGTTGGGGAGGCTATTACTAATATTAAGTTGATACTACAGGCACTGCAGCTATTGCTGTTATGTATCACCAATGTAGAAGCATTCCACATTGACAAAGTATTTTTAACAGAATTGCTGGCAACCATACCTAGTTCATGGGGGTAATCAATGCCCGATGCACGGAGGTAATCACTGCTAGTAATCTTGCATATGGGTAACTAATATAATCTTGTCTGATGTGGTTAATAGTACAACGCTAATAATATGAGTAGCTCTGTAGATATTTAATTGAACATAAGTAGCGCTTATTACATACAAGGTTGGGGACCCCTGCCCTATATTGTACACTCATTGTATTTACAGCAATAAATATTGCTAGGGTACATATTGCTCTGGATTGGACTAACCTGGTTGCTCCCACGATTAATAAACAAAAGGTCTGATGTGTTATAACTATGCACTGGAAGTGGGTGTCATAAAACTCAAAAGTTCAAAGGGCAGGGGATGACCAGGTAAGACATGGGGTCCGCTACTGAAAGAATATCAATTGTTTGTACTAATAATTTTATATAGTTTATTTTTTCAATCTCAGTTGCTTAGATATTCAATATTTTTTATGAATTTTATGGAAATTTATAGATGACCAAGATTGTGTTTATCAAGCTCTTCTTTCTCAATGTATTTTAATTAAAAAAGATAGTAGGAGTGTAGGCCTCGCTGTGAGAGGTGAGAAGCTTTCTAGGCGAGGCCTTTCCTTTTGTAAGTACCTCATTAATCGTTCAGGCTGGCTGATGATAGATGCAAAACCCTCACATCTCTCTGTGCATCGGTTGTGTGTGCTCTAATCTGGAGACGGCCCTGTGTGAAAAACATCACTCTCGCATAGGCTGTGTATGGAGAGCAGCCTGAGAAAGACACTTGAAAGAAGAGCCACCTCAAAAAGGTTCTGCAGTTGGGAGAGTGTATTCACATCCCCTGTCTAGTGGTTGTGTATAAAAGTGGGAACCACTTCTTGTTGTCCAAGCTCCAAGTTCTTTATGGCAAAGGGAGGGAGTGCTCTGCAGAGAAATCAAAAGGCTGCTCTGCAACCAGGGCTGTTGTCTGCTTGACAGCCAGTTGCTGAGAGCTGAAGGGATATCTGCACTTTCTTTTAGAGGAGCTGTGGATTAGCTCTGAAGCATCTGGAAGTCTGGCTCTCTGCCACCCAAGAGGGAAAAGGTCTGCCTGTACTTACATGAGAAGAGACTGTCCAGGAGGAGAGTGACCTATCATGTCCCACTCCCAGGGGGCTGTCGGACATCCAAAGTGAGCTAACTGACACAAAAGAGTAATCTAGGGAGGACCAGTGAGTCAAGTGGGCTCCACCTGATCTCTCCTCCTGGTTCCTGGGGAATCACAACAGCTATGATTATCTTAGGCCAATTCGAGTTCAAGGACGCAAAACTACCTCCATGAGAGGCCTGTGACTGCTTCCCACACTACCCTTTGAGTCAAGAGTGGAAGAAGTTGTACTTAGCTGTTTTTACAGAGCCATGGTAGGAAAGGCCCCAGGACACCAGTGGTAAATAACCCAACTCCATGGTTGGGGCTGAGTAGCTCCTGCCTGTTATGTGACCCCTATACTGAGTCACAAAGCAGGTAGTGGGTCTTCTATTGTTTCATCCAGGCATGTAACACAACAATGGGCAAATGCATCAGCAAGCCAAACTTACTGGTTGTGTAAATGCATGTTGGCCAGTATTAAATACATGAGCAAAAACAATGATTTTGTTGTCAATAATTGTCAATAATTGGATTTGAAAAGATTTAAATTCAGACATTTTGAAACAATCACTTAATCATTACTAGGGTCTGTGGAAATGGTGGTCGTCTTTGGAGTGTCTGAATTGTGGAGTGTCTCAATCTCTCCGTTCTACCCTTCACACCTCTTTCTTCTGCAGCCTCTCTTTCTCTTGAGACTTCCACCTTTTTTCTCCCCACTTCCTCTATCTGCATATCATACATCATTTTTTTCTCTTCAGCAATGTCTTTTCACTCTCTCCTTCTGCACGCACTTGCTTTCATCTGCTCCATTTAACCACCCACCCACACACCTGTAAGAACTGTCCTTTCTTTTACTTTGGCGCAGTCAATATTTCAACAGTTGTGTGGATCGCATTCACACTTTCCCACAGAATCATAACTACAAATCTCATACACGTGCACTGCGCTCTGTGTGGTATCCAGAGAGGCCAAGGACTGGATATTCATGTACCATGAACACTTTTATGACTCCTTGAGAGGGACTGTGAGAAACATGTGCTGCCTTCAGTCTCTGCTTCATAGTTCTCAATGATACCCCATCATAATTACCCACTCACAACCTGAACTCAACCTGACACCTTGAGGCGATTCAATTCACCAAATGCACTATGTGAAAGTCATATGTTGCATGAAAACTTTTTAGAAACATAATATCTGGAAAAAATAAATACTCCTGTGAAATGGCAGATGAGTTAAAACATGTGAAATGTGAAATTTAAACAGGGGCTGCATCGCTGACATGGATTAGTTTAACATTTTGATGAATCGTTATTGAGAAGAGTTTTCATCTGTAAAGCTAAGGAGATGGATAAAGGTACCTGTTTCAAACTCAGTTTTTAATTGCTGCCCGTTCTGAGATAATCCACCCTGCAAACAAGCCTGCATAGAATTGCATGGGGAGCAGGTGAAAGATGGGACGAAAGCAAGGTCAGATTGAGAACACAAATCGGCCAAAACAACCCATAAACTCTGTTTTACATTCAAGGATCGCAACCTTTCACAAAACATTGCTTGGTTACTATCACGGCGCTAATTGGTGGAGGAATGCTTCGTAAGTTAAGCATTTAAACGCACTAGTATTGGTCAAGATTGGAAACACTCCATCTGTAAAAACTGATTCCGTTCTGAGAAGGACATGGCTTTTGTAGTTCGGACTGGACTGTTCCCATGGGGCACAGGGTCAGAGCTGATTTGCATATTGCCATTGTCTAACCCAGGGTGGTGTGGAGTGCAAAAAAACGATGGATTTGGGCCCAGATCTTTGGACTGGGGTGAATGTGTGACATTGATCCACATTCGGTCCATCACCTGTTTTGTTCGCAAATTCCGCCATAAGTGCTCTGGGGATGCTCAGACGTGGGTCCCAGGCACTCCACATCACTGGAGTCAAGCTAGCCGGGCTGATGAGAGGTGTTACCTCGAAACCGGTCCGGTCCTCGGATGCTTGAATGCGTTCTGGGAAGGACATGGCTTTTGTAGTTCGGACTGGACTGTTCCCATGGGGCACAGGGTCAGAGCTGATTTGCATATCACCATTGTCTAACCCAGGGTGGTGTGGAGTGCAAAAAAACGATGGATTTGGGCCCAGATCTTTGGACTGGGGTGAATGTGTGACATTGATCCACATTCGGTCCATCACCTGTTTTGTTTGCAAATTCCGCCATAAGTGCGCTGGGGATGCTCAGACGTGGGTCCCAGGCACTCCACACCACTAGAGTCAAGCTAGCCAGGCTGATGAGAGGTGTTACCTCGAAACCGGTCCGGTCCTCGTATGCTTGATTCCGTTCTGGGAAGGACATGGCTTTTGTAGTTCGGACTGGACTGTTCCCATGGGGCACAGGGTCAGAGCTTATTTGCATATCGCCATTGTCTAACCCAGGGTGGTGTGGAGTGCAAAAAAACGATGGATTTGGGCCCAGATCTTTGGACTGGGGTGAATGTGTGACATTGATCCACATTCGGTCCATCACCTCTTTTGTTTGCAAATTCCGCCATAAGTGCGCTGGGGATGCTCAGACGTGGGTCCCAGGCACTCCACACCACTGGAGTCAAGCTAGCCAGGCTGATGAGAGGTGTTACCTCGAAACCGGTCCGGTCCTCGTATGCTTGATTCCGTTCTGGGAAGGACATGGCTTTTGTAGTTCGGACTGGACTGTTCCCATGGGGCACAGGGTCAGAGCTTATTTGCATATCGCCATTGTCTAACCCAGGGTGGTGTGGAGTGCAAAAAAACGATGGATTTGGGCCCAGATCTTTGGACTGGGGTGAATGTGTGACATTGACCCACATTCGGTCCATCACCTGTTTTGTTTGCAAATTCCGCCATAAGTGCGCTGGGGATGCTCAGACGTGGGTCCCAGGCACTCCACACCACTGGAGTCAAGCTAGCCGGGCTGATGAGAGGTGTTACCTCGAAACCGGTCCGGTCCTCGGATGCTTGATTCCGTTCTGGGAAGGACATGGCTTTTGTAGTTCGGACTGGACTGTTCCCATGGGGCACAGGGTCAGAGCTGATTTGCATATCGCCATTGTCTAACCCAGCGTGGTGTGGAGTGCAAAAAAACGATGGATTTGGGCCCAGATCTTTGGACTGGGGTGAATGTGTGACATTGATCCACATTCGGTCCATCACCTCTTTTGTTTGCAAATTCCGCCATAAGTGCGCTGGGGATGCTCAGACGTGGGTCCCAGGCACTCCACACCACTGGAGTCAAGCTAGCCGGGCTGATGAGAGGTGTTACCTCGAAACCGGTCCAGTCCTCGGATGCTTGATTCCGTTCTGGGAAGGACATGGCTTTTGTAGTTCGGACTGGACTGTTCCCATGGGGCACAGGGTCAGAGCTGATTTGCATATCGCCATTGTCCTACCCAGGGTGGTGTGGAGTGCAAAAAAACGATGGATTTGGGCCCAGATCTTTGGACTGGGGTGAATGTGTGACATTGATCCACATTCGGTCCATCACCTGTTTTGTTTGCAAATTCCGCCATAAGTGCGCTGGGGATGCTCAGACGTGGGTCCCAGGCACTCCACACCACTGGAGTCAAGCTAGCCGGGCTTATGAGAGGTGTTACCTCGAAACCGGTCCGGTCCTCGGATGCTTGATTCCGTTCTGGGAAGGACATGGCTTTTGTAGTTCGGACTGGACTGTTCCCATGGGGCACAGGGTCAGAGCTGATTTGCATATCGCCATTGTCTAACCCAAGGTGGTGTGGAGTGCAAAAAAACGATGGATTTGGGCCCAGATCTTTGGACTGGGGTGAATGTGTGACATTGATCCACATTCGGTCCATCACCTGTTTTGTTTGCAAATTCCGGCATAAGTGCGCTGGGGATGCTCAGACGTGGGTCCCAGGCACTCCACACCACTGGAGTCAAGCTAGCCGGGCTGATGAGAGGTGTTACCTCGAAACCGGTCCGGTCCTCGTATGCTTGATTCCGTTCTGGGAAGGACATGGCTTTTGTAGTTCGGACTGGACTGTTCCCATGGGGCACAGGGTCAGAGCTTATTTGCATATCGCCATTGTCTAACCCAGGGTGGTGTGGAGTGCAAAAAAACGATGGATTTGGGCCCAGATCTTTGGACTGGGGTGAATGTGTGACATTGATCCACATTCGGTCCATCACCTCTTTTGTTTGCAAATTCCGCCATAAGTGCGCTGGGGATGCTCAGACGTGGGTCCCAGGCACTCCACACCACTGGAGTCAAGCTAGCCAGGCTGATGAGAGGTGTTACCTCGAAACCGGTCCGGTCCTCGTATGCTTGATTCCGTTCTGGGAAGGACATGGCTTTTGTAGTTCGGACTGGACTGTTCCCATGGGGCACAGGGTCAGAGCTTATTTGCATATCGCCATTGTCTAACCCAGGGTGGTGTGGAGTGCAAAAAAACGATGGATTTGGGCCCAGATCTTTGGACTGGGGTGAATGTGTGACATTGACCCACATTCGGTCCATCACCTGTTTTGTTTGCAAATTCCGCCATAAGTGCGCTGGGGATGCTCAGACGTGGGTCCCAGGCACTCCACACCACTGGAGTCAAGCTAGCCGGGCTGATGAGAGGTGTTACCTCGAAACCGGTCCGGTCCTCGGATGCTTGATTCCGTTCTGGGAAGGACATGGCTTTTGTAGTTCGGACTGGACTGTTCCCATGGGGCACAGGGTCAGAGCTGATTTGCATATCGCCATTGTCTAACCCAGGGTGGTGTGGAGTGCAAAAAAACGATGGATTGGGGCCCAGATCTTTGGACTGGGGTGAATGTGTGACATTGATCCACATTCGGTCCATCACCTGTTTTGTTTGCGGTTTCTCTTTGAGGGCGTCAGGCCTCTGCCCCAGGTACATTTTTAACATTTATTAAGAGATTAGATAACATTTTATTTAATAAAAAAATATTTAAAAAATTCACAAAGAAGAACACGGGGCACTATCTCTAAGTCTGCACCCTGCCCCACTCACCATTACCACCGCAGCTCCGCTGTCAAGTCACGTCACATGACTGATTGCTGTGCTCCCGGGTGGCCGGGTCCAAAGAAGCCTGCTATGTGTTTGGCGGGCCGGCAACCTCACAGCCCTGAAGGCTCTGATGTCATCAGCTGGGCACAGACCTAGCTGGAAGGTCCAGTCTCCACCCCCTGATGGGGTGGAGGTTAAGTTAGCCCCGGGCGTTTTAAAGACAAGCCCAGGATCACTAACCCTCTACGTCATGCAGAGAGTGGAGGAGAGCTTGTCACGGTGTCACCCCACCCCTTCCCAACTCGTCAATGGGCATAGTGGTACCCACTCTGTGACAAGTTGGGAAAGGGTGTGTCAGCGAAGGAGTCAAATGACCGTCTGCGCAGGCTCGATGACGATCTGACTGCTTCCCACGCGTGTGAGTCGGCAGTTGGAGTGGCAGTTGGACGTGGCAGCCATTTTACACTCCAGACGGACTGCATTAGCTGTGAGCCGAGGAGGCAGTCCACTGCTCTGTCCTGAAGAAGCATCGGTGTGCCATTACCAGCAGGTAGTCCATGTGGTTGCATCCTGCCAGGTTGCTGTCCGGAGTAGGGCAGTGGTAGGAGGAAGGACTGGACTTGTGAACTCGGTCAGTTCACCAGGTAAGGCCCAGGCAGGCAGTTTTGAACTTATAGGCCTGCGTCGGCTACGGCTTCAACTGTTAGTGTGTGTTATTCTCTGATATGGTGGATAACCCTGTGTGCTTTCGAGGCATAATGAACTCAATATATCTTAGCAGCCATGTGATTGAAGCAGTAACTGTATGCGTGGGTCTGCTACCCTTTGTCTGCAAGGTAGCTAAATCAACTGCATAACACGTTACGCCTTACTGTTGTGCTGGAAAGGCAAGCATGTCTGTGGCTCGTTTGTGACCAAGGGGGGCAGTGTAGTGTGACGGATGTGCCATCTGCCACCTTTTCGCACCATGAATTATAGTCACTCCGCTGTCATCCGCTGGAGAGGAGGTGGTGGAAGGGGATAAGTATTCCTGCTTCTCACCTCCCCCACTGTTCTCTTGGTCAGCCAGCTCATTGGTAATGATATACACATGGTCTGCCTTCCTCTGATGTTTGTTTTTTTCCATTTTGATTCTAACATTAGCTGCTTTTCTGGGGTGGACCCTGCATCCAAACCAGTGCTGGGAACTGTGAGTACCCCTCACCCTGGCTGTGGGGAAGGGTCAGCAATACAGGCGTCTTGCTGGAGGAGGCTTTGGGCATGTAAGACAATTTTAAACTCAGGCACAAAACACTTACTTGCTTGCCACTCAACTTCTGTGCTTTGTTCTTGTGTGGTTAGTTAGATGTAGGCGGCTCTTTCTTATTATGAACCTTACCGCCTAAGCTAACAGTAGGGTCTGCCCAACAGCAGCTCCATGGAAGCCCTGTAGGGGCAGTCAAAGGGTTTGAAAGCACTCTGGTTCCTGTAGGTACCACCATGATCCTGAGGTTCCCAGCCTCAAGTAGGATTTATCTTGACTTCCTACAACCCACTGAAGTGAAGAGGTGGATCGGAATAAGGGGAGATACTATCCGATTACTCAGGCTAAACAGTTACAGCTGAAGCCTGAGTGATCGGATCGTTTAGTGTTATAATCTCTGATATGGTGGATCGGAGTTCTGTCTTATCTCTTGCCACCGCCAGGCTCGTTTCTTTGCACCACTTGCATTCCGTGAATGACATTTTTTGCTGCAAACATATCCTAAGCTTTAACTGACTGAATCTGATGCTGCCAGTTTCGAGGAGACTAAACCCTTTGTTACCCACTTTCTCGGCCTCTGTCTGCTCACTTCTCTGTAGTTGCAAAGCAAATGGCTAGTTCCTAGATGGACCGAGTTTTGAGGTTACAAGGTTCTGCATGGGGTTTTTTTGCGGATCAGTGACCGTTACACATACATCCCTTAGCCACATTGTCATTAACTGAGAGGAGATTATCTACTTTCTCTTTGAAATCACTTATTTTTGTCAACACCAGTTAGCAAAAATTACTGATCTCACTGATTTGGATGTCTAAGCAGTCTAATCTGCCTAAGCATTTGCCACTAAACTCTTTGAAATTATTTTCCCTGTGAGTGGAATCCTGAACAGACTTCTTACCCACCTTGCTGGTTAGTCTCTTAGCTCGATTTTTTTTAGGGTGCATGGTAGAGCCACTTGCCCCACTTGTATTTACTGTCTTTGACTTTCTTTTTCTGATTTTTGGGGGGTTGCGGGCTCTCTAATAACAGAAGGCTCAAGCACTGTCAAAGTTAGCTCATGAATGACACATAGATTGTGTTGCGGCAAGGTCTGAGAGAGTACTGCTTTTTGTGGAGGACCACTTGCTGCCACAGTTAAACCACTCAGTGAAGTCAGAGAGCGGGCAATACCTGCATTTTGCAATCGGGCAGTTGTGATCTTGGATACTAATAGTTAAACCTCCAGAGTCCCTTAAGGTGGCATCCAACCTGGCCTCCACGACTGACTACATTTTATGCTACTATTTATTTAAATTTTATATGCATGGCACTCGAGAGCATTCTAGTAGAGATTTCAACTATGTAGCCTTCAATAATTATACTGACAGTCACATCTCTGAAAACAGGGACAATTTATATTTCCATAACAGTGCTTAATTGAAAAGAAGAAATAATCGTGCCTGCTAATTCTCAGCTAATAACTATTTGCCCTGTATTTATCGCCACTTTTTAAACATTATTATATTTATTATTTAAGTAGAAACGTAGAGAAACATGAGGAATACAATATATACTTGATTTTATACACCGATTTATAAAATGAAAGCGTTTTTAATGAGGTGTCTGAAAAACCACCACCTCGGCTGCTGCTGATTGTTGAATAATTCTCTGACACGTTTTAAAAGCTTTCTAATAACCTGCTTCAGATCTGGTTCATGAGGTACTGGGCACGTGTAAGTGTTAATGCCATCTGACAGCCAGGGCCTCTCCTGGGGCCATGCTGGTGCAGTCTGGGTTCTAATTAATGTGGTCAAGTATTGCTGTAGGTTTAACTGTATTCCAGATGCTGTGATTGCCTGTCAATTACAGTAGCATCCCTGCTTCCAAAGAAACTGCGCTCAGAAAGGGCCACTAATCTCCAAAATACAAGCAGCAGGGCCTGAGCTGGGTGTATTAAAAGATTAGATAGATGAGTTTGATGATGTTAAGATGTTGTGCTTGTGCCTCATTGCGGTTCCTGTCTAGAGAGTTGGACGGTCTCTGTCTAAACGAACATAAGATGGATTTCTAGAAGCATACTGAGGTTAAGGGCAAAAACATAACAACATTTGACCAGTGACTGAGGGGTGTGGAGGAAGGCAAAAGTAAATAAGCGCATGTTTATTGCCAGGTACTATGACACTGGTTCTGTCTGCTCGCAAAAAAGTTGGGCCCCTGTACTGTTGACTCCTGAAAGGTGGGCACTGGCGCAATTTGAATTGGAAATATGTTATCCTCGACTTCTCTCTCATTTGCTCCTAAAATTGTGTACTTGGGCCGTGATGCAAGAAACTCCTCAAATGTTAGTTACCCTCAGTGTTCTTCCAGTAGGGTCCCTGCACTGTTTGCTTCTGCAGGTTGGGCCTCTGTGCACTCAGCTAGTTAATGCTGAGGCGCTTACATGATTGATTTGCCAGTAAAACATTGGGCCATAGTCCACTCTTAAATAATTGGGCCTTGGTGTGGATTACTCATAACGTTTTGCTTCAAAGATATTCACTCCGTAAAGATAGATTTTATTCTGTGGAGTTCTCTGGTTGGACAGATCCCGTAGTCTTTTAATGCATTTCTACCACTGGCTATAAGTAATTATAGCCTGCCTGCAGTCTAGAGGAGAGCATTGCCAGTTGTAGCGATTTAAGATCAGTTTGGATGTGTGTGTATCTGCAGCTTGTTATAATGATAAAATCCCTGACTGACATGAATGTGTGAAGACTTGCCACAGACAAAGTTATGGCCTTGTAATGGCCTGGATGGATGTTGGGGAGGGAGTGTTAACCTTTGAGAAATTGCCTTTCTTGGCTTGTCTTTAAGTTTTTTATTTTAAAAATGATCAATGAGGTAGTGAGCAGATATTTATCCCGAGTTAAAGATGCATCGTCTACATAAGATAGGGTTTTCATTAGTGTTTTTATGTACTTGAAAGCAATCTTAGTCATTCTTCCTATGAGACATGTAGGGGTAGTAAGCGCTATATAAATGCAATTACAATTATGACTACTTAAATTGAGGTCAGATTAACTGCTATGAAATGTTATGTTGAGTCTTTTCAATGTTATTGCACTTTATCTCTCTTGAAATGCTGTGCAGGGTTTGTTTGCCTTGTGCAGGGCCTGTGGTGGGTTGTAATTATGCGATTGGCCACTGGCGCAGTCTGTTATTCCGTCTGCCCCTCATAATGTGGTAGTTTTGAAGTCATAAACACGCCACATTGGGAACTCTGTGAGTCTGAGCCCCCTTCAGTTTATGTAATCACGAGAATAACTGACATATGAGGTATTTTCGATAGACATTTAAGTAGAGATTCCTTATTAATTAAATGAATTATGGGTCTAACTTTTGAACATGTATGGTTGGCAGTTGTTTAGTCTTCATTTTGGCCCGGGGGCACACACTTTGCAGATGATTCATGCAGCAGGAACACAGTTTGAATCTAAAGCCAAGTAAGTGAGCAATTAAGCTATCTACTACCTCCACAGGCTGCACAGTAGACCTGTTTTTCAGCTTCTACTGTGCAGTTAGTGCCGCAAAATTATTTCAGTTCACTACACATGATCCAGTAAAACACTCTCATATGCACATGAAGTTAAGTAGGGCATACAAAAGTGAAGTGGCGGAGAGGGCACTGCTGGTGTCCAGGGACTCAGTTTAAATCTGACACCAGGCAGGGTTAAGGATCGCTTCAGCTTCTCCCCACACAGTAACCTCTCTTTCTTTGGCTCGAAAATAAATTTGGTCAGTGCTATTAGCGATGTTCAAGTCACAACACAAGATTAAATTCATCACCACTCCAAATTGGATAGATGGACAAGTAGGGGGGAGGCAGACCACTGCAAGAAGCCAATCGACCCATTTCCCCCAAGACACGGAAGGGGTAAAAGCATTTGGCACATTACGTCCTTATAGTATAGCTTTGAAAGCAGGGAATAACACTGAAAAGTGTTGCATATTTGTCTGCCACTACTAGTTTGCATACCAAAGAACATGCTTAAGTGACACCCGAAAATGCTTTGTGGGACCTCAGGTCATGTTGTTAAAACAGCGCCAATGCGTTTACTGGGGTAACAAGCGCTACATATATATGCAAACCTTTGTCCCTCTTCTATCCTCCGCTATCCTTCTGAATCCAAATAACTGACTAACATATCCACCACTCAAATTACTTTCATATTTCACTATACTAACTTAACACTAATCCTTTATGGGTTCCAGAGTAGCGTGCTACTTGCCGAAAAAGCGCTTTGACGCCTCGTTAGGGGTAGTAAGTGCTATATAAATGCATGTACAATTACAAATATGAATACTTAACTGGAGGTCAGATTAACTGCTATGAAATGTTATGTAGAGTCATTTCAATGTTATTGCACTTTAGCTCTCGTGAAGTGCTGTGCAGAGCTTGTTTGCCTTGTGTGGGCCTGTGGTGGGTTCTCATTTTGCGATTGGCCACTGGCGCAGTATGATATTCTGTCTGCCCCTCATAATGTGGTAGTTTTGAAATCACGAACACAGCCACATTGGGAACTCTAAGTCTGAGTCCCCTTGAGTTTAGTTAATCACAAGAAAAACATGCATATGAGGTATTTTCGATAGCCATGGCAACCAAAACATCCATACATATCACAACAAAAAGGATGTAGAACAGTACTGTAGTGGAAAGGATATTACTTGGGAAATGACTTGTAGAGGGCTTTTTTACAAAAGAGAATTTAGTTACAGAATATGATAGAGTAAATTACATTTGAAATGTGTTGTAACCATAGAACTATGTTTTTTAACTGTTCATTTTGTGATAGAGGTGTATGTTAATGGAAAGCACGATAGGGAAGAAGCTACCATTGAAAATGATTCAGACAGCTTTAAAGCAGTATTGAATGTGAAGAGATGGAAATTGTTGAATATACTTTAGCATGTCTGCTTACATTTCTAGACCTATATGCACGCAATTGAGATTTCGACACTAAGGCTGGTGAGGTGACTGCAGAACAGTGATGTAGTTAAACCTAAAGGGGCCCAATGTAAGGTGCATTAAGCATGCCATTGCCCCCAGGATATTCCTGTTGTTTTCAACTGTCTTATTCACCCTCTGAGTCTGTATACAGAACTGTAGGTTTCAATTGTGGTGCAGGTCCACCATGTCCCAGGAGAAGTGCCACAGAGTACTACTCCGTGACTGCCTATATTATTTCATATGCTTCCACCACAGACCCCAACGTCAATGTACATGAAACCTTTAAGAATGCATTTCACCCTATATATCTGAGAAATCTACACATTGCAGTCCCTTCTGACTTGACTATGGTGTGGGGGCATCTGGTTTTGATGCAAATGTGAAATTAACAGCTGCTTTCAAATTGTTCAAGCTGTTCAGTGGTTTCTGCTGAGTATCCAATGGACACTATTCTCAAAGCTTACGTCCTTTTAACACTTTCACAGGCACCAAGGAGAAAATCGGCAGATAGTTTAATGACTGGCAGCGGAGAGGAAACCAGCAGAAAGCTTTTCAACAGGCACCAGAGGAAATAAAAAGATAGTTTGACAAGCTCCAGGGAGGAAATCAACAGATAGTTTGACAAGCACCAAGGAGGAAATCAACAGATAGTTTATCAACAGGAACAACAGGCAGAAGAGAGAAAACCAGCAGAAAGCTTTGCTACAGGCACCAAAGGAAATCAACACATAGTTTGACAAGCACCAGGGAGGAAATCAACAGATAGTTTGACAAGCACCAGGGAGGAAATCAACAGATAGTTTATCAACAGGAATGACAGGCAGCAGGGAGGAAATCAGCAGAAAGCTTTTCTACAGGCACCAAAGGAAATCAACAGATAGTTTGACAAGCACCAGGGAGGAAATCAACAGATAGTTTATCAAAAGAAACAACAGGCAGCAGAGAGGAAACCAGCAGAAAGATTTTCTACAGGCACCAAAGGAAATCATGAGATAGTTTGATAAGCACAAGGGAAGAAATCAACAGATAGTTATCAACAGGAACAAGAGAGGAACTCAGCAGGAAGGTTGTCTCCAGGTTACAGATCAACTCAGCAGATTGTTTACCAGGAGGCACCAGTTACTAAATCAGCTGAAAGTTCATCCACCAATCACTAAAAAGGAACTTGAAGTACAGTTGCAAATCCGTATCACATGTAATATACAAATCACAACTAACTACTGCTGCTGCTTGTGTACTTGTTGACATTTCTTGTTAGTACATCTATGGTATTTTACATAATATACGTGGGTGACCTCTGTTAGGTGATAAATCTAAAATCTAGTTTGGGCTTTCTTTGTACTGTTCATTTTATTGTTTGTCAAAATGAACACAGTTGACAGTTTACTCACAAAACCATTTACTTCAAGTGAAAGGACTAGGACCTGATAAACCTGAAATAAACATTGAACAGTCTTCAATACTGGGGCAAGGGTTACACATGTAGGTTCACACAAATCTGTTTTGATAAAATGGAGTAGGTAACTGCCAGCGCTTCTAAGAACGCCTTGTACTGTTTCCCCTGCTTGCTCTTTGGGGGTGAAGTTAGCTGGACTAAAACAGAAGTTACTGACCTTAAAATCTGGCAGAAAAAATAAAGAGGCATGATTCCAGTGAAGCTCACTTGACCAATGTATTAAAATTATCTTTGTTTGGAAAATCAAATATTGCACTGCAGTTAAATGAAGCCTACCGCAAGGGGGTAATCAAACACAATGAGGAGGTTGATAAGAACCGTTATATATATATATACATATTAATTTAATTTTTTTTAATTTATTTTTTATTTTACAATTTAAGACATACAGCAAAAGAAGAAAATCAAATCATATAGGTATCTAACAAAAAATGAAAGAACTATATCCACAATAACACAAATGCGGATCACTGGAATCAAAACCAAAGATACAAATGAGGAATATCAATAAAGAGGACAATGGCGAGCACTGGGAGGGGGGGAGCCGTTATATATTATCCAAATTGATTGACTATGTAAAATTTTGTGGAGATTTTGAATTGGCATTGGGCTGCCACGATGAAACTGAAGATTCCTGAAATACCGGAGTCTTCAGAGGGCTGGTTGACTTTGTGTCCAGTATAGACAGTGCAATGGAAGCACACTTGAAGAGTGCAACTGTATTTAAAGGCACTTCTAAGACAATCCAGAATGAGTTGCTTCACTGTATGCTGGAGGTAACACACGAAACTATTGTACAGCAAATAAGAAGCACTGATAACCTAGCTATCCAGGCCGATAATACAACTTCTTCCAAGACGCAGTGCGTACTTGTTTTCCGCTACATTGATGGCAAGTCCAAGGTAGTGGAAAGATTTTATTGCTTTTCGAATCTTAAAGATTTAACTGCAGATACAGTTTCAGCATCTATTCCTAATGACCTTGAACATATTTTCCCAGAGCACAGTGGTAAAGAGAAGTTAATCGCTCACAGCTATGATGGTGCTAGTGTCATGTGTGGTGCCTCCAGTAGGGTTAAAAAAAAATCAGACATCTATCCAAATGCACACTATGTCCATTGCTATGCCCACCGACTAAATCTAATCATGGAACAGGCTGCTTTAAAAATATCCAGAGTCAGAATTTTCTTTAAAGAGTTGGGTGGTATTACTGCGTTTTTTCCCCGTTCGCAAAACGGACTGAAGTGCTTGAACAGATAGTGGCAAAAGAATGCTGAGAGGGTCTGCAACTCGCTGGAACTTCAACATCCGAGCTGTCAATATAATGCACGAACACAGGGATGACCTTGTAGAATGCATGAAATCTATTACAGAAGACAGTACATTTAATTCCACTTCTGTGAGTGAAGAAAAGGGCTTTACCAGGACTCTGGTAGGCAGAGAGTTTCTTTTTTTCTTTATTTGTTCCACGGCATAATGCAGCACGTCAATCATTTGTACAATCAATTACAAAAACTAGACATTGATACTGTATCTGTACAAAAGGACACTTCAGCATTTATGATCAGCATCAACAAAGTACGAGAATCCATTGATAATTTGGACTCTGAAGTGCCAGATGATTCTCGATTTACAAACTGCAAACTGTAGATAAATACCTTGATTCAGGAAGGAAAGGAAGTATGTGACATTATTGTGGTGCATGCCAAGGAGCTCTTTGCATTTACAAGGCATCTAGTCGGTGCAACACTACTGCATAGTGTCATGTTTCAAAAACATTGCAAATGTTTTTCTACTGCAGCTCTCAGTGAAACAGTGGAAGCATATCCAATGCTAAACAAGTCAATATTGCGCACTGAACTATCAATCCTGTATGGAAGACAGGACTTTCAGCAGGCTACAGGAGGTACCATGGCTTTATATATATCTTTATGTCAAAACAACTTGCAGACTTCTTTTTGTGAAATTATTGAGAATTGTCATTATGACACCTATGACAACATCTGAGGCTGAAAGATGCTTTTCCACGATGAAGAGGATAAAAACATTTTTAAGGAACACAATGACCGAAGCTCGACTAAATGCATTGGCCATGCTGTCAATGGAAAAGGAACTAATAAATCAGATTCCAGATTTCAACAAGAGAACTATTGAAAATTTTGCTCACATCAAATAACGGCATGCAAACTGTTTGTATAAATAGAAACCATGGAAATGCATGTGGTGCTGTGAATCATTGGTGCTAACAAATATAGTTTTTGTTTACTATGTATTGCAAGTAACATTCAAGTATACTGCAGGAACCTATGAAAGTAAATGCACCATGTATTAAATGTATGGTTTCAGTATCCTGCATGACTTGAGAGGAATTCAGACTTATCATTATAAAGCCACATAAGCTTGGTGTTGTTTCAGGGTATTAGTTAATGCACCTCTCTCTCAACCTTTTTTCAAAGTTCCCCAGCAAATATGGCCCAGTTTTGTGAATATCCTACACTCTGGCAAGCTTTGGACTAACTTACAAACTATAGCCTGACAGACTGAGACCATGTACCTTCCATGACATACTTAAAGATGGTGCATATTGGGCTACAGTCAGTCTTGTAAGAATTACATGATATTGTGTATTGGTCTCATCTTTATTGTCAGTCCTGATCCAGGTATTATAGCCAGTCCTGATTACAGTCTTGTTTTACAAACTTTTGCTGTACAGCAGTGTCCTTTAGGAGAAACTATTTTCTTCTGGCTATCCGTTTGATGAAGCTGTAGTTTGTTTGCTCTTTTCCTAATTGCAAACTGATACACTGTAGTGTTTGCTGTGTGGTAGAGGCCTGTAGAATCCTGGACTTAATTTTTCTTTTTACAATATCTATCACTGACCATTATATGGACTGAAACTGAGTGGATTTGTTAATAATAATACTTCATTTAGAATGATGGGATTAATTTCTGAACTGAAGAGCATACTAGATTTGACACCATTGCATATCTTTAGATCTACACATGACTCATTACCTCAAACTTAATACTCAACACATCATAAAAAAGTTCAAACAATTATATTAAGGCGACAGCACTTCATGTTGATCAAGACCATTACTTTATCAGAATCTGATGCAAATTGCCATCTGCAGTGATGCAGCATCTATAACCCCTTCCATACTCATGACGAGCTCAGCTCCTCATGCAGTATACTGCTCGTGTGCTCATGACGAGCTGAGCTTGTCATGAACAATGGGTTTCAAGGGAGTGCAGCATCCGGGAAGAATTACTGCAGCACTGATGGTGTTAATGGTGCACTTATATTTTCATGCAAGGGTTCTGGTTGTTGGCACATTTCAGTTTTATAAATGATATAACAATGTTTGCTTGCTTGTTGGAACATATAGAATTATCTACTAGTAATATTTTGTTGGTGGCCTCATGGGTGTTAGATAATATAAATGTGTGAACCCATACAACTTTTAGAAAGTTATGTTTCTTCTATGCACCAATACATATTTCATGTAATTATTTATACAACTTTTCTAAAGTACTGGTTAACCAGACACTTTATCAGTGATGTATAAAGTATTTAAATGTAAAGTATATAAAACATACTTCTTGTACTATTAAACCTTCTCTACACAAAGATTTTGGTCATCTTCCTGCTCGAAGTAATCATTTTTGAAAGGATTTTACCATACTTGATTGTTTAAATGTAAATCTATATAAAGCATTCGACATTACTGTTTGAACAATTGGCTTTGGGGTGATGGATATTTACGTTTCATTTTTCAACTGTAAAGCTATCCCGCTCAAAGTTTAGTTGACAGTCTATAAGATTTTTTTTTTTCTTCGAATGAATATTTCTATCTGTAGTCAATTATATTGTATGAAGATTTCATTCACCTCCTGTATACTTGGCTTTGAACAAATGATTCATAAAGGAAACAGACAAGCACAGGTAGGGAAAACATTTTATGTGTTGCATGTATATATTTTATCTCTGTATGCTTACGTGTTTTTAGGTCTCGCCAAGCGATGCAGTGCATGCGCTGGCACCTTGGCGAGACCTATTGTTGTCAGTTTCTGTTCGGAAGGGGAAAGGAGCAGTGCATGTGCCCGGACAGGCGATGTGCACGTTCACTGCTCTCGTCGGCTCGAGCTCACTGCTCTCATTCTCTTACACTGCCTATGTTTGCTCACACTCTGTCCCGGTAAAGTGAAGCCGATCCAGAGCTCCATAATATACGTGGGTACATAATATACGTGGGTGACCTCTGTTAGGTGATAAATCTAAAATCTAGTTTGGGCTTTCTTTGTACTGTTCATTTTATTGTTTGTCAAAATGAACACAGTTGACAGTTTACTCACAAAACCATTTACTTCAAGTGAAAGGACTAGGACCTGATAAACCTGAAATAAACATTGAACAGTCTTCAATACTGGGGCAAGGGTTACACATGTAGGTTCACACAAATCTGTTTTGATAAAATGGAGTAGGTAACTGCCAGCGCTTCTAAGAACGCCTTGTACTGTTTCCCCTGCTTGCTCTTTGGGGGTGAAGTTAGCTGGACTAAAACAGAAGTTACTGTTTGAACAATTGGCTTTGGGGTGATGGATATTTACGTTTCATTTTTCAACTGTAAAGCTATCCCGCTCAAAGTTTAGTTGACAGTCTATAAGATTTTTTTTTTTTCTTCGAATGAATATTTCTATCTGTAGTCAATTATATTGTATGAAGATTTCATTCACCTCCTGTATACTTGGCTTTGAACAAATGATTCATAAAGGAAACAGACAAGCACAGGTAGGGAAAACATTTTATGTGTTGCATGTATATATTTTATCTCTGTATGCTTACGTGTTTTTAGGTCTCGCCAAGCGATGCAGCGCATGCGCTGGCACCTTGGCGAGACCTATTGTTGTCAGTTTCTGTTCGGAAGGGGAAAGGAGCAGTGCATGTGCCCGGACAGGCGATGTGCACGTTCACTGCTCTCGTCGGCTCGAGCTCACTGCTCTCATTCCCTCACACTGCCTATGTTTGCTCACACTCTGTCCCGGTAAACTGAAGCCGATCCAGAGCTCCATGTGAAATGGACGGGGTTGCGAGGGCTTTGTTGCTGTTTGTAGCTGGGCCGGGCTGTTGGATGTTTGTAGCCGGGGGTGTACGCCTCTCCCCTCCCACCCAGCACCATTGAATAGGTTAGTGACAGTGATGTGGCATTGTGTGAATGTGTGTGTGGCCAGAGGGCTGCTTGTTTAAAAGAATGTTTGTTCCGGAAAGCGCACACGTTTTTATCTTAGGCAAGGAAGAGTGTTTGTCAAATATCAAGAGTTATGCCTATGAATATGCCCATTATTCACGTATGCCCAGGCAGAAATATTGAAAACACATACATTTTAGTTTGCATGATGGTCCAGTGAGCCCCATTTCCAAAGGATGGCAAGGAAGTCTGAGCCACCCTTCCTAGGTGGGAGATTGGGTGCTACACATTGGGTAAAAGTAACACCTCTTACTAAATGTCCTTAGACTAAAGCCTATTACAGCTCACATAAATGGAAGACCTACAATATGAAGTGCTATGTAAAAACGAATTCTTGTGTAGCAAATTCCATCCCTCAATTCCAAACCAAAGAGACCTTGTAGTGTATTGTATATCATCTCGACCCGCCGCGGCCGCAGCAGCTGAATCTCACTGTGCATTTTGAAAGAGATAATCCCGTGGCTGTTGCAAGTGTCATAGGCTGCGTGTTGTTTAAAGTGCATCTGTTTGTCGGTGTTTGCCGTCGTAGCTGTAGGTTTGCAGTGGGAGTGACACTTCTGTTGGTTTTGCAGATTAAACTTCAGCGGACACTGGAGCTGATTTCTTGGCACAGTAAACACATGTGTATTGGACTAGGGAGAATAATACATCTCTGCATTCATATCTGCACCTTTTTCGGGACCTGAAATTTACGAGCAGCAGCGCTTGTACATGCGTGAACATGTAAGCATCTAACCACAACCCTAAATGAAGAGTTGTGACAGGGTTTGAGGCTCTACCCCAAGTTGCAGTGGAGTCCAGTCAGACTCCAGGCGTCGGGCACGGTAGGAAAGATTGACAGGACATCCCTCTGTGAGCATGATGTGGAGCAGAGATTAGGCGTAGGCTGGGCAGAGTTTGCTCTCTCATTGTGGTTGGGCCAAGAGGTATTCACAAATCTCTGCCCTAGGTACATTACCCCACTGAGCACACTAGTTGTTATTAAAACCTGTAATTTGCAGGCCCTACACCATGCATCCCAGAGTTGAACAAAAATCCTTGTCGTAAGTACTACACTGAACGCTCTGGCTAGTATTAGAAAGTGTGATTTTCAAGATGTGCAAATCTATAGGCTATATATTAGCTCCAGTGAACTATATGTCCAAGTACTGGTGACCTAGTGCCTACAGCATTCTCCAATATTTGCATCAAACTTACATATGGTATCCCACTCATATTTTAACCTGCAACACTGATGTATATTTTTTATCTTCATTTATTTCCCATTTGTTTCCCTTTTGTCTTTTATAAGTGTTTACCTTATGTAATCTCTCATTTCATGTTTTTCTTATTGTATGTGATTTGTCTCTCATTTTGCTCTTTTCATTTTGCCATTATTTTCTCTTCTCTAGCTGTGTTCCCTTTGATTTGCCTTTGCCATGATTTTTTCCATCTCTCAGCCTTGGTGTATGTATTTGTTATTGTCTTTCAATTCATGCTGAGTTGCCTTTTCTCTTTTTATTTGCTGCTTTTTTCTAGCTCTGCACTTTCATGCTCTAATTTTGTATACGATTTAGAAAAGGGGGTGGTGATGAACATACTGTATTATATTTTTCTGCCATTTCTTGCTGTGCTCAATCTTTTATTTCCCACTGTCTCTTTCCATTGTTTTTCTTCTTCCCGTCTCTAGTTTCTGCTTCTTTGTATGAAACTTGACCTCTCAGTAATTTGTCACTGCTGTTAGTGGTATACCGTGCAGCCCTTCTTGAATTGTAGGAAATACAAAAATGGACAGGAGTGTCACAAAAGAGGCTTGGAATGTGACCGCAGACAGATAGCTGGGTCTGTGCAGGTAACCCATAGTGACATCTCTTTCCACACTCTCGAGATTTCAGGGTTTGTTCTTCATACTCAGTAGAGATACCCAAGAGACCATAGAGTCTGCTGTCTGGAGCTATGTGCACTTCTAAACAATCTCTTTTACTTTAATAAACCAGGAATTTGGCATTCATTTAACACTACGAGGCCCTCCTACAAAGTTAGTGCCCTTCCATTTCTGGTGCTTTGCAGCAGTTTGAAGATCTTCTTGGATCTTCTTGTTGTTCAAATGGGTGTAATTTCAGATATTTTTATCTTTCTCTTGTTTTCATTGCTTGATTTTGCTCGTGCGAAAGTGTCACTCATAGTTGTTGAATGTCACTCATAAATACACTGAAATTATGAAACTGTCACACTTAAGCCATTTAAAACCTTGGCAGCTATGGAAATGTATTGACATGCAATTCGCACATGATTATACATTTCCAATTTTGTTATTTTAATTTTCTCAACCATTTCCAAGCTTTGCCCCTTCCCATGCCGCACTGCCTGAGATCCTCTGTCACTTACTCTCTAACAAGGGATAAGTGCTCACCATCTATTTGGTGTTGCATTAATCTGATTGATTCCATGCCATGTTGTGCCTGATGCCACTGAGCCCCCCCACTGCCCCTGTTGCTACTGTCCCACTTTAAGCTTCCTAGCACAGCCCATCCTTTCAGAAGTTAAGCCTGCACTGACCAACCCTTTTTAGTCACCGGCTCTTCTTATGAACATGACCAAGGGCCATGTCATGACTTCTCAGATGCCTATTTTCAGACGATGGACAGAGGCGTCTGTGGTGCCAAGAGCGAGTGCCGCACATTTAATCTGAACTCCCTGCTCCGCACCTCTCCGGGAGCAGTGTGTCTTTATTCCACAGACATGCTGTACAGTTTACACCGTGCACTTCCCTTGAGTTGGTACATTTTTTCAGAGAACATTAATCCAGATGGGTGGTGTTGAGGGGCTGTGAGCTCAGCAGTTCACAGCAGTACTTTTTCAATGCAGGAACCTCACGCTATTCCCTGTAGCGCCTTGCTTTGTGGCCTAGAGCTGTTAGCTATTTATCCACATGCCTTTTACATTTATTTTTAATTTTCAGATATCTATTTTCCTTAAACTATGTTTAGTGTAATTTTCTGAATTGCAAATTGTACTACATTTCAAGCAATGCAAGAACCAGAATGTAAAAAATAGGACTCTTTGAGGTATACAGGCCCTGGAAGTTTTTTCTTAGGCCCAACATCTTTGGGTCAGTTAAGTCACTTGTCTTCTCTCAACTCCTTCTGTGGGGCATTAACATTCACGCTTACCCAGAAACTCATGCAGGTAATAAGACATTTTGCAACAAAATGCAGAGCAGGCATTGTCTGCCACCTCTAATGGTGGACAGAAAGATACTCGCTTTTTAGGTCGAGCTTGGGCAGCACATGCGCTACTCTGCGAGCCATGCTGTATTGAGGAAGGGACTTGAAGCTCCACCCACTCTCTACTTTTTTGGCTTGTGTCATTGTCCACTGTACTCTGTGGCTGTTCATTGGTCAAAAGGCTTAGTAGTCCCTCTTTAGTACCGCCGTGTCTCATTTTGTGACCTCCCATCGCTACACCCGTTACCTGTGTTGTTGCTCGGTAGGCTTTAATTACAGCCTCCGAGAGCACTATTTTCTCAAATAGCTTTGTCCTGTGCAGGACAGCTCTCTGCTAATACTTTTTTTATAGCACCCATTTGCAATGCAATAGGTCTCGCTTTGGCAAGAGTTTAAGCTATTGGCATTTTAAATGCCAATGCCTTTTATTTATCTGAAAACACATAAATAAAAGGCATTGTCATTTACAATGCCAATAGCTCAAACTCTCATAAATGCGAGCCTTATTGCATTGCAAATGCTTGTTGGTTTATGCAAGTTGCCTTTATGCATGATATTGAGTTTCAAAAAATGAACACTAACCAATATGATATTCAATTCAATGTGAAAAAGTAGGCATTTTACTCTGTTGGGCCATCTTGAATGCCACTTTATCTCACGAAGGCACTGGCTCAGTAGACAGATCCAACCTATTTATGCAACATTATTAAAATTAATTGCGGTTTATTGCAATTTAGAATGGTTTATTCATGAGGCCTTGGAACTCATGATAGGTTGAGGGGAGGCAGTGGCCTGGTTCTGTTTAGCACAGTGGCTTCAGAAAGTCTTCAAAATGCACCATTTGCCTACTCATTTTTCAAAATTTTCTCGGGGGGGGGGGGTGTTTGGGCTTGCTCGCTTGCGTGCTCCACCACTAATTTTATGCCGCACTACTTTCAGATTTCACCAGCCACCACTGACATGAGTGATAAGAATGAGAGTGTGCGGCATATGAAGCCAACAGCCAAACAGTTGACAGCCAAACGCAGACGCCTATTTGAGAGGGACCGCAATGGTCCTGAAAGATGAATCCACTGAAGTTGTAGCAACCTCCCAACCTGGGAATGGCGTCCCCTTAACGCACCACTATCTGTCCCAAGCAGTGATTTATAGCATATTTCATCCGTTGTTCGTTGAATGTTAATGAAAACTCTTGAACTGTAACATTGTAACACTGAACACCAGGGACATGAATAGGGTCATTAGTATTATCCAAAAAGGAGTATATACAAATTTCTGATTATCATGGCAACCTCCCAAGATACCATCTCAAGTTTACATGTGTATGAGAATATGCTGTATTCCTGATGATATAGATGAGGATCTAGACACATTACGTGGCCACTGAACTATTCTAATACATTGTGACAAAAGTTTTGTCAGTGATTCAACTGTTGTGGTCGATGACGTGAATCTAAATGCATTGCCTAAATTAAAACGTAAAGAAAAGTCAAAATGCACGAATCGCATGGGTGCTTCTGTGTACGAGGTTCTGAAATGCCAATGTAGGGCTATGTTTTAAAATCTGCGATATGTGAAGATAACGCGTCTCCGAGACAAGACTCTGCGTTGTTTTACAACAAAATAAAAGCAACAGTTGCCTACGTGTATCTAAGCGCAGTTCTGTGATGAACAGGTCGTTATAATGTCTAGTGCTGAAGTATACCACATCTAAAAACACCAAGAAATAAGGTAATGCTACGCATGAAATGTGAAAACTGATGAAGAGTCAAGGTATATATCAATACCATGTCTTGGAAAAAGGCGCATGGGACCTTGTTTGTCCAACTGTATGATTTAAGTTGCCCAACGTTCTTCCAGTTCAAAAATGAGTTTATTGAAGGAAATTTCAGACATTAATATATAATACAGTAAAATAGAAAAAATGGCATATGAACCAGTTAAAATTTACATACATTATACATTAGTGGAAGAAATAGTAAATAACTAGAAATGAAGAAGACTGGCTTGCACACAGAGATATAGCTTAGTATGAATATACAATTGGTTGGGTAATAGCAATAAACATAGTAAAATAGTATTAATACCAGTAAAGGAAAATTAAGGAGGCTGAAGTACTTCTTGTTGCGATGGAGTGGGAGCAAATGAACGGATCGCACAACAAATTTAACATGACAACATTGCGAATGTGCCGCATCTCTACAGTAAGGCACATATGCATTTCAATGTGCAAATGAATAATTAGGGTGAATGCAGTTTGTAAATCTGCCAAGTGTCACGTTAGTGAGACTCAAAATCAAAGTGCTCAGATTGTATTTTAGAATGAAGGGGTCTTATTTACAAGCCCCTTGCTCTACTTTTGCATCTTTTTTAACATGGGAAAAGTGACGTAAGTGTGGCGCAAGGGGCTTGTAAATAAGCCCCAAAGTGTCTAATAAAAGGCGGGCCGTTTATTTTCAAAGAATCAAGATGCATTAATATAACGCGTCACAATGAAGAGACACGCGGGTGCTTCGCCGTGTGTAATTGCACAAAATCATATTGTGTTGACTTACAAATTCACTGATACAAGACGGATCTGCACATATAATATGATGCCGGCGGCGTTCACTCCAATAAAATTTTTTGACACATAATGGTTGCCAAATTTTTCCTTATACACAAAAGTATCATAGAAATGTGACTGCAATGGCCGATATTACTCTCAACTATATAAAGTAAATTTATATAGTCATCTTTTTCATCACGCACCTAAAGCTACAAGCAAAGAGGTGTATTTATGACATTAGTGGCCTTGAGACACCTGCTTAGCACTCATCATGTTCCACAGTAAACTCTCACTCTACTTCATCCGCAAAGGATACACTATTCAAAACACACAGTTGGTATATCATGCTAATCTGTACATCATGACCTACTCTACATACTTCTGGGGTTTAGGACATGAGACAACCAACCATCCTGGGCAACAGTCAGATTTAGGCCATACACGTTGCAGCATCGATTAGGCCACTTAGGAGCTGACAGTGATATTTCATTTGCCAAAACAAAACCAGCCTATATAGTCTGATTTACAAAGGATATTCGCAGAACAGCTGGGCTGCTGAATCCCACAGTGTCTACTTAGCACAGCACACTCTGCACCTGAGAGGTTTTTCTTAAAAATAGAGAGATAAAAAAAGTTGTTTTTTCATACTTTGTTTTATTGGTCCATTGATTGTCACCATAGATGCCAATAAATCCAAGTGTTAGTTTATAAAGTATGTTTGGTTTATTTCACAGTAGCTTTCGGGAGAGTTGTGATTTTAAAGTACTGAAAAATAGTAGGAGAATCTAAAAGAAATCCTGTTTTGTGCACTGCACTTACAGACGAGCTCCTGAAAAAGCAAAGTTTAGGATTCATGATTCGATTTTCTTTCCCCTAAGAGGTCATTAGGCACAGAAACTGTGATATCCTTCTCTATGTTATGCATGTGTGTCTTACTGATTGTAGCATGTTATTCATAGAATCTCATGATGTAGTTATGTTATGATTCTAATTGTGTCTCCTGTGGATGAGATCCTTTCTTCCTGATATAAGAATAAAGAAACCTTTTATTCATCCAACTTTTGAGATGTACTTCTTCACATTGGCGACGAGGGTGGGATGAAGACTTCTTTTACTACTTTCAACATTCATTTCGAAGAGGAAGAAGGACTTTCTTTTGAACGAAAATTCTCAAAAGGATCTCAACACCAAGCCTCAACTCAAGGTATTTTGCACTACTTGTTTGGACTTTAAAACTCAACCAAGTAACAAGATTCTTCATTATTCTACATAATTTGACTTTCTCTTGTGCTCTTTGAGGCTTGAAAGTGTCAGTCTGCTTATCACTAATTTTAAAAGTGACAGACTCTTTTGACTTGTCACATTTAAACATTTTATCTATGAGGCGAGTCATGGAGGAGTTCGTTTGATGTGAATTACAGCCTTCCCTCACGGAGATCGTTGATTTATTCATTGAGTTTAACAGCTGCCTGCCGAGTTGAGTTGAATAGCTGTCTGCCGAGTTTTTCCCACCGAGTTTGAATAACTGCCTGCCGTGTTTAACTCGCCGAGTTGTTCATGGGACATTAACTCGTAAACATGAAAATCTTTTTATAAATGTTACTAAAATCATTTACTTGTGTGTATTTGCTCTTTAAATGCGCGCCACAACGAAGAAGATTTATAAATAAACATCTACCTTCTTCTTCTGCCGCGCTCCAAGCTCCTTCCCAACACACTACAAGACGCTTCTCACGCTGCGCTTCAAGCCTCTCTTTGAAGCGTTTCATTTGCGTCACACCTGATCTCTGACGAGCGCTTCTTGGCTCCTAGCAACGCTCTTGGTAACGCTTGGCTCCTAGCAACTCTCTTGACAACGCTTGGCTCCTAACAACGCTGCACTGGAACTTCGACTCTCAGCGTCGGAGATATTGTATCACAGCAGCTCTGGTGAAAGGTTAAATGACTGTGCTACAACTCTGCTGGTAGATGAAATTACGGCACTTCAACTCTGCACTGGAACATTGACTGTGTTACAGCGTTACATTTTCTCACAGCTGCAAAACTTCTATGCTGGCACTTTGTAGAATTTCTTGTTTTCAAGACGTTTTTTACAACAACAACTTCATGGAATAAAGGTTTTTCTTTCTTTTATGAGGATAAACTTTACTCAAATACTTTATACCTGTACTTCTGCGGATTTAAAGACATTGCAATTTCTACCAACGCTGACACACTCAGCTTCATCAGTGTGTGCAGTCATTATTTTTTGTTTATTCTTCTTCGCTGACACACTCAGCCTTATTAATGTGTATTAAATCATAGTTTTTTTTACAGGTTTTGGTGATATCTTGTTGCTTTTGATGTTTGATTAATATATTGATATCGTTTAACTAATACTTACTTACAGATTCGTTGACAGGCTTTACTGATACTGCCTTCTAATTCAAATTTGTTGATTTATATCTGTGTTTACTTTATTTTCTTCTTACACTTTATGATATTTTGAAAGTGAGTCATGCAGAATGTTACAGCTGCGCCTTTTTTCCTTTTGAAACCAGGGGATCCTCCCATTCGCTGGTCCAAATGGAAAAAAGTATTTCTAAATTATGCAAGGGTATATGGTACTTCTCTTTCTGCGGAAAGGAAGTCTGCACTTTTAATGCACTGCTTAGGCTCTGAAGGGCAGGAAGTCTTCGAGCATTTACCTGAGTTATCTACTGAAGAGGCTAACAATTTAAATGAATTTGAGATCAACATTAAAAAACTAGATAAACATTATTTGCCAAAAGTGAGTACCATCTTAGAAAGGTACCACTTTGGCAGGCGCATGCAGAAAGATGAGGTGTCTATAGAGACTTATGTCATGGCTTTACGTAAATTGGCTGCCACTTGTAAATTTGAAGGTACTTTGGAAGAACGTTTACGTGATCAATTCATGTTAGGATGTTGTTTAGAAAAAATTAAGGACGAATTATGGCAAAAAGATGATCCTAATTTAGATGAAGTCATCGCCATAGCCAAAAGATTAGAACATTCTGATGCATGTGTAAAGGTTTTTAAGAAAGAAAAGGAAACCTCTGAGGAAAAAGTCTTGGTTGTTAATAAGAATAAGTCCCTAGAGAAACCAGATCTGAGATCTACCACTAGAACCTCTAAGAAAATGTCCAGTTCCACTCCTTCTTCTTATAATTTTTCCAGAACCTCCACCAGTTCAAAACTAAAATGTTTTCGTTGTAATGCTTTGATCATTTAGCCAATGATAGGTCATGCCCTGCTTTGTCTTCTAAATGTAACAACTGCGGTAAGGTAGGACATTACTCAAAGGCTTGCAGGTCTCAAATAATCAAAAAGGAAAAACAAGTGAAAGAAGTGTTGATTGATGATGACTCTGACTCTAATTCAGATGACTTGCATTGTGGTGAGATTTCTGTATTTGATGAAGACTTTGATCCTGATTCGGATGAGTTACATTGTGGTGAAATTTCCTTATCCGATGGAAAAAAGTGTAAAGGTGCTGTTGATGTTGTACGCATTGATAATTGTGAAGTCAAAATGCTATTTGACTCCGGGGCAAAAATCACTTTAATACCCGAAGTTTTCTTTGATGAGAAACTTTTTGGAAAAGTAAAAGTTTTTAAACCTGACATAAGACCACTGGCCTATGGGAGAAAACCTATTAAACTCGTGGGTTATTTCAATGGTCAAATTGACTACAAGGGACGACTTACTGCAGGTAAATTTTACATCTCCTGCAGGGGGGACAGCATTCTAAGTTGGTTTCATCAGGCAGACTTACATCTCGCTTTACTGCCTGGTGAGAATCCTTGCTTCTTTCTAAGAGATATAGAATCTCACTCTAGTGAAAATAATCCTATTTTAAATGATGTGTCTCCATGCACATCTGGCTGTAATGTGGTAACTGTACAAAAAAACTTTAATTTGAGTAAAAGTGAGGGGTCTTATCCTGATTGGCGAAGACTATTCGAAAGTGTCTTTAGTGACAAGCTTGGTTGTCTTTCCGGTTATATTCATAATATTATTTTGAAGACAGATGCAGTTCCTGTGGCATGTAAAGTGTGTAGCGTTCCTTTAGCTATGCAGGAACCTATGCGGTTGGAGTTAGAGAAACTTTTGTGTGATGGAATCATTGTGAAATCTGAGGCAAGCGAATGGGTTTCGCCTGTTGTTTTAGCTCGTAAACCCTCAGGCGAGATTCGTTTTTGTGTTGACCTTAGGGGTCTTAATAGAGAGGTTGTGGCAGATAAATATCCTCTTCCTAATATCAATACCATGTTAACTCAACTGGGAGATGCCTGCTTGTTCTCCACTCTTGACCTGAGGGCAGCATACCATCAGGTGAGGATTGATGAGGCGTCCATGGGTTTCACAACTTTCATCACACCCTTTGGCACATTTAAGTTCACTCGCTTACCTTTTGGCTTAATCTCTGCAGCCTCTGTTTTTCAGCGAGTGATGGAGGATGTATTGAAGGGTATTACTGGAGTTAAAATTTATCAGGATGATGTACTTGTGTTCGGGTCATCACAAAGTGAACATGATCTTAGAGTTAGCTCTGGTCTGGAACATTTCAAGGACAGAGGATTGACTTTAAGGGAAAACAAGTGTAGATTTAATTTGACTGAGATTGACTATTTAGGTCACTGTTTGACTCCTGGTGGTGTAAAACCAAAGGATAAGTTGGTGAAGACTATACACAGCTTGCCTACGCCAAAGTCTAGAGAAGAGTTGGTTACCTTTTTAGGTATGGCAGAGTATTATAACAAATTTGTGCCTCATTTTGCAAATAAAACTTCTAACATGAGAGCTTTGTTGAAAAAGGGGGTGAAGTTTTCTTGGTCTCAGGTATGCCAAAAGGAGTATGAACTTGTTAAACAAGATTTAAGTCTAGCTCCTTCTTTTCAAAGTTTTGACGTTAATAATGATTCAATTTTGGTCACAGATGCTAGTTCCCGTGGTTTAGGAGCTGTGCTCAAGCAAATGAGGGATGGGAAAGAGATTACCATCTTGTTTCTGTCTAGATCCTTAGTTGGTCCAGAGTTGTCATATTCTGTGATTGAAAAGGAGGCTCTTTGTATTTATTGGGCCATTAGGAAACTGAAGAAGTTTCTGTGGGGTAATTCATTCGTGGTTCACACGGATCATAAACCGTTGAAGGAGGTCTTTTATAAAAAAGGATTGGATGCCATTTCTTCACGTATTTGTAAATGGGTTATCGCTCTCCAAGAATTTGAATTTGATGTGAGGTACTTACTGGGTGTGAATAATAAGGTTGCAGATTGTCTCTCTAGATTGGTTGTGGAGCAGAATGACCAGAACTCTTTATCATCTGAGGATTCGTGGGAGATAGATGAGTTCAAGGTGTGTGAGATTGTTGAAGGAATTATCCAAGAGAGTGATTGGAGAGATGCCATGGGTACAGACTCTGAGTTACAGGAAGTTTGTAATTTGTTAAGTAAAGGGTGGCCATGTCTTAAGAATCTGAGTGATAGTGCCAAGAAATACTGGAATGTCAAGGATGAGTTGTCCTTAAACGATGGTTTGTTGTGGAGAGGCACAAGGCTTATTCCACCTTCTTTGATTAGGGAGAAAATTCTTCTCTTGGCCCACCAAGGACATCAAGGCATATCCAAGACTAAGGAGAGGATACGGTTACATTTCTGGTGGCCAGGTATCAACCTTCTTGTAGGATGATTTGTGATTGTGATTGTGTTGAATGTAGCTCCTCTGACAAGGTTTGTAAGACAAGGACACAACCAATGGTTATAAGGGATATGCCTGTGCGTTGTTGGCAGGATGTAGCCTTGGACATCCTAGGTCCCATTTCTTCTGGGAACTCTCAACGGTATGTGCTAGTTATGATGGATATGTTCTCACGATGGCCGGAGATAAAAATCACCCAAAACATTGAGACCAAGGATGTAGTGACATTTTTACGTGATGTTTTTAGTAGGGAGGGGTTTCCTGAAACTATCCTTACTGATAATGGGGTACAGCTAGTATCAAAAGAAATGGAAGATTTCTTGGCTAGTAAAGGTGTTAAACACAAGCGTTGTTCACTTTACCATCCGGAATGTAACGGAATGGTGGAAAGGTTCAACCGCGTACTTAAGGAATCTATTCAGATTTCTAAAGATCAAGACTCAGATTGGAAAAATAACCTTATGGAAAGAGTAATGGTTTATAGAATTACACCACATTCCACCACAGGTGAGATCCCTTTTGTACTTTTTGGAGGTCACACTCCAAACACTTCTATATTTCAGACTTGGATGAGAAATTTAGGGGTGGAAACAAGAAATCTTAACAAGGGCCTAGATTCATTGAAGCAAAAGATGAAGTCAGAACTGAGAAAGAAGAATTTTGATAGCAGACATGCAGTTGCTCATACCAAGGTGTGTGTTGGAGATCGGGTGAGAGTTCGTCTTCCACTTAGATCTTCAGGGCCAAAGTTTTCTTCTCCCTTTTATGTCACAAAACTGTTTCGTAATGCTGTTAAGCTAAATGATGGAAGAATTTGGAATTTGAATCGAATTGCGTCTTTTTCAGGTCCTACTGAGAAGTATGCAACAAACAGCAAATTGATTAATAAAAGGGTCCATGTTAAGTCTGATGCTCCTACCAGGAAAAGCACACATTTAAGCCGTGCTCCTACTGCTCTAAATGATTATATTTTGAAATAGCATTTTTTTTTATGTTTTCAGGGGAAGGTGTGTGGTATCCTTCTCTGTGTTATGCATGTGTGTCTTACTGATTGTAGAATGTTATTCATAGAATCTCATGATGTAGTTATGTTATGATTCTAATTGAGGCCAGGACTGTGCCAGTTGCTGCCTGCCTGTGTCTCCTGTGGATGAGATCCTTTCTTCCTGATATAAGAATAAAGAAACCTTTTATTCATCCAACTTTTGAGATGTACTTCTTCACAGAAACCTCTTCGAAACTGATCTAGAGTGTGCTGAAAAAATGGATTTGCAGCACATTATTTAAACGAGTGTAAGAATGAAGTGTATTTTCAGTGCTCGCTTGAGAAGAGAGAGGCTACAGCTTTGGATCTTGAAATGATCTCAAGGAAAGGAAGCTGAGATGCTGACATCGGACACAGTCAATGACACCCTGACCAGGCCACCAACACTGGGTGAGTGACAGCATCTGCATAAAGCAAAGGATATCTCTAAACTGTACATACGTAACATTTGTGCAGAGAAACACTAACACTAGGGGTGTGGAGATCACAAAAAGACTGGGGAAACACAGGCACAGAGACAATGAGATTGTCACAGGTCCATGGGGCCCTGGGCAAGGAAGATACAGGGACAAACGAACAATGAAACCGAAAAAACAGAAACATTGGAAACTATACTAACACGGACACTAGAACATTGAGACATTTCGGGCAGTGTAATGCTTATAGATACCATGAGGCATAATCGAATTGAGATGTATACACACATCAACAGTGCCAGTGAAGATTACATTTATACACACACATATAATATATACGATTGAAGCAAGCAGGTGACGCAGGTCTCTTACCTTAAAGTACAGAACTCAACAACGCAACAACCGACTCCTGCCTGCAGCAGCCCTGCCCACACCCGCGGCCCGATCCGAGACGGTAGTGACTGACTGCTGCCTCACGTATGGCGCGTGTGCGCATGCTGAGTGCGTCACACTGAGCGGGGGCTGGCCATAAAATCATGTCCAGGGCCGTCATTGGTAGCGCTTTCGCGCGCTACCAGATTGACGGCCCTGGGACCCACTGTCACCCGCATCATGGCAAGGCCGGCGTCACGTCACCACCACACTAAGGCACCACCACCACCAAGCTAGGTGGTAGCGTGCGTGCAGGTGTCACGGTCAGGTTTGCGTGCGTGCGCAGACAGTGTTCACTTCCCCCCTCTTTCCATGCCTTAGTTACTGCCTGCGGCCCGGCCCCTGCGCGAGCGCGACAAGAGTGCTGTGCGCACTGCGCAGCGCTTTTCCCCATGATTATTTATTATTCCCGCAACTGCGGGCCGGCGGCGGGCCCCCCTGAGCGCGAGGCCCTGGGCAGCTGCCCATACCGCCCATGGCTAGGACCGGCCCTGCATTCAAAACCTTTTTTCCTAAAGGTATCTTGGAATGCACCATGACTTAACTGCGCGGTCACTCTTTCTCTGTTTGGGTATTAAAAATAACGCTACAGCTCCAGATGATTAAGCCCCTGCGCCAACCGAACATGGCTACCAACTTCCCCGAGTTCGCCAAAGCAGCACTGAGGAGTTCCCACCTCGACTCATGGAATGATGCTATCCTGGTTCCTTCGTTTCTACCGGATGAGGGATAGGGAAAGAGTGTCTGAAACCACTCGGGTGTTCTCAGTGCTCCTGATGCACATGGAGGGAGGGGGTTGGGTGAGGTTCATGATAAGCGGCGCTTCCCGGGGCAAAGGGGAGTTTATTTGAGGAGCTGCCTAGGTTTATATTGTTACAATGTTCATAGCAGCATGTTACTGGTTGTAGGGATAATCGTAAATAATAAAAGTAGAAAATGCCATTGACAAAGGCTTTTTAAAAATAGTTCCTGAAAAGCGCATGGAAACCAGTACTTTGGCTCAGGAAACTGATAAGAAAAGCACACGAGAGGAAGAGCACCAGGACAGGGAAACAGTGTGCTACAGTCAATGGAAACGGAGGAAAAGTAAGTAGCATGCACAGGAACCAATGAAAAACAGTAAACGCAAGCGCTGTGCAGGCGAAACCTAATAAATACCCAAAGTCACTGTAGCCTGAGGCAGCAAATCTGTCTGATGGATGGGTCAGTGGCACAGAGGCACCTACACTAACCATAAGATAGAATGATCAAGGCTGGCTAAGTCTCAGCTCTGGCTCAGGGTTCCTGCCAGGCCTAGTAAAGTGCTGCAGCACCACTGGTACAGGTTAGCTGCGGATGCTTTCGCCTTAATCCCTGCAGGGCCCAGTTCCATCAATCAAAGAAGATGTCAACTCATCCACGCCCATCTCCTCATATTGGCGGGGTGTTAGGAGCCTCAAGGACACCAGCCCACCTTGTGAAAAGATGGTAAAGGTGAGATGAAAAAGCAATAAACTGACAGCCGGAGCTTACGGATCATTGCACAGGCTCATGTGTTCAGTTTTATGGTTCACTTCTCAAGGTCAGAAGGAGCTGTGTTCCTGCCAATAGAGTCTACATAGCACTGGCAGTTGAAGAGCAGGCAGCTGAACGCAAGTTAATTTAAAAAAAAACTTTTAAATGTTGCTTGTGAGTATAAGGGACAGTGCAACTAAGTGAGAATGAGTGAGTTAGAGTGAGTAAGAATAAGAGAGACTAAGCTAGAAATACAGCGTGAGAGTCAGTAGAAGTGAGTGGAAGTGATTGTGAGGGAGAGTAACTGAGTGAATGATAATGAGTAAGGGCGAGGGAGGTAATTCTGGACATCTGGGCAGAATGCTGGCAAATAAGATGTAATTCTTGGCATACATTGGCCATCTGTAGCAAAATGCTGATGCTGATACACCAGTGCACTCAAAGTATGCCTTGCGGGCTGCATGCGGCCCTCCTGACCTCTACATGCACCTAACAGGTTGCAGGGCTGATGTTTATTTGACTCTGCATTTACATTCAGAAATGTGTTAGCATTCGGAAATGTGTTAAATAAAAGGGCAAACATGTTAACACTTAGCAACTTAATTTATGGCACATCTTCATTTCTTGCAAAAAACTGTAAAAATATGATAAAGTCATCAAAATTCAAAGTATTTCATTAATATGCGGAAGTGTCTCAACTTAGTACATCAGTTTATATCAGGGCACAGCGAATTTTGTTTTTTTGTTAAAGTGATGTTTCGAACAGGAATTTTGAAACATTCATGGTTACCCCCCACCCTGACAACAATGCCAATAGTGAACTAAGAGGTAAGTCAGCTGTTACATGCACCTTCTGGATGGGCTGGGTTGCTATTATAAAAGGACAACATTATAGTTTATTAAATTAAACACAGAAGGTTTTCTACAGCACACATCCTGAAGTCATGCATTTCTAGACCCTCTTATAGGTGATAATGAAAAAAAAAATGGAAAGTGAAATAAAGCAATTGCTTATGATCCAACAATTTGGTCAAGTTGGGAATCCGGGGTGATCCCAGGTTTTCTGGTTTCACATTGCTCAATTCAGCCATTAGATCTACTAACTTCACATCCCATATGCCCACCTTACACAGCCTATCCCCCGTGACCGCCACATTGCTGCCCCCCAGTCACACCACAGACCAAGCTTTTTGGATCATGGGAAAACGTTTGTGAGAACCCATGTGGCAGACTTAATTCTTGGCATAAGGTGCACCCATCGCAAAATGTTGGCACTCGTGCGCTGGAGGTAATTATTGGCATAAAGGGCACACACGTCAAAATGCCTACTTTGGGACACTGAAGGTAATTCTTGGTATAAGAGGTACCAATAGCATATGTATATATATATATATATATATAGTTGAAGTGTGTGTGTGTGTATATATATATATATATTCACTGAAAAAACCATAGGTTATAGACCATATGTAGTTAGGAATTAGCATATGCAAAACCTTGAAAATTCACTGAAAAAACCATAGGTTATAGACCATATATAGTTAGGAATTAGCATTTACAAAACCATATTTTACTCACACAAAACCATTGAAATTTCATATATAGTTAGTTGCCCTAACTATATGGCTGAGATACCCGCCACCCCCTCTCAACACAATCCCCAAGGATGGGAAACCGGAAACAGTTCTGAACTTTTGGAAGACGGGAGGGAGTGACCCTCCCGGCCGTATTTATTAAAATATGAAACAAAATTAAAACATTAAAATAACAGTTTCATATTATGTACAATTTCATTACCACATTGCGATGTTTGGCTAACCTTAACATATTCTCTAATACAAAGGTTCTCCTAGCCGAACTAACATCCTACAAAACATTTACTTGAAATTTTGAAATTGTACATCCTAACGTTTAAGGGCCAACGGCAAGGTCGTAACCTGTGTCAAGATCCCTAAACCAGAAATATCCCCCTCACTTGTGAGGGGCGACCGCACAGAGGCGTACCTCAAGTGCAACTCCCAATTTCCCTTGACTTGACGGGGGCCCCAATAAAACTCGACGCCACTTAAAGGTCGTCCGAGGACTCGTGTGAGGTATCTAGAAGGTAGCGTAGACCCCCCCCCCAAACCCCACACAACTTACCACATCTGCCGTCGCAGACGTCCTGGCCCCGGGAAATTCCCCAGGAGGGGGCTGTAGCCCCTCCTACCCAGGAAGGGGCCTTGACCGCCTTTCCTTTCCTTTCGGCGGCCCATCCTTAGAAGGGACCGCCTCCCCGTTGAGGGGCCAATGGCCACCTCCCTCGAGCGCTCCCATCCGTAATGGGTGACGCCCACTCATAGGGATCTTCCAATTAGTGCTCACCGATCATGACCTTACCGCCCGACCAAAATAAATACGACAATGCTAACTAAATTACTAAATGACTAAATTACCTAAAAGACAGTAACAACAACTTTATTAAAAGCATGCTTACTGATGAAAACTAAAGCAGGATGACTTTATTTGCAAAACATACCACAAATTGACCATTCTTTATTGCATATTCAAAGTTATCACGATAATAATCACAACCTGTAAACGAAAATTAGAGTTACCACATCAAACTTTATTCAAAAACCACTTGCTGTCCTCAGGGGCTGGTGGGTGGGTCAAAATTGGCTCTTCGTTCCGTCTCGAGCTCACGTGCAGCGAGGAGGTGCAGCTTCAGAGCACAGGAACAAGAGGATGCTTTCTTGGCTTGTTGCTCCTTTTATCCGTCTTCAGGGCGGGCGTAAACCCGCCCCTGCCTGCCCCAAGGGCGTGGCCGGCCGCGTCAGTGTCTAGGCCAGCCCACTCCAGGGCGGGAAAAAGGCGCGCCCCGGCTACGCCGCTTCGGGCATACCAGCCGAGACTCGCCTCCCGCCCAAGATGGCTTCCCGGGGGGATCGTGGTACTCCGCCATACGTTCGGGGGGACCGAATGGTCGCCCCTTTCCATATGGCTGAGATACCCGCCACCCCCTCTCAACACAATCCCCAAGGATGGGAAACCGGAAACAGTTCTGAACTTTTGGAAGACGGGAGGGAGTGACCCTCCCGGCCGTATTTATTAAAATATGAAACAAAATTAAAACATTAAAATAACAGTTTCATATTATGTACAATTTCATTACCACATTGCGATGTTTGGCTAACCTTAACATATTCTCTAATACAAAGGTTCTCCTAGCCGAACTAACATCCTACAAAACATTTACTTGAAATTTTGAAATTGTACATCCTAACGTTTAAGGGCCAACGGCAAGGTCGTAACCGGTGTCAAGATCCCTAAACCAGAAATATCCCCCTCACTTGTGAGGGGCGACCGCACAGAGGCGTACCTCAAGTGCAACTACCAATTTCCCTTGACTTGACGGGGGCCCCAATAAAACTCGACGCCACTTAAAGGTCGTCCGAGGACTCGTGTGAGGTATCTAGAAGGTAGGAAGACCCCCCCCCAAACCCCACACAACTTACCACATCTGCCGTCGCAGACGTCCTGGCCCCGGGAAATTCCCCAGGAGGGGGCTGTAGCCCCTCCTACCCAGGAAGGGGCCTTGACCGCCTTTCCTTTCCTTTCGGCGGCCCATCCTTAGAAGGGACCGCCTCCCCGTTGAGGGGCCAATGGCCACCTCCCTCGAGCGCTCCCATCCGTAATGGGTGACGCCCACTCATAGGGATCTTCCAATTAGTGCTCACCGATCATGACCTTACCGCCACAGGCCGGATAGTTGACCGGCTATCCGGACCCCCCACAACACTCCTACCTAAAGGTCATGTTTTAAAGTCTTTAGCCAAGCTATCAAGTCTCCTATGAGTAACTCGTTCCCCACCCGGGACAAATGAACACCATCCCCCAAATACATACTGTCGCCATTAATACAACCGTGCGAAATAGAATGCAGTGTATTGGAACGGAACAATCTACTCACTTTGTTATTAATTTTCCTTACTGAATGATTCAGAGCAGAAACAGAAATAGCCCCCCGCCACACTTTTCGTGGGATCATGTGGGACCATGCAATTGTGCACCCTGGAACTCTCCTCGCTAACCAACTTACAGTGGAAAGCATCGCCTCAAGAAGAAGTCGTCTACCAGTGGTGACCAAATCATTGCCCCCCAGATGTACTATGACTATAGACGGCGGTGACCTCGTCCGCCCTAGCAAACCCTCGAAAAATGATTGAAACTGGTCAATACAGAGTCCGCCCCTTCCGTAGAAGGACACACTGTACCCGTATTCCCCAGCCACGTGAATCATGTCACCTGCTTTGAATACGTCCGCGGCACGCCTCACGTATGAGTGGCCCACGACCCACACCTCCTTTTTCACAGCCGGTGATGTCTGACCGCTGGCCCGGTGTTGGGTCGACTGCATAGTCCGCCCCGCCTCGTAGGCTTGCGCAACTGAAAACCAAACAAAAACAAGAAGCGTGAGTACATCATTACAGCTTCATAACATGTGCAACCGCACATACCTTTTATAACAGTTGGAGGACCAACGCCCCACACGTTTAACCTGTTCGACATTCAGACCCCTGGCTGTAGCCTCTGTAGCAGCCCCTATCCGAAAGGAATGGGTCCCAAACTCGCCCGGGTTCAAGCCCGCAGCGGTAATCGACATCGCAAGCACCCGCTGAAACTGAAACCTCGTCAGTGGGGTGGCGTCAGCGTGTCTCAACAAGGTCCCCCCCCATGATGCCACCCTTTGTGCTAAATAATCCTCTACACAATTCACCGGGCACATGGAGGACCCGGGAATCCTTCGTATGATTATGCAATCACCCATCGCACCCTGATCGGTCTTGGACCTGACAAACGAGACAGTCATTGTCTCCCCTCTGATCTGAACGTGCTCTTGGCACAGTCCCCCCATCACGTCCTGCTTGTTCCTCGCCACTAGTTCGCTTACCCGCATAGCCCCATGAAATGCCAGCGTAAACGCGGCTCGGAATAACACTGTCTCATACTGGGATGAACACGTTGCAGGGAGTCTGGATAATAACAGGGCCAACCTATCCAAACCTTTCGGGCGCCTTTCATCTACTCTGCGACCCTCAAGGCGTTGCCACCCACGTAGCGCTTTTTGCACAACGAAAGACGCTGTCGGGTCCTGGATCCCATGAGCCCTAGCAACAAAGGAAATGGCAGCCCGATGCCTCTGGGCTGTAGCCACCGATTTCCCTGCCTGATGTAAAGACATCAGGAATTTCACTACCCACTCCTCCTGGCCCCAAAGCTCCCCTCTAGCAGCCCCCAAAAAGGCCCAATAGGAACGGAACGCCCCTTCATATGCCTTCCTCGTCCTGGGTGCTAAACTCTCTCCCACGAGGTTACGAAGTTCGGGGCACCGAGAGACCAGAGAGCTTCGGGAAAGGGTGCCGCCACCGGGTCCGCTGTGGGCAGAAAACCCCAGAAGGCCTGCATACGAAAACGAGCAACTGCATCAGCCGCCTGGTTCATCACCCCCGGGACATGTCTTGCCTTAAATAGCACATTCAATTGCATACACAGTAATATGATTTCCTTGAGCAGTCTCAACATCCATTTGCATCGTGCTGCCTGGCTATTGATACATTCAACCACGGTCATGTTATCAGACCAGAATACCACAGAGTGATCTCTGAACCCCTCGGGCCACGTTCTCAGGGCCACCAGAATGGGGAAAAGTTCCAGGAAAGCAATGTTACTTGTCAGTCCACTATCATGCCACCATGACGGCCATTTTTGTGCCGACCACTGAGTGCCGAATATGGCACCAAAACCAATGCTCCCTGCCGAATCTGTCCACAGCCCCAGCTCCTCAGAGGACACGGCCGGTTTGTTCCAGACAACTCGACCATTGAAATCCGCCAGAAATGCCAACCAAATGCGCATGTCCTGGCGAACCTCTGCCGAGAGCCTTGTGCGATGATGACCCTCCTTCAGGCCGACCATGGCTTGAGCGATCGAGCGGGAAAAGGGGCGGGCCATCGGTATAACTCTTAGGGCAAAATTCAACTGTCCCACCAATTGTTGTAATTGATGTAGCTTTACCTTAGACTCACTTATACACATTTGCAGGGATGCCCTGAATCTTAACACTTTGTCACCTGGTAAACGAAAACAACCTTCTTCGGAGTCGAGCTCGATCCCCAGAAACTCGAGGCAAGTCGAGGGACCCACAGTCTTACCTGGTGCCAATGGCACGCCAAACTGATTCATCAAGACACAAAATGCAGCCAAAGCCTGCCCACATTCCGGATCCCCGGCTGCCCCAGGAACAAAAAGTCATCGAGATAATGCATAACATGTTGAAACCCCGTCTTCCTTGTGAAGACCCATTGCAGGAAACAACTGAACTTTTCGAAATAGGCACAAGATATAGAGCACCCCATCGGCATACACCTATCCATGTAATAGTGACCCTGAAACATGAAACCAAGGAGACGCTGATCGTCTGGATGTACCGGGAGCAACCGGAACGCTGACTCGATATCAGATTTTGCCATCAGCGCACCGGGCCCCAGGCGATTCAAAATGGCTACGGCCTCATCGAAGGATGCGTACCGCACCGAACACACTTCCGGGTCTATCGCATCGTTTACGGAAAGACCACGTGGGGCTGATAAATTATGTATCAGCCGAAACTCACCCGGGTCCTTCTTGGGGACCACCCCTAAAGGGGAACAAACAAAGTTAGCAACTGGCCGCACGCTAAATGGACCGGCGACTCGACCTCGAGTAACCTCTTTCCCGATCTTTTCCTGTACCACGGTCGTATGCTGTAAGACCGATATCTGGTTTTTACATTTTGCTATACCCTGAAAGTCCCCCACTGGGATGCGGAAACCATATGAAAACCCGTTCCGCAACACCCCAGCGGAAGCGTGATCCGGGTATTCGCTGAGCCAGGGAATCATTGCCATGGTATCAATCGGGGTAGGTAAAGGCGCCCCTCGGACTATGTCAGACCTGTTTGGCGCCTCCTCTACCCCTGTTATCACCCGTTTTGGCTCTGCACATGGACTCAGGATGGGATGATTGCCCACACCCACCACATTCGTGCCTAAATTTGCATGACCCCTGGGGCCTAGTACATTTACCCCTGTTAAAGTTCCAACAAACCCCCCTTTTACCTGCGTTGCCGGTTGGCCTCGAGTGATTGTCGTTACTCGTACCTGATCGAAAGGGCGTCCCCGCATATTGGCGGGAGGATTCACCAACGTTACTCCCTAACAATGGCAACTTCAACATACCAGTATCCTCCATTTTGGACCAGGACACAGAATCATAACAATCCCAAGTTAAGTTTTTATCATGTTCTTTCGCTTTTCGGAAAATATTATCGTAACAGAACCAATGATTGCCCTCGTGTGATACAGAATACCCCATGATCCGTGACTGATAAATCGGCAATTCGGACAGCAATTCGGGCCTACGTTCACCCAAGATGGATGTAAAGATCCCCCATGCTTTGCCCCAATTGCCAATGTTTTCATTTACCTTAAAGGCGGCCATCTTTGCGCGCCAAACACTCGGATGCATGAGCTCCTTCTGGCTCTTAACATGCTCCATCTCATAATGATCGGTAAGCAACGAGAAGATGTTTATATACTCCCCTGCCCATATCTTCTCTTTGATAGCCAGAGGGACATGTTGACCCAACTTTTCCCTTCGAGAGGGTGCCGACTCATCCCTCGCAATCGGCAATGGCCGCTTACCTGAACCGGAAGCTGTATCTGCGACTGGACCTGTCCCCTGTGATTTCTCTACTGCCGCAGCCGGCGATGGTGCCTTCGTCGCTTCCCTTGTTTCACGCAGTTGCTTCATCAACTCCTGCGCGTCGACAGCCGTGGCGCCGTCGCTACCTTTACCCAACCACGTTGCTAATTGTGCTGCCAGCTCGGGCGGCATATCCTCCCCGGACACGGGGGTGACCACAACGGGAATCGGATTCCCTTCCTCCGGCACGGGAGTGGGTGCTTCGAGTGGGGTACTGGGAACCGGGATGTCTCCCCCAGCTGCTCCCCTTCTGGGCCTCTTGCCTTTTCCTCCTGGAGCTGCTCCTGCCGAAGGACGTTTCGGCCCCCCTTCCTCGTCTTTATCCGCCATTCGCCTTTTTAGGTCGGTCACCTCCTTCATGAGAACACGCAGCATCTGGTCGGTAGTCATTCGCTTTCCCGCCTTCTTAGGCATTCTCCGACAGAGTATCTGCAAAACAAACAAGAAAGATTACAACGCTCAAAATTGGCTCTTCGTTCCGTCTCGAGCTCACGTGCAGCGAGGAGGTGCAGCTTCAGAGCACAGGAACAAGAGGATGCTTTCTTGGCTTGTTGCTCCTTTTATCCGTCTTCAGGGCGGGCGTAAACCCGCCCCTGCCTGCCCCAAGGGCGTGGCCGGCCGCGTCAGTGTCTAGGCCAGCCCACTCCAGGGCGGGAAAAAGGCGCGCCCCGGCTACGCCGCTTCGGGCATACCAGCCGAGACTCGCCTCCCGCCCAAGATGGCTTCCCGGGGGGATCGTGGTACTCCGCCATACGTTCGGGGGGACCGAATGGTCGCCCCTTTCCATATATCGCGCACCCGCAATCCACTGCTGATGATGTCACATATTACATCATTCATGACATGGTCAGTGACATCACTGATGACATCACTGATGACATCTCAAATGACATCACTGATGACATCACTGATGATATCATCCAGTGACTGTATGTTGCAGTAAAGTAAAAATATGTCTTACATATTGAAGAATGAGTGGATGTTTAAGTGTCTGGATGAAGGATTTAGTAGGTGCATATCTGACTGTATGAGAGAGTGATTAAATGTGTGTCACTGAGTGCATGGGTTAGTGACTAAACTGTCTTATTTTGTGCATCATTATATCTGTTGTTCTGTATACTGCTGCATGTGTTGATCAGTAGCTATATGAGTAACTATATGGGTTATTGATTGTTTGCCCAAGTATTTGTATGGGAGACTGAGTATGTGTGTGAGTTGATGGAAGGTGTATGACTCTGTGCATAGATGTGTGAGCAGTTGATTCTCTATATGTATGGGTTCAAAAGTGCATGTGAAAACAGCTGCATGGGCAGTTGACTGTGTGCATGAGTGTATTGCTGAGTGAATGGATATCTCAGTGCTACATGTCAAAGTAAGTACATATGTAAAACACAGTACATGTGAGAGTAGACATATATAAATAACTGTGCAGAAGAGCCAGTGAATGTGTGAGTGGCTGCATGGATCATTGAAAACTTGTATCAGTGATTGTATAAGAGAGTAAAAATATGTTAGAATATGTTTGAATTAGTAAGGTGTGTATAACTGTATAGTTGAGGAAATGGAGGTGTGATTGATTCTTTGCATGACTGAGTAGGTGCATGAGTAACTCCATGGATGAGTGACAATCTGTGAGTGTCTGTTTACACTGAGTGTATCTAAGGTTATATTAGAGTCTGAAGAGGTTCATCGTATTAGCACATGAATGATGTCATCAGTGATGTCATCAGTGATGTCATTTGAGATGTCATCAGTGATGTCATCAGTGATGTCACTGACCATGTCATGAATGATGTAATATGTGACATCATCAGCAGTGGATTGCGGGTGCGCGATATATAGTTAGGGCAACTAACTATATATGAAATTTCAATGGTTTTGTGTGAGTAAAATATGGTTTTGTAAATGCTAATTCCTAACTATATATGGTCTATAACCTATGGTTTTTTCAGTGAATTTTCAAGGTTTTGCAAATGCTAATTCCTAACTATATATGGTCTATAACCTATGGTTTTTTTCAGTGAATTTCAATGGTTTTTTAATAGCAAATATCAAAAGCTGTAAAATGTATTTTTGTTCTAATTCAAAAATATATTTAAAATTTTTGTAATTTAATGTTTTTATTTATATATTTTTTTTAATTATTTTTTTTTGTTTCGCTGCCGGTTCGCGAACCGGGAAGCTTTCCGTTAGCTCAATTTGATGCCGCGACCCGGTCCGCTAACCGGTAAACGTTCCATTTGCGCAACTGCCGCATTAGAAATCAACATCGTGACGCGTCGCGGAAACGCGACATATCACTTTGTCGCGTAATGCGTCTTATGACGCGCCGCGTTAGCGCTCCCGGAAGTGCTCCGGACCACGAACCGGAAGCGATCCGGGGCGCGGCACGCAGCGCGTAACATGAGCGGAACAGGTCATGTGACTTGTTTATAAAACTTTTCATTGGTTCATTTCACTTTTAGTTTCCTAATGATGTAAGACTAGGTCATGTGACCTAAAAATAACACTTTTCATTGGTTTAGAACTATTTTTTTCCCAAATGATGAAAGCCCCCACCTTTTTTCTCACTCTGACTTTCAACTTTGAGAAAGGAAGACCTATTTTACTCTGTGAAAAAAATGGCTTCAGTAGTAGCTTCAGCTGCTGGACCCCCACCACCACCACCACCACCTCCTCATAAGAAGAGAGGACCACCTCCACAGTTCCTTGGAAACCCAGAGGAGGAAGAGGATCCAGAAGAGGAAGAGGAAGAAGAGGCACCACGATTTTTGAAAGAGTTACCCCGGGTATCTCATTACAAAAATAGTTTTATCTGGCAGTTTTTTTCAATTCCAGCAGGAAAGAAAAAAGTTAATGCACGCTATGTGACGTGCCTTATATGCCAAGATGAATTATCCAGGGGAACTGAAAAAAAGTACAGTTATGGGAACCACACTATGCACCGTCATATGCAGAGGTGGCATCCTCTAAATTATAGCCGGGCAGAGATGTGTGACCTGCAGGAGAACCCTCCAACTTCTGTGGCTAGGACATCAGCTGATATTTCTCTGACGGTTGCAGAGGCACGAGAAACAGTGCCAAACATTCAAAAAAAATTGTTCATATGAAGTTTACTTGTTTATATTGTGGCACCTTAATTTCATGTGCTAATATGAGTGTTAAATTAATAAATTTAGCATTTGAAAAACACCAATGCTCTAAACGCCCCAAGCAATAATTTTTTTTTTTGCTCCTGTTGAGCCCTTTTCAATGCCTGTTTTTTGTTCTTTCCCTTTCAAAAAAAACAAAAAAAAACATAAAATTGTTCAAAAAATACAAAAAAAACAAATAATGTTCAAAAAAGAAAAAAATATATAAAACAACAAAAACATTAAAAAAAGTTCTTTTCAGAACTACCTCCCCTTTATACAAAAATTGCTAGAAAGTGTAACACTCTGGTACGCGGACCGGGAGCTAACCCCAATTTTTTTTTAAAAAAAATATAGAAGTAAGTACAAGGGAAGTAAACAGAGAGTAATGTTAAAAGTAAGACAGCTATAGGGACTAAACCAGAGATGCTGTTTAATAGATTTAATTACCGAAGAAAAGATGGAAGAGGATATAATTGTGGAAAACAAAATAGATAAGGAAGTGAAAGAATCAAGCATTGAAAATGCAATAGGTCTCACAATAGAAGAGTTTGTCCTTTTGGTTTTGCAAATGGATGAGTGGTGTTGCGTGGATGAGTGGCGTTGCGTGGATGATTGGTGTTGCGTGGATGAGTGGCGTTGCGTGGATGAGTGGCGTTGCGTGGATTAGTGGCGTTGCGTGGATGAATTGCGAGTGTGAGTGGCGTAGTGTGTATAAGTGACGTTGTGTATGTGAGTGGCGTTGTGTGTGTGAGTGACGTTGCGTGTGTGAGTGGCGTTGCGTGTGTAAGTGGCGTTGCGTGTGTGAGTGGCGTTACTGTGGGGGAGGGGGGGACGAGAAATGCACACGGCGGACAGGGGAGGGGACGGAGTGGGGACAGCAGAATGAGGGTGTAAAGTAGCCGGGGCCTTTGAAGTGAAGCTAATCTTCACTTCAAAGGTGTGGGAGGAGTGCGCCTGAGGGAACAGATGGCGATTTGGTAATGTGCACACGCATTTTAGGTCAATGCTTTTGCGCATTGACCTAAAAGCCACGGGCACAGCTCCAAATTTCCACATTTAGTTAAACTTTGTTTAAAGCTCTATAGTCTGAAGCCCTATAGTAGGTGAATGTGATAGAAATGTAACGAAAAGAGTAGAACACATTTACCTTATAATTCTTGTTAACTTATTCAATTTTTTTTCATACTTTCAATCTGTGAAAGAGAGAACAAACATTTGAAAAATATTAAAACATGTATTTAAAAATTAGAAAAGACAAGGGAAAAGGTTGAAGGACAAACAGTTTTTCAACAACTTTGACATTTACAGAAGCCTCTGCTTCTCTAGGCCCCCTACACAGTCCTAAAGATATATATTTTAAACTAACAGTATCTTGATGCTGATGAAGTGAGGCCTATTTTGGAACATGGTGCATCTTTTGCACTGCTGATGTCTCACAACAGTGATGCAATGGCAGCGCAAAAGAGATGTAAAGCCATCATAAAATTGTTCCTAACATTTTAAATGATTGTTTCAGGATGCAAATAAGATGTGTCCTTTCCAGAGGTTTGTTTGAGGTGAGGCCTATTCAGGTTTCAAAATAAAACAGTACCCAGAAGTGCAGCACTGTATGCATTAACTTTGACACTTACAGAAGCCTCAGTTTCTCCATGTCTACCTCACATTCCTAAATGTATATCATAAGTACAAAAAGTAGAGAATTAATTATACAAGTTAAATGGTTTATTTTTGCTGTTCTCAGAATGTATCAAATTTCACTAAAATCAGTGACTTGAAGGTATTCATCATGTAACAGCGGGGAAAAAAAACACAATCAAAATGATTGTGTTTAAAAAACCCATACAACATAAGAAATCAGAATTCAAAACTCCTTAAAATTAACGTACTTTCCATGACGTCGAAGGATGTCCTATGAACAGCTTACACTCTGTTGTGCTATTAATATTTTCAGCCCGCCACTTTCTGAAAGAAAACCTCTATCGTATTGAAAAATATGTTACATACAATAAAAGACTTCTCACATTCTACCACATGTTTCCACAAGGCCAAATCATGTTAGAGCGATTTACAACTCTTGGAATTCCGTCATTTTTTATTTTCGCAAGTTTCAGAAAGAAAACGTTTAAGATTACTTTCACAATCCTGGACTACTAATATCTTACCCTTCTTGCTCACTCATGTTCTACTTTTCCTATGACACTGATACTGCTTACTATGAAGCAGGCTTACTTGCATCAGGTTTATATAGTAGTATTTTTAAAATGACATTATAATCAAAAGTTTTGACCAATAATCTAGACAGCATTGCAAACTTACATTCCCTCTACTCCATGAACCTCTTGAAATTCCTCAGAGCACATCCCGAGATTCTTTCCCTAAAGTTTTGGTTTTAAAAACACCAGGTAAGAATTTTTAAGGTCATACGGCAATTTTTTTTTTAAAGTTATAACAGAATCGTTGCAGAATGACCAGCCGTTTCTAGACTTTAAATAAGCTGTGTAATGTCCTGATGTTGTTGAAGGACCGTCATGATATATAATTGCTGCAGTTACAAAAGTTCTTCCTGATATTGACAACTGCGAAGCAACACATTTTTTTATTAAAGTTGTCATTTTTGTTCCATCAGGCCTACATCGTTGGAACATTAAAATGACATACTGGCCATATCTTCGTATAAATAATGTTGACATCATTTCAGATTTACATTGGCTACACTCCATGTTGTGATCAGCTGCTTTTACTAGCTTATTAAAGGACACTGATTTACTGTCTGGCAAAGTTAAATATATAAATCTTTCTGAGTCTACACTAGTAGTACTTGATACCCTACAGTTCTCGCAGTCATGCTGCCAATGATAAGAAAGCCCAAACAGGTGATCTACATCTACACCCTCATCTTGCAATACATCAAGCATATACATTAAAAACTCCTGACAATCCTGCTGAATATTTTCAGAGAATTCTGTTTGACCTGAACATTCGTCTAACAGATAACGAACTTCAGACACACTTTCTACTTTTGTTCTATCAGTGCTACATTTCTCTAACACAGAATTCAACAAACAGCATAAACTTTGTTCCAAATTGATCACAATCTGTTCTTTTAAAGTCTCTAGTGAAAAGACAACATTAACAACTACATTAGCATAGCAGTTGACACCAGAACTGTTTTCAAATTGAAAACCGACAACATCTTCAACAGAATCCATTTTCTTTCTGCTTACAATTTTCGGTTCATCGACTTTTGGGCTTTTTGCTACAACCTCCCTACTATTACTGATATTTCTTCGTTTCCAGCCTACCACACGTTTCTCAAACAAGGATATTGAGGCAAATGTGGCGCATACTCTCTTCTTAACCTATTGTATTCCTTAACACAATCTAGATCCGCACAAATGTTTGTGACATCACAGTCAATCAAGTACAATCCTGATAAACTTCTAACTCGTGACAATGCCACATATGCCATACCCTCCTTGAACACAGAACTGCCAATATTCACCAATGCACTGTCTACACTTAAACCTTGCGATTTATGGATTGTCACTGCATATGCCAAGCAAACAGGAAACTGCTTACGGCGAACATATAAGTCTTTAACAAGCAAAAACCTAGCAGAGCAACGACCAATTAGCTGTACTTCCTCAATGCCATCAAATTTAATTTTTAAAAATTCAATTCCATCTCTACTTCTGTATTTCTCAAAATCAACAACATTACCCATTGATCCATTTACCAGACCTCTTTCAACATGTAAATTCCTCCTCAAAATGATTCGGCAATGAAAGCACACATTCAAAGTCTTTTCAAAACCCGCAGTTTTAGATATAGTCTTCTCTAATGAATCCAATTTTGATTTCAAATTCTCAGACAAAATAATTGTTGATCCCATATGCTCTATTCTGTCAATAGCTTCCAGTTTCACAATCTCTTGCTTTTCTAAATGCAACATTTTGTTGTTGAAGATGGCACATTCTGCAAGAGTTGGCATCAAACATATTCCGGATTTCTTCTCAGTAATTTTCTGAAAAATATTCTCAGGCACAACGTCTTGTTCTGGATATAAATTTGACAGTAATCGTGCTTGTAAAGCTTCTTTCCCATGCTCGGTCACTTTTCCAATTCTAACATCTTGTAGAATATTCTTGTAATCTTCATCCTTCGCCTGACGCATATTTTTATGCAGTTCAGCATAATTGAAGTTTAACCATATATTGACGTTGCCAATGCTCCCTAGGCACTTCCTGGTATCTTCATGCGTGAGCATTTTGAACACAGGTTGTCCTTTCACTGGTGTCAGCTGCAGAAGATCTCCGAAAACAATGATGTGTTTGCCACCAAATAACACATCATACTCAGTTTTAAGAACTTCTTGCATTCTCAAATGCACAAAGGCAAGCATGACATTGGAAACCATGCTTGCTTCGTCAATGATAAGAAGTTTCATTTTCCTCAAGACTCTTGAAACTTCACAACAAGCATCTCCAGATAACTTGTGGTATTGTAATTTGTTGTCATGCTCCACTGGCAGCATCAGTAGACGATGCAAAGTAATACCTTTAATGTTATGTGCTGCCAGTCCAGTTGGAGCGGTGACAACACAAGACAGCGATGACTCAGTCCTTTCCTGCAAATAACAAGAAATTGCTTTAATGAGGAAACTTTTTCCAGTTCCCGCTTCTCCACTCACGTACAGTCGGACAGGCTTCAACGACGTACATGAGCACTCTTTCTTCGCATGACTTAATCCATGATCAATTTGCTTGGTAACTTCGTCATATATTTTCCTCTGCTCAACGTTGAGTTGTTTTTCCAAGTCTTCTAAGTTAACCGCATCCTCCTGAGCATCTGCCATGGCTCTTTCCACTTCATTCATAGCAGTGGCAGCTTCATTTTCGATAACAGGTCCTCCTAGTGGATCCTGACTCAATGAAACAGAACTCTGACTGTCCTGAGAACTGTCTCTGGCAATCTCGGCTGCAATCGTTGCTTCCTGCTCAATTTCCAAAGTCAACATTTCTTGATATTTGGGAAAAGCAGGACATTCTATGGTCTCCTTGGCGGCAGTGAAAGAGTCTTTGTAACAGAGGAAATCTCCAAGCAGTTCCTCTTCTGCACACCAAGGCTTGAAAAGTTGCAAAAGTGCTAAATAGAAAAACTCCTTTTTTTCTGGAGATTCGCCACTCAATTTTCGATGGTTTACCAAATGGCATTTTCTTTGCTTGACCAGACATCCCTCACTTCCAATTACAGCATACACTCCTTTCTCAATATCTTCTTTGATGTTCCTCTTGAATATGTAATTTTGTAGAACCTCATACAAACAAACATTCTCAAGGTGACTACTTCGATTTGGATAATATGTATCCAACATGTTAGTCTTCAAAATGTCGGTACTGTTTGGCTCCTTTTCCGCCAAATACTCAATTTCCCGCACAGGTTTCAGAACTCGATTACGCGTTGCAGCAAGACCAAGACTCGCCCAAACGATACTCCTGGATTTGGCATAGAGACTTGCTGAAGAGAACCGGTCAGAACATTCGTAAGCTCCGATTTCTAGATGCGACAACATCTTCAGACTGAAACTGTACAACTTCTTGCTGAGGCTCTTTTCATGGGAAATGTCCTCCCACATATCCTTCAATTCTGTCTTTTCTTTTTTGGTGATGTAAGATGTCACATACCGAGCCACAGCCATACAGTTATCAGCCACAAACTGTATATCCATGTTAGCATTCCACATGGACAAAATCACTGGGTTGTAGTCGTTGATGTACTTTGACTCTTCTTTCCTTTTCAAATTGTATGTATTTTTGGGTGATTTCCTCGTCACATTATGTCGCAGAGAAGACATCAAACTGTTTACTCTTCCTTTAGAAATCACCGGTCGTGGAAAGTTGAAACGACATTTGGTGTAGAACTTGTCCTTGTTTCTAAATTTACGACGACAGTACTTTCCACAACGATGGCTTTGGAAACGTAGAACTTGTTCTCTTAGGCTTTTCTTCTCCTTTGCATTTGGAACAGCACACATAGAATACTGTTCTATGAAACTCATCACTAAGTCATCCGGATCTGTTCCAAATTTAGGTGCATCCTTGATCCACAGCAGCATATGTATATGAGGAGCACCTCTTGCTTGGTACTCCTTTCTCCAGAAGAAATCCAACACCTCTCCAAGAGGTGGATTCTTCTTATTCATGATGAAAGACATCATAGCTTCAAATCTATGATTGAAGTACCTGCATACATTGACTGGATCCAAAGAGCACAGTTCTCCGGGTGTCTTGAATTCGATGTTTTCAATGTTTCCATTTGCCTCTCGTAGAAATTCAAGTAAGTCTTCCCAGCCATACTCGGCACAGCTCAGAGTGAGGAACCATGTCGGAGTTCCTAAGTTCCTCAGCATACATTTTAAATCACCATGACGACGGTACCAGTACTCATTAGTACCACGCTGACACGCCATGAGATTAATTAGGTGAGAATCCAAAATACTGTCTTGGACATTGACTTTATCCATAAAGTCACTTGCCGAGATGTTTCGCATCTGTATACCACTTTTCAAGATGTGGTTCACTGCATATGACAGTCCAGACGGATCGCTTTCAAACAGGAGATGAAACAAATAGGGAATGCATTGTCGAAACCTAGCATCTTCTGCATACAATCGTAAAGTCCGGTATTCAGAAGCAGGAATTTGATGAGGTCGCTCATCATATCTTCCTCCTTGACCTGTTGGAAATAGCTGTGGAAACACCGAGCTTCCAAACTTTCCTCCCAAACACTAATGGGACTCCCTTTGGCTTGTTTCATTTGAAACAACTCAATAGCATTCCCCATGACTTCCTTGGAATGCAAAGGATGAACACTATAATGTTCATATATTTCTTCACTTTTAGAGGCTTCTACTTTCTCAATTTGGCCAGCACACAAATCGCTATCCTCTTCATCACTTACTTCCTCTTCTGCAACATATACATTCTTATAGTACTTATTATTTTTTTTCAAATACAATGTTGCCTTTTTGACTTTCCTAACATCCACTAAATCTTGCCATATTTTCTTATTCTTTGTCGGAACCCCATTAACTAAGATAACCAGAGGTTCCTCTTCCACTTTTTCTACTCCCATTGTGTTAATGTTTTTGTTCAAATCTAGAGGCAAATAAACAACTCTTCCCTTTAATCCTCTCTGTAAATCTGATGGAGGCAACTTTCCTGTCTTTGGCTCCATTCTTACAATAGCCTGAAAGGGATGGATACTTTGAATCAAAATAGATTCATAAGTATTTAAATCCTTCAATTCAGAAGGAATCTCAACCAATTCCAGATTATTATGAACCGCCCTAGCAGGCATCTGGTTTTGGTTTAATTTGTTACAACAATAAGTACACACACGTTGATCCGATCCCAAATCAAAACAATTTTCTACCATCAAGTATGTTGCGAAATCCTTCCATTCACTATTATTTTCCCTTTCACTTTTTGCATATAAATCCACTAACTTAATCTGATTCTTATAATAGGTGCGTCGACAACACACACAAGTGAAATTAGGCCTCTCACTTGATTTCACCTGAAACGTAGCAATTTCCTTCTGAAAATTATCTGTACTGGAAACCTGTACATTATCTTCAACATTACCCTCTACTTCTGGGTCAATTTGAACATTCTCATCTTTACTTCCAAAGTAACAAAACTCAATTTCTTCACAAATATTCTTCACATCTATTTCAGAACCATGGAAAAGAGCAGCGCATAATTGTTTAAGCATAATTGCTGGACTCTTAGCATAATACAACATTCTCACTAATTTCCTCACTTTATTATGATGCACTGCTAGCATCCTGAAATGATGAAAAACACTCTGGCATACTCTCCTGGAAAGACAAGCCAGTGAATGACCATGCGGACCTGTCACTTCTCTCACTCTGCAAGGATCTAATTCTTGCAACAACTTCATTTTCTGCTTCAAACTTTTCTTAATAAATGTCCGTACAAAATCACAAAGCAAATTGATGGAATCCTGTCGCACACTGCAAATACTACTACACTTCCAAATGTACACAGGACCCTTAGGACGTCTTCCTAAAACCTCATTACCTAACACCTCTTCTGTCTCTGTTGTCACAAGTTTTTCTTTTTCAACTGGACAACCATCTTTCACTTCATAAGCTCGACCACTGGTGTCAACTGCAAGCACCAAATCATTATCCTGGAAATAACTCTCCTCATTAAAACATGCCTCACAACTTGAACTATGCATCCATTCTCCGGAAAAAACTTCACAAAAATACCACGATTGACTACTCTCTTCCATCTACTATTTGATTTGAAATCAGAAATTACCTTGTTTAGTTTCCTAATTCTATTGATTACCAAAATAAATAACTTTCGCTTAATTTCGAAAGCCTGATCAATAATTTTCTCTACATTTTTCTTTTTCTTATAAAATGCCACTTTCTGTTGGCCTTTCTTAATATTTTTTAACAAATTGACTATTATCCTGTTGCGGATCATTCGTTTTCGAATGTCCCTAAACTGTTGTTTCCTTCTACTATCATGCACAGAGTTATCTCTTGCTCTAGCAGTAACATTTTTGATTGGTCTTTCCTTTCCGTTTAAATTGCTTCTCTTTTTCTGGACTGAAACATTTTCTGTAGACAGACTTTTTTTTACTACAAATATTTCTTATGAATGATTTCGTGGTCTTACCCGGAGCTTTCTTGGTGACTTGACAAGTTTTTTTTGTAGAGGACTGCTGCAGTAATAGATGAACCTGCTGTCTTTGACGTTTTGTAGCCTTTCTAATTCGATTCTTAGTTGGCATTTTCAAATTTTGAAATGATCTGCAGTTGAATCTGTGGTAAAATATAATAAAAAATGTTATTAACCACTATTACCAAACAGTAAATCAATAACAGTCATCAAAAACTTAACACCCTACTTATTATTTTAACATAGAACAATTTTTAGTGCATTGGCAAATTTAGCAAAGAAATTGAATGCTTCTACATTTTACCTGTGTTGTTTTATATGTGAATCTAAACTAATTTTATGAGCATATTTGATTATTTTAATAAAGACACTACACACAAACTATTTTTGAACTTTTGTTTAATTTTAAATGAAACGGTTTACTACATAGGCTCAAGCAGATCAGCTTCCCACCCTAAGTCAAACAATTCTGACAAATCGGCATTCTCATCATATTCTTCATCATCCTCAGGATTTAAATGATGTAAGGGATCTACTTCCACTGACGTTTCAATGACAAGTTCAACGATAAGATCGAGATCAACTGATTGCTCATTATCACTCATGCTTGATGTTGTCGTTATCTTTAAAAAAAGAGAACAACAATGAGATGTTGCAGACTAAGACACAAATCTCAGAGACTATAATAGTAAAATTGTTGAATGCCCACCCTGCAACAAAACACCTATATGAAACCTGACGCAGGTTTCATGTGGCACAGGACTTTATAGCATGACACATCTGCCTAGATGCATCAAGTTGTAAATATGTCGCCACATAGCAAATCTTTTGCACCACCACTGCGTCACAAAAGTGTCGCACAGTGGTACAAAACAGGCATACACCTATCATAAATCTGTCCCTAACATTTTAAATGATTGATTCAGGATGACGATAAGGTGTGGCCTATCCAGAGGTTTGTTTGAGGTGAGGCCTACTCACGGTTGCAGATGAGATTTACGCTTGTTGAAGAATACAGAGGAGATAATACATGTGAAGGCCTACCAATGAAGTAAGTCATGTCCACTTCACTCTTGAACAAAGGCCAGACCTCTTTTGTGTCCGTGGACAGACCTAAACTTCATCTGCACAATGTCATTCGTAAACTTAGGAAACACTAGTGATGTAATTGAAAAATGTAGAGTTTCTTTTCCTCATTTCACAATCACATCACCTGTGTTTCCTCAGTGACTTAAAATGCCCTAAGACACATGAAAGTGTTTTTTGATTGCCCTTGCACAATTTTTGGGTCATTTTTAACATGGCTATGTAACTCCAAGAATCAAAATCTAAATTTGCCAAGCACAGGTGGGAGCATATTTACAAGGAACTTGCCCCACGGAGAAAGCTCTTCAATTTAAATGGGAAAAATAACATCATAGACACTCAAATGCCTTATAAATATGCCCCAAACAACCTATGAAGCTCTAGCAGTACATATCCAGAAATGTAATTGATTTCAAAAAACGTTTTTAAACACAACATATAAATCAATTGTATACCTACATTCAAGAGGAAATGACTTAAAATGTCCTTAAGACACATGAAAGCGTTTTTTGATTGCCCTTGCACCATTTTTGGGTCATTTTTAACATGGCTATGTAACTCCAAGAATCAAAATCTAAATTTGCCAAGCACAGGTGGGAGCATATTTACAAGAAACTTGCCCCACGGAGAAAGCTCTTCAATTAAAATGGGAAAAATAACATCAGAGACACTCAAATGCCTTATAAATATGCCCCAAACAACCTATGAAGCTCTAGCAGTACATATCCAGAAATGTAACTGATTTCAAAAAACGTTTTTAAACACAACATATAAATCAATTGTATACCTACATTCAAGAGGAAATGACTTAAAATGTCCTTAAGACACATGAAAGCGTTTTTTGATTGCCCTTGCACCATTTTTGGGTCACTATTAACATGGCTATGTAACTCCAAGAATCAAAATCTAAATTTGCCAAGCACAGGTGGGAGCATATTTACAAGAAACTTGCCCCACGGAGAACGCTCTTCAATTAAAATGGGAAAAATAACATCAGAGACACTCAAATGCCTTATAAAGAAGCAGACACCATTATTTCCTTGTGAAAAATTTTAAAAGAATTCCTTTTCCTCAAAAACAATTTTCAAGTCATAATTTGAAAACACTGCACAGCTCCTATGTACAAAAACACCCTGTCAGTACTAATACTTCACATTATCTCCAATTACAATTTCTCAAAGAAACAAAATCTATTTGAAAAACACTTGAGACAAAGCAACATTTTAAAAACACAACTTTCTTCATAATTTTCTCCTTAAATCATACTATTCTGTATCTAAATTAAATAAATCTTTTCTCACCTTAACAAATACTTTATGAGTTTCAAAACAGTCTCAGAAATACACCAAATTGTCTTCAGCAGAACAAAGAGTATGCACTCCAGAGGCTGCAGCTATAGAAGGCACAGAAATGCAGATATTCATTACACATATCTCTCATGTTAGCCAATCAAAACTCTTCCCTCACTTTTTTCAAATCAAAACCCTTCCCCCCTCTGCCCTCTCTGCCTTTTTTGCTTAGCAACCACCTCCTGATAGACCTCTGATGTTTGCAAGTTCACACAACAATGTTTCAATTGAACTCTGAACTCTCAGTGCACCTGCGTATCCAGTGCAATATTTCATTAAATGATTTTTTCTTGACCATTCAAATTACATCTTTCAAAGAACACATCCATGCACCCTAACTTTCTGTTTTCAGAAATGGAAATCCACCAATCACTGCTAATGAATCATTAGCACTGAAACTCCACAGTTTTTTTTCTTTACAAACTCCTACTGTTTCAACTGCCCTTTCATTACCACACTTCATCTGACTGCAGCACAACCTTCTCTCACCATGTTTTATGTCTGGATTGTTGGACATAGTTACATCTACTGGGCTCAAAGGTATGCTGAGAGCAGAAATTTACCTAACCTCAATTTACAAGATGTGGAAATTAAGTGGTTGGGCCACAGAGGATTAAAATGTCACCAATTGATACCATTGGTGAAAACCTTTATGCATTTGCCAAAACCTGACCTGTTAATTGTGCACTGTGGAGGTAATGATTTGGGCACTTTGAATGGGGTAGGTCTGGAAATGCTTTTAAAGGACACCTTTGAGCAATTAATGGCACTTTTTCCTCAAACTGCCTTGGTATATTCAAATATATGCCAAAGACAGAAATGGAGGTGGTCTGATCACTCACAATTATTATTTTACTCTATCTTTTTTCACTAATTTTCAACAAACTACGCTCCCCGGAGCGCTACCCGGTACGCGAACCGGAAGCTAACCGCGCGAAATTTCTAAAAAAAATGTTTTTTTCCCGCACATATGGGCCTCCTCAGCCACCCTCAGAAAACCTAGGGGGTCAAGATACGTCTACCGTGCCCCCTTCTTCCCATTCTGAACATTATTTGCCCTCCATCTTGTATCTTAATTCGTCTGAAACACAAAATGGTGGGCTCCCGTAACGCTGCTGGTTCGCGTACCGGGGAGCTCCCCGGGAAGCGGTCCATCAAAAAAGGTGGGAAAGTAATTTACAGAAAAACGACTGGAAACACTTTCACCAAATATAGATTAGCTCATACTACATACCATTCCCTGCCATTTTCATAAATTTGTTTGGAATTACATTTAGCCATTCAGCCTGTAGACCTATCTAAATACCCTGAGGTAAATTCCTTCACAAAACACATCTGAAGTGTTGGAATTGACAACCAATGAAAATGTTACTTTCATTTTCAAATTTTTTTTTCCTGACATTTGATTGGTTATGTACCTGAATATATGTAAAAGAAGAGAAGGAAACACAGCCATTTTCACTACTACTTCCTGAACTACATTTCAAGAGCCTTTTCACCTCCCTGTAAAGTAAATTGATAATTTGTAAGGGGCACTTTAAATTAATTTGTAAAAACGTTTTTTGATAATTATTTACTGTCCCCCTGCTATAGTTATAGATACAGATAGGCTCCTCTGTTATATTTATTGATTGACTTACACTTCTCTGCTATAATTATGAATTTACTTACTTTAACTTCACTGTTAAAAAAACAGAACTACCTGTCTGAACTTAAACCCAACAGTGCCCTAACTCTTCTAATATAATAATTTTTTTATGCAATTTACAGGAAAAAAATGGAAGGGGAGCACGAAAAAATCAATGTTTCCTTTGACATTACATCTGAAGAGATTTTAAATGAAGAATTTTTGGATGAAGATTTTATGGATCAGTCTTTTGATGAACAATTTATTGAATGCTTACAAGACATAGAAACATGCATGTTTGAGGAGATTCCAGATGATGTAATGCTGGAAGTTTTATTGAACTATGAAAATTCTGACCAATACATTTTTATTTAATCAAAATAAATAAATAAATAAATAAAAAAACGAACAATCAATTAACATACAATATTTGAAAAGTCTATAATTCTTTTTTCCTCATAGTACACTCCCCGGGCGGCTTACCGGTTCGCGAACCGGGAGCTTCCCACGCAAAAAAATTAAAAAAAATGTTTTGCCCCACGGGGCCCTTTTAAAACCTCCTCATCAAACCTAGGGGGTCAGGGAGGATCTACTATGCCCCCTTATGGTCATTTCCCCCTTTGTTTTGGCCTCCTCTTGTCTCTCGATCCTACCGAGAGACAAGATGGCGGCCGCTACGGACTGTTTAGAATGTTTACAGACACCGGAGAGCCAATCAGCTTCGCTTCGCAAAGTTCCGTAACGCGAAAAGTACGCGAACCGGAGCGCTGCCCGGAGCGCTGTCACAGATATATATCTTTTTTTGAACGTTAATTTCTCAAAATCCACTGGAGCACATATATTGAGACCTAGCAAAGGCACATCGGGCTAACAGTCCCTACAATTTTGCCAAGTTTCGTGCAAATCCATTCAGCCATTCGGGCTAAAAGTGAGGCCAACCGCCCTATGGAAATTAACATGGGAAAAACGCGTTTTGGGACCACCCTTTTTTCTCGGCCCCCCCCTTGACGAACACCCCCCAAATTTTCAGGGGCTGCTCAGAAACAAAATGTGCCATTTTCCTGAAAATTTCAGCCAATTCCGTCCACAAACGCCAACGTTATTAGACATCGAATTTTCAAAAGTCCCATAGGAAAAAAATCCTAACTATATATACCTACTGGCGACCGCCAGTAGGTAATATATATATATATATATATATATATATATATATATATATATATATATATAGATATATATAGATATACACATGTATATATATATATATATATGGTCATGTGATCAAGGCCTTGTTTGGCCGTACCGCGTAGTGGTGGTGTGGTGGAGAGCGGAATAAAACTCTAAGCAGTATTACCTGGGTTTGCCTCGTCTGTGATGCTGCGTGACTGCTGCGAGACGTCCTTCTGCCAGATATATATATATATATATATATATATATATATATATATATATATATATATATATATATCTGGAAACCCTCAAACCACTTCCTGAGTTCTCCCAGCGGCAGTCAGGCAAGGAAAGAGACACAGACCTCCGGAGCTTTTCAAGTGGGCAATATTTTATTCAGTGACCCAACACAACGCGTTTCAAGCCCGTAAGCCCTTGATCACGTGTCACAAAGTTGCATACACCATGATTTCAATTTAAAGTGCAAAAAGCGCCCCTCCTACTGTTTGCATCACAGACCACATGTGTATTAACATGGAAAAAATACTGTGCATTGTAGCTTTCTTCTTTTATGACAATGTTACCGCTAATAAAACGGAACGGAATATCACTATTGACATATTAAACCCATTTATACAAGTAATCTATAACTTGAATTTCATTTGTTAAAATATGCCACAGAACTTTATAAAAAATAAATATAGTTATAGTTCTTGTTAATTAAAATTTCTTCTTACAAAAAGGCAAAAAAACCTTTATCTATTGCCGTATTTACAAGCAGTAATTCAGGGAAAAATAAATAACCGGTTAAATCCGTTTTATCAAAATACCCTGTACAAAGCTGAACTGTTATACGTTGTAATCAACCTCTAAAACAGTTTTTTAAGTTTATACACATACATAGTCTATAACTTTGGAGAGGGTTCCAAAAAGTGCTTATAAGTGCATCCCTTACAAAATAGTAAAGTGCTAGTGCAAAGAATGGTGCAAATTTCTCAAAATAATCAAATTTGGATTGAAGGGTCTAATCTACCATTGACCACAAGAATACATGTTAATAAATTCATGGATAATGCAGGTATTCGTAAAAAATCCCAAAAACCATTTGATTATAAAAACAGTTAATTAAATTTCATTGTTTGTAAAAGAGAGAAATTCTAGATGAGGGAAAAGTATATATATACAAACTATATACATATGTTCTATTTACAAGGACAAGTTCATCTATTCACAAGACTGAGGTACATGAACCAACGTGTTAAGACCATGCTGTAACTAGCTTGTTATTACAGAAAACTCCGCATGTCTTCCGTCGTGTTCAAACCATTGGGCCATTTGCAATCTAAGTCCAAGATATACTTGGTCTCTAATTGCCGGAGTTGGCGTTCTCTATTGCCCCCTCTTCTCTTTTTGTTTACAGCGTCAATTACATAGTAAGAAAGGCAGTTGATGTTGTTGGCATGCACTTTCTTAAAATGTCTGGCAACAGGATATGTTGCGTCGCTGTGTAAGATGGCCCTAATATGCTGCAAAATCCTGACGTGCACCTGTAGCTTCGTGCTACCCACGTAGCGTAGCCCACAGGTGCACGTCAGGACATATACAGCATATTCAGTCTTGCAAGTGTAATTGCCTGTTATTGGGTTGGAAGTGGTCTTGAAGGGCATATGATATGAGGTCATGTTGCATCCAAATTTGCACGCTCTACACGTAGAACATTTGGTAAAACCTTTCTTAGTAGGCATCCAGGTAGTGACTTTCTTAATCTCAGGGGATACTCTATCCAATCTACTGCCCATAGTGCTGCTCCTTCTGAAGGTGATCACAGGTTTGGCAGCTATCCTAGTTTGTAGGATGTTATCTGTCAGAACTACAGGCCAATGCTTATTTATGATGGACCTGATCTGACGTTCCTCTCTGTTGAACGTAGTGATCAACCTAGGAGTATCTGGTGTCTGAACTAGGCTGTCTGCGCCGGCAGTATTAGGGCATTGTTCCTCTGTGAAAAGACTACTTCTAGGTCTAGTTTTGGCCTTCTCCTCTGCCTCCCTAATTGTTTTGGTAGAGTATCCTCTGTCTTTTAATCTGATTATTAAATCAGATTTGCACTTTTCAAATTGCTCCTCATTGCTGCAAATCCTTTTTATCCTTAGGATTTCTCCATAAGGGATACTAGCAATGAGGTGCTTGGGATGCGAACTGGTTGCGTGCAAGGTGATGTTACCGGAAGTCGCCTTCCTATGCAATGTACTTTCAAGGGTGTTATTATGTACAAAGATCTTAACATCGAGAAATTCAATTTCTTTTCTCTCTATGTGGGAAGTAAATCTTAGATTTAAGTCATTTTTGTTGATCTCATTCACAAACAATGTAGCTTCCTCTTCTGTACCCTCCCACAGAATGAACACATCATCTATATACCGCAGGTAAGATCTGATATGGGTGTTGTATTCCTCTAGAAAGGCGGTCTTAAGGACCTGCTCCTCCCACCAGCCGACATGCAAGCATGCATAGCTGGGGGAGAAGCAGGCCCCCATCGCCACTCCTCTCATTTGTTTGTATAGATCTTTGTCGAACAAGAAATAATTATTGTTCAGACACCAACTGATTAGCTGCAGTAAGATTTTGTTATGCTCATATAATGTGCTGGACCGTGTCTCCAAGAAGTATTTGACTGAAGCAAGCCCCTGCGTGTGGTCTATGGACGTGTATATATATATATATATATATATATATATATATATATATAAAACAAAATAACATTGTAGGGAGCTACTTGCACGGTGAATAGGTGCTTGTGCTGATAGTGAAAGTGCATGCATTAATATATATATATATATGTATATATATATATATATGCTGCAAGAACTCGTCTCAGTTTCTCGAAAACCGACAGCCAGAACAAGCAAAAAGACGAGGTAGACCCAATTCGGTGCTTCTTTTTTATTTTGTTTTAAAGTGCAACCACATCAGCCACTGATATATATAATCCAAGCTGAAATGGTAATGCAATCATTACATTTTGTTCATCTTAATTTTAACAATTGTTTGGACTAGGAAGTTTTCACTGTCCCATAATGATAACCAGCCCAATTGTGTGGAACAGACACATTGTTGCGTGCTATTTGTTCATCTACCGGGATCTTCCTAAGGACAATATGAGGAGACACCCTGCATGGTGAGAGAATATAGTTGCAATCTGTTGTAACTGTATGTGTGATCTTAAGATAAGTGTGAAACCTGGTTTCCATGAAAAAGATGAGTATAAATCCAGTATGTAGACAGTTTGCCACTGGCTTCTGAATTCATCTGATGTTGCTTGCCTACATGAAACATATGAATCTATGACAAAATATCGACTACAAAAATATCTACCTACCAAAATATCGCAACAGAAATATTGATTACATTAATATCGAGATCCTATCTCTAACAAGGTAAGTACAAAAATATCGAAAAAATAATATCGATGTCAAAAATATAGTTTTTTTTAAAATATCATTTTTTTAAATTAAAAACCATAGAATATTAACAAAATAATACTTATAAATGTAATAAACATAGTTAGAAATATATTATAATATTTAAAATTAATAAATAATATAATAAAAACTAATAATAATAAAGATATAATAAATAGTATATCCTTCATTAATAATACCTCTAATAAATTATTTTAATAACTTATAAATAAATGAAAATATAATAAATTACAAATAAATTTATATACATCAAATAATAATATAAATAACAATTAATAAAAATGTAAAACAAATACAAAAAATTAAATACATTTTGGATAGCGTACGGGTAAAAATTACTATTCCCACTCCAGAGAGTGCAACAGTAGGGAAAGTGTTGGATAGAGTAGAGGTAACAATTACTATTCCAACTCCAGAGAGTGCAACAGTAGGGAAAGTGTTGGATAGCGTAGGGGTAAAAATTACTATTCCCACTCCAGAGAGTGCAACAGTAGGGAAAATGTTGGATAGCGTAGGGGTAACAATTACTATTCCAACTCCAGAGAGTGCAACAGTAGGGAAAGTGATGGATAGCGTAGGGGTAACAATTACTATTCCAACTCCAGAGGGTGCAACAGTAGGGAAAGTGTTAGATTGCGTAGGGGTAACAATTACTATTCCAACTCCAGAGAGTGCAACAGTAGGGAAAGTGTTGGCTAGCGTAGGGGCAACAAGTACTATTCCCACTCCAGAGAGTGCAAAAGTAGGGAAAGTGTTGGATAGCGTAGGGGTAATAATTACTATTCCAACTCCAGAGAGTGCAACAGTAGGGAAAGTGTTGGATAGCGTAGGGGTAACAATTACTATTCCAACTCCAGAGGGTGCAACAGTAGGGAAAGTGTTAGATTGCGTAGGGGTAACAATTACTATTCCAACTCCAGAGAGTGCAACAGTAGGGAAAGTGTTGGCTAGCGTAGGGGCAACAAGTACTATTCCCACTCCAGAGAGTGCAAAAGTAGGGAAAGTGTTGGATAGCGTAGGGGTAATAATTACTATTCCAACTCCAGAGAGTGCAACAGTAGGGAAAGTGTTGGATAACGTAAGGGTAAAAATTACTATTCCAACTCTAGAGAGTGCAACAGTAGGGAAAGTGTTGGATAGCGTAGGGATAACAATTACTATTCCCACTCCAGAGAGTGCAACAGTAGGGAAAGTGTTGGATAGCGTAGGGGTAACAATTACTATTCCAACTCCAGAGAGTGCAACAGTAGGGAAAGTGTTGGATAGCGTAGGGGTAACAATTACTATTCCAACTCCAAAGAGTGCAACAGTAGGGAAAGTGTTGGATGGTGTAGGGGTAACAATTACTATTCCAACTCCAGAGAGTGCAACAGTAGGGAAAGTGTTGGATAGCGTAGGGGTAACAATTACTATTCCAACTCCAGAGAGTGCAACAGTAGGGAAAGTGTTGGATAGCGTAGGGGTAAAAATAACATACTTATAAATAAATGTATTTTTTTAAATAATAAAAAACTTAACTATTAAATAAATATAAACCATTTACAAATACCAATACATAATTAATAAAAACATGATTAGCAAAATATATTTAACTAAAACAATTAATAAAAAATACCATAATAACATTTAATTACCAATTAATAATTAAATAACAATTATATAATTAACAAAACAATTAATTACATTTTTTTTTACTTAATTACATTTAAATAACTTCCCACCCTATTCCCCTATAAACCAACAACAGAACATAATTATCAATCAATTAATTAAAATAAATTACCAATTAATTAAAAATATTTAGCAATTAATTAAAATCAATGTATTATTCCTCCTAAGTAATAATTAATTTAACATAATTAAATTACTTCCTACCCTATTCCCCTCTAAACCCACAACCCGCTACAGAACATAATTATCAATTAATCAACTATTTAAAATTAATTACAAATAATTACCAATTAAATAAAATTAATTTATAATGCCTACTAATTCATAATTAATTTAACATAATTCAATTACTTCCCACCCTTTTCCCCTATAAACCCACAACCCGCTACAGAACATAATTATCAGTTAATCAATTATATAAAATTAATTACCAATTAATTAAAAATAATTACCAATAATTAAAATTAATGTATAATTCCTACTAATTAATAATTAATTTAACATAATTCAATTATTTCCCACCCTATTCCCCTATAAACACACAACCCGCTACAGTACTAAAATACAAAATTACATAAAAATAAATTAAAAACATAATAAATACATAATAAAATACACAAAAATAGTTTAAAAATCGATATTAGTAACATCGAAATTATTAACATCGATATTACTAACATCGATATTTAACACTTCGATATTACTAATATCGATATTAAATCTATAGATATTACTTACCTTCTATATTATGTCCCTTTGATATTTAAACTTCGATATTATTGTATATCGATATTTAAATATCGATATTTGGTCTGCATACCGAAACATATATGTATTATCCAAGGATCAACTCTGCCAAATCAGGTAAGTAAAACAAATGAAAGTGGGGTGATAAAACTCACCCCTATGAGGTGCAAAGGATGAATGTCTTCTGTTCAGTCTCCTAATATTACACACCATGTATGCAGGCCCAAAGTGGTTGCCTAGTTAGTTTAAAGGTACATTGTAAATAATGGATTAAACCAGGGGTCTCCAAACCGGTCCTGGAGGGCCGGATCCATGCCCGATTTTTTGGATATCCCCATTGAGATACATGTAGTAATTTTAAAAATCTGGCATGGATCCGGCCATCCAGGACCGGTTTGGAGACCCCTGGATTAAACTGTGTGCAAAGTGATCAGGTTGGAATGGGTAAAAACTTACATGAATTTCTACCCATGGTGTGGAGTTCCTGTCATAAATGTGTTGCATCATTTATGGTTTCTGTTTTTAAAGCATAATAATAAACCAAAGACATTTTTAAAAACTCCGCACAAAAACGAGGCAACAATCGGATTACAGAAGGTCTAGATGGGCCGCGTGGGCTTTTACCTCCTTCCTAGTGCACGTCTACTGAAGAGATAAAGTGCAACCAGGATTCACTCTAAGACACACTGGCATGCACACGGATTGAGGATGATACAAGGTAACATCCTCTAACAAGATGGACGCTTTTCTGCAGTGAGCTAGTGTTCCAGACGAAATGTGAATGAGTCAGTGTATAAAAAGCGAACTGTGTGAAAACCTTGTTCATAATTTCTATAGAGTACCACAAATATTCTGTGCCACACAGCAGGGCTATTCCATAAAAAATACAATATTGAATCTATGGGATACCATCAACCGAACAATTAAGCAATTGCATGACAAGAGTAAGTCACAAGAATAACCCAAAAAAATCTGAAACACAAGTTTCTATGTAGATGCTATACTTTATAAGTTTCAATATTTCTCATATTCATTGAGGTTATTGTCAAATCAAATCAAATAGCATTTGTATAGCACTGTCACCCCTAAGGGTATCTGGGTGCTGAGGATGCTTTGTCTCCACCAAAAAGCCAGGTCTTGAGTTTCCTTCTAAAGTCCGCCGGGGAGAGTGCTGTTTGGAAGTGGAGGGGCATAACGTTCCAAATCTTGGCAGCGATGAAAGAAAAGGAGCGGTCTCCTCTGTGGCTGCAATGGATACTGGGGGTGCGAGAGAGGCAGAGCGCAGGTGTCTTGTGGGCAAGTAGATGTTCAGTTGATGATTAATGTATGATGATGCTTGATCGTGGAGATCTCTGTATGCGTGTTTGAGGATCTTGAACTGGCATATTTCTGGATTGTGAGCCAGTGGAGGTTTCTGAGGTGAGGGGTGATGAGAGTCCATGGGGAGGTTCTGGATGAGTCGGGCTGCAGTGTGCTGTATGGTCTGAAGTCTTTTCTGGAGCTCAATGGAGATTACAGTGTAGAGAGCATTGCAATAGTCGAGGCCGCTGGTGACGAGGGCTTGTGTGATGGTGTTTCTGATGTAAATGGGGATCTATCTTAAGAGTCTGCGGATCATGTAGAGGGTGTGGAAGCAGGAGGAGGCAAATGCGTTGACTTGTCGTTTCCTGGTATGTTGGCTGCCGAGGTTGTGTGCATGTTCTGTTAGTGTGGGATCAGGTCTGAGTTCTGCTGGTCCCATTCAGAGGGGTTTCTTCAGAAGATCATAACTTCAGTTTTGTTGGAGTTCCCATCCATTCTGCCACATTGGTCATGGAACTGCAGAAGTTTGATTTTGGTGTGGGAGGGGTCCTTGGTGAGCAGGAGGATTAGTTGAGTGTCGTCCGTGTAGTAGATTATGTTGAGTCCGTGGGACCCGACGAAATCCGCGAGAGGGTCATCTAGATCTTGAACAGGGTGGGGCTGAGGGATAATCCTTGAGGTATGCCGCAAATTATGTACTTGGGTGCGGAGGTGAAGGGGGGGCAGTCGGATGCTCTGGGTGTGTCCTGAAAGGAAAGAAGTGATCCACTTGAGGGCGTTCTGCTGTATGCCGATGTTGTGAAATCTGTAAATGAGGGTGTGTTAGGAGATGGTGTCGAACGCAGCAGAGAGGCCGAGAAGGATCAGGTCCACAATTTCTCAGAAATCCAGGAGGGTTCTGATGTTGTGTGTAGCGGCGATCAGTGCTGTGGTCGGCATAGAATCCTGATTGTGAGGCGTCAAGTAGATGGTGTTGATCTGGGTACTTGGTGAGCTGTTGGTTGATGGCTTTCTCAAGTACTTAGGCTGGGTATGTGAGCAAGTAGATTGGTCGGTAATGTTTTAGATTGCTGGCGTCTGCATAGGGCTTTTTTAGTAGGGTCTGACTGTTGTGTGTTTCCATAGGTCTGGGAAGGATGCTGTGGAGATGGAGGTGTTGAGAATGATGATGAATTCCGCGCTGATTAGGCTGGCTCCAAGGTTGAAGAGATAGTGGGTGCAGGAGTCGTTGGGCACCCCGAAATGGATGGATGACATGATGGCTGTGGTGGTCTGGGTGGTGAACAGAGACCAGGTAGTTATTGTTTGGCTGGTGTTCGCTGGTTGGTCGAGGTTGTCGAGGCAGAGAGTAGAGTGTTGGGAGTCAAAGGTGTTGTAGATGGTGGCAATCTTGCTGTGGAAGTAATCTGAGAGAGAATCACAGAGTTCTAGGGAGGGGAGATCGCGTTCTCTGTGGCTGTCGGGTTGGAGCATTCTTTGACGATTTTGAAGAGTTCATTAGTGTGCTTGGCTGTGGTGTTGATGATGGCTATGATGGCTGCTCTCTTGGCTTCCTTTATCCGCAGGTTGTACTTGCTGAGGGCTGCTTTGTGGGTGGCTCTGTCCGAGGGGTCCTTGGTGGTGCACTAGCATTTCTCGAGTCGATAACAGTTGCATATCTAAGTGTGGTTCTATGATGAACAGGTCATTATAATGTCTAATGCTGAAGTATACCACATCTACGAGGTGTACCACCTGGCTAGTTCTGAGGCTTTGTTGGTTTTCTCTGGTTTGAGTGTGGCGGCTGTTGACAAATTCGTTGATTCAGGCGGAGAATCTCTGGATAGCCTAGTCAAGGTCTAGGAAAGTTTCAGGTTGTGTGGTGCAGAGGGCTTGTGTCCATAGGGTCACGGTTAACTTGCCCCAGCTGCGGTGGAGGGTGCTGTGGTGCATGGCGATGGGGGCTGGGTGTCAGAGATGGTGAAATGAACAATTCTGTGGTTGGTACAGGTGAGTTCTGTGAGCTGGGTGAATTTGATTCTGTCACTGGAGGTGAAGATGGCATTGAGTGTGTGTCCGGATTTGAGTGTGGTTTTTTTTGACCGGTTGGGTGAGACCGATGTTGTTAAGGTTGTCCAGGAAGACAGTGGGGTCGTCGACATGGAAATTGTGGTCGCCAGGCAGAATGTACTGGGTGGGATTGATGGCAAGGGGAGGAAATAAGGTTGGAGATGGCGTCGCAGAAGGGTGCTCATTGCTGAATTGTTCATTGTGTTCTGCAATTTCAATACATTCCACATATACACTTTAATATTGTAACAAATATATGCGGTCTATTTGTGAAGGATAAATATTTTGGCAAATATTTAAATGTTGTTGGAAATATAACACTGTAACAAACAGTTTGACCTTTATGTGACATTAATCCCCCCTGCCTTCTCGGTTCAGAGATAATCGGAACCCTCTTAAGGCATTCCTACTGTTCGCATCTTGATCATGTGTCATCCTGATGGGGCTCAAACAGCTGTGAATGAAGTAGCGAAGCAAATATAACCACATTTTTCAAAGTAAGCAAAGAGACTTTATATTGACTATGGTGGCACAGATAATATGATTCTGTACAATGAAGGGTTAAAGGGAGGATGGTGCTAATAATTAATGAGTGTCTAAATGGATTAATGCTGAGGTGTGTTGTACTTACTTATGTGGAAATTACTTGTAAGAACTGTGTTTTCTGTTTTGTGTTGTATACTTGATTAAGTACAATACAAGTTAATTAAAAAAGTATTTAACTATAGTCTAACATTAACCTGCAAGGAAAAATAAAAGAAGTCAGCATGGGGGATCTAGCAGTGAGCTATGGAAATATTATTAATTACAAGGAAGAGTTGATGGGGATGAGAATGTCTCTCCAACACTGGAAAGTATGTGCCTGAATTCAGAAAGTGGATGGAGGAGCAGAGAAGACATTATCCTAGGTGTGTTTTTGGGGTTTAATCAGTCTATATCCCACTTTAGATGTAATAGCAGTGAAAATGTTTTCTGCTATTCTCCCATTAAACATCAAATAGGAATTGACTAAGGTTTACTTGCAGCATCAGTGAATATAACTGTTGAAAGAATTTAATAATTACTGAATCATGTGCTGGATCTTCTCATTGTTGGAAAATAAAGACATTAAAACATTCACATTAAGAATTCACTTTGAATGTATTAAAAACTTACTTTTCCTCATCATATAACTCTCCAAACAAGATGTTTTCTCTGAGTGTTGCATTAAAAATCCATGCTTGCTGTGCCACATATGCAAAACTGTCACTAACAGATATAGTTCCCTGCAGTAAATTCATCTGAAAACAAAAGTTAAAAAATATATTAATAGGAAATACAAATATAATCAGCTCAAACAAGATATTTGGCGAGTCAAGGTGCCTTGAAAAGCCAACTTTTTGTAATAGAGTGAAAAACCTAGTTGGTAGGGGGTATTTACATTTTCCTGATGTGGCTCGATATTGTAACACTGCTCCTAATGGCTACTATGACAATGGGATATGACTGTTGTAAGCAATTGGGTTAATAGTTGGGAGGGGTGAAAGCCCCATTCAGATAATAAACATAAGCTTTCTCGGGATGACCCACAAAAGTAAATACACCTGTGCTTAACCCTCTGGTAGCTTGACACAAAGCAGTCAGACTCAACTTAGAGGCAAAGTATTTATGCACCACTCAAACAGTAATCAATCGGGATTAATAGAGCACGGCAAGTCACCCATGAGTGTCTCAAGACATTGGATATGCTAGCTGCTTCACATTTCTCTGTTCATTCAAACAGACAGTTCCTGAGTCCTTTCCTCAATTCCCAGAGCGATGAGACGGTCATAAGCTGCAGGGGCGAGGTCATTCCAAGCTTTGGTTACCAGGTATTTTTATTTATTTTATTTTATTTTAGGAGTTTTATATAGCGCTAGCTGGACCTGAGGGTATCAGAGCGCTCTACAACATGTACAGTTAAGTGCAGTTATGCAGTACAGATATTATGATAGTCCATGGAGGATCGAGCCGGGTATAGCTCAGATACAAGAGCGGGCGGGTATGGAGCGGGTAGGGTGTCGCTCCTTCTGGACGAGCGTCTAATCAGATTCTAAGCCTAACCCGGTCGGGAGACCAAGAGGTTTTCTGGGTCCACGCAAAGTCCACCGTCAAGAGAATACAGAAAGATGGAGAACAATGAGAGGAGCATCCTTGGATCTAATCATTTCGCTCGAGTGCGGTCTAGGTCTTTTGAGCAGGTTCTTGAATTTAGGGAATGAGGGGATCGTTCTGATGTGGGGCGTTACCAGCAAAAGATTTGACTGCAGTGTTTTGCTTGCAAGTTTTCAGAGGGATGAGCAATAGAGTGTTGGAGCTCCTGAGGTTCCTGGACTGGCCGACTCTTTTGAGTTTAGTGGCTAAGTATTCCGATTTGCCTGTGTGTAGGGCTTCATGCGTGAGCCAAGCTGTTCTAAAGCTGGCTCGAAGTTAAGCCATTTAAGTTCCCTAAGTGCAGGAGAGATGTGGTCGAATTTCTTAGTTCCTGTGACCATTCTTGCTGCAGCATTGAAGGTTGTTTTCAGGGGTGCTAGGTGAGATTTTGTTGTTCCAGTCAGGGCTGCCATCCCATAGTCGATTCTGGAGAGCACCAGTGCTTGCGTGGCTTGTTGGAGATCTTTAGGAGGAAGGAAGGGTTTTATTTTGTATAGTAGTTTCAGGTTGAGAAAAGCACTTTTGGCAGATCTCGTAATGCGTTTTTTCAAGTTCAGTTTCGGGTCTAGGGTAAAACCTAGAGATTTTACCGAGTCCGCTGGGGTGAGGGTACCATTGAGGGCATCAATGGCTTTCAGCCATTCTTCAATTTGGGGGTTTTCGTCTCTGTTGGAGATGAGGAGCACTTCCGTTTTCTCTTGATTGAGTTTCAGGTGGTTGATTGTGAGCCAGTGTTGAACCTCCTTGATCGTGGTATTTAATCTTCGGATGTAGTCAATGGAGGTGGTTTCCAGATAGAGTTGCGTATCGTCTGCATATAGGTTGAAAGGGATGTTAGAGTTCCTGAGCAGTGTGGTAAGGGGTTTCATGTAGATGTTGAAAAGCTGGGGGGAGAGCACTGACCCTTGGAGGACACCTCTATTGACTGGTTGGAGGTCGGACTCAAAGTTTTTGATTTTTATTCTTTGTGAGCGGTTGTGAAGAAAAGAGGAGAACCAGTGGAGGACTGTCTATTCAATATCAGCTCTTTTTTGTAGCACCTTGAGGAGCAGAGAGTGATCGACTGTATCGAACGTGGCCGATAAGTCTAGGAGGATGAGAAGGCAGCATTGATCCGAATCCAGTGACTTGTGAAGATGGTCTAGGACATTGATGATTGCCGTTTCGGGGCTGCAGCCTTTTCTGAAGCCAGATTGATGGGGATCTAGGAGATTGATATTGTCCGGGTGATGAGTCAGCTGAGGGAGTACACATCTTTCCAGGATTATTGGACAGAAGGGGTATGAGCGATACAGGTCTAAAGTTGTTCATATCCTCTGTGTTTAGTCCTGGTTTTTTCAGTAGTGGGGTGACTTAGCCTACTTTGAGGCAGTCTGGTACAATTCCAGAGCTCAGAAAGCTGTTAATGCTCTTGCACCATATCGGGGCTAGGGTGGGCTTCAGGTCCTTGGCCAAACGCAGGGGCAGCTGGTTCTTGAGCATCGGATGACGGATTAGCCATGGAGATTAGATTGACTATCCCCGTTTCCTGAACAGGGATGAAGGAGTGCCGTTGTTTTGGAGGGTTCACGGAGGCACCATCCTTAGTTTAGTACGCCTTGCTCTAGGTAGCGGGGGAGAGATTTGCGCCAAGCGAGAGGTCGATCTTGTTGATTTTGTCATTGAAAAAGACGGTGAAGTTGTCGCATTGTTCTTTGGATGCCAGTATTGAAGAAGTGGTAGGCTTAGATGTTTGATTCCTGATGATATTGAAGAGTGCTTTGGGACGATTTTTGGCGGTGTATAGCGAAGAACAGAAGAAAGCTGACTTTTTATTCTTAATGTGCTTTTTGTAATTCCTGCAGGCTTCATTAAGTTGGTCACGATGGAGGGTGGGGGGGATTGTTCCTCCAGATTCTTTCTGAGGCTCTGAGCTGCCTTCTTTCTTCATTGATGTAAGTCGAGAAACATGATCTGGAAAGGATGATCTCGTTTTTTTTTTTATTTCAGGGGGGCAAGGTAGTCCAGGGTGAGCGTCAGATTGACGTTGTAGAGAGAGCCGAGTTCAGCAGTAGAGAGGTGATCAGTCGCGCTGGGGAGGAGAAAGCTAATTATTTCGTCTAGGTCAGACCGAGGGATCTGAGCTGTGTTCCTGACCCATTTGGGGGGGTCCTGATTGGGGAGTTGAGTTTGGACCATTTGGTTGATGTGGAAGAGGATGATGTGGTGGTCTGACCAGTCTACAGGAATGATGTGGTCAAGGGAGATTGCGTTGTTTTCGGTAATGATTGCGTCCAGGGTTGCTCCTCTATGGTGAGTTTCTTCTGAGCAATGATGGGTCAGATTATTTCCCAGCAGGAATTTATTTAAGGAATAAATGAGCGGGTTTTGAGTTTCATTCCATCTGAGATTGAGGTAGCCAAGAATTATGTTGTTAGAGTTGCTGAGTGCGCAGTGGGCAATCAGGTCGGAAAGGTGTTCCCCGAATTCATTGGAGTTGCCTGGAGGGTGGTATAGGAGATGACAGAGTAATGGCGTTTTAGCGCATGTCTTGATGTTGACTGAGAGGCATTCAAAGGAGCTATACACGCAAGAGGTAATTTCCGTGATGGAGATGTTACTCTTGTGAATAATTGCTATGCCCCGTCCTTATGAACTTGTCTATCTTTGTTGATCAAAGTGAATCCGGGAGGTATCAACATGTCCATAATAGGGTAAGAGAGATTGTTTAGCCAGGTCTCCGTTATGAAAGCTATGTCTAAGTCATGGGAGAGGATGGCTTCTGCTAGTTCTGATGCATGCTTATGGGCCGATCTACAGTTTATGAGCATGCATTTAATGGGTGGGCCTTCTTCGTTCTTGATCTTGGAAGGTTGGGCTCTGGGTAGGGAGGTTAGGTGCGCTGGGGCTCCGGGGACTCTTGGCGGGGGATCGTCCCTTCCAACTCCAGTAATTACTTGGATCTTAGCTTTGGGGGAGGGGTTCCAAGGGGGGGTCATAGGTTGAGACGGGAAGTGCCGCTTTCTGGGGGGGAAAGTATGGATTTGGTGGAGGAGTTCCCCGGGGGACATAGGATGAGGCCAGAAGTGTCGCTTCCTGAGGGGAAAGTGTGAGTTTTGCTCTTCTGGGTCTATCTGAGCGGATCTCGTTCCCGAATTGTTGGTCGAGGGTCCAGAACTGAGGGGGGCATGATGTCCACAGGGGGATGTTATCTTACTCCTTCTGGGTTGGGAGGTGATTGGCAGGGCGGCCGAATGTTGGGTGGGCTTTCGGATTGTGGCCAGGGTGGAAAGGGTTTCGTTCAAGCCTCGTATCAAGATTTCGAGCTGGGATTCGAGTAGGTTGAGGTGATGCATAAAGTTTTCCGAGGTGAGAGGGAGGGAGGCAGGAGTATCAATACCTGAGGAGGGGAGGAGTGGGTTCCGGTCAGGTTGGTTAATGGGGGAGGAGCGTCCCGGATTGTTTCTGGGAGGGCTCCTGGGTAGGGGGAGTATTGGCTCGGGTTGAAAGTCGCGTCTCGGTTGGGCCGAGGGTGGGGGTGTGAGGAGGCTGATCTTGTGGGTAGCTCTCCTCTCTGGATGGCGAGTTGGGATAGGAGGGGCGGCAGGGTTGGATGGTGCGGTTGTCAGAGAGGGTGGGATGCCTAGTAAGAGGGGTAGAGAGGAGGAATGAGTCACTGGAGGGCAGGGGGGGATCGCTGAGGGTGCACATGAGGGGTCCGTTCCCTCCTTTGTTGGGGGAGGCTCTTTGGGGGAAGGGGAGGGGTCGGGCCAAGTCGTGACTTCAGCACAGGTGCTTTTTTTTTAGCGCGAGGAAAAGGGTGTTGAAGACCTCTAGGTTATCGCTCTTAGACTGTATGAAGACAGTGCCGTTTTCATAGATGGTTATGGAGATATTACCGCTTAGGGACTGGTCGTTCGGGAGTGAGGTAGTCAATTTGCGGCTATGGGCTGTGATGGTGGTTTTGGAGACGAGAAGATGCGTGTTGAGGATGATGGACCAGTAGTCAGGTCTTACAGTGTGGAAGATGAAGTCCATTTTTAACTGCCCTCTAGAGGAGCAGTGGTAAGTGTCTATGACTAGAGACTCAGGGTGTTGCCTGATCAGTCTATGTTTGAGATGCCTTTTCGCTTTACTAGAGAGGCTAGGGGGGAAAGAGATTGCAAATGAGTTTAGTCCGTAGGGTATCAGGTAATTAGAGGATGGGGGCAGGCAGCCTTTAGGGTGGCCGGTGGCATCTTATCTAGGTTGATGATGAGGTTAGTAAGGAAGCGTGTTTAAGCTTGTATGGAGTAGGGGGAGTGCCGTGTGGAGGAGAGCTAGTTGTCAAACAGGCTCGTTGGTGTGGAGTACGGAGGGTGCCGAGCGGAGGAGAGACGGCTATCTGGTAGGTTGGATGGGTGGGTAAGCTTGAAGACTAGTCACTTGTGCGGAGGGGGGCTACTTGCTAGGTGAGCAGAGGAAGGTGACCCTTGGTGTGGCCTTACCGTGTGGTCGGTGCACCTGTGATTTGGTATGGCGGTGGGATGTGGACTTGAGCTCCGGGAGGGTGTGATTAGCGGAGTGACCGGGGGGAGCCTATCCTACTGTGGGTCCAAGGCCGCATTGGAGTGGTATTGGGTTGGAGCTCTCTTGAGACCAGACCAGGTTAGGGTCCTGGTAGACAGTTTGGGGCCTAGCACCTCGGGGTTGTCACCACTGACCTTAGGGATTCTTGGTGTGGAGGTCTCAGAGGATGCCAGAGGCCTTCTTTAGGTATTAATGCTGGGTCCTCTTTGAGTGGGTTAAGAGGCTTCTGTTGTGCAGTTGGTTAAGTTGTGTCTAGTGGCTCAGCTGTAAAAAACTGCAAAAAACACAGTTGATGGACAGAATGTAGAACAATGTCATACATTCACCACAGTACAAGGATCTGGGCCTAAATCCATCATTTTTTTGCACTCCACACCACCCTGGGTTAGACACTGGCTATATGCAAATCAGCTCTGACCCTGTGCCTCATGGGAACAGTCCAGTCCGAACTACCAAGCCATGTCTTTCCCAGACCGGAATCAAGCATCCAAGGACGCGTTTCTGGCTATCAGCCTTCTTCAGCCTGGATAGCTTGACTCCAGTGGTGTGGAGAGCCTGGGACCCACGTCTGAGTATACCCAGCTCACTCGGGGTGAAAATTGCAAAAAACACAGTTGATGGACAGAATGTAGAACAATGTCATACATTCACCCCAGTACAAGAATCTGGGCCTAAATCCATCGTTTTTTTGCACTCCACACCACCCTGGGTTAGACACTGGCTATATGCAAATCAGCTCTGACCCTGTGCCTCATGGGAACAGTCCAGTCCGAACTACCAAGCCATGTCTTTCCCAGACCGGAATCAAGCATCCAAGGACCGGTTTCTGGCTATCAGCCTTCTTCAGCCTGGATAGCTTGACTCCAGTGGTGTGGAGAGCCTGGGACTCACGTCTGAGTATGCCCAGCACACTCGGGGTAAAAATTGCAAAAAACACAGTTGATGGACAGAATGTAGAACAATGTCATACATTCACCCCAGTACAAGGATCTGGGCCTAAATCCATCGTTTTTTTGCACTCCACACCACCCTGGGTTAGACACTGGCTATATGCAAATCAGCTCTGACCCTGTGGCTCAGCTGTGTCTTGTGGCTCTGCTCCCGCCTCAGGCCATCATAATAAGCGGTTGTGGCCTCAGATGCCCCACTTTGCGATGGCTGAGGGCTCGAGGTAGAACGGAATCGACCTGTGGGCTTATGGTGAGCCTCTATCTCTCATTACTCTTATAGTTGGCTGTCAATTTTGGTGCAAGCATCACAGGTTCCTACCTTGTTGGGACCTAGAGCTCCTCACTTTCTACTGCCAGAGAGCTTGTGGTAGCACTGGGTCATCCTATGTGCTTAGAGTAGGCCTCTTTCTATTGCTGCTCTCTGAGGTGGCGGCCATTTGTAGGTCAGGCCTCTCGGGATCCTGACTTGTGGGGTCCTAGAGCTCCTTGCCTGTCGCATGACGATTTAACTTTAATGAGGGTCTGAAATGTCAGGCTACTACTAAATGGTGGATTTCCCGGTGTCCGGTGACGTTGCTGGTCTTCTCGTGGCAGGAACCATCGATCGTTCCCTAGCGGGCGGCCATTTCAGAGTCAGGCACTGTTGCTGGGGAGGAACGAGTCAGAGCACTGGCACTGCAATCCGGTGAGTCTCTCTTCTTAGTACCGGAGCGGAGGTCGCCTCGTCGATGTTGAGGCTCCGGAGAACACCAGCCTGCCTCCCCGGGGCGCTCCGCGCACGTTGCTGAATTCGGGACCCTCTCGTCACCTCCTTCGTTTCCCAGATTTATGGCTCCTCTCCCGCAGACCACCTTGGGCTCTACCGCAGTCCGGTGAGTGGAGCAGAATTGTGCCGTTCTTTCGAGGGCTTGGGGGGGTCGCTCCGGTCGGGATTTGCACTGTTGTGATCCCGGACCAGGAGCTCAGCCCGGCAGCTCTTTCCCTGTTGGCTCGATGGATTGGGGGCTGTCTGCAAGGAAGATGGAGGCAATCGCAGGTATCTGGTCAGATGGTGAAGAGTCATTAATTTGTTGATGTATGTTGGTCCTTAATTGTGCAGGGCTTTGTTGGCGCAGGGAAATATCACGGTTCCAATCCTTGCCAATAGGTGATCGTGATTCCATGGGAGCAAAGAAGGAACTCTACGCCCCCAAAAGACAGCACCAATCTGAGGATTACTTCACCTCAAGACCAGTAGACTCTCTAGTGGGAGAGAAGAGACAAGAAAAATGGGACCACTCTGGGTTTTTGGGGAGGGGGGGGCTGGGGGGAGGCACAGGACAGGATACACAGTCTACGATTCGTCATGGAACATAAAATGTCCAAGTCTGCAGTCACAAGGAAAACAACTATTAATCTACACAGACTAAAGCCCAAAACACTAAAGACAAGCTTTGCTTTATATTATATAAGCGTTCTTTGTGTACATTTATCAACTCACCTTAGGTCAATCTTCTCAGTTGACAGGTAAAAATAAACACTCCATAGATGCTGCGAAACGCCCGCTATAAGGTAGCAAAGTACAATTGTCTCTTCATGAAAATAACAACAAAATGGATAATGACGTCTTCGTCAGTGCACTGACCTTTGAATTGTAGGTCATGTAACTTGCCAAACTTAAAAAAGAAATCAAGCCTCCGATTCAAAAACAGAAACGGGCTTCGTAGAAGCTAAAAAGTAAATGCAGAAAACAGGATGCGAAGGAACGATACCACTCGGGGTAGTACAAAGCAACAGGAGGATGCAGGTAAAGCGGACGGCCAAGCGCAGTGTTCCGAGCCTCCGGATCTTATCCGCTCATGCAGATTTAGAGAAACTCGATACCGAGGGGGCAGTTCAGTAATGCAGGACCGCAAGGAAATTCTGCGCGGGGAAACATGACTGGGGCTCATCACACGAAACTCAATCCGTCAAGGAAACCGACGACGAAGGAGACGTGATCAAGGTCCGATTCAGAAGTAAGCCAAGCAACACTCAGATCTTCCAGCCCTCCTTTATTTTCTTACTTTGCCTCAGCTGATTCTATAACAGCCAATGAGATTACACAAAGAAGACAACTCCAGGTCCTGCCTAGATCTATAGTGTCAAGGTGAATTCTGGGTACTATAGTTTATACCCAAGGGTACAAGAGACTCGTTGTGTAACAATCACGAGCCAGTGTAGCTTGTTGAGGTGCGAGTGATCTGAGCGCATTGTGGGAGGTAGAGGATGAGTTTTGCCGCTACGTTTTGTATTGTCTGTTGTCTCTACAGTAGGCGCAGTGATTTCCCACATAGAGAGTGTTCCCTTAGTCCAGCCTGCTGGTGACAAAGACTTGAGTGACGGTCCTTCTGCTGTTGACTGGGAGCCACCAGAAAATATTAAGGAGCATGAATAGGGAGTGGAAGCAGGTGGACAAGACTAGCTTTACCTGTTTCTGCATAGATAGCTAGCTGTCCAAGATGTTGCCGAGGGTGGGGACGTGGCCTGTCGGAGCGGGGATAGGGTCAAGTTGTTTTTTTTTTTTTTTATTCTTTATTTTTCAGTTTTATACATTCATGGTCAAAATGTAAAACACACAGCAGTACACAGTGCAGGCGCACACATAAACAAATGCAATGCAGTATAAATTATATGTTACCACCCATGACGACAGTAGACAATGGAATAGGGGGATAAGTTAAGTCACAACACCAATTAACCCGCAGGGCCCTCATAGCATCCAGAATGGTCCACCCTCCCCATCAGACCCCGGCTCAAACAGTATTGATATACTAGTGTCACACAGAAAAACAATCGGAACATGGGGGCTCACTGCCACCCCACGCTCCTAGCCGACCCCTTCAGGAACAATACCATTAGCAATCAGAGTGTCTGCCTTATTGCGTTTGTTGGTGATGTATGCTTTTTACGGTCCCCAAATATCCACAGGACGCGAGGAGCTGGGCACTAATGTCGCGTATTCCTCGCAATTTACATTGCAAAATGCTAAACTGCGAAGCCATGACTGCAGGGAAGGGACCCTTCTGCTACCCCATAATAATGCCACCTCGCGTTTGGCCAACAGAAAACGAAGTGCAGCAAGTTTCCTGACCTTCTTGGGGAAATTAACCATATATCCCAACAGTGCAATCTCAGGAGTGGGGATCAATGTCATGGAGATTATGTCCCCCAGCGTGCCATGCACCAGTAACCCTGTATCTTTGGAGAGGTCCAGGAGAGATGTGCAAAGTCAGCAAATGTAGCTGAACATTTCTGGCATTGGTGGGGTCTAGCGGGGTCTATCTTGTGGGATCATGCTGGGGTGTGGTACATTCTGTGGAGAAACTTGAATTGGAGCAGCTTATGCCTATTATTCAGGGACACCTCCCTCGTTACCCTGCAGCACTGTTCCCATTGGTCATCTGTGATAGGCCTACCTAAATCAATCTCCCATGCTGTGCGAGTTTTAGCGTCAGAGAACGGCCGGGACATCACACATTGTTTGTACAATTTTGAGATCATATGCGCGCCTGTTGGACACTCTATAATTAAGGTCAATGGTGGGGCCGGTTCAGGAGCAACCGGAAATAAAGGGAAGGTGGCACGCAACATGGAATACATACGTTTCATTACAAAGGCATCCATAAAGGAGCAGTCACTAAACCGAGCTTCCTCTGAAACCGAGAAAACATGATCATATGGGAACAGGTCACCAATCATGTGGATCTGAAATGTCTCCAATGTGCGCTGAACCAGAACCTCGCCAGTTATGGGGAGCAGTGAAGGGTTTGGTAGTGGCAACGCCGGGGAGTACAACTGGACTAAGCCCAACAGCCGACGCAGCTTGTCCCATGCCCAGCAAGTGGTAGATACAGTCTGAATGTCCTGAGGGTCTCTTGGGATACCTTTGTGTAAAATGGCAGACACTTGCTGCAGGAGTACTAAATCGGCTTCCGGTTTCAAATAGGGGACACATGCGACTGGGTGATACCAGGCATAAGCATAGCAACATTGTGCGGCCAAGTAATATAAATACATGTCCGGAACCCCAAAGCCTCCTCGCTCATACGGCAGGGTCAAGGTCTGCCAGTTCACACGCGGCCTCTTGTCTCCCCAAACTAGGAACAGGAATATTGTTAAAGAAGTACAGAAACCGTGGGAGGATTACCATTTTAATAATGGGCACTCTACCAGCCATCGACAAAGGCAGCCCCAACCTTCTCTCCACCTGCGATTCCAGTGAACTAATTGCCCGGCCATAGTTTAGCCTGATAATAGTGGCAGTGTCTAGATGTATATAAACTCTGAGATACTTGATTGCATCTTGTCACCCCTCAAGCAGGAATTCGCATTCCCATTAAGTCGTGCTGGTACTCAACGGGAAAATAACAGATTTGTGCCAATTAACACTGAGACCGGAGAACCTGCCATATCGAATAATTTGCCGGATAAGGGGTTCAAGGTTAAGCTGGGGCAATCTGACGTATAAGATTGTATCATCGGCATACAGGGACACCAAAAGAGGGCCCGTATGAAACTGTAAGCCTTGTTGCAAGTGTTCTCTTGAAAATGCCGGACTAGTGGGTCATTGCCAAAAGGAACAGGAATGGGAACAGGGGGCAACCCTGCTGCGTGCCACGAGATAGACAAAAAGGCTCGGAGATAGTACCATTCAGGCGTAATCGAGCTCTGGGTTCAGTGTACAACCGAGCAACCGTAGAGACAAAACACTCGAGTATACCCATACGACGCATTACAGACAGAAAAAAGGGCCACTCAAGGGAATCAAACGCCTTCTCTGCATCAAGGAGCACCGCAGCGGCCGGTGTGTTAGATCAATTCTATGCAACACCGTAAACAAGGTCTGCAAGTTGAGTGAGGTGGACCTGCGAGGGACGAAACCAGACTGGGCCGCAGAAATTATGTATTCCATTAATAAAGACAACCGGATTGCGATCATCTTCGCCAGTATCTTATAATCGAGATTTAGCAGGGACGACGGCCGGTATGAGCCACAGATCTTGGGGTCCTTACCCGGTTTTGGGAGAAGGATGATGACCGCTTCTCTGAACGTTGGAGGGAGGATACCCACTTCTAGCGCTTCAGCATACACCTCTATCATTCTCAGAACCAATATACCTTTATACGCTTTGTAAAAATCTGCGGAGAACCCGTCCAGACGGGGCGCTGAGAAGCCCTGCAATGCATCTATTGCCTCAATAATGCTCTCCTGGGATATGGGGATGGCTAGGAAATCTTGCATATGCCGCTCCAGGAATACCAGCGCGATTTCTATGAGGTACTCCTCTTGTTCGCGAAGGTTCCCGGTGACTCTGGAGGTGAATAAAGTTTTAAAATAGGAAAGAAACGTGTCTATTCAATATTTTGAGTATCTCCCTCCGGGTTATTTGTAACCAGCGATATGTGATATCGGCCCCTTTTGGTATATTCAATATTTTGAGCATCTCCTACCGGTTTATTTGTATTCAGCGATATGTGATATCGGCCCTTCCTATGCATGCTGTCCAGCTCGATTTGGATATCAGTGAGATCAGTTAGGATGTATAGAGTTGTTTGGTCAGAGTCATATCGGGTTATGTTTACAACTACCCTGTGTGGTTCTATTTTGTTGCGTTGGATCTTGGCCCTTATTCTACATAGGTAGTGGTGCATAATGCATTTTGCTTTCTTGGGGGCTACTTTTTTGGACTTGTAAAGCCTGTCTGCCCCTGCCCCATGTGGGATAAATGAACAGACAAAACATGGCCTGGCTGGTGGTCATGTGCTGGTACCATGTGTTTTGCAAAAGGGTGCTGTGCATTGGATGTTGGATGCTGGTGTTCTGTTTGGTGTAATTATAGGTAATCAATGAGAGATCCCTATGAAGGCACTTTAGTTCCCTTTCAGTACATTTCTTTGGACTTGCCAGTTTCTCAGTAGTACTCAAGTGGGGACTATCCCTAGTAGGCAGATCGTACATAACCATATAAATATACATAACTTGTGTTGCAACACTACAATTCTAGATATTGGTCCCCTGGGAGTTGTCTTTGCTCTTATGATAGCTATGTTCCTTCTGACCAGGTCATTAAAATTCACAGTTTGAGTTCATGGAGGCTATGTTGTGGAAAGGTTCATCCGCACATCGGAGAGGTGAACCACACACTTTTTCCCTCAGTGGGTGTTGAAGAGACCACCCGGTAGGGCCCCTTGAACTTAGCCTCCTTTCATTTTCTCAATAAGTTCCGAACGTACATCTGTTGTCCATGGATGAGGTGTTAGATATGGCAGCTTGGTATTGGTGCACTTAGATGTTTTGTGGCTGACTTGTTTGGAGCCCAGACATGGGTCCCGAGCTCACTGTGCCACTGGAAGCAAGCTATCCTGGCTGATGAGGGATAAACTGGGGTGGCATGGCGAGCAAAAGAATGATGGATCTCTTGAATGGGGGTGAATGTTTTGATTTGTTCTGCATTCTATCCAACAATTTTGTGTCTTTTGTTTGGACAAGAACCTAGCAGTTTTTTGTTAATTCCGAAAGATATACTTGGAGTTTGTCTCCCAAAGCTTTGGAGCTCGCCTTGCTATTTAATATGGTCCTAGTTGTTGAGATGGGCGTCCCCATCAGTCTACCAGTCGCAGTCTGGTGTTGTGTGAGTTGGTGATCGCTGTTAGGTGTGTTTCTCAGCACAAACAAGGCTTGGGGTAGACAGTGTGGCCATATCTTCTTGAGGGTGGCACAAATTTGACTTATTTTATGTTTTGTAACAAACTGTTGAGCCTTTCCACAATCCCATTACTTTGGGGATATTAGCTGATGTTAATTTATGAGTGATTCCTAGCAGGGTACAGTTGTTGTCGAACATGGTGTTGATTAAGTGTTTCCCACTATCTGCTTCGGGCATCCCCCACCTGGGTATTACATTGCTCACCAGGAAGTTTGCTGCTGCTTAGGCATCACAATGCATGCAAGGGCCTGCCTCGATCCATCTAGGAACATAGATCGATCATGTCAACGGAGTCGATGTGTAGTGCCTTAAAAGGTCCCATGGGGCGAGGGATGGGTGAAGCTATGACCTTGAGTGTGGGTTAAGGTGAGTACAACTGACAAACTGCACTCATTTAAGTACATCACTACTACTTCCACAACAACAAGGATAAACCAGTCTAGATGAAGTTCCGCCAACATATTTTCTTTTGCAGTGTGTGCTGGAAGGTGCAATTGGGGCAGCGCTATGTTTACTAAGCTCTGGGGCATGATTGTTTTTTCCGTGGGTATGTGTCGACATATGAAGTTGTGTGCTGTCTCTGTGTAGCCCCTGGATTCCCATAATCCTTTCTCATGTGATAAGGCTGTTTCTTGAAACTACCTCAGATATAATGTTGCTGTCTCTGTGTATGGTCTGTCCTGAGTGGATGTGGTCTCTGCTACAAGCTGTATGGGGAGTACGAATGTCTCCCTGACCACTCCGGAAGCTTCCTTCTTTGCCATACAGTTGGCTAGTGTATTTCCCAGTGATATAAAGTCCTTATCCCCAGTATGCATGACACACTCTACTATGGCTACGTATTTAGGTAGGGTCAATGCATTAATGGAAGAGTTACTTACCTTGGGTAACGATATATCTGTAGAGACACAGTGTAGCCACAGATTTCTTAACTTAGAAAATCTCCCCAGGCATCAGACTGGATCCGGAAAATCTTTTATTTTCCAGCAATACCTCTGCACGCAGGGAGGCGGCGTTGCCCGGCTTCGTCCTGACGTCTTACATAGAAGTGACGTCAATGGAGCCATATAAGTTTCCCACAGGAACAGTATGTATTAAAAAAAAAAAAATCACTGAAAAAGCACCCAGCCTCCGGAGTGGCAGCTCCACACATAAGTAGCACAGGATGAAAAACATGAGAAGGTAGTAAAAAGTATAGACCTGAACCACCTTAAAACGTGGATAGAGTGGAGTGCCAAAGGGCTCGAAAGCTGCCAAAGGAAGGTGCGAAAGCAAACCACCAACTAAACACTAGGACAGAGGGGAGTCCGAACGGCCCCACGTAGAACAACACACCCTACCCCAAAGTGAGGTGCGAGAGCACACCCCTGGAAGACCAAGGCCACCAGAAAGAGGGAGGCTAGGTGAAAGACACCATCTGAAAAGGTCTTTGCAGGGTGGGGAGGATGGGCGGGCATTAAGGAATCTGCAGCTAGACTGTGTCTCTACCAGAGATATTGTTACCGAAGGTAAGTAACTCTTCCATCTGATAGAGACATCTAGCCGCAGATTCCTTAACTTAGAATATATATCAAAGCCATACCCCATAGGAGGAGGGTCTGCTAAACAACCACCAAGTTCCAGGAGAACATATTCGTCAAGAGGCTGACGAAAAAACGGCAGGAACCGCAAAGCCAGGACAACAGGCATCAGACCCATGACCCAACTTAAGGAGCATGAACAAGGGATGGTAAAGGCACCAAATCCGACGAGGGACGGTGTGAGACCTCTCTCGCCCAGACAAAGACAAAAGGAAAAACAGAACTAGAAAGTTCTGTGCCAACATAAGAAACAATGCAGCGAGACCTTCAAAGAAGGATCCAGGCATCGGTCTCTATAGCCCAAGAGGAACGAAGTACCAAGGGTCAAAACAACATAACAACGGTAGAGCATAACTCCTGAGCACACACCACAGTGGAAGCCACAAGAAACAGGACAGTCGGGAGACTGTCCGCCCAAGAACCGGAGCCGCAGCATGAGGCCCGTGGGTGGAAGAAAAAACACTCTTGATACAAGCTCGAAGGCAGAATCTCAAAAGAAAGGTAAACACAGTTGAACCAGCTGCACCAAAATAAATAAACAACACGGCTGAGCAGCCACACAACGCAGAACATCTGCGGACCACGACGGGGAACAGAAAAGACATACATATACAGGAGGTGCCTGACCGCCGAATCAGCATGGGCGTCAAAAAGAGTGACCCCATTAAATGGTATATCTTTTTAAGCCGATCCTGAACATGCTCTGGGAAAAAACGCCAGCCAGCAACCATGCGTGGTCGCGTATGGCAACCGACCTGGCCATAGTACTACCCATAGTGTCCGTGGTGTCCATACCGAATTGAAAAGTGCGCCATATCATGGCCATCACTGATTAGGCAGCCTAGATCGCCACGAGAGATGGGCAAATGTAACCCGAGCAAATACGCACAACGTGTTGAGGGACCGGAGTCCCAAGCTGGCGGATGCAAACACATCGTGGCCATATGGCTCCAACCACCGAGACTCCCGAGTGGGAGGATGCAACGGAACAGGAGTCACATAGAGAGCTGCCTGAAGCAGAAGTCCTCCAGCTCCAGGATGGAGGGTCAAACAGACGGGGTCAGTGGGATCCACGTGGTCCCTCGAGGGGAGCAGTGCCCAGGTTCGAGAAGGATGTCAAACAATGACTCCGCAAAAGGTAACAACCTTTCCATATTTCCTGTACCCTGGTGGAGAATATCCAGCAAAAGCTCAGACGGACTAGAGACTGAGGGCGGCCCCATCCTTAAAATGTCTGCAGCCCTGCTAACAGTCCTGACGAATGTCCACTAGCCTCTGTGGCCCTGTGGGGTGGTGAAAGCAAGTCATCAGTAGGTGATGGAGGCAAGCAAAACCAGCCACTTAATAGAGGCTCAGCAGCAGGATGAGTAGGCAAATGCTCCACTGGCGACTGCCCTGGAGGGCAGAGAAATGACACAGGGGGAGGTGAACCCACCTGGACCACATCCTCCAACAGTAAATCTGGAGACAGTACCGGCATCGAGTCGACGCCGAGCCGGCGTCGGAGACCTTTGAAAAGGCCCCGAATGGCAGAGTGGAGCAATCGGCAGCGATGTCCGAAAAGGCCTTGACCGCCCGAGTCGAGCTGGCGACCTCCGAAAAGTTCTCGACCCCTCGGGTGGAGCCAGCGTCGGCGCCCTTCGAAGAGGCCTCGACTCCTCGAGTCAAGCCGGCGTCGGCGACCTCCGATAAGGCCTCGACTCCTCGTCACCATAGGCTAGCTGTTGACTGGTTTCACAAAACCTCCCCTGACTCCCTCTGCCTGGTGGTGGTAGGTACGTGACTCAGGGCAAGTGGACTGCTCCTCAGAAGTTCAAAACTCTCACTTTCTGTGGAGATTTGAGTAGGCTGTACAGCAGGAGGAGCCGTCACAGCCTCCAGGGCACAGACTGCACAGTAGTGGCACCCTGAGTGTTCAGCCTGATAAGCAATATCATTTATACCAAAACCATAAGCACAACTCAGACTTCGGCCCTGAAGTATGCTGAGTCATCATGTGTCTTTTTCGGTAATGACTAGACCTGGATGCAGCCATGAAGCACTGCAGAGCACACACGTCATAATTATTTGCTCAGCTGTAATTGCATAATGGCCTACACTGCTGGCTCTTCAAAACGAGGCCGGGATTCTTTGTCAGCCCGAGGAGATTGCAGACAGCTTTGCGCGCTATTATGCGGCGCAATATGCCCCTAGGGAATCCCTCCCAGCGGACGCTGTTGATAAATTTCTTGCAGATCTCCCGCCACAGGCGATATCAGAAGAGGAGCGAAATCGCCTTGAGCTTCCGCTGTCCGCAGAAGAATTAGGAAAGGCCCTCGGAGAATTGAATGCAGGGAAAGCCCCAGGACCCAACAGGTTCCTGTGCGAGTTCTTTAGGAAATACCACCTCCAATTAGGGGCGCATTATAAGAAAGCTTTAGATGCGGGCCAAGGGGAACCCAGGCGGCACTTCTACTGGCTGATATAGATAGAGCCTTTGACTCGTTGAGTTGGGTTTATTTACATGCACTCCTGCCTCGCCTGAATCTAGGACCCCAGTTTCTATCGTACATACAGCTGCTGTATACTGACTTGACGTATTTCAAAAGACAGTGGTCCCTAGTAGTTCAGGGATTAGGCAGAATTGATGGACATACACTCAATAGTCAGTATGACCTTTGTCCAGCAGGACAGGTTTTTATTTTAAGAGATATGGAAAACATAAAAGGATTTTTTACAAGGTGGGTACAACCAGTAACCCACAGGGGACAAGACAAAACAGGGGGGTAAACTTGACGCAACAAAGGCGGTCTGTGCTAGTATCTCAGTGAACAGACGATGGTAAAGTACAAAGCATCATTGTGAACAATTTTCTATTTGTAGGGTACATATGATGCTACTATGTCGATGGCGTTTCGATGCCTACACACAGATACATGGCATCATCTTCAGGACAAAGAATTAATTTCTTTGTCGTGAAAGCATAACAGTTTTTTGGGGCCTATAAGCATACATACAGTTATATTGGGGAAACAAAAAAAGGGGAGACAAAACATAAACATTGGTCAATAACAAAAAGACTAGGCATGCATATAAATCTGACCAGTGATCATCTGTGGCATTGTGAACTGTTTGTGGCAGTTATTCATCTTTTAGGAATAGTAATTTTGTGAATTGTAACGTGGTGGCGTGACAGGCTTTTGTTTCCATGCAACCTATTGTGAATTGTTTATGACAGTGGGGACAACATTTAAAATCCGACGCAGTGACGGAACTGTGAGGGGCGACGCAAAAAAGCATTCAATGAGCTCAGAGTTGGGCCATGCAAAGTTTAAAAACGGGTGGCGAGCGGTGTAATCGGCGAAGTGTTGGTAACCGGCGGTTACGTGTAAAGATTTTTACATGCGGTACGGAGGCGAAAGGAGTTTGTGAATTATCGTTTAGCTCTACGTGATCAATTTTAAAAGGAAAGTAGCGCGAGCATACAGATCGTGATTTACCAATATTGTGGTCCACAAAGTAGTCTGTTAAGCAGTACCTATGCTTTTGGAATCAAAGCAAGTAAGGAAAATGAAGGGTTTAGGAGCACAATAGTATCCTGCCAAAAAGCGGGAAAATAAAAGAGTGAGTAAAAACATATTGATGGACCGGTGAGAAGGTGATGAAAAGCTCATAAAATAAAATAATTACCAAACTAGGGCAAGGGAGCCTCTAAATACGAGACCGGACCAATCGTGTCTCACTGAGAAGGAAGAAAGTAGATTTATATGAGTTATGGTCCTCGTGGGGTATGGAAATGCCGATTAGAGCATTCTGCAGGTACTTACTTCCTGGTTTGGCTGCTCCTTGTCTATGCAGGATACAGAATGGCGGGAATCGCTGTCGTGCTCGTGCCTGAGGGCTAGATATAGGGGAATTCAGAAATGAAAGAGGGACTAGTCGTGGTGAGTACGGCGGCCATGCTGGAAAGGTGTGGGAGTGTTTAGAGATAGGTAAAGGACTAATCGCAGTGAAACTGGCGGCCATGCTGGAATGGTGTGGGAGTGAGGAGAAGAGGTTATATATAAAGGACTAATCGCAGTGAGATTGGCGGCCATGCTGGAATGGTGTGGCAGTGAGGAGAAGAGGTTATATATAAAACCAAGTGCAATAAACATTTACATATTTACATGAATTATTTAAGAAACATCGCGAAACCTAGGAGGAAGTCAGGTATGTATTACAGGGTGGCTGATCACAGGAGAGATGTCCAATCTTCGAGACGATTGAGGCCTGTATGGATACTGTTGGTGCGCAGTATCCAGTGAAGTTCCTCCTTGTTCAGTAACTGAGTTACGTCCGCTCCTCTGGGTGGTGGTTTTACCATGGTGATGATTGTCCATGTCAGATCATTTTCAGTGTGTCCTTTTTCTTTGAAATGTTCGACAAGAGGGGCATTTGGAGTATGGCACCGGATCCTACTACGGTGTTGTCCGATGCGTAGCTTGACCTTCTGGCTGGTTTGTCCAACATATATCATCTTGCAGGGGCAAAAAATGGCCTACACCACATTGATGGAGTTACAATTAGTGAAGTGTTTTCTTTCAAAGGAAATAGTGCCAAAAGTAAATGTTTTTTCCTCAATAGTGAAGTCACACACTATGCAACTGCCACATTTTGCATGACCCGTTAGGGCAGGTAACCCCCATGCATCATTGATGGTTGTTTTCAAATTAGGCTGAGGTAGGGAAGCTCTTACCAAATGATCTTTTACATTTTTTGCTCTCTTGAATGCAAAGATAGGGTGCTCAAGATTCAGTAGTCCGGCATTTAATACAGGCCAGTGTTTCAAGATGCTTTTCTTTATGGCATTAGAGGCTGGGGTAAAAGTGGTTACACACACTAGTCTGTCTTGGTTTTTCTTTGGTTTTGGTTCTAGCAGACTCTCTCTGGGGCAGTACCAAGCCCTTTTTAAAGAACGCCTTACTAGTTTTCGAGGGTATCCCCTGTTTCTGAGTTTTATGCTGAGAGTTTTTGCCTCGGAGAAATAGTCTTCTTTGAAATAACAGTTTCTTCGAATACGAAGGAATTGTGAAAATGGGAGTGAATCTCTGAGTGCTCTGGATGGTGACTGCTATAATTCAGCAAGGTGTTTCGTTCAGTTGGTTTTCTGTGGAGGCTGGTGGTAAGGCGTCCTTCTGTATGTTTAATTTCTAAATCTAGAAATGGAATTGAGTCTTTATTCTGGGATAGTGTGTATTTCAAGCCATTACTGTTATTGTTAAGCCAATGTAGTAGGTGTAGTAATGCTTCCGGTGAATCGTTCCAAATCATAAATATATCGTCTATATAATCGTTTCCACAGGGCAATGCCACTGTGGAAAGGATTGGATTCTGTCAGTATACAAGAGGTCTCAAGATGATCCATGTAGAGAGTCGCTAGGTTGGGGGCAAAAATAGCCCCCATAGATGTTCCACGTACCTGGCCATAAAATTGACCCTCAAAAAGAAAAAAGTTTTTTGTTAAACAGATCTCCAGAAGTTGAAGAATAAAGACTGATGGGACATTGTGAGGGCGCGGACGTGTGTTAAGAACTGTCTCAATCACGCGTAGTGAATCATATTGTGGAATATTGGTATATAAAGATTCCACATCCAGCGTGCACATCGTGCTGGATGTGGGATCAAATGGGTATTCCTCAATCATAGTGATCATTGACATGCTGTCTCTGATGTAGCACAGTGTGTCAGCTACAAAAGGTTTTATAAAATAGTCAATATAGTGCCCGAGTGGCTCAAGGACAGAGCCACACCCTGACACTATTGGGCGACCAGGTGGAGATTCACAATTCTTGTGAATCTTTGGTAGGCAGTAGATAACTGGTACCCGTGGAGCTTTGGTATTGAGGAACTCATGTTCTTTTTTAGACAGGTATCCTTGTTCTAGGGCATCAGCAGTGACCTGTTGGATCAGTTTCTGTATTTCTTCTGTGGGATTTCGAGGTAGCTTACAGTAGTGTTCAGTGTTAGCTAGTTGGCGATGGATTTCTTTTTTATAGTTATCCAATTCTTGGATAACAATACCACCTCCCTTATCCGCAGGTTTTATTATAATGGAGGAGTTATTTTTCAAGGAGGTTAGAGCTTTCTTTTCGTCAATTGTGATGTTGTAGGGGATGAATGGTTTTTGTTTTTCAAGGGTGGTAAGGTCATTGAGGACAAGTTTCTCAAATGTTAGTATTTCAGGGGGGACCATGCTGCCAGTTGGTGAAAATTTGGACGGTGGTTTAAAAGGAGTGTTCAGGTTTTTCATTGGACTTGGGTTCAGCAAGAAATAACTGTGAAGTCTGATTTTCCTGAAAAATCTTAAGAGCTCGGTTTGAGCATCGATGAAGTTAGGTCGAATAGTTGGGACAAAGGAAAGGCCTTTTGTGAGCAAGGATAGTTCATTGTCTGATAGCTCATGTGTGGTAAGATTAAAAATGGGTAATAAGGCAACTGCTTGAACAGATTCATTATTTTCTAGGACAGTAGTATGGGTTATATCTACCATTGGTAGTGTTGTCGGCGGGTAAACCGCTCGCCTGGTGGATTCGGGCGATTGGGCCATTTCTGAGGCTGTTTGGTTTTGCCTGTTCCCGGCGGTTCTGATTGACCTCTGCCTCGCCCTAAAAAATTCCTGTGCGAGGGTCCTGGGCTATCACTTGGGTCTGAATACTCAGATGTATCTCCTGAGCTATCAGAAAAGCCTACAAAATTTCGTGTTCCGTTAAACCTTCCCCAAGGTCTTTGGTTTTGAGGGCCGTTATAGGCTCGGTTAATATAGTAGTCTTTAATTAGGTAGGGATATGCTCTTTCTTGTGAAAAGTTTTTTATATCTTTTTTTACTTTAGTGTTTTTTTTATCGGTTTCAAATTTGTGGAACTCTTCGATAGTTTTAGCTACTTTTTCGAGGAGTTTCTTAGCCTCAGTGTTGGTATTCTTATCTTTAATTTGTTGTTCCAATTCGCCAATTTCGCTAGCTACTTTTTTTAGTTCTTCTGTCGCAATATCTATTCCTAGCACCATCCAGTGCCTTGAACAGGTAGTGCTGATGTAACTGAAGCCGTTTAAATATTTCGGGTTGTCTGTGAAGACTCCCGGAATATTTCGGACTTGGAGGCCGACTGGTATTATGTTGGCCTTCAGATAATCTGTCAGTAGTTTAATCATTAGTGTTAATCTGACTTCTTTTTTCTTTGCTTTCTCTAATTCCTCCACTGGTGATGCATTTGTTTCAGTGGGTGTTTCTGAAGAATCGGAGAGAAGTGAGGGCCCTCCTAGGATTTTGTTGATGTAGTCAAGAGTATAGAGAGGTGGGTGGTCAGACATGCCTAGTTAAAAAAGTGAGTATTAGTGTGTGAGTGTGTATCCAAAAGAGTGAGGAACGAAATAACTGGAGAACCCACTTGTAAAAAGTGGTGAGGTTTTCACAAACCCTTGCAACCGTGCAGTTGCGCTACATTATTTTCAAAGAACAAGGGAGACCCAAAGGAATATCACTAGGGACCTTGGGCAGTTACGTATTTCAAAAGACAGTCGTCCCTAGTAGTTCAGGGATTAGGCAGAATTGATGGACATACACTCAATAGTCAGTATGACCTTTGTCCAGCAGGACAGGTTTTTATTTTAAGAGATATGGAAAACATAAAAGGATTTTTTACAAGGTGGGTACAACCAGTAACCCACAGGGGACAAGACAAAACAGGGGGGTAAACTTGACGCAACAAAGGCGGTCTGTGCTAGTATCTCAGTGAACAGACAATGGTAAAGTACAAAGCATCATTGTGAACAATTTTCTATTTGTAGGGTACATATGATGCTACTATGTCGACGGCGTTTCGATGCCTACACACAGATACATGGCATCATCTTCAGGACAAAGAATTAATTTGTTTGTCTTGAAAGCATAACAGTTTTTTGGGGCCTATAAGCATACATACAGTTATATTGGGGAAACAAAAAAAGGGGAGACAAAACATAAACATTGGTCAATAACAAAAAGACTAGGCATGCATATAAATCTGACCAGTGATCATCTGTGGCATTGTGAACTGTTTGTGGCAGTTATTCATCTTTTAGGAATAGTAATTTTGTGAATTGTAACGTGGTAGCGTGACAGGCTTTTGTTTCCATGCAACCTATTGTGAATTGTTTATGACAGTGGGGACAACATTTAAAATCCGATGCAGTGACGGAACTGTGAGGGGCGACGCAAAAAAGCATTCAATGAGCTCAGAGTTGGGCCATGCAAAGTTTAAAAACGGGTGGCGAGCGGTGTCAGCGGCGAAGTGTTGGTAACCAGCGGTTACGTGTAAAGATTCTAACCGCCGGGAACAGGCAAAACCAAACAGCCTCAGAAATGGCCCAATCGCCCGAATCCACCAGGCGAGCGGTTTACCCGCCGACAACACTACCAATGGTAGATATAACCCATACTACTGTCCTAGAAAATAATTAATCTGTTCAAGCAGTTGCCTTATTACCCATTTTTAATCTTACCACACATGAGCTATCAGACAATGAACTATCCTTGCTCACAAAAGGCCTTTCCTTTGTCCCAACTATTCGACCTAACTTCATCGATGCTCAAACCGAGCTCTTAAGATTTTTCAGGAAAATCAGACTTCACAGTTATTTCTTGCTGAACCCAAGTCCAATGAAAAACCTGAACACTCCTTTTAAACCACCGTCCAAATTTTCACCAACTGGCAGCATGGTCCCCCTGAAATACTAACATTTGAGAAACTTCTCCTCAATGACCTTACCACCCTTGAAAAACAAAAACCATTCATCCCCTACAACATCACAATTGACGAAAAGAAAGCTCTAACCTCCTTGAAAAATAACTCCTCCATTATAATAAAACCTGCGGATAAGGGAGGTGGTATTGTTATCCAAGAATTGGATAACTATAAAAAAGAAATCCATCGCCAACTAGCTAACACTGAACACTACTGTAAGCTACCTCGAAATCCCACGGAAGAAATAGAGAAACTGATCCAACAGGTCACTGCTGATGCCCTAGAACAAGGATACCTGTCTAAAAAAGAACATGAGTTCCTCAATACCAAAGCTCCACGGGTACCAGTTATCTACTGCCTACCAAAGATTCACAAGAATTGTGAATCTCCACCTGGTCGCCCAATAGTGTCAGGGTGTGGCTCTGTCCTTGAGCCACTCGGGCACTATATTGACTATTTTATAAAAACTTTTGTAGCTGACACACTGTGCTACATCAGAGACAGCATGTCAATGATCACTATGATTGAGGAATACCCATTTGATCCCACATCCAGCATGATGTGCACGCTGGATGTGGAATCTTTATATACCAATGTTCCACAATATGATTCACTACGCGTGATTGAGACAGTTCTTAACACACGTCCGCGCCCTCACAATGTCCCATCAGTCTTTATTCTTCAACTTCTGGAGATCTGTTTAACAAAAAACTTTTTTCTTTTTGAGGGTCAATTTTATGGCCAGGTACGTGGAACATCTATGGGGGCTATTTTTGCCCCCAACCTAGCGACTCTCTACATGGATCATCTTGAGACCTCTTGTATACTGACAGAATCCAATCCTTTCCACAGTGGCATTGCCCTGTGGAAACGATATATAGACGATATATTTATGATTTGGAACGATTCACCGGAAGCATTACCACACCTACTACATTGGCTTAACAATAACAGTAATGGCTTGAAATACACACTATCCCAGAATAAAGACTCAATTCCATTTCTAGATTTAGAAATTAAACATACAGAAGGACGCCTTACCACCAGCCTCCACAGAAAACCAACTGAACGAAACACCTTGCTGAATTATAGCAGTCACCATCCCCGAGCACTCAGAGATTCACTCCCATTTTCACAATTCCTTCGTATTCGAAGAAACTGTTATTTCAAAGAAGACTATTTCTCCGAGGCAAAAACTCTCAGCATAAAACTCAGAAACAGGGGATACCCTCGAAAACTAGTAAGGCGTTCTTTAAAAAGGGCTTGGTACTGCCCCAGAGAGAGTCTGCTAGAACCAAAACCAAAGAAAAACCAAGACAGACTAGTGTGAGTAACCACTTTTACCCCAGCCTCTAATGCCATAAAGAAAAGCATCTTGAAACACTGGCCTGTATTAAATGCCGGACTACTGAATCTTGAGCACCCTATCTTTGCATTCAAGAGAGCAAAAAATGTAAAAGATCATTTGGTAAGAGCTTCCCTACCTCAGCCTAATTTGAAAACAACCATCAATGATGCATGGGGGTTACCTGCCCTAACGGGTCATGCAAAATGTGGCAGTTGCATAGTGTGTGACTTCAATATTGAGGGAAAAACATTTACTTTTGGCACTATTTCCTTTGAAAGAAAACACTTCACTAATTGTAACTCCATCAATGTGGTGTATGCCATTTTTTGCCCCTGCAAGATGATATATGTTGGACAAACCAGCCAGAAGGTCAAGCTACGCATCGGACAACACCGTAGTAGGATCCGGTGCCATACTCCAAATGCCCCTCTTGTCGAACATTTCAAAGAAAAAGGACACACTGAAAATTATCTGACATGGACAATCATCACCATGGTAAAACCACCACCCAGAGGAGCGGACGTAACTCAGTTACTGAACAAGGAGGAACTTCACTGGATACTGCGCACCAACAGTATCCATACAGGCCTCAATCATCTCGAAGATTGGACATCTCTCCTGTGATCAGTCACCCTGTAATACATACCTGACTTCCTCCTAGGTTTCGCGATGTTTCTTAAATAATTCATGTAAATATGTAAATGTTTATTGCACTTAGTTTTATATATAACCTCTTCTCCTCACTCCCACACCATTCCAGCATGGCCGCCAGTCTCACTGCGATTAGTCCTTTATATATAACCTCTTCTCCTCACTCCCACACCATTCCAGCATGGCTGCCAGTTTCACTGCGATTAGTCCTTTACCTATCTCTAAACACTCCCACACCTTTCCAGCATGGCCGCCGTACTCACCACGACTAGTCCCTCTTTCATTTCTGAATTCCCCTATATCTAGCCCTCAGGCACGAGCACGACAGCGATTCCCGCCATTCTGTATCCTGCATAGACAAGGAGCAGCCAAACCAGGAAGTAAGTACCTGCAGAATGCTCTAATCGGCATTTCCATACCCCACGAGGACCATAACTCATGTAATCTACTTTCTTCCTTCTCAGTGAGACACGATTGGTCCGGTCTCGTATTTAGAGGCTCCCTTACCCTGGTTTGGTAATTATTTTATTTTATGAGCTTTTCATCACCTTCTCACCGGTCCATCAATATGTTTTTACTCACTCTTTTATTTTCCCGCTTTTTTGGCAGGATACTATTGTGCTCCTAAACCCTTCATTTTCCTTACTTGCTTTGATTCCAAAAGCATAGGTACTGCTTAACAGACTACTTTGTGGACCACAATATTGGTAAATCACGATCTGTATGCTCGCGCTACTTTCCTTTTAAAATTGATCACGTAGAGCTAAACGATAATTCACAAACTCCTTTCGCCTCTGAACCGCATGTAAAAATCTTTACACGTAACCGCCGGTTACCAACACTTCGCCGATTACACCGCTCGCCACCTGTTTTTAAACTTTGCATGGCCCAACTCTGAGCTCATTGAATGCTTTTTTGCGTCGCCCCTCACAGTTCCGTCACTGCGTCGGATTTTAAATGTTGTCCCCACTGTCATAAACAATTCACAATAGGTTGCATGGAAACAAAAGCCTGTCACGCCACCACGTTACAATTCACAAAATTACTATTCCTAAAAGATGAATAACTGCCACAAACAGTTCACAATGCCACAGATGATCACTGGTCAGATTTATATGCATGCCTAGTCTTTTTGTTATTGACCAATGTTTATGTTTTGTCTCCCCTTTTTTTGTTTCCCCAATATAACTGTATGTATGCTTATAGGCCCCAAAAAACTGTTATGCTTTCAAGACAAACAAATTAATTCTTTGTCCTGAAGATGATGCCATGTATCTGTGTGTAGGCATCAAAACGCCGTCGACATAGTAGCATCATATGTACCCTACAAATAGAAAATTGTTCACAATGATGCTTTGTACTTTACCATTGTCTGTTCACTGAGATACTAGCACAGACCGCCTTTGTTGCGTCAAGTTTACCCCCCTGTTTTGTCTTGTCCCCTGTGGGTTACTGGTTGTACCCACCTTGTAAAAAATCCTTTTATGTTTTCCATATCTCTTAAAATAAAAACCAGTCCTGCTGGACAAAGGTCATACTGACTATTGAGTGTATGTCCATCAATTCTGCCTAATCCCTGAACTACTAGGGACCACTGTCTTTTGAAATACGTAACTGCCCAAGGTCCCTAGTGATATTCCTTTGGGTCTCCCTTGTTCTTTGAAAAAAATGTATACTGGCTTGACGGCGTCTGTGAGAGTGGCTGGGGCTGTATCCGGCGCCTTTCCTATCGGACTGGGCACCCGACAGGGGTGTTCCCGCTCGCCGTACCTGTTCACCCTTGCCATGGAACCTTTGGCGGCGTGGGTGCGCATAGACACGCAGATGAGGGGCTTCGAATGGGAGGCCGGGCCATCGGCAAGGATCGCGCTCTACGCTGATGACGTGCTTTTCTTCCTCACGGACCTCAATAGGTCAGGACCGAGGGTCCTTGAAATTATGCGGGTGTTTGGGGAGGTATCGGGGCTCCATCTAAATGTGCGGAAACCCACACTGTGGACTCTGGGGGACGGTACGGAGCTGGGTACCTGGGCATCGGCTCTACAGGGGGCGACCGGAGGCCTTAAGTATCTTGGGGTGTTCCTGACGGACATACCTGGAGTCTCGTGGGAGCGCAATGTCATTCCTGTCTGGGACCGGGTTCGGTCGGACATGAAAACATGGTCCCATATGCCCTTGAATTTCTATGGCCGCTCGGTCATTTTCAAGATGGTGGCCCTCCCTCATTTACTGTATCAACTACAGAACCGCCCCTACCCTATATTGCTGCAGTGGTTTCGCCAGGTTAATTCGGCGCTAGGCCAGTTTCTCTGGACCGGGGGTGCAGTGAGAGTGGCGCTCCGTACCTGTTTCCTCTCCACATATTGCGGCGGCTTAACATCTTCGGATGTCCTGTCCTATTATCAGGCGTCTCACTTGTTGGTATTGAATGAGTGGTGGTATGGGGATCGGGGCGACCCGGCTTACACCTTGGAGAGGTATTTGATGGAGCCGGACACCCTACATACATTATTGTACTCGGCTGGGAAGAGGAGGAGGCTTCCGGTGGTCACACAGGTGGTCTTTCAGATCTGGCGATGGGCGCTTCACCGCATGGGATGGTGGAACAGGCTGACTGAGGAGACCCCGTTGTGTCAGAATGGTCGCTTACCGTCTCTGGCGTCCTTGCAGGGGTTCTGCGGCTTTGACGCAATAGGGATCTCGGTGCTGGGCCATGGATTAAACCCAGATCTTTTGACTGGGTGTGAGTGTTTGATTGATTCAGATGCTCCGTCCATCACCACCCCCTTTTGTACCCCCATGTAATGAACGGCACAACCCTAAAATCATTCCAAGAACTGAGGGACGAATTTAATATGCCCCAAACCCAGTTCTTTAATTACTTGTAGTTCCGACATGCCATCTCCCCTGCCCTGGAGGGACTAGATTCCTTACCTGAGTTCAGCCCTGTGGAAGCTAAGTTATTCATGGGAGAATTGGAGGAAAAGAAAATATCCTGCATCTATCAATCGTTGGTTACACATTGTTCCTCCTCTCTTGACAAACTGCGGACCACATGGGAGGGAGATGTGGGAGAGCTGGAAGAAGAAGATTGGAGGGAGGCTCTCACTGCTCCTAGGGGTGCGGCAGTTGCCGTACGATTACGATTCATCCAATTTAAATATCTACATATAGCTTACTACACTAGAGAGAGACTGTGGCGAGCGGGTTTGATTGTGTCCCCCGAATGTCTGAGATGTGGTCGAGAGGTGGGCACCTTCCTACATACAGTATGGTCTTGTGGAGCACTGGAGAGATTGTAGACAAGTGTTTAGGACTGCTTAGATGAAGTATTGGGCTGGAAGCTCCCCCGTACATCGCAGCTGGGCCTTCTCCATGTAATGGAACAAGTGGGTGGCAACATCTATAAACGACACTTCCTGCTCCTCGGCCTCACCGTGGCCAAGAGGGATGTGGCCCGCGCCTGGAAGGACCCTAGGGCCCCCCAGGTGGGAGTGTGGAAAAAGGGATTAGATTACTGTATGGGACTGGAGCGTCCAGTGTTTGAGGCAGGAGGTTGCCCCAGGAAGCACTACAAAATATGGAAGAGATGGGCGGAGTACAGGGGATTGTGGCTGGAGCCGCCAGCACAGCGGGATGTAGATACTGAACAGATGCTTTGAGAACCGGGGTGAGGGAAAGTATGCATTACCAGTTTCATAATGATTATATTTCTTGGACCTGTGAGGACATCGTGCAAGGGGCTAGGGCGGGGTCGGGGGGGGGGTTAATACGGGGTATGGGGGTGGGAGAATTATAGTAATTATGCTTCTTTTTGACTACTGTATTGATTGCTACTCTGTGCATTTTGATTATATGCTCACAGCCCCTCTGGTGTTCTGAGTACTGTGGTTTACTTGCAATCTCTCTTAAGAAAACAATAAAAAGTTTGTTCTGAAAAAAAACATGTATACAGTGATAACAAAAATAATACATTTTACTCTATTCAATGAATGTTCTTATTTTTTTCAGAGAGTAACCTCACATCTTTACCATCTTTACCTATTAACTGGTGAGAGCATAAAATTACGAACAAGTGAGCTAAAGGAAGCACAACTTCTAGAATCTTACTGGTTTATTCACTGCAGTTGCACAAAGAAAAGAGTTGTCAAAAGTGATAGTTCATGCTAATTATATAATACATGTAAATTATCCTTTTCAACCACCAGGAAAGCTAAAACACTTTAAAATTTACTATCAAATATAAAATAATAAATGGTATTAGTGATGTGAACCTGAAATGTCCAGTGACATTTATAACCACCCAGGCTTTGGCATAGTGGTACATTCTGTCATAAGAACCCCTTGATGTTTGTATACCATGCTATTAAAAAGTTATCCATCAGATATCTTCTATTACCATGCTCAGATTAAAAAGTTAGGAAATGAGCGGTATCCACAAAGTGATAGATGTATCAATCTATTCATATAGTTATGAACGCAATCCTTAATAAAGTGTAAAATTATGTTTGCATAAAGAAATATTTCTTACCTGGCCCAATATAGCTAGGATTAAAGAGCTTTTTCCACTTCCTACACTTCCGCAAATTCCAATCAATTTTCCCTAGGTATATAAAAAAGCGTACAGTGAGTCAATTGAATAAACGTACAATCATTCTTAACTGTTGCTGCTTATGAAATAAAAAAATGTACACCAGTGACAGAATTAGGCACACCTGTTGCCATATAGTATCTGCACGATTTCAATGTTCAAAGTTTAATGCAGATTTGTTAATTTTCTTTTTAAATGGCTAACAACCCAACTTCATACAAATTGCAATCACACTGTTTGCATAACAACACCAATATGCTCTGATGCATTACAGTCCTTTGATATTAGTCATACGAAGTAGTGTTTGCAATGTGTTATCGAGAGTAACAATTTAGTTTGAAGGTACTTGAAATGCTGCTTGGTGTTTCTCAGGTTTAAGTGCCACTCCAGTAAACAGATGTATGCCACAGGCTCATCAGATGAATAGCTCCAAGAGGAGCCCAACAATCAAGGGAGAAGGGTGCACACTGCTTGATATAACAGCATCAGTTCTCCCTGATGCATTATGGTAGACGCAGTTCAGAATTACAGTAATTTTAAATCATTGACACATAGTAGAGTGTTCATTATGTCATATTACTATAATGCAAAAGGGAGAAAATAAGTGTGTTCCGTCGCCCATTTGACTGCGTTCTGTTTGGAGTGACTTACTGAAGAGCCCCTGTGGGTGCATCTGTACACTTGAACTATGTATAAATATGTTATTTCTATAGTGCACATCTAGCCAAATGGCAGTGGCATTTGGCTGTACATGGTCAAAGGCAAGCTCATAGTCAGCCAGTGATAGGCGAGGAAGCTGAATTGTGTTAGGTTAATACATTAGGATGTATTGTTCTGTGAAGAGGGGAGTCTTCAACTCTTTTCGAAAATGGAACAGTGTTGGGGTGGTTCTGATGGATACGGGGTGTAGTTCCAGTTCATGGGTGCATAGATGGAAACGGCCTCTTGTTTTGTTTAAAAATTTTACACTTCTTAGTCTGCAGTCAGTTGGAGTCCTGGCTACAGGTATTGATAACCAGGATAGGTGGTGAGCTTGGCTGCAGGGTATTTTGGGGTGCAGGTTGTCATTCCTTTGTAAATTATGCTTTTTTTTAAGATGGTGTGGGTTGGCAAGAGGAATATTGGCGTTCCATTAGGAAAGGGCTGATGTGATTGTATTTCTACAAGCCCTAGATGAGATGTGTTGCACCATGTAGGATACACCTAAGGGGTGCCAACTTGCAATCTGGGAGGCTGTGGAGTAGGGCATTACCATCACCATCCAGATGCAAGTGCACAAGGGCTTGAAAATGAGTTCTGAAACTACGTTCTGGAAGAATGGTTTGACTTTCTTTAAAAAAGAGAGTTGATATGAGGCCGTCCTGGATTTTTGGCAATGTGTTCCTTGAGAGAGAGGTTGGTGTCCAGGGTGAATCCAATTGATTTGGCATTCACTAATGTAAGAAATGGGTTATTAGTTGAGGTGGGGGACAAAGGCAATCAGACTTAAATAAGAGGAAATGTGTGTATTTATGCAGCATTGCAAACAGCAATAAAGTGAAAAAATAACACGAGAACATACACCAATTTAGCACATTAAATTGCATTTTAATAAATAAAATGACACCAAAATGAAAAAATCTAATACGAACAACCGAAGACACTTGCAGTTATCTGTACATGCTGGACAAGGGGAAAGTCACAAGTTGAAGCCAACCACTACAGAGCATGGGTTGGATTCAGTTACTAGGTTAGTCTCATTGAAGGGCTACCTTCACAAGTCCTACACGAAGGGTGCCTTTCACATTGGCGGGTGCTGCAGGGAGGAGGATGTTGGCGCAAGGAGCAGGTTGAGCGTGGCAGATGGTAGTTGCAAAAGACCGGTCATCGCTGAAGCTTTCCGTTGATTGATCCTCGTGGACGGTTGCTCTAGGCTGCAAAAGAAGGTTCCGCTGGAGCTTTGCGTTGGTGGTCATTGTAGGTGGTTGATTCCCAGAGCGCAGAGGTCACTTTACTGATGTGAGGAGCCTAAAGCTTCTGTATCTTCCCCTTTTCTTCTAGAGGACTACACATTAATTCCAGCCAAGGGTCTAGAACCTGGGGGACACCCCTAAGGGATCAGGACTCCAGAAAAAGGCCAGCAGCAGGACTCAAACAGGTCCAGTTGGTGCTGGTAAGATGGGCAATTGCAAAGAGGCCTCTGAAAGCTTGTTGTGTCAGTATAGCTCACCCAGGGGGTTTACCAACTGACCCATGGAGTCACTCTGGGCAACATGGGTTCAAGTCAAGCAGGTAAAAATGTCCTCCTTCGGTCAACAGGGCAGTGGCTCTTCCTCAGACAGCAGGGCAGTCCCTCTTCTTCAGACATCAGGGCAGTCCTTCTTCTGACTCTTCCACAGGTCCAGGAGTGTTTGATAAGAGGTTCCGAAGGTCCCATTATTTTAACCTTGTGCTAGTCTTTGTGTGGGGGGAATTCCCTGGCCCACCCTTAAAACTGGTTCAGGCCAGTTCTTTTCCTTCCCCTTGTCCTGGTTCCAAACTATCTAGTGTTACAAAGGCACAGGTAAGGCTGTTGTCTGTTTCCTTTGAATGTGCTGCAGACAAGTACTGGGAAGTGTAATCAGGCAGGGTTCAACAACTTCTCACCCATCCTGTCAGAAAGACCAGCTCCCGCTTTGTCTCAATGTCTGGAAGAAATACACAACCCACAACAGGAAAGTCATTCACAATCATGTGACCCAGGACACTGGCAGAAAGACCAATTTATAATCAGGACAAGGGACAGCTCCTCCCCAGCCATCGTATCAGGTAGACCCTCTCCCCTCACACCTAGGTTTATATTTGTTTCACTTTCTGGAAGCAATACACAACCCACAAATGAAGAGTCATTCACAGCCTTGTGACCCAGGAGACTGGCATATCGAAAAACATGGTTCGGTGAGGAAAATCCCAACTTGCTAAAATTTATTTTTCAAAACTTTACCTTAATATCTGACTTTACCATTACAAAGGATTTTAATTTACAATTAATTTGAATGCAAACATAATTTCTCTATCTGCTCTCAATTTGAAGTTAGCACTTAATAAATGTAACAAGGCAATCCAGTGTTAGTCTATGGGAGGAATAGCCTTACAACAGTGTAAATTTACTTTAGGAGTTTTTCACTGCCAGGACATGTAAATCTTAAACCAACATGTCCCAATTTTAAATACCAGGCACCCTGCCCTACAAGCCTTTAGGACCTACCTTACGTGTGCCTTATAAGTATTAAAAAAAGAAAGGTTTTGGCTTGACAAAATGTTTATTTTGCCATATTGAAATGTCAGTTTAAATCTGCGTCACGGACTGCAGTGCCAGGCCTGAGATAGGCTTTACAGTGCTACTTCAGTGAATGGCACAATGAGTGCTGCTGCTCACTAATATAATTTAATTTAAAAGCCCTGAGTAAAGGTAGTAGCAGTTACTAGGGACTTACAAGTATATTAAATGTGCCAATTAAACATTGAAGACCTATTTTACCATGTTTTAAATAAATCACAAGCACTATAGCACTGGTTAGCAGGGGTAAAGTACGCAGAGTCCTAATGGCAAAAAATAAAACGAGTTTAGCAAAGTTAGGGGGTGAAGGCAAAACATCTGGGTAAATGCCACACTAAATATTTCAGGTTTAAAAATCCTGTAAACCATCTTCAAGTGTCCTGTGGTCAACAACAAGAGATTCAATGTTTCAGGAGGACATTTACAACCCAGTTTTCTGTAGCTAGGTCTCTCTAGTTTCCTATTGATACCCAGGACATCCTCAATAAGCAAAAAGTTTAAAAGAAATTTGAATGAAAATACTAGAAAAACTGCTGAAATCTTGTGGGATAGGAGAGCCGTAAATCATCAAAATATCTTTTTTTTTGTCCTCATTCTGCCAATACTCTTGTCAGGGTGTACTCTAATCCATCTGTGTCTTACCCAGGGAGCTTGTCCGATACGATAACCCATGAGACAGACAGACGTAGTAACCCACAAGTAAATAGCTGTGTCCGCTTCCGTCTCCTTACTACTCTGGAACCGCCCAAAGGAGAGACTGTAGCTGACAGCAAGATTGGCTTAATCATAGGACTCACATTGTCTTTTCTCTCCACTTTACCAACGGAGCCCAAATTTTCTTTTCACTTGTAGTGTCACAAGCCATATCCGACTCACTCGTATATATGACATTTCTAAGGCACTCAGAAAAACAAGGAAAACTTTCTGATTTCCAAAGTCTACAGATCTCCCGTCTTGCCAAAAGGATAACATAGAACACAAACTTTATGTTACTGACTGAGAGCTGAACTTTCGCTTCGGAGTTTAATCCCAAAAAAAAAAAGGCGAGAATTTACTGAAATCCGTGTCCCGATTGTATCCCCTGAAAAATCACAAACAGAGTTCCAGTATGATGATATTCTTGGACAAAGCATAAATAAATGAATATCGTCTGCCGCTATCAGTTTACATCTTGGGCAAGTATATATGTTGTTAGTAAATTTAGACAGCTTAGCAGGTGACCAATACACTCTATAGGTGGTGAATAGCTGGTTGCGCTTAAGTGATGCTGGTTTGACAGCTGATCGTAGGATACGATATGATTCACACCACAATTACTTTACACTGCTCTCCCCAAACTCCAGAACCCATAATTTTATGATATCACCTTCAAATTTTGTATCTGCTTCCAAGAAAGCCCAATGCCAAAATGCCATTTCTTTTTTCCACTGGTCAGTTCTAAACACCTGGCTAAATTTGGTCTCCTCTTCCTCCACCCAGTCTTGTGTCGTCCACCAAGAACGCAATTGGTAGTATTTAAACCTCGTTAGCCGTCCATTTGACAGGTTGTTCATAACCTCCCAACTTATTATATCAACACCCTCCTTAAGATCCGTCCAATAAAGAATACCCCCTGCTTTCTGGGGCAGGCTAAGTTGATCACTCAGGCACTCTGGGGTGCCTGGAGAATCCCATATGGGAGCTTAAGACGAAAAGTATGGAACTCTCAGTGTTTTCCTGACATACATCCAGGTATTCAGTGCAGCCTTCAGGACCTTCAGTCTGACTTTCTTAAAAAACTTGGGGTCTCCAAATTTAAAAAGAAAGGGCCATTGACTTTGTGGGATATCGTCCAGCATGGCCTCGAAAAGTGAGCCGATAGATGACTTATCTATCTTATTTGCCAGCATACTCACATTTTTAAAGTGAAATGCATAACAATATGCAAGCGAATCTGGGAGTGCCAAACCTCCCAACTCAAGTCTTCTCCTCAATTTCTTCCAGGATATCCTGGGTCCTTTTGATGACCAAATAAAACTCCCTATTTTCCCCTGAAGTTTGGCTATGTGTTATTTCTTAAATGTTAACGGAATGGAGTTGAATAGGAAAGTGACTTTCGGGAGAATAATCCTTTTTATTAAATTGATCCTACCATAGATGTTTAGGGGGAGATTCGCCTATTTTACCATTAATCCTATCACTTCCTGACTGGTTTTCTTCTGTGTGATTAAAACTCCTAGGTAGCTTATGTGTGTTTTAACCCCCTGACTCTATGGGTCCTGATTCCACTCCATTATTTCAGTTTTATCAACATTTACTTTATACCCAGATATCTGGCCAAATATTTCTGCCTTTCTCATCAAATTAGGGATTGCTTCCAGCGAGTGCTTGTGTATAACATCATATCATTGGCATATAATGCCAATTTAACTTTGAAATCATTAGATCGAAAAGGGAGGAAAGTGCTGTCTTTTCTTATTAGGTTCGCCAATGGCTCTATGTATATGTTAAAAAGAAGCGGAGAAAGAGGACAGCCCTGTCTTTTTCCCCTAAACATTTCAAACCAATCAGACAGTTCCCCATTCACCAACACCCTGGCTAGGGCCATAATACAAGTTTTGCACCGCCGTGACCATATTCTGAGGAAATCCGAAGCTCCGTAAGGACTCCCATAAATACTTCTAATGTACCTGGTCAAAAGCTTTGGCCACATCGACCGCCACTATAGTGAGAGGGATATTCAGAGTCACAGCAATATCTACCACCCCTATCAACTGAAATGTTAATTCGATGAGTTGCCTCGCAGGTATAAAACCTCTTCGATTGGGGTGGATAACCTGTTTTATAACCTTGGCAATCTGAGCAGTGATAATTCCGGAGAAGATCTTGTAGTCTGTGTTTAATAGGGAGATCGGTCTGTATGAATCAATTCTCAGTGGGTCTTTGTTAGGTTTTAAAATCAAAGTAACTGTAGCCTCTGACCAGGACCTCGGAGCATGTGTCCTCCCATATAAATTTTATTAAACAAACCTATGTCATCATTAGTATGTAATGCATCCCCAGTGGTCCTACTAGTTAGTTCTTGAATTGCATTTCTAGTTCTATCGGCCTTAGCATTCCAAGCTAATAAAGCGCTACACTTCTCTCCATAGGCGAAATGTTGGAGCTTACTGGTTTTCCATCTATCCAAAACTTTCTAATCAATCTACCCTGGGAAGTCTGCCTGTAACCTCTCTAACTCCTTACTCAAGACCTGCACTCTATCTGTATCTTCCATCGAGGCCCTCTGGAGTTCCCTTTCCTTTACCTTGATCTCTTAAATTTTATCCTCGTTCTCTTGTTTTTCCACCCGTCTCTTGCCTGCACTTATAGATCTCAAGCCCCCCTCAGGTAGGCCTTATAGGTATCCCTATAGGTTTGATTTGTCACCGAACCATTGTTTACTTGAAAGAAAAACACCAATTTGTCTCAAGTATGGAACCACCTCCTCATCTAATAATATTGTCCTGTCCAATGTCCATCCTCCCTGCCCCTCCTTTTGCTGCACCGTCAAAGACAAAAGGACTGGCGAATGATCTGACACTATTGTAGGAATATGCATTACCCCAATAACGTCTCCACATATATTTTGATCAAATTAAAAATAATCAATACAGGAGTGGTGTCTGTATTTTTTAATGTAAAAAGTAAACTCTCTGACTTCCTTCATCTTAGTACGCCAAATATCGATTAAATTGAACTCCCTCATCATGCTTTTCAATCTGGAAAATGATCTAGGTGGGTTGTTGTACTTTGCTTTTGAAGTCCTAACACGCCCTTTGCCCATAACTAGATTAAAATCACTTCCCAACACAATACATGCAGTAGTTTCTAATAGATAAGTTTCCAGTTTTGCTAATGCTTCTGGATTATTATTATTTGGCCCAAAATATACTGCACAAATCAGAGGCCTATTTTGTACTATAAGAGTTGCCACTGACCATATACCTGAGAAGTCCGTTTCATATTTGAGTAATCATATTTCATTGTTACTCTTAATTAAGATGGCAACTCCTCTTGTGCTCCCCCTCTGATCTGAGCTAACAACCTCTTGAACCCATCTGCATTTTTTAAAACATTGCATGCATTCACTTCTTTCTAAGTGCATTTTCTGCTGTAATATGATTTGGGCTGGACTTTGTTTAAGAGTATCCAAAACCCGAGATATTTTCCTCCTGGACCATAACCCGTTAACATTCCATGTTAAAAAATGAACTACTTTTAACTTATCAAAAACAGTGTAGGTGAGACGCACACCTATTAAGCACCTCCAATTTTGACCAATATACACTCGTGCGTTGTACTCATTATGTTTTATGTTTGGCTGATGGTTTTTTCTTGTTCACGAGAGGAGAGAGAGGGGAGAGCAGTTCCCTAACGTGAAAATGATAGATTAAAAGAAAATGTTTTACATGTCGGGAAACCCCTGAAGAAGGGTCCTTCCCGAAATGCATTGGGTTTCCAATAAAATCTATGGCATGTGGAAACAGTGAATCTCCTGCGTTTTTTGGAAAGTCAAGAGTGAAAGAGAAAATATGGCTATGAGTATAATGGATTGAAGAATAAACTAGATGAAGATTAGTGGATATAACTGTGAAAAAACAAAGAATTGAGTACGAATTTGATTCATTAAATTCATTAAAATAGGTTGTCGCTGCAGTGGGAACCAGTAAGTGGTTCCTTTGTGTTCTTACTACTTTTAACTTATCCATGCTAAAAATCTGTAATCCCAGTTGTTATCCAATACAGATTCATTCCGACTAATGACCATTTCTGATCTTATCTCCACCCCTTTAAGAAAACCAATGAGGACTATTTTTTTGATTTTCCCCCATTGCTCCCCACACCCGTGCCCCCTGTTCCCCCCTCCCCCGGGAAACCCCCTCTCCAGATCTTGAGCAATGCATTCCGCCCTTTGCGATTCCCCCTTCTCACACAGAAAAGAGAGGGGGAAAAAACAAGATATAATACAGAAAACAGCCTCTCTGTACCAGTTCTTAATGTGTTAAGCTACTAAATTGAAAACTCAAACCCTTTTAACAGAAACTTATATCCTATATATTCCATATATCCTATATCTTCTCATTCCATCTGTGATATAAATATATCGACTTCCTCTGGGTTGCTTATGTTGTGCATTTTGTTTTGCCACATTATTTTTAACATGGCTGGGAATTTTACCTGGACCTGGGCTCCCTTACTTCTCAATTCAGACATTCTGGAAACCAGTTCCCACTGCCTCTGGGCTGTCCTTTTCCCAAGGTCTGACCTAATTTGATAGGGGAACCCATCTTGACTCAAAGTCCGTTTCAGCACTAACTCTTTTACAGCGAAAGTCAAAAAATTAATCAAACTTTTTCTAGGGGTCTTCCGGTCAGGATTCAACATACATGGGTCCCTGTGGGCCCTCTGGATCTCTTTCTCCCAGTCAATTTCAGGCCTGTCCTTCAAAACTTCCTCCCTCAGTAGGCCACATATAAAGGCCTTGACATCTCCTTTATCGGCCCCTCAGAAATTTAGAGGAATCTCAAATTATTGCGTCGAGCTTGGGTATCCAACCTTTCCAAGTCATCTTGCAGCATTCTATTCTGTTTTTTTAGTAACTCAATATGCTTAGAGTTACCAGTAACTGCTGCCGATAAAACCTTATCCTCCTCCTCTAGAACTCCAGTGCGCTTTGCAAGGTCATCGAGCATCTCCTCAAGTGTCTCACATTTGCTCGTATCCCCTTTTGGTTGGACTCCAATATTTAGAATTTTGTTTAAATATCTTGACGCAAACTTAAGAACATCTTTTCCATATAAGTTTGACTACCGCTGATACATATGCTGCTATCGCTTTGATTGGGGTTCTCCACCCCTCCCAAATTTGTACTTCCTTGGGATGGCTCGGTAATACAAGTTGGGGTAGGGCTAGCACACGACTCCGGACTCAGAATAGAAGCTGTCTCTGAACTCACACTTTCAGCTTGTAACTCCTCGCCCTGAGTAAGTCCTACTAAAGGAGTAAATCGGTTTTCCAGGGGGAGTTGGATGTTCTGAGACTTACCCACGCTTTTCCTGGGAAATTTCAACCTGCTCCATAATTTTAAAATAGGATCTTAGCAACGGGGTGGGTTTGGCAGGCACACGCTCCCCTTTTGGACCACAGAGTCTTGGCTTCACTCCTGTCTTTAACACCTTCATCTTAGAGGAGATTACTACTGCAGCCTCTTTAAATGCCTGTTCCCTACTTCCACCTCCCCTACCTCCTTTTCCCTTTTTCTTACTCTCTGGGAGTGACCAAAGCTGATAACGATTTTTGGGTCTGTTTTCCATAATGGTTTTAGCTATTCTTTCAGTTCCCGCCTCCACTATTGGCGACTCAGGTAAGAGTACAGTTGGGGGGATATTTTTCAGACTCACCCTTTCTCCCCTCCCACCGTTGGCCTCTGTTGCCTTTTGGAGTAGTGGTGGGACTGGTGATGGTGCGGAGGAAACATGGCCGCGGGCTGACGCCGGTCGCGCGATCGCCTGAGCCTGAGAGAGGAGAGAGAGTAATATCACCACGGAAAACGTATGAAGATGCATGTGTGCGGGCTACTATAGACACCGCAATAATTATAGCTTCATTTTGACTTTTTTTTTTTGTCGAGCGTTTGGAGTTCGATTCCAAAGAAAAATGGTCTCACTGGACTAGACCCAATCTATGGCTCCGGGCGTGGACTTTGAGTTGCAGCGGGGATTTTGGTGCTACGCGGCGCGTCTCTTTCGGAAAACCGGAACAGCATTGGTGGTGACAGGCTTCCGGGTCGAGAGAGGCAGAGCCAGCACAGCACTCGAATCGCAGGGGGAGAAAGGACTGGAGAGCAGCGCTGATTACAACGCGGAAGACGCTGACATCCAGGCTAGAGGCACACAGTTTATGTATTGGAAATTACAAGTTGAGGAGCAGCCAGGCGGTGTGCCTGGAGGTAGGAAGACTGAGAAGAAGGTCTGCATATTCCAGGTACATGGGTTGAAATCTTCAAAATATCTTACCCTATTGTCTTTTTTAAGACTTGACTGTTTTCCAAAAGTCCTGTTGAAGGATTCAGGGGGTAACTTTCTAATGTACCTGGAAATGTCTAAACAAATATCACCTATACAGATAGTTGATAATGGAGATACACTATTTATGATCAGACATCCTCTAAGAAAAAAGTCATCTAATAGTATGGGAAGCAAAGTAAGTTCCTCTTAGCAAACAGATATTCCAGCTTTTGCATAAACATATGAATGACACCTCAATGCCAACCAAATACCTTAGGTAGTACTTGGTACAATTGTACCTTGTTCAGCTTGCATTCACAAATTCATTAACAAGAAGGACAAGGCATCACCGCTCTATGCAACTATTGGGCTCACGATGCAGAGCGAATATAACATTTCCTAGCTGTCGCAACGGAAAGTTTCACTTCTATTAAGGACACAGAGGCGATGATTATGCTCATCTTTCTCCACTTTTATTATCACAGCTGCTTATATCAGTACAAAATTACCTTTCCCATGAGCCTTAAGGGAAAGGAAGAAACTATATAACCAATCAGTAAACAGTCCATTAATTATAGTCCATCAACACTGTTTAAGATTCCTCTTTCTTTGTACGACAGATGGCTCACAACTTGCGAGTTCAATCCATGTTTTACTCATTCTTGCTTGGAGGCCTCATTCATTGAAAAGGATGAACAATCCTGTAACTCATGCCAGTAATACCAATGTAAATATAATCAAATTAGTGACAATCATTGATGCAATGAAAACACTAAGCTATACAACATTAACACAGGACTTAATCATCCACAGACCATAAACGTTAACATACTTATACCATACGCATTCCAAAACTCCATCTGTTTTTCAGACCTTACAAGGGAGGGTACATAAGATATATTGATACGCGTGGAAATAATTCTCGCCTCCGTGTCCTTAATAGAATCGAAACTTTTCATTATGACAGATATGAAATGTTATATTCTATGTCAGGACCGGAGGCGAGGAATAAGCTCATTCAAAGCTTATTTACTGCCAGTGTAGTCATAATGACTTGAAATAGACCGTCTTAAACGTAGGTTCTGAAGACCAGGCAGCTGCGTTCAAGATGTCCTCCAGGCGTGCTCCCCCCCCCAAAAAAAATCTTAGATGCCACAGCACTTATGGTCGAATGTGCACCAAAGACAGACGTGTCAATCCCTACCTCTTGCATGACATTCCTCACGCACCGGGCTACGGTATGGGAAGAACTGCTTTAAACAACTTATGTAAAGCAAGTAGTAGTTGGCGTTCCCCAGCCGGGCAAACTTCCTCTGTCAATGCCCCATAAGGTTTATATGACCACACATAATTTTAGAACTTCCTTGAACGTTGGCTAAGAGACAACCCTGGAATTACACTTCATTCTCCTAGAAATTTTAAAGGTAATCCCATTCGGGGGGAATACCTTACCTATAATATCCAAGGCTCTTACATCTGATACTCATTTACAAGATATTATTCACTACAAAACTGCCAACTGATCCGATAATTCCTTCCTAGTAAGGTACTTACTGTGATGCTATGAAAATTAAAAGTAAGAACCATGCTGACATCCCATAGGGAGAAACAAACAACCTGACACCCCTCATTAACTTTCCAACCACGGGGTGTTCTCCTGCGGTAAAACCTGCTATGGGAAGGCGACCTGCTGAGATTTCAGAGAGGAAGGTGCGCACCGATCTGAATGCCAGACCGTCCTTGACCAAGGAGGACAAAACATCCAAAATGCAAACACCTCTGGATTCCACAGGATCTGTATCCTTTTGCACACACCAACACAACCATCATCTCCAAGCAGACTTATACCATTCATTTGTCCCATCTATTCATGACTTGGATAAGAGGTGAGGAGCTTCCTCCGAAAGTCCTCGGACTTTCCACCGAATTATGTAATGCTATAAGCCATAAGTGGTAACGTCCCTTCCCAAACCAGTTGTTGGGGATTCCCCAGGGGATACCAAAGGATATCAGGTCTCCTCGGTAGACAGATTGGAAAATCCCAGGAAAGTTCCATCATGACTGGAAAGCACACTTGTGATCTCCAAAACGGTGTGATCACTACCAGACTTGCCCTCTGTCGTCCGACCAGCACCACTATTCTAATCAGCATCACAGACAGGGAAAAGGCGTACCCTGCCTCCATTCTCCAGTCCTGCAGAAATGCATTGATATCCGCCGCATGCAGGTGTGGCCTCCAGCTGAAGTAGCAGTATATTTGGCAATCGAGGAGCAAGGTGAACAAATCAACTGTGAAGGGCCCCCAGAGATGCAGTAGCATGTGGAATACCTCCGGATGTAGTTTCCATCCACTGAGGTCCTTAAGATGCCAGGAGTACCTATTGATCACCTAGTTGGAGCTCCCCGAAGGACACTCCATTGTCACTGAAATGTTGCAATCCAGACAATATTGCCAGAACGCTTTTGCCAGTTCCGCTAGCAACTTGGATTTTGACCTCCCAGACAGCTGATGCACCTCACTGCTGAGATGTTATCCACTTTCAATACTACAGAGCAACTCACCTTGCCCTTCATCCAGCAAGGGACCACAAAGTAGCCTGCCAGGAGCTCCATTCAATTTATGTGCATAGTTTGTTCTGGTGAGGATCATTTTCTTTAAGTGGATACACCTCCACAGGTAGCCTCCCAACCTGTTGTGCTGGCATCGGACTCTATAATTATATACGCACTGGAACTGAAGATAGCTCTCCCATTTCAAGCTTACCTGGGAGTCAACCACCACCTCATTTCCTCCTTGATGTCATCTATTAAAGGAACTACCACTGAGTATGTCAAACCTTCACTTAGATGGCGTGCCTTCAATGGTTGAAGAGCCCTGTAATGCAGAGGGCCCAAAAATATGGCTTGTATGGGTAATACAAACAGGCCCACCAGTCTGGCCAATTGTCTGAAAGACATGTGAGTTCGGACCACAGTCTTCCTAAGTTTAAAACAAATCTTCGCCATCTTCTTGGGAGGCAGACTCATTGTGGATTCCTTGGAGTCGATAACTAGGCCCAGGAAACTCATTCACTGAGCTGGAACCAGCAGGGACTTCATTTTGTTGTTCATGCATCCCACGCGTTCAAATAGATCGACACCCATCCAGAGGTGGCCCAACAACGCCCGAGGGAATTGGTCCATCAGTAAAATGTTGTCTAGATAGATGATCAGATGTATGGCTTGGCTGCAGAGAAACTCCACTAGTGGCTTGAGATCTTTTGTAAAACACCACGAGGTGAACGGCAGGCCAGAAGGGATTGTCTGAAACACGAACACCCGATGACGCTAAAGAAATTGCAGAAATACGCAATTAGGCAGGAAGACTGCGACTGTGAGGTCAACAACACACTAACCAGTCTCCTGGCCTCGGGAGGTCACGGAGGAGATGGTATCCTTCCATCTTGAGGTAGTGATATACCATCCACTCGTTGAGCTCCCTGAGATTGATTACTGGCCATTGACCCTCATCCCTCTTCTCCACCAGGTAAATATTGCCCACAAACCCGTTCAGGTGGATGACTGAAGGAACATTCACCCCTTTCCTCAAAAGCTCCTAAATCTCATGATCAATCAAAAAAGCTTGAACTTGGGAGAACACCAGGGGCTGTGGTCTGAAAGGTTGAACAGGTGTTCCCAGGAGCTCTAAACTAAAACCCTGGATTGTTTTGAGACCCTATGCATTGGCAGTCACTTATGCAAATTCTTGCGGATTAATGCCCTCCCACCTTAGGTTGGGAAGAAAGGAGAGCTCTTACCTTGGGAACGTCCTTGGGCGCAAGCGTGACTACCCTCACTTTCCCCGTAAAATCATTGAAAATGTCGGGAGCAGTAAGCACTTCCAAATCTTGTGGGATCTTGCCACTGTCCTTGGCAGGAGCCTCAGATTCTCAGGGAGGAATTGGAGAGTAAACAGCTGGACCAACGCCAACCCGCCACAACGAAAATCATTGAGGAAAAAATCTTCTTAATAGAGGCGTGCACCTTATCAAGAGAATTGAAGGTGGCTACAAACTTTTAAAGTGCCTTAATAAAGGGCTCCCCAAAACACCCCCCCTTGAGCTGTGGGACCCGCCTCTGGTGCTGCCAAATCCCCCAATTTTGGGTACACTTTAATGAGCACTGAGCGCCTCATCTCGGCTGACAGTGCACAGTTGGTGTTGAGTAGTAAGATCACTGCTCTTTGGACCCATCCAGAAAGGATCCCTGGAGATATATGGGCCCCTGACTGTTTGGCTTCCTCACCCATATCAAAATTCTTTGTAAGTGGCCCATCACGTCCAAGAGCTTTTCTGGGCATGACCGCCAGGAGCGGTTGATGCCCTTCTTTGGGTCCCTACTTTGCCAAGAACATCACAAACCGGGGTTAGGGCCACCTTGACCTCCAGGGATGGAGGAGGGCACTCCACTTGCAGGCAGGCCCACACCACCTTCCCCAGGGATTACCTCAGCCTCCCTACAACCTACGTTGTAACCTTATCACTAGGGACCCACAGAGGTGACCAGGGATGGAGTAAATCATCTGGGTCTAATATGTCTGCCACAAAATTGCCCGGAGGATGGTCAGGAAGTGATTGGGCAGGTAAGCCTTATCTGATGACGAGTGCCGTGGTCGGGAAGGTCCAGGCTCACCATATGAATAACCCTGAAAATAATCATCCCCCAGAGGGTTAGGGGGGGTGCTATTGGAAAAGGGTCAGGATCAAGGTTTGAAGGAAATCCCTTTTGAGATGCTCAAAGACATCCCTATCGACACCCTGTTCAATGAATCATTCGACAGAGCACGGGGAGGTGCTGTGTGCTCTGTGGCCATGACAGGTGCCTGTTGGTGAGATTGGGCCAACCTCTCAAGTTTCTTCTCCAGGGGTGCTAGTGCCAAAGACACTGCATGCTATACTGAACCGTCAACTGCCTCACAAAATACATTTTCTAGAGGCAAAAAGGAGGTTGACTCCTCCATGTTAGTAGCTTCGGACCCCTGCATGATAGGAATTCCTGTGGTACTAGGGGACCTAGCTTATATGGCGAGTCCAAGACTCAATCCTTGTTGGGACCAACACCCTATCAGAATTCTGAGGATTTCAGCCTGGGCCGGTCCTTGCGGTGCAGATATTTGGCCCAATGGACCCTGAGGGATAAAAGTTGCAGGCTAAACGGGCCCTGAGGTGTTAATGTGACAAGCCAAACAGACTTTAGGCCCAAGAGGGTAATTAACAGACCCGAACCCTCCGGCGTAGCAGTCACCACAAATTGCAATTGCACATCAATAAGGGTGAGAGCTCTGCAACACAGACCCTAGTAATGGCGGCCAATGCTCCAGGCTGTCAGGGGCACAAGACAAGACAGGTCAAGGCTCTGGAGTAAGTGGCAACTCCCATGCTCTCAGCAGTAACAGCGCACAACGCTTGCGGAGTTGGAGGAGCACCTCGTTGGTAAATGAACACCCTCTAGCAGCAGGCGCTTATCATTGTCATGCAGCCTGCTAGCAATGAAAAATAAGAAACGCCTGTGAGGTATGCTAAAATACACTCCTGTGACAGCCCTGAAATAAAAGGTGTAAATCTACGGAACTACATGCCTTGAAGAGATGCCTACAGGGGGAGTAACATTTTCAGTTCATGACATGGGTAGCTGTAGATACACATATTGTGCATCAACTGTAAAGCAGTCCGCCTAAAATTGGTGGCATACCTTGAGGATGTTGCAGAAGATTGGAAAAGTGTACACAGGACAGCCTGGACAACTCTAGCTTGCTGTCTGGCTAGAAAGTCCACACAGTAAGTTTAGTGAAGGTATGTGGGCTAGACCACATAGCTGCTTTACAGATGTCAGCTAATGGTACATTATTCAAGAAAGTCATTGAACCCCCATTTTTCCATGTGGATCTAGGAGGAACATAAAGGGTCATCTATGCTATGGCATAACACGCTTGTATGCATTTGACTAACCAACATACTACTCTTGTGTTGAGAATTGCTTGCTCTTGTGAGGCTTGAAGTAAGACACAAATAATTGTTGGTTCTTACGAAATGGTTTTGTTCTATCATATAGTACATGAGTGCCCTTTTAACATCAAGCGTATGTAGGACAGGGCGTGGCCAAGGCACGCATAGAGTCAGCTGCTTGTAAGCTCGGCTACTGCATCTCTGGCCTGTGTTACAGTGATCCTTGGACTTCCTGTCTGAAACGGTCAGTTCCGCAAGGCAAGAGAAAACCCAGAAAACATTCTACTTGTGGAGGCCCCACCATTCTGCTGTAATCTGCCCGACAACCGCACCGACTGTGAGACGCGACCGTGCCCAAGATGGCAGTGCAGCTGTGAAACTAATCGTCCCAACGGAGAAGACACGGGCGATCTCAGCGGAAGTCAGTGCCAACCCGGCAAGAGCCTGTGGTCAGGCCCACTCCCTGTGTGTCAGATTACCGGTGGCGAGGGAAGCCCCATGGACGCATGCACAAAGCAACCACCCCCAATCAATCAAACAATCAGGATTTATAGAGTGCAGCTAATCACCCGCAAGGGTATCCAGGTGCTGAAAGCCAAGCTGCCCGTGTGGCAACAGTAAAATAGCCAAGTCTTGAGTCCACTACTGAATTCCTGAAGAGAGGGGAGGTCCTGAGATGGACAGAGGCTGTTCCAGGACTTTGCGTGAGAGAGAGGGAGGCGGAGCGCAGGAGTCTGGAGCGTTGGTCGAAGCCCAAGCGGTAGTAGATGGAAGCTGGTCCTATGTTCTTCAGAGCTATGTATGCGTTGGTCAGTATCTTGCATCACTAGCTCTGGTGGATGGGGAGCCAAGGGAGTTTCTTCAGGTGAGGGGTGATGTGGGTCCATCTGGGAAGTTAAACAATGAATCTGGCCGTTGAGTTCTTAATCATCTGTAGTCTCTTCAGGTGTGTAGTAATTCCTGCGTAGACTGCGTTGCCATAGTTCAAGCAGCTGGTGATGAGGGCTTGAGTGAAGGTGCGTCTGGTGAAGACTGGGAGCCATCTGAAGATCTTTTGGAGCATGCGCAGTGTGAGGAAGCAGGCGGAGGAGACTGTGCTGATCTGGTTCTAAATGGTGAGTTAGCTGTCCAAGAAGATGCTGAGGTTCTGGGCAAGGTCCCTGGGAGTGGGAGAGGATCCCAGTTCAACAGGTCACCAGGAGTCATTCCACGGGGAGGTGCTGTACCCGGAGATCACTACTTCTGTCTGGTCTGTGTTGAGGCAGTTGTTTTGCATTCAGTCGGTGATGCTGTCTGTTCATGCACAGGTGGAAGTTTGCTCTAGTGGTGCATGTGTCTTTGGACAGATAGAGATTGAGCTAGGTGTCGATCTGTAGGAGATGATGTTTAGTCCATGGCTTCTGACAATGCTGGCCGGGGGTAGGGTGGAGGGGTTCTGTAGGTTTTGAACACAGTAGGCCTGAGGGATGAACCTTGAGGGACACTGCAGATGATGTTCTTGGGCTCCGCATGTGAATGATGGAAGGCGTATTCTGTGTTCTTCCAGTCAGGAAGGCTGCAATTCATTTGAGGGCGTCCCCAATAGGGCGGCGTGGTCATGAGGACTGGCTCAGCTACAGTGAAAGCAGGCCGGCCCCAGTGGGTCTTCCAGACCTGGTCCCTGTAGAGGTAGGGCTGTAGCGAAGAGGCCGAGTGAAAAGACGGTTCACCTTCCCTTTCCTACTCTACCCTACTGGCTGAGGGTCATAAAGTATATAAAAGACACAGTGGTGGCTCCTGTCTGTGGCAACCCTCCCATATACAGCCCGATGACTTATGCCCTCTCCACGACTGAGGAGTAAGTAGCTTTGTGCCTTATTGGGAAAGGAGAAACCTTGTAATGAGACAACTGCTACGTTGACTACTAAATGGGGTGCTTGTGCCTGGGGTGCCACCTACGAGATCTACAACAGAACTGTATTTGCGAGCATAGCAGCCCAGTTCTGCACTAATAAGCACTCCTACATGGAGGAACCTATTAGTCTGACGGTTGCAGACATACCAAAGTGCCTTTACTTATGGAAAATCAGTGCCTTAAAACTACGTATAATCTTTGCATCACAAGATTCTAACCGGCTGGTGGAAGTCATTTGCTCTTTGATTAAGACTCCAACCTGCTGGTGGAGATCTTCAATGGTTTGAGCGCATTTTTAACAATTAGACCCCTAACGGATGGTATGCCCCCTAATCACGGGACCCCAAATAATCCTTTGCTCCAACGACCTGATACCGGTTTTGGATCGCTGCTGCTCCCTGATCTTCCAATAGGGTCATAGCTTCCATTCTTACTTCACTGAATGAATTAGCGTTTCTTTTGGCTGTTCATCCTGTGCTTTTACAGTCCTGAGGAAGACCCGGTGTGACGCACATCATTCTGCGCTGTTTCCAGGGTCAAAACGTCGACATTATTACTACACATGTCTATTCAGTTGCCTTGACCCTAATTCTGAATCATTATTGGGTCTTGCATTCATGTTAATAATCATTAAGCAGGACAGAACATCTTGATTTGAATCTGTCACTTGTGTATGTCTTGTATATATTGAACCTTTAACTTTGACTAGTCACCACATGTCACTTTTTCACAAATCACTTATATTGTTGCAATTGTCTTGTGATTGTGACAGCCATATATGTTTATATTTAATGCTTTTTTGAAAAAACAAAAAGAGTAAAATAACTCTGTTACTGAATATTTTCCTTTCTTGGTGTGCTCTTATCTGAAATTGTTTTTCATTCATTGATATTGTATTGAGATACATCATTTCTTTTGTATTAAATACATGATCCGTAGCAATTGCATTACCCAACAGAACCAACTGTGTCTATATTATCAATGCCCAGGTTCTGAGGGACACAGGTTCGCCCCATTAACTCCAATGCCACGGTATGAGAAGCAAATAAGATCCCCATACGGGGAGTGGTTATTGCCAGGGAAGTGGGAGACAAACGCTGGGGGAAGGAACGCTATATAGAAATAGAGAGGTACCTCCGACGCCTTAATGATGAACATTCATTACGCCCCTCGACTGATGTGAAGGCATTTATTTAGTAAAATGGAGGAATATCGCTTGGTACCAACAGAAGCAGTTAACTAGAATACATATTGCAGGCAAAATGCCTATTCAAAGTAGGGGACAAGGCGGGAAAGATGTTCCCATGGCTCATTAAGCAGGACCGGGGCAGACACCATATAAAAGAGATCCAAAGCCTAGAAAGAAGTCTAGTGGTGGGATCCTAGGCTATTGTGACAACAATAGCAGCCTATCTGAGGGACTTTTAAAGAAGTAAGATACATTTGGATGTAAAGGGCATGTGTTGTTCTGTGCGGGACTGCTCCTGTCAAAAGCTTGATTGTAAGAGAGCGCTTGACCTGGGGGAGCACCTGACTGTGGAAGAAGTGCAAAAGGCATTAAGGCATTTACAGTGCAGGAAAATGCTGGGCCTAAATGGGCTAGTAGATAGTATAGTGACTCTACACTTCAATGGGATGTATGTGGAGGTGTATCCACAAGGTGAACTCCACGAGAAGCAAATCTGGCAACTACAGTCTTACATCCTGAAATTTTCGGAAACCATTGGAATGGTGGGATTCATACCGTCCAATATCATTACTTAACTCAGATGCTAAGACACTCTCCAAGGTACTGGCAAATAGATTCGGGAAAGTGATCCTGGACCTAAATATCCGGACCAGAATGGGTTTATGCCACATAGATCAGCTAGGCTCACAGGTAGCCTGTGCATACCAATGAGTGGCGGCAAGGCAGAGGCCTGTTAGCAGGTAGTGGTGTACTCGACTGCAGGTGGCAGGCTTTGAGCAATTAAAAAATTAACATACTGACAGTGTACAAACACTATGGAGACCCCGTTTATAGTAAACACGACCCATGTTGTCTTAAATGTTTTGGGAGACCAGTAATGTCAATGTTGGAAAATCTCAATAAGAGATTTAAACAATAAGAAAACACAAAATTCTGTCTTTTAATGTATTTCTTTAAACTGTTTACATGTGGAATGCCAGCTGCTTCTGTGCAATAACCCCTCTCCATCAAGAGGTGTGGATCGCTGTCTCTTTCCTTTTTAGGTCTGGCCTAAGCAGCGCCCATGCGCTGCATAGGAAAAAGGTCTTTAGCCATCGGGTCCCTTTTTCGCCCAAAAACGTGCAAGCGCTGCATTGCTTTCAATGGCAAAACGTGCACGTTGGCGATTTCCTTGCTGGAGCGAGCAGCGGCGCCATATATTATCAATTATCGCGCCTTGCTGCTCGCTCCAGCAAGGGAATTGCGCATTTCCCCTCCTCTCTCCCCTCCCCCTGCTGCCGCGCACGCTTGTGCTTGTTTTATTTTTTAATATTCGTGCTACACAAGGACCCATTTATTTCTGTTAGGCATGGGGAGCTTACCAGCAACGTTTGACCTCAGACACCTACTTTGACTAAGTCTAGCTCTTGGAGAACCGTGGCAGAGTGCAAACGTCCATGTTAACAAAAGACTCCCACATCGAAGCCCTCAAGAAACTTGGGTGGTGGGCGGAGGTGATCAGAGCTTGGCAGTAACACTGCTTTTGGGGAGAGTAGCACGTCCATTTTAACAAAAAAAAAACACATTGGAGCCCCGAAGAAAATTCGGGGGGGGGGGCGAGCTGATCAGAGCTTGGCAGGAAAACTCCTTTTGGGGAGAGTGCCACCACCCCATTAAATACGGGAATACTCGTTAGCTTTTCAGACAGATCTCCGGATCTCGAGCTTTGATCCGCCACCACCCCCTACCTTCACCCCTGGGAAACTCTCTGCTGTGCTTGCAAACTATCAGTGCATGCGGTGCTTCCCGAACATTGCCGACCTGACCACTTCGCCTACTAGCATTGCAACAATTATCGGGGACACCTGCTTCCTGTGTGTGGATGTAAGCAGGGTATTGGAGCTGGCCCGGGCGTCTACGTCTTGTTGCTGAACGTGTGGGTAAAATTCTCAGATCAGACACACACAGTTTCTCTCTCTCTTTCTCTCACACACGCGCTCTCTCTCTCATCGTTGACATTCTCTTTAACTCTCACACACACACTCGCACTCTCTCTCACACACCTACTCTTTCGCCCCCACACCCTGCTTGAGGCCGCCCAGAGGCAAGCCGCTCTTACATTTCTACCCTGCCTACTTCCTTCATCCCGCTTCAACATAACCACCGTCCCTCAGTGTGGCTAGTTTTGTTTATTAACCAGTACATGTGCCATCAGCTTCAGCTGGCCCGTGCATATGGCTTAACTATATTAAATGTTTCTGTGGTTCTTATGGCCACTTTAATTCAGTGCAACATTTGTTGAGTACAAAAAATGTAACTGGAAGTATTATCAATCTGATTTCTTAATAAAAGAATCTTCACTCATTCCCCTTTATTCACCGCTGACGGCGCCCTCTTCAGGGGATGTAATCTCTGGACATTTTCTCCTATAATCCGAAAGATGATTTTATGTGCTCAAGACAATTCTTTTAAAGCTAAAATTACCTCCTCGTCCCTCTCGCTTATTTTCATTACACAGTGAGGCCTGCTCTGTGTAATCGAAATACGCAAGAGTAGGACTCGGGTTAATGAAATTACCAGTTAGTTATAGAAGTATTACTCTGATTTTTAGCGCTCCTCTTTGTAATTTAGCTGTATTTAATGTATCTATACTTTACGTAGACAGTCACGTGGTTTGAGATATGTACAGCGTGCTCGACACTTATTTGAACAACATAGCATGTAATTAATTCTATGTCAGGACTGGAGGCTTCAGATTATGCTATACCTTCCTTCGCTTTCTTAACATAAAGACTCCACAGCAGCTTAGGGAAAGATATATAATAGTAACAAAAATGCTTTAAGGCCTAAAGCATTTGACGGAACGTTCAACAGATCAAAAACAACAACTCCCAAGAGTCTCTTTGTATACTGGCAGTCCATAGTCCTTCCACTCTGTCCATCACCGCTATAAACCCGGTCTTCTCTTCCTCTTCCCCCTCTTTCTTCGCTGCTCCCGCAGCCAGATAAGTGCTTTTCATGTTTCCTTTATGAGTTTTACTGGTTGTATTGTATGTACGATCGTTGGGGGACTCACCCCATGGTTTATTTTCCATTACAGAGTCCCCGGTCGCGGGAACGTTCTATCGTTCCTACGCGATTTTTCTTTCCCATTTGTGTGCGGTGAGTAAGTAAGCCGCCAGGGGGCGCCCTCGCGTCTCGCCGACCCCTCGGCACGCCTCCGCAGTTACAGGGGCCGCGCCGTGGAGTCTGCTTGCGCAGGAGCCAGCCCTCGCGTACCCCTCTGACACCTGGTGATCCGGGTCTGTACTTCCCTGCTTTCTGACGCCCCATTGGGGTCTGTATTGCGGCGCTGACCGCGTAAAACGCCTTCGGGTGAATTTTGTGCACCTCTTTGACTGTGTGTGGCTTGGCGCGCTTGAGGGGTGCGGAGACTCGGTCCCGGCGAGGAGAGTCTGCGCGCTGGGGGGTTGGTGCAGCCCTACCTGCCACGTCCGTTGGCCCACAAAGTGATCGCAGTCAGTTGGTCTGCCCATACCCGAGAATTATCTCGCTTAACGCCCTTCCGGGTGCCTTTGGAGTTACTCCCGTGCTTCGGGATGGAAGGAGAGTACGAGGAAGAACCCTACTCCTACCTACAGGACGATGAATTCTACCAGGCGGTGGATAATTCCATTTACCGCTGCGTGACGGAGGTGGTAGGGCCTATGGAAGACCGCCTCTCCGCCCGCATTGTGGAGGAATGCACGAAGCTTGCGTCCGCGCATGTGACTCCGGCCCCCGAACTCCCGGGGACATCCGGCGCTCCGAAGAAACCCTGCAGGGAAGGCCCGTCCTCGGAGGCCCAAGGAGTGGACAGGGGAGCGTTTGAGCGTCTCCGGGACGCCTTTTCTGGCGAAGGCGACGGCGGTGCCCCCTTCCCCTTTGGCGGATCCGGGTGCTTCAGGGGACGTGTCGACGGCCCCCGCTTCTCCTGTCTACGACTCTCCGGACACTGATGACAACGGGGAGTCGATCCGCTCGTGGCTCCCGTCGTCCTCAGCCAAGGAAATGCCACGGGATGAGTCGGGCATGCTGGACCCGGACGAGATCGTCCACCCACGCTCCGCGGCTTGGACACCGGGAGGGACGTTGGCGAAATTTGTAGCGGGCAGACTGCCAAGCCGCTGGAGAAGGAGGCAAGGGGTTGCCTGCGTGGGGAGTGCCCTAGACCAACTTTGGAGGGTAAGGTGGCCATGACACCTGAGCTGGACACCACTTTTTGGCGAAGTTTATGAAAGATCCCAGGAAGGGTATTGATCGGTCCTGGCGGTCCTGCCAGGACAAACTGCTGGATGAGGTGGGGCCTGGCACGAAGATCCTCGATATGGCGGAGGAGGCGAAGGCTAATGGCACCGTCATTTCCCCGGAGGTGCTTTCCAATTGGGCCCAAAGGGTGATTGTATTCCTAGGCAACGCCAACTGTGCCCTATCTACTGAACGGCGGCGTTCACTCTTAATTAAATTGGACCCGAAGTTGGGGGATCTGGCCTCGTCGGAGGCGGGTGCAGTGGCCCAGGGAGGCCTCTTCGGCGAGCCCTTTATCAGGGAGCTGGGCAAGTTCGTGAACACGTTCACATCGCTGGACAAGGCTCAGTCCAGCATTAAACGAGTGTTTCACCAACGTTTCTCCGGAGGGGCCGGTCGCGGTAGGGGCCGCGCGACCGGCCGTGGCCAACAGGCCAACAATAAGGGACAAGGCTCCGGCAGAGGCCAGTACCAGACCTCAGCAAACTTTAATAACTTCTACCCCACCAGAGGGCAGCGCTTCGGCGGCAGAGGGTTCAGGAAGAACTCTGGACAAGGAAATGCCTCCGGTGAGTGTACTTTGTTTAGATCAAGTTCCGATTGGAGGGAGGTTGGCAACCTTTTACGGGGAGTGGGAGTTGCTCACTGCCGACGCTTGGGTCTTGCAAACCGTACGTGGGTTCCACATAGAGTTCTACGACCAACCCACGCAAGCGGTGCCCCCGCGTTCGATGGTGTTTTCAGAGTCCGATGCGCGGTTGATAGACGGAGAGGTCTCGGAACTGCTCCGCAAAGGGGCCATCCGCCTATCAACGCGCCATCCCCACGGTTTCCTCAGCAATGTCTTCTTAGTGGACAAGACGGATGGGGGCAAGAGGCCTGTGATCAATCTCAAGGAATTCAACGGGTGGTTGATCTATCGACATTTCAAGATGGAGGGTATCCACCTCCTTCGAGATGTACTCCTCCCTCGGGATTGGATGGTGAGACTGGATCTCAAGGACGCCTATCTGGTCGTCCCCATCCACCCGCCGCATCGTCGTTTCCTGCAGTTTCTATGGAACGACAGGGTGTTCGAGTTCACCGCACTGCCGTTCGGTCTGTCGTCGGCCCCTTGGTGCTTTACGAAAGTGCTCCATCCAGTAGTGGAGTTTCTCAGGAGTCAGGGGGTTCAGATGTTGGTATACTTGGACGACATCCTCCTCATGGGGCAGTGCCCGGAGGTGTTGGCGGGCCAGCTTCGGCAGGCCGTGCACCTTCTTCAGAAACTGGGGTTCGTGGTCAACGGCTCCAAATCGGTTTTAGTTCCCACTCAGAAGATTACCTTCCTGGGTTTCGTGGTGGACTCGGTACAGGCTGTCTTGAGCCTGCCGGGTCGGAAGGTCGCGAAAATACGACACCTGCTTCAGCAGACGATCGCCAAAGATCGCACTTCTTTGTGTCATATCGCCAAGGTGGTAGGGCTTCTGTCGTCCTCCATCCAGGCGATTTTTCCGGGCCCCCTGCATTACAGGGCGCTCCAACGTCTCAAGGCTCAACATCTCCGACGTGGGATGAGCTACGATCAGTGGGTTCCTCTCACGGACGAAGTGAAGGAGGAAATGTCTTGGTGGCTGTCTCACATGGAGGCATGGAATGGTCGGGCGATCTTCGGATAGGCCCCGGATCTAGTCATAGAGTCCGATGCCAGCAGGTCGGGCTGGGGCGCCCGGTGCGGGGATTTCTCCACCGGCGGCGCCTGGTCTTCAGAAGAACAACGATTGCATATCAACTGTTTGGAACTCCTGGCGGGCTCCTTCGCAGTCCGTTGTTGGACCAAGGATTCGGTCAAAGCCTGTGTCCTTCTACGGATGGACAACGTTTCGGCGGTTTGTTATGTGAACCATCTAGGGGGTCCTCGTTCCCGCGCTCTGGCGGATTTGGCGAAGGTCTTCTGGGACTACTGCCTGTCGCGCCACATTGCGGTGACGGCGGAGTATCTGCCGGGTCAGGCCAATCAAGTAGCAGATTGGCATTCCAGGCACCTCAGGGATGCCAGTCAGTGGAAACTGGATCCGGAGGTCTTCCGGTGGTTACAAACTCTCTGGGGTCCTTTTTCAGTGGACCTGTTTGCGTCCCGTCTCGACCACCAGCTGCCGCGTTTTTTCAGCTGGAGGCCGGACCCTCTGGAGGAAGCCACGGACGCCTTTCTACAGGACTGGAGTCGGGAACGACCGTTTGCGTTTCCCCCGTTCTCCATGATAGTGCGAACAGCGGCCCAATTACGCCGCCAAGGAGCGGAGTTGGTGTTGGTTACACCGCTCTGGAGGTCTCAAGTGTGGTTTCCGGTTCTTCTGGAACTTTCTTGGGATTTTCCAATCCTACTCCCCCTGTTTCCTCTGCTCCTGACAAATCCGGATCGGGAACCGCATCCTCTTATCACGCAGAGCTCTCTCCGCCTCGTGGCATGGAGGCTCTCAGGAGACGCTGGTCGCTCCCAGGCCTTTCGGGGTCCGCTGAGCACTTGCTCTCCAAAGCATGGGCTGATAGTACGACGAAGCGCTACAGATCCGCTTGGCTTAAGTGGATGCGTTGGTGTCTACGAAGAATTTGGATCCCTTGGTCGCAGGCCTCGTTCCCGTGCTGAATTTCCTGGCTCACCTAGCCGACAAGGGCTTGGCCTATAGAACGATCAATGCTATTCAATCGGCGATTTCGGCAGGCCATGACAACATCGATGGCCACCCAGTAGGAGAGCATCCTTTTGTTTGCCGGCTTCTGCGGGCTATTCGTCTCGCGTTGCCTCCTGAACCCAGGTACTCCGTCCTTTGGGACGTCAATTTGGTTCTGAACTTGTTCCTGTCCTGGCCGGCCAATTCCTATCTGTCTCTTAAGGAACTGTCGGCAAAGTTGGCCATGTTGTTATGTTTGATTTCTTGTAGACGCGTCTCTGACGTGCGCGCGCTGGATATATCTGCACGCATTTTTTCCCCGGATGGGGTCACTTTTACCGTGGGCCGACGCACCAAAACGTCGTCGCGATCCATTTCCTATACAGCTTTTCTTGACACTCCTAAGTTGTGTGTTGTGCAATGCCTCAAAGCATATGAAGATCTGACATTGGAATTGCGCCCCCCGGGCGAACGTCAGTTGTTGATTGCCCTGCGGAAGCCACACAAAGCTGTCTCCTCCCCCACTATTGCTCGGTGGGTGCGGTGGGTCATGCAAGAATCAGGCATCAATACGACTCTCTTTGGAGCACACTCTGCCAGAGGGGCCATGGCCTCTAAGGCGTTCTCAGTGGGTGCTCGCTTGGAGGATCTAATGCGAGCGGCGGATTGGTCCTCGGATTCCACCTTTAAGAGGTTTTATTTTAAGCCTGTGGTGGATTTGGCCCAGTTGGTGGTAAGTAAGCTTTGAACTAGCATAATCTGAAGCCTCCGGTCCTGACATAGAATCGAAATTTGCCTAGCTTACGTAACGGTAAGTTTCAATTCTATTAAGGACACGGAGGCGAGGATTATCCCACCCAGGCTACACAGTGGTGTCTCTACCCACCCGTATGGCAGTAAGTAAAGCGTTTTCCTTTACGTTGTCTATACTGTATTAGTCACTGAATGCTCCTCGCCTTATTGTTGCATTCCTGGACCACCTCGCTTACGCTGTTCCTTTTTTCGACAGGCAACGAGGGTGCTAAGCAGGATCAATGAGGTTTAGGCGTGATCTGCGCGAAGAAAGAGGAGGAAGAGGAAGAGAAGACCGGGTTTATAGCGGTGATGGACATAGTGGAAGGACTATGGACTGCCAGTATACAAAGAGACTCTTGGGAGTTGTTGTTTTTGATCTGTTGAACGTTCCGTCAAATGCTTTAGGCCTTAAAGCATTTTTGTTACTATTATATATCTTTCCCTAAGCTGCTGTGGAGTCTTTATGTTAATAAAGCGAAGGAAGGTATAGCATAATCCTCGCCTCCGTGTCCTTAATAGAATTGAAACTTACCGTTACGTAAGCTAGGCAAATTTCGATTCAAATTGTCATTGGGCCTTACACTTTCAGAAAGTCTGCATCCCGTGTATATAGTTCCAGGGGCCAGTGTTTAACCAACGTCCCCTGGCCTGTTTTACTATGGTTGGTGTAGTTTAGAGGGTAGGCATTTTCTGTACAGTGGTGATTAGAAAGTGTGTGAGGATACACTTGCTAAATCTGGGTGGGGTTATATACATGTTGTTCTTGCTGCGCCTCCCAGTGCTTCATTTTCCAAATAATTCACATTAAACCATATCAGTTGTTTGTAGCAGGACGGGTTAAATATTTGAGCGACCTGAGGTGTACAGAGGATAGGAAGGGAGAGCAGGAAATAGAAGCTGTGGAGGGTGAATAGGGTAGAAGGTAGACAGGAAGAGGGGCTAGGGCAAAAGTGGCATGGAGGGACAGTATTTTAGTGTTGGCCACTTCGCATCCTGTATCCCTTACCAGCAAGCTGGTGTGGGTAAGTCCTGTGCCCGTCACAAACCTATGCTTGGTCGACTGCTCCTTACCCTGGCTCAAGACCCATTCTTGCCCATGTAGTTAATGGCACAAGTACACTAAAGAGCAGCCCCGTCCTGCAGCAGGTTGTGGTTGCTTGAACCATGCTGGGTCTGTTTGGACTGAACCGAGGTGGATAGATTGCCTGTCTCGGGCAGCGCCAGATGCCTGGAACAGGCCTGTATTTTGGTGCGGCGAGGAGGGTCTGGCCTACATGTTTTAAAGCCTCTTCAGTATTTAAGATACAGTGAATATGGCACTTTAGGCACTATAGGCTTTAGTATCAGAAAGGTGACACGTGGGTGGAGGGGGCTACAGGTGACTCAGTAAGCCTGTTGGTACTTCATAAGCAACTCACATATTTTTACATCTAGTCCTTTTCAGGTTCTTTGCATGTCTGTTATGTTGGAGGTTTGGTATTTATGCTATGTTTTTGTAAGGTATTACATACTGCGACTAACCGAATCCATGGGCTGTGTAAACCGCTTTAAAAGCTGATCTGCACTGGCATCTGATTGACCATAATTCCCCCTGACCGAAAGCTTTTGTAGTGTTAAAGGACTATGGGGCAGATGTATCAAGCCTTTTGCGACTCGCAAAGGCCGAAATTCGCGAATCGCAAAAGGTCTTTTTGCATGTTTTGGCATGCATCAAAAATTTGCAAAATAAGAAATAGCAAAAATTTGCGATTCCTTATTTTGCCATAGCATTTAAGGAATCGCAATTTTGCGATTCCTTAAATGCTATATATGAAGCATTTTTGAATTGCGATTTATGTTTAAGAATTCGCAAATTACCACCAAGTTGTAGTTGATGGTAATTTGCGAAGTCTTTAAAAAATGCACAATTTAGCATTTTTGATGGGGGCATGTGATGCACACACATGCCCATAGGGCATGTATGTGCGCCATATGCACACACATGTACATTTCAGGGGTGCAGCAGGGTGTCTTTGAGACACCCCTACACCCTTGAAATAATTCTCAATTAGCGATTAGCAAATTGCGAATTCGCAATTTGAGAATTACTTCACAATCATTCCTATGGGCCTACTGGCCCATAGGAATGCATGGGAAATTATTCCTTATTTGCGAATTCGCAAAATTCGAATTCGCAAATAAGGAAGATTAAGGAATCGCAAAATAATAGCGATTTTTTTCATACATTCCATTTTTGATATTCTAAATAGCGATTCCTTAAAAATTGCTATTTAGGAATCGCAAAATAGAATCTTGATACATCTGCCCCTTTGTCTCCCGCTTGGGACTCCAGGATGAAGGGGTGCAGGAAAGGTGCACTGTACCCTAACGGTGGCAGGGTTAATGTCCGCCCTCTTCTCTGTTTAGGTACCATCGGGCCTCTCGCATCCATGGTGACACTGCACAAAGACTATTAATGCCCCTGACAACATGCTTCAAACAAGCACTGGCAAAATCAATAGGTCTCGTCTTTGGGATCCTTTTGCTTTGCCATTTTTTTGGCATGATGTACAGCTCAGATTCTCTGCAGCATGGCTAAGAGAACTAAGTTTTAAAAAAGGTGCTATGACGTGGTAGTTTGTTATTTTGTGGGTGCGTACTTCATACATGCTTGAGCTTACCAAATCACGTGAGCAGTTTTTATTGGAGCACCAATGGGGGAGGAGAGGCAAGTAACACCGAGGGCCGGGGTGGGGGGTAAGCAACATGGAAGCAGCCTTCAAAGCAAGGTGCGGGGGAAGCAGGGCATGTGTAGGCGGAAGCGACACAGGTGGGTGGTAGCAGATGGTTGGGGTGCCACTGGGCACAGAGCATCATGGAGTGGGCCAGGAAAGAAACACACGAACGAGAAAGCAGTGTGGGGAGGAAGAAGTACACGATGGCGAGCACATCACAGAAGTGGATGGGGAGAAGCACACAGCAAGTGTGCTCAGTTGGGCATTGGGCAGGGTAAGAGAAGCACATGAGAAAGACAGTTGGAAAATACATGTACTCTTGTGGGGTGCTTAACTCAAAAGAAATAAGCATTGGCATAGCCAATATGTCTCGTCTTTAGGCCCATACAAGAGTATAGCAATAAATGACAATATTCTTGATGCTGTGCCCCCAGGGATTGAAGAGCTATACAATAGCTACACACTAGATCATGCAGCCCGAGTTAGGAATATATGCTTGCCTTAGTAAACAATTTTGAACACATCCAACGCTTTTTAACGCCATGGCAGAACAAGCATTGAAAATGCAATAGGTCTCGCCTTTGATTAAGTAGAAGCCATTTGCTTTGCCGTACAATACCATTAGCAAAGCAAATAGCTTTAACTTAATCAAAGGCGAGACCTATTGCATTTTCAATGCTTGTTTGATGTTGCCTTTGCAAACGTAATTTCCCTTGCTTTCTTGCCTTCTTCATTCCTTTTCTAATCTTTCTCATTAACGCTGCGCTTGCTCTCTGCATCACAAGGGGTTAGAACAGGTTGCGGGTAACTTTCAGGAGAGATTTTGTACAACAGTGCGTGTTCGATGCCATCACAATAACTATTTCAAACATTGCCAAAAAAGAGGCTGCATCCCCCATCAATCCCTCTTAGAACGCCATGCTTATCCTTGCCTGCTTAATGGGCCTCAGATGTCAATACAATAAATGCACACTTATTGTTTAAAATAGAATGTTCTGTCTTCCAGTGTTTTCGATTTTGTTTGGTAACTTTCTAAGTGCGTACAGTCGTTACAATCTCTCCATAGCCCCTCTCTTGCATAAATGTGAAAAAATACTAGCTGCAGCATCTTTATGTGCTTGCGACAAAAAAGAAATGTGGATAAATACAGATAAAATTACCAAAAAATAAATATAGATAAATACAGGCGGAAATGGTAAAAAAATAAATACCATAAAACCGGGAGCCCAAATAAAGATCTGATATCCGAGCATAAAGAAGCATGAAAAACCACATGAAAGAAAAGCAGGAAAAAGACGGACTAAAGATTACATTGCTTAAAGCTAAAGGCCTGTATCCAAAATAATCTATATGCAAACTCTTTTCGTAGCTTCAAGCGCTGGGATGCCTCAGGGCGCTATACAAGAATCCTTTCAATTCAATTCAATTTAAAAACTTTAAACCTACCTCATTCAATTAATAGAACACCACACAAAATGTCCAAGATAAAGCAAGAAAAACACCAGTGGCAAAGTAAATGTATGACTATGAAACATTGCATCTTGAATCCATCCGATATTATTTCTCATACATGTTCACAGCCTTATTCGTGCCTCCAAGTGTTTCAAAAAATTAAATTAGCACTCTATAGAGCTGCCTGCATGCCTATGGCCAGAGTGGGTCTTTCCTGTACACACTATGGAAATTCCTTTGGATACGAACCTTTTGGAAGGGTGTGAAAGCATGGCTGGACATGTCGTTTGAGCCGCCAATTCACTTCAGGCTTTGTGTATACTGTTGAGAGTTTGGGAGACAGAAGGATCTCCACTCCTATCTGAAGATCCTAGGGAATTTGGGTTTCTTTTTTGTGAAACAAGAGATTGAATGGAATTGAGGGAGTGCTGTGAACCCATGATCACAAGACTGGAATCAGGAGATGGATATTTGCTGTGAAAGGGAAAAACTAATCTACAACTACAAGGGCCTGAGCTGCCCAATGAAGTTGAAGAGGGTGTGGGGGGGGGGGGGAGGGAAAAGACTACAGCAGATCAGGGAGGTGGAACCGTAGAATCTGGCAGTGTCCTTCCAATGGACAGTGGAAGAGGAACAAAGCGGTTGGAATTTTAGATAGTGAACCGAATTGACTCAACCTGCTGCTCAAAATTAAGACACAATTGTTTGTGGTACCTAGAGTAATGTTTTTCTGGTCATGGTGGGAAGGGCCTGGGGTGGGGAGGAAATGGGCATCACTGCATGTTTTGGGTGTTTTGGTTCTATTGCATATTTCCAAAAATCAATACATATATTTACAACAACAAAAAAGAGTATGTACGACATGTTCTGCTACAGATTCTGGGGTTGGAAAGATGACTGTCAGTTCAATTGTCTGATTAAGGTGGAAACTGGATACCACTTCAGATAGGAATTTTGGATTGGTTCTGAATATCATTCTATCTTGAAAGAAGGGCTCTTCTAAAGTGAGAGTGTGTATCTCACTGATTCGTCAAGGGGAAGTGATGGCTACAAGGAAGGCCATCTTTCAAGATAGGAACTGCAGTGGGAAAGATTGAATAGGTTCAAATGGGGGATCCATAAGCCTAGTGAGGACAATGTTTATGTTCCGAACTGAGTGTGTCCTGGGAGGACTTACTCTTTTAAGGCCTTCAATGAACGTTTTATTAACAGGTATAAATAACAGGTGTTGTAAATAATGAAACCTAATGCCTGTTTGGTAGATAGGTAGCTACAGCAGATATATGTAATCTGATTAAGGTATATGTTAGGCTTGTGTAGAAGGTTACAAACAATATTTTATTTTATACTCTGGGCATGAAAGGATATATGTGTTTTTGGGAGGTAGTAGTGTGCAAAAGGTTTCCATTTGGCTGCTTAACAGGCCATGGTAGTGGGTCTCAGTGCCTCTTTAAGAATAGACATACACTTTTCTGGTAGGTTGGGGTAATCTAATTCTAAGACTTTATTGCAAGATTGAGTTCTTGAGGACTGGGATGTCTCACTTTGCCTTGGTGTTGTGTGAGAAGGTCTGGCTTGTTGGGGTGCTTCTTGTGTGGGACTAGAGAGGGTTCTAGTAGTGTGACATGCCCAGGTTAGTGCTAGAAAAATTAGTGTGAGAGATGTCCGTCTGAGCCTCCTCACCATGAACGGTAGGAGTCAGAGAAGCAGAAAAGCACTGGGAGCCTGGCTGTGCAGTTTTAACATTTTGCATTTTCGGCAGTGGCAAACAGATCTATTTGTGGGAAAGTACATGTGTAGGACTTGGGCGTGGAGTTTCCCACTCATGGACTGGTTAGTGCATCCTGCCGAGTAGGGCTACTAGATTGTTGTCCACTCCAGGATTGTACTGGAAGAGTAAATGGACTCTGTGAAGGACTGCCCACCTCCAGGTGCTCTTTGCCAGTCAGGACAGCTACATTGTTGATGTCTGTGCGTATCAAAACGGTTTTGTTCCGAATGAAGGGGTTAAAAGCCTTGACTGCAAGCTGGATGGCTAGAGGCTCCAGTTGATTGATATAAAGCATTTGCTGTGAAGGATTCCACTGCCCCTGAACAGTGAGACAAATAAGATATGCTCCCCAACCTGTGAGGGATGCGTCTGTAGTGATGGTCACTGCGGAACTAGATTTTGTAGAAGACCCTCCACTTGAGACCATTGGGCCGCTAGGCCCTCTAGTAATGGGTGCATGTGGAGTCTAGCATGAGGACTAATGGTGTGCAAGATGCCATCATCCCTTCTAGGTGCATTATATTTCTGACTGTTACTTGTTGAACTGGCTGAAAAAGGGCATGTTTTGAAAAGCTTGATTCCTGGTTGGGCTGGGGTAAGCTTTTCTGACGGAAGCATCTAAGACAGCCCCTAAAAAGATTGAACCTGTTGGGGTTAAAGATGGGACTTGGTCAAATTGATGGTAAAACCCAAGCTTTGCAGGGTGTTTATTGTGGTCTGGGTGTGCGTGAGACAGAGTTGCTGCTTACTAGTTGATTAGCCAGTCATTAAAGTAAGGGATCATGTGATTCCCGCTCCTCCGGAGATGAGCGCCCGCCATGGCCAGACATTTGGTGAGGACTCTTAGTGCAGTAGTAACCCCAAAGGGAAGTACTTTGAATTGATAATGTTGTCCACTTACCACAACCCTGAGATATTTTTGATGCGCTGGGAGGATGGGTATGTGGAAGTAGCAGTCCTACAAATTCAGAGCTGTCATAAAGTCACCTTTCTACGATAGTGGTATGATGTCTTGTAGGGTATACAGTCATAATATCGAATAAAAAATATTGACTGGCCAAAATATCGAGTTAAAAATATAGAATGGACACAATATCGAATGGACAGAATATAGATCACAAAAATATCGAATAGAATAGCAAAATATCGAATACAATAGCATTAATATCTAATCCAAAATATCGAATGGACAGAATATAGACAACAAAAATATCGAATTTGCAGTATGTATGTTAGTATGAATTTTTTTAAGTGTTTTTTATGTTACTATATGTGTGAAAAGTGTACATTTATTTTATAATTCATTTTAATTAATTAATTTATTTGTATTCAATTTTTGCGTAATATAATTCTTTAGCGGGTTGTGGGTTTATAGGGCAATAGGGTGAGAAGTAATTTAAATATAATTAATTAAATATGTTAATTTATTTATTGGTATGCATGTTGAATTAATTGGTAATTAATTATTAATTGGTAATTAATAAAAATATAATTGGTAATACATTTTAATTAATTGATTAATTGATAATTATGTTAATTAAATTATTGTATTTTCTGCAGCGGGTTCTGGGTTTATAGGGGAATAGGGTGGGAAGTAATTTAAATATAATTGATTAAATATGTTAATTTATTTATTGGTATTTTTGTTGAATTAATTGGTGATTAATTATTAATTGGTACTTATTAAAATATAATTGGTAATTAATTGTAATTAATTGAATAATTAATAATTATGTTATTTAAATTAATGTATTTTCTGCAGCGGGTTGTGGGTTTATAGGGGAATAGGGTGGGAAGTAATTTAAATATAATTAATTAAATATGTTAATTTATATATTGGTATTTATTTTGAATTATTATTTTATTTTTTTTGAAAACCTTTATTTATTGTAAACATAGTACACAGCGTCTGCCTACAACCACTGCGGGTCGGCCGCTATGACAATGTACAACATCCCAGGCCACCTTGCGCTGCGGAAAAAGACAGAAAGAACAACACTACGGTTTATTAGCAAGGAACTTCAGGAAAAGGATAACGTGGGTTTCATTTTGTAATTTTGTTGAAGTGTCCTATAGTCAGACCAGGTAGCTGAGAGGGCGAGCCACATAACAGGATATCCACTAGTGGAACAGCATAATCGAAATACTGGCGTAAGTCATTGCAAGCAGAATACACAAGCGCGGAATTGCATTTCACCCCAGTCAGCGCCCGCCCAATCAATATATCACCTCAGGAGTTACAGTCTAGCTTGTCTATGGTATAGCAGGATGTGGGAGGGTTCATTCTATAGCATTAATGGAAGGATCCAGCGACATACAATAACGCAAGTCTTACGTGGAACAAGTCGTAAACAGGATATTCGCCCTCAAATAGAAGTATGGGTGGGAAGGAAAAGCAGGATATGTAATCATTCAGTGGCTATGTATTAAAATCGATATCCTATCCATAGAGTCAATAAACAATGCGAAAAAAACATAAGCACAAAGCGCAAAATTCGTCCCAGAAAGAACAAAACCTTGACCCCCGTCTGACCCAGGATATATAAGAAATAAGGAAAGAGATACAGGAGAAAGAACAAGAAAAAAGGCCATAGAAACAAAAAGAAACGAAAATCAAGCCCCAGCCCCCAACCCCTTACCCTGCATACCAGCGGAAGGCTACGGCCTACCCCCCCCCCCCCCCCATAGGCATGCCTGTCGCCCCAGCAAAAGACCCCAAATATGGGAAAAGGAGGAGGGCCTTCACGCCGGCCCCAAATCCCACCCGCTCCATCGCGTCACGAAAGTAAGCGTAAATCCACTAGGATAAGAAGCGGGCATCATTGTGCGTCCATTTCAACCCCCCCAAAATCACAGTGGCCGAGTCCTGCATCTCCACCGAGATCCTTTACACAGTACATGAATCAGTCAGCGCTCCTCCCTGGCCAGTTCAAACAGAAGTAAACAAGCTCCCCGACCCAATAGTTTCAGAAGCAGATAAGCCTGGTGAGCAATTCTGCCTTGTAAGAGCCACCCAGGCGCTCAGCAAAGGAAGCAACACAGTATCGTCACCTCTATTCCAAGGTACACTTTCCATCATCGGAAATACATGGCGTTGCTGTGTGCTAAGTGGCACACTATACGTGAAAATATAGAGATCAGCAATCGCATAGACCCGGCCGATGAGTTCATTAGGCACATAATCCAACACTATGTGCCCCTGGGAGTCTCCGGTGTCAAAGGAGTGGGCATAGTCATGTGCCAGGTCGAGAGTATCCTCATCTGTTCCTCCAGGTCTCATTTCAGGAGAAGTGGCCGCCAGTGAGTCGTGGACAGTCAGTCCTCGGTGGGTCAGGGAGGAGCGAAAGTCGTGGATAGCCAAAAGGACATCTCTCAGCGTGAGCTCCATTGCAGCGCTGCCGGTATAAGCCGAGCTTGTTGTCTCCGGGGACCCCTCGGACAGAATTGAGTAAGTCGGATCAGGTAGACGGGGTACGTTTGTGTGCTTGTGGTGTACGGGTGGGTTACGGCGGAGCTCAACAAAAAGCTTTCAATCGTGCTTTAGCGCCCACCCCACACGGGCCGTATCCAGGAGAAGGAACACGCCTGGTATAGCTGACGAGCGATCACTCCGAGGCCCAGGTCACCCCCGGACAGCCCACAAAGAATGTCCGTCACAGGCGGAGGGCTTATCTCCGATCTCCGGGACAGTCACTACTGAGGGAGTCAGCCAAATGAATGAGGCAAGGATCCGGGTTGTTGTGCCGTGCACAGCCTGTGTCCGCCCTTCAAATCGGGGAGCTGTAATTTTCGACCAGATTCACCGGTCCTCTTCGTCCGGCCAGGGCCGCTGTTGATCACCTCCGCGCCGGCTGCGCCAACACTCGGGGTCCCGGCTTATGACCGGCTCAGGCCGCTATCTTCACGACGAGGTTTCTCAGCCATCCGGGGCGGCCGCCAGCCTGGAGTTACACGGCCAGGCACCGCACCATCTCAACTGCATGGGGGTGCGGTTGAAATGCAGGATGGGCGTCAGGATGATAGGGAAGGCGAGGGCGAGCGGCTGAGCCGAGCGCTTAGGCGGCCATCTTAGTCGCCGCCGTGGCTCCTCCCCTTGAATTAATTGTCAATTAATTAATTGGTAATTAATTAAAATATAATTGGTCAATAGTTTTAATTAATTGATTAATTGATAATTATGTTAATTTTAATAATTCATTTTCAGTAGTGGGTTGTGCGTTTATAGGGGAATAGTGTGGGAAGTAATTGAATTATAAATAATTAAAATTTTAAATGTATTTATTGCTTATTTTTGTTGTAATATTTAATTTTGTATTAATTGTTAAATAATTTAGTGTTCATTGGTAAATAATTTGTATTTGTAGGTAATTTGTTTTATAAATTTCATTTGTATTTTTAATTGATTAATTATTATATTATATAAAATTGTTAATTATTGTATATTATTTGTAATTGGTATTAATATTTAATTTAATTTAAATCATATATGAAGTATTTACTTTCCCTACTGTTGCACTCACTGGAGTGGGAATAGTATTTTTTACCCCTATGCTATCCAATGATTTCCCTACTGTTGCACTCTCTGGAGTGGGAATAGTAATTTTTACCCTCCCGCTATCCAACGCTTTACCTACTGTTGCACTCACTGGAGTGGGAATAATAATTTTTACCCCTACGCTATCCAACGCTTTCCCTACTGTTGCACTCTCTGGAGTGGGAATAGTAATTTTTACCCCTATGCTATCCAACGCTTTCCCTACTGTTGCACTCTCTGGAGTGGGAATAGTAATTTTTACTCTACCACTATCCAATGCTTTCCCTACTGTTGCACTCATTGGAGTGGGAATAGTAATTTTTACCCTCTCGCTATCCAATGCTTTCCCTACTGTTGCACTCACTGGAGTGGGAATAGTAATTTTTACCTCTACGCTATCCAATGCTTTCCCTGTAGTGTAGTTCCTATTTTCCCAATAGGCTCTGCGCATTGGAATAACAAACAGCAGTGTAGACGTAGGACTGAGGTCATCTAGGTCTCTACTGACTATGTTAAACTTAATTTAGGTTTGCACCAGCTAGCTCAGAGGTCACTGGAAACTTTCTTGAATGAATAGGGAGGGATAAACTTCCCTGGCTCAGACAAGAAGGGATTCAGTTTCCGACAACTGCATAAACATGACAACTTTGCTCCCTCAGAATAAAAGTGTATCTCTAGAGTCGTGTGAAAACAATAGGCAGCTATTTCACTCAGTCAACCGTGCATACTTAGTTTCACCAGAGTGCAGAGAAATAGAGATACGGGCGTTTTCGATAAAAGGTGTTATTTATTGAGCAGTCTTCTTTCTCATGCAAGAGAAATGAATTGCCACAATTGTAATACTTAAAGTAAAGTAAAGTGCGTACAGTAAAAGTAGTATTAGAAAATAATACTGTAAAAGCATTGATATGGTTTCTTAGCCATATGATACTTTAAAATGGATCAAATATATATATATATATATATATACATAAATACATTGACTAACGTACTCAACTGGTGCTTCTAACTAAGCCTACCCCGGTGTACCTGACCTAAGCCTAATACATGGGAAGAAGTAAGTAAGTAGTAGTTTAAGTTAAGTTGGTTAACATAGTTTTGCCAAGAATCTGCATCAAGAATTCTCTCAAGGGTTTAGTCAGCTCCGTACCTTGGTAATAGAATGTGGTAGGTCTGGTATCTCTTTCCTCAGGACTCGATATCCCAGCCACCCGCCAGAGTAGGCTGGAAACACCGGAGCTGGATTTTCTCGGCTGGAGAAAAAGGTAGAGTCTCGCTCAGTGCGTCAAACGGGAGGGGCGGCTTCCGTGGGCTCTTGCATCAGCTGGGCTGTCGGGCAAGTAGATGGCCGCTCTGCTCCAAACCACTGCGTGTTTGCTTAAGGCAACTGTTGGTATTTTATACCTGGAAGGTACCGGGTTTGACGTAAGGTTGGACATAAGACGTCACTAAGAACTAACAGTTCTTTCTGGACTTCATGAGTTCTTGTTCAAATCAAAACAAAAGCAGGGGGGATTTCCCGGGCTGCTGGAGGCTTGGTTTGTTTAAAGAACGCGTTGTGCTTTCTAGGAGTCGATGGGAGTAGCCGTGCTGTGCTTTGGACTGCATGGGCTATTACTGAATATGGATCTGATTCTTATGCCTTTATCAGGATATTATTGATTATAACCTCACAAGTGCATAAATCGGGAAATTGAATTAGGGTCCTAGATATAAACACGACATCCCTACTGTTGCACTCTCTGGAGTGGGAATAGAAATTTTTACCCCTACGCTATCCAACGCTTTCCCTACTGTTGCACTCTCTGGCGTGGGAATAGTCATTTTTACCCTCCCACTATCCAATGCTTTCCCTACTGTTGCACTCATTGGAGTGGGAATAGTAATTTTTACCCTCCCGCTTTCCAACGCTTTCCCTACTGTTGCACTCACTGGAGTGGGAATTGTCATTTTTACCCCTACACTATCCAACGCTTTCCCTACTGTTGCACTCTCTGAAGTGGGAATTGTAATTTTTACCCCTACGCTATCCAACGCTTTCCCTACTGTTGCACTCTCTGGAGTTGGGATAGTAATTTTTATCTCAACGCTATCTAATGCTTTCCCTACTGTTGCACTCACTAGAGTGGGAATAGTAAATGTTATGCCTACGCTATCAAACGCTTTCCCTACTGTTGCACTCCCTGGAGTGGGAATAGTAATTTTTACCCCTTCGCTATCCAATGCTTTCCCTACTGTTGCACTCACTGGAGTGGGAATAGTAATTTTTAATCTCCCTCTATCCAACGTTTTCCCTACTGTTGAACTCACTGGAGTGGAATAGTAATTTTTACCCCTATGCTATCCAATGCTTTCCCTACTGTTGCACTCTCTGGAGTGGGAATAGTATTTTTTACCTCTACGCTATCCAATGCTTTCCCTACTGTTGCACTCTCTGGCGTGGGAATAGTAATTTTTACCCATACGCTATCCAATGTTTTCTCTACTGTTGCACTCACTGGAGTGGTATTGTAAATTTAACCCTCTCGCTATCCTACGTTGAAAATATTGTATATGTTTTGTTAATAATATGTATATGTATATATATATATATATATATATATATATATATATATATATATATATATATATATATATATATATATATATATATTAAAAATATTAAATTTATTTTTTAAGTTACATTAATTATTTATAAATTTTAAGTTTATTTAAGTATGTTTAAATTAATTATATTTATTATTATATTAATTTTAAATTACTTTTATGACATTTAAAAAATTCGATATTTTGACTGTCTATATTTTTTACAACAATATTTTGGAGTTGATATTTTTGTACTTACCTGTTTGAAGATAGGAATTAGATATTCTGGCATTCTATATTTTCTCCACGATATTTTGGCAGGCCGATATTTTGCCCCTCGATATTCTGTCAGTGATCCGTCTTGTAGAGTCACCATGTGCGAGTGTTCTGACAGGCCTGAGATTGAGAATAGGCCTGAATGAGCTATCCTTCATTGGTATTAGAAAGTATAGTGAGTATATACCTCTTCCACAGTGTTGAGGAAGAACTGGTTCTATGGCCCCTTTATCCAGAAGAGCTTGTACCTCTTCATGAACGAGAGGCAGATGTTCTTGTCATAATCTGTGTTGGGGATTAAATGTTTGCTGGGGTTTCTATGAGTTCGAGACAATGCCCCCTGTATGATTTCTAGAACCCACCAGTCTGATGTTATTTCCGACCAACAGGGCAGAAACTCCTGTAATCTTTCCCTGACAGGTGTTTTGTAATCGTGGGGAAGCCGAAGGATGTCACTGATTTCAGGGAGAGGGTCCCTTTGGGTCTGTGCTTTTACCTCCACTTTTATTATGCTTGCTACAGTATCCACCCCTGTTTTTTTGCCTTGTGAGGGGCATTGGTATGATGGCCTGGTGAATGTGGTAACAGATTCTGAAGTGGGTGTTTTGGATGCCCCATTAACCTGTGAGCACCAAAAGGAGCCTTGAGTGGGCGGTGTTTGGAGGGCACCCATTGCTTTTGTGTTTCTGTGTCCATTTTTATTTTTTCTAGCATTTCATCTACCAGACGGCCAAACAGATGCTGACCATCAAAAGGCACATTTAGCAAGTGTTGTTGCACTTCAGGTTTAAACCAGGGGTGGGCAAAAAATCAGTTCTAGCAAAACTCCACCAACTTCTGCGTGGTGGGGATTGTTCTAACATTTGGCTTGCCAACATTAAGTTGGCATCCTCAAGCTTAAATTTGCATACCCTTGCATGATTTTTGGGTGGTAGAACGCCTCCCATTGAGCCTTCTTAACATGGGCAGTTATAGAGGGTTGCGACTGTTCGCGTTGAGAAAGCTACCGCTCGAGCAGAGAATCTACTTGAGCAGCATAAACAAACAGCGAACTCTGGTGAGATGCGTGTTGCCATTGGTGCTGATTGTACAGAGCAGAACAAGCTCCTGGTGCTAAATATCAGCACAAGCGGTGTGACATGCTGAATTCCGCCCGCTTGCAGAATTCTGCAGAATCCTGCATGGTTTTTATGTAACTCCGCGGGATTCCACAAAGTAATACTCCACCAGGTCAGTCCATTCCTAGTTTGAACCCAGAAATCTCAGCCAGGCATGACACCGCAAAAGAATGCTAAAAGTATTGCCGCGTGCGGCTGTATCTGCAACGTTAAAGCACATCGATTTTAGTGTTTGAGATTATTTTTTACCTCTGCCACTAATTGCTGACCTTTTTTATGGTATTGCTCTTGGAGATGTATCACCGAAACTGCCATTGAGCGCGGTTATATCTGGAGATAAACTAATAGTTGACTATCCTCCAATGAGTAGTGGATTGTTCTCCACCATTTCACCCCCAGCATCTATTTTCTGGCTCTCCGGATCAGGAGGGGGTTCATCACTAGTGCTTTTGTGTGTTGGAACGCTTTCTGGCAGTTTGTACCACAAGAGTGTCAGGAGGCAACTGGCTACGGATATATGTAGGATCACTAAGAGATGCTTTATATTTTTTTATCCACCCTAAGGTGTGATGAGTCTTGCCTGAACTGGCTCATTAAAGATTTTGGTGGCAGGTTTAAAGACCCTTTTCTAGCATCCGAGATAATGGAGGGTGTGTTGAGTGGAGGAGAGAGTTTCCACTAGGAAATCATGCTCATCTTGCTGCACGTGGAGCTCGACATTGTGAAACGTGGCAGCCCTGTGTACTGCCTCATGATATGCAGTGACATCATCTGGTGGGGAAAGCTTTGCAGGATATAAGTCTTGGTCTGTGTCTGCAGGGGAGTCAATGTCATAATCATCCCAAGGGTCTGAGCCCTGCGGGTCATGGATTGTGTCATTTGGCTCATAGGGGTGATTTGGACTGTCCCAACCCCCTGAGTGTGAAGAACCCCTAGGTGAATGATGTGGTGATTCTAAAGGCAACACAGGAGGTACAGTAGGAAGAGAAGGAGGAGATGGAGGAAAGGAAGGTGAAGGATGAGCAGGAGGCAGAGAAGAGGTAGCTCTGTCATGATTCTTTGGTCTTTTGGGAGGTATAGGCATTGGTCGGTTGATGGCCTCCTCAAAAGTACATTTCCTCTTACGAGGTCTAGGGTCCTTGTGGAGCTGCGAAGACTTTGCCAAGATTCTCCCGTGGCGTGGCTGAATATGTATCCTTTTTTGTTGAGAGTCCAGATGTTCTTTGCAGCCATTCTAGACTTGGCTGTCCAAAGTCCTAAGAAGCTGTAGAGGAGGCAGCAATGGAAGAGAGTTTCGATGGGATAGATGGTTACCCACCGGATGACTTTGAGCTCAATCTCGGCTCTGAATGCTTGGGCTCAGTGGGTCTCGATGCTGAACTCGATTTTGGCTCTGAAGTTTTCAGTGGAGGATGTCTCGGATTCGAAATCTTCAGTTCCACCTCTTTCGGCTCTAATTGTATTCGGAGATGTGCTTTTCGATTCGGCACTGAGGCATCGGGTGAGGCTTTATGTTTTGAGGAGAACTTGAACGACAAATATGGTATGTACATTGGGTCTCTCTCGGAAAGTTGGTGTCAACCATAGCCAGAAGGCAGTGGTGCACCAGACACTTCATAGGCACTGGAGTTTGAGGCTGATGCCTGTTGGTGGTGAGTAGGGGAAGCATGAGTACTCACAGCAACTTTTTGTTGCTGCTGGATAGACGGAGATTGTTTGACCTCAATATCCCCATCAGAGTTGGCTGTTTCTGGCAAGAAGGCTGGGTCTATTTCGATGCCCAGAGCCCTGATTCCACCAGATCAGGCTCCTCATGCCCCCCAAAGATGTCTGGAGTGTCTTCCACTTCTCTTCTGTGTGCCATGGTGATCAAGGTGAGGTGGTGAGCACATCGGTTCTGTAGTGTCCAGAACATGAGAAACACTGAAAAGGATTATTCTCAGTGATGGAGAGACAAGCAGAGATTACCAACTTCATGAAGGTCAGATCTTGCATACTTGGCATGGTAGTTAGGATAGCAAGGTACTTTCCATCACAGAGACATTCTCAGCCCAAATGTTGTGAGTCGACACATATGGAGCAGACACAAAGTTGAAAACAAAGAACAATGATCGAAAAACTATCTAAAATAGTATTGTAAAGGGTAAAGAGATAACAATACAGGGTTAATAATTTGAAGTATACAGTTAAGTGTTGAGAGTTTGGGGAATAAGGTTACGGGTTTGGGGTAGACAGTTAATAATTATAGATTTGAGTTATATGGATTAGGAGTTAAGTATATACGGCTACAAGTATACTGTGTATGGGTTAAGGCTATGAATTAGTGTTTAACGGTCTAGGGCAACGGTACCCAAACCTAGGTCTGTGACACATTTCCAGGTGGACCATTGTGTTATGTTCTGAATCCTGAGTTTGTGCTTCTCTATATTAAGCACTCTTAAAAAATGCCTACCAGTATGGATGACATGTGAATCCTACATCTTGTAGTCTCCTCTGCCTTATATAAAATGTTCTATTCACTGATTTACACATGTAGGATTTATTGTCTCTATGTGTATAATGTAAAGTGCTCCAACGTCCTACACTGGTATGAGAGTTGCTATAAAACAAATAAAATGCATGTGGCAGAGGAGCTATCGAGAGATGAGAGGCACTGCTGGAGGGTGATAGTGAGGGTATTATTGATGAGCCCCAACAAAGATTGTTGTATCCTGGAGCAAAGTACGGTCATCATTTACTATGCTTTGAAAGATAATACAATTGAATGTATAATGACAAATGTGTTGTAGAATGCACTATTTTCCCCCAACTTTCCTTGTGGGGGAGAACCCCCTAAAGCCCCCCTTTTGTAGTGGTCAGGCTTTGTTGCTGCACTCGCTATGCACGGTAAGGCGGCTAGTCTGACTAAATTTGCAAGGGCTGCTTTTGGTTCCCAGTCTGTCCCTGGCAGCAGCCTCGTAACATGAAATAAAACCAAACATTAAAAAGTTAGTCAACGAAAGGCAGCACCAACCTTCCCATTACAATGTTTCGATTTTGTTTAATATAAAATAATAAAATATTTATTAATTCGACTATTTGTTTGGTGTTTACTTGTTTGTGGTTTTTTTGCAAATTACTGTTTTAATGTTTGAAATGTAAATTGCACAAATTGCTTGGGGGTCCCCTGCTTCCAGTAGTGACTCAGTGGGGGTTCTCGGAGTCAAAAGTTTGGGTACCACTGGTCTAGGGTACTGCATTCAGAATCTGGGATATAAGGTTAACGTTTTGGGATATAGGTTGAAGAATTTGTACTGTAAAGGTTAAGTGGTTAGTGGTTAAGGGGTTAAGGACATAGAGTTAACCTCTATAAGTACATCTGTTTAGTGACATAGCTGGAAATGTGTTTAAGGTAATCAGATGATAGTTACTTATTTATTTTTTTAAATATTTGTATTTGCATTTTATCATGTAACAACAATACAATCATAGGTCAACACATCCCGTCCTCCAACCCTCCAGCCACCATTAAACAGATGATAGTTATTTTTAGCCTATATAGCAGAAACTTTTGTTAGTTGTAGCATTGCACCTAGTTTGATGGTCTGATGCTACTACTCAATAAAGAACACACATTAACAAGGTACAACCGACGAGTACAGAGTGAGGCAGACTATAGACACGCATTCCCTTATAACTATCAGGTGCCTGCTGAGACAGGACTCCACTGCCACACGGTCATGGCCACATCCTTTCACCACATGCAAAGCTGACAAGCGCCTTATACAAAAATCTGGTTTGTTAGTCCCTTGAATGATTGCCATTATTATCAGGCATAATAATAACCGAGATACAAAGTTAGAAAACATAAAAAAATATAGAGAAATTTCTCTGTTGCTGCACATGTGTTCTACCCACTCAGGAAAGAAAGGAAGTAAGATCATAAGCATTGGTGTCAGCTACATGGACCGGGGTCTTTTATTCATCTGGAAATACAGTAGGGAATTTCTGAGTGAACCATCTTATTCTAATAATACCTGCTTCCTAAAAGGCCAAAGTATCAGTTGTTAAGTGTTAAGTCTATTTAGCGGTCCTGTAGAACAAAGGTATTTTGTTGATCAGAAGAGACAAAAAGAATTAATGGAATACCCGAGGCCAGCCGAATGGAGATCTAATTATTACCTAGAAAAAAGTCATTTAAAAAGCTGCTTTCTGAAATGTGACGAATCAGGTTAGACTTGATCTGCAGAGGCAACGCATTCTACAGCTTGGTTACTACTTCAAAGAAGGAGCAGCTCATTATTCGGAAACTTCTCACTGGGACAACAAGAAAAGCCTTATTGGAAGACTTTACAGTTGTAGCCAGACTGCATTACTGGAAGCTAGGACAAAGGAATGCTGGACCTGCATCTCTTAGGGCGTTCTAGCAAAAATAATCTTGCTTACATTTTACTTAGCTTTCTTTGAAAGGTGGAGCAGATGTCAAGATTTTCAGATATGGGGAAAATCTAGACAGACCAAAAATAGGTCTTGCTGCAATATTTCAGACAAATTAGAGGTAGATGGAGTGATTACTCCCAAACTCGTCACCCTGTACCACCCAGGGCATGTGCTCCCAAGGAAGCTAGGGGAGAATTTCCTTTGCTCATTAAAAGGGAAGAAACATACTGTAGTAACTTGATTAATCTGCAGACCCATTGAGAGTCAATTGTCCATTACAAAATGAAGGATCCTGAATGTATCAATGTCTATGTTAAGGTTAGCCCAGCATGCTTGCCATTAGTTCATGCCCACGTTCTCTAGCAAAATAAAACTCCTCGGATGTCTATTAATAAATGTTGCAAATCAACATTTGATGGAGAACTGGTAATGGTGGATTTTCTCTCCTATTACGGAGCAGCAAACCTACTCATGATAAATGAGTGGCAGTATGGCCCAGGCGGAGAGTCACCTCATAGAAGTTGTGGTCACTGAGAGATGTCTCCCTACTGAATTTGATATATGGAGGCACCGCCCTCCTCACAATAAAATTTGAGAGGACACACTAAACTACGCTCCAGATCGGTTCACTGCTCCCCTAAGTGGATGAACTACAGGAGTTTGAAGGGTGGACCGGCAGGGGATTTCTACCCTGGGAGCAGTAACCATGCTAAGTACAGTCAAATCCTTCATGGAGCTCCAAAAATATTTTCATCTTTTAAAAATAAGTGTTTTTACAAACATCTGCAATTTAGATGGGCAGTAACCTTGAACATTAAACATTTAGACACAATACCAGACTTTGAACCCTTTGAAGTAAAAAGTATCATGGGGAAAGGAAAATGGTATCTAGGATATACAAATCACTAGTTAAAAACACGCCTGATTCATGCCCACTGGAGTGACAAGAAGCATTAATGGCGCCAAGAGACATTGCAGTAGCAGAGAAACTTTGTTTAATACAATTTAAATCCTCACTGGGCTATTATACAAGGACAAAGCTAAAACATCTGTAAGGGACCCATTGCCTACATGTCTTAGATTTCGTGTGGAGGAGGGTGATTTGTTGCATAAGGTGTAGAGCTGTAGTGTCAACGGAGTTCTGTGGGGTCAGTGACAATATATGCAGAGAGGTCACAAGTATACATATTTCTCTCATTCCACAGTTTGCTGAATTGAACGTCCTAAACAACAGGTCTAACTAGATAACACATTTTTTCCTGGGCTCGGGTATAGTCCTGGATAAGCGAGACTATCACCTAGAACTAGTGGAATCCAGCAGCCCCAAGTCAAGCAGAATTTAAGAAAGGTCTAGGCGAATACATAATACTAGAACTGCCTATTTATTATAGAAGGGGGTGCCCTCAGAAACACTGGAAGATATGTAACAAGTGGGCCCAGTACCTGGGCCTTGAGGCCTGAATAGTAATGCTGTGAATGTACAGCTAAAGCGGAAGATAAGAAGACTAGTTCATAAAATGTGCAACAAATGTAAATATACTTGTATCGATATTGTGTACTGACATCGGAAGCCTGACTCTTTTGCTTTATGTCAAGGTGAACTAGAAAAACAGTAACAAAAAAAATTCAACCATGGGAATCCCAGAATCATCACCTCTGTTTTGACTTTACTGCCCTTAAACGAGAATTCTCACATTAATTAATCACATCTCAAAGATTGTCCATGATGAAGTGGTTTCCCGGAAGTCAGAATTTGTTGGGGGGGCTGCTTAATTGATCTGAGGCGACTCCAATGTGAATCTTAAATAAACGAAACTTTACACAGAGGTTATTTGTTCTGTAAAAGCAAGAGGGTGTTATTGTACATTTTTTAGTATCGTGTGACGGGCCTGACTGCTAGAAAGTTAAAGTAAATTAATATCTGTAAATCAGATGGAGGAGGCTCCACTATGAACATTAATCTGGCCTGACTCGCGAGGCCGAGTCTTTAAAGCCACTGATTCTTCAATAGCAAAATGTGGAAACGGAAACAGTAAGAGCCAGATAAGGAGCCAGTCAGAAATGTATTTCCGGTGGGATACGCTCCACCCCAGGGTGCTCCAACCTTCTCAGTAGAAAGAGCTATTTATGTTCAATAAAAATCATACCGAGCTACAAATGTTATTAGTGTGATAACAGTGACCACGTCAGAGAGATTATAATAGAGGCTACCTCATGCAGAATTACCAGCAGTGATCACGTAAGTGCACCGGGCAGGGTTGGAGGTAGTAATGTGGAGAAACCTTTGTCAATTTGCAATGCCACCTCTACATGGTTATTGCATACCAGACCTTAGTACGAAGGTATTATCATTCGGAAAATGTTTCCTCAGGACCTCTTGATTTATCACTCAAATATCACCTTTAAATATATTTTCGAAATCCAACCGTTTTTCTTCAAACATCAGCTTAAGTGTTCTGAAAATTCACACATTTTCATCTCGAACGTACGCTTTTCAATTTTGGGATACATATGTTAATTCAACCAAGCAAAAGCTTCTAATTTGCTAAGCTGCACATAGGAGAGCTACTTACTGGTAACTGGAGACCTACAAGCAGTCGCGGCTCTAGGCCCATGGCGGCCCTGGACAGGGAGCGTAGGTAGGGGGCCCCGGAAGAGGGGGTTCGGGCAGCGTGGAGGCCAGTGAAGGAGGGGGGGGGGTCAGGGTGTTTGGAAGTAGAACAGAGCCAGAGGCCCCCAAATCCCTGCCAGGGGCTGCCACGAAAATATGTATCCATCCTCAGAGGATTATTATATTAAGGATATATATTGGCGTGGTGGCCCCTGGGGTTTGGTGGCCCTGTGCAGGTGCACAGCTTGCACATGCCTAAGGCCACCCCTGCTACAAGTAGCTTGTGAGCTACTAGTTGGAGAAGCATGCTCCACCCGATCACAAATGACTGGGTGTTCTCAAACTATATAACCTGATTTTACTAACTAGAAAATCCAGCCAGTAAAATCTCTTTGGGATAGGTTGTATTACAGCTGGGAGGTGTATGTTGCCCCTGCCTGACTCTCAACCCTGGCAAAGAGGAGTAAATAATGGTCCAGTGCTTAATTTGCAAAACATTAAGTGGCGTGGTCCAAATCTAGCCTCGGAAGCCAGCGGCCAGTGCACCTGAAGGTCGAGGGTGCTAAAACTGTATAGTTTTGATTCCACCTCATGCATCTTTTTACACCACCCTACACTTATAGCACATTTATTTTACTCTTGCAGGTTCATTTTCAATTCCTACTTTCTCCCTCTGTCACTGTTTTTTCCGTCTTTTTCTTCTGTCTTGTTCCCCCCATTTTTTGCCTTTCTCTCTCCAGTTCTGGCTCAGTCTGTTGATGAAAAATAAGTCTTGGTCGCCAAAAACTAGTGCTGGTGGGGTCAATCTGCAACCACCAGCTCAAGTTAAAGATTGATGGTCTCCCTGCCAGTCTACAGCCTCCTCTCCCCCAACACACCATCCCAACCATCTTCCTACCTTCTTCTCCCCTTAGTATCTACCACCTGCAGTGCAGATGGTAAATGCGAGCAAGAATCACCGCAGAAAAGGGAATACCATGCAGAATTCGACCCATCCACATAGATAGTCCCAATTCTTCTGGGATAAACTCATAATTCCATTGTCCGGACAGGGTGTTACTGTACAGTGCAGATGTGCCACCATGGCAGTGCCACACAACTCCTAACTGAGAACTATGCAACTATGGGAGCAACAGAACACGCTTGTTTTAGAATATGTAGAAAACATAATGTTTTGAAAAATAATATTTTACAGACCTTTTCCAGAGAAAAGCTAATATTGAAAAGGGTTGGTAGAAGTGGAGCATATTGACTTTCGTATCCATTGGCTGTGGTGTCAACAGTGTTCGCTGAAGGTGGCTGATTTTCATCTGGCAAGGCTTCTTTGTTGTCTTGATCCATGTATAACTTCAGCGTTTGCTCACAGAGAATATTTTGATCTTTTTTCATGCTACTGTTTTGGGTTCTGCTGTTGATGTTTTCTGCCTTTCCTAATAAAACGGTTGTTTCTTTGGTAGACTGCCAGGATAAGCAAGCATTTTTAAATTCTATAATATTATTAGGGTTTTCAGGCTTGTTTCTCTCTTTCCCCATTTCCTCCATTAAGAAGAGCCTCTATTAATCAAAACACACACAAACAAAAATCATTAGTTGAGAAAATGTAATCACAAGTATATTTCTTGTACAGACTGTTTAAATGTATATAATTGCATTAGGGTTAATGATTAGTGGGCCAAAGGAAAGTGTATAGAAACGCATTGTCTCACATAGTGCATATGATTATTCATCTGAGAATTATCCCATCCCATATCGTTCCTTCCAACACCACCACCCCTTCTTGTGTGTCCTCAACACATTGGCAATTAAATACTCCTTACATTCTTTACCCCTTCATTGTCACTGTGACAGCTGTTGTTTTCTCTATGTTCATAAAATTCACCCAAAATTCACCAGCAAGGGGTGAGGTCTCGGCGCGAAAGCAAGGTGGTGATCTAGTAAGGAGCTCCAGCTGAGGAAGAGACTCCCTGACAGCCATATGATGGAATCCGCTAAGGCATCCCACCCTTACGATTGAAACCTGGTGGTGGAAGCTTCCGGCAGGACGAGAAGCTGGCAATCGATGATGGTGGAGGACAGAGAGGAGAGAAATGGTCAGGACAGTGAGGCCTGACTCTAACATGGTTTCTGAGGACAGATGTGGCATGAACCTTAGTCCGCAGTGCTGAAGGGGCCTGCAAAGGAGTCATTGAGTGGCTGAGGAGGCAGGGAACGGATCCTCAGGGGACTGCTCGGCAGCAAAGAGGACACAGCAATGCTGGGACCTGCAGGAGCAGTGAGTGTGGGTCCTACTGACTGCTTTGCGCGACAACCCCAGCAGAGGCCTGTTGGGTCATGGGGGAAGACCCCCTCTGCTACTGAGGTGGTCAGGAACTGTGTTGTATTCTGCTCACCTTGATCAGGCCCCCTTGGGAGAACTTTAGAGCAGGAGGAGGAGACTCAGTTGGGAGTGTCTGGAAGCCTGGGGTCCCCCAGCAGCTGTTGAGAGGATATCTCCACTGGAACTGTGTGGTGCGTACTATTCGGACCAGACTTTGACCTGCATTGGTGTGCCCACCCCCCCCAACCCCTGCTGAGCATTGGGGGTGGGGTACAAACTTGTAACATGGTAGACCGGAGCACCTGGAGCCCCCTCACGGCATCCTGGAAGCTTGGTGCCCAACTCATGAGCTCAGAAGTGAGTACAAGATCCAGACTAGTGCCACAGTGACAGCGTAATCCCTGAGATGGGGTGTGATAAGGCAAAACAGTTGGCACAATCCCACAGGCTTAATTGCTATGCCTCCAGGAGTGAATCTGCAGGGGGAGACATGGACCAGGGATTGGGCGCTGAGGGGGACACTGGGGATGCAAACCGATTCCTTAAGGACCTTCTCTGAATAGTGATATTAAATCTACCCTGAACATAATATAGACACAGTGGCGATTGATATTGCACTCCACCACTAGAATTAGAAGAAGCTTAGCTCCAGATTAACATCAGTGGAAAAGCAGTTTCAAATCAATCAGACTGTATTGCAACAATAAAGATAGAGGCCAAAATTGCTACAAGAGACCATGGATCACCTCCCTACCAGAGTGGAAGATGTGGACAGAAGTTCCAGACGAAACAACATTAGGATTGTGGGCTTTCCCGAGGGCTGTGAAGACCCTGAGTGCTTCTTGGACAAATTTGTCAAGAAGGTGGTGGGCCCACAGAATCTTTCCTGTCCATTTGTGATAGAAAAGCCACACAGGGTGCCCAGAACCCCTCTCAGACCAGAGGCTAGAGATTTTACCAAAAGATTCCTTAATTGCCCACAATGCAGTCCTCTGAGCAGCATGTCAGAATGGCCCACTCAATTATGAGAAATTTGTTATTTCCAGATTACACACAAACAGTACAAGCGAAGTGAAGATCCATTGATAAGGCCAAGGCAGAGCTGCGGAAAAGGAATGTCTCAAAAATATGGTGCTCTTAAAGGCTAAATTGCAAATCCTGTCAGAGTGCAAATTGTAGTAATGAGGCTGAGGCAAATATACCAAGGAGACATGTTTATTCAACATTCAACTCCACAGCTCCCTGGAGACCAATTGTCCAACCCTCACAAAATACTTGAACATACACATTCCATCCTAGAACACATCATGTCATAAAGGATTACATGGAACCTCTGTAACAATAGAGTACAGCATATTACAACATCTCCTTTTTTATGACATTATGAAATGTATGGCAATGCTGTTATACAACACCAAATGCAATGGAACAATACACTACTAAGTAATCCTATTTAACAATGTATCGCTATACAAAAGAAAAGATAAATAAAATATGAACAAAGAAATACAAAAAGAAATAAAGAAAACACCTGGAAACATAAAGGGCATATATACACCAAAAACATAGGGTGATATTTATCCACAGAAAACATATACTAATTACCATCCGAAACGTTTTGGTAGACTCACCCTTCTGTTGCTTCTACGAGGTGCAACAGGTTGACCCACCTCCTTGTCACTGGTCCCACTTTGATCATCTGGTTCAACCACTACTTAATTGGGAAACTTGTACACTATTGATATATTCTACAATTCTTTCTTATTGACCCTCACAACAAAAATGAGACACAGTATCCAATTTTACAGGTGAACCAAATTTAGACACACCTATAGGAATGTTTGATTCTAACCCAATCACCCACCAGCAATCCATGTCCTTTCTCATGAATCCTGGTACACTCATCCTTTGTTTTGTCTCCATCTATTAGAGACTTGGACTCCATTTTTGGTTCAATATTGCTAAAAGGCATACTACTCAAATCCAATTTCCTCATCTATGCTGGAGACATTTCAAAAGTCTGTTTTCTGCCCTTTAAGCTCTCAAAGGGACTCTTTCCAGCAACCAATTAGGCGTGGTCCTATGTGCCCACAACATGCTTTTAATAGCTTTCATAACCTCCATCCTGTTGCTCACAGCCCACTGAATACATTCCACTAACATATAGGCATAGGCATGTGGGTGGTAAAGTGCAACCCTGCGATGTAACATTTTTGATTATTGCAAAAACTCTCTACGTTCTTTAGAAATGAACTGAACTCTGTTATCTGACACAATGTCTTTGGGAAATACTTCTCTCCCACATGTGTTCTGACTTTTTCTACCACCTTCCGTGTTGGGATAATTCATGAACTGCACCTCGCGCCACTTACTATGTTAGTCTGCAACAACCACAGCATATTTATATTTATTGGGCAAGATGTGAAATGGCCCAACAAAATCCACAGCACATTTCATACATAGACCTTCTGACAACTCAAGAGCTTGACAAAGAGGAATAAAAGTTTTAATTACTTTTTTGCTGGTGTAACATGTCACACACCCCTTTACTTCATCAGATATCTGAACATTCGCACCTGCAAGGCAAGATGGCTGCCGACAGTCCGTAGGGGGTAGCTGCACTCGGCCACTCTCCTGCAATTACAGCTATCTTGTGGTCAATCGCATTGGCATGGCTCAGTTTTCTTGAAACCTTCTCTAATTGATCCACGAGGGCACGGATGCTGGAGGATTTTCTGGATGGGCTACGTGGGAGTACGCATGGAACATACAATTGTCTGGCTGGTTGCAGCAGAGGAGGTAGACATATGCTGGCTGAAAAAATCGAACAAATCAAATATACTAAGTGCACCATCTGCGCCAAGAGGTAGATGGCAGGCAGCACTGTCCAGAGCATTTTCTAAGGCACTCTCAAACGTTAAGGAGAGGCTAACATCGTGCCAAGAGGTCTGGAGGGCTGTTAAACGTGTCATGGCCCCCAAGGTGCTGAGGGCTACCCAAAAGCAGAAACAAGAAGAAGTGGAAGTATCTAGTGAGCCTGGAACACCAACTACGAAGCAGCAAACAAAGGCACAGCAAAGGGCACAGACACGGAGAGAGGCTGCTAAAAAACGGGAGGAGGAGCGACTCTTGGCAAGTTTGAAGAGGAAAGAGGAGCGACGCAAGGTCTTACCTGTCTTGGATACTGCGACAGAAGCAATACTGCGGCAGCCTCTGATTTTTGAGTCATTCCAGGTAAAGGGGCCATCGCCCTTTTCATCTTCATTAGCAGCAACAGCAGCAACAAAAGTATCGACTTCAACCGACCTTGAGAGTGCCGAGATGGAGCCCACAGCGCTGGATACCGGGACAGCTGCAGGAGCGGACTTGGAGCAGAGGGGGCATGGATACAGCTCTGACGCAACGCATGTCGATGTAGCAGGGGCAGGCGGAGGCCCCCTGGTCCAGCAAATGCCTGAAAGCGGAGCGACGAACGGATTGACTGTGTTCCCCTCGCTGGCTGCAACACATGGAGCGGCGATTTCAGCGGGAATGCAAGCAGAGGCTGCAAAAGTCACGGCGGACGAGGATAAGGAGGAGGCTCGGGTGCATGGAGCAGCGGCGCCCACTGAGGCGCTCACTGAGGTGGAGGCGGAGGCGGAGGACATGCGCGACCATCCTGCTCCTGCTCCTGCTCTGACGGAGGTTACAGAGCGTCTGATCCGGGAAGCCTTAGTAGGCGGAGAGTCTGGCGGGGGCGGAGAGTCTTGTGGGGGCGGGGTTAAAATCGCAGAGGCAAAAGTAGTGGAGGCAATCCCTCACAAGGAAGGAGGCGGCGCTGGACCCGGAGATGGAGATATCGAGAGCAGCGCAACGCCAGGTACTGAGGGGGCAGTTGGTTTAGACAGCAGACACAGGGCCAGCGAAGGAACTGAAATTGAAACAGTAGGAGACTACAATAAGGAAAATGATGCAATCGAAGTTGGTGCTAGATCCAATAAAACAGATGCTATGGATATGGCTGCTATGGATATGGCTCATTATAGTAATACTGTAAATGTAAATGAAAAAGATATATCCAACAAAATAGATGCTATGGGGTTTGACTCGAGTAAAAAATTAGAGGACTCTATAAAAGAGCCTATAATAGCACCCGAAGTTGCAGAAGCCGCAAAAGGGCCAGAAGGATGTGATGTCCCTGAGTCTACTATTAGGGTCACAGTAGGATCAAATGGCATTGACATAACTAAATCACAAGTGGCAGAGGCAGAGGCAGTAGCAGTCGTAGGCTTTGGGGTCAAGAAAGCATTATTAGCTAATCAAGGAGCAATCCCTAAGAAAAAGAATAAGAATAAGAATAAGGACAGAAGTAAGAGCCAAATAAAAAATGTATCTCTGTTAAAAACCCCACTGAATAACGAGGACAGTGAGGGCAGTGATTATAGCGAGTTGTTGGAAGAGGAGGAGGAGGAGGTGGAGGAGGAGGAAGAGGAGGAGGGAGAGGGGTCAGAATCTTCATTATCCGCTTCTTCTTCAGAGATGGAAGATTATTCAATGAGTGACTCCCAAGAGACGGACGCTGACCTTTTATGTTAAAAAAAGATGAAGGTAAAAAACGATCTAAAACCTAAAACTAAAGGTAAAACCCATAAGGTCAACGGTAAATCCCGAGGAAGAACCCTAGTAAGCAATAATAACAAGAGTAAGAGCAAGAGTAAGAGTAGGAGTAAGAAGGGAATGATGCCGCCAAAAGAAATACCTAATACAATTGAGGGGGCCGAAACTGACCCGAATAAGGACAGATTTGACATTTTACTTGCCACAATGAAACAAATTCAAGGAGAAGCACGGCAGGAAAGTCAAAGAGCCAAGCGGGCTAATAAAAAAATACAGAAATCTCTCCACAACTTACAGGATAAGTACTCTGAAGTAACAGGTAGACTAGCAGAGGTAGAACAGAGAACTGGCAAAATGGAGGAGGAAATGGCAGAAATACAGGAATTCAGGCAGACCCAGGGAAAAACTGAATCTGATATATTATGGAAACTGGAAGATTTTGAAAATCGCCAGAGGAGAAATAATATAGGACTCTTAGGAGTGGAAGAAGGCAAAGAAGGGGAGATACAAGAGCCTTTGTCGTAGAACTGCTGAAAGGTGCGTTCCCAGAAATGGATGCATGGGATTGGGATAAGGAAGTGCAACGGGCACATCGCTTCCCCCTTGTACAGAAAAAAGGCAATGCGGGTGCAAGATCGAGGACAATTCTTGTGTATGTAGGAAATTACTTGCTAAGGGAGGAAGTGATTATGAAAGCTAAACCTACGAAGAAACGCACATATAAAGATATAACTTTCTTTGCCCGTCCAGACTTTTGTCATGCAACAGTTGAGAGAAGATGGCGGATGCGGCAACTTATAGTACCATTCCAGAACCTAGGCTGTGAAGTCTATCTACTGTTTCCGTCTCGCTTGAAGGTGGGGCTCAATGGACAGTTCAGAATTTTCTTTTCGGAAATTGTTGCCCAAGAATACTTGACCTATCTTCGAGAAGAAAGAAGACATAGAGACCGAAACGGACAATCGGATCGTACAGAGATCACAAAGCAAGTAGCTTCTATCTCAAAGAGATAACTGAGCCTTTTTTGTTCTTTTTGAGATAATGTGATTATATTCTGAGAATGCTGTAGCATGGGGGGTGGCCGGGCGAGACTCCCCTTGGAGGGCACGGCTGTCACACATAGGTCAGGATTGACCTATTTGCCAGTAAGGGAAAGGGTGGGGAGGGAGGGGAAAGAGAAGGGGGTGGGGGGTGGGAACCACATGGGGAACAGGGCACGGCAGGAAAAAAAACAGAGGGGAGGAGCTTAAAAAAAATACTCTCTGGTTACAGGGAACAGGCGGGGTTGAGAAAAAGTAAAGGAAGTAATGCAATAGGCAACGCTGATTCAGAGATAATGAAATGGTGGATAACTAAACAGATAATGTACAGCAGAGAGGGTAGGAGGGAAAGGAGACTTGAGAACATGTATAATGGGGATTAGAATTGTAACTTGGAATGTTTTTGGGCTAAATGACCCCCACAAAAGAGCGAAAATAGCATTAATGCTGAAACAAATAAATCTTGATTTCGTATATATTCAGGAAACTCATATAATGACAACACAAGCTTATGTTCTGTCACAGTTAGGATTTAAGGTATTAGTTCACTCAAGCCAAGGGGTCAAAAAAAGAGGGGTAGCTATCCTAGCTAGGAATAATAATGTTCTAACTAGAAAGAAAGCACAAGACAAATGGGGAAGATGGGCTATGGTTGAGTGTTTTATTGATGGAGAGTGGAAAACATTGGTAAACGTATATGGATCAACAGAGGACGACCCCGATATATTTCAATTCTTAGATGTTGAATTAGCAACCTGGGCACCAAAAATTATACTGGGAGGCGATCTTAATATTAATGGAGCAGACGGATTAGGACTGGGTTCTTTTGGAAAGTATAGCGGTAGGAAAAAAAAAGTATTTCAGGCACTACACAGCCTGGTGTTAAACAATGCTCTCTCAGATGTATGGGGGAAAAAGATATTGGATAACAAAGGGTACACATATTACTCGGCACCGCACCAAACATGTGCAAGATTAGATTATTTTTTTATTTCAAGTACTAGTATCTCTGACTCGAAGATTGAAAGGCTGCCACGGGTCCTAAGCGACCATAACCCTGTAGTACTTACTATAACAACAAAAACAAGCACTAGACAGCACACGAACTGGACTTTTGAAAGAGAGCTACTGAAAGATGAGAAGTATATAGAATACATGAATAAATGGATTACTGATTTTTTTTCGTTTAATAAAGATACAGCAGAAATGGGAAGTATTTTGGGACACTTTTAAAGCTGGAATACGAGGTGAAACAATGAGTTATAACTCTTATAAAAGGAAACAAGCTCAGCTGAGGAATTTAGAATTAGCTTCGAATGTCTTGATGGCAGAAGAAAATCTAGAAAATAGTGTGGTGTCGGGGCGGGATATCGAAAAAGCTTGGGTAGAGTTAGTAAAAGCCAAAGGTGAGGCAGAGGGTGAAATTGCCAGCAAAGCGGCGATAATCTATAACACTAAAAGGGAGAAGTGCTATGAGCTGAGTGAGTCAGTAGGTAGGATACTGGCTACTAGAACAAGACAACAAGAATCTGTAGGTATAGTGAGGGAAATTAGGGACACTGCGGGCATGGTACATACAGACTCGATTAAAATAAGAGAAGTCTTTAGGATATTTTATGAGAAGTTATATGATGACGAGCTACAGGGTCGTGACCCTCTTAAAGATAAGGAAGAAATGAGGGAGTATCTCCAGGAGATCCCTGTAGACCCAATAGAGGAAGAGGAAGCAGATGGGTTAGAGGAAGAGCTGCAGTTAGAAGAAATAAAACAGGCAATATGGAACCTACCTTCTGGTAAAGCAGCAGGTCCTGATCAGATACCCATAGAATTTTATAAAGTATTTTGGGATTGTTTGAGAGAAGAAATGGTGAAGGTGATGCAAGGGGCACAACTGGGCATAACATCACCTAAATCATGGGGGGGTGCAGAGGTGGTCGTAATATTAAAAAAAGGTAAAAAACCCGAAGAACCAGGCTCATATAGGCCTATAACCCTACTTAATGCAGACGCAAAAGTCTTCTCTAAAGCATTGGCATCAAGGCTGGCTAAAGTCATAGATAAAATCGTCAGCAGCTGCCAACACGGTTTTATACCAGGGAGAGGAACCACCCACCATATACGGAAGGCAATAACTTTATTTGATGTCTCGTCTGTTACAGGAGACCCGATTGCAGTGATGTTACTCGATGCAGAAAAAGCATTCGATCGGGTCTCCTGGAGCTACCTTTGGTATGCTCTAGCTAGAACAGGAATTAAACAAGGTTTTATTAAAGCTTTACAAACTCTCTACTTAGAACCAGTAGCGACACTACGAGTGAACAGTGGAAACACAGGACAATTCCATATAAAAAGAGGCACCAGACAAGGGTGCCCTTGCTCACCTTTATTGTTCGCTATATATATGGACCCGCTTATACGCAGAATAGAGGCATCAGCGATGATAACACCGGTTACAACGCTTATTGGGCAATGTAAAATCTTAGCCTACGCAGATGACATCGCTGTTATCTCTCCAAACCCATCTGAGGCTATAGAACATCTTGAGCTCGAGGCGCTGAAATTTGGAAGAATCTCGGGATACAAATTAAATACATCAAAAACACAGATAATAAAAAACTCGTATACCCTATGCTTAGACAACCGAGTAACACAAGAAGGTACATATCTAGGGGTTATCATAATGTCAGACTTGGATAACTTGGTGGAAAGGAATATTTCCCCTTTAATCAAGAAAGTGGAGAAAGATCTGGATAGATGGGATAATTTACACCTGTCATTAGTGGGAAGGTCTAATATAGTAAAAATGATTATCCTTCCAAAATTTCTATATTTATTTAGGGCAATACCGCTATTCTTTGATAATAAAATATTTAAAAAATTGGAGAGTATGCTAAATAGATTTCTCTGGGCAAAAGGGAAAACGAGAAGGGCTCTTAGATTCATGACATTGCCAAGAGAAAGGGGAGGCTGGGGAGTCCCAGATTTAAAATCTTATTACTGGGCGGCGGCTCTACAGAACATGGCTGGCTTAATGGGAGGTGAACAGGGTAGCGGAGCAGAGGAATGGAGTAAATTTGGATCATTAGCAATCTATGGCCTAACTTTGGGAATGGAAGTGAAGGATGTTCTCCTGAAATTTACAGAGGCTAGCTATTACAAGAGGACAAAGTTCAAGATAATAATAGCAGCATTCGAAATTTGGAAAAGTTTTGCTAAAAAAATTGGCTTAGGAAAATTTAATTCCTATACAAGACTATTACATAATCCAACCCTCCCACAAGATATTTTCTCGGGACCTATAATGGCAGAGTGGGAAAATAGGGGAATCAGAACCATTGGAGATATTAGGGGGGAACAGTGTTTTCTCCAATTTAAAGATCTGCAAGACAGATATAACCTAGAAGCTAGGCAATTTTTCAAATTCCTCCAGATTAGGAGTTTCCTCCTGGGAAAAAAAGGTGGTGTTCTGGGATTTAGGCGTAATGCTATTATGGAAATTATTCAAAGGGGGCAGGATTGCACAATTAAAAGATTGTATGCTGAATTGATTAAAGTAAAACAAGATGATCACCAAAAGTGGAGCGAAAAATGGAAGGATAAGCTTACAATCAGCTCTGAAAGTTTTGGTATCTCCCTAGAAATGGGGAACTTATTACTATGTGCTGCACCATTACAGGCCCAACACTACAAAACACTTTATCACCTGTATTATACACCGGCTAAAATAGCACAATGGGGAGGTTTAGTGGGTATTACATGCTATAGGTGTGGAAGCTCGGATGCTGATCTGGAACATGTATTTGCTTTATGCCCCCGCTTAGATTTATTTAAAAAAGAAATCGAATGTTTTATAAGTAAAATTTTAGAAAGCGAAATTGTCCTAACCCCAGGAACCATTTTATTAGGAGTTAATGTTGAGGATGTACGTTCTTTTCGTGGGAGGGAATTTTTGTTTGTTGCTATGTCTATCATGAGATTATGTATAGCCTCTGCATGGATAGATCCTGTACCACCTACCTTCCATAAATGGCTGGCTAAGTTACTAATAATGCATAAAATGGAGAAAGAGATATATGCAAGGAAGGGAAAAAGGGGAAGGAAGCTAGGTAATATAATATGGGATCCTATAACACAATGGAAGGAGGAATAATAGTGTGAAATGTTGGATTGCCGAAAGATAAGAAATATCAACTCGGTGCAATTATAATATTGATATTGTACAATATGAAAGTATATTTTGCTTCTATTTATGCTATTTTTGTGCTCTAACTTGTGCTCTAATTTGTTTCTGGTAATATCACCCTCGCCTGCTGATGATTTAGTGATTGTCTTTTATTTTGATCTATGAACTATTGGTATATACTTCTTCTCCTTCAATCTTTGGTTTGTATTAATGATGCCGTGCCTTGTATATAAATGCAAAATCCTTCAATAAAATTTTTTTTTTTTAAAAAGATATCTGAACATTCATAGACGGCCACCAGAAGATGTTCTAAATCCACCTTTTAGTAGTAGTCTAACCCAGGTGTGCTTCGTTCCCTAAATCAACTATGAGACCTCCCAAGTTTTCTGGCACAATGAACTTTTCACCCCCCATAATCGCGTTACCCTCCTCCAAAGACAACTCACCCTCGATTTCGACAAATAGTTGTATCTCTCCTGGTACATTTTTATTCTTTGGCCCACCCATGTATTATGTACTGGACAACAGTATTAAGCATTTTGATCAGTTTTCAACTCTTCAAAGCCTTCATTCTCGGAGAAACATCCGCTAGAACATGCACCTACAGCTTCAATCAGACATTCTTTATCATCTTCAAGCAAAGCAGTATTCTGTACTCCCAAAGGCAAATGTGACCTAGATAAAAAATCAGCCCCCAAGTTTTTCCCTCCAGGTATATGTTCAACACTAAAATTGCACTGAAGCAATTCTGAACTTAATCTGGTCATTCTAGGGGTGTAATCTCTAACCGCATGTCCACTAAGGATATAAACAAGAGCTTTGTGATCCATTAGTAATGTGAATGACCTGCCCCACAGAAACTTTAACACCTTTCAACTGCCCAACCTGACGAGTAATTCACGTCGAATTACCAAATAGTTTTTCTCACTTGGACCCAAAGCCCAAGAAGCAAACCAGTGTTTAGCCTGTGTAAACATACCACCAAACCCACTCAAGTTGGCATCAACTGACACACTGCACTCTCTGGATGGATCATACGGCGTTAATATTTTTCCAGTTGTGAGTTCACTTTTGAATTGATCAAACTCTTCCTGACATTTTGAATCCCAAACAAACGTTATCTCCCTTCTTAACAGTACTCTCATGTGTTCCGTTTTTGCATCAAAGTTGTGTATACATTTAGAGTAAAACTCACATCTCCCAGAAAAAAGGAAGCCTGATCTTTGTTGGGAGGACTAGGACCTGTAACAATAGCTTCAATAAAAACCAGGACTTGGTTCAACGCCATCCTGCGAAATGAGAAGGCCTAAATATTCAAACAAAACCATTCAAAATATACACTTCTGTTTGCTTGCAACTATGCCCCTCTCCTGTAACCTATTCTTTAAATTTGTGCCATGCTCTTCTCTGATTTTCCCTGTAAACAAAATGTCATTTTGAAACACAACTGTGTTGGCCATTCCCGCCAAAATCTTCTCCATTATACGCTGGAAAAAGGCAGCTGCAGTAGCCAACCCAAAAGGCATTCTTTTAAAATGAAAAGCAACTATGGGAGATACAAACGCAGTCAAGTGTCTAGAACAAGTATTCAACTCCACTTGGTGGTATGCAGATGGCAAGTACATTTTTGAAAATACCTTAGCTCCTGAAAACTTAGCAACTGTGTCATCAGTTCTTGGCAGCATGAGAATACACCCATATCTCCATATTTGAGTTGCGTAAAACAAGCATACTCTCAAACTGCCATTTATTTTCCTGTGCAAACACTTAGGGCGAAAGTCATAAAGAAGAATCATTAGGATCAATTACCCCTGTTTCACACATTCTTCTTATTTTGTCAGCAAAATCATCTCTCACACTGAACGGTACAATGTGCAATTTATGTTTTACCAGTGTCACAAAATCCTTAACCTTGACCATGTGTTTGAAACCCTTGATGTGCCTAAGTTTGTCCTAAAAACTTCCTTTAACATGTTTACCCAACCTCCTGCTCCATCAAGATTATCTTCACTCACCAGAGATAACTGTTCCATGGTCCCTGGTCTCAATGTCATGCCAAACAATCCTTGGTGATACCACCCCAGAATGTTGCCTAAGCAAGCTCAATACTTTTGTCTATGGTGATGGCTTCCTGCCAAGATGGATTTTCCAATGTAAGTAGTTTGTCCTGTACTTTCTAGTCGGTACATCTGACAACAATTTGATCGCATATCAATTGAGAGGTAAATGCTTCTAACTTACATTTAGATACTAATGTAGGTAATGCTTCCACATGTGCATTCATGCTCTCATCAGACTTCTGTTCTCTAGTAAAAAAAATGTGTGCTTTTACACCACAATGTTAGCCTGGACATCAAATAGTTTTTATCATCTTGCTACAGCATCTTCAAACTCATAGAAGGCATCCTCTCCCTCAGCAATTTTCAAAGTCGGCAGATGCTCATGAACAGCCTGCCCCTCAAATCCCAAATTGTGTTCAAGAATGTACCTTTTCCGTTCCGCACCAAATCAGCCCCCCCCCACCACCAAGGCACCTAAATATTTAGTGAAAGCCCCATACCATACTTTCCACTTAACTGGTGGATCTCCTTGAAGCTGTAAGAATGGCGGCGGTGGATGTACATTCTGCATATTGTTCATTCACCTGCTACTAATACAAATAGTACTTCCCTCTGAAGTTTAACCTTATGATAATACACTGCACTTCTACACTACACATACAACTGTACAACCACTTGAGTAGAATTTTTTTAAGTACTCACACAACCAGTCCTATTGTAAGTAAAAAAAAATACCCATAGTACCAATTCAGAGTACTAACTTGGTGGGTGCCCCACAATGCGCCCCAGAAGGTACACTGTGTGTAACCCACACAAAAATACTGGTGTTTTATCTTGATACCACAGCTTTTTCAGATGCCGGCGGAAAAAAAAATCACGATGTCACAAGAGCTAGAGAAGTCCGACATCAATATACACCCCATGATATTACCTGAGTAACAGAAATGCAACGTAGATGCCAGCACCGCACCCAATAACATTGGAGCATGTTTAATTGCAACCGCTGATGTTATGCTCCATGTACCCGAACTGCTCTCAGTCCTACATTGAAATTAGCCTCTCTTTCTAATCTGGTGGTTTGTTACAGGCATTTCATATCCTTTTGCAACCCATCTGACATTGCGCTACATGTTGAACACTCCTCTGTTGAGCAATTTATCTTCTGATGTGTGTAGAGTAACGTCACATAGATGCACTTCCTGGCTGAGTCCTCAAGCTTTATAGCTGACATTGCGCTACACAGCATGCTGCAGCACATCGTATTGCTCATCACACTGGTGGAAAAGTGCTGACATTACCAAAACACTTGCAGTACCTCGCTGGATGGAACTCCGCTGACCCCACAGTGAAGCGTTGAGAGGTCCCGCTCTGCTGACAGCTAGACTTTGTCAAGTTGGGAAAACCACAGCAGGGTGGCAACTCATCCTCGTAGGCTTACAACCTCCACAGCAGGATGCCAGTAAGACCCAGAAAACTCCTGCACAGGTAGAATTTTAGGTGAAAAGAGTACAGATGGGCGACATCCTGAGACTGCTTCCATGAGTAATCGTACACACGCGTGGGTTGAGTTTGAGTCAGAAAAGTCGGCAAATTGGGTAGTAATAACACTGAGGCAAATGTACCAAGGAGACAAGTTTATTCGACATCCAATTCTACAGCACCCTGGATAATCACTGTCCAAACACACTCAATACCTGAATCAATCAGAGTACTTGAAGAGCGCGCTACTTACCCGTGAGGGTCTCAAGGCGCTGAGGGGAGGGGGGGTGCTGCTACTGCTTGAAGAGCCAGGTCTTGAGGAGTCTTCTGAAGGCGAGTATGTCTTGGGTCTGCCGTATGTGGGTAGGGAGGGTGTTCAAGGTCTTGGCGGCGAGGTGGGAGAAGGCTCTGCCGCCGGAGGTTGCTCGTTGGATGCGGGGAACAGCGGCGAGGGTGGCGGATAGGAGCTGGCGGGTGGGGGTGTAGAAGCTGAGTCGGCTGTTAAGGTAGGCTGGTCCGGCATTGTGGAGTGCTCTGTGTGTGTGGGTGAGGAGCTTGAAGGTGATCAACTTGTCGACGGGGAGCCAGTGTAGGTCTCTCAGGTGGGGGGTGATGTGGCTGCGGCGGGGAACGTTGACGATCAGTCGGGCGGAGGCGTTTTGGATGCGTTGTAGTCGTCGTAGGTGTTTGGCTGGGATTCCTGTGTAGAGTTTGTTGCCGTAGTCCAGTCTGCTGCTGACGAGGACCTGTGTCACCGTTCTTGTTTTAGTAGAGATCCACTTGTAGATCCTGCAGAGCATGCAGAGGATGTTGTAGCAGGAGGAGGAGACGGCGTTGACCTGCTTAGCCATGGAGAGAAAGGAGTCGAGGATGAATCCTAGGTTGCGTGCATGGTCGGTGGGTGTTGGTGCTGTTCCCAGTGTGGTCGGCCACCAGGAGTCGTCCCAGGCTGAGGGGGGTGGGTCAGAGGATGAGTACCGAGTTCAGCTTCAGACGGTTGCTCCTCATCCAGTCGGCAACGGCTTTCATTCCCTCATGGAGGTTGGTTTTGGCGGTGTGTGGGTCCTTGGTGTGAGGGAGAGGATGAGCTGGGTGTCGTCGGCGTAGGAGATGATGCTGGGGTCGTGAAGGCGGGCCACTTGTGCGAGGGGGGCCATGTAGATGTTGAACAGCGTCGGGCTGAGGGGTGAGCCCTGGGGGACGCCACAGATGATGTCGGTGGCTTCGGATCGGAAGGGTGGGAGGCGGACGCTCTGGGTTCTGCCAGAGAGGAAGGACCTGGTCCAGTCAAGGGCCTTTTCTTGGATCCCGGCTTCTAGGAGGCGTGTCTTTAGAGTGCAATGGCAGACTGTGTCGAAGGCGACTGACAGGTCCAAGAGGATGAAAAGTACAGAAAGTTCGTTACATGTCGCTTCAATGTTACATACACATGAGTGAACTCGATTATAAGGAACGAAATAAAAGCAAAGTATTTAGAACAGCATGTCACTACCATCAGTAACAGTTATGTCAATGAGAGAATATAGAGCAACAGTGGCAGTCCGCAGAATAAAAGAAAAAAAACAACAACTGTTTCCTCGCTACACACCAGCGAATTGTTCAGTGCGGCGCACAAGTTATACTATGGTAACATTTCAAAGGAAATTGAGTACATCAGTAATGCAATATATTTCCAGATCTTTATTATAAACTAAGAAATGCAAAGAACAACCTGAGAGTTCAGGAACAAGAGACTGGGTGGTGATAAAAGATGAATGTGTGTGTACATGTGGTGCTCATGGGGCAGGTTGGGGGCAGGTATGTATAGTGCTATAAAACACAAAAAAGAGCAGAACAGGTCAGGGAGTGGTGTGTAACTAAACCAGTGACTGTGAAACAGTAGGGTCTATACGCAAACTAATGTCGTTGAGAGTTATTGGAAAACAAAACAAAACCTCTTGAAGAAACGCTGATGTTTGTTTAAATAACAAGTCATTATCGGCATTCTTTAATTTTACTCGCATGCGCGATGGAGCAGTGTCTCCCTTCGCGCTTGTTCCGAGATTTTGTGTACGCCCTTTATGCCCCGTTTTTCAACCGATCAGCGTTTACTTAAGGGTGAGGGGCGGCTGGATAATCACCTCCACGACCGCTTGGCTCATGGATAGGGGTACCGACGGACAGGTGAGTGTCCTAGGGTACTCTCCTTCTCTCAGCGATTTTCTGTAGGGGAGACAATACCAGTTAGTTTTTACAGGCAATACTAGATCAGAATTAGCCTGGATGGTACATTTTTTGACACAACCGTGTTTTTTATAAAAGAAAGGGGACTTGGTTGCCAAGTAATCTTTGATATTGATCAATTCCTCTCACCATTGTCTTCTGACTGGGTTTTATAGTAGTTCACAGTTTTGTACTACATGAGGAGATCTTACATTCAACATAAGATTCTTTAGGAGCACTCTAGAGTGTCTACATGAGGAGATCTCACATTCAACATAAGATTATTTAGGAGCACTCTAAAGTGTCTACACTTTGTCTTGTGTGTTCTGATACAGCGCAGCACATGCGTTTTCTTAAGGCGCCATATGGGATGGTTTATGTGGTTGTTTTCTGGGAAGAGGGGTACCTGCCACACGTTCGTTGGGTTATGTGTGTAGAGCAATTGGCTTGGGCTTAGTAGAGTTGCGTGCTCACTGTGTCCCTTTTTTCTACACCGCAGAGCGGGGCCTCATACTCCCGAGCGGTCGCCGGGTGAGGTGAGGTCTTCACCCTCACAAGGCTGGGTGAGTATCACTGCGAGGAAATTCCTCTGAGTGATTAAGCTACTATGCTTTTTTCATATATGCAGAATGTCAATTATTCATGCAGGTGTGCCTTGACTATACGGTCTCTCTGTTTTCAGGTGGTTGTGTATGTATAATTGGTGTTGTTGTACAATAATTTTTGTTTGTTGATAGGAAGAAGACATGCTTCTCTCCCCCAGTGGACGTTTAAGCGTTGAAGTTGCTGGTAGATATGTATCAGTCTATAAGTAAACCTTTTGTTACTTTTTCACCTAACATATTACTTGTAGTTATAGTTGCAGTAGCTAGTCTATATTCTAGGTCCTGAAGAAAGCTGGGGCAATGCCCCTAGAGCTGAAACATGTCGACCATCCTGCACAGCGCCAAAAGGTAGCCTTCCTACCAGGCGTGGTTTTAACCCTTGACACACAGATTTCTATATGTACGTTCTCTTAGAATCTGTGTAGCCAATTTTATCCTTCACCATCACTTTCATTTAAGCACTGCACATTATTTAGTCCACTTCATGGCAAACATCATGGCTAGCCTTCTGACATCCAGTTCCACACCGGTACTATATGGCCGGATGTGTTATGGATTGATCAGCAATTCCCATATGACGTAAACTCCACCGAAAGGGTGGTCTGATGGGAATTGTTCTAGCGCTTTGTTTTCCAATAACTCTCAACGACATTAGTTTGCGTATACACCCTACTGTTTCACAGTCACTGGTTTAGTTACACACCACTCCCTGACCTGTTCTGCTCTTTTTTGTGTTTTATATCCTGACAATAGGGGAGCGAGCAGACAGGTCGTTAAATATTCCCCTTGACCCTCCACACGTTTGTTTCTTAATGTATAGTGCTATGTCAGCAGTGGGGGCCAGTCAGCGCGACCAGCCAGATACGCAGCGGGAGAGGGGGGGGGGGGGGGGGGGGGAATAGGAGGGGATGGGGGGTTGGGGGGCGGGGGGGGGAGGGGGGAAACTCGGCTGGTAGTATGCGGAACATGGCACGAGTGTCTAAATAATGCCTCTTTGCAGGCACACCTGGTGGTACATGGGATACATGCGGACCTCCGCCGTCTCCTCTTGATGCAATGCTACACTTTCTGCCCTCGCCCAATTGTCAAACGAGTTACGCCAGTGTATCGCCTAGGGGGGGTGCAGCATTCTTCCAGCGCTTGGTAATGAGGCGTTTCGCAGTTATCAGCCCCAGGTCCCAAAACCTCGCCTGGACCTTCGTCTGTTTCGTCCTCTTAAACAAGCCCAGTAGGCAAACCTCCCACGTGTGTGGCAGGCTACCTCCTGTCGCTGCTGCCAAAGTAGCTGAAACTGAAGTCCAGTTAGTGTGCAGGGAAGGGCATGCCCAGAGTACATGCAGGAGCTGTGCGTCTACAAGTCCGCATCTGGGGCATGCCGATGAGTCAAGCCCAAAATAAGGATTGAGTTTATCCGGAGATAAATACGCACGGTGCACAATATAATATTGTATGATCTTAAAACAAGCATTACGTGGAACATTCTGCGCCCCAGCTAGCACCTGCGCCCATTCTCTATTAGTCCAGTCCTGGCCTCTATCGACTGTCCATTTGTCTCGCAGTCGCTGTGATGAGAATTGTGTGTGTATGTGTAACGCTTGGGCGAGCCAATGTACAATGTGGGAGCCGTTTCCCATCACATGCAGGTACTGAATGAGCAGATGCGTCAGAGGTTCTTCTGTTAGGGCCCCCCAGGCATGTGTCAATGTATGGAGGATTGTCGCGTGTGTCAGAAATTGTCCAGCAGGTAGTCCTGTATCAGCCGCCAGGGTCGCAAAAGAAAGTAGTGTGCCCTCTGTAAACAAGTCAACCAGGCTATCTAAATCAACGGCCGTCCAACTGCCTAGCATAAGCTCTGTAAGTGCGCTTCTCTCCCAAGGCGTCCCCAGTAGTGGTAGGTTGGGGGCGTATGGTTTGGTAGAGTTTGTAAGTTTCAGGCTCCTCATATAGCACTTTCGCGCTACCGCAAGGTGCAATTGATCAGGGCAGCGGACCTTAGCTAAAGGGTGAAACAGCGCATGTACCTGTGCGACTGTCATGACTGTGTCGTCCGATGCAGTATCACTCAAGTTCTTCCCACTCAACCAATAAGTGACCCTCTGCAGCTGCGCTGCCAGGTAGTAAAGCTAGTGATTAGGAACTGACAGTCCCCCACTCTCCGTTGCAGCGTAGAGCGTCTTCAACGCAACTCTGGGACGCCCCGCGTTCCAGATCAATCGCCTGGTCAGGGTTTCCAACTCTCGGAAAATTCGGGTTGGGACATACACCGGAAGATTTGCATAAAAGTACAGCAATCTAGGCAGTGCGACCATCTTAGCGAGCGTAATACGACTTGGGACGTTCAATGGAAGAGAGTTCCAAAAGGACACCTGAGCCGTAAGTGACGAAATTGTTCTCGTGAGGTTACCCTTCAATAGGTCAGCAGGCTCACGATAAATCTGAATCCCAAAATAGCGAAAAACGGTTGAATACCAGACGAGCCGCTCGCCCATCACTACAATATCGCACTCCGGCGTGTCTGCGGTGAAAGAATATACGCCTGACTTTGCACAATTAACGCGGAGTCCTGACATGTCACCGAAACTGCTAAATATGGCAGTGAGCGCGCATGGGAAGCAGGTCAGGTCTCTAATGTAGATCAATAGGTCATCTACATACAGTGATACTGAGTGCACTCCGTCAGCCAAAGGGATACCCCAATCTGCACCAGAAGCACGCAGCTGCATCGCTAAGGGTTCCATCATAAGCGCAAAGATCAAGGGGGAAAGGGGGCACCCTTGTCTAGTGCCGCTACGAACGCGGACCGGGTCTGAGAAAAGCTTGCCTGTGCGTACACGCACCGCAGGGTCTCGGTAGAGGAGTTCCACCATTTGAAGGTAGGCGGCACCCAAACCAAACTTCTCCAGCACCTGCATAAGGTAGGGCCATTCCACAGAATCGAATGCTTTCTCAAGATCGAGAACCACGCACCCCGAGCGAGGCAATCAGGATACGGCCAGGCTTTGTACACAAAATAGTCGTCTGATGTTATAAGACGTGCTGCGGGTAGGCACAAAGCCGTTCTGGTCGGCATGCACCAGCGTAGGGACCAGAGGCGCCAACCGCTGAGCTAGCGCGGATGCCAGGATCTTGTAATCCGTGTTAAGGAGAGCAAGAGGCCTGTATGATCCCATGTTGAGCACATCCCTGCCAGGCTTCAAAAGCAATATCACATTTGCCTCGTTCAGAGTTGGCGGGAGAGCAGCATCTGCAACGGCCGCCCCATACATCCGTAAAAGTTCGCGGATGAGGATGACAGAGTAGGCCTTATAGAACTCCGCAGGTAATCCATCCGGACCTGAGGTTTTACCATTGGAGAGGGAAAATATAACTATCCGAAGCTCTACCGCCGCAAGTGGCGCACCCAATTCTTCTCGCTGTGCATTAGTAACCGTTGGTAGGGGTAACTCCGACAGATACCCTGAGATATCATCCGCAGTGACTCGCAGACGGGAGCGGTATAGGTTCTCGTAATGGCTTGCAAAAGCTTCATGTATAGCCCTATGTGTGTAGACAACGGTGCCCTGAGCTGAGCGGACCGACAGTACCGGCGCCGTTTGGGTGTCTCGCCGTATCAGCCAAGCTAATAGTCTACCTGGCTTATCTCCAATGTGATGCGTGTGCAAAGAGTGTGCAGCATAATTTAAGTTCTTCAATCTATCTAGAAGTTGAGTGTGTTGTTCACGAGCCGCTACCAACCTCGTATCGTCTCCCCCAGCTGCCTCCGGTTCGCCGGTCAGCAAGGCGGATTCTATTCTCGTCAGGTCCCTTTCTACCTGGCGTTGCATTCCCGCCTGCATGCCTAGGCAATGACCCCGCGTGACCACCTTAAACGCGTCCAACTCAACCTGTGGGGTGGCTGCAGTGTCATTATTATCCTCAAAATACTGTAAAATGCAAATCGAGAGCGCCTCCCTTTATGGGGGGTCCAATAAGACATCCGGCTGAAGTCGACACGTGGGGATCGGCGGGTGCGGGCGTTCCCAGGCAAAGTCAAGGGTGTGAGGGTTATGGTCTGAGTGTGTGCGACCCAGATAGCAAGTGTCTGTGACATGGGGCAGCAAATCGCTCGACAACATGAATCTGTCAAGTCTGACGTGCAGTGTATAGGCACCCGAATAGTAGGAATAGGTTTTCGTGTTGGGATTGCGACTTCGCCAGGCATCATGGAGATCCCACTGCGTCGCCCAGTCCACAAATGTTTTCGATGCTCCAACCACTGGCGCACTGGCCATGAGGGGGGTGCGATCGATCTAGTGCAACATCCAGGACACAGTTATAGTCACCTCCAGGCAAAAGTGGCACGCCTGGCCATGGCGCTATCACTGTCGATAATCGCGAAAGGAAACTCCCTTGATCAGTGTTAGGAGCATAGATAGAAGCTATGACTACCTGTTGTCCATCCAGCCTACCCTGAAGTATCACATATCTGCCCTCAGCATCTAGTCTGCTGTGAGTGAGTGCAAAGGGGACCCCAGGGCGAATCCATACTAAAGTTCCACGCGCGTATGCTGAGAAGCCCGTGGCATACAGTTGCCCCCTCCACCTGCGATGCAGTGTGTGTTCCTCCGGGTCAGTCAGGTGGGTCTCTTGCAATAACGCTACTTGAACCTGGTGTCGCTTAAGATATGAGTAAACCTAGTAACGGTGTGAAGGGGTGTGCATACCACGCACGTTCCAGGTACAAAATTTAACCGTAGTCATTGCATCTCCGCTTCCCCGTGTCCCATCCCAACCACCCACTCACAGCACCCAGCTCAGCAGAGCAGCAGATCTGACACCCACTTAAATCACAGCAAAACGTTCGCATTCGTCCGCTGCCCCGCAAGCAGACATCAGGGGGAAAGGAAAAAACCACCAGTTTCATAAACATGGGAAACATAACCATAATACCAAAAGGTTGACAGCGGAACATGCTGTCGTCCAAACGCACTAGTGAGCACTAATAGTCCGTAATTTCAAGGGGGGGTCACTGAGTTCTTAGCTCTAGTTGTGCAAAGGGTTCATGCAATCGGGGTGAGGGTGTTGTCTCCCCCACCACAGGCAACCATTGTCATGTAGCCCATCCACAGCAAGGGTTCCCGGTGCAGAATGCATCCAGTTCAACCAGTTCAGGAATCAAGTGGTCGGCAGCAGCGCTGGGCAGGACGCAGTCAGCCACTCACCTCTGGGGGGCTGGCCGCCCCCCTGATGTAGTCTCTCAACTCACCGGCAGTGGGCCCTCCCATAACATGTCTGAAATGCCGGGTTCGGCACACGGACCCACAATAATCAGAGTCAAGCGTTGCCTGAGCGCTAGATCGGTCCTTCCAGTTACACTTCAGCGTCTCCTGAACCCAGCAGCACGTCAGTTGCAGATACCCTTTGTTGGACCTGGGATCTCCAAGTCACATAGGGTAGCTTGGCACTAAATGGAAAGGCTTACTTCAAAGGCACATGCGTTAAGTTTGCGTCACACCCTTCACTAACATAACGTCCATCCACTCAAAAATAAGGACACTACACCAGGTTGGAAAGTCAAAGTCAAAGTCAAATAGTGCTTTATTCGAGTAATTACTCATAAAAGCAAGACATACACAAAATGTTAAAATACAATTAAATTTACAGTCAAACACAGAGACAGTGCACTATTAAATCCATAAAATACGCTCAATTAAAAGTTTCTCACAGTACTTGTTGAGTAAGTAAAAAGAGATTAATACATTGATAAAAATGACAAAGTGGTAAAAACATTAATGGTCTAAAAACAATAATAACAATTTCATGGTGACAGATTTTACAGACAGAGAATAGTTAATTAACTAGCAGTCTCTGTCTGATCGCCCATGCCCATCTAATATATTTTGCTGTGGCTATTAATATCCATGTAAGTGGGCTTGAACATATGATACGCAGGGCAACAGAACTACAGGTGGTCCCAAGGTTCCTGCACATAGGTGCTAGCCAGACACGTCTTGGAGCACAGTAAGCTTTGCAAGAAAACAAAAAATGTCCAAGTGTTTCATTCCCCATTCCACAGGCTGGGTAAGTATCACACCCCCCTGTTCCCCATTTGGCTGTCAGAGATCGTATGGGGAGGGCTCCAGCTCTCAGTTGGAATAGGAGCTTTCTGTGTCCTGGCTTTGATATAATATCCCAGTACGACTCCAAAGCGGGATACAGTTTAACCTCAAGAAAACCCGCAGTCATGGACCCATTGCTAGAACTACTCAGACTCCTACTAGCAACATTTTCCCCAAAAATATTTTTTAAGACAGACTTAGTGGGAAATGTTGCACCTGCTGGATCTAGCCATATCGAGCTTAACCCAAGCTCAAACAATATTGCTTTCAGTGATTTGAGCCAGCTGATTTTATGGAAACAGTCCGCCTTAATGACATCAATAAAACCTTCAGCATAGTGAGAAAGCTCTGGAGTAGTCCAGAGCCTTCGCCAATACAGGATTGGTCGTAGTCTAGCTAGATCCATGATTTGTTTCCTACCAAGATCATATCTTAAAGGCAACAATGGAGTACTGGAAAAATACAACAATGGAGGTTGGAAAAATACGGCCTGTTTTATAAAAGTAGATCTTTAGAATCTTTCAAACTTTTAGCAGTATACATCCTTATCGTAGGAAATGTTTCTATATTTGATCATTTAAGACATTCATAAATCTGTACATTACTTCAATGGAATTTCTTTTCCCCACATTGGAATTACTTCCACAGATTCTCCGACACCTTAACTTCTCAGCAGTGTTATAACAGTTCCATTGAGACAATTAATCAGATCATCACACTCCAGGGAGGAAGTCGGATTGTACGTTACCCTGGGATTTTCGTAGGCAACAGCAGCTGGGAGTTACAGTTATTTAGATATTGGTTCCCTCAGTGGTACACTTGACAAATTGTATTTTGTGGTGGTCTATCTAAAAGGAGATGGAACAGGAAGGTTATCTCATCACATTACACAACTCACAAAGCGTACCCTTTACTCTGAGATGGTCTGGATATCTTGATTACTCCATTCAGACCTCCATCATCTGCCCCAGGTTATTCCCTAGTGACTAACCGGCTCACTTTTGAAACAGCTTTATGTCCTAACCTCTCATATCGTTTACTTGTGCCTGAAATCTCTCCCTTCTACAACACCCTAATACCAATCAGTCACAGGAAAAACCAGCCTGGCGCTTGAAGGAACTGTCCTCGGTGAAGCAAGTCTGGTTTTACAAGCTGGTGGGCTGAAGGGTCACTGACTAGGCCTTCTTTCAGTCACGAAACGGGCCTGGTTGCAATCTCCTCCACCGCCTCCGCTTTTCCGATTTCCCAGCTTACTTCTGTTTTGTGGCTCTGTCCCTCAGATTCCCCTCAGCACCGGCTCCGTGTTCCTGACCGTCGAAGGCTCCACTTCCCGCGGGCTTGGCTCGCCGTTCTTCACTCTGTGAGCCCTTGGGTGCGCGAGCGGAAGCTTCCGCGTTCCTCCTCCTCCTGGCTCCGCACACACGCAGGTCTCCGTCTTCGTCCGGCCTCCTCTTGCGTCACTCCGCCTCTTCCTTCGTCGCTGCCGTCTGACTCCCGGGGTTTACCTCGGCTTCCGTCGTCCTCGCATGGCGTCTGCTGAACTCCTCACCCCCACCGCAGGGGGATTCCTCGCCGAGCCACAGCTGACCTCAGGACTTCCACTCGGTGAGTGCTCTTTCCACTTTTAGTGACGGACCCACGCTTGTCTTTCACAGCGCAAACACAGCATTCAAAGTTCCGTGCTGATGAGAGGAGGTCTCACAGCCCGGCCAGGTAGCGCTCTCTTCAGCATAGACGAGCGGAGCCCAGTAACCCCACAGGCTGGGTTGACTCCTCCAAATCAGCCGTCACTGCATCCGGAATTGTGAACCAGTCTCCTCTTACTATTCCGACATCAATTGGCCATGCCTTTTAATGTCCAAAAAGAACTATGAAGCGATGGGTAGCCTCACTCTGGTAGAGCTTAGTCAACAGAAGGGGGGGTTGCGTCGTCACAGTAGAGCCGCCGGCCTATAAGTCGATCTAGCTTCTCCCAGTGCGCCTCCTTCCCCTCACAATTGCCTCACTCCTCACCAGGACCCGACCAAGTTCTCTGGTCACCTCTAAAATGGCCGCCCTATAGTTGGCCTATTTATAACCCAGATTCTTTGTGTCCAGAACAGGCCAGAAGGTTCTAGATCCCCCATACAAATCTATGGCCAGTCCCCGAGATAATCAGTTGTGGCAGTTGGAAGCCAGCATTTTGTGTGTTTTGTGAAGTCCAGTCAGGAAGGCCACTAGGCCTCAGGAAAACTATGAGGGCAAAGAGCACCTAACCCCTGGGTCAACACCTCAAAAATCCAGTGAGCGTCAAAAATGAAAGGTTATGAGGGGCAAAAAGGGGACAAAATAAATAACTGATAGGAGGGACCATCCAAAGGGCTGACAGGTCTAACACGCGTCCCCCCCAGCTGAAAGTGGGGAGAGCTACCCAACCCCTTGGGAGTCCTCATCACTAAGGCGGAAATACCTGGAGAGACCGTCTGCATTGGCGTGGTCTACTCCAGGCCGATGTTCCACCCGGAAGTTCATTCCCTGTAGGGAGATGGACCATCTCAACAGCTTGGGATTCTCCCCCTTCATTTGCATCAGCCAACGAAGAGGTCGATGGTCAGTCTGAACCAGGAAGTGCGAGCCAAACAGGTATGGCTGCAACTTCTTCAGAGCCCATACCACCGCAAAAGCTTCCCGCTCAATTGCACTCCACTTCTGTTCCTGGGGAAGCAGTCTCCTGGACAGGAAGACTACAGGCTGATCCAGACCCTTCCCATTGAGTTGCGATAACACTGCCCCAATGCCATGCTCTGATGCGTCAGTCTGGACAATGAACTCCTTGGAGAAGTCTGGGGCCCTCAGGACCGGTGCTGCACACATTGCCTGCTTCAATTTCACAAAGGCTTGCTGACAAGCCTCTGTCCAGACTACCCATCGAGGTTGTTTCTTGGATGTGAGCTCTATGAGGGGCGCCACAATAGTGCCATACCCTTTCACAAAGCGACGGTAGTAACCTGTGAGGCCAGGAAAGCTCGGACCTCAGTCTGGGTCTTGGGGGGTTCCCAGGCCATGATTGCCTCAATCTTTGCCTGGAGGGGCAGCACTGTTCCCCTACCCACCAAGTGGCCTAGGTACACAACCAACCCCTGCCCAATCTGACATTTACTGGCCTTGATTGCCAAGCCAGCCTGTTTCAGGGCCTGGAGAACAGCTTGAAAGTGACGCAAATGGTCCTCCCAACTGCTGCTGAAGACAGCAATGTCATCCAGGTAAGCAGCGGAGAAAGCCTCCATTCCAGAGAGGACCTGGTTCACCAGCCGCTGAAAAGTGGCAGGGGCGTTCTTGAGCCCAAAGGGCATCACACAGAACTGGTAGTGTCCCTCAGGCATGGAGAAAGCTGACCTTTCCTTTGCTCCATCTGTAAGGGAGATCTGCAAGTACCCTGAAGTAAGGTCAAAAGTACTCAGGTATTGGGCAGCTCCCAGCCGGTCAATCAATTCATCCGCCCTAGGGATCGGATGAGCATCAGTCTTGGTCACTGAGTTCAGTCCCCGGTAATCCACACAGAACCTCAGTTCTGGAGTGGTGCCCGGTGGGGCAGCTTTTGGTACTAAAACCACCGGACTGGACCAGGGGCTACTGGAAGGTTCAATGACTCCTAGCTCCAGCATCTTAGTAACCTCACTGTGGATGCTGGCCTTCACCTTGTCTGACAGCTGGTAGGTCTTAGACTTCACTGGTGGGCTGTCTCCTATGTCCACGTCATGGGTACACAGGTGGGTCCTTCCCGGGACAAGGGAGAACAACGAGGAGTACTGCTCCAAGACCTGGCGGCAGTCCTCTCGCTGTTCAGGAGTTAGGGATGGGGAGAGAATCACTCCCTCCACCGACCCATCCTTTTCCTGAGACGAAAAAAGATCTGGGAGAGGCTCGCTTTCCGCTTCCTCTGCACCGTCAGTCACCATCATCAAGATGACCTCGGGCCTCTCATGGTGGGGTTTGAGGCGATTGGCATGCAGCACCCGTAGGGGCTGTCGAGGGGTCTTAAGATCCACCAGGTAGGTGGCCTTACCCTTCTTCTTCAACACTTCAAAGGGGCCTGTCCAGCGATCCTGGAGGGCATTAGCTCTCCAGGTTCCATCACCCACACTTTCTGGCCAGGCTCCAACTTCACCGGGTGAGCGTTGTGGTCATACCACTCTTTCATTACTGCTTGACTGGCTTCCAAGTTGTCAGAATCTTGCTTCCACAACTTTGCCATTTGGCTCCGGAAGGCCAGCATGTAGCTCATCACATCCTGGGGAGGCTTTCTGGGAGACTTTTCCCATCCATCCTTCGCCAGGCTGAGAGGTCCACGCACAGGGTGCCCGTACAGTAGCTCAAAGGGGCTGAAGCCCACTCCCTTCTGCGGCACTTCCCTGTAGGAGAATAGCAAACAGGGCTGGAGGACGTCCCATTTCCTCCTCAGGCTCTCAGGCAGACTTCTTATCATGCCTTTCAAGGTCTTGTTGAACCTTTCTACCAGTCCATTGGACTGGGGGTGGTATGGAGTGGTGAACCGGTAGGTCACTCCACACTCCTTCCACATTGCCCGCATATATGCTGACATGAAGTTGGCCCCCCTGTCGGACACAACTTCCTTGGGGAAACCCACTCAGGTAAAGATCCCCATCAGGGCCCTAGCCACAACAGGTACAGTGACAGTCCTCAGAGGAATTGCCTCTGGGTACCGCATGGCGTGATCCACCAGAACCAGGATAAACCTGTGACGAGCTGTAGTTGGTGGATCCAATGGCCCCACAATGTCGATGCCCACCCTTTCAAAGGGGGTGCTAACGACAGGAAGTGGTTCCAGGGGAGCTTTCAGCTTCACCCCTGTCTTCCCACTGGCTTGACAGGATACACACGTCCGACAGTATGTGTCGGATGCCACTTTCATCTGAGGCCAGTAAAAGTGGGGGACAAGCCGAGCAAAGGTCTTGTCCTGCCCTAAGTGTCCTGCCAAGGGTATCTCATGAGCCAAATCTAGAAGAAAGGCTCGGTATAGTTGAGGGACTACCAAGGCCTTTTGATGAACCGGGCAAAGGTACCTTGGGTTCACTGTAGAGGAGTCCGTCCTCCCAGTAAATATGGTAGTGCCCTGCAACGTTCCCTGCTGCCTGGGCTTCGGCCTGTCGCCTCAGTCCCTCAAGGGTAGGGCACTCCTTCTGGCCCTTACAAAACTCCTCCCTAGTAGGCCCTCCTTCCACATGCCACTCAGCAGGGATAGGTAAGCCCTCCAGGGAGACTACTTCCCCCTCCACGGACTCCTGGCCCACCACCGCAGGTGGCCGATCTGTCCCATGGGGTGTGGAAGCCGAAGCAGGCTTCTCCTGCCTTCGGGTCTTTCCCTTTTTGGCAGCGGGCTGGGCCATTGTTCCAGGCTCCAGCCCAGGCGAACTCCCTCTCTGGGTAGTCGCAGACCTTTTGCTTGCACAGGCCCAGTCAGGTGTACCCAGCATCTCCGAATGAGTCCGGTATTCCACCTCCTTCCAAACATTGTGCTCCATGTCATTTCCCAACAGACAATCGACTGGCACGGCAGGGCTTATGGCAACTCGAAGTGAACCTGCAACCCCTTCCCACTCAAAGGGAACCTCGGCCACAGGGTAGTGGCCCAATCTGCGTCAGCCCCTCTTCTGTCCACTGCAATCGACTGCAAAAGAGAAAGAGGTCAATGTCAGACTGATCAGTATCCCTTTTCAGCAACAAGTAAGTGCAAAACCTTTTATTACCTGAAAGAACTTTATCGGCGATTTCTGGATTCATGTAAAGACAATTTAGAACAAGATATCTCCCACGAACTTTGTGGTTGAAACCCTTTGTTACAAGAATACTTTGTGGAACTTTGGGAGATAAACATTGTTTTACATGGAACTTTTTAAAGAATCGAACAGAGGAAACTATTGACAGCAAGGCAAACAGTAAATCAAGGACTTGTACAAATTACCTGCTGTATTTTGATGTAAAAGTACAGTATTAGTTTTATAAAAAGTCTGGATTATGTGTGAAAAGTGAGTTTGCTATTAAGAATTTAGGCTTTAGTTATATTAAGGTGAATGTTAGACGTTGGTAATTCTGATAATGATATTCGTTTGATTTTACAGAAGTTTTACAGTAACAGAAAGCCCATCATAGAACAGTAACACATTCCAATCCTGGAAGCTTGAGACCAGGATCCAAGAGGTACTTTTAGAAGAGAATTTCTAATAAGATTAAGGTTTAGTCAGGAACACATTTAGGGATAGGTTGCACTTATCTGTTCTTTGTTTATGTTTCATTAGGCACTGTTTCTACAGAAGTCAGAGAGGGCCGCAGATTTTAGCAGCTCTTCTACAGTGGAAACGCAAGAACGGTCTTGTCTCTCTTTTTTTATTTTATCCACTTCCCCCCTTCCCTTGAGCTTCTGGTTCTTAGTGCACTGTTTTAAAACTAGTGTGCTGGAACAAGCAGTTTCAGGGTGGGGTCGGACTGTCTTCAACCTCCATCAGAACTGAACAGAAACTCAGGTGAGCTGGGCTTTGACAGGTTCAAACCAGTTGCTGGGGCACTCCAGCCTCACTCTGGCGCAAAACTGGACAAAGGGAAAGGGGTGTAACCGCCTCCTTCTCAGGTCCACCCATAGGAGGGACCTAGCCAGGTAGTCAAGCCCCTAACCTTAGTATAAGTATAGGAGCTGTTTCCCCAGGACTTTAGATTACCCTGGACGAATCTTCACAAGACATATCCTGGACCTTCGACATTCCATTTCGACTGGAAGACGGAATATATCTCCGTTGTGGTCAAGGAGTGACCACCCTGTGCAAACAGGCACCATCAGCAACTTTGCTGGTCTGCATTTTCAAGGCTCCTGCCGGATCCCGAAGAATCTGCGACACAGGAACTGGACTTCCAGACTTCTCTGACTCAGACCCACATCCACAGCAAAGCTGAGACCCATGGCGGACACGAGAGACGTGGGACCAGACACCCTGGACATCCTGCAGCTTTCTAACTGCTCGACTCGAGGGTACCCTCGCAGTTGTGCATTGGGGTACGAGAAGCCCCAGACCCGAGCACCATTTGCACCGAAGCTCAGCCCTCCACACTCCACAAGTGCCGCGTGGGACCTGCTCTTGCATTTCAGCTCGACGTATCTTCCCGGTTCCTTGCCCATTGGCTAGTGAGCCACCTGAAGATTTTTCTTTGAACCAAACTTGCTTTCCTGGTTACTCCAGGTTTGCTCTAGCTTCGCTCCAAAGGAGAAGTGACACAGACCTTGCTGCTCTGCAACAGAGCCAATCTTGACATCCTGCGTGGGTTGCGATGCCAAGGCTTGTTGGGTCCAATCCGGATACCGACATAGTAGACAACTAGATCCTTTGTGGGGCAGTTTGAATCCAGCGCCTGGTCATCGCCGATGCCTCCTGGACCTCGTGGCTGAAGAGACAAACTCGCCTTCTTCACCTGAGATCATCGCGACATCGCCTGGTTCCTTCCTGGTACCTTCCGGGTCACTGGCTAGTGACCCAGACTCTGTCCCCTCTGCTTTCAGGTTCTTCAGATCTTCGATCCACCCTTGGATCCACCCGGACACTTTTCCTCTGGTTGCCTGCAGTACTTCTTTGCAGATCTCCATAGAAAACGACAACGAAACCCGACACCAAAAGGCACCTATGCACCCGGCTTCCCTGGGTGGGGTAACATGAGTACTCCAGTGCTCCAGTGGGTCCTGACTCTCGAAGTGTCCTAGTCTAAAGGAGTTTTGTCGTAGTCCATCAGGATGTGCCCTTAAACAGTAACTTTGTAACTTCTTTGTTTCCCGTTATAAGTCAATGGTAACTCGCAACTGTGTTTAGACACTGCACGCATCTCCCGTGGGCCTCCGACTTCCTAACCTTTGATTGTTTAGTGTAGCCCCAGCGATTCCCTAGGCCCTAGGCCTACTTTCCATTCCAGACGTGGTTCTTATACCACTTTCTTAGTATATGGTTTGTGAGGCCCCTAGGGCATTACTGTATACTGTGCAACTTATCATATGCTAATTGAGTAACTTGTATTGTGCTTTTACCTCTGATCTCATAAAGAGTGCAGAGGGGTTGTGTATAGAATAAATACATATATATTTGATATATACCTTGTGTGGCGTCCTTTCATTTGGTATTCAAGGGATTATAATTGGTAAAACAGCTTGCCTCACATGCTCTCTGGAATCTTAGCCTATTGACTGCTGGCACATGCTACCACTAGGATAGATTTCTATAAGGTTGACTTTACAACCACCATCAATAAGGGATGCTTAGACTGGTGCAAGGTGCTCACTAGAACTAGTGGACATCATATGCCAGGCTAACTTCTCACATTGGTGTGCAGCGGATGGGATAAGAGCTTGCTGTTGTTTTACCATATAATCTTGATATATCATTTGAAAGATCACATTAAGGTACCTGTAGGTACATATAACTCAAATTTCTTATAATACATACGTTCTACTGAACTTAGCAGTTATAGGTGGTTAGGGCCTAGCACACCCCGACTACAACTCCTAGAGAGGTTCTAGTAGGAAACAAGTAGTGTAGGTAGGTGCACACACCACACCTCACTAGCAATGTCCTTGGAAGCAGGGCTTCGTGGGCCTCTGCCAGAAGAGAACCTAAAGGTACCTTCTAAATATGACACATTTACTTTTCAGGAACTGAGAAGTCTGTGTTCAGTCAGAAGACTGAGACAAGGACAGAGTCCCACCTTTAACCACCTGGTAGATATACTAGTGGCTCATGATGTAGAGAATGCATCAGACCCCGGTAACCAAGGTAGTAGAGAGTGGGGCCATTCTTCTACTGAAGAGGATAACAATGGGCACCCATTGGACTATGAAGGAGAGGATGTGGACCAGGTAGAGGTACATGAACTGAACCAGGTCAACCTAGGACTACATGGGACTAGAGAAGGAAGGATCCAATCCAGAACCCCAAGTAGGCCTAATGGTGAGCACAGAAGACCCAGATCACTTTCCAGTGCATCTGACCATTCTGACTCATCAGTGGGGTCCAAATTCTCTGCTCTGAGGAGAATGCCTTCACCTCAGAGAAGGGAGCATGAAGCTAGGATGAGAGAACCCAAGCTTAGGATCAAGAGTCAAGAAGTTGCCCTTGCAAAAGAGACCCTAGCTCTTGAGAGAGCAAAGGCAGGGATAAGCTCCTGACAGTTAGTGAACAGCTACATTGTCCTGAAGAGTGCTCTGATAGATGGGTTTGGCTTTACCACTGAGCAGTACAGGTTGCTGTCCAGAGATACCCAGAAGACACAGACTCAGGACTGGACTGACTTTGTAGATTGTGCTACTAAGGCTCTGGAAGGCTGGTTACTGGGCAGTATAGTAAGTGACTATACAGGATTGTATAACCTTATAATGAGAGGACAGATTCCTAATAATTGTCAGAACCAGTTATTGCATCAGCACTTGGTTGACTGATCTGACCTCTCCCCAAGAATTGGGTAAGAAGGCGGACAAATGGGTCAGAACCAGGGTGAAGCAGAAGGTACAGAACCAAGGAGGTGATCACAAGACCAAAAGGGTGGGGAGAAAGCAAAAGACCAGAAATCTTCTCAAGGTCCCCAAAAAGCTTCTAATGGTGGGGGTTCCCAACAATCAAAAAAGAAAGAAGGTCCTAAGAAACCATGGTGCAAAGTATGTACGGTAAATACTCACTGGACCAGTGATAGCACCAAGAAGGAGGCAGCTCCGGCCACCATTGCCCCTAAGGCAACTGTTCCCCCTAGTACAGCTAATAGTGGTGGTTCTCAACAGAAGGGTGTAGTAGGGTTAACCCTGGGAACTGAGATGGATGCTGGCGTATTCAGAATACTAACTCAAGCTGTTCTTGTCTGTGAAGATGTGGACATGGCTTGTAAACGTGAGACGAATTGGGAGCTGTAAAAATCGTCCTGGCAGCAGTCACTAAAAATATTGGAATTATTGTATCATTTATGCTGCAATAATTTGACTCCCTGATGAAGAGCACAGGGGTGCTCGAAATGCATTCGAGATTGAGAGATTTCAATTGATGAATTTGCAAGTTGTATACAATACAAAAAAGCCCATATGGAACGTAATATGCAGGAACTTGAATAAAGCATTGAATGAATAAACTGTTTACTGAAGAAAGTAAATTGATTTTGAACTTTTTTGGAGCCTAATGACCTATAGGAGTGCCCCAATAAGGGATTTGCGACTAAGCACGCTTGGAAGCACACAATGTGGGACATGGCTATGTCCTCTACTGTGAGTCTCAGTAACTTGGGCAAGTACAGACAGACTTCTTTATTTAATGAGAAAGTGGCTCAGGCCTACAGGGACACATGTGGTAGTGTCACAATTGTGACACCCAGCTTTGTGAACCCTGGACAGATCATACTAGGTGAAAATTACCTAGTGACCAATGCTAGCAATGTCACTACGACACACAGTATGGCAGTTGTTAATTTCTCCTGGGGAGGGGTAACTGGCCTAAAGAAGGTTGTTGTTAGCTCAGACCTCCCTGTAGAATGTTTGCTTGGCAATGACCTACAGACTTCAGCCTGGGTTGAAGTGGAGTACAGGACCCATGCAGAAATGTTAGTAATCTCAGCACATGTCCTTGCTGTGACCAGGTCACAGGTCAAATATTGCAACACTGAACAGGCACTGGATTCTGGAACAATGGACCAGTTGCCTACCAGGAGGAGAAGCAGTAGGGTTAAAGCAGTGCCTTTCCCCTGACCTAAGGAAGAGGATCAGTCTTCTCAGGAAGCTGATTGTGAGACCCAGGAGGAAACTGTCCTAGAAGAGCTTGAGCCTGATCAGGTTGAGTTTCTTGGGACAGGGGGACCCTCCAGGGCAGATCTGAGGCAGGCACAGTTGGACTGCCCTTCTCTCGAACCCCTCAGACAGCAAGCTGCTGCTGAGGCTGCTCGGAATGATAGTGGGACCCACAAAGTCTATTGGGATGATGGGCTCCTGTATTCAGAGGCTAGAGACCCCAAGCCTGGAGCTTCCAGGAGGTTGGTCATACCTTTGGCATTTAGGGGCTTCCTTCTCACACTAGCCCATGATATTCCCCTTGCAGGACATCTTGGCCAGAACAAGACTTGGGACAGGCTTGCCCCTCACTTTCACTGGCCTCATATGTCAAAGGATACCAAGGAGTTTTGTCGCTCCTGTGTCACCTGCCAAGCCAGTGGCAAATCAGGTGGCACCACAAAGGTCCCCCTAATACCACTACCTGTGGTGGGGGTTCCCTTTGAACGTGTAGGGATTGACATTGTTGGACCAAAGAATCCCCAAACAGCCTCTGGGCACAGGTTTATTCTGGTGGTAGTGGATCATGCCACCAGATACCCAGAAGCAATTCCCCTAAGGATCACAACAGCACCTGTTGTGGCAAGAGCCTTCCTGGGAGTATTCTCAAAAGTGGGTTTTCCAAAGGAGGTTGTCTCAGACAGAGGTGCAAACTTTACTCATGTCTGGATATCTGACTGCTATGTGGAAGCAGCGTGGAGTGAACTACAAGTTCACCACACCCTATCATCCACAATGCAATGGTCTAGTTGAGAGATTCAACAAGACCTTAAAGGGCATGATTAAGGGCCTCCCTGAAAAGCTCAGGCGGAGATGAGACATCCTGCTACCCTGCCTTTTGTTTGCTTACAGAGAGGTCCCACAGAAGGGAGTTGGCTACAGCCCTTTTTCAACTTCTGTTTGGGCATCCTGTAAGAGGATCCCTTTGTCTGGTGAAGGAGGGATGGGAGTTACCTCTCAAACCTCCCAAACAAGACTATGTACTTGGTCTCCACTCCAGGATGGCTGAGTACATGAAAAAGGCATCCAAAAACCTTGAGGCTAGTCAGGAATTGCAAAAGGCCTGGCATGACCAAAAGGCTGTACTGACTGTTTACCAGCCAGGACAGAAAGTGTGGGTGTTGGACCCTGTGGCCCCAGCAGCTCTCCAAGACAGGTGGAGTGGACCCCACACTATTGTTGAGCAGAAGGGAGAAGTCACCTATTTGGTTGACCTTGGAACTCCCAGGAGCCCCCACAGGGTGCTTCATGTCAACAGACTGAAGCCATATGTTGACAGGGCTGACATGGGCTTGCTCATAGCTACTGATGAAGGACAGGAGGAAGAGAGGGACCCTCTCCCAAACCTGCTCTCTCAGAACCCTGATGATAGGTCAGTTGATGGTGTAGCCTTGGCAGGCAGCCTCACTGATCAGCAGCAGAGGGACTGCAGACAAGTTCTGCAGGCCTACAGACATATGTTTTCACTGACTCCAAGTCAGACTACCTGGTGCACTCATGAAGTGGACACTGGGGACAGTCTGCCTGTTAAAAGTAAGATTTACAGGCAACCTGATCATGTCAGGGACCGTATCAAGACAGAGGTCCGAAAGATGTTGGAATTGGGAGTCATTGAGCCCTCAGAGAGCCCTTGGGCCAGTCCAGTAGTCCTAGTGCCTAAACCTCACACCCAAGATGGTAAGAGAGAGAGGAGGTTTTGCGTGGATTACAGAGGCCTCAATGCTGTCACTAGGACAGATGCCCATCCAATACCAAGTGTGAGTTGTAAAGGGGTGGGCCTTCAAAACCCATGGACCTGGGTCAATAAGTAAGTACAAAAAGAGGGGTGGTCCGAGTTGGTTGAATATATTTTGTAATTATTTCATGTTAATACATATCTACAATCACCACAATTGTATTTTACTGTGGGTAAGCTTAGCGTATAAAGAGTAACGTATGCAGTATTTAAAAGTAAATTGTATTTATGCCACGTGGAGCAGTTTTCATTATACCTGTTGCTGCATATAATTATTTAGAAACCATCAACGTATTATCAATGTAGTTGTAACATCATTACAAAAATAGTGCTCTCAGTGAGAAGGGTAAAGGGAGTGAGGAGTATGTGAGGGACGAGGTAAAGGTGGTGTGACAATGGTACATCACAATCAAATCAAAACGCCTTTACAATCAAGGTAATATAAGTGTTACCAAAGTACATCACAAATAGGTAAGATTGATTCGTTCTTTTGTTCCTATGGTGCGTAGGGTATGGCGTAGTCTACGTTTCGACCCCGAGTACGTTAAAGGGTTGGTCTTGCCTCATGTTGGGGTCTTCATCAGGACATAGAGGAGAGCCTGGAAAACATTGCATTACCTAGTATTAGTCGACTATGTGGTGAGATGACACTTTAATATAGGCTAAATGTAGGGGTTACCTACATAGAGAATGACAGACGGCGAATCTTGCGTCACGTCTTGGGCTTGAGCTTGCTCCTTTCCATTTCTGAAATAAAGTACAATGGGGGGAGGGGTTTTAACGGGAATGCTAACGGCTAATTAGCCAACTGGCAAGGGGGATGCCATTGCACGTAAACTTACTGCTATTTGACTTCTTTAGAATGGAGAGTGGGTATTGTTAATTCTATATGGTAGGTTTCTCTGTACACCGCGCACCTTTCTGGAGGGATCAAGAGAAAAATCGAGGTCAGGGTTGATGATTTAAAAGAGTTGATTAACACGTTAAAAGGTACAATGTTAGAGACCTTAAAACAGCAGTGAGGCACGGCCAATACTGATGCAGTACTGCTGGGCGGCATGTGATGTGGCGAACATTTTAACATGACCGCTTTTAAATTGCTCGTGCTTACTGGGGATTGACTATGAAAAATTGCCATGGGAAGCTTAGTTGTAGGCAACTTGTTACGGGGCTATCTCATACCTTGTACAGCGCGGGGGCTGCAGTAGTCAGCGCACGTCGCTTCCTCCGTGGTTGTGGGGGTGCTCGCGTTGCTGCCGCTAGATGCTAAGAGCTGAGGGGCTCGGCTCGGGCAGCCAATCAGTGGCTATTGGGCTTCCGGGCGAGTGTACCGTGACGACACTCGGCGAATGGTCAGGGGACCGTATGGAAAGAGTGTTTTAGCTTTCTCAGGGATTGGATCAAAGAGTGGTTTGTTTTAGGGGGCAAAGTTACCGAGTAACTTCGTGTTTGTGCAATATCCACCACGTACCCGCACCCGGATATTGTCATCTTTTCGTAAAATATCAACAAATGTTCAACATTACATAATTCCAACAGCATTTGGAAACATTTGCTTGATTGAATATACAGCTCAAAAGATACATATTATAAAAGAATAACAACATTTATAATTCACCAATAAAGTCTAGACAGTATTACATTCTGGGGTACTTTCTGAACAACATAATCGTGTGTTATATAGATGAAAAGATGTCTGCTGAGAAATTATGTGTCTACTGTCAGTACTGGGAGTTGGTACCTTTAAGCTAAGGGTGGGGACTAAGGTGGAGATTCTTGCTTGGAAAGGGACATACTGACAATCTGATCATGTGCCCAGAATGCTTTAGGATGGTTTTGGGTCAAGTCCTGCCATTTGAGCAAAGTTAGCATCCAATTTGTTCAGACCTTTGTGTATGGTATTGAATTTGTGCATCCATTTGCACTCCCTAATGTTAAGGATGGAATTCAGATTCCCTCCTCGTGGTCCCAAGGTGATTTTTTCTAGTATGACCCATTTCATGGATTCAAGAGTGTGATTCTTTTCCATGTAGTGTTCTACCAGGGGTGCCCCTGCTGTTTGGCAGCGGATCCTGCTGCATTGCTGGAAGATTTGATTTTTGATCTTTTTGTTTAGTTTGCCCTATGTACATAAGATCACATGGACAGATGATAGTGTAGATTACTCCACTCGAATTGCAATTTGTGAAAGATCTGAGGTCTATTGTAGGTTGTTGTTGGTAACTTGTTTGGTCTCCCAACATGTAGGGCAGGCTTTGCATGACATACACCGAAAATGTCCTACCACTTCTGGTAGATTCCAGAGTCCTTGGATGGTTGGTGCCTGCGGTGTGTCCAGAAGGGAACGGACAACGTGGTCTTTTATGCTTCTTGCCTTTCTAAAGGCATGCATTGGTGGTTCTGGGCTTTCTATGATGTCTGCAACCAAACTCCAGTGTTTATTAATTATTCTCTTTATTTCATTGCTTTTGGTGCAGTATGTCGTGACACAAATCATTCGTTCCTGAGATGAATGACGTTCTTTTGGCATCAGTAGAGTGGTTCTATCCTGGAACCAGGCTCTTTTTCTGGATCTTTTCACCAATCTCTTGGGGTAGCCCCTTTCGATCAAACGAAGAATTAGGTCATCCGATTCTCTAAAATAGTCCTCCTTCAGAGAGCAATTCCTCCTGATGCGGAGAAATTGCCTGAAGGGCAGGTTGTCTCGTAGCCCTCTAGTATGGTGGCTCGTATATCTCAGCAAGGTGTTTCTTTCTGCTGGTTTTCTGTAGAGGGTGGTGTATAGTTTGCCTTCTATTTCTTTTATACTAATGTCGAAGAAGTCAATTGAGTCTTTGCTCATGTGCATTGTGAATTTTATGTCGTCCGACTGGTTATTGAGCCATTCAAAGAAGTTATGCAGGTCCAACTCGTCACCAGTCCAGATCATGAAGACATTGTCTATATATCTGTACCATACCGAGATCCTCGTCTGGTATGGGTTGTGTTGCGATAGAATACAATGTTGTTCATATTCGGACATGAACAAGATGGCCAGATCTGGGGCGAAGGCAGCGCCCATGGCCACTCCTTTGCTCTGGATATAGAACCTGTTTTGAAAGAAGAAGAAGTTCCTTGTCATAGCGATTTCTAGTAGATCGATAATGAACTCCGTGGGGACCCCGACTGGTTGTTCCCTATTTTGTAGAGCTCTTTTCCAATACCAAGGGCAGATGAACTCATTGACAGATTGGCATCGGGCAAGTTTTTGAGTACATTTGACTTGACACCTGGTTACTGGCAGATCATGCTAGCTGATGATGCAAAAGCCAAGACAGTATTTTCAACCCCAGGAGGACATTATCAATTTGTGGTAATGCCCTTTGGTCTGAAAAATGCACCTGTCACATTCCAAAGGTTGGTGAACCAAGTCCTCTCAGGTTTGGATGACCACTGTGCAGCTTATCTAGATGATATTGCTGTCTTTAGCTCCACTTGGGAAGATCATCTGGTCCACCTGAAGAATGTTTTGGAGGCCCTGGAAAAGGCAGGCCTAACTATCAAGACTACCAAGTGCCAGATAGGGCAGAGTCAGGTTGTATACCTGGGCCACCTTGTAGGTGGAGGTCAGGTTCAACCATTGGAGAGCAAGATCCAGACCATAAAGGACTGGACTGCTCCCACCACCCAGACACAGGTCAGAGCTTCCTTGGGCCTGACTGGGTACTACAGGAAATTTGTTAAGGGGTATGGTTCCATAGTGAAATTCCTTAATGACTTAACTTCCAAGAAAATGCCAAAGAAAGTTCAGTGGACATTAAGCTGTCAAAAGGCATTTGATGACCTGAAGCAGGCCATGTGCACTGCACCAATTCTGCAAAGTCCAGACTACTCCAAAGAATTCATTGTTAAAACAGATGCTTCTAGTTGGGGGTAGGTGCTGTTCTTTCACAACTGAATAAAGATGGTCAAGACCAGCCAGTAGCTTTTATTAGCAGAAGGCTGACCCCTAGAGAGACAAGTCGGTCAGCTATTGAGAGGGAGGCCTTTGGTTTGGTTTGGGCACTGAAAAGGCTGAGGCCATACTTGTTTGGCACTCAATTCAGGATTCAGACAGACCATAAGCCCCTCTTGTGGCTAAATCAGATGAAGGGTGAAAATCCCAAACTGCTTAGGTGGTCCATTTCCCTACAGGGGATGGACTGTACAGTGGAACATAGACCTGGGACTGACCATGCCAATGCAGATGGACTCTCCAGATATTTCCACTTAGAACATGAAGACTCAACTGGTCAAGGTTAGTTTAATGTCCCTGCGTTTGGGGGGGGGGGGGGTTGTGTAGGAGAGTACGGTCTGCTTCCTATGGTCACCCCCACTTTTTGCTGTGATTTTCTGGTTTTACGACTTTAGACTGGCTGTGGGCCTGCTAATCAGGACCACAGCCTAGCTGTTCTCTCTCTAAATTGATACAATGTACTTTAGGTACTGCCAGATTGGGTATTGGGTCACCTTTGTGAGCCCCTGTATAGTGTACCATAGGTACCCAGGGCATAGGTGCATCCAAGGCCTACCAGGGGCTGCAGCATGTATTATGCCACCCCTGGCTGGCCCTCCAAACCGACACCACAGGACTGTTCACACAGCCGGGCTAAGGTGGTGTAAGCACCCCTTCCTTAGATATAGTATACCTATATCTACCTCTATATATATAGACACATATGCACCGATTAGTCACTCCTATGGTAGGCCTCGACAATCCTGGAGGCAGAGTGCTTGGTTTTATGTGAGAGGGTGCCCTAGCATGAGCTGAGCCCCTCTGCAGCTTTTGGAACCATCTCCTTATAGCTGTTCTATGATATAGCCATACCATATACTCTTAAGTGCATTATAATCCTCGCAGTTAATGCTAACTTTGGTTTGGCTTCATCAAAACATGTTGTGTAAGGTGTCAAACGCTTTGGAATACTACCCCCACCAGTCCAGGCGGCGGGGGTAGCATTCCACTCTTCTAGAGGGAGAAGACATGTAGTTACTGGTTTACCCGGTTAAAGTTAAACAGAGCCTCAGAATCACAAAATGGATGCTGCTGCCACAGACACAAGTCTGACCTCCTGTTGCTGGGGAAAACTCCAGCAAGGGCGGCCTGGACAATAGGTTTTGTGTATTGGGGCAGGGAGGGCTGCATTCAGTGAATGCATCTAGACACTGCATGGGGCACACAAGTTGCTCCATGCATAGCCCGGTTCAAACCAGTTGCTGGGGCACTCCAGCCCCGCTCTGGCGCGAAACTGGACAAAGGGAAAGGGGTGTAACCACCCCCGTCTCAGGTCCACCCATAGGAGGGATTTAGCCAGGTAGTCCAGCCCCTAACCTTAGTATAAGTATAGGAGCTGTGTCCCCAGGACTTTAGATTACCCTGGACGAATCATCACAAGACATATCCTGGACCTTCGACATTCCATTTCGACTGGAGTGACCACCCTGTGCAAACAGGCACCATCAGCAACTTTGCCGGTCTGCATTTTCAAGGCTCCCGCCAGATCCCGAAGAATCTGCGACACAGGAACTGGACTTCCAGACTTCTCTAACTCCGAACCACATCCACAGCAAAGCTGAGACCTGTGGCGGACAAGAGAGACGTGGGACCAGACACCCTGGACATCCTGCAATTTGCTAACTGTTCGACTCCCGAGATACCTCTCAGTTGTGCTTTGGGGTACGAAAAGCCCCAGACCCGAGCACCATTTGCACCAAAGCTGAGCCCACCACACTCCACGAGTGCCGATGGGGCCTGCTCTTGCATTTCAGCTCGACTCGTCTTCCCGGTTCCTTGCCCGCTGGCTAGTGTACTCCCTGAAGATTTTTATTTGAACCAAACTTGCTTTCCTGGTTACTCCAGGTTTGCTCCTACTTCCCTCCAAAGGAGAAGCGCACAAACCTGGCTGGTCTGCAACAGAGCCAATCTCAACATCCTGCGTGGGTTGCGTTTGCCAAGGCTTGTTGGATCTAATCCGGATACCGACACCTCAGACAACTAGATCCTTTGTGGGACAGCTCGAATCCAGCACCTGGTCATTGTCGATGCCTGCTGGACCTCGTGGCTGAAGAGACAAACTCACTTTTTTCACCTGAGATCATCGCAACATTGCCTGGTTCCGTCCTGGTCACTGGTTAGTGACCCAGACTCTGTCCCCTCTGCTTTCAGGTTCTTCAGATCTTCGATCCACCCTTGGATCCACAAGGACACTTTTCCTCTGGTCGCCTGCAGCACTTCTTTGCAGATCTCCATAGAAAACGACGACGAAACCCGACACCAAAAGGCACCTATGCACCCGGCTTCCCTAGGTGAGGTAACATGAGTACTCCGGTGCTCCCATGGGTCTTGACTCTCGAAGTGTCGTAGTCTAAAGGGGTTTTGCCGTAGTCCATCCGGAAGTGCCCTTAAACAGTAACTGTGTAACATCTTCGTTTCCCATTATAAGTCAATGGTTACTTGCGACTGTGTTTAGACACTGCACGCGTCTCCCGTAGGCCTCCTACTTCCTAACTTTTGGTTGTTTAGTGTAGCCCCAGTGATTCCCTAGGCCCTAGGCCTACTTCCCAGGGTTGATTAGACTGGTGCAAGATGCCCACTAGTACTAGTGGACATCATATGCCAGGCTAACTTCTCACAGATACCGTCCCCCACAAGCGACTTTTGCAAAGACTTGAGGGGGGCGGGTTTGGAGGCACGGTATTAAAATGGTCGACATCCTTTCTCAGCAACCGCTCTCAAAGAGTCTGGGCACCACCTTTTTTGGCAGAAATCCCGCCCATGAATGTGGGGGTTCCGCAGGGATCGATTTTGGGTCCCACGTTGTTTAATTTGTACATGGCCCCTCTTGCCCTTCTCGCCTAGAAGCATGGTGCTAAAATAGTGTCATACGCGGAGGACACTCAACTGTTGTTCACGTGCGAGAAGGGATTTTACTTCAATGGGACCAAAATAAAGTACTGCCTCCCTGAAGTCTTCTCGTGGTTTAGTTGTAACCAACTAAAATGCAACTCTGATAAATTTTCTTTGGCCCTCGTCCACACGAAGCCTGGCACTCTTGGGGGCCACAAGACATGTCCCCCCCTCTCGTCGTCTGAGGTCTCTATTGTGAAAAATCTGGGGGTCAAATTGGATTCTGCACTCTCTATGAAGGCGCAAGTCCAATCAGTGGCAGGTACCTGTTTTGGAACACTGAAAATGCTGAAAAACCTCCTCCCTCTACTACCAGTCTTCCATTGTAAAACAGTTGTCCAGACCCTAGTGATACTGAGACTGGATTATGTCAATTCTCTGTATTTTGGACTCCCAGAGTACCTACTAGGCGGCCTGCAGATTATTCAGAACATAGCAGCCAGAGCCAATTTCTTAACTAGACCCAGGACACATACCTCTCATCTCTTATCCGCACTTCATTGGCTTCCAGTGCGAAAGAGAATTCACTTCAAAGCCTTAGTCCTGGTCTTCAAAGCAGTTGATGGAGCGAGTTTCAGAAATAATTTTATTCTGGCTCGGGAAGTTAATCCCTTGTAACATGAACTAATATATTAATGAATTACTGCATGTTTGTTGTATTTAATCAATTTAGACTAAAAGATCATCATTGCATTACATGTGGGTTTAATGATAAATGTGCTCTTGTTGCATTTGCTGGTGCGTTTAATAATACATTACTAATGTTGTTTTGTTTGACCTATTGTCTTTGTCAACATTAATGCGGCTGATTTATTGACGGCATGTGCTTAATTTATATGTGCTATTGTCTATGTTGTCTTGTTATCTATATTGTGTTTGTATTTTTCTTTTTATCGTTTCAGATTTATGCTGGATTATGAAGAAAGGTACATTATAAATGTGCTGCTTTTAAATGTGCTTCTGCTAGGTGATTTGTACAAATGTGATGATATTAGTATTAGAGGTTGGATAACATAACGACTTTCTTTTCTTGTATTAATTATTCTTTTGTGTTTGTTTGCATACTAGCTCGAGAGAAAGGCTTGAGGCCTAGTTTTGAAAATAATGGTTAGCCTGACTGAGAACAGAGCCAAGCACAGTTATGTTGAAGCTTTTTCACAAAAACTATTCTTTGGAAATAAACTGAAGCCTAAACAAAGAGAATTGTGCGAAGTGTGCTCTGGACGTTATTTCTCCAAGGCCAAGGAAGTGACAAGGGATGGTTTGGCCAAGCTATGGAGGAAACAGTTAAAGACTTTGGATACTGTATCATTCTTTTGGAAGCCGGTGTCGCTTCATGTCAATGGACAATAACCGTGACGTTTTTGAAACTTGGAAGCGGTGGCCTTTTGGTGGTCTGACAGACAGCAACCAATCAGGGTGCTGAAAACTAATAAAAATATATCGTTTAGTTAGATTAGTGAGTTAGAAAAAGTATAAAAACTTAGCCCATTGAGGGGAGCGGGGCTGCCTGTTCCTGAGGGCGAAGTGCTGTCCGATTTTCTCTTGGACACGTAAGATACTGATTGCATATTAAATGTTTTTCCTTTTCAGGTCAGAAAGCTTAACATAGGGAATTAGGGTTGATGTTGATTTTAATTCATTAATTTTGTGCAATTTTGAAGTGCCAGACCTTTTGTGCCAATAAACTAATGGATAATACTGATTTAATAAAAATGTTTGAAATTAATAAATGAGCTAATAAAGATTTTGAAACCGAAACTTTGAAACTTTAAAAATAAAAGACTTAAAACGTCAAGCTGGTCTTGATTATTTTAGTCGTTACCATTAGCTGATTCATTGGCCATAGTGGTCTAATTAAATGATTTCTTGATTATCTATGAATAAAAAGTTATACTCCAGTTGTATATATTGTACATATTTAGCTTTGATAGTGTGATTACTTAGGCCACATGATTCAGTTGTTCACTTTTCTGTCTCTGTTCAATGGGCCTTAGTTTGATTAGCATGGTGAGTATCAAGTAGAGATTGGTGTTTATAGAGAGACAGAATTTCTATAGTGACGCTGGATCAAATCATTTGGTAGCAGAGTTCGGTTGCTATGGTAACATACATGTTACATGGTAATTACATAGGATACATGTCTAAAATATGTAGTTAGGTTTGTTCATTTGTTGTATGTAGTCGAAAGGATTTTTCCAGCAGTGTGAAAAATTCCTGGTTGTTTGCCGGCAAAAGAGTAGTGTGGCTAGAAGAGTTACACAGTGCATTTGTTCTGTTTCAAAATTGTGGTATAGAATATATCGCAAAGTGTTGTGGACGTACAGCACAAGTTTAGGGACCTTAGATGTGACTGGTTGAATGTAATAGTGAGGATTATCTATGAAATCGTAGCATTAAGCATAGGGACCTGGTGAGCCCGTTTTAAAACTTTTTGTGAAAAGAGTAATAGGATTTATCCAAGCTTGAGTGAAAGGGTAAGATAGCGTTGTCTATTCTTATTAACGTTTGACGATCTCTGTGGTTGGTTAAAGTCCTGCCAAAGTTTTCGTGTGTGCGTGATTAGGGTTTTCCGTTTGAATGTGTGAGCGATTTCGTGATAATAGCGTCGTCTATTTTCTGCTAAAAGAATTCTGAATGTTTGAAAAACTATCACTTTGTTAGCGAAACAGACAAGTGGTTTGTTTATTTGTGGTTACTAATTGAAATTCATTGGAAAAACATTGTTTAAAATGGCGCTGTAAAAATTTTTGTAAAGGAGGGGTGAGTTTACGGAGTAACATACAGTGAAGCTGCAGCGGCAGTGTACGTAATTTTGGTTTGCGCTGTGATTGGCTAACATACGTCACAGCAAGCGCACTGATTGGTTCACGTGACAGTGACGAGCTGACACCAGATTGGTCAGTTCTGAATACTGTATTTCTATTGGTTGAGCAAAGTAGTGACGTAGCTTAACCTGATTGGCTTATTGGTGTCTTCCGCGCACGGATTGGCTAGAATAGCGGAACACCAAGAGAACATTTCGAAGCTTTCGGAATAAGCAATTTTGATTTTAAAACATGAGTTATTGGAACAATAGTGAGAAAAAGAAGCCTTCATGGTTTCAGAAAGTGAAAAATTTATTTAAACCTGACAAGAAGATTGAGACGCGTGATGGTAAATTACTTCATAAGTATAAAACACCCGCAGCCTATATGGAAGGTGAATATGGTTATCATACGGTAATTTGGTTTGATAATTGGATGCATTACACAAAAGGTGATGGCGTATTAGCATGGCCGGAGGATGGGTCATTTAATATGAAAGTTTTGAGAAACCTGAGAGAAAAAATGATGGATCTTGTGCCAAAGCCTAGACCTACACAATTTGAGGCTTTAGTTGAATGGGAGGTTGAGATGATGGAGCTTGAACGTGAAATTAAATGTTTAACACCTAGAAATTCAAAGCAGATTCTAAACAGAGAAACACATGAGGGCAAAGTGAGACGCTGGAGAAAAGCAGATATGTATGATGGTCTGTATTCTGTGAGAATAATGATTACTGAAGAGCCAGGTAAAAGGAAAATTCGAAAGACAAATAGACTTGATGAGGAATTAGATGATGCAATTTTAGAGGATATTTACTCTACTAAACGCAAACCGTCACCTTATCAAGTAGATTCACAATCTACCCCGAGAGTTTCTACAGGAACTTCTCCTAGTGCACCTCCTAGGGAAGCTGATGAAGGTTCGCCCAGATTTTTTAAATTACCTGAAAGAGTAGGGTCAATAAATAATACTAGTACACCTAGAGAAAACAGAATTTTGGATCAGAGAGATAATTTTCCAAGAAATCAAGAAAGAGTTCTTGCAGATATGCCAGAAATGTCCAGTTATAATAGAGCAAAGGAAGATTTATTTCAACAATTAACAAAAAGCATGAAAGCAGTGATAGTACCAGCAACAAATGGTCCTGTTGTACCAGTTTTTGATCAGGGAGAAAATAGACATTCTGCCTTGACAGTTCCACTGAATGCAGAAATTCAAAAAGTAGCTGAGAAATTTTATTCGGAACTTTCGGAGATTCACAGAGAAAAATCTATGATGCCAAATTTAACTTTAAATCGAAGTTTAACAGGTTCTGAAACTCCATCAGTTGCAGAATCAGATCCAGGTCCTTCAGAAAGAAGCTTAAACAGAATAGATTTAACACAAAATGCATTGTCACCAGAAGCACCTGAATTTAAAAAGCTTGATGTTGCAAAATTAAAGGCTGATCTAGAGGAATTAATTATTGGCACAGTTGGTACTGATAGTTTAAGGTTGTATCAGGATTATGAATTGCTTTTCATTTGTAAAAGTATACAGTGGAAAACGAAAAACAGGTATGAACAACTGGAAGAAATGGCTGCTGAATTAGAAATTGATTTGAGCAAACAGAAACATTTGCAGAAACACTACAGAGTGGATTTTTCTGAAAAGGATATTGATAATCTCAATATTGCTGGAAGAATGACCCATATAAGAGAATTAATAGCTTTTCTCAGAAAATTAGGTGAGGTAGGCAAATGGAGAAAAAAATGGTCAAAGAATAAAGAACAGGACAAAAGGGTCAGAAGTGAAGTAGTCTCAGGATTTCCAATGAGGGAAATAGCAGGTGGAGGGTATGTGCATGTCCTTTGGTCCAGACAGGATATTCTGTTATTTACCAATGATTTCCCTCGACTGAGAGAAAACCCGTTGAATGGTATCCACAGGTAGACAGATTTATTAAAGTGTCAAATGTTCTGTGGATTGATCTAGATGGTTTCTTTGACATAGTTGTCCCATCAGATCTTTGAACAGAATGCAAAATTTCTGTGGATTGCCAAAAGAAGAACCTGCTCGAGACACAATTACAGGTGCCCCATCCAAATATGTTATGGATATGTATAATAAAGTAATTTATTGGCTGAAAGGGAAAAATCCCCCAAAAGAAGTAGATTGGGTTAAAATTGACAGAACAAATCAAGAGCCAAAAGAATCAGTATATTCTTTTTATGAAAGATTGCTGTTAGTATTTAAACAATACAGTGGCTATGAAAAATTAAGTGAAAAAGACATGAGCCACTTTATTTATAGATTTGTCTATGGCCTGAGACCTGAAATTGGTGAGATGATTAAAAATGGAATTGTGTGTTGGCTATCACTTTCAGTTGATGACATCCTGAGAAAGGCAAAATAATGCAGTGACGAAATAGACGCCAAACAAAAGAACCTTAAGGAAAAAGCAATGTGGGCACAAGTGAAATAGCTGAGCAACAGCAAATGGCTTTAGATAATAAAAATGTGCAACAGAATCAAGGCAAATTTAAGAATAATTTTAATAATAAGCCTAAATTTAATGTGAATGTTAAAGAGCTGAAACAGAAGCTCCCATGTTTTAATTGCGGCGAAATTGGACACTGGAAGCGCGAGTGTAAAAATCCGCCCAGAAATTTTAAAAATAATTCATTGAATCCACAGATACAGAATGAGTTAAATCAGCAGCAACAGCAACAGCTACAGCAGCAGTTAAACGAGTTAAGTCAGCAGCGACAGCTACAGCGACAGGTAGCGAATCAGCAGAGCCAGATTCAGCAGAACCAGATACAGCAGAGCCAAATTCAGCAGAGCCAGATTCCACAAGCACCATTTCCTAACTGTGTAAATGCTCAGAGGTTTACACCTGAAACAGGTTTCTGTGGAGGTAATCAGGTAAATAATGTGCCAAGAGTAAATATGTCAAATGCTTCCCAACAGTTTTGGCTGAAAAATAAGGAAGAGAGTGATTCATCAGAAGATTACTCATGACAGTGCCTGAGAGAGGAAGAAGAGTGTGTGCTTGGATCCACTCTTGAGGTAGATCAGTCTGGTCCATTTGTTAATGGTAAAGTGAATGATGTAGATATCACTTTTCTTGTGGACACAGGTGCTACCCGTTCTACTGTTAGATCAACAGAAATAGAAAACCTTCCTCTCCCTGGTGAGTCCATCCAAGTTGTAGGTGTAGCTAATCAGCAAATTAAAACAAGTCTGACAGAGCCTGTAAAGGTTGAGATTGGAAATTACAAAGATAAACACAGGTTTCTGGTTTGTGACAGTAGTCCAGTAAATCTGTTGGGTCGTGATATATTGTGCAAAATGAATTGCAAGATATATTGCTCACCAGATGGCATTTAGTTACAAACATCAGAAGTAGATGATCTTTACAAATTGACAATGTTGATGGTTGAAGAAGAAAAGAAATGATTATTTCCTGTCTTTGACAAAAATGATTTGCCAGAAGAGCTCAAAAAGCCAGTCAAACAAGAAATTTGGGACCTAACTGGAAATGATATGGGTCTTATGAAAAATGTAGATCCAGTAAAAAATTACTGTAAAACAGGGAACAGATTTTCTGAATGTTCCACAATACAAAATGAAAGCTGAGACAATTGAAGGTGTTATTCCAGTGATTGAGAAGTTCATAAGTCAGGGTGTACTAAAAGAGATTGAGAGTAGCCCATGTAATTCACCGATTATGGGTATTAAAAAGCCAAATGGAACATATAGAATTGTTCAGGATTTAAGAAAAATTAACCAGATTGTTGTTCCATGTTGGCCAATTGTTCCAAAGCATGCGGTAATTCTTTATCAGATTCCGCATGACGCAGAATGGTACACGGTCATTGACCTGTTCCACTGCATCCAGAGAGCCAGCAAATTTTTGCATTTAGGTTCCAGAATCGCATTTTAGCATGGTGTCGTATCCCACAGGGGTATACTGTGAGTCCATCCATCTTTAATCAGTTATTAAAGAAATCCCTAGAAAATCTGATATTGCCTGGAAATTCTACATTGGTTCAGTATATTGATGACTTACTAGTGGCAGCAAAGACACGAGAGAATTGTGTAACTGACACCATTACACTTTTAAATTGATTGGCAGATGAGGGACATAAAGTGTCACCTGCGAAATTGCAGTTTTGTAAACAAGAAGTAAAATATCTTGGTCACAGAATTGCAAAAGGAACCAGACAAGTGACAATTGAAAGAATTAAAATGATTTGAGCAATACAGCCTCCGACAACACAAAGACAAGTCAGAATGTTTCTGGGAATGGTTGGATACTGTCGACAATGGATTAGTGGATTTTCCGTAATTGCAAAGCCACTACAAAGACTGACAAAAGCAGACATAAAAGATCCAATTAAACTGTCAAAAATTGAACTGGAAGCTTTTGAACAATTAAAAAGAAGCTTATGTGAAGCTCAAGCTTTGGGAATGCCAGACTATGAAAAGGAATTTGAATTGTAGTGCAGTGAAAGGGAAGGTTGTGCATTGTCAGTCCTGATCCAGAGACATGGAAAACTGAGAAAACCAATTGCTTATTTCTCAGCTGTTTTGGATCCTGTTGCAAAAGCTTCCCCAGGTTGCTTAAAAGCAGTGGCTGCAACAAGTGTAAGTCTTGAACAGAGTGAAGGTATCATTATGGGATTCCCTGTAAAAGTATATGTACCTCATTCGGTTGAGATTCATTCTTACTAGAAGCAAAACTCAGCATCTAACCAGTAACAGATTGACAAAATATGAGAAAACAATTCTGGGATCAGATAATGTTTCTATTGCAAGATGTGTGAATTTAAATCCTTCCACATTATTGCCGGATGGTGTTGTTACTGAAGTTAACAATGAGAATGACATGGATCATGAGTGTCTGGATGTTGTAGATTACTGCACCAAACCTCGTCAGGACATAAAAGATGTTCCTTTACCTGAATCAGATCTGGTTTATTTTGTTGATGGTTCCTGTCTAAGATCAGACGAAGGAATTCTGAGAGCAGCATACTCAGTATGTACAGTTTCAGAGGTTGTAGAGGGTTCACCTCTTGATGGAATTCGTTCAGCTCAAATAGCAGAATTAATTGGTTTAATTCGAGCTTGTGAAAAAGCAGGTGGTAAAAAGGTAACCATAGTGACTGATAGTCAGTATGGGTATGGCGTAGTTCATGACTATGGTCAGCTTTGGTCTGAAAGGGGTTATTTGACCTCTGCGGGAACGCCAATCAGAAATGCAAAATTGATCAAAAGATTGATTGATGGCATTCAATTACCAGAACAAATTGCTGTTGTAAAATGTGCAGCTCATAAAAAAGGTGAGGATTACATTACTAAAGGTAACGCGTTCGCAGGTGAAATCGCAAGGACCTGCGCAAAGAATAATTTTTCAATCAATCGGGAGAAAGACAAAAGTCACATGTTGAACTCTCTCATGCTAATATCTGTAGTTGAAACATGGCAGGGAGTAAAAGAATTACAAGATGAGGCAGATGAAGAGGAGAAAAACACGTGGTTAAAAGCAGAGTGCAGACAGCGAGAGGAAGATGGAGTTTGGGTCTACAAAGATGGAAGGCCTGTAATGCCAAATTGCATGATTGCTGACATGGCACGGATGTACCATGGTGCAGGGCATTTAGGAAGAGATTCAATGATCAGACTATTGAGAGAAAAATGGTTCAGTCCAAAATTCAGAATCATAGCAGAGTCACTTTGCCAAAGATGTTTGACCTGTCAACAAATGAATCCAAACAGAAAAACTGTTGTAAGTTTGGAAACCATAGGACGGGAGGGTGGTCCTTTTACCAGATTACAGATGGATTTCATTGATATGCCAAAGCACAACAAGCTGAAATATGTGCTTGGATTTGTTTGTCTGTTTTCAAGATGGGTGGAAGCTTTCCCAACACGTCATAATGACTCAGTCACTGTGGCAAAATTGCTTTTGAGGGAGATCATACCTAGATATGGCTTTCCGGTAATTATTGAAAGTGATCGCGGAACACATTTTGAAAACAGATTGCTATTGCTAAAACTGATTTGTGAAGCTTTAAACATTGAACAAAAGCTGCATTGTGCGTACAGACCAGAAGCATCAGGTGTTGTAGAGCAGATAAATGGAACAATTAAAAACAGGATTTCAAAAATGTGTCTAGCCACAGGAGTAAAGTGGACAGATGCTCTTCCACTTGTTTTAATGTCTTTGAGAAGTACTCCAGAGAAAAAGACAGGCCTTAGTCCCCATGATATTTTAATGGGCAGAGTAATGAGGCAAGCATTTGTTCCAGTTGGCAAACTCTTGAGTATTAATGATAGTGCAATCATTGAATACTGTCAGAACCTTTCTGATGTAGTTATTTCTGTATTTCATCAGGTGGGAACAGATGTAAAAACTAAGGAGAAAGAACAAGCTCATGATCTGTTGCCTGGAGATTGGGTGAGGACCAAAGTGCATCGAAGGAGAAACTGCTTAGTACCTAGATGGCAAAAGGCTAGACAAGTAATTCTTGTCACAACAAATGCTATTAAGTGTAGAGGTTTGAAAAGGTGGGTGCATGCAAGCCATACCATTCGTGTACCACCTCCTGATAATCTTGATGAAGAAAGTGAGACAACAACTGATTCAGATTCAGAAGGAGACCCTGAAGATCAAGAATCTGATGATCAGCAGGAAGATCAACATCTGGAGAATCTAGACGCAGATCAGGCCTTGAGTGAAAAAGATCTGGAAATTGTGACTGAAGATCAAGATGTTGAAGAAAATTTGAAAGAAAGAGAATCTCAAAAAGAAAAAGAAGATTCAGAAGAAAAAGACTCTGAGCAGGATAAAAATTTGAATAAGGAGAGTATTGAAAGGCAAAAGAGTAGCTCTGTGTGCAGGAGCAAGAATTCTGAAACTGGGAAGCTGAAGGTGATTCCTGAAGAAGAAGAAGAATTACCAAGTACCAGCTGTAAGAATGATGTTCCTAATGGAGTGAAGCTGCCGAGTAAAGAAGTTCCTAAATACAGATTTGAAGTCTCAGAAACAGACACAGATAGGAGTGATGAAGAGTCTGAAATAAGAAAATTCAGAAAAAGAGCTTGGAAAGCTGAAAGTAACGAAAACGTGGCAAAAAAGAAAATCTTGAGAAAAGGAGATATTTGGCCAGAAAATAACCTGAAATTTAAACTGGTGAAGAAATCAAAAGAGCAGATTAACGAAATTTCAGGGAGGTGACTCTGATAAGAAAGACGAAAAGAATAAGAAAATTGAAGTAATCACTGGTAAGACAAAAAGAGTGTTAAAGCCAAATCAAAAGTATAAGTCCCCAGAGTGGACGTACATCATTATTCCGCCAATTGTTGAGCTAGGAAGCAATAGTCAAAAAGATTTGGAAGAAGCTAGTGACAATGATTGAAGCTGTTTAGTTTTGGATAAGGGTTTTGATTCCTGGCATAAGGCTGAAGAAAATGTGTTAGGTGACTTTAGGTCGAAGAAATTGTGTTTAGCTGAAAAACACATGTTCATGTGACGCAAGGTCGAGGAAAAGCTGTTTTAGGGTTCTTAAAAAAAAAAAAATTAAAAGGGGGGATATTTAGTTTTTAGTTTTATAGTTTTATAGTTCATTACTTATTTTTAAATTTTACTTATTTTTTAAATTTTTGTTTGTTTATTCATTTAAAAATGCCTAGTTCAGATACTTCAAGGTGCTCCATTTTGAAAAGATGTTGCAAAATGTCTTCAATTTGTGTAGTTCTCTTAATTCTGGTTTGGTTACTTTTAGCTGTAGTATACCCATTTGGTATTGATAAACAGAAACTAAAGACTAATATAACAAGTAAGGCAGAGACTAAACAAGAAAAACATGCTGGCAAGTCTAGCAGAGTTATTGAGCATAATCCAGAGATCCATCAAGATAGATCTGTTGGAGATTTTTCTAGCAATTCATTTTCTAGGCTTCTGTCTGAATATGTTAAAGTAATGAATGTAAAGGATTGCTATGTCTGTGTGAAGCTACCTGCTTCTGTCTCAGAGGGGGTTACTTATAATATGTTACCTCTGACCTATGGCATCACTTGCAGTGTAATTGCTAGTCTGTTTTATCAAACTGGTCGTCTGGAGTATTATTACTCAGACTTTGATGAGGTTTTTGCAAATCTCAAAGTTGTAAATAGCTTAAATAAAGTTAAGCCTGCGAAACAGATGAGGGAATTCTTTTTAGTAACTAATGAACTTAATTATGAGTACGCTTATAGAAATAATTTAACATGCAAAATGAGAGCAGAAGAAAAGACTTTCCTGAATATGGTTGAGGAGAGAAGGGCTGTTTACAAAAGAAATGAGATGCTTAAACATGCCAAGTCTAAGTACTGGCAAATGGAGGATGCTAAGCTTAATGGTTTTAACACAAATGCAGCTATTCATATAGATGAACCAGTTAGTGGTAAATTTTGCATTAGAAGAGATAACACATTATATGATAACTTTTTTGTTGGTGCTAGTCAATGTGAAGATACTTATCGTATCATAGGGGGATGGGGATTTAAAGGTGGTAAAGATCCAATTTTTCCTGGAATTTATTTTATTTGTGGAAATAAGGCATATTTTATCCTCCCAGACCATTGGTATGGGACTTGTTATCTTGGATTAGTTTTTCAAAAAATGTTTCATGTTGACAGAAATGAAAAAGGTACCTTTGAATTTGGTGAACACCTGAATAGGTACAAAAGAGAAAGTTTTACAGAAGTCTTTGGGAGACATCTTTGGTGCTGTCATTCCTATGGTAGGAATCACCATGAATTCAATCAAAATAAGAAAAGTTTCAACAATTGTAGACAGATTGTCAACAGATACAGCGAATGGTTTTCAATTGGTCAACACAGAACTTGTTGCTACCAGGAGCATGGTTATGCAGAATCGTCTTGCATTAGACATTCTGCTTGCAAAAGAGGGAGGAGTCTGTGGGGTTTTACATGTCCAGCATTGTTGTACATATATTCCTGACAAGAGTCGGAATATAGAGTCGCTTATTAAAAATATAACAGAGTTTCATGAGGAGATAGAACTCCTGGAGGAAGACAACTTCACTGAACGAATAGGCAAAAGGATTGAGGCAATAAAACAATGGTTTTCAGAAATTGGTGGCTCAATCATCGGCAAAGTGCTCTATCCAGTAATTGTCATCATTATGGTGATATTGCTGCTAAAAATTAGTTACATGATCCACAAGAGAAAGAAGCACCAGAAAGAAAAGAGGAGGATTTTCAAACTCAGAAAGGAACAAGAGAAGGAATATGAGTTAGAAGAGATGCGAAGGGCTCAGTTTGAAAGTGTTGAGCAAACAGCAGAAACAGGGGTTTAGGGAGACTAATACTGAAAGAACTCAAAATGTGACGTCTCTAAATTGGGTTAAAAATTTTCTAAATTTTGGGTGTTGTTTGGTGATTTTGAAATCACCAGATGAGGGAGTTGATGGAGCGAGTTTCAGAAATAATTTTATTCTGGCTCGTGAAGTTGATCCCTTGTAACATGAACTAATATATTAATTAATTACTGCATGTTTGTTGTATTTAATCAATTTAGATTAAAAGATCAACATTGCATTACACGTGGGTTTAATGATAAATGTGCTCTTGTTGCATTTGCTGGTGCGTTTAATAATACATTTCTAATGTTGCTTTGTTTGACCTATTGTCTTTGTCAACATTAATGCGGCTGATTTATTGATGGCATGTGCTTAATTTATATGTGCTATTGTCTATGTTGTCTTGTTATCTATGTTGTGTTTGTATTTCTTTTTACCGTTTCAGATTTATGCTGGATTATGAAGAAAGGTAAATTATAAATGTGCTGCTTTTAAATGTGCTTCTGCTAGGTGATTTGTACTAATGGGATGATATTAGTAATAGAGGTTGGATAACATAACGACTTTCTTTTCTTGTATTAATTATTCTTTTGTGTTTGTTTGCATACTAGCTCGAGAGAAAGGCTTGAGACCTAGTTTTGAAAATAATGGTTAGCCTGACTGAGAACAGAGCCAAGCACAGCTATGTTGAAGCTTTTTCCCAAAAACTATTCTTTGGAAATAAACTGAAGCCTAAACAAAGAGACTTGTGCGAAGTGTGCTCTGGACGTTATTTCTCCAAGGCCAAGGAAGTGACAAGGGATGGTTTGGCCGAGCTATGGAGGAAACAGTAAAAGACTTTGGATACTGTATCATTCTTTCGGAAGCCGGTGTCGCTTCATGTCAATGGACAATAACCGTGGCGTTTTTGAAACTTGGAAGCGGTGGCCTTTTGGTGGTCTGACAGAGGGCAACCAATCAGGGTGCTGAAAACTAATAAAAATATATCGTTTAGTTAGATTAGTGAGTGAGAAAAAGTATAAAAACTTAGCCCATTGAGGGGAACGGGGCTGACTGTTCCTGAGGGCGAAGTGCTGTCCGATTTTCTCTTGGACACGTAAGATACTGATTGCATAATAAATGTTTTTCCTTTTCCGGTCAGAAAGCTTAACATAGGGAATTAGGGTTGATGTTGATTTTAATTCATTGATTTTGTGCAATTTTGAAGTGCCAGACCTTTTGTGCCAATAAACTAATGGATAATACTGATTTAATACAAATGTTTGAAATTAATAAATGAGCTAATAAAGATTTTGAAACCGGTTGGATAACATAACGACTTTCTTTTCTTGTATTAATTATTCTCTTGTGTTTGTTTGCATACTAGCTCGAGAGTAAGGCTTGAGGCCTAGTTTTGAAAATAATGGTTAGCCTGACTGAGAACAGAGCCAAGCACAGCTATGTTGAAGCTTTTTCACAAAAACTATTCTTTGGAAATAAACTGAAGCCTAAACAAAGAGACTTGTGCGAAGTGTGCTCTGGACGTTATTTCTCCAAGGCCAAGGAAGTGACAAGGGATGGTTTGGCCGAGCTTTTCTTGGACACGTAAGATACTGATTGCATATTAAATGTTTTTCCTTTTCAGGTCAGAAAGCTTAACTTAGGGAATTAGGGTTGATGTTGATTTTAATTCATTGATTTTGTGCAATTTTGAAGTGCCAGACCTTTTGTGCCAATAAACTAATGGATAATACTGATTTAATAAAAATGTTTGAAATTAATAAATGAGCTAATAAAGATTTTGAAACCGAAACTTTGAAACTTTAAAAATAAAAGACTTAAAACGTCAAGCTGGTCTTGATTATTTTAGTCGTTACCATTAGCTGATTCATTGGCCATAGTGGTCTAATTAAATGTGGTCTAATTAAATGATTTCTTGATTATCTATGAATAAAAAGTTATACTGCAGTTGTATATATTGTACATATTTAGCTTTGATAGTGTAATTAATTAGGCCACATGATTCAGTTGTTCACTTTTCTGTCTCTGTTCAATGGGCCTTAGTTTGATTAGTATGGTGAGTATCAGGTAGAGATTGGTGTTTATAGAGAGACAGAATTTCTATAGTGACGCTGGATCACTCTCCATAAGATTGGGGCCCCGTATCTTAGGGAAAGATTTCAGCCTTATATGCCTCAGTGTTCTTTAAGGTCGTCTACCCAGTGCTTGATCATGACTTCGAGGGTCATGCTCTCACAGGTAGGGGGAAGATCTTTTCAAGTAGTAGAATCTCCACTCTGGAACACACTCCCCCCGTTGAGATAGATCCCGGACCTCCTGACCTTTAGGCAGAATCTGAAGACGTGGCTTTTTCAGCTTTAGGCTTTCCGGTTCTGTGGTTGGGGTGATTGTCTGTCAGCGGTTATGGTCGTCTTTTTCTCAGCACTGGGACACGCGCTTGACAAATTCCAAATGACATAACATAGTGTGGTTCTTTTTCACTTAACCAACACTATATGATTAGTGATGGTAAAACAAGCTGTTTCACACTCCTACATTTAGCCTGAAGGCTTCTCTCCACAGCTACCACTTAGAGAGATTTCTGAGGTTGCCTATGGTTGTCTAAGACCACTAAAATTATCATAAGGACATTCTGGATTAGTGCATTCTGGATTAGTGCAGGGTGCACCACTTACATAAGTGTGCTACAAACACAATGGTCCCTCAAAAGGACAATGGGGGAGAAGAAATAAATATAGACATTCAATTAGATATATATTGCGCTGTCCAGCCAGACAGGAATACCTTTAATATTATAGAATTTGTGACAAACAATGAAGTGGGAACACAATCTTGCATCAAGCGAGATACAGACAATCAGAAAGGCACAGGCAAAACTTAATGCTTGAAAATTACTTAATCAATTTGGCAAGCTTAAATGAAGAGAGACACCATTGCACATTTGAAATAGTAAGTATGGTTGTGTTAGGGTGTCAAGGAGTCAACAACGTTTTGATACCATACATTCAATTGCAGGATCATAACCAGGACATTAGATTACATGCCTGAGTAAATGCCAACTGCAAGAAGGATAAGGCCTACAGTGGGACGGTAAATGGAAAAGAGAACTGCTGACTGTCTCAAAAAGTGTCTTTTTGAAATGATAGCCTACTGCCGGGCTGTGACCAAGGCTATCTGTACCTCAGTCAGCCTCTGTTCCTGAGGCTTGCTCTACCCTCCCTCCCACTCATGCCTCATTGTATCCTAACGTTAATGGCTTAGACTAGCCATACAACTTATTCTAAGCCTCAAGTCAAAAATAAATAACAGGCGGTGCCCTGCTGTAATCAGCTAATTGATTTTGAAATAAATGACAGTCTGCGGCCGGGTTGTGACCCCTAGGCTATGTGTGTACCCTTCCATTCAAGGGGCTTTACAGCTGTTTTAAGATCTTCTTAGAGTTTCTTGTTCCTCAAATGGGTGTAATTTCTGATATTTGTATGTTTACCTCATCTTCATTGCATGATTTTGCTTGCTCAAAAAGTGTTGCTCAAAGTTGTTGAAATGTCATTCTTAATTATGCTGAGACTATGAAAATGTCACACATAGCAATCTGAAACCTTGGCAGCTACGTCATCGGCATTACTGAAAAACTGTTCTCTGTTTAGCCTCCTTTCTTAACAGACAAACGGCTCACTCCATATCATAGCTTAACTTGCAATATCAGAAAGAGAAGTCGGGTGGAGCAGTGAAAATCATTTGCCACAAATGGACACTCTATAGGGTGAAATTAGGCATCAAAAACATTTCCTTTGAAGTTATAGCCATCAGCTGCACAATCAATGACCTTAGTGTAAATCCACGTTTGTAAAGCGCAAACTACTCACCCTTACGGGTCTCAAGGCGCTGGAGGCCATCATGGAAATTAAGTGAGCTATTGCCCAGAGTCACATGGTGCTGAGCTGAGCTGCTACCGGAGATCGAACCGTGAACCCTGTGCTCCAAAGTCAGCTGCCCTGGCCGCTGCACCACACCTCTCCACCATATGATTTTAAGTGCAAAGTGCACCCTCAGTATAAATTCCAATGTGTAGATAATAGCATGGTAGTCATACACGTAAAATGTGTGTTTTAAGTTAAAGCATGCATGTTGCATATAAGCATATCAGGCAATGTACTTTGTATGTATAGGCATTTATATAGCGCACTACTTACCCGGAGGGTCCCAAGGCGCTTCGACCGCTGCGAAACCCTTCTTGGCTTCCCTGAGAGATGGTCCCTTAATGGGTATCTCCAGGGTGATACCAGGCATCCCCGGCAGTCTGGTGGGGCCGTTAGTGAAGATGAGGCAAGCTAATGCCCAGAGTTGCCGAGTGTGATCGCTGATCAGAGTGGGCACCGAGGCGAGAGAATTATCGAGTCCGCTGACCCTGGTCCAGAAACCTGCTGCGCCGGGAATCGAACCCTGGTCCCGGGCCGTCCTCTGCTCTCGGGTCTGCCGCTTCTAACCAGTGAGCCACACTACTTCACTTTGAGGTCTTGCTTGCAGCTGGTTTCACTTGACACTTGGATTTGGTGCAAAACCAGATCACGCAAGTTTAATAGATATGGCTGTGCACCAAAACTTGTGCTTCATGCGTTGTTCAGCAACAGAACTTGCTTCTTTGCATACACAAAAAGAGAAGAGGTATAAAGTAATTTTAGTGCTCCGCAAGGATGCATTTTTGACACAAAACACATTTTGAATGTTTAATTTGCCGCTTTGCATCAGGTAAAGTACTCACGATGAGTAAGTACCCATCAAAGACATACGTTCATAGTCATTCTGCCAAATGCATTTCGGGCTTTAGCCCTTCGTCAGGGGACTTGAAAGTCCTGCAAAATAATACAAGAGCATGTGGTTCCGGGTTTCTAATGTTAGCGTAAAACGTAAATTACCATGTCATTCGGTCATGCAAACCTTATTCTGGGGTAACAAAAAGTGGTTCAGGGAGATGGTATCAGAAAGACGGCAAGGTTTAAAGAAAATGACCCATGTGTTTCACGGTTCGTGCCAGGTAGGTGAGTGGGTTGGTAAAGCTTCAGTTGTGAATATTCATTAAAAAACGGATTCTCGTGATTGATACCGTGACTTCGCAACTAAAGTGAAACAGCATGCGTGCCGTACGTGTACGATATAGGTGAGTTACCGCATCTCTGGGAATGTGCAACATGCAAGGGTGGGATAGTTATGGCGTTTGTTTCTGACCTGAAAAGAACGTTTTCTCCATGCGTTAAGTGGAGCTGTACGGAGAGAAGTATAACAGTGTTGAAGTATAACAATATTACAGTTAGCGTTCTCCACTATGCTTAGTGAAACTGTTCGTGCAAAGTCGAGCGGTCTGTTAGATCTTACCGTTGAACGTGTGAATTTAGGCGTGGGTCTCAAACTCTCTCAGGGTCGGTGAAACGTGGTTCCGGGAGGGCCTATGTATATGTGTGTCGGATTGGTGCTGAGTTAGTCACGTGTATGCCGGTGTTAGTAACGTGAATCGTGATTCGCGGATCTGGCGTCTCGTGGCGTCGACGATGATTGGTGGTTGCTAGGCAACAAATAAGTTTACGCGTGTGTGTCGGGGGTGAACGGGAATGTGAACCCGGTGTAAATGTATGTAATGGTTCGGTCATTTTCAAAATATGAATCAAAATAAATAAACAATGAAGTTAACAAATTAGCGGTTACAATTTGGACACAAAGGAAGAGCACTGCACAATTGCTGATTTATCGTGAATACGAAATTTCAGAACTTGAGAATCTTTAAAGGTAACAACTAAATTCTAAGCGTTCATGAAGTCCCTTGGGTTGGACCGTATTTAAACGGTCTATCCAGTGTAATTCACGTCTAAGTAGGTATTGTCTCTGCCTGGTAATGCAGAGATTATCGCTAGGATACAAAATTTCAGTGGGCTTAGATTGTGATTCAGTTCATTGAAATGTGTGGCCACTGTTGATTTGGTTGTTTTGGTGCGTATGTTACTTTTGTGCTCTGTGAGTCTTGTTTTGATTTTTCTGGATGTTTGGCCCACGTAGGACAAGCCACATGGGCATTTCAACATGTAAATGAGGTTGGAACTGTCACATGTCCCATTTACTCTAAGTTTGATTTTGGTTCCTCTGGTTGGATGGTTTATTTCGTTCCCTTTAATGATTGCATTACAATTTCCGCAATTGTGACAGGGCAATGTGCCCTTGAATTCTTTGATGGGTGATGTTGTCCTCGGTTTCAATAGTTCTTTGATATTTTTAGTTCTTTCGTACGCAAAGATTGGTTGCTGTGAAAAAAGTCCCTTAAAGTCTTCTTCCATTTCCAGCAGTGGCCAGTGTTTTAAGATCACTTTTTTGATTTGGTAACTTCTGGTGGAGTATTTGGAGATAAAGACCGTCTTTCTTTTGTCCACCCTGACTGTTGATTTCAACAATTGTTCTCTGTTTAGGACCTGTACTCTGTTGGCCGCCTGTACCAATGTTTTCTCGGGATATCCTCGGTTTTTTAATTTAGTCAAGGTTACCGTTCCCTGTTCATGATATGTGCTTTCAGATGATGCGATTATTTTAATGCAAAGCAATTGTGAGAATGGTAAATGTCTTTTTAAAGAGGGTTGATGGAAACTGTGAAAGTGAAGGAGATTGTTTCTATCCGTAGGTTTTTGATATACGGTTGCTTGAATGTTGCTGTGATTATTGGTCACTAGTACGTCCAAGAATGATATTTGTGTTTCACTTTGGTTGTGAGTAAATTGAATCCATTAGTTGACAGAATTTAGTTCTTGAATGGCTGTCTCCAATTCGATATTTGATCCCCTCCATAAGATGAAGATATCATCGATGTATCGTTTGTATGTGATGAGGTTGTCTTTCCATTTTTGTTGACTTAGGATGTGGTCTGTTTCGAACTGGTGCATGAAGATGTTAGCGTAGGCCGGTGCTGCACAATTGCCCATGGAAGTTCCTGAGTTTTGGCTGTAGAATTTGTTGTCCCATTGGAAATAGCTGTGATACAGTGTGAAATGCATTAATTTTAGGAGTACCAATTTCAAATTTTCTTCTTTGTCATTGTTGATTAGTATTGTTTCCAAAGCTGATAGTCCAAGGTTATGTGGAATGGAAGTGTAAAGGGCCTTTACATCAATTGTGCACAAGATCATGTTGGGGGTAAATGCTGCTTTCTATTCTTCCAAAATGTTCAAAAAGTGTGTTGTGTCCTTCACGTAGGTCGGTATCTTCTGAACTAGTGGTTGTAGTTGTTTATCGATGAATTTTCCAATTGGCTCATGAATGGAATTGACGGTGGAAACTATCGGACGGAATGGGGGTTGGTTGGGTGTTTGTGGATTTTTGGGATCATGTACAGATATGGTATGGATGGATGTGACTTGATTAGAAATTCCTTATCTTTGTTGGTGAAAACGTCCTTCTCAATTACTTCATCCACGATTTTGGTGAGGATTCTGGTGAATTCTTTTGTGGGATCCCCTCCCATTTTCATGTAGGTGTTTTTGTCGTTCACATGTTCATTTACGTTCCTTGACCCTGACGAAGGGCTAAAGTCCGAAATGCATTGGGCAGAATGACTATGAACGTATGTCTTTGAAATGTTTTATGGAGGAAGGAAGGAATAAAATGAACTAATGAAAATAAAAACAATTGAAATTTCTGCAAATACCTGTTAAGACTATCATTGAACTAACAAAGTGAACTTTAAACTTTATTTAAGAGTGCGTCGAGGAGACGACACTCCTGAGGGAAGTGCCGCACTTTGGATGTTAATCAGCTCAGAGCACAGTGAGCTTCACTTCGACTGCACCACCCACTAGGATGAACCGTGTTTACTAATAGTACATTGAGTGCGATTCCGACTACCACAACAAGTCATAAGTACCCATCATAACACCAACCATGGTTTTAAAAGGCGCCACACACATCATTAAGAGCTTGGCCAAATAGTGCTAAAAACCGACCTCTAGGGGAGATAAAATATTATCATACATAGCCTTAAAAATGTCCAGTTGAACATCACAGGTGAAACAGACATTTGTTTTGTTGCAAATCACTGCTGAAGAGAACATCTGTTTTGTTGCTGTTTTTGGTGCCTTGGCAATGATGTGTGCAATAACATGCTGCAAACAATGGGCAGAAAGATACAATAAAAAACAAAGAAATAAATAGTTCTGTTAAAACAAAAGAAAAGCGCAGCAAGTGTAACAACACTGTACTTAGAAGGTGCTCATCTGCTGAACAACGGAAGTGACGTATCGCTGCCTGTACCTGTGAGGAGGCAGAAAAGAAGAGAGCCGCGGGAGTTGAACCAATGCAATGATAAGTAGCAGGCGGGAATAGAGTGGTATTATTGATGACAGCAGGTCTTGCATACAGCGCATGCACGCTGTAGTCTCAACCTAAAAAAGAGCTTTTGAACCAATGGTAGGAATAGATAGGTGGGAATAGAGTGGCATTATTGATGACAGCAGGTCTTGCAGACAGTGCATGCGCGCTGTAGGCTCAACCAAAAGAAGACCACTTTTGGACTAAAGAGTTTAGTAATACGGCTGTAAGTGGCTTTTTGAATTATGGACTCTGTGTCAATGTGAGAGAGTGAAGTACATGCCTGGTAGAAAATACACAGACAAAAAAAGCATGTCTAGCACAACAAGAAGATAACGTATCAATGGAAACAAGAATAGCAAGTTAAGAACAGATCTCAATCTGTGTTATTTATTTAGTTAAATAATTTCATAGCTTTTGCATTCCCCTCCTGAGAAACAAGTAAAATTGTTATTTTTCCTTCGAAGTACAATACGGAAAACATACTTTCCACACGTCCAAGACATACACATCAAAGGCTCAGACACCTGAAATTTTAAACCACCATAATACAGAAATGTATGGTGCAAAATGAATTTTACCTGAAATCGAGTGACAGATACAGAAGCTTCTGAGGCCGCTTTTACAGCCATTGGTATTATTTTGAGAGCAGATGTCATGGAATTAAAAATTGTTACAACTGTAAAAGCCTGAGGAAAACAATCAAAAACAAAATGGTATGTTAAGGTACTGTTACTTTGTATTTCTAGCAAATGGTGTTACTTTGCTATAAATTTATTGGAAAAGGCATGGAAAACATATAATGAACAACATGCCCTCCAAAATAACTTAATACACTGTCAAAGAAGGAAAAATCTTTTCATTAACAGCAATCATTAAGAAACAGTTACTTACATTTGATAAAAATGTTTCTAGTGGATACATATTTTTCCAACTGGTTCATCACCTTATGAATATTTCTTCTAGGTTTCGAACAGATCAGAACACTTTTACCATAGCAATTACACCCTAGCACTGTCAGGTGGCGCCACGTGGCTCTAGCTGCAACTCCACAAGTCACCTCCCTCGGATATATTAGGTGTCAGCCGGGGCCAGTTCCTTATAGTCATTACCCCCTCATAGGACCTCATTGCTCCAGTCATTACAGTGTGAGTGTCAGGCACCCTAACATGCTCGTATTTTATTATTGCTACTAAATAAAGGCAATGCCTGCTTGCCTCCATGCCTGCTTGATTTCCTGTCCAACAACAGGTAAGAGAACGAGCTGGTTCCACTTTGTGTTTTTGCATTTTAAATGTTCTGTTATGCTTAAGCATGAGCGTGAAATCCGTTACGCTCGCGGATTTTGCGGATTTTCGGGAAATCCGCAATCCGCGAATTTTGCGGATTTCCCGCAAAATCCGCAAAATAAAATCCGCGAACGTAACGGGTTCAAAAGTTGAACCCACACTCATTTAACTATTTTACAATGGCGCCAGCAAGCTGCCAGCGCCGTTGTAAAATAGTTACAAAGTTAGCTTGCACAGGAACCACTAGATAAAACGAAGCAGGTGCTTCCTATGCAAGCTAACTTTGTAACTATTTTACAACGGCGCTGGCAGCTTGCTGGCGCCATTGTAAAATAGTTACAGGGCAGCACAGCCTTACAGGTCACTCAAGGGACCCCTGCGCCCTTCAGGGCGATTGCATAGTAACACACACATGGTTGCTCGAACTAGTTAATGCTCAAATTCAGTGACTCATTCATTAGCCCAAAAACAATCATGTGCCTCTTCCCAAATGTACCGCGGAAAATCAGCTGTGATGCTGGATAGAGGCCTTTGCATCCTTGACTTTCACGAGCGCAATACCCGTGCTGTTCCTGTGACCAGGAGATTCTTTTTCTTCATCTGCTGAACCGATCTTTTTCTGACCTTTTATACATACAAGAGGCATGTGAACTCGCATGGAAGCACCCCCCCCCCACCACAAAATCCGCAAATCATGGTCGCTCGAACTAGTTAATGCTCAAATTCAGTGACTCATTCATTAGCCCAAAAACAATCATGAGCGTCTTCGAGGCTGGACAGGTGTGCCTCTTCCCAAATCTACCATGGAAAATAAGCTGTGATGCTGGGTAGAGGCCTTTGCATCCTTGACTTTCATGAGCGCAATCCTCGTGCTGTTCCTGTGACCAGGAGCTTCTTTCTCTTCGTGTTCGCACGGGTTGCTGCAAGTTCGCACGCGTTTTGTACAATTTCGCAATTTGCGAAATTGTACAAAACCCTCGCGAACTTGCAGAAACCCGTGCGAACATAAAAATAAAAAATCCGCAAATTCGCGGATTTTGCGGATTGCGAGTTCGCAAATCCGCAAAATCCGCGAACGCGAGATCCGCAAAATTCGCCCATGCTTAGTTATGCTACATGCACTTAGCGTGGTATGCTTCTGCACCGCTCGCTACTGCACTCCACATGCATGAGCTTGGCTGGGGTAGGGGGGTCACAAGCATTCGCGGGCATGTCGAGCAAGTAGGTGTTGCTGCAGTACTTTGACCCCACGGCTGTGTCTCGTGAAGTGCGCAGCTGCGGGGGAGGGGGGGGAGCGGCAGCCAGTTTTTAAACATTCCAAGTCTCGTTTTTTGTGATACTGAGTTGCTTGGAAACGGGTAAAAATAGGAAGTGGTGCTCAAAGTACCTCTTACTTCCTGCTTTGGTTTGATGGTATGGAGCCTAGAGACAAGTCTTCTGTTCCTCCTGGGAAATCTGTTATTAACAGAAAGCATCTAAAGCTTGGAGGACGATGATTTGTTGCAGATTTACAGGATCCAATTAATAATGCGGTCCAGATTGCTTTGAATGAACAACAAGCAAAAGAGCAGAGGGGTGAATCTGATGAGGAAATGGACCATTCACCCGAGGGCAAATATGTGCTGGGGAATGTTTTTTCCGACATGCTGGCTCGCATTCACAAGGTCTTTGGTTTTGAACCAACACCCTTTAGGACGATTCATTTTACTCCCAGTACAGTTCTTCTGTTGTGGACGATTTGCCCATGCATGACATTATTAAGGAGATCCTTGCTAACGAATGGAAAGATGTTTTTTGAGCAAACAATAGCTCAATCTGAGAATCAATATCTGCAGATTCCAAAGATCAACTCAATGTTATCTTCTATAGCATCCACTTCTTCGTTGTCATCCTGTTGAAAAGGTCAAAGCAGTTCTAAAGAGGGCATATGTACCCCTTTAATTTTGCAATAAGGGCCAATACGTATTCCGCATATGCCTTGAAGGTTCACATTAAGGATTTTGAGAGATTATTTGATTGCCGGAACAGGGGGACCCAACACCTGTTGTGGCTCATATGGAGGTTTTGTCCCAATTCCAATCGGATGTCACATTTGATTCTCTGTGGGCTTTTTCCACCTCTTTGGGGGTGCTGTGGCAGTGTGCAGGCTCCTGTGGACTAAACCATGGCATTTTAAATTTGCACAAAAATGTTTGATCCATAAATTACCATTTGAAGGTCCTAAGTTGTTTATGGACGATAGGAACACTATGGTACAGAGATCAGCTGAGGAAAATAAGATATTAAAACCTTTTTAATCAGTCCAAAAGAAGAAGTCATTCTTTCACAAACAGAATTTCCCGGCAATGTTATCCTCGTCATATACCTTTCGAGGCAGGGCAGGGCTCCTGGTTGGGGAGCCATGTTAGCCAATAAATCCCGACTTCAGAATCAACAGACCCATAGTACAAGTTAAAAATTACTTTCCCTGTGTCAGGGCATGACTTTAGTTTTTCCTGGATCAGTGGCTCCAGATGATACTGGACCAGTGGATTCTCTCAATCATTGGCCACAGTTATTAATTTCCCTTTGTCAGACTCCCTCCAGTGGGCCAGTTTCGGGCTACTCCAATGTCTAAGGAGACTCAAAAATGAGATGCTATGTTGTCAGGAGTAGAGAAATTGCTCATCAAGACGGTAATCATCAGAGTGCTGCTTACAGAAGAGGGTCTGGGGTTCTACATTATTCTTTTCTTAGTCCACAAGCCAGATGTTTCCGTACAGTCCATCTTTGATTTGAAGACTCTAAACAAGTTGGTGACAATGGAGCTGTTTCGGATGAAAGCTTTGCAGTCCATCATTCCTGTTATCCAGAAGTGCAATTTTTGGCAACATTGGATTTAGAGGATGCTTACTATCACATCCCTATCTATGCAGAGAGCCAGATGTTTCTGAGATTTGGGGTGAACAACATTCATTTCAGTTCCACTGGTTACCATTCAGCCTGTCTACTGTTCCTCCAACCTTCACCAAGGTATTGTCTCAAACTGAGGGTGTTTTGTGGCTTTGGGGGTTCTCAATGCTTCCATTTATTGACGATTATTTAATCTGTGCTTCCTTTCTTCCAAAGGCACTGTTGGAGGTGGGGGCAATGATTAAACTACTTCAGCAATTTGGATTCCGAATTAACTTTACGAAATCTCAACTGGCCCCTGTTTAGCAGTTGCAGTTTATCTGAGCGATTTTCGATACTCGGAAGGTAGCTATTTTTCCACTTTCTACTCCGAGAAAAGACTCTGCAAAGACTCCTGACAATTCTCTTGTCCTAGCAGTCTGCACCAGCCATGAGTTGGTTGAGAGTCCAGGGCCTGATGGCGTCCATCACTGAAGTTGTTCCTTGGCATTGTCTGCATCTAAAACGTCTCATCAATCATCTGTTGTCCCACGGGGATCCCTCCCTTGCCGATTTGACTTCCCTGTTCCCCTTTCTCCTGCTCTGATGAAGGATTTTGGCTGGTTTATACATAATTGGAGAAAGATGTCAGTTTTCAGCTTCCTCCTCTGTTGTTATTGACAACTGATGCCAGTCTGTGGTGCTGCAGGGGTCACTCTGGGGACACTGAAAGCAAAGGGTCAGTGGTATCAGAGGGACAGGGTTTGTTCTCAAATTGGCAGGAGTTGGATGCAATTTGGGAAGTAGTTCAAGTATTTCAGACCCAATTGTTGGGTGCAAATCTGCTTATTTGTACTGTCAATCAGGTGGAGCAGTGCTTTTTGAATCGCCAGGGATATATGCGGAGCGCTCGTCTGAATCATATAGCCTTCCTCATTTGTTCATGGGGGATACTCATCTCATAACCATGAGGGTTGTTTATATTCAGGGTCAGCTCAATTATCATGCCAACAGTTTGAGCAGCAATCTTCCTTCCTCTGTTAAGGCACCCCTTCAGGGACATTTGTTTCCTGTTTGGGGATCCATGGATCGCTCTTTTTGCTTCTCCCCTCAATGCCTTCCTTCTGATGTTCTGTTATGAGATGGTTTGTCCACAGGCTTGGGCGATGGATGCCCTTTCAATCCCTTGGCCCTCAGGTCTGGTTTAGGGGCATTGTACTAGATAAGATCCGTTTCAGTTTCATGGGCTGAGGCTGCAGGGAGTTCTGTTCAGGAAATTGACAGGGCTGCCACCTGGCAGTCACATCATACTTTTATTAAGGACTATCGACTAGATGTGTTTGTTGGTGTTGTAAGGGCTGCAGCCCTCATACTGTAATGAATGTGACAAGGAGGTTGTATGAGGGGGTAATGAACTATTACTTACCGGTAAACTTCATTACCCCAATTAATGTCCTCCTCTTCCCAGTCATATCCACTCCCTTACCCCGCCCCTGTTGTTTGCCTGGTCTTTTTACTAGGAGGCACAGAGGCATGTGGTAGAGCCCTTCACTTAGTTCAAATAAAAAAATACTAGCATGTTGTGGTGCCTATCGGGAAGCGAGGCCACCTCATAATGTAATGAATGGGACGAGGAGGACCTTAATCGGTGTAATGAAGTGTACTGGTAAGAAATAGTCCATTCTGCACCCCATTGAGTTGAGGTGTATGAAGAGAAACAGAGAGAGTCACAACAGCAACAAACACAACCCATTACATAATTGTATACCTAAGGATCACAATCATGGCACTAGATCAATAGGGAAGAGGGAGGGTGGTGAGGAATGTGAGGAAGTCTATGTATTCACTAGAAATATCATTCCAGAAGATAAGTATCTTTTTCTTCTGAAGGATACATCTTCTCACAGAATAAGTGCCAAAACAGTACTTCCATTGGAGGTGAGATTTAGCAGTGTCATTTAACCAATGATATCTCCTTGGATGCACCAAATCTTTGAAAAAATACCCATCACTGCGTGCCAAAGACATTGTTCATTGTACCTTTGTACCTAAATCATCTTCTATTTACATGGGCCAAAACACCCTCTTTTTCATGTAATTCCTTGGCTGTGAGGCTGTGAGACGGTAGTGCTTACCAAAAGATACAAGGATGACAATGTAGCTTTATGGAAGACGTCAGCGACAAGAAGGCCTCTAAAGCAGCCATGAGACTGACAAAATGGGCATGAAAGGGCTCTGGAGGGTCTTTCATGGCCAGGGCAGAGAAAATCCTGATATAAAGCATGACCCAATGTGAAATACTGCATGTAGCCACCATCTTAACCATTTTAGCTTCAGCAAAGCCCTAAAAAAGCAGTGCTAAAAAGTCTATTCTGTCATGTGCAGTGGATGTAAAGGGAGACAGCCTGCCTGGGATCCAGCCAATGAAGGTGTTCCTCCTTTTTGGTTGGATGCAGAGGAGGAATGACAGATAGAGCACTAAAAAGACATGGCTGCTAAATAGCCCTAAACTGTAACAACCAATAGACCCTGCTGAGCAATGGACAATGCAAATCATAAGACTTTCGAAATACGAGATTTATAGGAGTTGATGCCTTCCAAATTGCACTATCAAACAAACTTAGCCCAGCAGCTTGTATCGATGGATTTGATAGTACACATCTTTGCAGCCAAGATGACGACATGTATGTAGTCTCAGTGGTTGGCCATTGTGGGGAGGACCAGGCCATCCTGTTGCAGGTGTAAGTCCACACTGTACAGAACAGGAATGGGAGGCTGAATTCAGACGACCAAGCAGTGTACCAGATCCTCTTCGCATTGTCTGAGTCAATCAGAATCAGCCGTGCTCCATCATCCCACACCTTCTGCTGGATTTTTGATAGAAGCAAGATAGGTGGAAAAGTGTACGTATGGCAGGCATTAAGACCACACCAACCCGCAGGCATTCCCCAGGGAATCATATAGCCATCCAGAGTGAACAATATGGCACACAATGTATGTATGTATGTATGTATGTGTCTTGTAAAGCGCACTGCTGCCCTGAGGCGTCTTGGCGCTGTAGACCGCTGGGGAACCCGTCCTGGCTATCCCTGTGAGATGGTCCCTACTGGGTATCTCCAAGGTGAAACCAGGCATCCCCGGTGAATGTGGGGGGCCGTTGTAGAGATGAGGCAAGCTAATGCCCAGAGTTGCTGAGTGTGATCCCTGGTTAGAGTAGGCACCGAAGCGAGAATTATCGAGTCCGCTGACCCTGGTCCACGACCCTGCCGCGTCGGGAATTGAACCGTGGTCCCGGGCCGTTCTCTGCTTCCGGATCTGCCGCCTCTAACCAGTGAGCCACACCACTCCACTTGAGCCACACCACTCCACTTGAGCCACACCACTCCACTACCGAGGACCGAGGACACTTCCTATTCTGGGTCATTACAAAGAGATCCATAAAAGGAAACAAATCTGGATAATATCACCTCTCTAGCTTGTGATCCTCCAGTGAGAGGTGACCCAGAACATCTGCCCTCACATTGAGGGAGCCTTCTTGGTGAGCTGGGAAGATTCCCCGTGGCTACTTCTACTCCAACACTTGAACCACTTTCCAACATAGGTTCTTCAACTCCACATTGCCCAGTCAAGACAATGGATGATAGTGATGTTGTTCAACAGAATCTGGATGTTGCACCCTGAGACTGAGGGGAGGAATTATGTCAAGGTAGGGTGGCCTGCCCGCACCTCGAGCACATTATTGTACAAGTGGTCCGGTGAGATCATGTTGCTGAGATGAGCATCCCAGCTAAGCCAGGACACGTCCATGACCACTGTAGACTTATCTAGCGGTGGGCTGATTGGGAGACATTATAGAAGTTTGGAGGGTGCCTTCCACCTGTCCAGACCCTCAAGTACCAAATGGAAAATTTGCACCAGGGCCAAGAGTTTTCCTTGGCATTAAAGCCAGTGCCTCCTCAGTTGCCACAGGATGTCTCCGATCTGCCACATGGCGTAAGGCACCAACAGGATGCTTGAAGTAGTGAGGCATAACCAGAGACCCGGATCTAAGTTTGTGTCATACTTATTGGAAAAATATCCCAAGTATCCGCAATCCTCTGCAGAGGAGGGAAGGCCATCAAAAGTGGTGTTGCTTGCTGCCTCAAATTTAAGTCGTCCTCTGTGTAGGAGTTAGGTGAGATGTCTGGATTTTGTTAAAGGCCGGGTCATGCATAAAGCATAGTTCCTGAAACAGCCTCAGGGACTTGACCTTCACCAGCTAGTCATCCAAGTACAGAACTACACAGACTTTCAACCTTCTCACCTAAGCTGCCATGACCACAAGCATCTTCATGAATGCATAGGGTGCTGTCATTAGTCCAAAGAGGAGGACTGAAAATTGATTATGCTGGGATCCCACCATGAATCTCAAGTAGTACCTGTAGGTGTGGAGAATCGTAACATGAAAGTAAATTCCATGGAGGGCCACAGAACCCAATCAATCGCCCGAGTTCAAGGCCAAAAGGACCTGGTTCAGAGATAGAATTCAGAACTTGTCCTGCCAGATGAACAGATTTGAATTGTAGCATTCCAAGATAGGCAACACACCTCCATCCTTCTTGGAGACCAAGAAGTAAAGGATGTAAAATCCAGTGACCTTCTCATTAAGGGTAGCACTTCTTTGACTCCCTTTTCCAGCAAAAACAAGGCCATCCACATCCAAGACAGAGGCATGAGCCGGTGAGCACGCGTTGAAGACGGTAGGTGGTGTCTGGCAGGAAAGACTGGACGGGAACAAAATAGCCTTGGATGATAGCTGAATCAATCAGCCCTCTGCAGTAATCACCACCCGAATGAGTAGCAAAATAGGAGATCTTCCCCTTGACTGAAAAATGGCGTTGTGTGGGAAAAGCCAGAAAGGGTTTTAGGTGGCAGAGCCGAAGTGGACAGTGGAGACTTGATGAGCTAGCTGCTTACCTTTAGTAATGCTCTTTCTAGTGGATACTCATAACTGCAGATTCCTCACCTTTTGAATAATCCCAAAAGCCAGGATGAAACTAGAGACATTTCAGCGATACCCCTATCATGCAGGTAGGCACCACATGGCTCAGAGGTGAGTCTACAATGCCCCAAAAGTGAGAAGAGTGCAGCTGTATATAAGCGTCACTCCATGCGCTGTCTGTTTAATAATATTTCTCCTTCTGCACCCTGTAATGAGGAGCACTTTGAACAAATTGCAGGGTGGTGACTGTGCTAACATCTAACTTGGACCCTTCTTATGATGTTCACAGGTATACTACCCAGAACAGGGAGGTAGGAGCTCAGTGAAGAAGTTGTGGTTAGTTAGAGTATCCACCAGAATATAGTTGAGTACTCAACTATGTCATAACAGTGTGAAGCTTGTGGCCTGTGTCGTATATGGACCAAATAGAGAAGATCCAAGATTATATGAACAATTAAATATAGCTTTATTAGACTGGGAAGGAGAAGTTATAATTATGGGTGATTTCAATTGTATTATGAACTGTCAGACGGATACAACACGTCCTGGTAACCATATCCGAATGCCCAGAACTAGAACGTCTATTTTTAATTTGTGTAAGCTACATAATGTTAGAGATGTTTGGAGTTCATTATACTCAAATACCCCAGGCTATACATATTACTCCGCTCCTCACAAACTATGTTCACGTATAGATATGGCTTTAATATCAGACTCGCTGATGAGCTCTATCACAACAATGGTCATATATCCGCGCATTACATCCGACCACAACCCCATCATGGTGGAACTAACTACCTCTCAAAAACGCAACCCTCCTAGAGCCTTTACGTTTCCAAGGAATTTAATATTGAATACGATTTTTATTACGCAACAGAGACAACATATCATAGAATTTCTGATCTTCAATAGAAATACTGCTTCCTGTCTAACAGTATGGGACACATGTAAAGCTAGTATTAGAGGGTTCGTACAGACGTATGTCCTAAAACAAAACCAAGAAAGACGCAAATGTAACTCAATCTTGACTTCGGATATTGCTGCTGAAGAGGCGAAACTAGTAGAGGCTCTAAGAGGAAATCTTCCAACTTTGGCTATTAACACAAACCTTAGTCGGTTAAAATGTAAGACCAAAGAAACTTTGTTAAAAAAAAGAAGTGTACAGATTCACAAATATAAATTCACACAATATGAAGGGGGTGACAAAATTGGCAAAATTTTACCATTTAAGGTAGCAGAGGATAGAGCAGAATCCACGGTCTCACAAATCATAGGAGTCGACAATAAGAGATACAACCAGACAGACAACATAATACAACAGTTTGCCAAATACTATGAAATTTTATATACACCGGAAAACACTTCCAATGGTGATACAATTGATAACTACTTAAATGAGAATCCAACGAATAAAATAACAACCAATGAAGCAGAAATTTTGGCCCTAGAAATAACTAGAGAAGAACTAACAGAAGCTATAAAATCATTACCATCAGGCAAAGCTGCTGGGGAGGATACTATTCCTCTGGAATTGTATAAATCATGTATGAAAGAGCTAATACCCCTTCTCCTAGAAGTAGTCAATCATATAAGCAGAATAGGGTCCGCTCCCCACTCCTGGAATAAGGCGAAAATTATTTTCTTTCACAAAAAGGGTAAACCCAAAGAGGAGATGGGTTCATATAGACCTATCTCCTTAATCAACGCCGACGCTAAGATATTCGCTAAATGCTTAGCAAGAAGACTCGCACCGTTACTGCCTAAAATAGTAAGTACACAACAACACGGGTTTGTGATGGGGAGGGACACATCAGCCCATGTAAACACGGCAATAACAGCTTTTGACATAGCAGAGATAGAGTCCACTCCCTTAGCAATGATAATGCTTGATGCTGAAAAAGCATTTGATCGGGTGGGGTGGGACTATCTATGGCATATAATGGGACATATGGGGTTCGGCGGAAACTTTCTAAACGGGATTCGGGCACTTTATGATAATCCATCCGCTTATATTAGTTACTGTGGCCTTACATCAAATTACTTTGCAATCAGGAGAGGCACACGTCAAGGGTGTCCCTTATCACCTTTATTATTTGCCTTATCTTTAGAGCCGTTTTTAAAGGCACTGGATAGTCAACCAGGAATAATACCCTTTAAAACCAACAGGCAGAGCTTAAAAATAACCGCATACGCGGACGACATCGCCATTTACTCGACCGAGGTTACCGATTCTCTGAAAACAATTAATTTAGAAGCAACTAAATTTGGCAAAGTATCGGGCTATAAATTAAACACTCACAAAACTCAAATAATAGCTAACTTTGTTCCCTCCCAACCAATGCCTGAAATGTGTAAGAACGCGACATATCTAGGAGTACAAATCACCTCAAATATTAAAGAGCTAAACAAGATTAATTATAATAAACTAATGAAATCTACCACCTCGAATCTAAAAAAATGGCACCGACTCCCACTACATTTAATCGGCAGAATAAATCTAATAAAAATGAAAATTATACCTAAATACTTATATCTATTCAGATCAATTCCTCTGGCACAAAATAGGCTTTTTTTCAAACAATTAGACAGTGTTCTCAGTAACTTTATTTGGGGTTAAAAGAGAGATAGGAGATCGCTAAAGATGTTAAAAAATCAAATCGGATTAGGCGGTCTCAATTTTCCTGACTTGAAACTTTACTTCTGGGCCTCTTTTATAAGGCGTATTAGATCCTTATTAGATTCGGAGAATCTGCTTTTCTACCACCATTTACTCTTAAAAGGAGATTCCAAACAATTTTTACTTCGCATTACAGACCCTAATTTCTACAAAAGGGTTAAATTTAAGACTGCACGGGATCTAGTAAAGATATGGAAAGATATACTTACCCACTGCAAAAGCACCATATTTCACACCCAACTAACCTTATGGGACAACCCTGGACTACCTAACATATTTAGTGATGGGGAATTCCGAAGGTGGCAATCGAAAGGAATTGAGGTACTAGGGGACTTATATACCTCTCAAGGCATAATGGAGTTCCGCATCTTAAAACAAATATATGGATTGTCCGACACACACGAGTTTAAATATAGGCAAATATACGACTTTTTAGTACGGAAAAATAGAATTAAAGTCTTATCGAGCAGGGGTATCTGGGACATCTTAAACTCAAAAAAGGAGAAATCAATAATCAGCTTGGCATACAAGATCTTTATAGATTTAAGAACGAATGATAACGAAATAATAGCTAATAATTGGAATGTAAAACTGGGAACTAATATAACAGGAAAACAAATAAGCAATTCGTACACTAATATTCATCACTATGTAAGATCCTCTAGTCTACGTTTACAGCAATATAGAACTATATATATGTTATACTATACACCAGAAAAGATCTCAAAATGGGCTTCAAATAATAATTTGGGAGAAAAGACCAAATGTCCCAAATGTGACGAATATGCAGCAGATCTCATACACATGCTTTTCACATGTCCAAAACTTGGGAAGTTCTGGGAAGAAGTGGGGAAAATCTTAGCTATAAAAAACGTTACCACTATACCAATAACAGCTCCTATGGTAATATTAGGTTTACATTCTATAAATCAACCACAAGCCGTGTTGCTATCTATCTTACTTTCCTGTGCTAAACTAACTCTAGCTAGAGCTTGGGTCAGTCCTAACCCACCTAACGCCTTGGAATGGTGATATTTGGTTAATGAAATCAAAACTATGGAATGTACGCTAGCAGAACTTAGAGGTGTCAAATCGTTACAGAAATATGAGAAAATATGGGGGAAATTAGAACAGAATTGAATCGACATTTAGTTTTGGTTTATGTTTTGTACTAATATTTTATAAGTCGAGAACAGATTATGTATGTATATGGCGAACTTGTATCATTTGAATTAATATCTGAATGTTTTTGTAACTTTATACCAGGTGAAAATAATAAAATATTTTTTTTAAAAAAAGAGAAGTAATTGGAAAATGCAAACAAGTTGTTGCTTTACTCTCTTAAAGGCAACCACCCGAAAAGTTTGCCCAGGAAGTTTAAATTCAAGTGTTTAGTTATAAAAACAACTTTCATGGGCAATGACTGGTCAATTAGAGCAAATTTTGTATTCCTTAAATTTATGGCAGTAATGTTTAAATGTTTTGCTTTATTGTTTAAAAGTATGGTTGTAAATATCGATATGTGATATGAGTTTATTGTTGAGTCAGATCACTGTCAATATATTATTAATGAATATGCCTATGTATGTTGCCTATGTAGGTTTAATATATGTAATTATAACTGGAAAAAAAAAAAAGAGTATCCACCAGAATAAGCAATACCGAGGTTAGAAACGTATTCTTCTGATGGATACTTGTAATCGCAATTGCAGATTATTTAACTTGAGAATAGCTACCACATCAGTACCTCCGAAAGGCAGATGATCTGTGGATTGGACCCAAACTAGGAAGTTTTGCAGGTACGAATAGGCAGCATAACCCTTCTGTCGGATCTGGCTGTCATGGCAGGAATATTTCATGAACATGTGTCCAGACGTTGACGTTCCTTCTTAGCCAGCACGTAGTAGATTTTGTTGCAGAGGACTATTCCCTTGGATAGAGTCTTCTTTTGAAATGCCTTGCCTTTCTTGGCTCCAATGTATCCAATGTATCCCATAAAGAGCAGACTATCTACACATTCATCTGATGTATAGTCAATGTTGTAGCTCAAGGTTCTCTCACAGTCAGGCAGAGGGGCCTCTTCTCCTCTTTCAAGGAATGTGGTGGAGCAAAACATTTTGGAAATGGATTGACTGAAATGGAAAGGTGACACTAATGCAGCCCAAGTCTGTAGCAACAATTTGTCTAGGAAGGAAATGGTGTGGTAAGGTTGCACGGAGGTTGTCTGTAGCTTCCTCACTTGGTGTGAAAAAGTGAGAGCAGTAAGAAAGACCGTCTTGATCCTCACAAGCTGTAGCAAGCATCTGTGCATGGGCTTGAATGGTGAAAACACCCCGCTCCAGTTGAACCCTTCACCTTGATTGAGGTTGAGACAGCTATAGGCAAATTGCTCTCTAATAAGGCTCCAGGATTGGATAAACTGCCTGGGGATTTGTTTAGGTCACAACCCAAAATCTGGGCCCCTTATTTAGTCGTTCTATTTAATGGTATTCTGCAGGGAGACGACCTGCCCCCTACTTGGCTAGAAGCAGAAATTGTCCCTATTCTAAAAAAGGGCTGCCCGTTAACCCCCTCCAATTATTGACCCATCAGCTTAATTGATACATCACAAAAGCTGATGGGGAGGGTTATCCTTGATAGGATTCTCGGGTGGATCGAAGAGAATGGGATCCTTTCTATACTCCAGGCAGGTTTTAGGTCTGGTACATCTACCTTAGACCAGACATTTCGCCTGCAGGTCCTGTACTGGAAAACAGCAAAGGTGGAGGGTGGCAGCCTCTACCTTGTGTTTGTGGACCTGCGGGCGGCATTTGATCTGGTTCCGCGTGATAAATTGTGGAAGGTGCTGGCAGACCTGGGACTCCCGCCATACTTATTAAAGGTACTATCTAGGCTTCATGAAAACAACTTTGCCCAGGTCAGGTGTGGTAGGCATGGCGAACTCACAGATCAATTCCCTTTTCAAAAAGGAGTTCGCCAAGGGTGTGTGTTGGGACCCACACTATTTAGCCTCTACATTAATGGACTTGTGGAGCATTTGAATGGTGTGGTTAACAATGATGCCCCTAAATCGGCCACGGGTAGAGTGCCCGCTCTGATGTTCGCAGACGACACTCTGTTGTTGTCTAGAACATCATCGCGCATTCAAAAAACACTTGATTGATTTGTGGAGTTCTGTGAGCTTCTGGGATTGGAAATCAATCTTGGAAAAACTAAGTTTATGATTTTTAACCCCCCTAAGCGGGTACGCCCAAATCCGGTCTTACATGGTACCCCCCTTGAAAGGGTTAAAACATTTGTTTATCTGGGTGTTACTCTAACTGAGAATTTTGATTGGAACATGTAGACTGCTAAGTCCACACTCAAGTTATCCCAGCTCGCTGGGGGTATAAGCAAAGTTTTTAGGGAGTCAACTTTTAGGCCAGTGTCACCAGCTCTGGAAATATATTGCTGCCAGGCTAGAATGGCGGCAATCTATGGGGCCGAACTTTGGGGACACACGCAGATAATGAACCTCAAGAAGGTAGAGCAGTCTTTTGTGAGAAATTTAGTTGGGTTACCGCCTAGTACGCCTTTGATCCCTCTTAGACTCGATCTTGGCATGGTCCCAATAGAAGAGATCATCAGTGGTAGGCCAATTATGTACTGGAAGAGGTTGTGGTCAGTCCCTGAACTGGCCGCTTATAGAGCGGAATTTTCTGCGATTTTGTCTCTTCTTATATACAAAAAGATCCCTTGGCTTCAGCACATTCGTGCTGTTAGTACCCGGTTAGGTCTTTTGGAACTGGGGGAAAACCATGAGACTTATTGCCCAGGGATATCAAAGAAGAAACTTCTTTCTCATATACACATGCAGAACGCTCAGATGCTATCGAGCTCTACATCACTGGGTAGGTTGACATCTGAATTCCTCCTAGTCAAACCTGAATCCAAAATTGAGGAATTCTTGGACATAATTGAACCCCCGCTTGCTCGAAAGCTATATCTCCAGCTGAGGCATGGCACTTTACCTATTAGGTCTTTCGCATCTAAATGGTCAAAACCTAATAACAAAGCTTGCCCTGCATGTAACTATAAAAACGAGAATGTAACTCATGTATTGTTTTTCCGCCCTGCCTATTCTGCAATTAGAAAATGTTGGCTGATCCCTGTTTGTAAGAATTTGGGATTCTTGCATTTTACACAGGCCTGCAGGATATTGACCTATGATACCCATCCTCCCATTGTGTTTGCGGTCTCATGTTATCTCTTCAGCATGTGGCGTAGGAGTCAAACTTTTTTAACTTAATTGTTGTACCTATTGCTTTTATCCTTTGTATTCTGATAATTCGTAGTTTAATTCTGTTTTAACATTTTATGACTATTTATTGTTTTATTGATCGTGCTGATGTATTTTATGTGCACTTTTATGGTCATCTGACCGAAATAAAGTTATCAATGAATGAATGAATGAATAAAAACATAAGGAACATCATAAATTTAGGTCTCACTGAAACATGACTAATTGTTTTGGAAGAAACAAAATGTCAGGACTTTCAGAAAAACTCATCACCAATGCCTATTTAAAGAGAGAGAGTTGGTCAGGCAGACATAAAAAGGCAGAAAGCCCTAACCATACACCCTGCAAGACTGTGCTGGGAGAACGACAAAACAACATGACATCATAGTTTCGCCTGCAGAGCCTATGTATGATGCTGATGCTCCGTACACTAGACCACAATTTATTCCCTGCAACCAGCGTAGATGGATTTGGTTGACAGGGGTCTGGGTGCAAGAATGACATTTACTGATTCAAGTGGAAAGACAAAAAAAGAATTTAGCCAGGGGCCTCTCAAGCTCCACCCACTGAACGTCCACTCATGAAGGTGCAGGACCCTTCCCTGTTGCTAGACAAGAGGTCCTGCAAAAGGGAAAACTGGATCAGAGGGTAAATGCTGAGAAGCTCTGGCAACCATACCCTTCTTCCCCAGTCTGGGGCTATTAAGATGCTTTGGGCCCTATCGCAACTTTCCACAGTAATAGAGGCAGAAGGGGCAGTGGTGGGAATGCATGCAGGAGACATATGGTCCATCGGAGAGGGATCCGTCTACCAGTGACCTTTTAGGAAACAACTCCAGTGTGCAGCAAGTTTGACATTGTGAATTCTTGATGGTGGCAACAGACGTATACAGGGCACAACCCACTAACAGAAGATTCCTTGTGCCACCTCAGAATGAAGACACCACTCATGGTCCACCAGCCAATGTATTGCTTAGCTTGTCTTGTTTGATGTTGAAGGACCCCCACCATGTGGCTGGCTTTCAGAAAGGTATTTTGCTGGTCCAGCCACACCCAGGAACATAGAGCTACTGTCAAAGGGCCCAGGACCCCACCCTGATTGTTGCAGAATTATATGACAGTCATGTTGTCTATTAGGATCTGCAACCAGCCTCCCTTGATGGTCGATAAGAAGGCTTTCATAGCCAAATGAATCACCCAAACCTTCAAAGGGTGATGTGAAGCTGGCTCTCCATTTGGAAACCAGAGGTCTCCTATCTCCACCTCCAGCAGATAAACCCTCCACTCAAGCATCTATTACAATTGTGAAGATTGGGTGAAGAAAAAAACATGGTCTGCCCCAGGTCTGGTTTGCACTTGTCTGCCACAATATGAGGTACTGGGCCATCTCCTGCGAGTTCTAGAGAGCCCCAAAAAGGCAACGTTGGTTCTAGGGTTCCTTAAACCCCAGGATACACTGCAAGGTTGCATATGCCATCTAGCACAGTGAGTGGGAGGATGCAAAAGACCAGGAGCTCAAGCCGCCTCAGAGCCATCCTCACTGAGACTGAAAAGTTTGTATCATATCCTAAATGTCCAAGATTTACTAAATAGTGGAAAGGCCTTGCATGTTACTGTATCCAGGATAGCCCCTCTGAAGAAAGGCATCTGCATATGGCTCAGCTGGGACCTAAGTCGTCCGGAGGTGGTCTGTGATTATTATTATTATTATTATTATTATTATTATTATTATTATATTTCTTATATAGCGCCAGAATCGACCCCCGAAGGGGTATCTCCGCGCTTGCCTTGGGAACCCGTCCTGGTTTTTCCCTGTCAGATAGCCCCTACAGGGCATCACCAAGGTGAAAGCCAGGCATCCCGCCGCGGGGGGGCCGTTGTGGAGATTAAGCAAGCTTAATGCCCAGAGTTGCAGAGTGTGAACCCATGATTAGGTCAGGCACCGAAGCGAGAATTATCGAGTCCGTGGACATTTGAACTCAACACCCTGCCGCGTCGGGAATCGAACTCTGGTCCCGGGTCGGACCTCTGCTTCAGGGTCTGCCTGCTCTAACCAGTGAGCCACACTTCTCCACTGTTTGATTATATATATATTTTTATATATTTATATATATATAATATATTATATATATTATATATTCATATATTTGACTATATATGATTGACTGCAGTGAGCTCAATTTGAGCAGTCAGTCAATGATGTATGGAAAAATATGTATGCCGGACCACTGTCATCGCTTTTATGAACCCCCAAGAAACCGAGTTAAGACAGAATGGAAGCATAGTGAACTGGAAATGTTCAGACCCTACTGTGAAATGCAGGTAATGTCCATGGCAATGAAGAATGGGTCCATGAAAATAAGCATCCTTCAAGTCCAAGGACACAGTCAAGTCCCCAGGATCCAGAACAGAGAGGATTTGGGGCAGAGTGAGGATGTTGAATTTGACCATCTTCAAATTCAATGACTGGAGGTTTAGAATAGCCCTAGGATCTCCATCCTTCTCTGGGGCAAGGAAGTAGTGCAAACCTTACCTCATGCCACTCACCCACTTGATGAGGCTTTTGGCCAGTCAGAGATTGACTTCTCACATCAAGATAGTAGCTTGGTCTCCCGAAAATGGCTCTGTGGTGAGGGAAAAAATAGGTGGTGACGAAATGAAAGACAGATGTTGAACAACAGCAAGGTCTTTTGAACCTATTGAGTTTATGTGATTGGTCTCCAGACATGGTCATGGGCCTGGGAGGGTAAATCAAAGCAGCTTTGCTCGCCACTGTGGTAGGGTAGGAATATTTGGAGGATAGCTGTCTCTGCTGGAGTAAACAGCCATGAGCTGTCGAAGCAGCAGCATTTGGTAAACATGTGCAGGGATGCCAATGTAGCTGCCTGCCAGATGTCCAGCACAGGTACCACATGCACTAACAAGTAGTGGTGGCCTTGGCCCTGGTGCAAAGGGCTTGCAGGCCTTCAGTTCATAGCAGATTTTTATGCAGAGCACATTGCATTGGGAGATGGTCTGTTTCTGCGCACGCTTGCCCTTGATGGAATGAGTAATTATGATGTCAATGAATAACATAATATGTGCAGGCCCGACAATGGCAATACCAATAAATTGAACGTCAACGTATGTCATAACCTCTGCCTGCATAACAATGTCAATACCCATAAATGCAATGTCAATGTATGCCATAATCTGTGCCTGAGTATAGGTAGGGCTGGCGCACAGCGCTTTTTGTAAAGGGTTAGTCCTTGGTTTTTAGGTGCTATGCAAGTGATGTCAGGCGTCCCTAGACATCTGATATAACAGGCTATGTTGTGGGGTCAGTGGAACACTGGTCCCATCCTTGTATGCACTCAATATTCCCTCTGTGGACTGCAGAGGTTTCTGAAGATAATTTCAAGCAATGTTTGCATTCATCATTTTTTTATTCATCATTTTCCTTTTTGAGGGTTATTGGCATTTTGCTTAGTTCATTCGCCATTTACATAATGTGATACAATCCTTATGAGCATCCAATGCATTTCGGGGTTGTTATACACCCCTTCATCAGGGAAAGGACTCTGTGAACATAAAATATACGAATCATAAATAATGTAGAAAACAGAACGTAAAATACAGAGTGCGCATGCATCTAAATCGTGGGTTGCTGTAATAGCGGAGTGTGAGAACGTGAGAACAGTTTATGGAGTACACCTTTCTGTGACCCGTTTATCCCCGAGTGAGGTGAACGCGATACGTGAGTTTGGCTCCAAAACGCTTACTTGTATCGTTCAAGAATTGGTGCGTGTTCCTGTGAAGGAAGACGTGGAGAAGCGTATTAGTCGACCGTTAAAGGTATGGTAAGTTTAAGCGTATTAGTGCGGGTTCCTGGTTAAAACTGACCTTAGTACTTATAGGTAGTGTCCTCCTTTCTTAGACGCTGGTTCTGGCGGAACGCCATTGACCGCGTTTGGCTTAGTTAAAGATGCGTGGTCACATGGGTTAGTAGGAAGATAGTGGGAGTGGTTCTTGCCAGTTAAAGGAACAGTGTAATACTATCACGCGTTCGCATATAATTAGACATGCCGTGCAGTCTGGGAGTTGTAGTTGTGTTACAGCGGGAGGGTGGATTAGAAGTGTAAGGTAGACAGTTAAACAGGGAGTTTTTTAGTGGCATGCAAATAAACCGTATAGTGATACTTTGGCCTATAAAACAATTTACAATATTACCAACTGAATGTTAATAGAAAACCAAACTAAAAAAACTAAAAAAAGGCCCTTAAATCGATCAGGAGTCACTGACTCAGTCCATGAGCAACTTTTACAGGTAACAAGAGAATTTGATTCTTTCGTTAAGCCCCATTGGCTTCTGTGTTGAAAGTCTGTAAATCCAAAAGTTTTCTCTTTGGAGTAGGAATTTTGTATTGTCTCTACCCTCTTGTTTGGCTATGGTTTCCAGTATCATGAATTTCAACCGTGCGATGTTATGTTTCTCTTCGTGGAAGTGTACTGCTAGTGCTGATTTGGTACTTTTTAGACGAATATTAGATTTATGTTCTGTGAGCCTGGTTTTGATTTTGCGTTCTGTCTTTCCGATGTAGAGTTTTCCACACGGGCATTTGAGGGCATAAATGACGTTGCTAGTGTCGCATGTGGCATTAACTTGGAGTTTGATTTTATTGCCTTTCATCGGATGGTTGATTGTGTTGCCTCGAATGATACAGTTGCAGTTCCCACAGTTGCAACATGGTTTCGTCCCAGTGTAAGTAGTTTGTTTTCTTGGCTTCTGTCGCACAAGTTCACCTAAGTTACGTGATCTAGTATATGCAAACAGCGGAGGTTCTTGAAAAATCTGATTAAAGTCTGGTTCCAGGTTCAATAGTGGCCAATGTTGATGAATGATCTTTTTGAATTTATTGGTCATTGTAGAAAACTTTGAAACAACCACTAGGCGTGTCTGATGTTTCTTGATACTGGGCTGCAGTAATTTTTGTCTGTCTAGGTTGTTGATCCTCTGTAAGGAGTTTTCAATAATGTTCTCTGGATAACCTCTTTTGTGAAATTTATGTGCAATTTCATTGATCCGTTGTATTGCATTTTGGGGATTAGATGTAATCCGTTTCGCTCGTGCCATTTGGGAGAATGGTAAATGTGTTTTCAAGTTAGATTCGTGGAAACTGCTGTAATGTAACATGTTATTTCTGTCGGTGGGCTTAGTGTAAAGATCTGTTTCAAATTCAGTTCCTTTGATAGAGACTTTTACATCAAGGAAGTTCACACAGGTATTTGAGATTTCCCAGGTCAGTTGTATTCTTTCGTCTATGTTGTTAAATTCCAACAGTCTTTTTAGCAATTCTTCTTGGGTACTTTTCCAAACAATGAAGATGTCATCAATGTATCTTGTGAAAAGGAGTAGATGATCTGTCCAGTTTTTATTGTTGAGTATGTGGTGTTCTTCGAAATATTGCATAAAGATGTTAGCATACGAGGGGGCCGCTGAATTGCCCATAGCCATGCCCACGAGTTGTTGATACCAAGTGTCGTGATGTTTAAAATAACTATGGTACAACGTGAATAACATAAGTTCCATTAGGAATGTTTGGAAAGGTCTTTCAATGTCTGTTTTGAGTAAGGACTGTTCTATGGCTTCAATTCCCAAGGAGTGGGGTATTGACGTGTACAGGGAACGTACATCCGCTGTACATAGGATAAGTTCTTGGTTTGCTTCTGGTTTGAGGTTCGTTAGTTTTGAGATAAAATGTGTCGTATCTTTGGTATATGAACTCATGGTTTGAACCGTAGGTTGAAGATATTTGTCCAGTAGTTGTCCAATGGGTTCGTGTAGGCTCCCGCATGTGGAGACTATGGGTCTCATGGGTGGATCCATTAGGTTTTTGTGAATTTTTGGAACCATTCTTAGGATCGGGCTTCTAGGGTTGGATTTGGTGAGAAAATTCTTAGTTTTGGTATTGATTATTCCCATTTCATGTGCTTTGTCTAGTATGTTGCTTAGATTTTTCATATATTCCGTTGTCGGGTTCGTGTCCAGTTTCATGTATGTTGTCGTGTCACCGATGTGTTCCAAGACTTTCGCTTCATACATAGCTGTGTTCATGATTATCAGGGCACCGCCCTTATCCGCTTTGACACATGTGATGGTTTCATTATTGGATATTTTTCTCAATGTAGTTAGGTCCTTTTGAGTGATGTTCTTAGTCTTTGTGCATTTAGGGTTGATTTTATTGAGATCTTGTTTGACTCTATTTTCAAATAGGTCTAATGTTTTATGGCTTATTGGTGGTTGGAATGTGCTGTGAGGTCTCAATCCGAGTAATTGGTCTGGTTCCGTTTGGGTGTTGGGTGGTAACACATTATCAAAAAAGTGACGAAGTCGAAGTTTCCGCATGAGTTTAAAGAAACTGACTTCCAGTTCCAGGTTGTTAGAGTCAGTCGTGGGTACAAACGAGGTTCCCTTCTGAAGAAGTTTAATTTCATGTTGGGTGAGTTGGTAGTCACTAATATTGATGACTAGTTGTTCTGTGTTTTCTTGGTTTGTTTGTCCTTGCTTGTTCCCGTTGTGCTCCTCGTGGTGGGTGGCTCTTTCCTTGTTTCTTTGTCTTTTGTTCTGTCCTCTCCGGGGTCGCCTTTTTGTGTTTGGCCCTGTTCTAAAAAAGGACTTTGGTCAGTTTGGTGGCTGGTCGTTGGTTGTTGTGCTCTGGTTGTGTCTGGTTCCGTTGGTATTGGTTGGGTTCTCCTAGTTCTTTGGTTGCTATCGCTATCCGATGAGGAGGTATCTGTCTGTGATGTATAGGGTTTGTTGCGTCTTTTCTGGGCGTAGACTTCAGCCCATGTATAAACCTCTCCGAGTTTATAATCAAGAGTGTATACATCACAGACAGATACCTCCTCATCGGATAGCGATAGCAACCAAAGAACTAGGAGAACCCAACCAATACCAACGGAACCAGACACAACCAGAGCACAACAACCAACGACCAGCCACCAAACTGACCAAAGTCCTTTTTTAGAACAGGGCCAAACACAAAAAGGCGACCCCGGAGAGGACAGAACAAAAGACAAAGAAACAAGGAAAGAGCCACCCACCACGAGGAGCACAACGGGAACAATCAAGGACAAACAAACCAAGAAAACACAGAACAACTAGTCATCAATATTAGTGACTACCAACTCACCCAACATGAAATTAAACTTCTTCAGAAGGGAACCTCGTTTGTACCCACGACTGACTCTAACAACCTGGAACTGGAAGTCAGTTTCTTTAAACTCATGCGGAAACTTCGACTTCGTCACTTTTTTGATAATGTGTTACCACCCAACACCCAAACGGAACCAGACCAATTACTCGGATTGAGACCTCACAGCACATTCCAACCACCAATAAGCCATAAAACATTAGACCTATTTGAAAATAGAGTCAAACAAGATCTCAATAAAATCAACCCTAAATGCACAAAGACTAAGAACATCACTCAAAAGGACCTAACTACATTGAGAAAAATATCCAATAATGAAACCATCACATGTGTCAAAGCGGATAAGGGCGGTGCCCTGATAATCATGAACACAGCTATGTATGAAGCGAAAGTCTTGGAACACATCGGTGACACGACAACATACATGAAACTGGACACGAACCCGACAACGGAATATATGAAAAATCTAAGCAACATACTAGACAAAGCACATGAAATGGGAATAATCAATACCAAAACTAAGAATTTTCTCACCAAATCCAACCCTAGAAGCCCGATCCTAAGAATGGTTCCAAAAATTCACAAAAACCTAATGGATCCACCCATGAGACCCATAGTCTCCACATGCGGGAGCCTACACGAACCCATTGGACAACTACTGGACAAATATCTTCAACCTACGGTTCAAACCATGAGTTCATATACCAAAGATACGACACATTTTATCTCAAAACTAACGAACCTCAAACCAGAAGCAAACCAAGAACTTATCCTATGTACAGCGGATGTACGTTCCCTGTACACGTCAATACCCCACTCCTTGGGAATTGAAGCCATAGAACAGTCCTTACTCAAAACAGACATTGAAAGACCTTTCCAAACATTCCTAATGGAACTTATGTTATTCACGTTGTACCATAGTTATTTTAAACATCACGACACTTGGTATCAACAACTCGTGGGCATGGCTATGGGCAATTCAGCGGCCCCCTCGTATGCTAACATCTTTATGCAATATTTCGAAGAACACCACATACTCAACAATAAAAACTGGACAGATCATCTACTCCTTTTCACAAGATACATTGATGACATCTTCATTGTTTGGAAAAGTACCCAAGAAGAATTGCTAAAAAGACTGTTGGAATTTAACAACATAGACGAAAGAATACAACTGACCTGGGAAATCTCAAATACCTGTGTGAACTTCCTTGATGTAAAAGTCTCTATCAAAGGAACTGAATTTGAAACAGATCTTTACACTAAGCCCACCGACAGAAATAACATGTTACATTACAGCAGTTTCCACGAATCTAACTTGAAAACACATTTACCATTCTCCCAAATGGCACGAGCGAAACGGATTACATCTAATCCCCAAAATGCAATACAACGGATCAATGAAATTGCACATAAATTTCACAAAAGAGGTTATCCAGAGAACATTATTGAAAACTCCTTACAGAGGATCAACAACCTAGACAGACAAAAATTACTGCAGCCCAGTATCAAGAAACATCAGACACGCCTAGTGGTTGTTTCAAAGTTTTCTACAATGACCAATAAATTCAAAAAGATCATTCATCAACATTGGCCACTATTGAACCTGGAACCAGACTTTAATCAGATTTTTCAAGAACCTCCGCTGTTTGCATATACTAGATCACGTAACTTAGGTGAACTTGTGCGACAGAAGCCAAGAAAACAAACTACTTACACTGGGACGAAACCATGTTGCAACTGTGGGAACTGCAACTGTATCATTCGAGGCAACACAATCAACCATCCGATGAAAGGCAATAAAATCAAACTCCAAGTTAATGCCACATGCGACACTAGCAACGTCATTTATGCCCTCAAATGCCCGTGTGGAAAACTCTACATCGGAAAGACAGAACGCAAAATCAAAACCAGGCTCACAGAACATAAATCTAATATTCGTCTAAAAAGTACCAAATCAGCACTAGCAGTACACTTCCACGAAGAGAAACATAACATCGCACAGTTGAAATTCATGATACTGGAAACCATAGCCAAACAAGAGGGTAGAGACAATACAAAATTCCTACTCCAAAGAGAAAACTTTTGGATTTACAGACTTTCAACACAGAAGCCAATGGGGCTTAACGAAAGAATCGAATTCTCTTGTTACCTGTAAAAGTTGCTCATGGACTGAGTCAGTGACTCCTGATCGATTTAAGGGCCTTTTTTTAGTTTTTTTAGTTTGGTTTTCTATTAACATTCAGTTGGTAATATTGTAAATTGTTTTATAGGCCAAAGTATCACTATACGGTTTATTTGCATGCCACTAAAAAACTCCCTGTTTAACTGTCTACCTTACACTTCTAATCCACCCTCCCGCTGTAACACAACTACAACTCCCAGACTGCACGGCATGTCTAATTATATGCGAACGCGTGATAGTATTACACTGTTCCTTTAACTGGCTAGAACCACTCCCACTATCTTCCTACTAACCCATGTGACCACGCATCTTTAACTAAGCCAAACGCGGTCAATGGCGTTCCGCCAGAACCAGCGTCTAAGAAAGGAGGACACTACCTATAAGTACTAAGGTCAGTTTTAACCAGGAACCCGCACTAATACGCTTAAACTTACCATACCTTTAACGGTCGACTAATACGCTTCTCCACGTCTTCCTTCACAGGAACACGCACCAATTCTTGAACGATACAAGTAAGCGTTTTGGAGCCAAACTCTCGTATCGCGTTCACCTCACTCGGGGATAAACGGGTCACAGAAAGGTGTACTCCATAAACTGTTCTCATGTTCTCACACTCCGCTATTACAGCAACCCACGATTTAGATGCATGCGCACTCTGTATTTTACGTTCTGTTTTCTACATTATTTATGATTCGTATATTTTATGTTCACAGAGTCCTTTCCCTGATGAAGGGGTGTATAACAACCCCGAAATGCATTGGATGCTCATAAGGATTGTATCACATTATGTAAATGGCGAATGAACTAAGCAAAATGCCAATAACCCTCAAAAAGGAAAATGATGAATAAAAAAATGATGAATGCAAACATTGCTTGAAATTATCTTCAGAAACCTCTGCAGTCCACAGAGGGAATATTGAGTGCATACAAGGATGGGACCAGTGTTCCACTGACCCCACAACATAGCCTATAATCTGTGCCTGCACAACAGTGTCGATACCAGCAGTAACAATATTAACGTATGCCATAATCCATGCGCAAATGACAATGCTGTTACCAGTAGAAACAATTTTGATGTACACTATGACCTAGGCAAGCATAACTGTGTCAATATCAGTAAAGGAAATGTTGATATAGGCGTTAACAACTGTATGCACAATGTTGAGAATGTAGATAAAAATGATACCAGTGACTGCCATATTATTTTCAGTTTCAGTTCCAATAGCTGTCGGATTCACTCAAGGTCGCCTCCCCATAAACCCTGAGTCAGAGATACTTGGTCAGGCAGTTCCTGCGACCCACACCCACGCATATAGAGTGACGGGTCACAGGTAGAGTCTCTCTTAACAGAAAGAAAAACGTGCGCCCAGGAAAAACCCTGCTCGATCCCATTGATAGATAGTTGCACCACAAACAGGTCAGAGCAAATTGGTTCCAATAAAACATGTTTGGCCAAAGGCTTGCATTCACTAAAAATACCACAAGTTAGATATCACATATAGATAGGAACACTCAGCCAATCAGGACACGACATGCACACCACATGTCGTGCTTATGCGCTCCTCATGCCGGACATCTAGACACAAACACACTGGCCCACACTAGCTCTCCCTGAGGTCGAGAGCCATCTGTGTCCTTATCAGATCCCCAAAATTGTTAATTTATGACTGAGATGCTTTTCAGGAATGCAGAAATTACTTTATTGTACCTCACAAGAAGTATGTAATGTAAGCCGAAACTTGTACACCGAGAGACTTTTCTCAGACACATTCTGTCGAGACTCTCCCAGCCGCAGCGTTTAATTAAACCAACTTGTTCCTGTTTTGCAAATGACTCTTGTCTTTTCATTTCTTTAAGGTAAATTCATAATAGAACGACACTCTTCTTTACTCTGGCAAATCCAATAAAGAGCTGATCGTCCACCCAGTGTTCTTAAGTGCAGTCAGTGTAGAAGGAGAGCACTCTCTTAGGATCCAGGTAATGGAGTCTCTTCTCCTCCTTGGAAGGATGAGGCAGAGTGTAGAAAGCAGGCAAGTGTTGCTCTGGCCAACATGAAATGGAGTGACATCATTCAGAAATAATTAGGCACGTTTCCAGGGGACCAGCTTGACTGGGGAGAAAGTGGTGTATGGAGGATGAACAGAAAGAGCATGAAGCTTACTGGCCACCAAGAAGGCAGTTTTTTTTTATACATCTTTTTATTAAACAGTCTCGACATAGAGGTACAGATTCATAATGGTCAATAAAGGGATTTACAGCAAAATCAGATATGCATACAAATACAGTAGTATAATTCGTCGGAATTCAATAAGGCAGTTTGAATAGTCAGGAGCCTCAGAGGACAACTACGTAGTGGCTCGAAGGGGGTACACATGAGATAAGCTAGAACCAAATTAAGGTCACATTGGAGAATAACAAATGAGGCAGACAGAAACAGGTGTTGCAGGTCCTTCAAAAAAATGAGCCACAGCTATTGACTTGAACAAGAAGGGTTTGTATGGCAGCTGCAAGAAGGCCAAGTTATCCGACAAATTACCCTTAGCAATGCCCAAGGCAAGATTCTGTCAGGTTAATGAAAGAACAATCAACAAAACCTCTGATAGAATAGGAGAAAGTGTATCCACCTGGTGTGAAAAACACCACAACACAAACTTATCTCTATAGCAACCATAGATGGTCTTGGTAGAGGTATGCTTGGCTGCCAAGATGATATCTGAGACTTCGGAAGGAAGATCTAAAACCCTCAACTGTCATTGTTCAATCTCCAAGCATGAAGGTGAATAATGCACAGGTTCAGAACCTTGTCCTGCTGCTGCTACAAGAGATCCTTCCAACGATGACTCCGGCCTAGTCAGGCCTGATCTTCTTGAGATCTAGGACTGTAGTGGTACTGGTGGAAAGGCGTACAGAAGTCCAGAGGTTCAATCTAAGCAGAATGCGTCTCCATGCAAAAGTCAATTTAGAAACTCCAGTGCCCAGAATTGCAGCCATTGCACAATCTTGGCAGTGGCAAAAAGATCAACCCAAGATACTTCCTTCCAATTCCAGGTGCAGACACTATTTGGAATCCACTTATCAGCGTTGGCTCAGCGCGTCTGCCCTGGTGGTCAAAGAACCCGGCCAGGTGCTACACAACCAGGAATATGATTATTGAAAACACCAATGGACCCAATACTATTGATAAGAGCCCCCAAGGCAGAGAAAATATATTTCATTTTAAGACTTTAGGCAGCCTAATGATTCAGTTCAGTAATGCTTATAAATATTGTTATAGAAGAAAGCCAAACAAAACGTATAAAATCGACCAATACATTTTAATATCACAATTAGAAATTAGAAAGTCATGAAAATAATGATAAAGCAATTACCTATATTCTATTTTATAGGTAATCTAAATCATTGTACCCAGTCATAATTTCATAATATAGTACAGGAATACATGTCAAAATTCAGATTATTTACCTTCAATAGTGAATGAAAATTAAAACACAACACAAAGGTGGCTTCGATTCTTGGGCGGGATTGAGTCTACGCGCGTTTCGGCGACCCATGGCCCTTCATTAGGAAAACCACAAATGTAGTCAAATATACCTGAAAAATATAACAAATATGCTAGGCTATGCATGTGAAAAATGTGATTCTTGGAAAAGAAGAAAGTTTATAGAATCAACCTATGTTTTATATAGTCAGTGATGTCAAGGAAATGGAGTTATAGTCCTCAAGTGAGTATATATAGAGAATGTGAATAGACATAGAAATGTCTTCACTCAAAATATAATAAAAAAATAACCAGGCATGAATAAAAGAGAAAAGAGTAAACATATACCTACATGTGATCAAAGACAAAAATCTAATGTACTTACAATAATGCCCGAGGCACGGACATTGGGGGGGATGACCCAATGTTCCTAGGCATCAACTTAGGATTTGCAACTCTGGGATAGGGAGGTGAAAATGTGTACACTTACTATGAGAAAAGTGCTTCCAAATAGTGGGTACAATACCTATGGGAAGCCGTTCAGGTCAAAATTACAGATCGCCATATACCACACCTTCTGAAATGCATATTGTGATGCAAAATGATTATGACACACACCAGAATAAGTATAATATCTGTCATGGTAAATATGATACCTGGCAGAGTGAATCTGACTTGAACCAAAACAAATATGATACCTGGCAAAGTGAATATACTACTTAGTGACTAATATGAATAACACACACTCTGAATTGAATAAGAGATATATTGAAATATACATCAATGATACTTAAATTAATATGGCCCTCACTATAAACAATATAACAATCGTTGAAACAAATACAATATGCATCAAAAAGAATGGGACATTCCTTGAAATGACTGACATATGCCAATAGGAATATGACATACATTAAAATCAATATGACAGATTGAAATAAATATAAGTTACTGAAAAAAATATATTATATTCTGAAAAGGATATAATGCATATTCAAATTGTAATAGCACACACTAATATAAAAATAACAAATGTTGCAATGAATGTAAATTGAGTTGAAATAAATATTACCTAGATTGCAATGAATATGAGATATATAGAAATGAATAGGAGATGATTTCAAATGAATTTGGCTTGTGTTGAAATAAATATAAGCCACATTAAACTGAATTTGACATGCCTTAAAATGAGTATGAACAAAGCTGAAATTCTCATGAAAGTTGTCAAAATTAATATGGCATGCATTGAAATTAATGCAATACATATTCAAATGAATATGATATATGTTAAAATGAATAAGTTACATCTTAAAATGAATATGAGAAGTGTTACTATGAATATGACATCAATTGAAATAAAAATAACATTTATTGAAAACAATCTAACACATGTTAAAATGAATATAAAATTAGTTGAAAGTAATATGAGGTCTATTGAAATTAATTTGACATGTTTTAAAATGTATACGAGTAATATCAAAATGAACATGACATTTATCAAAATGAATACAGCTTCTTTTGAAAGTAATTTGATACACATTGACATGATTATGATACATGTTGAAATGGATATGATTCATGTTAAAATTAATATAAGATTTGTTATTTTGAATGAGACATCCATTGAAAGGGATATGATATATGCTAAGATGAATAAGACTATGTTTGAAATGAATATGAGCCCCATTGAAATTGATTCAAATTAGCTTGAAATGGCTGAATATAAAATTAAGCTTGTCAAAATGAATATGTTATGCTTTGAAATTAATATGATATACATCAAAATGAATATTTTACATATTGAAATGAATATGACCTATGTTGAAATGGATGTGATCCATATTAAAATTGATATGACAGGTGTTAAGCTGAATCTGACATTCATTGAAATGAATATGACATTTATTGAAAAGCATATGACACATGTTAAGATGAATATGAACCACTATGAAATGAATATGATACCTGTTGAAATAAAGATTGGCACATCAACATGAACCTGACCTTTATTAAAATGAATATGGAATTTTTTTTTAACCCCTTCGGTGCTCATGATGAGCTCAGCTCGTCATGAGGCACGGTGCTCGAGTGCTCATGACGAGCTGAGCTCGTCATGACCACACCCAAGATCATTATGGCCCAGCACAGGAGAGGAATATCCTGCGCAGCCAAGGTGTTAAATGAATATGAAACTATTTGAGATAAATGTAGCATGCTTTGAAATAATAAGCCATATCAAAATGAACCAAGCCATGTTTAAATGAATATGACCCCTGTTCAAATGAATATGGCTTGCAATGAACTTATGTTGATTCGTTTTAAAATTCATATTACATATTGAGATGAATATTACATATTCAGAAAGGATATGAGAAGGACTACATTGAATTAACTAAAATTAATATAACACACATATAACAGAATAAAAAACAAGGAACCAGCATTTACCATGCATCCGTTACATGCATCCATTTGCAACACAAGTAAATATTTCTACATTTGTCACACTGTACTTAACACATAGGTAAGAATTTTTGTAAATAGCATAATTTTTTATGTGAGCGTAGAGATAAAGGGATATAAGGATAATTTTAGGGTTTAGAGGAGGTTAGAGGTAAAGGAAGGTAAGAATATTTTTTTATTTTAGGGTGGGTAAATTTAAAGGGAGGTAATGGTGATTATAGGGTTTAAGAAGAGGATAGAGGCAAAGGGAGGTAAGGAATAACAAAGGGGTTCTCACGTACAAAATAAAAAAAACACACACACACATAAATCCATGTACATGGGTGTGCACACATATGTTTATATCTTTATCATTACAGGATTAGAGTGCCGTCTAAATTATGCAAAAGAGAAGCAGGGAACTCTGGGTAGTTCCCAGGTTTACACGGAGTGCAACTCCTTTCTGTGGGCACTCTACAACACCACTGAATCTGCTTACATCAAATGTCTATTATTCTAGCAAAGTTTTAAAGCATAGGATTTGTACAGTTCCATCCACTCCAAGCGAGTAGGTGACTAAGGGCCTGATTACGAGTTTTGCAGTCTTGGAGCGGGCTGCAAGACTGCCATACCAGTAGTCTGGCCGCCTGCCGTATTCTGATTGGAATACAGGTCGAGCCGGCCCACGGCGGTGCCTATGAAAGACTCATATGTGAGGCTTAGAAAGGCAGCGCCATGCAACCATCACAGGGCATTTCAGCTCAGCATGGATTGCAAAGTACATGCCATGCTGGAACAGGGGGTGCATACAGACAGGGGTGCAAACCATGTTCCTCTCAGCATGCATCCCCTGGCCTGGAGGCAACAGGGGGCTGTGTAGGCCCCCTTAGTTTCCTCACCACCACACTTTTCATGGAGGGCTTACCACCATGAAAACTGTAGCAGTGAGGAAACTCATAATTTGCTTGCCGGTGCCGCAGCGGCACCATCAGCATATTGCGGGCCACAGACCACTGCAAGACTGACAGGGATCGTGTATCCCTGTGATAACAGCGGTCCTATGCTGGTCCAACCATCAAAGTCGTAATACGGCAGTCGGACCGCCGGTAGCCACACCACCCCTTTGGGTTTGGTAGTCCATCAGACTGCTAAATTCGTAATCAGGCCATAAGTCCTTTGTCATTTCTACAGCAAAGTTTTTAAACATAGGATTAGCTAGTGCCATCCATGCCGAAATATAAAATAACCAACGCGTTTTATCACTCTAGGCACTGTATCACAGCTTTGAATTGAATAAAAGCAACCCTTGACACTTGAGTCTATCAGTCAATCATGTGACTTGTAAAGTGCGACTACTCACCCATAAGGGTCTCAAGGCGCTGGTGGGGGGGACTGCTGATCCATCGAAGGCACTGTGGTTCAGTCGAAGAGCCAGGTCTTGAGGCCCTTTCTGAATTCAAGGTATTTGCTGTGAGGTAGGAGAAGGATCTTCCTCCGGCCATGGCCTTGTGCATACGTGGCTAGCGCCACTTGGGCAGAGCGGAGGACTCAGGTGGGTGAGTGGAGTGCGAGGCGGTGGTTGAGGTGTTCAGGTCCCACTTCGTGTAGGGCTTTGTAGGCTTGTGTGAGGAGCTCAAAGGTGATTCTTTTGTTGACTGAGAGCCTTTGGAGGTCTCTCAGGTGACCGGTGATGTGGCTGCGGTGGGGGATATTGAGGTTTAGTCTGGCGGAGGCGTTCTGAATGTATTGCCGTTTCTTGAGGAGTTTCTGATTGATGCCGGCATAAAGTGTGTTGCCGTAGTCAAGTCTGCTGCTGATGAGTGTGTGGGCGACCATCTTTCTGAACTCAGTGGGGATCCACTTGAAGATCTTTCAGAGCAGATGTAGCATGTGGATGCAGGATGATGAGACTGCATTGATCTGGTGGTTCATGGTGAGCGAGGAGTCCAGAATGATGCTGAGGTTTCGTGCATGATTTGTGAGTGTAGAGGGATCCAAGATCTGTGGGTCACCAGGAGTCGTTCCAGGGGGAGTGGGTGGAGCCCAGGATTGGGATTTCAGTCTTCTCTAAATGAGATTGAGGCAGCTGTACTTCATCGAGGTGGCGACAGCCTTCATCCTGTCATGGAAGTTGTTCTTGGCGACTGTGGCTTCGTGGGTGAGGGAGAGGATCAGCTGTGTGTCATTGGCGTAGGTGAAGATGTTAAGTTTGTGGTTCCTGACAATCCATGTAGATGTTAAAGAGAGTGAGGCTCAGGGAGGAGCGCTGAGGTACTCCGCAGCTGATCTCTGTGGGTTCACATTGCCATGGTGGTAGTCTGACTCTCTGTATTTTGCCAGTGAGGAAGGAGCAGATCCATTGCAGGGCTTTGTCATGGATGCCGGCTTTGTGGTGTCTTGTACATAGGGTGTGGTGGGAGATGGTGTCGAAGGCAACCAAGAGGTCCAGGAGGATGAGGGCTGCAGTTTCACCTCAGTCGAGGAGCGTGCAGACATCATCTGTGGCTGCGAGGAGGGTGGTCTCAGAGCTGTGGTTGCTTCAGAAACCGTATTGGGAGGTGTCCAGGATGTGATTCTCTTCAATGAACTCAGAAAGGTGGGTGTTGATTGCCTTCTAGATGACCTTGACTGGGAAAGGGAGCAGAGAGATGGGTCTGATGTTCTTGAGGTCCTTCGGGTCGGCAGAGGGTTTATTCAGCAAGGGGTTGATCTCTGCGTGTTTCCAGTCTTTCAGGATGGTGGCGGGGTTGATGGAGTAGCATATGGTGCAGCAGAGTTCGGGGCAATGGAGGTGGTGGCTCTGTTGAAGATGTGGCTTGGGCAGGGGCCCGAGAGAGCTCCAGAAAGAATGTTCTTCATGATCTTGAGGGTATTGTCAGCAGTGAAGGGAATCCAACTAAGCAGGGTCTGCTGGGGCCCGGTGTTATTGGGTGTGGTGGTAACAGGTGGGGAGAGAGGGTTTTGGGTATTGAGGCTGTTGAAGCTGTCATAGATCTCCTTAATCTTGCAGTGGAAGAAGGTGCTGAGGCTGTTGCAGAGGTCTTGGGAGGGTGGGATCCTGCTGTCTCTGTGCTGGGTTTGGTGAATTCTTTGACCATGGCGAACAGTTCTTTGCTATTGAGTGCGTTGGTGGTGATCCTTTCTTTTAGGGCCGCTTTCTTTGTTCTAATGAGGTGGTGGTGTGCAGTGACAGTGGTTTTAAAGGCTGAGTGGTCCTCTGGGGTCTTGCCGCTCCTCCATCTCTTCTCAAGCCATCTACAGGTGCGCCTGGACTCATGAAGGGCAGGAGAGAACCAGCAGGCTTTTTTGGAATGTTGCTTGCATGAGTTTTCTTTGCGGGGAGCCATTATGTTGGCTCAGTTGGAGAGCCACATGTGATGTGGTTGCGTGCTGAGGTATTAGTGTCCGGGGATGTTGGAGGTGAGGTTTAGCTGAGGGAGGTGGTGACTTTTTCCAACTTCTCTAAGGGGAGCAATGGACGCAGTGGTGTACAGTGGGTTTGGACGCAGTGGTGGTCGGTCCAAAGGAGATCGAAGGTGATGTTGCTGCTGGTGGAGATGATGGGGTTGAGGCCGTGTCTTGCTGAGCAGGTTGAGGAGGTGAACTGTTGTTTGAGTCTGACCGTGGTGATGTTCTCCAGCAGGGATGATGTGTTCTTGTTGTTGGGGTTGTTCAGGTGAAAATTGAAGTCGCCGAGGAGGATGTAGTCTGTGGAGGCCAGAGCTTTTGGTACAATGAAGTCAATTATGGAGCCGCTGACGGCTGGACTGGGTCCTTGGGTTCTGCAGATGAGGGTGCTGCAGAGGGTGGTGTTCGGGTTGGCCTGGACCTGGTAGTGGAGGTGCTCCGTGCTGGTCAAGTGGTTGTCCAAGTGGTGAGGCAGAGTGTATGTTTGTGTATGATGGGGATTCCTCCACTCAGTTTGTTGATGCAGTTCTTGTGAATGATCTTGTAGCCATCCGGGATGGTGGTGGCGATGTCTGGGGCAGAGGTGGAGTTCATCCAGGTTTCCATGTGGTCAATGGAGTACAGTAGGTCCCAGATCTCCACTGTGTTTTTGTAGAGGGAGCGTGTGTTGGGCAGTATACAGCTGAGATGGTTGGGTCCGGTACTTGTCAGTTGTGCAGTAAGTGGGGCTGGTGTGCGGTGGCAGGCGAAGGTACAGCTGCAGTTTCATTAGGAAAAAGTGCCCAGGGTGTCATTTGGCGATGCCCGGAGGCAAGCAGTGTGGCGTCTGATGTTGAGGGCATGGCGGGTGATGGTGTCATAGAGGTGGCTGGTCCGAGGACCAGGGTCCGTGGAGCTGGCGTGGTCCAGGTGCCTTCGGTGGGCAGCAGTGCGGCCACGCAGTGGCCGCCATTAATTAGCATGAGGGAGATAGCTAAACAGCTGGGAGGTGGGAAAATCAGGTAAGCAGTGCTGGAGGGAGGTGGGACCAGGGGGGACGAGCAGAGGCAGGGACATAGCGTGGAAAAGGCACAAAAGTGACAAGGATAAAGTGGAAAAGCAGAAAAATGCAAAATGTAAAAGAAAGTGACAGAAAAGCATAAAAAATGCAAAAAGCAAAAGAAAATATGAAAGGGGTAAAAAAAAGAGATGGTGGCACCCCCAATCACCGTGTCCCAGTAGCTTGTGTCAGCAGTCACACATAGGCAGTCTCTGGGTGGATTTTCAGGCACTGCAGGCCGCAGCAAGATGGGGCCACAATGGCATATTGGGGCCACAAGATATCAGCCAGGTCGGGTGTGAATGCATTCCAGGGCCGCCACAGGCCCCCTCACAGCGAGAAGCGCTGGCCAGCCTTGGTAACACCACACCCAAGAAGGTGGCTGCATCCGAGGCCAGCACCAGGCACAGAATCCCGACCTGCAGAGCCACACTGGTGAGGCATGGCTAGAACACCATACCCCGGGACACCCCCAGCAGGTAGCCTCTCAGCTACACTGCCCAGGCTCCCGACCATACCAATCAAGGCAGTGTGTAGCCACAGAAAATCCAGGAGAGAGGTAGGAAAAAATGGGGGGAAGGATGCCCCAGGGAAGTCCGGATAAGCAAAGGAACAGCTACTCTGGCCGGCTCAACAAATGTTTAGCTCTTATTAGAGCTCTCCAGACAGATATAGCTCTGTCCAAACACAAGACAGCATCCAGTATAGGTGTCTCACACACACTTCTGAAACACATCTATTTATATATACAGTACATATAGGAGTGTGTGCGCACACATATGTATAGATCTTGGTAGTTCTCAAGTTTAGGTGGAAAGCAGCTCCTGTACAGACCACCCTCAACACCAGCAACACTCTAAACGTGCTCACGTCAAATGTCTGCTTTTCTATCAAAGTCTTTATGGTGAGGATTAGCCGAGTGGCATCCACGCCAAGATAGAAAGGGACAAAGTATTCTGCCATTTCGACAGCAATGTTTTTAAGCATAAGACTTGCATGGTGCTATCCAAGCCAAGCTGTAAAATAATAAAAGCCTTTTACCACTCCAGGCACAGTATTACAGCTTTGAATTGGTAAAATACCAACCTGAAATGAATAAAAGCAACCCCTGACAAGTGTTTTGCTCTCATTAGAGATATAGCATTGTCCAGACACAAGGGAGCACCTAGTATAAGTCAAAACAATACACTATCAAGCTTAGAGTGGCACATAAATTATGCAAAAAAGAAGCAGAGATACTGGGTATTTTGCATGTTTAGGTGGAGAGCAGCTCCTGTACCAAGAACCCTCAACACCAGTGACACTCTAAATGTGCTCACCTCAAATGTCCGCTTTTCTATCAAAGACTTTAATAGAAAAGCAGACGTTTGACACTGTAAATACAACATCCAGAGTAAGAACACATGTAAGAGGGGCAGTCCTCGTGGGAGGCTACAACAGGAGGAAAGTAGGTACAAAAGAGGGACTCAGAAACAAATTAATCTGTGAACAAAAACAACACTCAAAGGAGCCAATTAAGTACATAGCCAGTAAATGGGCAGGGCAAGCCCATATTCTGAATACAGCATGTCTCGAAGAGATCGCTCAAGCGCTGCCTAAGCGAGACCTAGAAATGTTAAAAGGAATACAACACTCAATAATTCATCACAGAACCTATATGCACAATGTGGGGATGAAATGTTAGGAAAGAGTTGTGAAAGATAAATCAGGGATAATAGAGATCAGAAATGAAGGGGTGATGGATGGGAATAAGGACTGAGACTAAGGGATGAAGAGTAAGTAGTGTGAGATGAGGGCTACTGCATGATGTATGAGGAGCGAGAGATGAGTAGTGAAAAATTAGAAGTGAGTGAAGGCTGAGAAATTAAGACTGAAGAGAAAGAATACAAATCCAACGATAAAGGGTGAGGGATGAGGAGTAAGGGATGAAAGTTAAAGAGTGAGAAATTGTGAGTGAGCGATTAAGACAGAGATGTGAATGGTTATTGAGGGACAAGGGGTAATGAGTGAGGAGTAAAGGATGAAGAGTAAGAGAGGAGAAGTGTAGAATAAGCACTGAGAGAAGAGAGATAAAGAATGAGGTGCGAAGGTTGAGAGGTGAAGGATGAGGACTGAGGGTTGAGGCCCGAGCAGTGAAAAATGTGAAGAGTGTGGGAGAAGAAATATGGCACAAGAAGTAAGGAGTAAGGCGTAAGAGTTGAGGTATGAGGAAGAAAAGAAGAAAAGTGAAGGTCTCATGATGAAGAAAGAGAAGTGAGAAATGAGGAATGAGGGGTTAGGGGCAGGAAGAGGCACAGCACAGAGGCATGTGGTGTGAGGTATTAGATTGCTCTAAAATAGGCTGGGTGTTTAATATTTTAGGACATCATCATTTATCAATTGCACTTATCAAGAAAAGCGAAAAGAAAAGGTGAAATCCAAGAGATATAGAATGAGCGATTAGGGGTAAAAAGTGTGGAAGAATAAAGGGAGCATGAGGGAAGAAGGATGAGGTTCCAGAGCTTCTGGAGGCTTGGATTGTTGTTAAGGAGACACCAAACCCACAAAAGGACCTTCTTGGAAGAAGTTTCAGAGGTTTGAGATCATATGGAGCATTTTTGTCAAAAACCTCCAAAACTTGACTGGCATGTCGTCGAGAGCCAAGCCGGTGACGTCAATCCGTGACTCGCCCTCGTCATCGTATTGTGCCCTATCACCTTGGATAGTTCTCCTACCCTTCCCTAATCAAGAGTATAATCAGGCAGAACCGTTCCTGTCAGGGGCTAGTCAATCCATCCCATCCATGGCATCAAAACGATTTGAGGTGGGAACTGTAAAACCAACAGGTCTCATCACTTGCTCAATGGGAGTCCTTACAGGGCCAATGCGAAGACATGACCTTTTTTTTGGTCAAAATGATCACATTCCCTAACACAAGATGGTTTATAAAAATACCCAAGCTGGAATACCCCAATTATAGGCTCTCTTCTGAGTCAGGGAAGCAGGTCAAATAACCTCTGCACTACCTGGGGGATCTGAAGTTTATAATTATACAATCACTATAATGATCCTTGGATCCCGACTGTAGGAAGGTGGAATCTTTTTCCCTGGTGTTTTGCTTGTTTTTGACTTCGTTGGACTGGGACCCTGCTATTCAGGACCCCAGTCTATCTGCTTTCTCTGTAAAATGGACTCCATGTACTTTAGGTACATACCAGATTGGGTATAGGGTCACCTCGGTGACTCCCTGTATAGTGTACCATAGGTACCCAGGGCATAGGTGCATCCATGGCCTACCAGAGGCTGCAGCATGTATTATGCGACCCCTGGCTGGCTCTCCAAACTGACATAAGAGGTCTGCAATTGCAACCTGGGTTAGGTGGTGTAATCACCCCTTACTTAGATATAGTATACCTATATCTATATATATGTATATATAAACACATAAGAACCTATGAGCCACTCCTATGGCAGGCCTCGACAATCCTGGAGGCAGAGTGCTTGGTTTTATGTAAGAGGGTGCCCTAGCATAGCTGAGCCCCTCTGCAGCTTTCAGAACCATCTCCTTATAGCTGTTCTATGATATAGCCATACCATATACTCTTAAGTGTATTATAATCCTTGGGGTTAATGCACCAACAGCAACTTTGCCGGTCTCCATTTTCGAGGCTGCCGCCGGTTCCCGAAGAATCTGCAACACAGGACACAGACTTCCAGACATCTCTGATCCCGACCTTCACTCACAGCAAAGTTGAGACATGTAGCGGACACAAGAGACGTGAGACTGGAACTCCTAGACATACTGCATTTTGCTACCTGCACTCCCTTCCTGAAGCATCACAAAGTTGTGCATTAAGGTGCTTGAACCCCCAGCCCCGAGCACCATTTGCACTGAAGCTCAGAGCCCCACACTTCAAGAGTGACCCGTGGGCTCCGCTCTTGCATTTCAGCTCAATGTGTCTGCCTGGTTCCTTGCCCGTTGACTAGTGAGCCCCCCAAAGACTTTCTTTCACATCTAACTTGCTTGCCTGGTTGTTTCAGGCTTGCTCCAGCTTCCCTTTAAAGGAGAAGCAGCACAGACCTTGCTGGTCTGCAACAAAGCCGATCTTGACATACTGCATGGGTTGGGGTTGCCAAGGCTTGTTGGGTCCAATACGGATACCGACACTGCAGTCAACTAGATCCTTGTGCGGGGCAGCTCATATCTAGCTCCTGGTCATCGTCGATGCCTCCTGGACCTCGTGGCTGAAGAGACAAGCTTTACTTCTTCCCCTGAAATCACCCGACATTGGCTGGCAGCTTTCCATCACCATCCTGGTCACTGGCAAGTGACCCAGACTCTGTCCCTTCTGCTTTCAGGTTCTTCAGATCTTCGATCCACCCTTGGATCCGCCCGGACACTTTTCCTCTGGTCGTATGCAGCACTTCTTTGCAGCTCTCCATTGAAAACGACAACGAAACCCGACACGAAAAGGCACCTATCACCCGGCTTCCCTGGGTGAGGTAACACGAGTACTCCGGTGCTCCCGTGGGTCTTGACTCTCGAATTGCCCTAGTTTAAAAGGGTTCCGTCGTAGTCCACCTGGAAGTGTCCTTAAATTGTACTTTTGTAATTTCTTCGTTTCCCATAGAAAGTCAATGGTAACCCGCGGCTGCGTTTAGACACTGCACGCATCTCCCATGGGCCTCCTACTTCCTAACCTTTGGTTGTTTAGAGTAGCCCCAGCGATTCCACATGCCCTAGGCCTGCTTTCTATTCCAGACGTGGTTCTTATACCACTATTTTAGTATATGGTTTGTGAGGCCCCTAGGGCATACTGTATATTGTGCAACTTATTGTATGCTAATTGAGATTCTTGTAATGTACTGTGACCTCTGACCTCATAAAGAGTGCAGAGGGGTTGCGTTTAGATTAAATACATATATATTTGATATATACCTTGTTTGGTACTCAAAGGATTATAATTGGTAAAACAACTTGCTTAATACACTCTCTGAAGTCTTAGCCTGATGACTGCTGGTCCATGCTACCACTAGGATAGCTTTCTATAAAGTTGACTTTACAACCACCATCAATAAGGATCAATTAGACTGGTGCAAGGTGCCCACTAGAACTAGTGGACATCATATGCCAGGCTAACGTCTCACACTGACCCCAACCGCACCACTCTCCATGTGAGCAAAATCTCAGTAGCCATGTAATAGGGGAACTTCCTCTGTTGGGCCAGCCAATTTCAACATGTATTAGTCAACTCGTCCTGACCCTCATTCTGATTCAATGATTCACATTCAACTCAGGAACTCCTACCAAAACAAGTACATATGGGCAAGATGCTGTGGTGAGATCGGTCACTGGTTGCCTCAGTATGGATACTGGGGTATTTAGCATAGGTGGCTGTAACTCCGCAGCTCCAGTGTTTTTTTTTTGTTGCAGATTTATATAGCGCAAACTTAACCCAAAGGTATTGGAGCATTTTACATGAGCACCAGTTACATACACAAGGACACATTTATGTTTTTGGTTGGCATGGTGAGATTAAGAGATTTAGGGCCAGATGTAGGTAATCCCAGATTACCGATTCTTAAATACCGAATCATACCGATTCGGTATTTAAGAACAGGCAAATGGGATGTAGGTAAAAAAATTACTGAATCGGTAAGTTTCTGTAATTACCGAATCGGTATATACGGATTCGGTAATTGCCATTCATTCCTATGGGCCTGAAGGCCCATAGGAATGAATGTTAATTACCGAATCAGTAAATACCGATTCGGTAAAAGGGGGAAACATTGAAGGGTGGCAGGGTGTCACTTTGACACCCTGTTGCACCCCTCAATTGTCTATGGGTGCACATGTTGCAGGCATGTATGTCTGCAACATGTCACTGTTGGAAAAGCAAAAAAACTGCTTTTTCAAAGGTTTTCGTTATTTACCACCAACTTCTAGTTGGTGGTAAATAACGAATCTTAAGATGGGAAAAGCACTCATTTGAGTGCTCCCTACATTTCAGATTCGGTAATTTACCAATTCGGTACTTTTAAGAATCGGTAATTTACCGAATTCTTAAATATCGATTTGGTAAATTACCGAATCTGAAATGAAGCCACCTACATATGAAATGCCTAATTTCGGTCGATAACGGCCGAAATTCCGTAATTGCGTCCGTTACCGACCGTAATTAGGCTTCCTACATCTGGCCCTAAGTGATTTTCCCAGAATCACAGGATGTGGAGTCTACCCCGTGGCTCGAACCTTGGTTTCCCAACTCCAAGTTTGTCAGTCTCGCCGTGAGACCACACCCTCTCCCCTAAAGGACAAAAAGGCCTTACTAACTCCTAACGCTTTTGATGTGTGCAAAGTACCCGCAACCTCAGTCCCTTTACCATGGCTAATTAGAGCATCTCTAGGTAAAGTGGCTGTGTGGCTGGTGCTAGAGTCCTTAACCAGTTTGAGTTGGCAGTTGGAGGTCATAACCTGGCCATCATTCTCTGCTACTGGTATTGAACATACAACTTAATTTTGTTGGAATAAAACGCAATTGAGACCCCTTTCGATGGCCTCCAACCGCACTGTCAATGAGGAAAGTTCTTTGTGCAGATATTCTTTAATTTTTCCAAAACAGGACTCCATGAGTTCCATAGCCAAAGGAGGTGTAAGCATGGTCCCCTCTAGGCTGGAATTATAAGGGTCAATAATGTTCGAGTCAGCATATGGGCTAGCAGGGACTAGTGGGAACTGAGATGTGTGCTGCTGTTTAGGTCAATTGGTGGCTCAAGAAGGTCGAGATGTAACTTTCTGTTGGATTAGGATCCGATTTGCTTGGTTGTTACCCAACCCCAAATGGTCCACTGCACTATTCGTACCAGTTGGGCTGTATGATAAGGGGCCGTCCAAGCTTGAATCATTTGGGATTCCCAGAGACAATGTCCTCTCAGTCAGGGCTATTTCTGTGGAAATGATCGCCCTAGCCCTTTGCAACATTTTATCGATGCTGGTATTCTTAGAGGGAGAAGGTGCTTTTGCCTCAACCTCCTGGGGTTTGCATTTGCCCATTGTAATTTGGCGTTATCAAAACCTCAAGATCACCAGAGGCAGTATCCAAAGAATAGCAACCGGGGTAGAGCTATACCCAAAAATGTTAACAAATCCAAACTATTCAGCTCTCCAGTACAATATTCGAGAGCGTTGACCCCGGATCACGATGTCAGAGGGTGGTCACAGCCTCCTCCTGGCTCAGAGTAGGCATAGGACATGCCCGTCCCCGGCCTGCACTGCGGGAGTTTGGGATTGCTTTAAGCTCTACATAGTTTCTACCCCTAGCCGCATATGCAGGTGTGCGCCTCTTGGAGCGATGGCAGCTGGGATGTGGAGTCCCCAAAGAGTAAAATTGGCGAGGGATGAGGCATTGTGGGAATGTGTATACACATTGATTCCAGGACAAAAGCTCCAAATGTAATAGTGTCTGAAGTGCCATCTCAGCCCCATTCCAGTTTTGATGAATGCCATTATGCTTTGGAGGTGCCATCCTGATGTGGAAAAACAAATCTGAGTAAAGACGGATACTGCTGGACTGTTAATCTATCAAAATATATGCTGCCACACGCGGGTGCTGTCATTTACTGTAGGCAAGTGTATTGTTTTGTATAGACTTGATATAACGTAAAAGCTCATTTAAAAATAAATAAAAAAATTAACATTACAGAATGGTTTAAATATAACAACTCTTGAAATTGATATAAATAACAGTGAGACAAATAACACAGTTCTTGAAATGAATATGAGCATCACTGAAATCGGATATGAATCACATTGTGTTGCATAGAACGCTGAATGAACTGGATAAGGATGTGAATGAATTGGATAGGGTGAATTGTGTGTATAACACATACTGAAAAGCACGTGACACTGACAGCCAATCACAATGGTCTACTCTGACGCCGCTTTTCGGCGCAGGGAAGGTACTGTTCCTGCCGTTGTCGGACGTGGGGTGAGGCTGATTCTGTTAAAGGCTTTGGGCACTGTGACCCATGCAGCGCTCACTACATATCACAAGCTCAGCTCGCATCCGTGAACTGCAGGGAAAGGCTGGAGGCCTGGGGTGTCCGAGCCCATTATCCCCACTCGGTGCGGAGCCTTGATGACTGTTGCCATCAGCGGCTTGAGGAGTGCGACGGGCCTGGACCAGGCTTGCTCCGTGTTTGAAGCCTCTTTGGGCCCGTCATCCTGGTGGTGTGCCTCTCACTGCCTTTGACACGACGCATGTCACAAGAACTGCACTTCCCATGGCTGTGAAGCCCCGCAGCAGGGGTTGCGGGGCTCTCAGGTGTTCATCAGCGCTCCCCCTCCCCCTCCACCCCCAACCCGGGGCCTCATTTAAGAAAAGTGACACATCGCTGCGTGAAAACAGCGATGCATCACTTTTCACTGCGTCCTCCTTGCAACACCAATGATGCATCATAATTACAACATGGCACATCATGTCGCAAGGAGTTACAGATACGTCAGTATTTCTGACGTATCTGTAGGCGCAAAAGTAACGCATTGCTGGAGTGTGTCACAAAAGTGATGCAACTCCAGCAATGTGTCCTTTCACATGGGGCAAGCCCCATGTGAAAGGGCTTGCGTCAGTCTTACGCCTGCTGTGAGGCAGGCGTAAGATTTTGACGCGACGGCGTCCTAAAAGTGACGCAGTGAAATCTCATAGATTTCACTGCGTCACTTCTACGAACCTTCCTTGCATCAATACGCCCCCCTTGAATACATTATACCTGGCGCAGGTATAATGTGGCGCAGGGGTTTATAAAGTGACGCATCTACCTAGATGCGTCACTTTGTAAATTTGGTGCAACAAGGCACATTTATTACGCTGCTGGTGCGTCACAAAAAGTGACGCACCGGCGGCGTAAAAGTGACGCACAGCCTCATAAATGAGGCCCCCGAGATCTAGCTGCGTGTCGCTGCTGCCTTGTAGCAAAAACCGCAGCTGCCACCCAATCATATGTTTTTTAGGAGTACGGCTGCGGTGGTGACGGCGTATGGGGCTCAATAGAAACAAGGGAAAGCATTTCTTTAGAAAATGCTCAATAGTCCAGCTCATCATCCCTTAGCAATGAGCTGGACAAATGTAGACCACAAGTGAGCTAAAAAAGCACGAAGGTGTTTAGAGGCTAGCACAGTCCTGCAGTGTGTACCTACTCAAATAAATCAGTAATTTGGAAGCCGTTGTTGAGACCCTCTTAAGAAAATAAAAGAAGATGCTTTGCCACTAAAGCTAAGAAAACTTATATTGACATGATGCCCGAGAACTATATCTGCGATCTGGTAGTGGAATCTTGACCTGCACTTTTGTAATGGTCAGTAGAGTGAAAAACGTTCAATGTGATCCTAATCAGCTGTTGCCCTTATTTCAGTTTGTAAAATGTGTACGGCAGCTCTGTGTTCAGAAAATAGGTATTTTTAAACCATACTGCTTACGTTTTTTTAATGATATAAACAATGGACATTGAAACGGATCCCTTCCAGGCAAAAACATTAATTAATTTCTGAATAATGAATGTAAAATGGTAAAGGTAGCCATGTTGTTTACATTTCACATGCTTTACTTAATCTTGCATTCCCTGCGTGTGCTTTTTCCAGGATGGTGGTACTTTTCTTTTCAGGCAGCATATTACTCTTGCCTAGTGCATAATTTGAATTGAGAGGCATCCAGGCGTTTACAATGGGGCACATTGGGTTGTAGCTGAAGGCAGTGCTAGTTTCTCTGTGGGGCAGTATGGTGTTCAGTGGGAGAGAGGATGTGGCACTATGGCCAGAGCTGCCAAATTTAGAACTGAGGAACCTGGTTCAGCCTTCATAACCAGTCCACCCGACCACTGTCCTGAGGGAACACATTCCTGTGCTAGACTTTAGAAGGCCCGCTAGACCATTGAAGCCCTGGGGCCTTATTTATGAAGGCCTTGCGCCGCCGGTGCGTCACTTTTAACATGGGAAAAAGTGACGCACCGGTGGCGCAAGACTTTCATAAATGAGGCCCCTGGTGTCTTAGCGCCAGCAGGATTAACCTAGTGGTGGCAAGTGTGGGTTAACCTTAATGGCTTGTCCACCACAACCCACACTGAAGTTAAGCCTCCTGTCTTGCCGGCAGGCCAAAGCAGCACACACTAGAGCAACAGTGACTCTGTCACTGATGTCACAGGACCCCTGAGGCCAGTCCGCCTCACACATTGGTACTTGCATTGGCCTTCCTGGTTTTATCAGTATTAGTGCAACTCACCAGGGATCAGCAATGCAGGATTTGCACGCACACCAAACTAGGGGGCATATGTTCAAACACCTATCGCCACCACAGCGTCACTTTCAGTGCTGTTCTGATGGTAATAGTGGCCTCGCCTTATTTACAAGGCAGCGTTAAGCCACTTAATGTGGCTTAATGCTGCCTTGTAAATAAGGCACCCTTTCACGCTGTATTTAGCTTGAAAGGGGAGGGCAATGGGTGTTGGGGTGGGCGTTCCACCGCAACACCCATTGATTTTGATTCTGCCCCTATTTACAAGGGTTGCATAAATTGGAGGCAACGCCAAAATTAAGACCAGGTAAAACCTGGTCTTAAACAGGCGAAACAAGATGAAATGCTTTATTTCTTCCAGTTTTTGCTGTTTCCATGAATGCTACCTTGTGCAGCACACATAGGAACAGCAAATTGCCTACGATTGTTTATGTGCAGGAAGGTATCCCTTCCTGCACATAAACAATCATAAAAAAAATAGACACTTTATAACTTCTATGTGTGCAGCATTAAGTAGCACACACATTGAAGTTACAAAATGGCACTCAAAGATTGTTTATGTGCAGGCCCCCTTTCCTGCACATAAACAATCTTCCCCTCAACACAGGCACCCTTGCACTATGGTGTAATGGTGCCTGCGTTGGTGCTAGGCAGCTAAAGTAGGCGCCAGCGCAAGGGGAAACACAGCGCTGCACCATATTCTACTAAATATGGTGCAGCCCTGCGTTTAAAAGTGATAAAGATTGTCGTTAGCCTTCTTGGCTTAACTATACGCTTCGCCAAATTATTGAAAAAATGCCCCTACATGCACAAACCTCATGGTCTCTCTGCTTCATGCACAATGTGAAATGCCAAACAAATACTTGAAATTGGGATGTTTTGCTATTTCTGGCCGCACCTCTTACTCCGCCCACTGACCCAGTCCTCAAGTTATTTCCTCCCTCTGATTCTCCACACTTCTACTTTTTTCCCTCACTTTGACCACTGCATAAACCCAGAACTCAGTGGCAGCTCCTCCCTGGCAGAAGTATTGGACTGAGAGTGGGTGTAAAAAAGAAATCACTTATCTGACGGCTGCCACCTCTTCTCCCTCCTCTTCCTTCTTTGTGAATCGCAAGCAGGAAGCACCCAGGCTTCCCTATGCCAATCACAATGCTACTGTCACCATGACAGCAGCGTCAAGGTTGGTCTGAGCACCATGGTGTGGTGCTCAGACAGGGACTGGGAGCCCAAACTTGTTCTCCACCCAGGCTGTAGAATACAGCTAGTGGAGAACATGTAAAGTGTGCATCACTGTTGGACGGCCCAAGACGGTCAGCCAGTCATGCACACTTGGAGTGGCCCAACACCCCCCCCTGCTTTGCCCGCCTCAAAACTGCCTCAGTGCAGAAAAATAAAATGATATTAACATTGCACTATTATCATTTTATTTGTCCGTTTTTGCAGTGCTGAAATGCAGTGGGGCAACGCTCCTCTGCCTGAGCAGAGGAGCAGAACTTCCATAGGCCTGGGATATTGAAAGAAATGGCCAAAAGTGGTGGTGCTTTTCGGGTCAGTTGGAAACGCATTCGCTGTGCTAAATAAGGGCATTTGAGTCTGTTTATAATGCATCTTCGATTAGACAGCCAGGTGATCAGTGCACACCTACCCTGAAAAAGAAAAGGATGTAGAAAGATCACAGCCATCCTCCTCCTGCATCGGCAAACAAACGTTCTGATGCCGATTTGTCCAGTGTATTAGTACATGTATCAGAACTTACAGGATCACCCTGTTCTGGCATCAGTAAATGAACTGCTTCCAGGTACTAAAGGCTCTTCAGCTTCTTTTTCGGAGAAGGAAAAAATGAGGAAATGCAACAAAGCTCTCCTGATGAACACTCAGTGGCAACACCTCCATGGGAAGCACACAAGTCACATTTAGGACGTTTCACTCTCCCCATTAGATAAAGATGAATCCTATGCCTTGAAAGCTCAGACAACAGCTGATAAATAACATATTCTTGCTGATGCTGATGCTGCGCATCTAGATGCTCCGCAAGCATCTACTGTATTAAACAAGTTAACCATCTATATTCCAACGTGAGTGAGTGGGCAATAGCCCAGAGGCACTCCCATTTCATGAGGGGAGAAAATTATACGAGAGACTACAGACCTAAGCATTAAAGCTGTGAAAAATATACAATCACTCACAAACGTAGTGCGCAAACATGCTGGATCTCCCTATATTATGCACTATATACAAAAGCTGTTGGCACTGTGAGACACCCGGAAATATACAAAACGTTACAATAGCATACCTCAAATGAGCAAAGAGTATGAAGATCCTTCAAATCCCATACGCTTATTATGAAAATGCACAATAAGTATCATTGCAGTCTATTACCCAAAGCTGACTCTGGGCCAGGATCACATATAAAGGAAACATACCAGCAATGATACATCATTCATAGACTATGTGCCTGGCCTTGGACAAACTTCCCTTCTCTCGACAGACCCCAGGATTGGAGGAGGTGCGAGGGAACAAGCAGTGGCGGGGGGGAGGTGCAGGAAACAGGGAAAGTGCAACAAAGGGAAAAGCAGTGACGGGGTTGGGGGAGGGGGTGTTCAGTGACAGGGCATGAGGGGGGGAAAGAGGAGACGGAGCTTTAAAGCATGAGCTCTATGTAGAGTGCTGAAAAAGAATTGAAAAAATTAGGTCCAAAAGTGCGTGTAAAAGCGGGAGTAGTGGTTGTTTTTAAGTACTTGGTCCAGGAACTGGGGAGAGGGCTGATCACTAAAAGATATACAAAAGGGGATGATGGACGGAGTGTTTGAGCAAATCAAACACTCACTCCCAGTCAATTGATCTGGGTTTAATCCATCACCATTCTTTAGCTCACTAAGCCACCCCAGTTCAGACATGGCCATATGCAAATCAGTCTGACCCTGTGCCTCATGGGAACAGTCCAGCCCGAACTGCCAAGCCATGTCTTCCCTGGACCGGAAACAAGCATCCTGGGACCGGCTTCGGATTCATAATCCTCATCAGCCAGGCTATCTTGAATCCAGTGGCCAAGTGAGCAAGGGACTCACGTCTGAGCATACCCTGCCAACTTAGGGCGCACAAAGCGATGCAAAAGGGGATGATGGACGGAGCATTTGAGCCAATCAAACACTCACCCCCAGTCAACTGATCTGGGTTTAATCCATCACCATTCTTTAGATCACTCAGTGGGCAGGGTATGCTCAGCCGTGAGTCCCTTGCTCACTTGGCCACTGGATTCAAGATAGCCTGGCTGATGAGGATGAGGATTATGACAGGGTCAAGGCTGATTTGCATATAGCCAGTGTCTGACCTAGGGTGGTGTGGAGTGCAAAAAAACGATGGATTTAGGCCCAGATCTTTGTACTGGGGTGAATGTAAGACATTGTTCTGCATTCTGTCCATCAACTGTGTTTTTTGCAATTTTCACCCTGAGTGGGCTGGGTATGCTCAGACGTGAGTCCCAGGCTCTCCACATCACTGGAGTCAAGCTATCCAGGCTGAAGAAGGCTGATAGCCAGAAACCGGTCCTTGGATGCTTGATTCCGGTCTGGGAAAGACATGGCTTGGTAGTTCGGGCTGGACTGTTCCCATGAGGCACAGGGTCAAGGCTGATTTGCATATAGCCAGTGTCTGACCTAGGGTGGTGTGGAGTGCAAAAAAACGATGGATTTAGGCCCAGATCATTGTACTGGGGTGAATGTAAGACATTGTTCTGCATTCTGTCCATCAACTGTGTTTTTTGCAATTTTCACCCAGAGTGGGCTGGGTATGCTCAGACGTGAGTCCCAGGCTCTCCACATCACTGGAGTCAAGCTATCCAGGCTGAAGAAGGCTGATAGCCAGAAACCGGTCCTTGGATGCTTGATTCCGGTCTGGGAAAGACATGACTTGGTAGTTCGGGCTGGACTGTTCCCATGAGGCACAGGGTCAAGGCTGATTTGCATATAGCCAGTGTCTGACCTAGGGTGGTGTGGAGTGCAATAAAAAGATGGATTTAGGTCCAGATCTTTGTACTGGGGTGAATGTAAGACATTGTTCTGCATTCTGTCCATCAACTGTGTTTTTTGCAATTTTCACCCGAGTGGGCTGGGTATGCTCAGACGTGAGTCCCAGGCTCTCCACATCACTGGACTCAAGCTATCCAGGCTGAAGAAGGCTGATAGCAAGAAACCGGTCCTTGGATGCTTGATTCTGGTCTGGAAAAGACATGGCTTGGTAGTTCGGGCTGGACTGTTCCCATGAGGCACAGGGTCAAGGCAGATTTGCATATAGCCAGTGTCTGACCTAGGGAGGTGTGGAGTGTTAAAAAACGATGGGTTTAGGCCCAGATCTTTGTACTGGGGTGAATGGAAGACATTGTTCTGCATTCTGTCCATCAACTGTGTTTTTTGCAATTTTCACCCCGAGTGGGCTGGGTATGCTCAGACGTGAGTCCCAGGCTCTCCACATCACTGGAGTCAAGCTATCCAGGCTGAAGAAGGCTGATAGCCAGAAACCGGTCCTTGGATGCTTGATTCCGGTCTGGGAAAGACATGGCGTGGTAGTTCGGGCTGGACTGTTCCCAGGAGGCACAGGGTCAAGGCTGACTTGCATATAGCCAGTGTCTGACCTAGGGTGGTGTGGAGTGCAAAAAAACGATGGATGTAGGCCCAGATCTTTGTACTGGGGTGAATGTAAGACATTGTTCTGTATTCTGTCCATCAACTGTGTTTTTTGCACTGTTCCCATGAGGCACAGGATCAGACTGATTTGCATATGGCCATGTCTGAACTGGGGTGACTGAGTGAGCTAAAGAATGGTGATGGGTTTAACCCAGATCTGTTGACTGGGGGTGAGTGTTTGATTTGCTCAAACGCTCCTTCCATCATTCCCTTTTGTATTGCTTTGTTCGCCCTAAGTTGGCAGGGTATGCTCAGACTTGAGTCCCTTGCTCACTTGGCCACTGGATTTAAGATAGCCAGGCTGATGAGGATTATGAATCCGAAACCGGACCCAGGATGCTTGTTTCCGGTCCAGGGAAGACATGGCTGGGCATTTCGGGCTGGACTGTTCCCATGAGGCACAGGGTCAGACTGATTTGCATATGGCCATGTCTGAACTGGGGTGGCTGAGTGAGCTAAAGAATGGTGATGGATTAAACCCAGATCAGTTAACTGGGGGTGAGTGTTTGATTTGCTCAAACGCTCCGTCCATCATCCCCTTTTGTATGGCACATATTTAGTACAGCAGTCTCTTCAAGACAGTACATGCATTGTCTAGCCTAGACCTCAAAAAAACCTGGTGTGTGAGCCTCAGTCGCACCAGCGATCCCTGGCCTGTCCGGAGCAGAAATTAATATACTATACCTGTTGCAGTTCCTGCAGCGGGTGAGTGCTGCTCACATCAGAGGAAGGACTTGTCTGTGCTGGCTCCCGAGACTGATGAGATGCACATAAGAAATACCCTCCAAATAATAGAAGAGATGAGGGTTTAGTACTCTAGAATAGTCCTTCGAATACTTGGTGAGTGTTTGCCAACCTCGCAGTACTTCTGTCAAATGGGGAGAGTAAACATACAGCATGTTACATACATGCAAACATTTTAGAACAGCAAAGAGGGAGATTTTGAAAACAAAAATCGAGCAAAAGTTTTTTCCCCATTGACTTCTAATGAAGCAGAGGCAATTTCAAGATGGAGACACCTAAAAGATTTGCCATTTGTGTATTCAAAATCTGTTGGCATGTATGTGTCAGTGCAGATTAGGAGCTTGAACAAACATGGGCCCACAACCCTGGACATGTGGGCTTCTGTTTGTCCCTATCTATAACCATTTTGGTCTTGGGAACAGAGGAAATGTCAACTGTACTCGAGCGAGCGATAAAGTACCATAACGCCCCCTCTGCCTGGTGTCTAAATTTTGAAAAAGCTGCCAGGCAGTCTTATGTCGTGTGCGACTCCTTCAGCCAACCCTGAGTGTTTATTATACTATACATTGTGAGCATTGTAGTTATATTTTTAGAATTAAAGAATGGCCTTAGATATTACAGCATGCTTAGCGCGGATGCCCAAAAAGCCAGGACTTAGGGATTCTGTCGACAGGGACTGCTCTTGTATGAGTTAGACAACATGTTTGTCATGTTCTCTCTGCCTTTCACAGCGCTTTCTCTGAGCTCCTGACAGATACAGAAAAAAAAGTATATTTACATTTCTGATATCCGATCCTGCTGCAGCACACTTGCAAGTCCCAGACATGACAATATACCCGATTCAGGCCTCATTGAAAGTAAATGGGAGAAAAACATTCTCCCTATTATTTTTTTTAAAATCTCCCACTTTCCTCTTCTAAATTATTGCCATGTATGTGAGTGCTTTGAAAGTATGCACTCCTCGTCGGACTCTCAGCGCGGGATTCTGTCTGTGCGGCTACCATGACTCCAACCTCATGATAGGGGTTAAATGCTTTTCCCTCGTGACCGAAGAGCTGAGACATACCTGCTGCCTACACTCTCCTTGCATAGCTGTTTACTAGCCCTCTCTCACCTCGTCATAATTTCCTGGCCTCCCGAGCATCAGGTGTTTACTCTTAGGAGGCACACTGGGTGTATGAGTACCTCTCAGACTGTGTCTGGCACCACTGGAGTGTCACAGGCCTTCTATCCTCTTACCATCGCCAGTGGAGGCATTGTTTCTACTAAGTTGCTCCTGCTGAAAGATATCACTGGAGGACCCTTGATGAGTGTACTCTACTTTCCACAGTGCTCTCTATTATTATATGCACCCAGCGGGGGGTCCATTTAGGGCTCCAGGGCTATGCTCCCTCTTGTTATACCAATAGTGAATAATAATCTTTTATTCGCTTTGGTATAAAAAGAAGATGCTGTCTAGCAGCAACATAAGGCAGCTCTATTAGAGACTGTTGGAAAATGAGGCAGTATCTGTGAGGCCTACACAAATAACATGTCTACATTTGTCCTTCACTGGGAGTCAAACACCCCATTGTATCGCTTCACTCTCAGAGGATAGCATTGCAGAGCATTGTAAGGCTAACTCAAGGGAGGAGGCGTGGGCTAGTAATCACCATTTACCAGTACACAGAACTAACCCTCAATAGTTGATTGTCCAGTCTGTACTATGCTTTATAAAAGGAAGAGTACATGCATTAAACACACACACTAATTAATACCATGCAACAATTTACAAATATACATAAGCTGTTGGAATTACTTCGTGACATTGCATAACATTTCCCACCCCTTCTGCATGGGGGTGGGGTCCAGTACCACCACTCTGATGAATGCACATCATCTTGCCCCCAAATGCATTAGGTTGACCATAATTTAGAGTGAGGACCCTGCCCACTTGCACCATACCAGTGGGGACCTACCCAATTATCTCAACAAGCATATTTAATGGAAACACCTGCCATAGTGACACATAACCCTGACTGAGCATCTAATACTGACCAAAAAGTATACATCCCTGAATCATAGTGGCTAACAATCAGGGTGGTTCATCCCTTAATGCAGTAGCAAGAATACATGTGTAAGCATCACTTAAATTGACAGTAGTTATCATATCTGGTCACACTGATAATGCAATGAAATTAAAGCCCCTAAAAGGCATCCCAGTTATAATCATATGATTAAGCATGTACAACCAGGCACCCTAGCAGGAATACCTAGCAATCTAACCCACTTTGTTTATGTCTCCACATTACACATGTGACTTCCAGTCCCCAAAAGAAATGCTATTCGTGAATGCACCACCTGTGCAAGTATAACTTCCCACTTCTAAGGGGATCACCTCAGTGACAATCCATGTTTGACTCTGCACACTTCAGTGCAACCCTAAGCGTCAGCTCCTGATTGTAGAACAAAAGTTCCAGCATGAGGTGGGTTTTAAAACACAGATGAACCCTTGAAAGGTAGTCTCCTTTAGTCCCCCTCACTCTGAGGGTGGGGACGTTCCATTTTTGTGCTGGGGAGTCTGCGTTGTTCCTGCAGCTCCCCCTGCAACTTTGCATGCATTTTGCGATTACCCCGCCACCCCACGCCACCAACAAGCAAGCCTTTTTTCTCTGCAGGCCTTCCTGGGCCCTGGAAGGTATTTTGGGGCATTTTCCTCATGCACAGTGAGAGCTGTGCTACCATCGTTGGCGGCCTCACGCCTCTTCTGCACCTCATTGCGGGCCTGGTCCCTCCTGGGCCCCTTTTTCACAGGTGAGGTGATTGCAGCTCGGGGAGCCCACCCGGCTGCTCCTGCCTGCTCCCGTCCGGCCCGCACCCTTGTGTGCAGCCGCGGGAGCCAGTGCGACCATCTGGTCTGCCCGCTCCTGCGGGAAGACATAGAGGCTGCTGCTGGCCCGGCGGGACCTTGGGGGAGTAGGACAGCACTCCCCCGCCTTCCTCCCACCACGGGGGGTGTGCAGCAGCACTCCCCCTTCTTCCAGCATCACTGAGGTCCGAAATTGGGGGTCCCGAGCCCCTAAGAGGTCTTCACGGGGAGCGCGACGGCACTCCCCGACTTTTCCTTAGGAGGGGCCCAGAGTTGGGGGTCACGGACCCCTGGGGATCACATAGAGCGAGACAGCGCTTCCTGACTTCTGCTTCTTCGGGGGCCAGGGTAAGCTCCTGGCACTCCCTGGGCACCTTCACTGGGAGGGCGTCGGTGCTCCCGTCTTCTTCATCGGGGGAGGGATAGGCTCCTGGTCCCCTCCTTGGCACCTTCACGGGGAGCAGAATGGCGTTCCCCGACTTTCTCTTCTTCTGGGGGCAGCCCCCTGGACCTTACCCACCCCGGGGGCACATCTAAGACTGGCGGCGGAGCCCCACATGCACCAGCGTCGGTCAGCTCAGGAGCCAAAGGTCACCAACTTTCTGGGGGGCATATCTTCAGGGGACCAATTTCTTCCATTTTGGCCTCCTCGTCCTTCGGGTGGCCTGCCCTAGCTACTTTGGGCACTCTTCACCACCTTCCTGGGCTTGGCAGGGAGAGGTCTTCACTGGCTCCCTGTGTCAGCCTTTCACCTGGCTCTCCTTCTGTGCCACTCTTCTCCTTGTACAGAGGCCCAGAATTCTCGTCACTGACCCTGGACTCCCTCAAAGGCACAGTCCAGGGTCCTGGGACAGTCAGGAGGTTCCTTCTTCCAACTGCCCTTGGCGCCAGCCTCCATCAACAGTCTTCCTCAGCACAGAGAGAGCTCCTCTTCCTGTGCAAGACCATAAAAGAATTTTGAGGGGGATGGCAGGAAGGCCCTTCTGCCCTATTCTGCAGCGACACATCACCTGTCGGCCCCTGCTCCCTCCTTCCTGCACAGGCCTCTGGGATACTCAAAAATGACGTCCAGGGGTCTCATGCCACATGGTCTCTGAAAAGCCCCCTTCCCCACTTGCAGTCTTCATGGCCAGGGCCCGGAGCAGCCCTGGTGCCTGGCACCGGGTGACAGCTGTTGATAGATAACCTGCAGCACCACCCCATCTCTTCCTCCTGGAGAGGATGCCTTTCCCCTTTGGAATGCTTCCAGTGAAAGGCTAGGCCTCTGATGCTACAGCTTGAGGAGAAAGGTCATTAATCCAGCCTGGCAGGGGCACACCCAGCCAGGCTCCAATTATGATCTGAGTCAAAGGAATATGACATTTCTGGATGACCCATATGCAGTACAGATATGGCTTTGGACTCAGCAGAATACTTATTTTCACACATCTTACAGTGTAATTTGGGGCGTGTTTGTAATTTGTAGGCCCTAGGGAAGTGAAACTACCCCATGTGGTCCCCATCTTCATAGGAGAGTAATGGAGTGTTCTTACAGTGAAAACAGTAAAGCAAATTGACTTTCTCTTCCATGTGTCTTCCCACATTATAAAGCCTATTCCATGTCACCACCCAACTCTGTATCATTCCTGCCACACCATTCTATTCGTATCTGCTCCTGGGTTGGGCACAACAGGAATCTCCCCTGCGCAGCCCCTAAACGTGTGCACATGCATTTACACACGTGTCTATATGTACCCAGTCCGGTGCCCCTTACTCCGGCTGCAGCGCAGCGGCCTTCTCTCATAAGGGGGACACAGGTAAAATCCACATGCATTCTCCTTCATCATGAGTTAACTGTGGGTGAGGCCCAGCTTATGAGGGTTTCCCACATTAAAAGCTCAAAAAGTAGGTGTTCAAAAAGTGAAAAATCTGGACGGCTCAGATGGGCAGAACCACCTTCTAACAGAGACAATGTCTGATGTCTCGTGCAGACTCATAAAGGAGCCTGCACGAGCCATCAGAGATTATCTGCGGCTGTTGAAACCCCCAGCTCTGGCCTCAGGCCCCTGGCACTCATCAGTGCCTCTCTATCTGTAATGTGGTAAAGCTTCAGAGATAAAGTTAGACAGGGGCATTGCAGGCTGAAGCCCTGCAGTGCCCGAGGCCACACATCAATCCGCAAGTCACCCCACCCTTTATGAGCTTGTCATAGAGTTGGGAAAGGGTGGGGGGAATGAGCAGAGACTGAAAACTCGAATCTGCGACGGTGCAGGTTTGAGGTTTCAGTTTCAATTTTCCGAAGCTGAAAGGTTCAACAGCAAACAGGACCTGCGTAGACAGCAAGGCAAGTAAAAATGCTTTTAAATAATGTGTATTATATTTGAGAGTGTGTGTCCGCGAGAGTGTGTAAATGTGAGCATGTATGTATGAGTAAAAGAGAGTGTCAATGAAGGAGTGAGTCAAAGTGAGGACTGTGAGTGATTAGAAGAGTGAGAATGAATGAGTGAGGGAGAAAGACAGGGAGTGTAACTGAATGTTTCGGTTTGTGAGACTGAGTGAGTCAAGTCTGAGTGAGTCTTAGTGAGTCAGAATGAGTGGGACAGTAAGTCAGTGTGAGGGAGAGAGTGAGACTGAATGAGTCAGAGTGATCAAGAATGATTGTGTCCGAGTTCGATTGAGTCAGAATAGCTGGAAGACATTTGGGGTCTCTCTGTGGAAGGATGAGTCAGTCTTTACTGATTGTCAAATTTGATAGTGGCGGGTAAGGTTTTGCGCCCAAACGTCCACAGCAGGTTCTCTGTTCTTGAGGTCAACAGCTCTTCTTTGCCTTTCTCTTCTTACCTCCATCAGATCTGAAGTTCAGGTCTTTGGGATGCTTCTTGAAAACTAAATTTAGGGGCATTAAATGTAGTGCCAGGTAATGGCTATTGGGCCATCTACCTTAGGTTGACTACAGCCTCTATATGGCCCCTCCCACAGGGGAATGGGCATAAGCCCAACATGATGGTTTCCCTCCAAAATTAAGATAGAGGGGACTGAAAATGTGTTTCACCTCGCCTGCTACACCTTAGGGGAGATGCTAGCTGAAGGTGGGCACGCCTCCTATTCTTTCTAGTTTTCCCACCGGTCCTCCCACCAAGAGTGAGGTCATGACAGGAGGGTTGGCATCCTACACTAGTTGGAGCTGCCTGGGTTACATTTCAAAGATTGCATGGCCTTTGAAGCTTCCCACCTTGAAAGACTGTTCCTGCCCAGGGGGAGGTTTATAACACCTCCGCCCAGAGACTTTGTTCCTGGCCTCTGAGAGCGCAGGCTCTCACCCCATGAGGTCAGGTACACATCTAGTGGTGGTGTCTGGCTGGGAAAGATCAGTAACCACACAAATAGTCAGCAAATTTTAAGGGGGCACCTGATGTTTTGTACCAAACATCTGTGGGTACAGTGAAGCTATCATGAAGCTGGGAAACTCGTAATAACGTTGTTCCTGCATTAGGGCTGGTAAGGTCTGCTGTGGGGATGGCTTACCTATATCACAGGTAGTGTCTGTAAGTATGGCAGACAGAGGTGTGTGCAATGTTGACTCTTCTAGTTTTGCTTGCATCAAGGCATGCAGCCTGCAGTGGGAGTGTGCATAGCCTTGGGGAGTGGACCCTAGGATGGCACAATTGGTGCTGCAGCTCCAGTGGTCCCTCTTCAGTTATGCTATGCCCTTGGTACCAGACGTACCCTTTACTAGGGACTTATAAAGTGGTCTGAAGCTGTGCCAGTTGCTGTACAGTTTAAGGGAAAGAGCTCTGGCCCTGGGTCCCTGGTTGGCAGGTACCCAGTATATTTACAGTGAAAACCACAATCCCCTTAGGTTTGGCCTACCCAACGCAAATCAAAATAGAGAAAAAAACTGGATGAATTAAAAAGAAAAAGCCAGACCCCCCCTTTTCCCAACTTCCCCAAGTAGAAAATGCACCAAAAAATATGCACCAACTATCTGCCCTTCAAAGTCACAATGAGCATCAGCGTATACAGCTGAGCATCAGAGGTAGTGGACTTCCCATATTCAAGGCCTAGCAGCCCAAAAGGAGTTTGAAAAGAGTAAAACAGAATTTGCTACTTAAACAAAATAGAATAAAACTTCCCACCCCTGTTCTTGGTCAGCTAGCTGACAAGTGTGTTTCCTGCTTTCCTCATTTGCTATGATGGTGTGTAGGGTGGCTGAGGTTTTAGACCTTCAATGGCAGCCAAGACGAATGTCTTGACAGAGGTGCTTCAGTTATGAGTCACCCCATCTGAAAACAGCTTTTAATGAAGCCCTTACTGATGTCCTACTCGGGGCTTGGTCTGAGCCCTGCACTGGGCCTGCTGTGCATAATACAATTGCCTCCGTTGTTCCGCTCCTGGGGACCCCAGTTTCCTTACCCAGCACTCCACCCTGGAGAACTTCGTGGCCTAGGCCGCCAAATCTGGAGTTAATCTTGATGTGTTCCATACCACTCCACCGGATTGGAGATACAAGAGGTTGGATAACTTTGGGAAGACGGGTTGTACGGAGGAACCCCACATGCATTTATCACACATGCCTTTAAAAGCAGTCACTACCCGACTGACGTTACCACACGTTACTTGCCACGCAAGTCATTACGATGACTTGATTTAGGTGGCGCTGGTCTTTGTAATAGTATAAATTACTATTCCAACTCCAACTTATGCATCAATAGGGAAGTTGTTTGACTTAAAATTCAACACCAGTTCAACAACCCGTCCCCTACAGCAAGTCATTGTAAAACTTTGTGGGTTAAAGTAACATGCCGAAAAGTCACAGTCGGGGTTGTGTTATATAAGCGTGTCTTTGTTGAAATTGCAGGGTAAAGGATATTTCCTGGAAGTAGATGTCCTCTTCTGCCAGCCTTGCACTGTGGTCAGTGAACATGGCATGCCTCCCATATGATCTGGGACTTGGAGGAGGCCAAGCCATATTTTCCGAAGTTATTACTGGGGGGATAGATGCAGCAAAATTCAACATACTACGTGGACTGAACACAGCAGACTTGCTGGGTAGAGTGATCTCATTGTCGAAGGCCCTTCGGCGCCATACCTGGCTGAGAAACACCTGCTTTTCAGGGGATACCTGAGCCTCACTAATGGACATTCCCTTTGAGGACTCTCGTCTCTTTTGAGAGAAAGCGGGCTAGGTGCAGCCGCGCTTTAAGGAGATGATCTATGGCCAGCTCTTTCATGGCCCTTCGTCAACCTCAGTCAACCTTCTGCCACAGAAGGGTTTTTTAACCACATTTCATACCTTCCCAGCTTTTTCATAGCCTTGGACAAGGGTCCCACAGACCTTGTGGGAGAGGTAGCCAAAGTACACTGCCCCCAGCAGCTGCCGTCTCCAAACCCCTTTAGTTTGCCCTAAGGTATCCAGTGGGGGGCAGGAAAGGCCATCACCTGCACCACCGGAGTTTGGAAACATCCAATTGTAAAAAGGGGTTATTCCATCCCCTTTATGACAACTCATACACCCATGTCACTCTCTTACAAACAGCTGATGGAGGACCACCTCTCCTTATTCCATCTGAAAGTGTTGACTCTCTTGGCCAAAGCAGCAATCAAGAGGGTGCCGGCATCAGAAGTAGGGCACGATTTCTATATCGCTACTTTCTGGTGCCCAAAAAGGACAGCGGCCTCCTTACTTTCCTAGACCTGCGGCTACACAATTTATTTCTGATAAAGGAGAAATTCTAAATGCTCATGCTCCCTCAAGTCCTGTGTGCCCTGCACCCGGGATACTGGTAGCGTCTGACTTGCAGGACACATATTTCCACATCTCCGTCTTGCATGTCCACAATGTTACCTGCCATTCACGGTCGGCCAAGAGCACTTTTTAGTTTGCAGTACTTCCCTTCAGCCTTACAAGCCCCCATTGAGTGTTATCCAAAGTGATGACGGTGGTTGCAGCACATCTAAGGAGGTCAGGGATAACACTTTCCCCTTACCTTGAGAATAGCTGTTAAAGGCGCGCTCACAATAGGCAGCTGTCTCCCACCTCAAGACTATGTTGAACCTCCTGCACTTGGTGGTGTTCACTATCAATGTGCCAAAGTCACACCTGACTCCCTATAATGCGCTCCCTTTCATCGGAGCTGTTTTGGATAAAGTGCAGTTTCGGTGAGTCTAGGAGGATATTCAGGCTTTGATACAAATGTTTCAGCCCCTATCCTGGATTTCGTTATGAATGACACTGAGGCTGTTGGACCTCATGTCATCCTGTATCCTGCTTTTAACATATGCCCATTGACATACGCAGACTCCGCAGTGGGACCTGAAGTTCCAGTGGCAATAGCATCAGGTGAATCTCTCCAACATGGTCCACTTCTTGGATGGAATTGTGAAAGATGTGCAGTGGTGTGTGACGAACCATGATTGGGTCAGGGGCAGATCTCTCTACCTTCCTCAAGCAGAGCTGACCATAGTGGCAGATGTGTCACTACTTGGCTGGGACAGACAGCTGGGAGTGATGGAGGGAGATCAAAGCATCTGGTATTCACATCAGTATGTTAGGGCTTAGGATAATCCACTTGCCATTTTAAGCCTTTCTTCCTTCTAACAAGAGAAGAGTAGTACCTGTGTTCATGGACAATGCAATTGCCATCTGGCACTGCAACAGACAGGGATGAGTAGGGTCGTGGATCCTTTGTCAAGAGGCTCTACGTCACTGGACATGGCGGGAGCACCAGGGTGTTTCCCTGGTGACTCAACATTTAGCTGGCTTCCTAACAGTCAGGGTGGACAAACTCAGTAGACAATGCCTAGTGGATCAATAATGGCATCTCCATCCAGAGGTGATGCAAGGTCTCTTTCAAGACTGGGGAGAGCCTTAGCTAGATCTGTTCGCCATCGCCAAGAACTTGCAATGCCAGCAATTTTGTTCGCTGGAGTATCCAACGCGTCTTTTGCTCGGAGACGCTTTTAGTCTTGAGTGGAGCTCCGGCCTCCTGTATGTCTTTTTATCAGTACCACTTCTGTCCAGAGTTCTCAAGAAGATCAGGAATGGCTGGGTCCAAATCATTCTTGTGGTTTCGAATTGGGCATGGAAAGTCTGGTATTCCGAGATGTTGAGCGTGAGCTTCAGTCCCCCGATCAGTCTGCCTCATCAAGAGGATCTACTGTAGCAATAACAGGGGAGGGTCATGCACTCAAACCTGCACACCTTTCACCTTTATGAGTGGAAATTGAGTGGTGACAATTGACAGCTTTCAGACTTACTCATAAAGTCTGTGATGTTATTCTAGCACCAAGTCAGTATACACCAGCCAGTGGGATACATTTGTGGCATGGTGTTCATATAGGAATATCAGTCCTCTATCTGCACCCCTTTCTGAGGTTCTTCTGTGTGGTCTATCCTTGGCCCAGCAGGGCCTTGCTCTCAGCACAGCTACCTCCATTTCACCATTTCAGTCTTTTTGTGGTTGCCAGACCAATCTTCTTTGTTCAAGTCACCTGTTGTGGTAAGGTCCCGCAAAGGTTTGCAACATATATTTCCTTGCAGGCCCTTTATGTTGCCACAAAAGGACCTAATGGGCACATCATGTGAGCCACTGCCCAATTGCTCTCTGTTAGAAATGGGGTTCTCTAGTTGGCAGAGGTAGGTGCCTTTGTCCAAGTATGGGCCCTTACTTCTAGTCAGGGTAAGGGAGTTTCATCTTTAAACGATCCCTGCTCACCCCCTTGGTAACTTGGTACAAGCATGGCAGGTTTATCTCAGAGGCAGTGTATAAAGCATTTGTGACGCACATACATTAATATAGTGAAAACACTACAAATGGACACCACACCAGTTTAGAAAAATAAGTCATCTTTATCTAAACCAAACAAGACCAAAATGACAAAAATCCAACATACAGATATCAAGATTTGACTTCTAAAATGTAAAAACAATGTTGTCTATAGCAAACTATAGATGCAACACTTTCAACACAAAGTACCTAGGATGTGTCAAAATCATAATCAAAAATATCTGCAGGGAAGGTGATGCATCGGTTCTGTATTCACAGGGAAGGTGATGCGCTGGTTTCCTTCTCCAGGGGAGGTGATGGGTTGTTCCTTACAATGATGCCCTGGCATTGCTGTAGACTTGGCTCCCCGGTGCGATGTGTTGGTTCTCGATGGGGCTGCAACCGTGCTGCATTGATCTCTTCAGCCGCGGTCCCATGATGCTTTGGTTCTTGCAGTCGCACAGCAGGGCCCGTATTGGAGTTAATGCTGTGATCTCGGACTTCAGGGATCGATACATGAGACTCGGCGTGCTGCAATTTCTCCTGCCGCAGGCACGTGCTGTGACGGTTTCTTCAGCAGCGCGATGGCAATGCGTGGACATTCTTCCCGCACTACGGTGTTGCGTTGGAAATGGGTGCTTCACACTTCCCTACTTGCTTCTCTTTTCCCAGCTCCAGGCAGCAAGAACAACCCCTAGAGGCCCAACCCAGGAACAAGCACCTCTTGACAGGTCAGAACTCCCAGCAAGGAAGTTCAGGAGAGCTGGAGGTGAAGTCTTTGTGTCCCTGAGACTTCAAAACAGGAGGCAAGCTCCATTTCAAGCACTTGGAGATCTTTTTCAAGCAGATACACAGCACACAGCAAAGTCTTTGTCCTCTCCTTGGCAGAACCCACCACTTCAGGCCAACCCCAGACAGAAACAGCAAAGGGGAAGTACTTCTCCTTCAGCTTTTCCAGTTCTTCTCCATGGCAGATGCTCCTTTTGAGTCAAGAAGTAATCTACAGTCCTGGGGTCTGGGCCCTAATATTAATGCTCATTTTCTCTTTGTTCTCTTGTGGCAGAGGGACTCTGTGCTCAGTGAAAACCAGTTCTGTCCTCTCTGGCCCATCTTCCCCGCAGTAGGTGGAGACAGCATTGTCCAAGGCAGACCAGACCTATTCAGGTGCAGTGAAATCTCCTTCCACTACTCTAAATGCAACCCAGGTCTATTCACCCAGCCCTGACTCATCCAGAAAAAGGCAGGACACACCTCACCCCCCCCCAGTGGCTGTCTGAAAAGAATGCACATCCGCAGCCTCTGTCACTCCAAAACATGGCAGTCAATTCACAAAGCAGCAGAGGCACACAGAATGGCTAAGCAAGAAAATACCCACTTGCTGAAAGTGGTATTTTCAATCACACAATAAAAAAATCAACATTCCCAAAAGATGCATTTTTATAGTCTGAGTTCAGAGATCCCAAACAACACCTTTCGATCTTGTCCCAATGGAAAGTTATACTAATAAGATATTATAAATAAACTCCAATTCTATCCTATGGGACAGATGGCCTTTCAATTGTGAAAGACGAAAGTCACTGCATTTAACTATCAGGACATATCATACATATTAGTACATGTCCTACCTTTCACCTGCACTGCACCTTGCCCATAGGGGTAACTTGGGTCTACCTTAGGGGTGACTCACATGTACTAGAAGGGAAGGTTAGGGCTTGGCAAATGGGTGCACTTGCCAGGCCGACAAGGCAGTAGAGACTGCACACCGACGCTGCAGTGGCAGGTCTGAGACAACTTTTGAAAGGCTGGCTGTGTGGGTGGCACAATCAGTACTGCATGTCCACTAGCAGCAATTGACTTGCAGGCCCTAGGTACACACAATGAGTGCATTGAGTGCATGAGTACTAGAGACTTAGTAGTAAGTCAAACAAGCCAATCAGGCAAACACCAATCCATATGCACAATTAACATAGGGAGCACTTGCACTTTGGCACTGATCAGCAAGGCAAGTGCCCAAAGCATCTAGACCAGCAGAAACGAAATCCAGAACACAGCAACAATACAGGAGGCAGATGCAAAAAGACAGGGGAAAACCATGCCAAGGATGCCAGGTCTAACATTTAATCCATTTATTAACTATGAAGACTGCTTTTCTAATGCCTATTACAAATTGGCCAGAAGAGTCAGCGATTTGCAGGCACTCCCTGTGCACCCTCCTTAGAACATCTTCGATCTGGATAATCTGGTACTCTGGACACATGATTCCTTCTTCCTGTAGGTTTTGATACCTTTCCCTGTAGGCCAGAATATCAAACTGCCTAACGTTTTTCTCTATCTCATACTTCAAAGAAGGAGAGACTCTTGATCGCACAAAAGAGTTCCAGGCAGACACTCGACTCTTTGTAGGGTGCCTAGGGGCTAAGAAAGAGAAGGATGTACTGAAATGGAACATCTCAAGAGGGATAGTGCTCTGCATAAATATCTGCTATGCATTAACCATGTAGCAACCCCCTGAGGGGTTACGTACTCATTCTGCCAGAGCCAAGACGGCGATCACTGCGTTAGCCCAAGGAGTCCCTGTCCTGAATATCCATCAGACAGCAACATGGGTATCGCTGAACATGTTAACCAAGCATTACTGCCTGGATAGTCAGGTCCATTGTGAAGGACACTTTGTCTGTTTTGTCCTGTAGGACATCCTGGTTTAAATCAGTTTTGCTACACACCTCCCTGGAGGCATTGCTTGGGTTTTCTATTTTATATAAGGAATCTGTGGCTAGATGTCTCTATCAGATTAACAAGTTGCTTACCTTTTGCAACAACTTATCTGGTAGAGACTCTAGGTAGCTGCAGATTCCTTAGTGGCCATCCCATCCCCCATGCTCACAGAACTGAATACAGTGTGAGGGTCACCATTATAAGGGCCTTATAATTTCAGTCTAGTTGTCAGTCTTCATTGTGGACCTACATTCCTGGTGTGGAGAGTTGCAAAAGGAACTGACATCAGTGCTCCGGGTGGCATTTATAAAGTCACCACGCATCTCATTGCCGGCGCAGACACCACTGACACAAAGCTGAACGACGCCAGCTACCAGCACACAGGGTACTGCTTGAAAACCTCTGGATCTAGTCTGATGCCTGAGGAATATTGTATGGAAAGGAATCTGCAGCTAGATAGAGTCTCTACCAGAGAAGGCGTTACCAAAGGTAAGTAAATTGTTATTCTGGTAAGGAACATACTGCAATGGTTAGAGGGGCCAGGCAGGCAATTGCACAAGTAGAGGGGTGTGGCAGGGGAGAGATAGATACGGAGGTCAGGTCTCATTGGGACCAGGCGATGAAAATTACATTATCGTGAAAAAGGAAGGTAGGAAGCATGAGAGTGCCTAGGAGTCCAGTCACAAAAACACAGCAAAGTAAGGACAAAGCATGAAAGGATATAGGGAGAGAACAGCACAAGACTAGTGAAGGAAAGGAAAAAACAGACTGCATGGGATACACCCAGTGTGTGAAAGTAAGAAATCACACAATATTAACTGGAGGCCAGGAAGAGAAGTCTACTAGAGTTCATAACCTGTTCAGGTGGGTTGAAGCGACAATATCAGGATGGGGTACACATGGGAAGGAAGAGGACTAAATGTGGGGAATGGATCCAGGTAGGAATGGGGTCCAAGGAGAACTGGTAAATGCAAGTGTACAAGAATGCGGGGAAACAGACAAGTCATACTGGTCAAGGCTCTGTAGGGCAGAGGACTGAATGGAAGAGGCAGCCCAAGCATACAGAAAAGTAACCAGAAAAGTAACCACTAAATCAGGGAAGCTGGCACAAAAGAAACAACATGTTAAATTCAATGCCGGAGGCTGAAGGAACAGGATACTTCCATAGGTCCCCTCAAAATTGTCTGCAAAGCCTATCAACTGAATTGTCTTTAGCGAAGCTGTGGGCTGTTTGCCCTTGCAAGTAGATTGAAAACAAAAATGTCATATGACACGACATGGATCCAGGTAGTAGGAGGCACCTTCCAGTCATCATCCCACCCCACTATCCATGGTTAAAAAGAGGAAGAGATAACTGTGCCACAAGATCAGCAGGCTCAGGTCTAGGGACTGATTTACTAACAATTTATGTAACACACTGCTGCAAGGCAAGTTTCTATGCTGTGTTTTGTTAATGGGAGAGAGCTGAGAAGGGCCATATTTAAACTATATGGCACTGCTCTCAAGTGCTTGCACACTTGTTGCCGCTTAGCAACAACACAGGCACCCTTGCATTATGCTAGAGGGGAGGCTGTGTTACGGGCAGGAATGTTTATGTGCAGCATCCTACAAAAAACTAATCAAAGAGGCATTTTCTTCTTTCTATATGTGAAAATGTGGGAAGAACTTGGTCTCATTTCTGTTTCTGTTCTCATAGAAGCAGGAGAAAAGGACATCTTCCCTTGTCCTTTACCATCTTTTAGCTTAATCACCTGTGGAAGAAAAGCATGGCCCCGTTTATGATGCCAGCATCAGTGCAAATTATGCCCTTATGACCTTACAAGGATTACACTTCCCCTAGCTAGCTCCATACTCACTGCAAAAGTAATGCAGGGCATTGGAAGAAATATGTGACTGCAATGATATCTATTTGCAAAAAGAAAAGACTCAGAACTATGGGCCAGATGTAGGTAAAAAACATTTACCGATTTTAAAATACCGAATTGTACCGATTCGGTATTTCAAAATCGGTAAATGGTATGTAGGTCCCAACATCTGGATTCGTTACCGAATCCTTAACAATTCTTTAATTACCGATTCGGTAAATACCGAATCGGTAATGCCCATTCATTCCTATGGGCTTTGAAGCCCATAGGAATGATTAGGCATTACTGATTCGGTATTTACCAAATCGGTAATTAAAGAATTCACAAGGGTGCAGGGGGTGTCACTTTGACACCCTCTGGCACCCCCAAAACAGGCACAGGTGCCATGTGGCAGGCAGACCTGCCCTAAGGGCAGGTCTGCCTGTCACATGACATAGGTGTGCATGCACACATGTGCATGCACACCGGAATCAGTATTTTACCATCAAATTGGTTTTGATAGTAAAATACCGATCCGTTAAGGCTCCTGGGACTCTGAAGAGTCCCACCTACATATGGGTGGCTTCAAATCGGTAAATTTACCGATGTTTTATTTTACCCAATCGGTAAAATTACCGAATCGGTAATTTTACCGATTCGGTAAAATATTGCCCCCTACATGCCAAATCTTGCAAACCGGTCGGTAACGGCCGAAAATACCGATTTTCGGCCGTTACCGACCGACCTACATCTGGCCCTAAGATTACTAAAGAAGTCTTTTCTTTCCCTCTCTTACCTAAAGTACATAACAGTAGACCCAGAGAGAGCAAGAGACTAGCCAACTATTGACAAGCAGAGGCCTTCACTGGAGGGCACTACATTAAAAATGAGGGGCATTTCATCAGATAAAAAAGTGTTGTACATTTTAATATTAGGGCTGCCTCGCCAAGCTGAATACACCAAGTGGATTGGCCCTGCTCAGACCTGGAAGTAGGGAAGTTTGAAAAATTTTCCAAGTCCATAGTATTTTGCCTTCTGAGGAATTTTAATCTCATACTATGAACTGCCAATCCAATGCCTTTTGCCGTTGGTCCCCTTGAAGCTTTGGAGCAAAGTTCCCAAACTTCTTTGGTGCCTGAACATCTACAGGAGGACAATTATAAGGTCCACAGGACCCCATGTGGAGTAGTTTTAGATTCTCAGGGGCAGAATTATCAATGGGTTGCGTTGCCTTTGCACCGCCTTTGCACCATGCAAGGGGGCGCAAGGGCGACACAACTACTAAATCAGATTTATCAAGCCATGCAAGGTGTGGCTTGATAAATCTAGACCAACAAAATGCAGCACAATTTGCTATGTTGCATTACTCTGCCCCAGGGAGGTGGTTCATGGCTGGAGCGTGGACTTTCCCACCCAAGGATGTTGGGACATACCCAGATTTACCATTCCTGGTAGACCTGGGAATGGGGCAGAATGATATGCCTTCCCAGGTCAGGCGTAACGAGGATAAATATCTTTATTTGTCATCTTTTGTTCCTACATCGAAAGAGGAAAAGCCTCAGAGGATTGTTTTTGCGCAGGAAGGTATATGTTCCTGCACAAAACAATCCTGTCTGCAAAGCAGGCACCCATGCACCAAGGTGCAAGGATGCCTGCATTAAAGTTTGGCAGCACATTGTTCGCCAGTGCAAGCAAGTACAGGAATGTGCTATATTATGTTAAATATGGTGCAATCCTGCCCTTTCTCTTTCACCCAGCAGGTGGCTAGCTGCACTGCTCTGCATGAAATAATGATAAATCTACCCCTCAGGGTGACTGGCAGATGGAAACAACAAAGTCCAGTCCAGGTGCCACTGGTCAACTGACATTCTTCACAGGAATGTCCTCTTCAGCTTTTTTAGGTTCCTGGAGCCACCCAGAGGATCAGCCTCATGATCCTTGGAGACCTTTCTTAACTATTGTTTCAAAAGGAAGGGGGGGTCCAAACTACTCGGTTCCTTCTTGCCGTTCTAAAACGTAAGTGCAGCAGATTTAGTCTGCCTGGCATCCTTTTGCAAGTTCAGCATTTTTCTGAGCAATGACTAATGATGAGGGTCCAGACTTGTACAATTCATCAGCCTGAGGGGGGGGACACCCTATGACACTCCTAGTTCCTCTATGACCAATGGAGTAAAGGATACCAGGTCGTGACAAATCTATTATTGCCGTAGTTCCTGTTTGCGTTACTCTAATAAGGCCAAAAGTGCATTGTGTCAGGACACATCCACTATGGCAAAGGTCTTTGGCCACACAAAACTTGGGCGCTGAGGCGGTGGGTGTGAGTGTGGATGGGACCATGGTAAGCCTAGTATGTCCCACATCTAACACTAAAATGCAATTTGAAGCACTCTCTGTACCCACAACAAACCCAGAGACTGAGGCCTGATAGGTCACAACAAAGCACTGTCTTTCAGTAAAAGGCATTAAATACACAAGAATTGTCTTGTCATCATGTTCTCTCTCTGTCAAGTGTTAGATGTGGCTCAACAGACCTGTTAGGCAGGATTGGACATTACTGTGTCAACAGGATGCCCACAGCCTCCCCTGTGAATATTCTGTGGAATTCCGAGGGGTCAACTCTGCCCATTTTGGTCAGCCTATTGTTTGCTCCTGGGTTGCAGTTCACACATTTTGCACACCTATTACCAGGCTTGAGAACACGCTGGGAGTTGGCAGAGAGGGAATGTTGTTTAGCCTTGTGACAGCTTAGGCAGATTAATGGTAACTTTCTATTTATTATTTCTATTTAATAAAAATTCGAAATCCCTAACCAAAATAGCTTTTAGGGATTTATTGCGTTAAGGACGTTGTCATGTTTATTTTCAACATGTGACACTTTTAAATTCCATCCACCGAACCTTGTTGGCTGCAACACCAACATAGGAGTGACTAATATTTAAAAGGGAGGTTTTTACCTACTAGCTCGGCAAGCTTTACACTACAGCAGTCAGGCTACAATGGTAGCCCTGATATCATGTTTCCTTGTCGTAATGAGTGGAGTGTACAATAAGTTCTGCAGATCTCAGGTGACTTTTCAATTTCCATGCCTTGGGTGCAGTTTCTACATCATACATAATGGCCTTAGCATGCCAATCAATGACTATTCAATGACTAAAAGTTTTAGAGTTCATAGCATATACACTGTGCTCTGACAGCAGTGCCATTGAGAGCCATGCCATCTTAATCAACAGGCTTTCAGAGATAGGAATCAGAGGCACGGTCTTTCCTTTTGGATAGGGCTCAATCGGTAGAGGCTGGAACCTTTCCCTCTGAACAATTCACGCTCGCGTGTGGGGTACCACAGAGTTCGGTTTTCAGCCCTACGCTATTCAATCTATATGTTCCCCTCTGGCTAAAACCATCAGGAAGTTCGGTTTCTTAGTGGTCTCATATGCTAATGATACACAGCAAGTCATATCAATTTCCAGCAACATTGAAGTCAGCAGATCATTTCAACCACTGTATGACTCAGGTACCTCAGTGGATGAGTCATAACTGTCTGAAATTGAATGGGGGAAAAATAGAGGTTCTCCTGTTTGGCTCGGACACCTCAATTTGGACACCCAGATGGTGGCCGTCCTTTCTGGGAGACCTTCCTGTCCCGGTGCAAAAGGAAAAAATCTAGGCTCTATTTTTTACGATAAATTGTCCTTTGAAACCCAGATCAGCTCCCTCACCTCTTCAATCTTCTTCATCTTAAAGATGATTAGGAAAATTCACCTCTTCATTCCTCTGGAATCCTTAAAACCCTGGTGACAGCACTAGCCTTGTCCAGACTGGACTACGGAAATGTGCTGTACGTAGGGATCCAAACGCAGCACCTTCAAAAGCTGCAGCGTCTTCGGACTGCGGCTGCCAGACTGCTGCTGGATAAACCAAACTTTCAGCCAGTCTCGCTCAAATTGAGAACTTTGCACTGGCTCCCAGTGGCCAAGAGGATTACTTTAAAATCCCAATGCCTAATGTTTAAGGCACTCCATGGGTCTGGTCCTTACTATCTGAAGAGTCGACTGAACTGGTACTTACCTCCTAGAAATCTAAGGTCTGGCCACCATAAACCGCTACAAACACCCAGGATCAAGAGAGCTCGCTGGGTTGGAAGAAGTTTCCTGGTCGGGACTGTTAAAACATGGAACATGGCCCCAGACAGGATAAAACACAGCCCTACACTTCTGGCCTTTAGAAAAGCACTAAAAACATGGCTCTTCGTCAACTAACTCTCACACACCTAGTCACAGTGGCAGGCATGCTGTATTTCAGGGTATTAGCATCTAGACGCCTCCTGGCAGTTGTGCGCTCTATAAATGCTCAACCCAGATCTTTTGACCGGGTGTGAGTGTTTGATTGATTCAGATGCTCCGTCCATCACCACCCCCTTTTGTACCGCTTTTGGCCGCCATAAGTGTGGCAGGGTATGCTCAGACGTGAGTCCCTTGCTCACTTTGCCACTGGATTCAAGCAAGCCGGGCTGAAGACCGCTGGAATACCAGAAACCGGTCCTCGGAAGCTTGTTTCCGGTCCAGGGAAGACATGGCTTGGCAGTTCGGGCTGGACTGTTTCCATGAGGCACAGGGTCAGACTGATTTGCATATAGCCATGTCTGAACTGGGGTGGCAGAGTGGGCTAAAGAACGGTGATGGACTAAGCCCAGATCTTTTGACTGGGTGTGAGTGTTTGATTGATTCAGATGCTCCGTCCATAAACCACCCCCTTTTGTAGTGCTATAAAGGCTCAAAGCAAATAGTGTTCAGAGTCTAAAACAGCAATACATTCAGGAAACAAAAGAGGTTGAGAATGTAAAAATGAGCAATTCCTCATGCCCACTTCCATATTTTAAACAAGAGTTAGTCTTGCAGCAAAATGAGGTTTTCATCATGTTTCAGATTAAGTTCAAAACATGCCATATTCATTACAATGGATGTGCATTCTGTCAAAGCTTCTCGTATTACTTAAACGTTGACCATATTTGTTTTGAGGCATAACAAAATCATTTCAACTGCGGTCACATTCATATCAACATACATCAGAATCCGTTCAGTGTAGGTCATTATTATTTTAACACTAGTTAGATTACTTTCAGTGCATCATTCAATTGTGTATCACATTCATTTAATATAGGGCACATTAATTTTAACAATTGTTATAATCATTGCTATGCCTGTCCTATCCATTATGACATGAGTAATGTTTATTTCAACAGATCAAGACTTATTATGACAGTTGTCATATTCCTTTGAAAGTGTGTACTTTCAAATTCAATGAAGATCTTACTTGTGTCTACATATGTCATGTATGTTTCAACATGTCAGAATATTTCAAGATGTGCAATATTCATTTCAATGGATGTTGTATTTAATTCAAAGCTTCTCATATTCATTTAAGAGTGGGCCATATTCCTTTTAATGCATGCCAAATGAATTTCAACTGTAATCATCTTCATATGAACGTATGTCATATTTAGTACAGTGTTAGTCATATTCATTTTGACACTATTCATATTTATTTCAACTTATCTTATATTTGTTTGAACATGTGCCATATTCATTAGACCATGGCTTGTATTTATTGCTGATTGTCTGACATTCAGTTCATGTGTGTCACAGTCATTTTAAAGAGTGTTGCATTCAATTTAATATATATCATATTCATTCCCGTGGATGTTGATTCCGTTCAAAGCGTCTCATATTCAATTAAGTGTGGGCCACATTCATTTTAATGTACTTCAAATTAATTTCAACTGCAATCATTTTCACATGAACATTTTTCATATTCAGTTCAGTGTTAATCATATTCATTTTGACACTAGTCATATTTATTTCAACGTATCTTATATTCATTTGGACCTGTGTGATATTCATTTGAGCATGGCTTGTATTCATTGATGTATGTCTGATATTCATTTCATGAGTGTCACAGTCATTTCAAAGAGTGTCAGATTTAATGTAATGTTTGACATAGTCGTTCCAATGTGGGTCATATTCATTTCAGCACCAGTCTTTATCATTTCAATAAGGGTTATATTCACTGCAGTTTTTGATGTATTCTTTTCAGCAACACCATATTCCTTTCAACATAGTTACTATACATCTCAGTATATATGTTATCCAGTTCAGAGTGTGTGTTATTTCAATTGTCTACTAGATAGTATATTCATTCTGCCATGTTGCATATTTGATTTAACACATGTTACATTCATTCTGATGTGTGCCAAATACGTTTTGCAGCACCCCATGCATTTTATGAGATGTCTTATAGGGGGATCTGTAATTTTGACATGAACGGCTTCCCATACAATACCCACAGAAGATATGATATATACTCTACACAATGGAACGACTGCCTGTGTGAAATGAAGATAGGTATCCACAGATGTTTAGATGGACTACTGTAATACAATCGCAAAATAAACATAAGGAATTTGAGAATCGCCACAACTGTTAAAATAAATAACAAATCTTGTAAATTATGGGGGGAGGGTAAAGATATGTGAGTTCTGTACCTTGAAGGATTTTTTTCTCTCTTTTCTGATTTATTTAGATGTCTATATTTATGCTCCAAATGATCAGGTCCATTTCAAAAGGTATGATATCATTGATACTTTAAAAAGCAAAAGGGGAGGTTTTAAAAAAAAATAACATTAACAGGTTTGTGGTGTCTAAAAAATGTCAAAATACCGACTTCTAAACCGATATTACCCATTCACCCTCGAAGGGAAAGACTTAATACGCCATTAAATTTTAACAAAAGGCCTTTCATTCATAAAAGATGTACTTTAATCTCAGTCGATATATAATGCCGACGTGTAAATAGGAAACAGAATGCACACTAAAGGCAAAGCCTTTTGGTATGATATTACGGTATACAGTCAAAATATGGAGTTTTTAATATCGAGTTACATTAATATCGAGTTAAAAATATTGAATGGAAACAATATCGAATGGACAGAATATAGACTACAAAAATATCGAATAGAATAGCATAAATATCGAATCAAATAATATAGAATGGACAAAATATAGAATGGACAGAATATAGACAACAAAAATATAGAATGACAGAATATAGACAACAAAAATATAGAATGACAGAATATAGACAACAAAAAATAGAATAGACAGAATATAGACAAAGAAAATATTAATTTGAGGTAAGTAAGTTAATAATAATTTTTTAAAGTAGTTAGTATATGTGTGAAAAGTGTATATTTATTTTATACTTTATTTTAATTAATTAATTTTATGGTATTTATTTTTGCGTAATATAATTCTGTAGCAGGTTGTGGGTTTATAGGGGAATAGGGAGGGAAGTAATTTAATTATAATTAATTAAATATGTTAATTTATTTATTGGTATTTATTTAGAATTAATTGTTAATTGATAATTAATTGGTAATTAATTAAAACTTAATTGTTAATTATTTTAATTAATTGATTGATAATTATGTTAATTTTATTAATGCATTTTCTGTAGCGGGTTGTGGGTTTATAGGGGAATAGGGTGGTAAGTAATTTAAATATAATTATTTAAATGTTTAAATGTATTTATTGGTATGTATTTTGAATTATTTGATATTTACATTTTTAATTGGTAATTAATTAAAATATAATTGGTAATTCATTTTAATTATTGTTTAATTGATAATTAAGTTAATTTTATTAATGTATTTTCTGTAGCGGGTTGTGGGTTTATAGGGGAATAGGGTGGGAAGTAATTTAGTTATGATTAATTAATTTATTTATTTATTTTTTAGTATTTATTTGGAATTATTTTATATATAACTTTTTAATTGGTAGTTAATTAAAATTTAATTAGTAATTAATTTTACTTAATAGTTTAATTGGTAATTATGTTAATTTTATTAATTTATTTTCTGTAGCGGGTTTGGGTTTATAGGGGAATAGGATGGGAAGTAATTTAATTGTGAATAAATAAATATTGTTATTTATTTATTGGTTTAGTTTTGTTGTAATTTGTAATACATTTTTATTTGTTAATTAATTAATTGGTAATTGGTAAATAATTTGTATTGATAGGTAATTATTTGTAATAATTTTTTTTTTTGTATTTTTAATTGATTAATTATTATGTTATATAGGGGGCGCTAGAGGGCGCACTGCGGGATGGCTGGCTGACCTGTCGGCTCCGCCGGATGGACGCCACCATAACGGCCCTTTCACCCTCCTAACCCGCCGACCCGGCTAAACTGTGGCCAGCCCCGGGTGTCGGAAGGTACAGCCGACAAGATGCTCTGCTTTTGAAGGCATCTAGCGAGCTCCATGGTAAGAAAACAGCGAACACACGAGACGCTGCCAGGGCGCACTCAAGATGGCCGCGCCTGACGACTGCCGCTTTGAAGCGACCTACTGACCAGCGGAACGCTGAGGATTCCTGCAGCATGGTCCCAAGACACGGCGGAGCAGATGCGAGGGCAGCGTGGCGGCAAGAAAACGGGGGCCGATAGAGGTGGCGAAAAACGGAGTAGTCCGGTGTGCGTTCCACTGAAACCAAGATGGCGGCGGCGCTGGAACGCACGAGACCGGCGGTGTCGGCGGCCCCCGGGACAGGCGGCATGGAGCCCCAGCGGGAGCGGCAATAGCGGACAACGAGGTGAGCCAACCCAGCGCTAAGCACCGCCTGGCCAGACAAGCTGACCTCCCCAGATCGGCAGGCTCACTGCGTAGCGCGATCAGCGGAGGAGCACGGGGCTTCCCTTGAAGCTGTAAGACTCCAACCCCCACATCCACAACGGGAGAGTGCTGAGCCAGAGCGCGACGCGGGATACTGCCCAAGGTGAACTCTGCCACCAGACCAATATCAAACCCTACAACGTCCCCCTCCTGTCACACCAGGGGGTAAATGAGCAGACGCACCCAGAGGTGGGGGGCCCAGGCACCAGCGGGAAAAAGCACGCTACCGGCCGGCAGCCCAAAAGCGGCCGAACACACCTCGCCACTACCACTGCGGACTATGGGGAAGCCGGACAAACAACAGTCCAAGCTCCCCTTTGAAACAAAGAACCACGTCAAAAGTATGCGGAGGATTGGAGAAAACGGTGGAGACCCTTCGAGCGAAGGTGGAGGATCAGGAAGCGAGGTCCAGGCGGAACAACATCCGAATTTCCGGCCTGCCGGAATCCACCAACACAGGGAGGATGGAAACGTACATAGAGACCCTCCTCAAAGAAATCTTTGGCGCCGACAAACTATCCTCAGTGTTCCTGATCGAGAGAGCGCACCGCTCCCTGGCGCCAGTTCCGAAGCCGGGGTCCACTCCCCGAATGATCATAGCGCGTACACTCAACTATAGAGACAGAGACACAGTCCTCCGACTCGCCAGGGAAATGGGGAAAATCACACACCAGGGTAACACGCTGGAATTCTACCCTGATCACACCATGGCGGTGCAGCAAGCACGGAAGGAATTTGCGCCGGTGAAGAAGAAATTGCGTGACCTTGGTCTTGAATATGCCATGCTGTACCCGGCCAAACTTAAAATCACGAACCTGGGTAAACCGGTCATCTTGCAATCAGTACAGGCGGCGTACGATTTCATCAAGCAGCAGGGGAAGCGACGGAGGGAGCAGAACAGAGCGGAATCGACCAGCGATGTGGAATGAAAAGTAGGGTGGCAAGGAAGCCTTGTTGTAAATGAAACCGCCCAGGGACCACGCAGAGACATATGGTTGGCACACATTGGCCCACCCCGGAACACTTGACCTGGAGGTGCACTGCCACAGACTCTTCTTTTTGGACACTGAAGCAGCGGACCTGAGATGACTGTCCACGCAGTGAGTAGGGGGGGAACATGGGGCCACCAAGGGCTGCGCGAAGAGACATCAGGGACAGGGGGCCAAATGGCTCCCATGACAGTAGCGTTTAGTAAGGATGGAACAGACGGTGGCCCTAGGACCTGCCCTCATAGCTAGCACTGTAATGAACCACAGCTACAGAGTGTCCCTGGGGTATATCAAATCTTCGGTGGGAGACACTGCACGATGGCATACGACTACTTACTGTCGGTGGTTGATGGGTGGAGGGAGAAAATGTTCACACACGTCATACTAAGTCGACATGGGCGTCCGTCCACGTCCACTACGTGGATGGAGATGTGTGAACCTGGCGATACCCCCGAGCGGGGGCGCCCCACAATGTGTTTTCAAGTTCAGATTCAGTTAGTTCAGGGATGGCTTTGGCACAGTTCGGGCGCTAAAGTGGGTGGGGGGGAAGAGGGGGAAAGGGGTATGTTTGATTTATTAACTCTGTGTCTGAGAAGCATGGCGACCTCCATGACCATACATGCACATGCACAATGTAATAGCGGCTTCACCGACCCGGCGGGGATTACGCATCCAGCACTTCACTGTTTACTGCCTATTCGGAGCCATACACGGCAGCCGCACCTCGAAATAGACGCCGAGATGAACACATATACCAATGGCGAGAGTTGACACGTTAACCCTGCTCACGTGGAATGTACGGGGGCTAGGGAACCCGAGAAAGATCAGGCAGATGTTTGCCTATTTTGACAGATTACATGCGGATATAGTGTATTTACAGGAGACACACCAAGATGCCTCGCACACATCTACACTGGGGGCGAGGTGGGCTGAATCAGTCACAAGCTCTAACTACTCCACGTACTCCAGAGGGGTTAGCATCCTCATACGTAAGGGCACACACTTTGACATTACAAATGTGAACAGGGACTCGGAGGGAAGAAGTGTGATGGTAGAGGGGAAGATCAGGGGACAGAGACTCCTGTTACTGAACACGTATGGCCCTAATGTGGATGACCCGGGGTTTTACAGGAAAATATGGCAGACACTCGCAGATACACATATAGACCACATACTGTGGGGGGGTGATTTCAATGTCACACTACAGGATCAGTTGGACCGGGCTGCACACACCACGGAGCACCATGTCAATGCAAGACATATGTTGCGGGACGCGATGGAGGACCTCCAACTGACTGACATTTGGAGGGAGGGTAACGCCGGGATCACCGCTGCAACACACATTAATGCTGCAAACAACAGTTGGGCGCGGCTAGATTATTGGCTTGGTTCCCGAGAGATCCTAACGTGGGTTCGACACGTCTCACATCCGCCCAGGACACTGTCAGATCATAATCCAGTTTTGCTACAGATAGTGGTCCCCAAATATGAACCGCCGCCCTTCACTTGGCGCTTCAACGCGACTGCCCTGAAGGACCCGCTTTATGCCACCGCGATACATGAGGCAATCATAGATTACTTCGCACTGAACGGCCCGTCTACGGACGACCCCTGTATCTTGTGGGAGGCGTTTAAGGTCACAATAAGGGGGGTATGCATTAGCACGTCCTCAGGTATACTAAAGGACATCAGGCGACAACTGCGCACGCGCGAAACAGCGATACAGGAGCTGGAACACATGTACACACGCACTGGGGATACCAAGGTGCTAGGGGACATACAAACCCTTCTAACAGAACACAGACAGTTTGCCTCGGACGAACTCAAATACGTCACTAAACGGGCGACGGCCAGGCGATACGGGGAAGGAGGTAGACCGGGTAGGGCACTGGCAGACAAGATATGCTCGGGGAGGGCCCCACAGAATATTACAGCCATCACTAGGGACACGGGTGAAAAGGTGAACGACGTCAAGGGCATTATGACAGAATTTATGACACACTATGGTGCTTTATACCAAGCACGCCCCACGCCCCCGCAGGAAGACTTGCTAGCATACATGGAGGATGTAGAACTGGCCTGGCTGTCAGACGGGCACAGAGCATATCTGGCACGCCCTGTCACGGTCGAAGAGGTTACGGACACAATCAAGCGGCTGCCGAACAACAAAGCACCGGGGCCGGACGGATACGTGACAGAATTTTACAAAGAATATGCAGATCTACTTGCACCTCACTTGGTAAGGCTGTATGGGGCGGCTCACGCAGCTCAAACCCTGCCAGGCACCATGAGGGAAGCCTTACTCATTGCGCTCCTAAAGCCAGGTAAGGTGGAGGATAAATGTGACTCATACCGCCCATTGTCCCTTTTGAACGTGGACACAAAAATAATAGCCAGTCTACTGGCGGACAGACTGAAACCGCTCATGCCACTACTAATCAGACCAGACCAATCTGGGTTCATACCCGACAGGGCCACCACGCATAATACCCGCACACTCTTCGCTTTAGCCCATTACCTATCACCAGACACGAAAGCAGTGGCAGTGCTGCTAGACGCTGCCAAGGCATTTGACACAATAGGGTGGGCTTTCATAAAGGCAGTCCTGGTGCGCATGGGTTTCCCCCTGATGTTCTTGGGCTGGATTTCCATGCTATATACCAATCTGTCGGCACGCATCAGAATAAACAAACATGTCTCGGCACCCATTCCGATCTGCAGAGGGACGAGACAAGGCTGCCCACTTTCGCCGATGCTCTTTGCTTTGATCCTGGAGCCCTTGGCATGTAAAATAAGGCAGCACCATCACTACTCAGCCATACAGATGCCATCACGCCCCATCCACATATCGCTATACGCAGATGACATGGTGCTTTACGTCAAAAACCCGGCGCAAAACCTAAATCCGCTGATGAGGGAGTACATAAGGTTTGGGAACCACTCCGGTTTACAAATAAATTGGGATAAATCACTCATTTTAGCACTGACAGATAGCACACGCCCTATACCCTTGGACTACCCACTCGAATGGCGGGAGGAACCCACGAAATATTTAGGTGTGTGGTTCCACAGGGACCCAGAACTAGTCATACGCACCAACTATGGGCGAGCGATAGCAGAACTGGGGGATAAAATAAAAAGGTGGAATAAGCTCCCATTGTCCCTGGCGGACCGCACTGCAATCGTGAAGATGGTGATACTACCCAAATTTTTGTATTTATTCAACAACGTCCCGATAAAACCGCCGGCGGCGGTGTTCCGCAATATCAACTCCTTAGTACTTAGTCTGATATGGGCAGGGAAACAAGCACGACTGGAACTGCGCACCATGACACTTCCATATGCCCAGGGGGGTTTCAAGGTGCCGGACCTCTATCTCTATTATTTGTGCGCCCAAGCGCAATTCGCACATTATTGGCATCACGAAGTACCCTTCTTAACGCATGTAGCGGTAGAGGCGGGGGACACAGACCCGATACCGCTGGTAAACATACTGCTACATACACGCCCCAAGCTGCATGACAGAGACATAAACACGGTAGATACCACCACGGAGGCGTGGCGATTGATGGGCAAAGCGGCTAAGACACTACCACTGTATGCTCCAGCTCTGCCCTTGGCGCACAACCCACATATATCAGTGACACAAGAACAGGTGGGCATGGATCTGCTACGGTGGGCGGGCATAGATAAAATGGGGGACTTGTATCTCAATGGGGGCTTCCAAACGCTAGACAAACTGCGGTACATCAGCAACCCGTCCCTACTATTCACCTTTAACTATTATAGGCTCCAGAGAGCACTAAAGGAACATTATCCGACGTATCCGGAAGAGCCGGCCCAGCTAGCACCCCTGCAACTCCTTCTCACGACACCCACGGCATCGCACCTAGTGTCTAAATTATATACTAGTTTACAGGGAGCGATAGGGGGTGGCACGGATAAAGCTAGAAGCAGGTGGAGCGAGGGACTAGTGACACCACTAACGGAGGAGGAATGGGCGTCTGCTTGCATGCTAACAGACATGCTGACACCAAACGGTAACCTGCGAATCATACACTACAAATACCTCCATCAAGTTTACTATACACCACGGAAGCTACAGAGATATGGGTTACAAGAGAATTCGAAGTGTAAAAGATGTAAGCAGGAGGGGGCGGATTTCATGCACCTGGCATGGCATTGTCGCAGGGTGGCGGGCTACTGGATGCAGGTGGTGCAAGCACTGAATGTCATGCTAGAAACTACTTTAATGTGCGATGCAAATATGTGTCTCTTGGGTATTGAACCGACATTAAGGGCGACGAGGCGAAAGTTCTGTGCAGTTGCGTTGTTGCTGGCGAAAAGAAGGGTATCACTGCACTGGAACAGTACAAAAAGCCCAGAGGTTAAGAGGTGGCTAGAAGATATGGTGTACTGTAGAGACACTCTGAACACCTATGAGGAGGAACTGCCAGCTAGATCAAGGCCCAGAGACTATTGGGAATACCTCAGAACCTACTTATTGGAACAGGGTAATGAGGAGAGGATGAATGTGAGCAATTAGGAATGTTACATGAAGTGTAAATAACGGGTGAACGAGCATAATGTGATATGGGCAGGGAGGGAGGATGCTGTGACACAGAGTTTACGTTTCTGATGGACACTCCGAGTTAAATTAGGAGCGCTACCATCAAGTTTAAAGTTGGGAGAAAAGTAACCAAAAAAGTGAGAACACTGGCAAGAATATACGTTGCTGAAGCACTGTATTTGATAGTGAGTATAATGACGATGTCAAACGCCGCCGGTCCTACGGATGTCGGCTGATGGGCTGTGTACATACCAGAGAGAGCCCACTGGGGCACGTGCAATTGTAGCCGGCCACCACTGGATGTAGGCGAATCACTTGTAATGTATTTTCTGATATGCTAAGTGCGAATAAACATCTTACACCAAAAAAAAAAAAAAAAAAATTATTATGTTATATAAAATTGTTAATCACTTTTAATTAATTTGTATTTGCTATTAATATTTAATTTATTTTTATTCATATATGAAGTATTTACTTTCTCTACTGTTGCACTCTCTGGAGTGTGAATAGTAATTTTTACCCCTACGCTATCCAACGCTTTCCCTACTGTTGCTCTCTTTGGAGTGGGAATAGTAATTTTTACCCCTACGCTATCCAACACTTTCCCTGCTGTTGCACTCTCTGGAGTGGGAATAGTAATTTTAACCCTTCCGCTATCCAATGCTTTCCCTACTGTTGCACTTTCTGCAGTGGGAATAGTAATTTTTACCCCTACGCTATCCAATGCTTTCCCTACTGTTTCACTCTGTGGAGTGGGAATAGTCATTTATACCCCTACGCTATCCAACGCTTTCCCTACTGTTGCACTCTCTGGAGTAGGAATAGTAATTTTTACCCCTACTCTATCCAACGCTTTCCCTACTGTTGCACTCTTTGGAGTGGGAATAGTAATTTTTACCCCTACGCTATCCAACGCTTTCCCTATTGTTGTACTCTCTGGATTGGGAATAGTAATTTTAACCCTCCCGCTATCCAACGCTTTCCCTACTGTTGCACTCTTTGCAGTGGGAATAGTAATTTTTACCCCTATGCTATCCAACGCTTTCCCTACTGTTGCACTCACTGGAGTGGGAATAGTAATTTTTACCCCTACGCTATCCAACGCTTTCCCTACTGTTGCACTCTGTGGAGTGGGAATAGTAATTTTTACCCCTATGCTATCCAACGCTTTCCCTACTGTTGCTCTCTCTGGAGTGGGAATAGTAAATTTTACCCCTACGCTATCCATCGCTTTCTATATTGTTGCACTCTCTGGATTGGGAATAGTAATTTTTACCCCCCCGCTGTCCAACGCTTTCCCTACTGTTGCACTCTTTGGAGTGGGAATAGTAATTTTTACCCATACGCTATCCAACGCTTTCTATACTGTTGCACTCTCTGAAGTGCGAATAGTAATTTTTACCCCTATGCTATCCAACGCGTTCCCTACTGTTGCACTCACTGGTGTGGGAATAGTAAATTTAACCCTCCCGCTATCCAACGCTTTCCATACAGTTGCACTTTCTGGAGTGGGAATAGTATTTTTTTTAACCCTACGCTATCCAACGCTTTCCCTACTGTTGCAGTCTCTGGAGTGGGAATAGTAATTTTTACCCCTATGCTATCCAACGCTTTCCCTACTGTTGCACTCTCTGGAGTGGGAATAGTAATTTTTACCCCTACGCTATTCAACGCTTTCCCTACTGTTGCACTCCCTGGAGTTGGAATAGTAATTTTTACCTCTACGCTATCCAACGCTTTCTCTACTGTTGCACTTAATGGAGTGGTTATAGTAAATTTTACACTTTCCGCTATCCTACGGTAAAAAATTGTAAATAAATGTTTATATATATATATATATATATGTATTAACAAATTAATTTGTAAACATTTTTTTAACTTACATTTAATATTTATTAATTTTAAGGTTATTTAAGTAGTTTAAGTATGTTTAAGTTAATTATATTTATTATTTCATAAATTTTTAAATAATTTAAAGAATTTTAAAAAATTCGATATTTTGACTTACTATATTTTTTACATGGATATTTTTGATTCAATATTTTTGTACTTACCTGTTTGGAGATAGGAGGTCGATATTTTGGTATTCTATATTTTTACCTCGATATTTTTGCAACTTGATATTTTTGACCTCGATATTGTTTCAGTGATCCTGATATTACAAGTGATTTTAATTTACTGCCTGTGTTAGATACGGATATGAGATTCTCGTTAAAAAAAATACTAAGAAAAATCGGTATTTATGCGAAGCAGTAGACGGGCTAGATAAATCGTTGTGTAAAGCTTACACAATACGGCGGTGAAAGCATAAATAACCGAAAAGAGAAGATGAAAGGTATAAAGGTTAGAGATGCAATACGCCTAGTACAACTTAAATAGTCGGCGTGCACAGATAATCAGTATTGCATGATGGATTTAAACCCCGTCCCATTACCTGACAACGCTAAACTCTCATCAAGAAAGTGTGCTATGGGTCGTGAATTCCATCATATAGAGTTTCGGGGTCAATAGACATACAGATGTGACGTACCCATGCGAATACCTGGACAGCTAACACGCTCGGGTGTCAAATTCTGATAAAGATCGAAGTAGACCAATTTCTACTCCTAAAATTAACGCGACATCTACTGACTTTAGGCATGAATGAACAATGACTGACAACATTAGTTACAACTGGACAAGTATGGATTACTAGTTAAAACACTAGAAACCCATTAGGCTCTCTCTCTACTGACTGAGGGATAAGCAAATAACTAAAGGATAAGTGAGTGATACCAGATGGTGAAAGGTAATACGTTTTCTCTGATGAACATAACATGGTCTGTCCGCTGAATATAAAGAAGTGTTAGCATGAGTTTTAGATATGGTGGACAATCAGAAGAAATGGCAGTCAGTAAACGGCTCCACCGCTAGTCAGAGCAAGGATTTTTCAAGTAGCCATGATTCAATTATGAATATTATATTTAATTGCATTCTCCCGGGGGTCTCGCTATTTAGACCCCGTTTATAGGTATCGAATGTAAATATAGAGAATACTTTTAGCTTTTCTGAACAGATGATTTAATGGTTCTTGCATTAGTTAATTTTTAGGTCGAGCATTCGAGACCTCTTGTATATACTTTAGTATATACTTATAATATACTTATATGTGTATATACTTTGTGGGCTCTGGAGATCAGCCCTAGAACTTGTCTGCTTCCGCTAAGTGACTTTTTTTTCTGTTCAACTCCCTCTATTTACAGACGCAAGGGCTTATTTGGCAAAGCTTCTACACAAGGCTTTCCCAGACTTAGTTGATTGGGATTGGGACTCTCAGGTTCAAAGAGCTCACTGACTACCTCTATTTCAGAAGAATGGGGAGAGTAAATTCCCTAGGCCCTTCCTCATTTTCTTTGGTCATTTTCTTTTAAGGCAGGCTGTGTCTTTGAAAGCACGACCCAATTCTCCTATCACAATTGAGAATATGTCTTTATTTGTACGATCCGACTTGAGCAAAGCAACTAGGGATAGGAGATGAAATTTAAGGAAACTTATTGATCCTTTTAAATCTATTGGTGGGCAAGCATTTTTGCAGGAACCTGCCCACCTTAAAGTTATCAAGGGAGGTCATACTTATTATTTTACTGATGAGAAAGAAGCTGAGAGCGTGCTCTCTAAGTTCGGCCAAGGGTTAGGAAGTAATTTTCTGGGGATTACGGTCAGGAATCTCTCTTCAACTAGTTTGTTTGTATTTAGGGTCTTTCTCTTTCTCCCCTTCCCTTTTTAATTTTCTCTTTTTTTTCTCGGGTCTACCCTCTTTCTTTTTCTCTTTTCCGATTTTAAGAAAAGAAGTGGGGTGGTTTGGTAGTCCTTTGGTTGCTTCTCTTTGAGCTGCCTCATCAGCGGCAGCAGTTACTGAGGGGTCTCCCTCTTGTCCTGGGACGAGGAGGGTGGGCCCAGGTTCTCCGAGGGTGGGGGGGGCAAAAATATTAAAAATATCAGCACGATGTGGAAAAACTTTCAACACGATGTGAAGGAACATCTTTTTTGGGGGATTTTTCAGTGAGCAGAATGGCAGCATTGGTGTAATTAGTGTTTCAAAAAGCATAAATTAAAGTGTTTAGCATGGAATGTTTCCGGTCTTAAAAGCAGGAATTAAAGACGACTTGTTTCTGAAGAGCTTAGACTTTATGAACCACAGCTAGTTTTTTTATCCGAGACACATATTGCCTACAAAGATAGGAAGTTATTTAGACAGCTGGGCTATGATGTTATAATCTGTGCTTCACAACAGGTATCACTTAGAGGAGTTGCCATTCTTAAAGACAAACGATGTAGAACAGAAACGATTAGAACTGCGTCAGATAAAAACGGTCGGTGGGCCATAGCGGGAATATCCTTAGGTAACTGTAAATATGTACTATGTGTGATATATGGATCAAACACCGATGACAGTTTTGTTTTTGACCAATTGAATATGGAGCTTTTGGGATGGGAAGGGGAACTTATTATTAAGGGGGATTTCAATTGGCTCATGGACTATCAGCAGGATACTACTAGACAGGGCGCTTTTCAGAGCATGCGTAAAGTCCGTGCTGCAATTTTAGATATTAGTCGGATACATAATGTTAAAGATATATGGCGCTCCCTCCACCCTAATATACCTGGTTATACGTTCTACTCGGCGCCTCATAAATTATGTTACCGCATCGACATGGCTTGGGCAACCGATAAAATATTACAAACCAGTTCCATGGAGATTTGTCCACGGGTCTCTTCGGACCATAATCTAATTTTGCAAACATTTAATAATTCACAAGCTCAATTGTCCCAAGAATGTTTTTCTATCCTCGTTATTTACTCTCCGATGCAGTTTATATCTCTCAGCTAAAATTACACCTTTGTGAATTTATCAAAATTAATTTTCACTCCGCATCTCATATAATTGTTTAGGCTACTTGTAAGGCCAGTATTACGGGGTTTACACAACAATATGTTTTTAAGCAGAACTCAGAGCGTCGGAATATCAATACAAAGATGATGTCTAGCATTTTGGCTCAAGAAGTACTCCTTGCCGATGCTTTACAAATTGGTTCCCCCAATGTGGTAGAATTGGGATTAACACTCGGATCTCTTAAGTCCAATTTAAAGGCAATCTTTTTTGAAAAGAGTAGTGCCAAGTTACACAAATTAAAAATCTCTCACTATGAAGCGGGAGATAAAATTGGTAACATATTGGCCTATAAAGTGGCGGACAACAGAGCACAGACTATTATAAAAAGTATTAGAGGCCCTAATAATGTTACATTTTATCAACCAGCACAGATATTGGCCCAATTTGCTGAGTTTTATAACATTTATATACTCCGGAGAACCAACTTTGTGCATCGGATATTTCAGAATATTTGGATAATAATATTAAGGATAAATATAACACATCAGGGTTAGAGCAATTATCATTGGAGATCACTTTGTCAGAGATCAGACAAGCAATTTTATCGCTACCAGCGGGAAAAGCAGCAGGAGAAGATCAATACGGCCGCTAAGGTTTTTACAAAATATTTAGCAAACCGATTGGCTCCGTTTATTCCTAAGATCGTAAACGTGCAACAACAGGGATTTGTACTCGGCAGGGACACAACGACCCACATTAACACAGCTATCACGGCTTTAACATGGCCGAGACAGAGTCCACCTCACTCGGTAGGATCTTATTAGACGCTGAGAAAGCCTTCGACCGAGTGGGGTGGGACTATCTCTGGTCTGTGATGTCCTTTATAGGATCTAGGGGCCAATTTCTAAGCTGCATTCGGGCCCTATGTGATAGGCCCATAGCTAGTATCAGTTAAGCCGGTTTGTCGTCATCCATTTTTGCTATCTCTCGGGGCACGCGGCAGGGGTGCCCATTGTCGCCCCTGCTGTTTGCCCTGCCAATAGAACCATTTCTCTCTGCTCTTCAGCGCAGCCTCGAATAGCTCCATTTCAGTCCCGTTCACATTGTCTGAAAATGACTGCATATGCGGACAACATTGCGATATATTCTATCAATATTGTAGAGGCAATAGAGGGCATAATGGCTGAGACTAATAGATTTGGAGCCGTCTCTGGCTACAAGCTAAACATAAATAAAACACAAATAGTGGTTAATCACAAACCATCGGTTTCTGTTTCTGGAATTTGCAGGGTCGCCAATTACTTAGGGGTTAAAATCTCATCTAAAATCAGTGATATTACCATAATGAACTATGATGCGCTATTAAAATCAACAGCTTTGTTATTAAAAAAAATGGCATAAACTCCCTTTAAACATCATTAGCAGAATTAATCTTATTAAAATGAAGATTCTTCCGAAATTCCTCTATCTATTTCGTTCTATTCCATTGGCACTTAGGGCTAGATGTAGGTAATTCCCATTTACAGACTCTTAAATACCGAATTTTACCGATTCGGTATTTAAGAGTCTGTAAATGGGAAGGGGGCAGATTTAGGTAATTTTAAAATCCGAATTACCAACAGAATCGGTATTTCCCATTGATTCCCATGGGCTTTAAAGCCCATAGGAATCAATGGTAAATACCGATTCTGTATTTACAGAATCGGTAAATACCGAATCCTGCAAGGGTGCAGGGGGTGTCACTTTGACACCCTCTAGCACCCCAAGTACAGGCTTTTGTGCAATATGGCACACATACATGCCCTAACTAGACCGTCACTAAAAAGTTACAATATACTGTTAGAGTAACTCATATGTTTGCATACCATGTCAAAACACCACTGCACCCTTTAATTCCTTCAATATATCGTATTTACCCTCACTCAGCCACGTCGACTCCTAACGACTGTAAGGTCTAATTAAAAAGCAAGAAGCCCCTCATTTGTTCCTTTCTTATCATGTTTGCCACTGTTTAAATAGCTTTTTAAATCTTGGGTGATAACTGCCATGGCGCGTAAATAACTTTTGAAACTCTTGGATATAAGATGTGCGCGTAATTACCATACTTGAATTCGATGACTATCTTGTTGTTGTTATATCTTTAGAGATTCTATGGTCATTTATAGGATAAGAATTTGCGATTATATTCGACTTGTATGAATTTATTTTCCACTGTTCCTTCATTATGTCACAGGTGATTCAATTTGGGTTCATTAGGTTTAAGCCATTTCGATATTCATTACTGGGGGCGTTGGCCTTTTCACTATTTCTGCATTTGATAGATAGTTCTTTTTCTGTAAATTCACTATAAGTGGAATTTATAGTTTCTGTTACCTCATGTATTATATCTTTTTGATTATAGACATATATCCCTTATGGAGGCTCAATAGCAGCCGAAATGCATTGGATTATTGATATGTTTTAAGGATGTGAATCAACTTAATTCGTTTGGAATTGAGAATGAATTTATGAGAATGAAGAAATTCATGAAAATAAGAAAAATAAATGAATGTGAACTCAACAAACATTGTGATTAATTGGAACTCATCATCAATTGAGGACACCCCTTTGGGGTAATATGAGCTGTGACTAGGGGACGTCTCCCACATGGGACACGCTCTTGTACTTTGATTTAGATGCACTCCAGCACGGAGGGTGCACCCTAGAGCACGCTGGAATTGAATATTCAGTGCAAACAGAGTGTGCAAGTGGGACTATTACTTGATTTAGAAATTTTCCAGGCAGGGCCTAAGCCATCATGAGCATCTTGAACTTATCTTTCTGTAGAAAGGCATTGAGAAGTCGCTGATCTAGGACAGTGCAGAGGCCTTTGTCCTTTTTTGGCACCAGAAAGCAGTGGGAATAGTAACCATGCGCTACTTCTGGTGAAGGCACCCTCGTGATGGAGGGCACTCTAAAAGGGTTTTGAGGCTGTGGCAGCTGGAGGGGCAGGGGATATGACGACACATTTGGTATGGCACCCCCATCCTTTATGGGGTCTAAGACCCCGTCCTTGAAAGGACTAAGCAGCCTTTTGGGTAGCAAGATAAGGTTGGAATTATGGGCACCCAAAAGCGCCCTGACCATGTCCATGGTACAAGCAAAAGGCCTCCTGTTGAAGGCAGCCAGCTCAAAGGAAAAGGGGCAGCCCAGTAACCCTGGGACCAGGGCAAGACAATGAATAAAGAAAACAATAGTCCCTAAGGAGCAAGTGTGAGCCTCAGCTTCCTAGACAACTATATATAACCATCAATAGATTGGTTTGAACAAGAATCACTTAAATGTATTCAATTAGTTTTAAAACAATAAGTTTAATGTTTTTGATACATTGTATGGTAATCTGGTGCTCCCAAAAACACAATGGCGCAGTGAAAGTTAAATAGGTGAGAAGGTAAGTTTAAGGTGCACAAGTGTTATACAAAAATCATATGTACAAAACTTGTGACTGATATGGATACAATTGTTGTTGAAGACCACTCTGAATCAGAGTATCATGTTTCAATTCAAATTAAAAACAGTTCACTAGCATCTTGTCGACATTGACTGGAGGTGGCCAGCCAGACAGAGGTCCAGGGAACTGGCGGTAATTTGGTTCTCACTGAACTAATTTGTATCAGCTTTGTCACCAAAGAACCGGGAACTGTTAAATGGCATTTTAATGAGTGGCGATTGAACGTCAGTCGGAAATCCTGTTGCACCGGTGGGGGCGCAGTACCACTGTGAAAGCCATGGCCCTACCTAAAGAGTCTGTGGTGTCCAATACACACTGGGTAGCAACTTTAGCTGCTTTTGGGCCGTCAGTTAGGGCTTGATGAAAAGTGGGTTGGCCCTCCTTCTTTAAGCATGGGGAGCTGTGCCATTAAATTCCATGAGGCATGGGAATAATAGCCCAAGAAGCATGCAGTATTAACTGATTGCAGAGCCAGGCTGGTAGATGAGAAGATGCGTCTGCCAAATGCATCCAGCCTCTTGGATTTCCTGTCAGGGGAGGTGGACAGGAAGTTGTTGAGGTTGACTTTATCCAACCAATTAGGGAGCCTTCTTCCTAGTCACGATAAGGGGGATGCACTACTGAAATAACCCCTGTTCACCCCCTTGGTAATTTGGCATGAGCAGTTAAGCTTATCTCAGAGGCATTGTGTAAAGCTTTTACACATAACCAACAGTAACACAGTGAAAATACTACAAAAAGACATCACACCTGTTTTAAAAATATATACAATATTTTATCTGTGCAAAACAAGACCAAAAACAATAAAAATCCCCCATAGAGTTCTCAGAAATCTCAATAATCTGAAATAGACTTAAAATATAGTTCTTTGAAATCGATACCTCCGTCTGGGGCTATCAAGGTGTCGTGAACAACAAATCCAGACAGTTCTGGGTGACCATGACGTTGCGGGCCAGCTACGGTGTCGGGGAGACCCACAAAACAGTACCTTTAGAAAAGCATGGTATCAGCGACCTCTCGTGGAACTCTGAAGAGCCAGCGTCGGCAGGTGTCGGTTCCGGAAGTCGGTACAGGAGTCGTCGGGCCCTTGAAGTCACACATCTTGCAGTTCAAACTCCTCGCAGTTGAAGTCGGGAGCACCAGCGTCTGCAGGCATCAGGGCTACAGTGCAAAGTGAGCAGTGTGGTCTGAGGTGCCCTCAGGTCGCAGTGCAGGCAGCAGCTCAGTAACGGTTGGCCAGTGGCGGCGGTGAGACCAGGGCTGCGGTGCATAGTGATGCGGTGCTCGTCGCAGTGCTAACGGGTTACGGTGCAAGCAGCATCTTCGTTGTTGCGTATGCGCTGTTGTCAGCTGCTGAACTGGTGTCGTTGGCGCAAGCCATGGTAGACATAGGCTACAATGAAGGATGAGGGTGGTGCGTCGTGTATCTTACGAGCGGTGCCCTTGAACCACGTTGCAAGCAGCGGGGTTGAAGTCGGCATGGAGCAGAGTCATCAGGGATCCATTTAAAGCGGCGTAAAGCGAGGTGGTGCGAAGTGCGGGCCACATGTCATGGTGCAAGTAGAGGCTCGGTGGTGGCAGCGAATGGCGTCGTCGGTGGGACCAGGGTTGTAGTGCAAAGTGCAGTGGTGCCTATGCGGTGCCTTCAGGACACGGAGCAGGAAGCGGCGTCAGGTTGCTTTTTCTTCTGCTGCAGCACAAAACACACAGTGCCCAGTGCTGGTAGCAGATGAACTTGAAGTCTTTGCTGTCCCTGAGACTTCTTGAACAGGGAGGCTGCTGTACATCAAGCCCTTGAAGAAACTCAATCAAAGAAGTTGCAGAAAGTTCAATCCAGTCCTTTCTCTACCCAAGACAGAAGCAGCTACTGCAGGCCAACACAGCAAAGCACACAGCAAATTGGTAGTTCATCCTCACAGCTTCTCCAGTTATTCTTCTTGGCAGGTTTCTGAGTCCAAAAGCGTTCTAAAATCCTGGAGTCTGGGCCCCAATATTTATACCACATTTCACTTTGTTCTCTTGTGGCAGAGAGTGCCTGTGCTCAGTCCAAACCAGTTCTGTCCTCTCTGGCCCAACTTCCTGGCAGGAGGTGGAGACAGCATTGTCCAAGGCAGACCAGGCCTATTCAGGTGCAAGGAAATTTCCTCCCTCTACTCTAAATGCAGCCCAGGTCTATTCCGCCCAGCCCTGACTCATCCAGGAGAGGCAGAACACACCACATGCACATCTCCAGCGCCTGTCACTCCAAAGCCAGACAGTCAGTCCACAACCCAGCAGAGGCCCATAGGATGGCTAAGCAAGAAAATATCACTTTCTAAAAGTGGTATTTTCAAATACACAACATAAAAATTATCTTTACTAAAAGATGCATTTTTACATTCTGAGGTCAGGTATACTAAACTTCATTTCTCTATCTAGTCCCAATGGGACTTGTAAGATGTCACAAAATATCTCCCATTATATCCTATCGGAAAGATAGCCTTTCAATAGTGAAAAACGAAATACAGTGTATTTCACTATTAGGACATGTCACACACACCAATAAATGTCCTACCTTTCAAATACACTGCACCCTGCCCATAGGGGTACCTTGGGCCTACCTTAGGGATGACTTACATGTCATAAAAAGCAAGGTTAGGGCCTGGCAAGTGGGTGCACTTGTCAAGTCGACATGGCAGTAAAAACTGTGTGGAGACACTGCAGTGACAGGTCTGAGATAACTTTACAGGGCTACTTCAGTGGGTGGTACAATCAGTGCTGCAGGCCCACTAGTACCATTTGATTTACAGGCCCTGGCACTCTCTGTGCACTTTACTAGGGAATTAACAGTAAATCAAACATGCTAGTCATGGAAACACCAATCCATACCATCATTTACAGTAGGAGAACTTGCACTTTAACACTGAATAGCAATGTGAAAGTGCACAGAGACACTAAACCAGCAAAAACAGAGTCAAAACCAGGAGGTTAGAAAGCAAAAAGACAGGGAAAACACGCCAAAAGATGTCAGGTCTAACAGCTAGGGTCAACAACTCTACTTGGACATCCCATGAAAACCAGGTAGATAACATCTAGGTGTGCCTTCTAAGCACTACTATAATGTTTCTAATAACAACAATTATGCAGTTAGTGGAGTCCACGCTGCAATCCACACCCACTTACTGTCCATCTTGGATTGTTTGGTCCATTGAGTTCCTGAGGTACTCCAAAACAGATAGCAAGATCTCACTAGTCCATAAGGCATGGGTGTAACTACCCGGAAGGCACACCACATTCAAAGAGCACAAAACCAGGCTGGCTGAGGAAAATGTTTTATTTCCAAAGGCATTGATAAGTTTATATTTCCTATACCATGGGGTTTGAAGGAAAAGCATTCAGGTTGGCTTTACTCATAGACACCTGCACTACAAGGGTTTCAGATGCTGAATGTTTTGTCAAATTGTCCAGCTCACCAAGGGTTGGTATGTGCTGTCTAGTCACTAGTCGACTGACTGGAGGTGCAGATATGCCTTGAAAAACAGGCCATGAGAGTGTCCTTAAGGACCTCATTAACTGGTAATATTGATACTGTTTCAAGAATATGTAAATAAATTGGATTTGTGTTCCAGAATACGCAATTGTGATCTAGCACGCCTCATGCTCTTCTCAATGCTATACACTAAAGTATACAAAAAAGTGATGGATGGAATACTTGTATTAATCTCAGCCACTGGTAATCATTCAACTTGTGTTCTAGTCCACTGTTATTTTGCACACCATGCAACCTCAATCTGGACCTAGCCACATGCAAATAAGTTTCAACCCTGCTCCAATGGGAACAGTCCAAGCGATCTGCCATGCCAGGTCCTCCATGGACCGGAACACAAGCAACTAAATATTGGTTTTGCCCTAGGTATTGAGAATAATTCAAGCATTCCATCCATCACTTTTATGTATACTTTAGTGTGTCACCCTAAGTGGGATGGATATGAGCAGACGTAGGTCCCCTGCACACTGTGTGATTGGAACTAAGCTATACCAGGCTGATGACCCCTAACTACGTCCTGGGTTGCTTGTGTTCCACTTACTGCTTAATTTGGTTTCTGGTGCTCAGCACCGCAAGTTAATTGTCAACACCGGCACCTGTCACAGGCTGGCACAAGGTGGCACTGTCTGGCTAATTTAGAGATGACCATGGCAACAGTTAATTGTTAGATAAATATCGATTTAAAATTACTATTACCTACCGCCAAAGCCATTCTCATAGATTTGGGGGCCTGAAATAGTCTGAATGGTCACATTTGTAGGAGTGTGATGGTTTCTAGCTGTCTTGTTAATATCATTGGCAGCATAACTGCTGCAATGTGTGGTGCAAGCTGCAGTGGCCTCCAGATGAAAGCCCTGGCACTTATTTGTTTTACAAATTAAGCACTGGTTCCACTTCCCTTGATGGGCCAAGTGGTGAGCTGAGCTTGATCTCTGGTAAAGTATCTAACCCAGTGGCATACTGCAAGTCTAAATACAGCCCTTAATCAGTTCAATGAGGGGGGAGTAGACTGTCTGCCTCTTCATAATCACTTTCTTGAGAGGGACATTAGGCATGCCCTGGACCACATTAGAGTTGAGAAAAAGAGGGCCTCTGATACTCCTGGCATCGAGGGAGAGGCAGAGACTGATGTGGTCCATGCCCTGGACAGCATCAGAGTCGTGGAAAAGAGGGCCTCTGATAGTCCTGCCATCGAGGGAGAGCTGAGGCTGAAGGTCTGCCTGCTCAACAACTGTTTGTGCTTTTGTAATTTTCATACCATGTCCACCCTGGCATGGGCTGATGTTGGCTGGGGTTAGTCTTGCGGGGGTTTAGACTGGATCCAGGGTCAGCACCGGCAAGGGCATAGAAGGAACTGGCACAGACCCTTTTTCGGGAGTGGAGGTCAAGGCCGACTAGGGTATGCACCCAAGAGAATGTGCTGAAAGGGTGGCATCGAGGGAGGGCCTTTGGCAGAGGTCCCTGAGGCCCAAAAGGATCCAGATAGAGGGGGAAGGATCTGGAAAACTTGCTGTATGGATGCAATTTGCTGTGGGGGAGACTATGCCCAGGAATAGTGGGTGCACAGAGACCAAATTTAGAACCGGTTCGATGTCAGAAGATGTCAGACTAGTGACAAGCCCATCTTGGCTTTCTGTGGTTTACAGAGAGCTTCTGACTTTGAATTTCCAGAAGATTTCGAGTAGGAATGGCACTTTGTGCTGGACTGGTCTCGTAACTATGATCAAGGAGGATCAAATGACTTGGAGCAGGAGTGCGACCTCTGCTTCGGATACCACCTCTTCTTATACTCAGTGACCTAAAGATTCAACTTCCACTTCTGGTTGCCTTCGGGTGCATGAAGGTGCACTTATCGCTTAACTTTGAGCTGTAGCCCAAGCACCATATGAACAGGTCATTTGGTCCGTGAACAAAATATGCTTCCTGCAGTCATGGCACAGCTTAAATCCTGCGGGTTTCAGGGAAAACATTTTCCATTGCACACTGTCTTAGACCCAAATTTGGATGTGTCTGAAAATACTCCTTTAAAAGGAGAGGTCTGGATCTGCAGCAACAGTGGTCAGGGGTGGCCCTTACATGTTTCAGGAAGCAGCAGGGAATAGGGAGTCTGAGAACTTTAGTCAAAATATCAGGGTGGTATTCTCCTTTAAGAGTATGGTGGACCAACCTGTGGAGGCAGAGGTGCCGGGATATATAGAAATGCTAAGGTCTCAGTATGAGTGGGTAACACATTGTGTTATCAACTGTTGCTGAGTCAAAGCAATGAGTTATGACATTTAAAACCTGAAATAAATGTTAGAGGCTCTTTATAAGCTTTATGTATAACTAATCCACAGTATCTGTTATAAGTACAGAGGTAACAATATTAGAGACTCCTCAGATGGCATCTGACTGCAATGTGGGCTCTATAATTTCTTCCATTGGTGTGGGAGGTGGTTCTTTGCTCTGTCCTACCCCATTTGCTGTGGCCTCCTTCCTTCTATTCGCTATCATTTCTTCGGTGCATGAGTACCATCTCTTTCTGATCTTTTTGACAGACCTTATTGTCACTCAAACTACATTGATATGTTGCTAAGTCTTGGTCCAAAAGTGCTTTTATGTGGCATCTGGTACAAACATTTAAGCCTTAACAACACACTCTATCATGCTCTGCCATACACTCCTCCACTAAAATCTCAAGCTCACTATCATTACATTTGCCTTTTCTTTTCTCCCTGTGGCTCCTGGCTGGATATCTTGATAGTAGATACTCCTAGACTGTGAGAAAAACTCAGTTTGGACTCTTCTGTGCCAAGTAAAGAACCTACTGGTCATCACTCGCTGTAGATGCAAGATACGAGAATTGCGATTCATACCGCATCACAATTTATGATTCAGTATTTTAAAATACCAAGTGGTTACGAATCACGATTTTCCTACAGTACGTAAATCAGCTTCAGCGTTTCCTAATTTGCAATTTGGTATGAATCTCGATTAAGGAATCCGTGAATTTCAGTTTCGGGATTCAGGCCCATGAATCTATGCATGTATTATGGACAGGCTGGGAATTTTGTAAAAAACTGACCACAGCTGAAGGGAAATGTGCAAGTCCATGCTTAAGTAGGAGACCACGATTGGGTGAAGAAATGTATTCAAATCTCTGCAGAGAGCAAGGTTCATTTCACGCTGAAATTGACTCTGGCAACAATGCTGGGCTTTTTTAGTCCCGAGCTGCGGTTTGCCTCATGGTTATTAAGATTACTGTTGAGGATCAGATTCCAAAACAGACAATAAAGATTTATCAGAACTCAGGAAAGGTATTGATGACTCTCTGCAAACTTCATGCAAAGTATGTAAGGAGAACACTTTATTATGGCTACTAATGTGGAGCACTGTTAAACTATCTGCTTTGATCTGACTGATACCCCTAACTTGCATGCTATATTGCGAACATTGTGGTTATACCAACAGAATTCCTTGATTGATTGGTGAACATCTCAGGAGCAACCCAGAACATTGCAAACACAATTGCTTTCCAAAAGATATCCCTGTTCCAAAACATGCATTATTGGGATGCTCTTTTCTGCTATGTTATAACCATTGGGGTACAATGATTGGATTCTGGAAGCCTGATCTGACTTTAGCGGTGTGCTCTGTGAAAACAGGACAGACACATTACTCCCACACAGGAATATGACTGGACCACAGACCTAATCCCTAATACTAAGATTCTGCATGATCAGATTTATTCGTTAAGAAAAAAAGGATCAATATTTGAATAAAAAATATTGATGAAAACCTAGCTAAATGTTTTTTTAGGAACTTTTCTTCCTCAACTGGACCTCCCATTTATTTTTCCCATCTCAGACTGTTTTTGGACTATAGAGAATGAAATGATATCATGGGAAAAAAACAGAAGCCTTGTATTTCTGCCCAAGAAACTTGTATTTCTCCCTTTTGGATCAAATTAACATAGGTCAAAATAAATACTAAAACCACAGTTGATGGTTGAGTGCAAAAAAACAATGGATTTAGGCCCAGATCTCTGTACTGGGGTGAATGTATGACATTGTTCTGCATTCTGTCCATCAACTGTGGTGTTTGCAAAATAAATACTAAACTCAATTTGAGGCGAAACTAGAATCTTGCACGGATTAAAGCAGGGGATGAGCAGAAAACTGCTTTTACTACCAAGAACAGACATTTTGAATATCATACTATGTAATGTGCCTGCATCATTTCACCATCTGATTAATGTTATCTTTCATGATTTTTCAGATACTCATGCCATCATAATTGGATGCCATTCTCATCTTTCAAGGACCATACAAGAACATCGAAGGCCTGTGACAGACGTATTACACAGCCTACGAGACCATTCAATATACACAAAATTATATAAATGCATCTTGGAAACTAGTGACATTTCTGTGATGCATTCTGTCTGACCAAGGACTGGCCATGGATCCTCAGAAAGTCTCAGCATTGCTGAGTGGCACAGACTTCACAATATCAAAGAAGCATAAATGTTTCTAGAGTTTGCCAACTTGTATAGACACTTCATTGAGGCCTTATGCACAGTAGTGACGCTCATTGCACAAGGACTAGGAAACTTACTAAATTTCATTGGGGTCCTGAAGAAGAAAAGGCCTTTGATCAGCTTAAGGCTGCTTTTTCTGGAGTGCCTATCCTCAGACACACTGATCATGATCTTCCATTCACTGTCAAAATGGTTGCCTCTTCATAATCATTTGGAAGGAGCAGTGCACCCAGTGCTTGTATGGCAGATGTCTTAACTTGACAAGATTGTAACAGAGGTGCATCACAATTTGGTCACTAAATAAACAAATACTGCAGTGCTGTCTTTTTCTTTATTTTCAGCTATGCTGCACAGTAGCTGCACAGCTGTACAAGATGGCTGATCAAAAGATTGACAAAGTCAATAGCACACACGTCGGCGTGACCTATTATCTTTGCCAATACTTGATTTTTGACATGGGTTGGAAGGGTCGGAGGCGGCAAGCAGCAACACAGGAGGGTGAGATGGGACAAGCAACAACAAGGGAGTGTGAGAGAGGCAAGCAACAACAAAGCAAGGGTAGGTGTGGCAAGCAACAACTCGGATAGGGAAGGGAAGGCTGTTGGGGAAGCAACCACACGGAGCAGGAGGGTATGGGGGAAGGACAAGTACAACTTAAAGCAGATCAGGAGAGTGGGAGAGGTAAGCAATTACACAGAGCTAGAGGTGGCAGAATCACCAGAGGGAGACAACCTGTAAACCCATGCACTCTTATGGAGTGCTATAACTACAAGAAAAAAGAAGCCTGGTCCGAAAGGGCAAGAAGTGGAAGAAAACTCACTAGGGAAGGAAGCAGTCTTTGGCCATGCTCCAGGGGAGGGACAAACTCAAGAAGAAGTGAAGCCGGCACACACTGACCAAAGAGAAGCAAGGAAATGAGTGACAATGAATTCAACCAGTGGTTAGCAATAGGTGGGCACTAAGACCCAGGTAAGCTAAAAGATGTTTTGCAAGCGACAGCGCATGCATGTCACAGGAGAGACCTAAGAAGGACGTTTAGTCTGGCTTTCCACATGTTTTCTGACATTACTTGGTTTTCATTCTAAGTTTAGACCAGCATTTGAAGGTCTTTTTCCCATAGCTAGATTGGTGAGGCAGGGAACATTAGCGTTATCCCTTTCCAAAGGGTGGTGAGTGCACCCGATTCTAAAATCTAGGGTGAACCCTGCATTCTCCAAGCCTGAAGTACCTTCTCCACCAGCTATATATGATGGATCTCCAGTGTTGCACGTAGAAACCACACTGGAGAAGCCAAGTAGACTCTGGTAGTTTGAGAGGGCAGTTGCAGAATTTTGTGGCATAGAAGGGATATGGAGAGCAGAAATTATTGGGAAGCTAGCTTCCTTTGTTTATAGTACGAGATTAGTGGCCGTGTTCTACAAAATGTTTCCAGAAAAGCTTGAGCCAAGGAAGGGAGCCCTAAGAAGGGAGGGTACAGTCAGGAATCATCAGGCAATAGTGAGTTTGAGACTTGTGTTTGGAATATCAGGGTGGTTCTCCTTTAAGACTGTGGTGTACCAGCCACTAGAGGCTGGGGCATCGGGACATCCGGAGACACTAAGTTCAAGGGGGAGGTTTTCAGGTCAATGCAGGCAGCTGCACTATTTGAACACCAGCTAGGCAAATAGAAGCTGTCTGGCAACTTTTGATGTTGCAATAGTTCATTGCTTGCCGTAGAGTATGTTCACCATTTAATTCCTCAACTTTGTTGTTTTTTTCCAGCTTGTTAAACTCAGTACTCCTGACTTTTGCATGTTTATTTGACTTTGTTTGCATTACTATGATCCCTTTTCCCTGTTTCCCTTTTCCCTTGCACAGTTTCTTTGGATTCCATACTCACTGTCTTACTGGCATCCTCTAGTTCAGTTTGGTGACACCGTGGCCAGCCATTTAGAAGCTGGTTAGTATTCAAGGCATTCAAACATCTTAACAAGTTCCATATGCGAGTTATTGTTAGTAAAGCCCTATATGCTTTTTCCTTGCATATAGAGACAGTCCGTTATTGGAGTTTATTGACTGCTAACAGTGCTGTGATACCTGAGATGAAACAAGCCGAAGTGGTCCTACAGAAGACCTTAGAGTATTCTTTGTTTCGCTTTCTCTGTCTCTCTGCATCCCATTCCCCTTTCTCTCTGGTAGTTAGAGCTGCCTGAGACGTTTAGTTTTGTTCGGGCAGTTCTACATTCTGGGCCGTGAGGCAGATATTCATACCTGTCAGAAATCAGGTGAAAAACCCAATAATTTGTGGCTTCACTCTGTCTCTTCTGGTGCAGTGTCAAGTCACTATGGAGATATACAGCACCACCAACCAGAAAACTTGGAGCATTGTTGAGAAAATCTCTGACTCCAGACTGGCAACTCAGAATCTATTAAAGGTGAGGAACCTGCGGTTATTAGTTTTAATCAGAATGTAGCCATTGCTGATGCCTCCTAATTTCACTGCTTCCTCAAAAGGTGTGAGACACTTACTGTGGCATCTGAATGGGTCAAGACGCCTGCCATTGTCTGGACTGCACAGCCTTTGAATAGGCTTGGAACTTCCAAAACTGTTGGTGAAACTACAGTGCACAGAGAGCAGAGGCTAGGTCTAAAGCACAAACAAAAGTCCTTCTCATATTACAAAGCTTCAAGGAGTAGTAGGCCGTCTCTCCGGAAAGCCGCTCACCTTCAAATGGCATGATCATGTAGTCTGGATAACTATGGAAAATCCAGTAGAAAACATCCAAGTGTCTCTATGAAGTGCGACAGAATTACCCATGGACCAATCAATGTTATTAACTATGTGAAAAAAACACTCAAGGATCTGATTTGATGCAACTAGGCCACTCACCAGATTAGAGAATGGCTTCTTCATATCCCAGAAGTCATAGACCTATCAGCCTAAAAGGCAGGTGGTATTAGGCCTGCATAGAGACAAGCTACCAGACGCAAAGGCATTGCAATCAAAAGTGTCCAGCTTTCTGCACTCCCTTTCCAGGGAAGCTGTAGGGCAAATGTTTGGATTCTATTTTGAAGATGACATCTGAACCATCTGACTATTCGGAGAGAGGGTGTGGGGGACAGAAAGTGCACGTCACCTGGATCAGCCCTAAGTCATCTGATGATTTGTCTGTGGACTGTTGAGCCCAAAAACGTTTCTGTCATGCAGTTTTTATAGGGTCAAGGAGAGCCTCATTATAAGGGACCAAAGGTGCCAGAGAACCTGGGGAAGAGCGCAATATTTCATCAGATTGTTAGACTTCACTTCCACAGAAAGTGAAGTTAGTACCAATGCTTCTGCTGCCTTCTGAACGACTATTGTAAAAGATAAGGGGCAGTATTATCTATATTAGGACTCGCGATTACCTAATTGCGATTTTCTGAGAATGTATGAAACTCAGAGTTTCATTTAGCAATTCCTAGATGGTCGTAACTCGACCTACTGCATGAATAATAATGAGGTAGGTTGCAATGTGCGACCTATTAGGAATCAACCCCACTCCACGGATGGTGGTCTGCTGTTCACCATATTTGTGATTGCTTTTTAAAAAAGCAGTCTTTTTCTATTAAATGCAACCTGTTTTCCTTAAAGGAAAATGGGATGCCTTTAAAAAGAAAATTTTAAAGAAAAAAAATAGTTTGTTTAAGAAGACCCAGTGGTCTTGTGAACTACTGTGTTCTCTCAAGCAAACAATTCTTTTACATTCAGAAATGGAAAGGAGAGTTTTTAAAGTTCCACAAAAGTGAACAGAAATAAAGGTTCACTCTGGATTTTTAAACAATTTTGTGATGGTCCAATAGACATTTGTTTCAGTTCAACTTAGATTGTGAGGCAGAGTTCCATTATGTAGGTGCATGGGGCATTTCCAGAATACATCAGTAATCTCACAATTCAAGCAAATAAATCTAACTCTCCATAGCTTATCACTCACCTGAGGCCTCTCAAGGCAATGGTGGAAGACGTCAGTGAATTCCAAGGATGCAAGGACATTTTTTGAAGATTTCCAAGGATGCAAAGGAATGCAGTGAAGCGACCCTTTAGAAAACATTCCAAGATAAACCACAAGCAGAAAATGTCTGGGGGTCTGACTTGAAGATTGTCTCAGCTGGAAAGCCAGGAACACAAGGGGAATAGTAGAAAACAAGCTGAGTGTTAGACCTGGCACTGTTGGTGTGGGTCTCCCTTCCATTTTTTGAAGTTGCCTCGTGTGTTTTTGCTGGTTATAGATGCTTTAGGCACTGTGCCACTGCTATTCAGTGCCACAGTGCAGGTGCTCCCTATGGTAAATTGATGTATGGATTAGTGATTCCATGATTGGTTGGTTTGGTTTACTTGTCAGACCCTAGTACAGTGCACTGAGTGTGCCCAGGGCTTGTAAATCAAATACTGCTGGTGAGATTGCAGCACTGGTTGTGCCACCCACAGAAGCAGCCTGTAAAAGTGTGTCTCAGGTCTGTCATTGCAGAGCCTATGTGCAGTCTGGTACTGCCACGTTGACTGGGCAAGTGCACCTATTTGCCAGTCCCTAAACCTTCCCTTTTCTGCATATTAGTCACCCCTATGGTAGGCCCAAGGGCAGCGTGCATTGTAGGTAAAAGATAGGACATGCCCTGGTGTGTGTGGTATGTCCTAATACTGAATTACAGCCATTTTTGTTTTTCACTATTGCAAGGCTACCTGTTTATAATCCTAACTGACTCGTCCCGCAGCTTGACACAGTCTTTCGGGAGGCGCTAGAAGTGGGACTCCTCCCTCAATCGATGCGAGAATCTGTACTGGTAACATTCCCCAAGCCTGATTGGGATCCTTTGCTCCGAGCTTCCTACCGACCCATCACCATCCTGACCACAGATTGTAAAATCCTGGGAAGGATCCTGGCAGATAGATTGACCGACATACTTCTCAGACTAGTGCACACAGATCAAAGTGGATTAGTCCCTTGCAGAGATACTTCCCAGAATATATGGTGACTGTTCCTGGTTCAGGACGGGGTACAGGGCAAGATCCCAAGGGCGGCGCGCCTCGTGCTGGATTTGGAGAAGGCGTTCAACACCCTGGAGTGGCAATACCTTTTCGGCAAACTACGGAGGGTGGGCATGGGATCCCAATTTACGGCGTACATCTGGCTATTATATACGGATCTCACCACAAGGGTCAGAAAAGGCCACTCCGTATCTTCCCCATCCCGATCATGCGTGGCACCTGACAGGGGTGCCCCTTGTCCCCTGTCATCTTTGTTCTCGCTATGGAGCCTCTGGCGGCTAGGCTGCGGGAGGTGGGCGAGCAATGGGGAATCCCTTTAGAAGATCACACACATTGTATCTCCCTGTACGCGGATGATCTCCTTATCTACGGTACAGACATCGCAGTGGACCTCACCACCCTCTGGACCACACTTGCAGACTTCGAAAGAGCTATGGGACTCCGGGTGAATTGGCAGAAATCCTCTCTCTACCCCATGCATCCGAACACCCCGCATAGAGAGATACATATAGGAGACACCACGCTAGCATGGATTAGTGACGCCCCGCGGTACTTAGGTGTCAGGCTCTATCATGAGCCCCGAGACCTCCTAGAGGGCAACCACTATCGGGCCCTACAGGAACTTAAAAGCCAAGTGACTTTCTGGCGGACCCTTCCCCTGGCTCCCATTGGGAGGGTAGCCTTATCTAAAATTATCATGGTACCCCGGCTTCTATATTACTTCACCAATATTCCAGTAGTCCCACCACAGACCTTCTTCCAGGAGCTCAATTCATTACTAATTTCCCTGATTTGGGGGGGGGGGGACGGGCCGCAGCAGAGTGGCCCTTTCGGCCCTGCAGTTGCCCCGTGATCAGGGAGGGATGGGCGCCCCATCTTTCAAAGACTATTTTCTGGCGGCGCAGCTGCAGTTGATATTGCGGCGGATGGCGCATCGCAACCTTGGGGAAACGGTGTCCTGGGAAAGACAAGTGACGTCCTGGAGCTGACCTGAATGCTCCTACCAGGCACCCGACCCGATCCAGCCCATCCGCTGCTGGTCAAAGCAGCCAGAGCCTGTACCATGCGAGATTACCGCATGTCCAAGGGGGCACCATTGTATTCCCCATTACTACCGTTGCCTGGCCTCCCTAAGGGGAGTGGGTTCTATACCGCAGGAGAGCTTAAAATCTGGACCGAATTCCAACTCACTGAGACAAAGGCCCTGTTCTCCGACGGCAATTGATCCCGTTCGCAGACCTAGTTGAAGGGAAAATTCCTGCTGCACAGCTGATGGCAGACTGTGCGCGGAACTGGGACCTCGGGAGCGGGGAACCCAAGACTCACCCGGTGCTCCACACACTATTACGCATGGGGGCGGGCAGGTACCACAACACATGGATCTATATATCCACTATGGAGCTCACACAGGTACCACTAACTCGATTACGGCTCCGCTGGGAGGATGATTTCGGACGTGCCCTTCATGATCGTAAATGGCGGATGGCGCTAGTACACCATAAAAAAGTGTCCCGCAATCAAAGGTTCAAAATATCCAGTTTAACATATTACACCGAGCTTATCTCACACCGGCGCGGCTCAAAAGCTTCTACCCGGCATCCCACTTTGACTGCCCCCGATGAGCACATTTGCTCATATGGTGCACACACCCCTGCAGACAGTCACAGGTCTCACAGACTTCCATACATGGGAGGCATGTGCCCTAGGTATTTTTAAGCGCAACAAACGGAAGAAAGTAGAGACTAAGTTTGCCCTGCTGGCTGTGCTGATGGCCAAGCGTGGTGTGGCAATTTATTGGCGAGCGGCGGAGAGGCCGCCAATAGCTGCATGCTGGGGGGCAGTGCAAAAGTTGGCAGCAGCCGAGGAAGATCTTATTCGGCAAGAGGAGGCCCGTGGCATACGACGGCGACCTATCTCATTAGAATGGGCAACACTCCTACAGGACTTTAGGCAAGCACAAACAAATGACACAGTGCACGCAAAAAAAACCCAAGCGGCACCAGATTCACATACATCCCAGTCCACGCACGTGTCTTGTTTTCCAGCTCCCCCTCTTCTCTCTCATGCAGCGACAGCTCCACTTGGGTCATCCCCCCGGGAATCATAGCACAGGCCGGGAGTAGGTAAAGTGCGCGACGCTAGCGTAACGATATGGGACCCCTTTACACTGACCCACGCTTTCTGCGACCCCAGGCTCCTTCCCTCCCCCCCTGACCCCCTTATTCCCCGAGTTACACATCCCAAAATTTAGTTTGACAACTGGATTATCTGTGAATGATACCCTTCACAGGGAATTTAGATCAGAAACAGGCATACGGGTCAGAGAACGGCGGTAATCCTACTACTAATGGCCTCCCCGATGCCTCCCGGCACCTTTGGCGGAGATGGTGGGGGGGGTGTACCCTTACTCCGTTACCCTTGTCATATGGCTGATATTGTTAATTTGTACTACCTAAATGATCAAGCCGATTACTGTATGTCTTGTACCATGATAAAATCCAATAAAAAGGTTTATAAAAAAAGAATAATAATTCTAACTGACTCAGGGAACTGGGTAGAAATTCGAGTTTAGTATGCCTGAACTCAGAATGATAAACTACACCTTTTAGTGAAGTCGGTTTTAACATTCTGTGTTTGAAAATACCACTTTTATAAAGTAGGCATTTTCTTGCCTAACTATCCAAGCCTGCCTCTGCTAGGTTGTGTATTCCTTGTCTGGAGTTGGAGTGACAGTGGCTGGGGGATTCCAGGAGACAGGGTGAGTCAGCACAGGGCTGAGTAGAGAGATCTGCATATAGATGGGTGGGAGGAGTTGCACCTGGGACCTGAATAGGGCTGTGCCTTCCCTCCACAATGCTGGCCCCACCTCCTGTGGTGCGTATGATGTCCCTGGCCTACACTGTGAAAGGAAGGAAGGAGTCTTGTCAACAAAGTGCTCCAGGACTGACCAGAACTAGTTTTGGCTAGGCAAAGGCCTCTCTGCCTTCAGAGAACAAAGGTAAAATGAGTATAAAAGTGGGGACCCAAATCCCAGAACTTTAGATCACTTTTGGGAACCAAGAAGAACCTTTGCTGAGGAGAGGAACCAGAGAAACTGAGGAGGAGACTATCCCTAAGCTGAGTGCTGTTTGGGGGATTGGCCTGCAGTGGTTGCCTGACTGCCAAAGAAAGGAGAAAGGACTTTGTGCTACCTTTGAATTCAACTTGCAAAGGATCTCCAAGGGCTTCAAATTGAGCTTGCCTCCTGCTGAAGTCTCAGGGACAACAGACTTCACCCACCAGCTCCCCAAGAGTTCTTTTGAAAGTGCCTGCTGTTGTGTTGGGCCTTCTGAGGTTCTGCGTGTCGCAAGGAGCTGAAAGCGCGACTCACAAAGAGGAAGCCGTCACCCCGCAGCCGCTGTCATCGCATCACTGAAGAAGGGTGTCGCCGCTGTCACTTCGCCTCGCAGAAGCGCCTCGTCTGAGAAGAGTGTCGCCGTCACATCAGATGCCGTCGCATCCTCTGAGAAGCGTGCTGCGGCCGCCACTGCCGCTGTTGTCTCATCACTGAAGAAGGGTGCTGCCGATACAGCTGTCGCATCGCATGGCCGAAGCGCCTCGCATCACGGGAGAAGAGTGTCGCCGTAGCATCAGACGTCGTCGTATCACCGGAGAAGCGTGTCCCAGGGCCTGTCGCGGCTCAGAAGAATCGTTGAGTCGCCGCACGGCCATTGGGCATGCATACATCATGTCACATCAAGAAGAAGACACCATTTTTCGTTCATTGCACCGGATCTTCATCGCATCACGGCGTTGCGGGCCGCATCGCCACAGAAGCACAGTAAGAAACCGACGCGGTGAAGAACCAAAGCATCCCCTAGGTAGCAATAGAAATCCGACGCATCACCGTTCTTGCATGTAAGGAACCGATGCATCACCTTCCCTGCAACACTTTAGTTGTATAGCATTACACATTCAAAGGTACATTGAACGCAAAGTGTTGCATTTACTAAGAGAACTAAGTTATTTCTACCATTTTTAAAATACAGTATTGTGGATTTTTGTCGTTTGTGGTCTTGTGTTAAGTCTATATCAAAATACTTATTTGTATACTACAACTTGTGTGGTGTCCATCTGTATTGTTGTCACTGGGTTACTGTTTGTGTTCACAAATGCTTTACACACTGCCTCTGAGATAAGCCTGTCTGCTCGTGCCAAGCTACCAAGGGGGTGAGCAGCGGTTATTTTAGGAGTGTACCCCCTTACCCTGACTAGACACAAGGGTCCCTATTATTGGCTGTGCTTGTGATGGGGATATAAACTAAGCAGCACACTTTGGACAGTCACAAACCTGGGCAGCTAGACTCCTGTCACATCAGTCTGGATGATATCCTGAGTAGTAATGCTCTGAGTAAGAGATGGAAAGACCAGCCAATAATGTCAGGGATCAAAAGTGAATGGGAGGAGAGGTGAGCACCTGGGGCAATCCATGACAGGGGAAGGCCTAGACTTGCATGGGGTCAGCTGATTTAAGGGGAAACTTGGTCCCATCTTTTCAGGTGATGGGTGGCCACATATTGTTAAGGAAATGTCTGATGTTGGACAACGGTGTAAAGACGCTAAAGGGCAGGTAACCAGACTACTTCATCGAGGAAGAAAAGGACTTATTTTTGTAACTGTGAAAAGATTAGTTAGGAGAATGTTCCCTAGAAAGTGATTCACCTTTGGGAGAGAAAGTCTGCCTTACTCAAAAATAACTTGGTCTCCCACTCCATTATGGCCTTTGGATGCATGGATGTGAAAGAATCAAAAGCTGCAGTATCATACCCCAATCCCAGGGACTATGCACAGATGGTGAGGGTTCAAAAGATATATCGTTTTGTTGTACCATCTGCAAATATTTAAATCCTCTGAGACATCTAACCTAGTAGCTGTGAAGTAGCTGAGGAATTTGTTGGTGAGACACTGAAAGATACCTCCGAACTGTGTAAATGAGGCACAGAAAACAAGGAACTGACTGCAGAGTGCTAGTTGCTGCCTACTATATACCGTCGAAATCCATTCCAAAGGTGGAGTTGCAGCCAAAGACACTCGGGGCTACCTGTCAGTGCTGGAGAGTCATTGCTCTGGGAAACGTTTTCAGGGCCACTTTGAATCCTGAAAAGAGTTTTCGGTAGACAAGCAATCTACAGAAAGATTTATTTCTCAGAAATCCATGTCCATAAAGTTATCAGATACCTTATGTACTGCATGACATAATAATTAAAATTTTAAAAAAGAGACTTCTGTTTTATGTCTGCTGAATTTTAATTGCTTTCATCGATAGCAGGGCATGCATACTGCTGCACGCAGATTAAAAAGTTTGACAACACAACAAAGTAGTCAAGTCAGTCGTAAAAATGTTAACCCTTTCTCCTATTTACCTACTCTGTCAACACTTGCCTTCACCTCAGTTTCTTTCTTGGATGCACTAGATTATTCTGTCCCTAAAGTGGATTTTTCCAATGTCGCCTTGGGACTGACACATTTTGCATTCAGAGTACACCTTTTGCTAAAAAGATTTATATTTACATCAGAGTAGTACCGTACTGGAAGTTAAAAATCTAGTCGCAAGTTACTTAACTTCAGTAACACTCTTTTTGGTGGATATTCTATCTAAAAGCCATGGTCCTCTCTCGTTCCAGGTTTCTCTTTCACTCCAAGTTGCTGTCCTCACGTAAGTTAGAGACAAAGTCGAAAGACAAGTCTCACCATAAAAACAAGAACTCCAATCTGACCTTTTGCGATTCAATCACTCCCGCCCAGGGAGATGTTTCACTGTCCACACTCAGTTCAGTTCAGTTCAGTAATTCTTTATTCGATGAAAAAAGATGCATCATAAAAGTACAATAAATATACAGAGTAAAAATAGAATTAAATTACAGCTGACAGTCATATGG